>NC_090933.1:423179187-424429187 GCF_040938575.1 Ambystoma mexicanum | reverse complement strand
ACACTGGCCCAAAACCTGATGACGACAACACACAGCATGACACTCTAAATGCGGCAACACGGAATCAACCGGAGCCATACTGAAGACCAACGGCGAAGCATACACCTGCTGAGCCAACCTTTCTTTTTTCCCCAGTAACTCTTTTGGGTGACTAACCCACCCGTAGGGCACCTGTAGACTTAGGTCAAACGGAGCGGAAACGGGATAGTCAGAGGGGGGGCAACCCCACTAGACTGGTTTTATTGGTTAAAAGTTTAATGGTTAACGTTTTTGGGATGGAGAACTCATATGCTACACTCCTGAGAGCCGGTCACGGCGAGAGGAACCTCGCCGGACCGGTCCTATGTTCTGGGATCTTGCAGTTAAAGGGTCATGTTTGGGGACCCGTTGTTACAGAAGTCTTGAATACAAGGAGGGAAGGGACACGAGGGGGTAAAGCCCATGTTGGGAACTTTAGTCTGACCACACCGAGACCACAGGAACACTTCACAACAGTAATATCACTTGTAAGGCCTGGGCCCAAGCAGAGGACAATCTACAGGTACCATGACACCCATGGCAGGAAGCATTAACGTTTTAACGTGGAACGTCAGAGGCTTGAATAGCTTTGTTAAACAACGCCGGATATACACCTACCTGCGTAGATGCAAGGTGGGAATCGCCATGCTGCAGGAAACACATTTAACAAAGGACAGACAAGAGGCTATGGCCAAAATATGGCGTGGAACCCTAATTGGATCCCCCTACTCTTCATACGCTAGAGGGGTCCTGATATGGATAGACCCATCCATTCCTTTTAGAGTAGTGAACACAAAGACAGATAACGAAGGCAGGATGGCACTGGTACAGGGGACCATGGAGGGGAGGGAGATATGTCTGATTAGCACGTATGCACCTAAGCATGACGCCACAGCATTCTTCCACTCCCTTTATTCTAGGATTGGCCCCTATGTAGACTGCACAGTGATTTGGGGGGGTGATCACAACTGCACATTAGACCCCCGAAAAGACAGGTCCGACTCTAAGCACTCCCGTCCTTCCCCCCCAGCCAAAGTACTCTCTAAACTAATAACCCAGCTGGCACTATGTGACCTGTGGAGGGAGCGGAACCCTGAGGAAAGAGAATATTCCTTTTTCTCCCCACCTCACAAGGTCCATACCAGATTGGACTATATCTTAATAAGCCAGGGGCAGCTTGATAGATTTGGTGATGCACGTTACTTGCCCAGGGTGCTATCAGACCACTCTCCCATGCAAGCCACCTGGGAGGTATACCCCCCTAGACCCCCAGTTCCCACTTGGAGACTTAGAGCCGAGGCCTTACTGGATACAGCCTTCCGAGAACATATAAGAGACAGCACAGAGGAGTACTGGCAGAACAACTTAGATAGTGTGGACTACATCGGAACAGCTTGGGAGGCTTATAAAGTGGTTATGAGAGGTGAGATGATTGCCACAATTGGGGGTACCCTGAAGTCCATCACAACCTCCCTAGTGGGCGCTGAAAAAGAACTGAGTGTGCTGGAAGGCGAGGCAGACTCGACCCCGGAACATATACAGAAAATTACTGAATTGAGACAGGCCTGCCTGGCTCACTGGGAGTCGCTGGGGAAACTGAGCTTCGCTAAACATTCTGAAAGAACACACGCACTGGGGGATAAACCTGGTAAACTATTAGCTTGGCTCTACAAAAGAGAAGTCCCCAGGTCACCCATTTGCTCCATACTCAGACCAGATGGCACCACAGCACATACCCAAGATGAGATTAACTTGGTCTTCTCCGAGTTCTACCGAGAACTCTACTCCAAATCCCCGCCCCCCACCAACACTGAAATAGAGGATGCCCTGAGTAGCATAGTGCTGCCTTCACTAGATGCCCAATCGGCTGAGGCCCTAGAGGAGCCAATTACCCAAGATGAGGTGTTGGCTATAATCAGATCCTTACCAACCGGAAAAGCGCCAGGCGCTGATGGCAAACCAGGGGAATTTTATAAGACATACGAAGACGCCCTCGCCCCAATGCTAGCACGGGTTTTCAATGAGGCATATGAGCGGGGCACCCTCCCTGACTCCATGAGGGAGGCCACAATCATCCCTTTGCTAAAGCCTGGAAGGGATGGAACGGACTGCGGGTCTTATAGACCACTTTCTATGCTAAATGTGGACTGCAAAATACTAACAGCACTTCTTGCAAATAGGCTACGCAGAGTGATCCCCCAGCTGATCCACCAAGACCAGACTGGCTACGTACCGGGGCGCTCTATTACCGAAAACCTGCGTAGGTTGCACCACATCATATACGCCACTGAGCATAACCCCCGAAAATACGCGGTGGCGTCATTGGACGCCACCAAGGCCTTCGATTCGGTGAGATGGGAATGGTTGTATGCTACTATGGGCAAAATGGGGATCGGGCCCGCCTTCCTGAAATGGACCCAATTGGTCTACGCCCGCCCCACCGCCAGAGTGCGCACCAACAGGACGTATTCTGATAAATGGCCCCTTCACAGAGGCACCCGACAAGGATGTCCACTGTCCCCCATGCTCTATATTATTGCGGCTGAGCCGGTAGCAGCGTATCTCCGACAAGAATATGGTGACGGGGGCATTGAACTGGATGGGGTGACTCATCTTGTGTCCATGTACGCAGATGACATGCTGCTATACTTACACAATCCAGAGCACCTCCTGCCCTACATACTAGAGACCCTAGAATGTTTTCATAAACTTACGGGCATTAGGATCAACAAGGAAAAATCGTGTCTTTACCCCTTGGCTGCTTTACACAGGGACGAACTTGGATCCCTACCCCCACTAGACCTTAAATGGCAGCCGACATCCTTCAGATACCTTGGGGTTACCATACACCGCAGCCCCAGCACGGAACATATCCTTAATACAGTCAGAGCCAAAGTCTCCCTTGATAAGTCCATGGTCTTTTGGGGGAAACTCCCTCTCTCGGTGGCGGGGCGGGCGGGTCTACTCAAGATGGTAGCACTCCCACGTCTACTGCATTTCTTCACAAACGTTCCCTTCAACATTCCCCCCTCCTTTTTCAGAGACTTGAACAAACTTTGTAGAAGATTCCTCTGGCAGGGGGGTAGGCACAGAGTGGCGCTTGAAAATCTCCAAAGACCCTACGAGAGGGGGGGGCTGAAGGTCCCTAATTTCGAGCTATATTACTTGGCCAGCCAGCTTAGACACGTGACACAATGGATGGCCGACGAAACCACCACTGATACCCGACTTCTCCAGCCGGCCCTGCCTACGTTGCTACTTAGGGACACACTGTGGGTTGAAAGGGAGACACTAAGGCATTACCCTTATCTAGTTCAACTTGGGACCCAGCTCTGGAGGCGTGCCTGCGTAAAAGTGGGGACTGCGGATCCGCTCTCCCCGCAGATACTCATCGCCGCAATCATGGCCAAACACCCATGGGGGCACAAGGAAATACGCACCCTATGGGAACCTTGGGGGGTAGCGGTGCTAGGGGACCTCACCAGCGAACAAGAACTAATGTCATTCATCGACCTCAGTGAGTCTACAGGCCTACCCACAGGCCAGTTTCTGCTCCACAGGGCGGTAATCCAAGCCATAAAGGAGAGATGGCCGGAAGCCGCAAACCAGTTCATAGAAAACGAGACCATCGAGTACATGCTCGACACTGCTGAGGGAGGCCACGAAACCTCCAGACTATACGAAGCGTTGCTGCAGGGCACAACCACAAACGAACTCAAATGCAAGAGCAGATGGGAGATCGAATTGGGTAGGGAGTTTGAAGATAAAACATGGGGAAAGATAACCCACTACCACAAAAAAATATCTAGGAATGCCCGCCTACAGCTCATCCAACTTTACATTACTAATAGAGCCTACCTCACACCAGAAGCCATATCTAGGTTCAAGGGAGCCGCAGTCCAGACATGCCCCAAATGCAATACGCCAAAGGCCGGAATGACCCACATGTTCTGGGGTTGTCCCTCTGTTCAAAGGTTCTGGGCTCAGGTGAAGGAAAAGGTAGCATATGCCGAAATAGTTGACATTCTTGACCCAGCAGCCTGCATATTGGGTAGCTATACAAGAAACGGCAAAAACAAACCCCTCAACAAGCTCAAGGACTTAATATACATAACGGCGAAAAGACGTATAGCTATGAGCTGGAAAAGCACAAGAGGACCGAGTGAAGCCCTCTGGTGGGCCGATCTCAAAAGATGGATAACGGCCGAGACTGCTGCTTGGGAAACTGCAATCCAAGTACAGAGATTAGAATCCAGCGAGGAACTACTCCGGTGGGTGGCATTAACTGTGCCACTGCTCCACCCAGCAGCGCGAGAGAGCGCTTCGGAAGGCTCTGACAGTCCAGGGCCGTCGAGGGTCTAAAACAAGGATTGAAGGTCTAACTGTGGTCTCGGGAGAGGCGGGTGGGGAGGGAGGGGGGGAATTGTTTTATGTTCCTCTGAAGTACTCATGTGGCAATGATTAACCATTGATCTTATGTGTATAGTTTGTTGTAAAATTAATAAAGACATTTAAAAAAATAAAAAAATAAAAAAAAATAAATGGCAAGTAACATAACATAACATCCTGCCCTCTTTCTTCTGCACCCCCTCCTGCACCAATATCTTTTAGGGCCCCCCCTTAGCAACCCCCACCCCTCCCCCCTCCTCTTCTCTCCTCCCTCTTCACTGTCAAACCTGATGAGGTCTCTTAAACAAGTCAGGTCTATGAAAGCCTCTTCCAAACAAGTGGACCCCCTGCCCCTCCAAAACCATCGAGGACAATATTGACACTCTAGCTCCAGCCTTGGCCGACCTCTGCAACCTCTCCTTCATCACTGGAGTTTTCCCTATTTCTTTCAAGCACTCTTTTGTGCAACCTCAGCTAATAAAAACCTCTGCCGACCCTTCTATTCCGGCAAACTATTGCCCATTCTCTATTGCTCCTTTTTTGGGCAAATTCCTGGAGAAGTTGACTATCTCTCAGCTTACTCTTTACACTGGAACTGTTGTTTGCCTCCATGACCATCAGCTGGCTTTAGAGCATCCAGATGCACAGAAACTGCTCATCTGAACACCTGCTCTCAAATCTTGACTCTAACTCCCCCTCTGTTCTTATTCTTCTTGACCTCTCTTCTGCTTTCGATACGGTAAACCACAACATTCTGATCTCCCGTTTCTGTGATACCCTGGGCATCACAGACCAGGCCCTGGCATGGCTCGACCTCCTTTCTCTCTGACCGTCCTTCCCAGGTGGAACTTGGGTCCTTTCTCTCCTTTATCACTCTCTCTACTTGTGGTGTCCCCCAGGGATCTAACCTATCCCCCTGGTCCTTCAATGTATACATGGCCCCCTTGGCCCACAGGATCTGTACCTTTACCTCTTACTTTCAGTGTTACACAGATGACATGCAGCTCTCTTTCAGGCTACCCTCAGCCTCCTCTTCCTCCTCGCTCATCTCTGTCCACAATTCAGTCCTGGTGTGCTGCAAATTATCTCTGCCTCAATGCCAGTAAGACACAGATCGTCCTCATTGGGACCCCTGCTCCCACTTTCACTCTGGCCGGCCTCCCTTGGCCCTGCGCCCTCACCTACTAATGAGGCTAAAAATCTGGGGGTCATCTTCGACTCCATTCTCTTCTTCTCTTCTCACATCTCTTGACATCTCAAACAAATCTCACTACCAGCTGCACCTCCTACGAGGTATTCTGCCTTTTCTCGCCTTCCCACAGAGGCTCACCATCTTCAGAGCCCTGGTTATTTCTAGGCTGGAGTACTGCAACAGCCTCTTCCTCAATCTTCCTACTGCTACTCTCTGTCCTCTACAACTCATCCAGAACAGAACTGCAAGACTTATCCTTGGCCTCAAGCCCAGGGGCTGCATCTCTCTGGCACTGAAATCCCTCCACTGGCTCCTCGTGGCTACAAGCTCAAGCCCCTCTGCATGATCCACAAGGCTTTCTGGGGCCGGGCCCTCGCTATCTACAACGCTCTCTTCCTAAATACTCTCCCTTTAGAGCCCTCCGCTCGTCCTCCAACCTCTTGCGGGTGAGCTATGTTTCCAAACAGAGATTTGGGGATAGATCTTTATCCGCTGCAGGTGCCTCCCTCTGGGAAAGCCTTCCTGCCTCTCTAGGTCTTAAACTGGAGAACCTTAAATTCTGGAAACTCCTCAAGACCTTTCTCTTCTCTTCCTCCTTCTCTCTCCCTCACCCCTCCTAACCTCCTTACTTTTCTCTCCTCCCTCTCTCCTCCTTCTCTTCCCCAACCCTGTTCAGTTTCTTGCTGACTGGTCGCCCCCGGGCCCCTGCACTGTTTCAGCATTACTGCACTTTCAGCTTACGTTCCAGGAGAGGGTTAACCCCTCTGCACTTAACCCAGGGCTTTGCTGGCACGGGCGCACTTGTTTCCTCCTCCCCCTTTCTCTTACTTCCGTCTGTTTTCTTGCATGCCTGAATGCACTACAACTAGTACGTTTGTTGTCCTGTCCCCCCTGCCCCTTTTTTGTGGTCCTCCATAGCTTGGTCGCGCCTGAATCACTTCATGCACTTACACTAGGAGAAATGCTGTCAGGCCTAGTATGCTAGTTTTTGTTAGATCATTCGGATACTTCAAGGCCTATGAATGACTACTGTATTCCCTTTTTCCCTTCCTGCCTTGAAGCACTCCACTTGTGCATAAGCGCTGTATAAATAAACACTTATAATTAAATAAATCGCCCTTCAAATGTTGGTCTGTGGAGATTGTCCCTTAATAACTCTGGTTTGGTCTTGAGTGCGTTCACCAAGCGAGTCACCAATAGCTTCTCATAGCTCATCTGTATTTAAATTGAAACAAGTTGGTCGGTCTTCCGAGGGGCAGTCTGTCCCTTACTTACCTGGTTTTTTAGATTAGTGAGATTAGGGATGCTGCCATTGATTGAGATACTGTTTTAGACTCTAGGAAGGAGTTGAATAGTTTGTTCAAGATAGGTATGAGTTGGGATCAGAATAATTGATAGAAAAAAAAGTTCATCCCTCTGGGCCCATGGCATTGACTCTCCAATGGTAAAGGCTCTTCAGAAATTATTGAAAGAATCGAAATGCTGTATGGTTCTCAGAGAATTCAATTGGCGTCCTTTTGTTTAGATATATAATTCTGGCTTTTGTTCTTCAATAGTTCATAGGCCAGCAGTCTGTTAGCTTTGTTACGTTAACTAGAGTGCGGATGCTTAGTTCGGATTAGCGATTGCACAGTTTGCTCAGAAAGATGAGCTTCCAATTAATTACAGGCAATTCTAAGATCGGTTGGCTTTGATAAAGGTTCTAATCTTGAGGAATCTTTTACATTACTCAAGTTCTGCTTCTAATGCGTTAGTCTTTCTCTGGCTTTGATATAGGTTGTGGTTTTTTAAAATCAACTTGCCCCAGTGTATATTGAGGCGCTGCGCCCTGTGACGTCACTTTTTTTTCCACGCACTGTTCGCTTCAGGAACACCCTCTTTCAGTTTTTCGTATTTGTCGTCACCATGCCCTGACTGTGGCCGACAGATGTCGGATTCGGATCTGCACTGGATTTCTTTGTACTGCTTGGGCAGGGAACACAACACCCAGGATTGCAGGGTGTGTCAGTACATGCACCTGAAGGCCCTCAGTGAATGGGTGGCAAAGCCTTTTACCTTCTTCCACAAGACGAAGGGTGATGTTGCACAGTCTCGTTGAAGTCGCGCGTCGTTCCAAGCCGAGGTCCCTGCTGCGTAAGGAAAAGGAGAAAAAAGGAGAAAAAAAGCACTACAAGAGATCCTGATCTCCTAGTGGATCCTAGCATCAGCTGTTATCCTCCTCCTACCATGAAGTCACAGATCCAGAGGTTCTTCAGAGCCGTATAAGGATATTTTTCCCACTCAATCCTCCACAGCAGAGAAATGGGAGCAAGTTCACCAGAAGATGCTTGACATCTTCGCTAAGGTGCCGGCGACTTCGGCTCTGGCACTGCAGGGACCCACCATGTCTTCTGCGACGGGTAGGGTGCCCGCTGTGGTCTATTCCCACATGCATACAGGCTCGAGCCTGGCCAAGAAGAGGGAAGAACTTCCCCCTCTGCCTGACTCTGCCTTCAGCCATAGAGATTCTGGCACTGGTCCGCATCGTCTTCTGCACCGTTAAGCGCCATCTGAGTATGCTCCTCTTCCTTTTCAACCCTATCTGTTGAAGATGTGTGTTATCTCCGACGAGGAAGGCAACCAGATTTCCTTTGGGTGTGAACCCCTGGCCTCCTAGGAGGAGAGGACTTTCCAGAGGAATTCTATGAGGAGGGTGAGGAAATGCAGATCCAGGGGCTGGCATCAGATTTGCAAGATGCTGGTATTGGATCTGCAAGATGCCAGTGGCCTAGACACCACCCCTGAGCTTGATATTCTTCCAACCTTTACCCCCTGGTAAGCCTCATATCTCTTTTCAGAGGTATATGGCAAAGGTGGCTGATATCCTGAGGCTCTATACCCTGTCAAGACTGAACATTCAGTTCAAATTAACGGACATTCTGGACAAGGGCGCCGGGAAGGAAACACTACTGCCCTTCAGTGTGGCAGTATATGCCCGCTGTACGGGAGGTATGGGAGATGCCTGCTTCGACTTCGGCAGCTGACATGGAGCTGACAAGGAAACATTGTATAGGCCCCTCTGACCCAGTTTTTATCTCCACTCATTCCTCCCCAGAGAGCTTTGGTAGTGCAGGTCGCAAATGCCACTGTAAAGTCGTCCACTTCCACTCTCTTCCACCATGCTAATGGGAAGAAGGTGTTTGCATCGCGCAGCCTGGCCTTTTACACCGTGAATGCCTCTTACACCATGACAAAATTCTCTTTTGGCCTATGGTCTACTGTAGCGAATGCATCTGAGAATATCCCTGATGGAGACATGAGGTCAGCTTCCTGTCTAGGGTGGCAGACGGCAAGGAAGCTTTGCGATCTGGATTGGACTCTCCTGCCTGATTGGGCAGGTCCATGTCCACAAGTGCGGGCACTCAGGAGTCACTTGTGGATGAGACTTCTGGCTTTGCACATGATGTCCAGACTATGCTCCTGGACATGCCCTTTGATGGGCAAAACCTATGTGGGGTGAAAAAACTTCAGGCATCAAAGGCCACTGCAAGGTCGTTGGGAATAGCTGTGCTGGAGCCCTCTGCATACTCGGCAAGTGGTTGTGGGTATCATCTCGCGGGCCCCTACGCCCTGAGGGGTCGTGCCAGCCTACCCCAGGAAGGCTGCAGTGCAGACGCTTCCCAAGGGATAGCTGTAGAGGTGCCCCAGAGGAGGAGCGACGGTCACCGTCCATTCAGCACCTCAAAGGGCCAAACCTTAGTTTTTCTGCCACAGCTCCCACTGATGGGGCGACTTTCTTCGTTTAGCGAGTAATGGGTTAAGAACTCCGATACTTTGACCTTGCAGGTCATTCACAGGTTTAATGTCTCTTTCATGCAAAGTCCTCAGGACCGTGGCTCTTAAACCAGCACCTTGCCTCTGGATCCCATCCTCTTGGAGGGTTGGTGCTCCACGTCTTTTCCCTGCCTGAACGAGGGGCTTGCCAAGCTCGCTCCCCGGATCTAGTGTCGGAGCACCTGCTCCACACATGCACTCTGCACAGCTTGGCCTTTTCCCTGAACATCAAAAAGTCTCTGGTGTCTCCGTCCCAGTCTCTCCTATTTATCGGAGCAATCTGGGACACTCGCCTGGGCAGGGCATTCCTGCCTTTCAGATGATCAGTGTGCTCCAATCCCAGGAACAAGTCCCGACCTCTGCCTTCCTCAACCTTCTGGACTTCCTGCATCCGAGTGGTGCCGAAGGTGAGGCTGCACATGAGATTGCTTCAGTGGCTTTTCCATTGCCAATGGTTGCAGTTTTAGGGCCACATGTCGTACCTTTTACAGATCTCGGACCGGTTGGCTTAGGATCTTGCGTGGTGGGCTGTGCAAGACAACTAGCTGAGAAGTGCATCTTTGAATCAACCTTGTCCCCAAGTGACTATGGTCACAAACGCATATCTGACTCGTTGGGGTTCTCACCTGTCGGATCTGACTGTGAGCGGACTGGTCTCCTGCTGAGTCTCAGGAACACATCAACTTGCTGGAGCTGAAGGTGATCAGGCTGGCATTGGTCACCTTCCTCCCTTCTGTGAAACGCAAGAATGTGCTGAGTCTGACGGACAACACAGTGGCCATGCATTTCAACAAACAAGGTGGTGTGGGGTCCCTTCCTCTGTGCAGATAAGCAATGTGACTGTGGTTCTGGGCTCGGGAGAACGGCGTCTCTCTGGCGTCTGCCCATCTGGGCAGAAGAGAGAATGTCACAGTGGATGCCTTGAGCAGACAGAATTCAGCTTCTCATGAATAGCAGCTCTGTGGGAGATCTCCTTTTGCTAACTCAAGTGGGCCTCTTCACTTCCAGTGTGACCAGGAAGTGTGTGGTGGTCTGCTCCAGTGAATTTCCTCGTCAGTGAGCTCTGGGGAATGCACTGACGGTCCAGCAGATTTTCGACTTCCTTTATGCATTCCTGCCGATCCCTGTTGTTCGGCTGGTTTTATGCAGATTGCTCCTGTTTGGAAACGCATTGATCCTAATCACTTCTGACTGGGCCCAGAGAAAGTGCTATCCAGAGTTGCTGGACATGTCCACCTACCCATTGTGACGAAGCGCAAGGCATCGTCACTCTGAAAGGGGGATTAACTTCTTATGATATCCCGAAAAGGGAGCAATATCCCTGCCCTTTTCCTGACCCTAGAAACCCCCTCCCTAATGGTCCCGTGAGTAGTGGTCATCCTGCCGTTACCCTAAAAAGTACTGGTACGAGGAAGAAGGCAACCTGCCTTCCTGAAGATAACTTTATTTGTTTATTCATATTTTTAAAGTGCACATCAGCCCTGGGGCATCTTGGTGCTGTTACAGGTATACGTTACTGGTTACAAAGGAAAGCTTGGTTACAATGAGTTATAGGTATACATACTGTATTGGTTACAAAGGAAGGCTTGGTTACAATGAGATTTGCATTACATGTGGTTGGTTTAGTTAGTTACTGGTTACAAAGGAAAGCTTGGTTACAAGGTGATTTACATTTCCTTATCATCTAGATTTAAGTTTAGGGTAAACATTTGTACATACTTAGTGTGTAACATCATGGGGTTGCAGGCACCTGTAATGATATAAACTGAAGGAGGCTGGATGAGAAAGGCTGGATAGTAGGGGCATAGAGGGGTTATATGAAAAGTGTGGTTTTAAGGGATTTCCGAAAGGCAAGTAAGGAGGGTTCTGCTCTGAGTTTGTTGGGGAGGGCGTTCCAGAGTTTGGGAGCTATGTGGGGGAAGCCTATGCCGCCAGCGTTGGCTCTTTTTATGGCTGGTATGCAGAGTTGGTTGGCAAGGTGGCTTCTAGCAGGGCAGGTGGTAAGTACTGTGATAAGTAGGATGGGCAGATAGATTGATGCACTTGTGTGTGAGGGTGCGAATGTTAAAGCTGATTCTTTCCTTGATTGGGACCCAGTGGGCTTCGAGTCTAGCCTGGGAAATATGGTCATATTTAGGAATGTGAAGGGCTGCGCGGAGTGCGTTGTTTTGTGTTATTTGGAGCCTATTGATGTTTTTAGCAGCGGTGCCTGCCAGCAGGGCATAGCAGTAATCGAGTTTGGCTCCTATTGTGGCTCTGGCTATGGATAGGCAGTTTTGAGTGGTCAGAAATGATTTTATTGCAGTTATAAGTTTAGTGGTGTGAGCAGAGGCAGAGGAGATGGCGTTGACCTGTCTTGTCATTGAGAGAATAGAGTCTGGGTAGACTCCAAGGGTCTTGACAGCTGTGGAGACTGGTATGCTGGTGTGGTCAATGGTGAAATGAGAGTATTTGGTGTCGAGTTTGGCGAGAGTTTCCTTGGAGCCCAGGATGATGATCTGTCTTATCCCCATTTAAGCAGAGACCATTGATGGCCATCCAAGTTTGAATGGTGGCATAAATATGGAGGAGGGTTTCTGCATCTTGGTCGTGTTTACCAGTAAGGGGGAGGAGGTCGGCAAAGTTGGTGTACGCTATGCCGAGCGCATCCAGCAAGTCGAAGAGGGGTTTGGTGAAAAGGTTGTAGAGAGTGGGAGCAGTACAGGAGCCTTGGGGGACTCCACAGTTGTTGTTGGTGGTGGGGGTTGCGTTGGCTAGGTCTGAGTAGACCTTCATAACCCTGCCTTCAAGGAAGAAGGTTATACAAGAGATGGCCTTGTCCGAGGAGTGGGCAGCATTGGATAGGTGGGAGGTGAGGATATCGTGGTCCAAAAGATCAAACGCAGCGAAGAGATCGAGGAGGAGCAGGAGGGCAGGTTTGCCTGTGTCCATGATTTTAGTGATTTGGTTCTTAAGATCTAAGGGTGTGGTTTCTGTGCCATGGCCTTTGCAGAAGCCTGATTTTCTTCTTCCTAAAATGGCATTGGATTACAGATATTGCTGGATTTGGTTGTGAGCAGCTTTTCTCCAGTATTTTGAGGAGGAAGGGTACAGTGGTTATGGGGCGATAGTTGTTGGGACAAGCAGGGTCAAGGGAGATTTTTTTAATGAGGGGGCGTACCCATGCTTCTTTCAAGTCTTGTGGAACGATTCCGGAGGAGAAGGATGCATTAATGAATGCAGTGATGATAGGGGTGAGTGAGTCTGCACATTCTTTAATGATGGTAGGGGGGACAGATGTCCCATTTGCAGGTGGAGGGTAGATTAGAGACTTCCTCCTCGGTAACGTCTCTGAAGACAAAAAGAGGTATTTGATATACCTTGTAGATGCCTTATACCTTGTAGGTACTGATATGATGGAGAAGAACAGAGGAACAAGGATTACGTCCAGGAACCACTTTAAACATTCTAGTGGTTGCCAATTTCCTATTGGTTCCCTCCCAATAGAAATAGAGGAAGAGAACCAGGAAGTATTGTCGAGCCTTCCCTGGAGGAGCAAGGAACCGGAATCCTGTGCAGGAGCAGCAGAGGCGCGGGACCACTACCATATCCAGACAGGGGGGGGGGCTGTTCCCCAGCAGTCCATGGGGAACTAAGGAAGTCTGGAATCTCTCTCTTCTCTCCTCTCTCCACACACCCTGGAGCAGCAGCAGTCTACAAAGGACAGAGGGAACCAGGAGACTTCCTCTCTGGAAGAGAGCAGCTGGCAAAGCCGGCGAAGGAAAAGACCAGAGAGCCCATGAGAAATAGACGCTTACCAGAGCAGTTGAGAACCGGGACCCTTGTGGACCAAGTACCAAGGTATGCAGAGGGGGGTTTCGGCAAGGCGCGGGGAGACCCCCAAAGTTCCATTGTCAGTATGCCAGGACTGGTGATTGAGGACTTTGTGAGAGCTAAGAGGAGGAGCACCCTCTTAGCCAATGTTAAAGTGAAAAAGACCTGGGGAAGAGGATTGTCCCCCCCCTTGGCACTATGGACATGGAAAAGGTAGGGGGGGAAATCATCCCCCTAATATCAAGTCTGGTGAACCATTTGACTATATGAAATTGATGTGAAACCGCCTACCTTGGAAGGCAAGGCAAACCCAAGTTGAACATTACTGTACACCTTTGGAACTTTGTTTTGTTAAGGAACTTTGAAGAGATTCACCTCTGAGCAGTCAAACTTATCTCAAGAGGGAGATTAGCAGTATTCAGGGTTTACACAATAGGTCCACTAGACTATGGAACAAGGAAACACTGACCAAAGCTTTGTATTTAAAAAGTATATATATATTTATTTTATGCACTTCTAATAAAACACATGTATCACAGTAATCAAGCAAGTTAAATTAAGTCAAAGCGAAAATATACACACTCCCAAGTTAAATTGTAGACCAAGTGAACCAGAGGGAAAACCGAGCAAAATGGCACAGTGACAACTACACACAAGGGATCCTCTAACAATTCCTCACAAGGGAGGGAAAGCACAAGTTATATCGAAATAGGTTCTTACACACCCTAGTAACACTTCTCATCAGTTTGTGAACCAGCTTAAGCAAGGCAGTGCATCAGTATAAGCAATACTTAAATGAAAACTGAGCAAAATGGCATTTCACAAGGTTTAAAAATGGGAAGGAAAGGGTAGTTAAAAGAAATAGGTGCACCAACACAGTTCTCATTGAAAATCAATCTAAAGAAGACAGATCTAACAAATGTGACCGGAGTCAGTAGGCCTGTGCCAGAGTCAGTGGTACAGGGCAAGGGCCCAGGAGCAAAATGTTCTCGTAGCTGCAGTCAAGTCTTTGGTTAACAAATTTGAAAAGGTGGTTGCAGAAGTTGAAAAGGCAATGTTAAGAGAGAGGGGCGGCCGACCCAACAGGTAGGTAAAGGATTTAAAACACCTTTAGTGCTACCGCGAAGAAAGAGCGGCCTGGCGGAACAATGTACCTTTAAATGAAGTGGCTCCTGCAGTGGCGTTGTTCCTGGTAGTTCCTGCAGTTCAGGTGATCCAGCAGAGGTGGAGAGGCTCTCGTCGTGGAGGAAGGTTCGAGTTACTGCACTACCCAGGGATGAAACCAGCCGCGGTGCTGCCAGACGACTAAAAGGTACGCTCCTTTAAATTGCAGTCCGGGTGGACTTGTGGCTGGCTATCCGGCCTCTGAGTACAGGGTACGGGAGATTCGATCAAGGCAGGTCCGGGAAGGCGATTGGCAAACTGGTTGGCCCCACCAGCTCAAGGGAAGAAGGCTCTTGCAGGTGAAGATCTTCTCTCGTCGTATGGAGAAAAGTGGTGAGACGCTGCAGCAGGGCTTCACTGGTGGTTCAGTCATTGCAGATGTCTTTGGCTTTGTTAGGCAGTAACCTCTGCAGTTACCTTGGGGACCACTGCAAAAGATTTAGGACTACAGGTGCTTGGCAGTAAACCCAATTGGTAGCAGTCTGTACCACCCAGATTTACCTGGTAGCTGTGGCTGAGCAGTCGGACTTCTCTCAAGATGAGTTAGGCAGTATATAGAGTATACACAATAGGTACAGAGACACAGTAGCACAAGCAAACACTGACCAGAGCTTTGGTGTAAAAGTATATAATTATGTATTTAAAGACACACTTGTAAATTACACTAGCACAAAGAGAGGTAAATAAATTCAACACAGTCACTATTATATATATACAACCCTAATTACTTATTAGACAAGTCTTAATGAGAAACACCACTTACTTTCAGACAGAGGTGAGCGCTTAACATAAGATGGCACTCTAATAAGTTATTAAAAAGGGAGGGAAAAAGGCAGAGTTATGAAAGCACACAAATTTCAATACTTTTCAAAGAACCACAGTGAGGTAGGTTAGGCAAAGTCTACTGGGGAGCAAGGAAGTTCAAATCCCAGGCCCACTCTTAGAGAGAGCAAGCAAAATGTGTCCAGGATCACACAGTGGGGTTATGCCCAAAGAGTCTTTGTAGAAAGTTCGCAAAAGATTGAGATTAAGTCAGGAAAAGTTAGTTAACAGGCCCCAGGCTAGCCCACCTTAGAAAGTCGAGGATTTACTGTCACCCGAACGATCTGTCGCAAGGGAAGCCAGGCGGGACACAGTACATGAAAGTGGGAAGACACTCCAGCGGGGGCAGTTGTTCCTGGCAGCGGGTGCAAGTCGGTGTTTCGTCCAGAGAAAGAGGAGGTCTCGACGTGGAGGAAAGCTGAAGGTCGTTGCGCTGCCAGGGAAGAAACCAGCCGCAGAGTTTCCCGGTTACAAGGTACCACCCTTTTCTTCGCAGTAGTGGTGATCTGTGGTATTCCGGTTGCCGGGGTGCTTGGCACGGGCAAGGCGGCCACGAGATGGTCCAGGAAGGCGAAAAGACAGGCAAACTGGTTATCCCAAGCAGTCCAAGGAAGAAGACTCTCCGGACTGGAGATCTCCTCTGTCGTCGGGAAAAGTGGTGAGACGGTTCCACAGGGCTCCACCGGGGGTGTCGTCATTGCAGGTCGGCTCGGCTTCTCCCTCCTCGGATTCTTTAGGTCCTGTGGCGACTTCTGAAGTTCCAGTCCCCAAAGCCCTGCTTTTATGCAGAAAACCCCCATTCATTCAGCCTAGCTGTCAGTCAAACATGCTAAGTGGTGAGCCGGGCGGCTCACCACTTGGGCCAATCACACAAGAGTGCGACCTGAGTTGCCGAGGCAACTCAGTCCAGGGTGCCTAAACCCCCTCTCACATCCCCTGTGGTACCCAGACAGAGGGGCACCACTTTTGAAGGCTTCTGTGGAGAAGCCCACCAAAAAGTGGAACAAAGGGCTCGACTTGGGTTGGAGTCACAGAAGCGAACATGTTAGGCAGAAACCTGTGCAGTTCCCTTAGGGAACACTGCAAAAGATTTAGGACTACAGGTGTTAGCATTAAACCCACTTGGTAGCAGTCTGTACCACACAGATTTACCTGGTAGCTGTGGCTGAGCAGTCAGACATCTCTCAAGAAGAGTTGGGCAGTATGCAAAGTATACACAATAGGCACTCGGATACAACAATACAGGCAAACACTGACCAGAGCTTTGGTATCAACGTATATAATTATTTATTTAAAAACACACTGTTTGAAACACTCCAGCACTCTTATTGTAAAATATTCTAAACACAGTTACTATTGTAATATATACACCCCTTTTTCCTTATCAGATAAGTCACTGTAAAACACCACTTATTTTCATACAGAGGTGAGCGCTTAACTAGATGGCACTCCAATATGTTTGTGAGAAAGGGAGGGAAAAAGACAGAATATGGAAAGATACACCACTCTAAGGTTCAGGAACACTGTTAGCAAGGCAGAAGAGGAAAAAGTCACTGGTGAGCCAAAGTCCAAAGGCTGGGCCCACTCTTAGAGAGAGCAGAGCACAAATGCGCCCAAGATCACACAGTTACACTAGGCTTAGAAAGTCTTGCAGAGGGTTCAAAAAGAGTTTAGAGAGGCTTAGGAAAGATTAGCCAGGGTGTCCCAGGCTAACCCAGGTTCGAAAGCCGGGGGCTAAATCTACCCCGTACAGTCGGTAGCAAGGGAAGCCAGGCGGGACACAGTACCTTAAGTGCGAAGGATCCTCCAGCGGTGACAGTTGTTCCTGGTAGTGGGTGCAAGTTGCGTCGTCGTTCAGGGGAAGAGAAGATCTCGACTTGGAGGAAAGATGAAGGTCGTTGCACTACCAGGGAAGAAACCAGCCGCAGAGTTTTCCGGTTAAAGGTGGTACCTTTGTTTCGCGGTCGTGGTAAAACGTGGTATCCCGGTTGCCGGGGTGCTTGGCACGTGCAAGGCGGCCACGAGGTACGTCGGGAAGGCGAAAAGACGGTGAAACTGGTTATCCCCACCAGTCAAAGGAAGAAGACTCTCCGGCGGGAGATCTCCTCTGTCGTTGGGAAAAGGGGTGAGGCGGTCCAGCAGGGCTCCACCGGTGGTGGTGTCGTGGCAGGTCGGCTCAGCTTTTCCCTCGTCGGATTCTTAGGTCCTGTGGCGACTTCTGAAGTTCCAGTCCCCAAAGCCCTGCTTTTATGCAGAAAACCCCCATTCACTCAGCCTAGCTGTCACTCAAACATGCTAAGTGGTGAGCCGGCCGGCTGACCACTTGGGCCAATCAGGACGGAGTGTGACTTGAGTTGCCTAGGCAACTCAGTCCAGGGTGCCTAAATCCCCCTCCACCCCTCCTAAGTACCCCAGACAGAGTGGCACCACTTTGGAGGGCTTCTGTGGAGAAGCCCGCCAAAAAGTGGAACAAAGGGCTCGACTTGGGTTGGAGTCACAGAAGAGAACACAAACGCCATTTTAGAATCAAGTTTTGGCAAAAAATACCAACCGGAGAATTAATATTAATTAAATAAACCGGCGGTATGTTCGAGGCTACCGTAAATAATTAAATAAAGATAGTAGCCTAAAACAATGGGAAATCCCATAGGAAAATATTTGCGGTTGAATATAAAAAAGTAGTATCCACTGCCACCAGCCAAAACTCGATCAGGGGGGATGGAGACGTGCCCCCTCGACTAACAGACCCTGGGGCAATCGAATTGCCCCAGCCAGTACGTCCACAATATGATGGTTTGTACTGGTTCTGTTCAGAATTTAAGACTAGTAAAGTCAATGGTGACTTTACATGCCCTGGGAGACAGTAGTCAGTCCCAGGGTATGGAGTCTATGGTGGGGTGTGTCACTATGACACCCCATTGTCACTGCACTGAGGGTGCTGTGTAACACACATCACAAAAACACATGAAGCCCTATAGAGTAAAAGACCCCATAGCCCATTAAACACATCTAGATTCAAAGAAACACACTCAAATCATGTCCAAGAGTGAGGGTAAAAGAGTCTCACTCTTGGCAGGAGAAAAAATAAACCCCAAAAATCCAGCAAAGCTGCTGGGGGACTCACTAGGTTAGGAAATTCAGCCTAAACAGAGAATTCTCCCTAACAGAACACAAACGCCATTTTGGAACCAAGTTTCGGCAAAAATTACCAACCGGTGAAATAATATTAATTTAATAAACCGGCGGTATGTTCGAGGCTATTTTAAAAAGTGGTAGCCTCGAACAATGGGAAAATCCCATAGAAATATATTCGCGGTCCAATATAAAAAGTAGTATCCACTGCCACCAGCCAAAACTCAGTCGGGGGGGACTAGACAGTGCCCCCTTGAACAACAGACCCCAGGGCAATCGAATTGCCCCGACCAGTACGTCCACAATAGGATGGTTTGTACTGGTTCTGTTCACAATTTGAGACTAGTAGAGCCAATGGTGACTTTACATGCCCTGCGAGACAGTAGTCAGTCCCCAGGGTATGGAGTCTATGTTTGGGGGTTGCTACGACACCCCTGGTTTATGGCACGGAGGGTGCTGTGTAACCCACATACCAAAAACACATGAAGCCCTATGGGGTAAAGGACCCGTAGCCCATAAAACACATACAAAGTCAAAGGAACACCTCAAATCATGTCTGAGTGGGAGGAAAAGAGTCTCACTCTTAGCAGGAGAAAAAAATAAACCCCAAAAATCCAGCAAGGCTGCTGGGGGACTCACTAGGTTTGGGAAAATAGCCTTTACAGAGAATTCTCCCTAACAGGCTTCTCTCCTTTTCGGCTTCTTAGTTCCAGTGGCGACGTCTTGCTCTTCCAGTCCTCAGGACCCTGCTTTTATGCAAAAAGATCCCCATTCATACAGCCTAACTGTCACTCACACAGTGGAGTGGTCATCTTGGCGGGAGACCCTCCAGCCTATCAGGATAGAGTGCGACATGGGTTGCTGAGGCAAACCTGTCCAGGGGTCCTACTCCCCCTCCCACACAATGGACCCTCCCCAGACTCAGTGGTGCCGAAAGGAGGGCTTCTCGGCAGAGGCCCGCCAAAAGGATGAACAAAGGATCCCCGACCTGGGTTAGGAGTTTAGAGGAAGACACGAGAAAGAAGTTATATTAAAGTTCTGGCAATAAAAACCTGCCTGAGTAAAGTTAATATTAGAATACACCGGCGGTATGTTAGAGGCTGTCAGAAAAAGTGGTAGCCTCGGACAATGGGAAAATCCCATAGGAAAATATTTGCGGTCGAATATTTATGGTAGTAACCACTGCCACCAGCCAGAAACTTTTGAGAGAGGGACTGTACGGTACCCTCTCGAAAATGAACATAGGGGAAAAACTATTAACCCCTTCCAGTACCTCCATAGTAAGATGGGTTGTACTGGTTTAGTTCATAGGATTTGACTAGTAAAGTCAATGGTGACTTTACATGCCCTGGGAGACAGTAGTCGGTCCCAGGGTATGGAGTCTATGTTTGGGGGTCGCTACAACACCGCCATGTCACTGCACTGAGGGTGCTGTGTAACACATGTGAATAAAGAGGGTTCCTATGGGGTTGAGAAAGATCCCATAGGCATTAAACACAAAAATAGCCTAGAACACACATAGCAAAAATGCCTAAGAGTGTGAAAAAGAGTCTCACTCTTAGCAGGTAAAAAGAAACAAACCCTTCAAATCCAGCAAAGCTGCTGGGGGACTTTATAGGTAAGGTAAATCAGCCATAGAATTAGAATTCTCCCTAACAGAGCCTCCGTATCCTTGTCCTTTGCTGCTTTTTATCGTGTGTTCTGTTGTGTTTTCCACGCCGGAGTTCATGTGGGACTCCTGGTGGTGCAGCTCTTTTTGGTTTGGTGAACGGACCCATGGGATACCCTTATGGCACCCATGGGTAGGGGTGCAACCCTGTGCCCCTAGTGTATGTTTTTGGGCACCTGTGTGTGACCCACAGGGCAGGGTACGGGCTGGTGGCAGCTCCGTGCTGAAATGAATGTTGCTCTGAGTGTCCTCCATTTTGGGATGCCCAGGCCCTGTCATTGGAATCGGTAGATTCCTGATGGAGACAAAATGGCCCCCATGGCCTCTTGCCTTCCATTACCTGTTACCTCGATCTTCCCGAAGTCCCGGGAAACCCTGCCTCTGTCCCTTCCCCCCCCCCCCGACTACCATATATGGTAGAGTGGGGAAGTGCCGACCAGACTGGCTGGAGCCTTCTCAACGACCGTATGTTGTGGTTACGCCTGTGGGTGGGACCTGGGTGAATGGAGTGTGTGACGAATACGCATTCTATGTTGTGGGTGTCTAGTATCTAGTGGTTGACACAATGACTGAGATAATTCTGCCCGAAACCAGTATGAATGCAGTGTGGAGTGTTGAATGGCTAGGTACTTGTCCCAATACACATAACTTGTTGTGAGTGTCTGGAGAGGAGTGAATGGTCTGAATGCACTATGCACCTGATTGGTTGCCTGCCTGCATGAATGCCCTTCGTAGTGATTGGATGCTTAAGTGTGACTGCTAGGAATCGTGTTCAGAAGTGTTCAGAGCTGAAGTCCAAACTACAAAGAGTACCTGGTGTGAAACTGACGCTTGACCTTGAAGCCCTGCTGGATGAGAAGAATTGCTGCTGTTCTCCTTCACAATCTGAAAGCTGCTGTGCCTCCAAGGACTGACCCAGAGAGGACCTGGTAAGGGGCCCTCTTCCCGAGATACGAGGGACCATTGTGCACAGCTAATCTTTGCCTAAGCTCCCTGGTAGACAGACATTTGACAGGCTGCCGACGGATACAGGGATTGATGCGGAACTCCAAGGAGAAGCGCCCGGACTGTTGTCCGCCACTGTTGACGACCGCCGTCGTCGACTGGAGCCGCCGTTCTCCCGTTTGCCTAAGAACTTCATTGATCCAAGGACGCTCTCGTCCACAGCGTCGCAGCTATATCCTGCTGGAGAAGGCCTGACCGTCGATGCGCCGAGGAGCATCCAAACCGGTGGGTTTCCCGCCACCCAAAGACCACAGAGACGCTGACGACTCGATGCCCTTGCTGGGCCACAGTTCTTCAAACTCTTTGCGGTCCAGAACTATGGACACCGAGGTGCCCCGCACGCCTCTTCCCTGCAGGACGTTTACACTTCCCCGTCAACGAGCACCGCTATTAACGACGCGGCCACTTCAATGTCGTAGCTCGACCTGTTCTCCGTCGGACGTTCGACCCGTGACTTCTGCCTTAATGGGAGGGCACTCAAGAAGGGCAGTCGATTCCCCGACGAGGGACGCTACAACGCCAAGGTACTTTGGGGTTGCAGAACTATTGGAAAGTCTAGTGGGAACAATATATGGACTGGGCTTGTGATACATCTTTGCTTTACAGGTTGCCCAGGTGGGGGGGGTGGGGGATCTCCACACAGAACTGTGTTTAACAGTAGTTATCAGTACTCTGCCAATTGCTCAACCATCATGCTTTCCTTTCTCTCTCTACTGCTAGTTTCCTCTTTATTTTGATCTGTGTGTCATTCTGACTGTGTGCACTTAAATGAGATCTGATAACGTTAGTGGTACCACTTTAGAACTGTACATATTTACCATTATTGATTTTCTGAGCGCAAAGTGAGTTATTGTGATAGTGTACATAACCTCGAATATTAATTATATAAAGACTTTGTTTAAACCGATAGTGTATGGACATTCCTTTGTGGGGGCTTGGGGACTACACCGTACTTAAGAACCAGCCTGCATCACCTCCTGAGAAGCTATGCCTTGATTGCTCGACTACGTTACCAATAACAGAGAATCTTGGCTGGGGTCCTCTGTGCCTCTCCTCTACCATATAGAGAGCTGAAGTACAGACACCCCCCACCAGTGGTTTCTTTACAGTCTGGGCCCCCACCTGAGCACCCCGGTGGGAGGTTGGCTGGCGAAGTTCATCAGCGTGTGGAAGTCCATCTCCACCGACCGTTGCGTGCTGGATGCCCTGGCCCGCGGGTACACTCTCGAGTTTCTAAACAAGTGCCCCCGCATACTACCCGTGGCCAGGAAGGAAAACCATGTCCTTCAACTGCTGCTGGAAGTAAGGGCGATGCTGAAGAAAGGAGCCATCGAGCTCGTCCCATAGAGGCTCCGGAGTGTACTCACAATACTTCCTCGTAAGAAGGAAGACCGGCATCTGGCGACCCATCCTGGACCTTCGTCGTCTAAACAAGTACATCAAGTCCCAGAAGTTCCAGATGGTCACCCTTCAGCACGTGCTGGGACAGCTGGAGGAAGACGACTTCCTATCGTCGTTGGACTTGGAGGATGCCTACTTTCACATCCCCATTCTAAAAGGACATCGAAAGTTCCTGAGATTCGTAGTCCAAGGGCGACACTATCAGTTCAAGGCCCTTCCCTTTGGATTGAAGTCGGTGCCCAGGGTATTCACCAAGTGCCCAGCGCCAGTGGCGGCGCAACTGCGCCTGCAGGGGATGCACGTCTACCCCTACCTGGACGATTGGCTCATCCGAGCAAAGACAAGAGAACTCGTTGTCGTTCACACAGCGAAGACCGTCCAACTACTCACGGATCTGGGATTTTCGATCAACTCTGCGAAATCCCACTTGGTGCCGTCGCAAGTCGCCCTGTTCCTGGGAGCTAGGCTCGACACAGTGGCGCGATTGGCTTCTCCGTCGGAGGAAAGGACGAAGGCCACCCTGGGCAAGGTGCAACAGCTGTCCACCATGGGCGTGGCCAGGGTGAGGTCCATCAAGTCCCTGCTCGGCATGATGTCCTTGTGCATCTACCTCGTGCGCCTGTGCAGGTTGCGGATGCGTCCACTGCAAGAGTTCCTCGACGCCCGTTGGATGCAGGCGGCGGGCAGCTTCGAAGACAGGAGCCCGCTCAACGAGACCTTCCGCCAAGCGATCCGGTGGTTGGGCACCTGCGCACATCTGGCGGCGGGTATGGACTTCCAGACCCCCGCACATCAGGAGATGGTGACGACAGACGCCTCCCTGGAGGGATGGGGAGAGCACACCGGAGATCTCCATGCAAGAGGCCTTTGGCTCCTGGAGGAGAGGTCACTACACATCAATGTCCTGGAGCTCCGAGCCGTGTTCTGGGCCCTCTGGGTCATTCCTCCCATCCCTCAAGGGAAAGGTGGTAAGGATCTTCACCGACAACACCACCACGATGTTCTACATCTGGAAGCAGGGAGGCACCAGATCCCCAGCCCTATCCAAGGAAGCGCAGGATCTGTGGCACTGGGCCGTCGCCCAAGGGATTTTTCTGGTACCCTTCCATCTGGCAGGAATAAAGAACACCATTGCCGACTCGTTCAGCAGTGTGGAACTGCGTCAGGATCAAGTGGATCTACTTTTCCAACGATGGGGCAATCCCCAGATCGACCTATTCGCGACGGAGACGAACACCAATTGCCGGAGGTTCGTCTGCAGGTTTCCCCAGCCGGGGAGCATGGGCGATGCCTTCTCATTCCCCTGGGACGACCTGTTCCTGTATGCGTTGCCGTTGCTGCTGCGACTCATCAACCAACTCAGATGGTCCTGGTGCAGGATGATCCTCGTCGCACCGGCGTGGCCGAGGCAGATCTGGTTCCCGGACCTTCTGAACATGTCAGCGTCCCCCCCACCCCCCAGTCAAACTGCTGATGGACGCGGCTCTCCTCGCCAGAGAAGGAGGCGCCATCCTCCACCACAACCCGGGGTTGCTGAACTTGCAGGCCTGCCTCCTGCACCACTAGAGTTTGGAGGGTACGATATCCCGGCGGACTGCAAGGACGTGCTTGCAAAGGCCAGGGCGTCCTCAACTCTCAAGTGCTATGGACACAAATCGAAGAGGTTCTCTGTCTGGTGACATGCACAGAAGATTAACCCTGTGCGGATTACGGCCCCTCAAGTGCTGCCATACCTACTGTGGCTGGCCAGGGCAGGGCTAGCTCATGCCTCCATCAAGATACATCTGGAGGCTATCTCCCGCTACACCAGGACTCCAGAGCGATCATCTCTGTGGTCTCATCGCCTGGTGAAGGAGTTTATGAAGGGACTGTTCTGATCATCCCCGCTGGTGAAGGCTCCGGCCCCAGCATGGGAGCTCAACGTGGTGCTTAACAGGCTCATGGGGCCGGCATTCGAGCCTCTGCATTGGGCACCGTTGAAGTTCCTATCGTGGAAGACAGCGTTTCTTGCGGCCATCACCTCCGCACAACGAGTGGGAGAGATCCAGGCCCTCTCCTGCAAACCACCCTGTCTGACATTCCACGAGACGAGGGTGGTGCTGAGGACGCACCCCTCCTTCATGCCCAAGGTGCCATCGGACTTCCATCTCAACGAGCCCTTGGTGTTACCCGTTTTCTTCCCGTGGCCTTTGTCGTCGGCCGAGAGGACTTTGCACTTGCTGGATGTGGCTAGAGCGCTGAAGTTCTACATAGACCGCACGAAGAGTCTTCGGAAGACGTCACAGCTGTTTGTGAACTTTGGACCTGTGAACCAAGGGAAGGCCCTCTCAAGGGCTTCCATTTCCAGATGGCTCTCCGGCTGCATCATGCACTGTCACCGGTTGGCAAACCGACCGCTGCCCGGCCGTCCGAGAGCCCATTCAACCAGAGAGATTGCTGCTACCACGGCGTTCTTGTCTGGTGTGCCCTTGCTGGATATCTGCAGGGATGCTACGTGGAGGTCGACGCACACCTTCACGAGATGCTTAATGTTGAATTAATGTAAATGCTTAATGTTTAGTCTTGCCACCTCCTGCGGTTGTGCATGTGTGTACTGCTATGTATTCTTGTATTGATGAGCATGTGAATCCATGCCAGACCCCATGCTGGAGAAGGAACAAGTTACTTACCCGTAACTGTTGTTCTCCTGCATGGGTCTGGCATGGATTCACATGCGAACCCTCCCTCCTACCCCTCTGCAGCTCTTCTCTTGGTCCTACTGCCACTTAACGTGCTACCAAATCTGAAGATGGCTGCCAGAGGGGCTTAGGTAGAGGGCAGTCATTGGCTGGGGGCAGTATGACCCAGAGACCATTGATTGGTTATTAGGAGAAAGACAGTTCAGAAACGAAACTGAAACTGATTTTTTCTTTACCGAGGGTTCCCAGCCCGATGACTGGGAATATTCATGAGCATGAGCATGTGAATCCATGCCAAACCCATGCTGGAGAACAAGAGTTACAGGTAAGGAACTTGTTCCTTCTCTCAAAAGTGGTCTCAGATTTTCATCTCTCTCAAAAGATCTGTCTTCCTGTGTTTTCTTTCTGTTGCCTCATCCTTTTAAGGCAGAGGAGCATTTCCATCGGCTGGACCCATGCAGGCTCTCATCTACTATGTCTCTCAGACAGGAGAGGCTAGGAAAGAGGACCAGATCTTCATTGGTTATGCTAGTGCTCATGCTGGCATGGCTGTGAAGAGGTGGGTCATACTTTGCATCTCAGAATGGTACTTTCTGGGTGCAAAGGGTATGCCTGAGGGCCTCAGAGCCCATTCTCCCAGAGGAGTGGCTGCCACCTCTGCCCTGCAGAGTGGAGTCCCAGTCCTGAACATCTGCCTGGTGGAATCGTGGGCATCACTGCACACTTTTGCTTAGCATTACTGCTTGGATTCCTATTTGGGACTGGATGCCCGTTTGATAGGGCGGGCCTCCTGGGTTTTCTTGTCTACGTGGTATCCTTACCCTGCTGCCTTGTAAGGATTTTCATACTGCTTTGGGAGTATATCACAGATGAGGAATGTGTGGGAGGAAGGAATCCATTAGCAGAACAAATAAAATGTGCCTCCTTAATGTTCTTTCTGATGGGTGTTCCTCCCACAGATTCCTCATCACCCTCCTTACCTACCACTCTTGGCGGATATCGAGTACACCATAGATTCGTAGGCCCCAAGCTTCAGAGTGCTAGGGAAGAAATTTGGAACTGAGGTCACTGGGCGTGGTGCCTTTATATAAACTAGCATCAATGTCATTTCTGGCAAGGAGCTGCGCTGTGCCCCCTGGTGGCAGAAAAGCTTTTAGAGCAGTTGTGCTGTGGATAGGATGATAATTGATGTGGACTCTGTGGGAGGAACGTCCATCAGAAAGAACATCGTAGAGCGGTAAGTATTTGTTATTCTGGTCCGGGGTAAATTAAATATGGTCGCTCACGCGTGCCAGGGCAGAAAACCAGAGGTTACATACATTTTAAGTGTCATGCATTTATTGTCGCCGGTGGCTGTCCTTGCAACATTTGAAAGGCTTTGTGTATTGAGAAATACTACAGGCTGTGAATTGAAGTCTAAAACTGCAAAGGAAGTTTCATATTGAGAACCACTGCAGCAATCCCCCAGACCATTGTTAAGAGTTCAGACCACTTGTTAACCCAGTCAAACATGTGATGAAAAAAATCATGGAACTCTAACCCTTTTATTATCATAGTCATTTGTAGAAATTATCAAAGATGCTTTTTTTAAATATTCTCTGTAAACAGGCTGACCATTCTCTGAATACTGTACAGAAGTTATAAGATTAGAAGCCATCTATTCTTTTTTTTAAAACATGTTTCTATTGGCATTTGTATAGTTTGTCATACATTTCCCAATTGTACTGTAGTTTATATGAGAACGAACAAACCAAGGACCGAACGTCAGTCCTAACTCTTCCCCTTCCCTACCCCCCCTCCCCTCCCGTTGGATTGCAGATGTTGTTTCTGTTGCGGTTTCAAGTCTCTAGAGTTCTAGTTTAGTTAAACATGTCCAGATAACAAATTTTATGGGGGCACCATTGAAGCATATAGTCGCTCTGTAGATGTTCCAGTGCGGGTCCCCAGGCTGTGTGAAATTTTTGGGCTTCTCCCTGGATGTTGTATGTGATTCTTTACATGGCAATATGGGACCAAATCCGTCTAAGCCAGTCCAAGTCTGACGGTGGAGATTGCTGTTTCCATTTTTGTGCTATTTCTAGCCAGGCCGCTTTTAAGAGTCCCATGAAGTTCTTTTTTTGGGGAATCGTCATAGTCCTGTCTTTAGGGTTCCACAGTCCACACATCCATACTTCTTCCTGCAGGTTTTCGGCCCTGTCGAACATGGCTTGCATATGGGTTTTTATATCAGTCCAGAATTGTGATAGCTTTGGGCAATCCCACCAGATGTGTCTCCAGTTCCCTGCTGAGGGACAACCCCTCCAGCATTTATCTTGTGTGGACAGATACATTTTATGTATTTTTTCGGGGGTGTAGTGCCATTGGACCATAATTTTTATCCACGCTTCTCGCACCTGGATGGCTCTCGACCATTTTGGGATGATGTTCCATAAGTTGTCCCAATGTTCTTTTGGAATCGCTTTCCCCAACGTGATCTCCCATTTTCTCATATATACCTTCTTGACGTTTTCTGTCGGTGTATTGAGAAATCTGTATATCGTTGATACGAATTTATTGGATCCGGAGTTTGTCAGGATATACTTTCAAATGGAGTCAGGTCTCTGCTCACTGCTAGTTTTATCTGAGGGGTGGAAAGCCAATGGCAGAGCTGATCGTATTTGTATTAGTCCTTCGACGACAGCCCCAGTAGGGTTCTGCAGTCCGAGAATGTCCTTAATTGTTGCCCAACGAACATGTCCCCAATTTTTGTGCAATTTGCGTCCTCCCATTTGTGATAGGCCCCCTTCTCCATTCCTGGTTGGAATTCCGGGTTATCTAGTAACGGCATAAAGGGGGCCGGGTCGATTGTCAAGATTTCGTTTTGGGTTAATTTATTCCATATATCTAGTGGAGTACTCATCACCTCCCTAATGCGTGCGTTCTGGTGTCTATCTTCCTGTTTCATCCATAGAAGTTTGCAAAGTCAGTTTCTGGCCACCGCTCTATCTTGTGCCTCCCATATCTTTTGAGAGGTGTCGGGGATCCATTCTTTGAGGACCCACAGTTGGGCCGCCTCGTAGTATCGTCTGAAGTGTGGTAACGCCATTCCCCCCCCCCCATTCTCTTGGCGCTGTTAGTGTCTGACTTGATAGTCTGGGGGTTTTCCCCTGCCATATGTATCTCGATGTTGCCTTTGTGAGGGCTTTAAAGAATGAGGGGGGAATTCGGATCGGGAGTGCCTGGAAGGTGTCTTAACAGTCTTGGAAGGACTGTCATCTTAATTGCCGTTATTCTTCCCCACCACGAGGTTGAAAGTGGATTCCATTTTGCCTGATCTCCTTTGATCTTTTCTAGGAGGCCCGGGAGGTTTTCTGCATAAATATTGGAAATTTTGTTTGTGAGGGTTACTCCCAGGTATCTGATCCCCTTCTCTGATGTTTTTAATTGTAGCTCCGCCGCCAGGTTTCTGATTTCTTCGTTGCTCCCTGCTAAGGTTAAGATTTCTGATTTATGTCTGTTGATTTTCAGTCCGGATGTGGTGCCATAGTTCTCCATTTCCCTCATCAGATACGGGAGGGATTCCTTTGTGTTTGACAGAGCTAGGAGCATGTCATCCGCATATTGCTTTGTGTGTTGTTCCTCCCATGTCGATTCCCTGTATTTCTGGGGCTTCTCTGATCCTCTCCAAGAGTGGTTCCAGAAAGATGGCGTAGAGAAGCGGGGAGAGTGGGCACCCCTGTTTGGTGCCTCTTCGGATTTTGAATGAATCTGTGAGTTCCCCATTCACCGCTATCCGAGCCGATGGATTGTTGTAGTTTGCTCGTATCATTTTTATGAATTCCTTTCCCAATCCCATTTTTTCTAGGATGTGAAATAGCATGGACCATTCCACTCGGTCGAACGCTTTTTCTGCGTCGAGCGGCAGGAGAATGGCCGCTGATTTGGCGTGTCAATCTTTTCTATCAAATGGGTGATCCGTCGGACGTTGTCGTGGGTCATTCTGTTGGGGATAAAGCCGGCCTGGTCCTGATGGATTAGTTTGGGGAGCACCTCCGCTAGTCGTTTGGCTAGGATTTCGGTATATAATTTAGCGTCCAAATTAATTAATGCTATGGGGCGGTAAGAGCTTGGGGTTTCCGGATTTTTCCCCTGCTTGTGGAAGACTAGGATCTTTGCCTCGTTCATGGAAGGGGTGATGTCTGTGCGTTCTTTGAAGGTATTAAATACTTCTGTTAGGTACGGGGTCAAATCACTTGTGTATGTTCTCTAAAATTGTGCTGTAAAACCATCTGGGCCCGGTGCTTTATTTTTGGGTAGTTCCCGTATTGCCTCCTCCACTTCTCTTTCTGTAATAGGCTCGTCCAGTCTCTGCTTCTCCTCTTGCGTCACTGTCTGCAGTGTCACGTTTCCCAGGTATGCTAACTGGTCCGCCTCTCCTGGATTATCTGTGGCATACAGCTTTTGGTAATATTGTTGGAAGATCTTCCCCATCCCAGTTGTTAAGGTGCATCTTTGTCCTTGTTCGTCTGACAGAGTTTTTATCGATTGGCATTGTTGTTTGCCCCGCAATTGTCTGGCTAATCATTTCTGCCTTATTCGATTTCATGTAATACCATTGCCTCAGGTGTAGGAGGTGTCTTTCAGCTCATTTGGTGCGTAAAGCCTCCAATTGGCCCTGGACGTGTCTATATGCTCTTTTTACTTTTAAGGAGTTATTATGGGCCATTTCCGTTCCGTGCTCTTTGCCTCTAGTTCAGCCTCCCACTTATTTATTAGTTTGTTTCTTTGTGCTGTGAGCGCTATAATATGACCCTGTATCACCGCTTTGTATGCCGCCCACAGGGTTGACTTGGAAATTTCCTGCAAATTATTCTCATTGAAGTATTCATTAGTTCGTTCTCTGACGGCCTCTCTCATGACTGGGTCTTTTGTTATTTCCCTCGGCAGTGTCCACCTCCATAGGCATGCTTGTTTGCGAAAGGTGGGGAGGCTGATCCACAGGGGGGCATGATCCGATAGGGAGATGTCGCTCACCTCTGTCTCCCTAATTTTCCCCAGTAGGTTCGAGGACGTCCATATGTAATCTATCCTGGCACTAGTACTGTGCACATGCGAGAAGTGGGTATACCCTGGTGTTGAGCCTCTAAGTCTCCGCCATGTGTCTTCTAGAGCCAGTATTGGCATTGCTCTTTGGAGAGCTTTTGATGGTGTGCCCTGTCCCATGTGTCTTGGAGTCGATCTATCTATGTTTGGGTCCCATGCTAAGTTGAAATCTCCTGTCAGGACGATTTCTGCCTTCGCAAAAGATTCCACTTTGTCTATGCTATCCCTAATGAAGCCGTCTTGGCCCACGTTGGGAGCATATATTGTTGCAATTGTCAATGGGAGGTCTTCAATGTGTATATTCGCGAAGAGGTATCTGCCATTTGTGTCAGATAGCGTTTCCTGAATTTGTACGTTTGAGGTGTTGGCAAAAGCTATCAGTACTCCCCTCTTCTTTTCTGAGGCGTTTGCTTGGAGGATGTGTGTGTATCCTTTGATTCACGTTTTCTTTTTGTCTATTTTCCGAATGAGTCTTCTGCAGTGTCAGAATGTCAAATCTCTCTTAGTGTAGATAATGTTCCACCTTTTTCCGTTTGACTGGGGAGTTTAGCCCCCGTACGTTATACGGAAGGATTTTTAAGCCCATTTTTGTGCGAGTTCTTAGTCTTGCATATCCCGCCAGGATCTTTAGGCGTGTGTCTTCTGCATTCCGATGTAGCTCCCCTCCTCCCATCCCAACTTCGCTTTTAACAAGTCCCTCAACTTCCCCCCTACCCCCATTACAACCCTGAGGAGGGCTCTGGGCCCTATGATCGCTGTGGCGAATTGCCACTCGCGCCATACCCTCTACACTCAGGTACACTGGACGTGGGGAGTCCTAAACCCCACTTGTGATACTCGTCGTGATTCTGTACTTCCCAGATCTGGCCGACATTATTGGTCGCTGCGGTCCGGCATGTCCTGTCTTGATCACTGAGTGTCTTGGTGGTACTAGATGGTTGCTCCCTGGTTCGGCGGGGAAGAAGGTTCTTTGTGTTGCCGATTTTTGTTGGGTCGCTGCCCTTTGGGTGCAATAGTTTGCCAGCCTTTCAAGAGTTTGTGCCCTCTCGTGGAGTCTCTAGGTCGTGCTCTCCCTTCCGTGTCATCTTGCAAGTTCACGATTCTTCGGCCTTCTTCGCACGTTGTTATTCGCTGTTGTGTGCCCTCCCATGTGAACAGGAGACCAAATGCAAAGGTCCATTTGTAGCGGATTTGTCTCGTGGTGAGTTCTTTCGTTATTGGGGCCATTTCTCGACGTCGTTGGAGAGTTTACTGGGCCAAATCCTGAAATAGTTGGACATTGACTCCATTCATTTTTATCTGGTCCATTGTCCTAGCTTTCCTTAGGATTTGCTCCTTCTGTGCATAGGAGGCCATTGCTACTAACACATCTCTTGGGCGATTTCCTGGCTCCCCATCCCTTCGCGGTCCCACTCTGTGGAGTGTGTCTATGATGATCGCCGACTCCTCTTCCTCGTAGATAATTTCTCTGAACACTTGTTGCACTGCGGATTTTAGATCTTTATCCCCTACCGATTCCACCATGTTCTTGATGCGAATATTTGATCTCTGCGACCTGTTTTCTAAGTCTTCGCATTGTGTCTCTAGATTGTGTGAGAGCCTGGCCAGGTGTTCCTGTGTTTCTGCGTATTGTTGAGTTCCTTCATCCAGGTTCTGGAGTGTTCTCTCAAGAACATCTGTTCTCTCTTCCAGTTTGCCTATGTCTACTTTCAGCTCCTGCACAGTTTGTTTCAGCTCGCTCTTCATGGACTCAAATTGTGTGTGCATTGAGGTCATAAATTGGTCCTGAAATTCTTTGAACCAGTCTCTCATGTCTTCCTTGGTTGCCATATCTGATCCTGCTTTTTCCGCACCTGAGGACCTTTTTATCCTCAAGGGCGGGCGCCTTCCCTTTGCTTTGTGTGTCGGCTCCCCAGGGCTGAGCCAGATTCTTGTCCTGTTTCCCTTTAGGCGTAATTGCTTGGGATTTCCTTCTCCTGGACCTTGACATGTGTGCGCGCTATTACTTCTTGCTAGTGACTGGCCGCTTCCTGCATATTCACACATAATAGGGTGAAATCGGTAGGTCGGGTTGGGGCTATTATTGACCCGCGGCTCCTTGTGTCTCTTCCGCTTGCCCACTGTGTGTCGGGCTTAGTTGTGGGTCCGTTGGGGGCTGCCTCCTGTGTGTGCTGATTGTAGGGGGTGGGGCACAGATTCCGGTCCCCCTCCCGTGCCGTTTTTTATGTTATGGCTTATGCTGCAGTGGGTTGTGAGTATTGTGATTGCGGCTTGCTGCAGTGTCCCTTCCTCCCTGGGATCACCCACTAGATGCCTCCTCACCTTCTATCTTTGACGACCGGAGGTGGATGCTGAGTTTTCTGGATGCCTTCTCTCCTCGCAGGGGTGGGTCCGAGGGTTGCTGGATCGGCTCCGCTGTGGCCCACTCCATTCTCTGGCGCGCTTTGATCCGTGCAGCGAATGTGTGCGGAGGGGGGTGAAGGGGATCGCGCTGACTCTTGCCTCTCCTCACCGCGCCTGCTTCTCCTCTTCCCGGCTCTTGCTGGTGCCAGCACCCAGCGGGGGCCGGCCAGCGCCTCCTCCTGTTGCTCCGGAGTCTCTCGGGGTGGCCCGGCAGCTCAGTAATCCACGATATACAGAGAGGGCGGGGACCGCTCTGGGTGCAGGGGGGGGGGGGGGATCTCCTCCTCTTGTCGCCTGCCGGGCTGCTTCTGTTGTTGGCGGTAAGCGCTCAGATTCGCCATCGGCATACGGTGGCCTGAAATGGCGGGCCCGTGTCTCCGTGTTACGTGAGGCGCCGCTTTGCTACGGCTGTGCAACGGGACCCTCGTTTTCGTCCCCCTTCCGTGCTTATCGTACCATCCACTGGCGACACTGATCTTCCGGGGGACCACGGCTGCGTTATTTGTCAGTCATTATTGCGTCAGCCCCGAGCCGGGAGACAGGAGCACCGCTCACGCACGTCTTCCCGCCTCGGCGGCCATCTTGGAATCTGCCATCTATTCTTTAGATCTAATTTGGACAGCCAACGAAAGGTTGCCATTGTAGATTTCATTCCTCCCTGAATATATAAAGTATTGCTTCTAGCGGTAGTAATCTCATTTTAAACACATTGACATGCCACCTTTACTATGTTGGTTCAAAAGGCCTACCTCTGGTGCTCATAAAGCTTGCAAAAAAGCACAATCTAGCTCCTGGTAGGCTCTGTTTTTGTTGGTTCTTACAACACCCAAATGTGTCTTACTGGCTTCCAGTGCCTGTTAGAAAACACACATTTCCTCAACTTGTTCTGGTTTCGCTTGGTTAGTTTTGGCTTGCGCAATGCCTGCATAATGTTCACCATAAGTGTACATATTATCAAATATTAAGTGGTGTGGTGCATAAAGCATCACTGTATTTGCCAGACATTGTGCTGAGGCCTTTCATTTTTTTAATGCCCATGGATGATAAAGTTGCTGCTAAGCACAGATTGAAAAAATATCTGTGTTAACTACAAGGGCTGATTGCCAGGCACGCTGATAATATGTATTTCTTGAATGCAGATTGTGAAGAGCCAGGAATGAAACACGGACACATATGTTTACGGTTTTGGGCAAAGACTTATAATTAAAAAAAGGGAAGTTGTGTAAGCACTTCTCTGACCCTTTTGTACAAAGTGTTTCTCTACTTGAAACAAAACCTAAGGATCTGTAAGTGTCAGGATGCCCAAGACAAAACTGTCCAATGTTCTATTCTGACCCTCACACTCTAAATTAAATTCTAAGGTGAAAGGGTAATGTCTTAAGCTTTGAGTGGTTTTAGAAAAGTATTCAAAAAAAGGAATTAAAATCTTCAACATAAAAGTTCAAGGATAAGGATCCTTGCTCCAGACAGTGGTTCCCTTCCCTTGGATTCCACTTTACTTTCTGGTGTTTTCACAAGTAGCAGTTGCTTGGGCCTTTCTTGTCCAGCAACCACACTGATACACAACTGTCTGGTATTCTACCTTTGTCTCGTTAGGATACTTGGTATACTCTCCTGCAAGGTTTTGCTCCTTCTCTCCTGGATAATAAAATCCTTTTCTAGTCCTGATATATCCTTCTCAGGATATTTCTAACTTCTGTACTTTGTGTACTGTTCAGCGTGTCCTTGCTTCTCCAGCATGGGGTCTGGCATGGATTCACATGCTCATGAATATTCCCCGCCGTCAGGCTCAGAATCCTCGGTAAAGAAAAAATCAGTTTCAGTTTTGTTTCTGAACTGTCTTTCTACTAATAACCAATCACTGGTCTCTGGGTCATACTGCCCCCAGACAATGACTGCCCTCTACCTAAGCCCCTCCTCATGCAGCCATTTTCAGATTCTTACTGCACGTTCAAGGGTTGAGAGTCCTCGTGCTATAGCTCTCAAGCTTCTACTGCGTTTTGCCTTTTCTCTAAGAATTTTCTCTTATTTTTCGGTCAATTCGAGCCTCAAGCTCCACCGATTCTTCTTCGATCAACGGGGACCTGTTTTGGAATTTTTCTACACCCCTCAAGGGTGAATTTTCATCGAGTTTCTCTTCTTGGAGGATTCCGGAAGATCTTTGAGGCCTACCCGGCAGGGACATGGCCCAGGACAAAGGAGACACAACGCCTACTGGATCCAAGCTGTTTAGGAACTGCCCAGGATGTGGATTGCAGACTGTCTTTAAGGAGGATGAGCACTCCCGGTGCCTCTACTGCCTCCACGCCGACAAATCGCACGTGGAGGAGGACTGTGTGTTCTGCAAAAACATGTCCGTCCGGACCATGAAGGACGGTCGTAAACGAATCGCTGACTGGCTGGAGGCGAAGAGCCCAGCAACATGTGAGAAGAAGTCATAGCGGTCTTCTAAGACCTTTGAGGGCGCTCTGGCGACGGGGGCCCAACAAAAGGCAAATCGCTGCGAGTCCATGGGCTCCAGGAGCGCCGTTGGGTCGGGCTCCTCGGCTGCCAGGCAGGGTGCGATGTCCCTGACGCCATCAACCACGAGCCAACGCTCTGGCTCAGGGAAAAGGAAGTCTGAGAACCTGGGTAAGCTTCAAGAGAAGCCCCAGTCGATCACGACAGAGAAAGCCAAGGTGGGGCAAGGCGGTGACCCTCCCCCTAAGGTGAAGGCCCCAGATACGGGCAAGGTCGTGAGGGCCCTGATTCACCCGGCAAAGGCCTCGATTGAAGGAATCGTGAAGGCGCTGGCGAAGCCTGTGGAGGCTATCCCAGTGGAACCGACTCCTGGGCCTAGAGTTTCCCTGCCACCCCGGAGGGAATCATCTTTTCAGCCTATCGAGAAGACCCCTGTGAAACCCCGGGACGAGAAAGAGGGGGCGGGGCACGGTAGCCATAACAGACACGGACACCACACGGATATCACCGCCGAAGATAAGCTGGTTGCCGTCACAAAGATCCTGGACAAGAAGTTCGAGGAAGTCCGGTCCTACGGGAGGGATCCCTGGTAGGCAGAATTATATATTAAGACTACAAGTGACAGTGCAATTTCACCTTTGGTACAAGCCTGTACTACACATTTAAAGTGGCTTCAGTAGCAGAGCAGCCCGACTTGTCTAAGAGTAAGTGAGCAGTATCAGATAGTTACACATAGGACAGCAATTACTATTTCGAAGGGATATTGTCCTCCGACGTATTCCTCATCTTAGATATCTCCTTCCAGCTCTGCTGGCCTCGGAAATTTTTTTCTCTAGAGGGCGCTGCGCGTCGACGTCCTCCGAGTCGATGTCCCTCGAGAGCCGCCGTATCGACGTCATCCTGCCTATAAAGGCCGCGCGCAGCGTCCATTGCTCAGTTCCGTTTTTCCGCGCTTACTCAGTGCCTCGGAATACCGTACTCAGTTTTGTCAGGTTAAACCTATTTACCTCGAGTTATTCGATCCGTACTCGATGGCTTCTTCGTCGGAACCCACAACTCCTCGATCCGACTTCAAAAAATGCAGAGATTGTGGGAAAAAGATGTCGCTGACTGACCCTCACAGAGTTTGTCTGTGGTGTTTGGGAGCTGAACACCATTGTTCGGAGTGCGAGGACTGTATGTCCATGACAGCTAAGGCCCTGAAGGAGCGTAGGGGGAAGCTGGAGAAAGGTAAGACTTTTAAAGCTTCTTCGTCGACGAAGTTGAGACATTCGTCTCCTCGTCACCATTCGCGCTCCAGGTCTCGGAGTGGGTCCCATCACTCCTCGAGATCGAAGCACTCCAAGAGGAGACGTCGAAGATCCCCTTCTCCGTCTTCCTCTTCCTCTGTTTCACCAAAGAGAATCCCTTGCCCCACGAAACATAGTTCCCGGGCTGAATGGGAGGAATTCCGCAAAAATATGATGAGCATCTTCGAGAAAGCGGCCTCGACCCCCTCGAAGACTGCCCAGAGCGATGCTCTGGTCGAAAGACCCGAAGGTCAAAAACGCCGCGAGTCGCAGTACCCGGCAAAGGAAACCAATCGAGCGCATCTCGAACCCTCGAGTAGGACTATGACCTTCAAACCTTCCTCGAAGGTTCCGTCGACGCCGTCGACGAAGGTTCCGTCGACGCCGAGGTCGGTGTCTTCGACGCCGTTGTCGAAGGGACCTTCGACACACGGGTCTGTCGACTCGACGCCAGCTTCGACGCCAGCTTCGACACCGGCGTCGACGCCAAGAAAAGTCACGGTCACGACACACCCAGTGACTATCCCCAGGTCCTCGATGACTATGGCTTCGAGATTGTCGAGTAGAATCCCAATTCTGTCGCGGTCATTGAGGCCTCCGCCTTTGTTTTCGACGCCACGCTCGAAGCCTTCGGCGTCAATGACATCGACGTTTTCGAGGCCGATTATGACAAGTTCGGCACCCTCTGCCTTGGAAATGGGATTTACACCCTTTATGAGTTCAGAACAATTGAGAACTATGTCCTCAATTATGGAAGAGGGTGAATTGTCTGAACAGGAAGACACATTTGAGTTGCAGGGACCTGTAACCCCAATTGGAGAGGAATTTTCCTCTGAAGAACGCAGGTTAAAGGATCTTCATGATTCCTTACATGAGGCAAGTGAGTTAGACACTTCCCCTGAGGTGGAGTTTGCTAGGCCAGACCCGGGGGAGCATGCTGAAACCCCCTATAGAGCCTTAATGGCCAGGATCACAGAGTTTATGGGGTGGTCTGCACCTTCACAGTCTTTCCAACAAGATGACCTCACGGATATTCTTGACAAAGGCCCACAGGAGGATCCTGTGGTGCTTTTTCATAAAGCTCTTCAGAGGAAGATTATGATGAACTGGGAAACCCCAGATGTCGTCCCGGCAGTAAATAAAAAACTGTCTACAAAATACAGGGTATCCTCTACAGACCCGGAGTTTTTGTCAAAACACCCATCCCCAGAAAGTCTGGTGGTACAGGCAGCATCTTCTACCGATGTCAAGACGGCTTATCCTACCGTCCACAGGACAGGGACGATAAAAAATATGATGCTATGGCAAAGAAAGTTTTTTCGGCATGTAGCATGGCGTTAAAATCTGTTAATGCTACTTGCACCCTTGCTAGATTCAGCCATACACTTTGGGAGTGTGCTTCTACAGCGGCTGACTGCATCCGAGAGGGAGAAACAAGGGAGGCGTTCCTGAATATCATACAGGACGGTAAAGACGCTATGTGCGAATCCCTCCAGACGGGCATTGATTCGGCTGACAGTATCAGCAGAGCAATGGCGGCAAGTACAACAACCAGGAGATTTGCTTGGTTGAGAAAGTCTGGTTTTGCCCCAGATGTGCAAGCCAGGCTCTTGAACATGCCATTCGATGGCTCTTCTTTGTTCGGGAAAAAGGCGGATGACAGTTTAGAGAAACTGCAAACTTCAAAAGCAGCAGCAAAATCCCTAGGCGCTGCAATCCGTCAGACACCTTTTCGTCCCACAGGAACCTCTGCGAGGGGCAAGTCCTTTCGCTTCTACTCCGCATTCGGAAGAGGTAGAGGACGACCGGCTCAAAGGGGACAAAAGAACTACCCGAGGTGGACGGGGTAGATATTCAAAAGCCGCAGCAACAGCAGGTGCCTCTTTACCATCGGCATCTGCATCAGCCGCCCCAAAACCACTCTGAGGACTTCCCTCACAGGACACCTGTAGGAGGCAGGTTGATTCAACATCTGGCGGAATGGCAGGCTATCACGTCAGATGCTTGGGCATTGGAAACAGTTGCCCAAGGTTACTGCCTGCCTCTCCTACGCATACCTCAGTCATCCACCGGGGATCAGCTCTCAGAAAGCTCTAGATCCGCTCCTCTTGCAGGAAATTTTCGACCTGCTAGAGAAAGGTGCCATAGAACCGGTACCTGTAGCGGAGAGGAACAAGGGCTGGTACTCCCCTTATTTTCTCATTCCAAAGAAAGACGGAGGACTGAGACCCATCTTGGACTTGCGAGAATTGAACAAATTCCTCAGGAAAGACAAATTCAAGATGGTCACTCTTTCTCAGATCCTCCAGGCCCTTCAGTTCCAGGACTGGTTGGTATCTCTGGACCTTCAGGATGCTTATTTCCATGTGCCTATCCATCTCAAACACAGGAAATACCTGAGGTTCGCAATTGGCAACTCTCACTATCAATTTCGAGTGCTGCCATTTGGGCTGACCTCCGCCCCGAGGGTCTTCACCAAGTTAATGTCGGTAGTGGCGGCAAGTCTAAGGAGGGAAGGGATTCACGTCTACCCCTACCTGGACGATTGGTTGATCAGGGCTGTCTCTTCGGAACAAGCTCAGATCCAGCTAAATCACGTGTGCCACTCCCTTCACAAACTGGGCTTCTCCCTCAATTTAAAGAAGTCACAAATGATACCATCGCAGAGACTCCAGTTCATAGGAGCGATCCTGGACACTTCCCTGGGAAAAGCCTCGCCACCAGAGGTGAGGGCTCAAGATATTCTACAGATGGGTACCAAGTTCCAAGATGCCCAACGTCTCCCAGCCTTCGACTTTTTGAGGTTCCTAGGCCTCATGGCATCCTGCATTTTCCTATTGCCAGAGGCTCGCCTGAGAATGAGATCCCTCCAGTGGGCACTGAGGACTCAGTGGTCACAATTCTCAGGGAGAATGACAGATCTTCTTCAGGTTCCCGACAGGGTGGCTCTAGACCTTCAGTGGTGGGCCTGTCAGGAGAACATTCTGAAAGGAGAACATTTTTGGCAACCCTGGCCGGAGATAACAGTAGTCACGGATGCCTCACTCACGGGGTGGGGAGCCCACGCCAACGACTTGACCATCAGCGGTCGTTGCTCTCCATCGGAGTCCAGACTACATAGCAACCTGTTAGAGCTGAGAGCCATCAGACTTGCGCTGAAGGCGTTCCTGCCAGCTGTACAAGGGAAAAACGTCCTGATAATGACGGACAACACAGTGGCCATGCATTACCTCAACAAAAGAGGAGGCGTAGGATCACTACCCCTGTGCAGAGAGGCGATGCAGCTCTGGTTTTGGGCAATCCAAGAAGGAATCTCTCTATCGGCAGTTCACCTAGCCGGAGAGAAGAACTTGACAGCGGACGCTCTGAGCGGGCAGAGCACAGTCTCCCACGAGTGGGAACTAGCTCAGGAAGTCCTTCAAGAGATCTTCGCCCTTTGGGGAACCCCTCAGGTGGATCTGTTCGCCACCAGCGTCAACAGGAAATGCGATCTGTTCTGCTCAAGGGAATTTCCCCCGAGAGGAGCTCTGGGAGACGCGTTCATAGTGGACTGGGAGTTTCCGCTTCTGTACGCGTTCCCACCGGTCCCTGTCATTCCTCAAATGATCAGGAGGTTGAGAAGATTCCGGAGAACCATGATCCTAATTGCCCCGGATTGGGCCAGGAGAACGTGGGACCCGGACCTTCTAGACTTGTCCATCTGCCCTCCAATTCGACTTCCACTCAGAGAGAACCTACTCTCACAGAAGGGAGGTCAGGTTCTCCATCCAGACATCAAAACCCTCAACCTTCACGCTTGGCTTCTGAAAGGTTGAGGTACAAGGATTGGGACCTCCCTGATGATGTTATGGAGGTGTTGCTTTCGGCAAGGAGGCCAGCAACAAAGTCTTTATACCGCTGCCGTTGGAACAGATTTTGCAGCTGGTGTAGAGAACAGAATATCGACCCTTTTTCATGTGGTACACCAATGGTTTTGTCCTTCCTTCTATATTTGGCGAATTCAGGCCTTCAAGTTGGCACCATTAAGGGCTATCTCGCAGTGCTATCCATCTTTAAGCACACTGCGGAAGAACCATCCTATTTCAAGTTACCCTTGGTAATACAGTTTCTAAAGGGGTTAACCAATGTTTATCCCCCAAGACCATTCCTAGTTCCCCTATGGGATTTAAACTTAGTACTAACTTTCCTGATGGGCACACCTTTCGAACCACTCCATTCTTGTTCGTTAAGATTCCTTACCCTTAAAACTGTTTTATTAATAGCACTTACATCTGCTAGAAGGTTGAGCGAATTACAAGCTCTTTCTTGTAAACCCCCTCACACAATATTTCACAAAGACAAAGCTGTCCTGCAAGTGAAGCCTAATTTCCTCCCAAAGGTGGTTTCTGAATTCCATATCACTCAGAAGATTACCCTACCATCTTTCTATCCTCCTCCTCATCCGGGGAAAGAGGAAGAGAGGTTACACAGGCTAGACCCTAGAAGGGCTTTAAGTTTTTACATCAGTAGACTAGACAGGATAAGACAGGCAGACCAGCTGTTTGTAGGTTACACAGGTCACAAGCTGGGGTTACCAATAACTAAGCAGACCATTTCCAGATGGATCATTCTAGCCATTCTGGAATGTTATAAACTGGCAGGGAAAGAGCCCCCTCAAAACCTTAGGGCTCATTCGACCAGAGGTTTTGCAGCTTCATCGGCCCTCAAAAGAGGTGTGCCAGTTAAAGACATCTGTGCGGCCGCTACATGGTCGTCTGTCCATACCTTTACACGATTTTACAATTTGGATTCCTCCTCCAGTCAAGAGACTAGGTTTGGAAGGGCTGTACTGCATTCTATTCATCAATAGAAGACAGCGTGAAGTCAGTACACCCTCCTCCAATAATAGAATACTGCTATGGGAGCCTATCTAAGATGAGGAATACGTCGGAGGACACAATCCCTTCGAAGAACAAGTTACTTCTTACCTTGTAACGTTCTTTCGACGGGATGTTCCTCCGACGTATTCCTCATCGACCCTCCCATCCATCCCCGCAGTTCTACTTCCCTTGTTGTTGCAGCTTACGCTCCTTCAGGGTGATTAGTCTAGTCCAGAAAGTATTATTGTGGGCTACAAAATGGAACTGAGCAACGGACGCTGCGCGCGGCCTTTATAGGCAGGATGACATCGACGTCGATACGGCGGCTGTCGAGGGACATCGACTTGGAGGACGTTGACGCGCAGCGCCCTCTAGAGAAAAATTTTTCCGATGCCAGCAGAGCTGGAAGGAGCTATCTAAGATGAGGAATACGTCGGAGGAACATCCCGTCGAAAGAATGTTTCAAGGTAAGAAGTAACTTGTTCGATTCAGGCAAACACTGACTCAAGGTTTCTAAGTAAAAGAATATATATTTATGTACTGAACAGTTGTATAACATTTCACGATTATAAGCAAGTTAAAAATCACAATTTTAAATACACCACACCACTTCCCTTAAATTCCTGACAAGTTAAGCTCACAAAATGAAGTGGGAGCAAAATGGCACTCCAGCAATTTAAAGGGGAGGGAAAGACAAAGTTATTAGAAATTAGGCAAACCAACAGGTAAGTACTCAGGGCCATTGAACAAGAGGAACTTCAGTGAGATCATCAGCTAGAAAAGGCTTAGGGCCAAAGTCAATGGGTCAAAAGTCTTTTGCTGATCACACAGTTCAGGGTAGTTCGCGGTAAAGTTCATGGCACAGATTCTGGACGAGGTTGGTTGGTTGGTAGAAAAGTTAGTTCAAAGTGAAGAGAAGGACAAGCTCTCGGATTGGAAAAAGATTTAAAACACTTTTACTGGGGTTGAACGAAACGAACAACCGGATTTGCACAGTACCTTGAAACGGAGAGAGAACTGTAGCTGAGGTGGATGTTCCTGGTGGTTCCTGCAGGCTCACGGTTCCTGAAGCGACTGTCTGACTGACATGAAGCAGGAAGACTGGAGGGTCCTGCGCCACCCAGGGGAGAAGCCAGCAGCAGAGCAAAACAACAAATAAAAGGTGCGCTCTTTAAAACCCCTGTAGGGTCCGACCTGCCTGGCTATCCAGGCCACTGTAGCTCTGCACAGCGAGTTCGACCAGAGGAGGGGTCCTGGCTTGCAGTTTGGGCGAACTGGTTGCTCCCATCAGCTCAAGGGAAGAAGTTTCCAGGAGGATCTTCTCTGTCGTCGGATTCGGAGATTCGGACCTGCAGCAGGGCTTCACGGGGCGGTTCAGTCGTGGTAGGGGTCCTCTTCTTCCAGTTCCTCGTTGGTTCTTTTGTTCCAGTGGCGACTTTGCCTTTCCAGTCCCAAATACCTGCTTTTTATACAGTTTTCCCTCATTCATATAGCCTGGCTGTCAATCACACAGCAGGGTGGCTGTTCTGGCTGGGACAGTCCCCTTAGCCAATCAGACCAGAGTGCGACTTGAGTTACCAAGGGAACCCATGGCAGGGGTCCGAAGATCCCTCCCTCACATCCTGCCTACCTAGACTTTCAGGCGACTTAAGGAGGGCTTCTGTGCAGAAGCCCGTGAAAAGACAGCGAACAAAGGAATCATCCCCGGTTTGGCGCGCACAGTAAAACACGAGAAAGACTTTAACAAAAAGAAATGGCGAATAAACCCAGCCTGAACCAAAATAAAATATACTTGGTCAAGCGGGTTTATGTTTGAGGCTAATATAATAGCCTAAAACATTACCACGTTTATATGAGATAATCGCGGTAGAAAGATTAGGGTAGTTCCCCCTGCCACCAGCCAAGTCTTAATGTTAAGGGAGCGAAACAAGGCTCCAAGAGGCACAGCCAAAAAGGGATAAGAGTTAACCCTTTCCAATACTCTATGTAAGATGGGGTGTACTGGGTCTGTGGTTTAAAGTGACTACATAAAGTTAACGGCAACTTTACATGTTTCTGGGGGACAGTAGTCAGCCCCAGAAAAATTGAGTCAGTGGGAAGTCTAAAAGACAACCCTGTGTCACTGCACTGAAGGTGCTGTGTAACACACACAAAAAGAGGTGCTCATTGAGTAGGTGAGGCTCCAGAGCCCAAGAACACACAAAATGGTAAAAACACACATTGCAAAACACATGTAAGAGTGGGAAAAAAGGCTCACACTCTTACCAGGTGAAAAAAATAAATCCTAGAAATCCAGCAAAGCTGCTGAGGGACTCATTAGGTAAGGGAAATCAGCCATTTATGAGAATTCTCCCTAACAATCCCGACGAGGCGGACATAGAGAGCAACTGTGGAGCCGACGAGGAACCGCGACAGAGGATCCCATGCCCCAGCCGTTGCTCCCATCGCAACCAATGCCTACGCCATAGGACAACACAGGAGCGATCTTGATGGCCATCCAGACCCTGTGTACGTAGAGAAGGACGAGGTTGCCCTTAACCCCAGCGGACGATCCAGCGGCGCCTGGACCGTCAGGGAGCCAACCGAGCAAGCAGAGACGAACCCATCCACCCCCCCTCCTTTCCAGCCTTCACCCCCTTCCCCTCTGCCAAGGGATGAGACTGGAACGGCGGGGACGGACGACGACGGTGGTGACGAGGGGACGAATCTCCCATCACCCTCTGCCCGGGCCTCCCATCCCGACGAAATTGGCTCCTTTCATCCATGCCAGGGCATTGGACCTTTTCCAGCTTTGTCCCGAAGAGCAGAAGGAGGGTTTCCTCTACCAACGACGGGAGGCAAAGAGGAAGACAGTCCTCTCAGTCCCGTTGCTAGACGACATCTGGGACGAGGGACTATCGCTGCTCAAGAACCCGTCCACAGCTCCTGCGAAGATGGACTGGTATGAGAAGTACCGGGTCCCAGATTCCGCCCCGATGTGCCTCAGAGCTCAGCTGTCCCTGGATTCAGTGGTCTCCGCGGCGGCCAAGAAGAAATCGGCAGGGGCGACGGCATCAACTTCCACTTCCCCACTGGATGGCGAGGGGAAGAAGATGGACGCCATGGGACGACAAGTCATCTTGCGACGGTGACGACCATCAAGGCGGCCAATACCAACGAGATCGTGGTGCGCTACGGCAGGGAGCTGTGGTTCAAGATCGCTCCCCTCCTGGATTTCTTGCCAGACAAGAGGGCAGAGGCCCTGAAATCCTACAGGAAGGGCGAGGTGGCATCGGACCACGCCATTGCGGTGGCCACGTAAAAAACCAAAAAGGAGTCGCCGCATGGAGAATTACTGCAATTGTTTAAGTACTCATGTCGTAAAATGGATGTGGAGAAAAGGAAAAGTTTCAGTCAGGTAATCAGTAGTAACTTCATATTTTAATTTTAATCAAGACCATTATAAAAATACATACTATATTTGTGTGATATCAACCTTAAAAATCATTAGAATAAATATTAATGCAGCAAATGTGTCAAAAAACATTTATGAAAAAATGTTTTTTGAATCTATAAATTTCATAAACATCACTAATAAAATACATGCATATCCAGTTCTGAAAACGTCAATTTCATTAAGTGAAGGAACTGCTATTGCAAAAAGTACTGCAGGCAATGAAGGTGCTAAGTGCCAAAGTTCTAATTGCCATCGCCGACACCGGTTTTCGCCAGATGGGAAACGGCGCATGCTTCTGCCGGCGCGGGTGGCTCAAGGCCACCGACTTCCGTCAGGACGTTCAGACCAGGGTATTGGACATGCCCTTTGACGGGAACAGCTTGTTTGGCAAGGCAGTAGACGAATCACTGCAGGCCATCAAGGTGGACACCGAGACGGCCCGGACCTTGGGTTCTCTCCATCAACGGCAGCCGTCCTTTCTGACCCCCGGAGGCAGGTCTCAAGGTGCCTCCAAAGGATTTGGTGGTGGTTCCACATCGTACCGCCAAGCGGCCCGCTCGTCGTCGCATGAGGCCTACAGAGACCGCAGCAAGGCCGGAGGACATCGTCGTCGCCAAGGTGGCAAGGCCTCAGCGAAGCAAGATTGAACCGGCTGTGACGTTGGGCCCCCACCCGAGCACCCCGGTGGGAGGCCGGCTGGCGAATTTCGTCAGCGCGTGGGAGTCCATCTCCACCGACCGTTGGGTGCTGGATGCTTTGGCCAACAGGCACACTCTGGAATTCAAACGAAAGTGTCCCCGTCTACCACCCATCGGCAGGAAGGAAAACCACGTGCCACAGCTACTTCTGGAGGTACGAGCGGTGCTAAAAAAGGGTGTGATAGAAATAGTCCTGAAGAGGCTCCGGAGTATACTCGCAGTACTTCCTCGTCCGAAAGAAGACTGGCGGATGGTGACCCATCCTGGACCTTCACCGCCTCAAGAAATACATTAAGTCCCAGAAGTTCCGGATGGTCACCCTTCAGCACGTGCTGGGAAAGCTGGAGGGGGGCGACTTCCTGTCGTCGCTGGATTTGGAGGATGCTTACTTCCACATCCCCATACGCAAAGGGCCTCAAAAGTTCCTACGGTTCGTGGTCCAAGGGCAGCACTACCAGTTCAAGGCCCTGCCCTTCGGGTTGAAGTCTGCGCCAACGGTCTTCACCAAGTGTCTGGCACCGGTGGCGGCACGGCTGCACCTGCAAGGGATCCACGTATATCCCTATCTGGACGATTGGCTCATCCGAGCAAAGTCAAGAGAACTCGCTGTCGATCACACAACGAAGACCGTCCGCCTGCTCACGGAACTGGGATTCTTGATCAACTTTGCAAAATCCCACTTGGTACCGTCGCAGAACGCCCTGTTCCTAGGAGCCAGACTCGACACAGTCGCACGGTTGGCTTCACCGTTGGATTAGAGGACGAATGCCATCCTGGGCAAGGTTCAATGGCTGTTGACCATGGAAGTGGCCAGGGTGAGGTCCATCAAGTCCCTGTTCGGCATGTCACCAGGCATCTACCTCGTACGTCTGTGCAGATAGCAGATGCGGCCACTACAGGAGTTCCTCGACGCCCATTGGATGCAAGCGGCGGGCAGCTTCGAAGACAAGATCTCCCTCAACGAGACTTTCCACCAAGCGATCCGGTGGTGGGGCAACCGCGCGCATCTAGCGGCGGGCATGGACTTCCAGACCCCAGAACATCAGGAAACGGTGACGACGGACTCCTCCCTGGAGGGATGGAGAGCACACACCGGAGAGCTCCATGTAAGAGGCCTTTGGCTCCCAGAGGAGAGGTCACAACACATCGTCCTGGAGCTCCGAGCTGTGTTCTGGGCCCTGAGGTCTTTCCTCCCGTCCTTCAAGGGGAAGGTGGTGAGGATCATCACCGACAACACCACCAGGATGATCCTCGTCGCACCGGCGTGGCAGAGGCAGATCTGGTTCCCGGACATTCTGGACATGTCAGCGTCCCCCCCCCCCCCCAGTCAAACTGCCGACGGACGCGGATCTTGTCACCAGGGAAGGAGGCGCCATCCTACATCACGACCCGGGATCGCTGAACCTGCAGGCCTGGCTCCTGCAGCACTAGAGTTTGGAGGGTAAGATATCCCGGCGGACTGCAAGGAGGTGCTTGCAAAGGCCAGGGCGTCCTCGACTCTTAAGTGCTATGGACACAAGTGGAAGAGGTTCTCTGTCTGGTGCCGTGCACAGAATCAACCCTCTGCGGATTACAGCTCCTCAAGTGCTACCATACTTGCTGTCGCTGGCTAAGGTGGGGCTGGCTCACGCCTCCATCAAAATCCATCTGGAGGCTATCTCCCGCTACACCAGAACTCCGGGGCGGTCGTCTCATCGCCTGGTGAAGAAGTTCATGAAAGGACTGTTCTGCTCATTCCCGCCGGTGAAGGCTCTGGCCCCGGTGTGGGAGCTCAACGTGGTTCTGACCAGGCTCATGGGTCCCCCATTCGAGCCCTTGCATTCAGCACTGCTGAAGTTCTTATCGTGGAAGACTGCGTTTCTTGTGGCCATCACCTCTGCACGACGAGTGGGAGAGATCCAGGCCCTCTCCGGTAAACCTTCATACCTGTAGTGCTGAAGACGCACCCCTCCTTCATGTCCAAGGTACCGTCGGACTTCCATCTCAACAAGCCCTTGGTGTTGTCTGTTTTCTTCATGTCGCCTTCGTCGCCGGCTGAGAGGACTTTGCACTCGCTGGATGTGGCTAGATCGCTGAAGTTCTACGTGGAACGCACAAAGAGTTTTCGGAAGACTTGACAGCTGGTTGTGAACTTTGGACCTGTGCACCAAGGGAAGGCCCTCTCAAGGCTTCCATTTCCAGATGGCTCTCCGGCTGCATCATGCACTGTCACCGGTTGGCAAACCGACCATTGCCCGGCCGTCCGAGAGCCCATTCAACCAGAGCGATCGCTGCTACCACAGCGTTCCTGTCTGGTGTGCCCCTGCTGGACATCTGCAGGGCTGCTACGTGGAGGTCGACGCACACCTTCATGAGATTCTACTGCGTCGACCGGGATTCCAGGCAGGAGTCCAGAGTCGGTCGAGCAGTGCTGCGCAACCTGTTCGCTTGAAGGTGAGCCTGGTGTGGAGGTAAGAGATGCTTAATGTTGAGTTGTTGAAATGCTTAATGTTGAACCTTGCCACCTCCCGTGGTTGTGCATGTGTGTACTGCTATGTATTCTTGTATTCATGAGCATGTGAATCCATGCCAGACCCCATGCTGGAGAAGGAACAAGTTACTTACCTGTAACTGTTGTTCTCCTGCATGGGTCTGGCATGGATTCACATACGAACCCTCCCTCCAACCCCTCTGCGGCTCTTCTCTTGGTCCTACTGCCCCTTTACGTGCTACTAAATCTGAAGATGGCTGCCAGAGACCAGTGATTGGTTATTAGTAGAAAGACAGTTCAGAAACGAAACTGAAACTGATTTTTTTTTACTGAGGATTCCCAGCCTGACGACGGGGAATATTCATGAGCATGTGAATCCATGCCAGACCCATGCTGGAGAACAACAGTTACAGGTAGGTAACTTGTTCCTTGGTACACTTTTCCCCCAGGACTTTCTTTACATACACACTTGCAACTGCCTGGTGTACTCTTCTACAAGGGTTTCTTGGAATCACACACTTGTAAATGCCTGGTATACTCGTCTGCCAGTGCTTCGTGTAATCGCACACTTGTAATTGCCTGTACTCCTATGTCTGCCCCCTTTACTCCATACAGTATGGGCGTCCCTCACTAGGGACGGAAGACGGAACCTTTTTCACCAGAAAAATCATCTTCCCCTTTTGATTTAGATGCACGCAGGGGCGCTGCCCTGGGAGCATGTGCTCCTGTGACTCCGCCCACTGGCGCCACTCCTCTGTCCTCTTTTCCGCGTCGACTGGAATGGACTGCTTTCACCAGCGCTCCTGTGTTGGGCCTTTTTAATTCCACACGCTCTTCCCCGGAAAACTATTCTTGTTTTTCTATTCCAATTGTCAGGTACTGCTCTGTCCTCTTCACCACTCTCCTCCCTGGTGCATGGCGATGACGGCAGGCTTCAGCAGGTGTCTAGCCTGCGAGGGTCCCTTCCCAACGTCTGACCCCCCCCACGCCCTCTGCCTCCGGTGCCTTGGCCCAGACCACGGCTCGGACGGCTGTACCACGTGCAACGCCTTGATTCCACGCACGATCAAGAATCGCCTAGCCAGGTGGTGGGAGCTCTTCGGAAGATCGCTTCTAGAGGACCTTAAAGCATTTGTGAAACGGAAGCCCAGGCCCAAGGTAGGTGCCCTGTTTTCCCCCACACCCCACAAGGGTGTTGGGGAGAATTCTCATTTTATGGCTGATTACCCTCACCTAGTGAGTCCCCGAGCAGCTTTGCTCGACTTCTGGAGTTTATTTTTTTCACTTGGTAAGAGTGTGAGCTTTTCCCCCACTCTTACCCATGTTTTGCCATGTGTCATTTACCTGTTTTTATGATTGTGAACTCTGAAGTACACCACTTCAGTAGTCCCCTTCTTTTGTGTGTTACACAGCAGTGCAGTGATACAGGGTTGTCTTTTAGACTTCCCACCGACTCCATTTCTGGGGCTGACTACAGTCCCCCAGAAAAGGGTAAAGTTGCCATTAACTTTACTTAGTCAATTTACCACAGATCCAGTACATCCCATCTTCCATGGAGTACTGGAAAGGGTTACTTTGTATCCCTTTTGTATCTGTACCTCCTAGAGCATTGTTTCGCTCTTTTAACATTTAGACTTGGCTGGTGGCAGTGGTATCTACCTTAACTTTTCTACCGCGATTATACTATACTACATAAACGTGGTATTGTTTTAGGCTATTATATTAGCCTCGAACTTAAACCTGCTTGACCAAGTACTTTTTCTTTTGGCTCCGGTCGGGTTTATTCGTTATTTTTTTTTGTTAATGTCCTTCTTGTGTTTTACTTTGCGCAGCAAACCAGGTTTGCTTTCTTTGTTAACCGTCATTTTGCGGGCTTCTGCTCAGAAGCCCTCCTCCAGGCGCCTGGGTGTCTAGGTGGGCTGAATGTGAGGGAGGGGTGTAGTCACCCCCTGCACAGGGTATCCTAGGAAACCCAAGTCGCTCCTTTCATGATTGGCTGAGGTGGTTGTCCTGGCTGGACAAACCCCCCTGCTGTGTGATTGACAGCCAGGCTGTGTGAATGGGGGTTTTTGTGCATAAAAGGCAGGTCTCTTGGGCTGGAAGTCGGAGAGTCACCACTGGAACTACAAGGAACCGATGAGAAGCGGAGGAGAGGTCGACTGCTGCAACTACCCCGTACTGGTGAAGCCCTGCTGCAATCCTGAGCTATCCACCCTTCAACGACTATGAGGAGATCCAGTCCGGAGTCTTCTTCCCTTGAGCCTGGTGGGGATAACCAGCTCATCTTCTTCAGCCAGAGGTCGCCTTCGTGGTCGAAATCGCTGCACACTGCTGTAGATGTCCGGATAGCCACCTGAAGAACCTCTCCTGTTTTTAAGAAGTACACCTTTTATTCATTGTCGCTGCTGCCGGCCTCATCCCTGTATGGTGCGGACCCCCTCATCGTCCTTCGTGCTGAAGCTGCAGGAAAGCGTGGGTCTGCGGGAAACCAACAGGAACAACTGCTGTGGCACCAGCTTCGTTCTTTGAGAAAGGTACTGTGTCCTGTTTGAGGAATTTTGGGTGAAATCCCTATTTCTCTACTATAAGGCTTGTCCTTACTTTTCCCTCCTTATAACTTTTGCTTCTGACCATTGACAATATCAAAGTATTCTTGACAACGTTGAATCTCGAACTGTCCGACTGTGTGATCCTCGACAACAGGCACCCGGTGTCACTTGACTTTGGCTCCGGCCCCTTGACTGTTGAACTCCTGTCTGTGTGTTCTTCGATTCTGTCTGCCTAACCAAAATATTGCCTTTGATTTTTGCCCCCAACTCTCTCTGGGTATTTCGGGTGCGAAGTGTGTTTTTACCCCAGTAGCATTTCTTGCCGCGGATACGTGTTTATCTAGTAAACCGAACTGTCAAAAAGTGATCGCAATTGTATTCACGGTAACGTGTTCTGTTTCATAACACTGGTCCATTCAAACACAGGGTACTTACCTCGAAAAATACTGTATAAAGTGAATTGGTTAGTTGTAGTATATTTTAGGTGTGGTTTTTGAATTAATGGAAGTGTCGTGTTAATAACAAATGGTTTAAAAATAAATGTACTTATATTTTTTACCTGAAACCTTGAGTCAGTGTTTGCTTGAGTCACAGTAATTGTGGTCCCTTTGTGTTATCTCCGCTACTGCTCATATACTCTTGAGATAAGCCTGGCTGCTCCGCTACTGCTACCACTATAACCTAGTAGTACAGGCTTGTACCAAAGGTAAAACTTGTATTGCCACCTGTAGTCTTAATTGTGTGTAGTGGTCCCTAAGGGCACGGCACGGCATTCTGCCTAACACCTCTCACCACTTGAAATTGTTCAGAAGCTTAAGTCCACTACGACGAGTAACTGCAGTAACTGAAGCTTGACCTTGAAGCCCTGCTGGACGAGAAGGATTGCTGTTGCTCTCCTTCACAATCTGAAAGCTGCTGTGCCTCCAAGGACTGACCCAGAGAGGACCTTGTAAGGCGCCCTCTTCCCAAGCTACGAGGGACCATCGTGCACCAGCTGATCTTTGCCAAAGCTCCCTGGTAGACAGACCTTCGACAGGCTGCCGACCCGAGACGGGGACTGCTGTGGAATCCCAAGGAGAAGTGCCCGGACTGTTGTCCACCACTGTCGACGACTACAGTCGCCGACCAGAGCCGCCGTGCTTCCGTTTGCCTAAGAACTTAATTTAATCAAAGGACGCTCTCATCTGCATCGCCGCCCGCTTTATCCCGCTGGAGAAGGCCCGACCATCAACTCGCCGAGGAGCATCTGCCGGTGGGCTTCCCGCCACCTAAAGACCACAGAGACACCGACGACAATGCCCTTGCTGGGCCACAGTTCTTCATCATCTCTTTGCGGTCCAGAACTATCGTCACCAAGGTGCCCCACACGCCTCTTCCTTGCAGGATGCCAATGCTCCGTCGTCGACGAGCACCGCTAGGAACGAAGCTGCCACTTCACTGCCATAGTTCACCCTGTTCTCTGTCAGACGTTCAACGACCCGTGACTCTTGCCTTAAAGGAAGGGCACTCAAGAAGGGCCATCGATTTCCCGTCGACGAACGCTACAATTCCAGGTACATTGGGGCTGTAGAACTATTGTAGAAGGAAATAATACTTATAGAACAATATATGGACTGGGCTTGTGATACATCTTTGCTTTACAGGTTGGCCAGGTGGGGGGATCTCCACACAACTGTCTCTAGTGGTACGGCGCCAGCATTCTGCCAATTGTTCCAACCAACTGCTTTCCTCCTATTTTCTATTGTTGGTTTCCTTATTAATTTGATCTGTGTGACATTTAACCTGAGTACAGTTGATGCACTTTAATGAGATCTGCTAATAATTGTGGTACCACTTAGAACTGTATATATTTACCATTAGTGATTTTCTGAGCACAAAGTGAGTTATTGTGATAGTGTAGATAACCTTGAATATTAATTATATAAAGACTGTGTTTTAACTAATACAGTGTGTGGACATTCCTTTGTGTGGGGGCTTGGGGACTACACTGTACTTAAGAACCAGCCTGCATCACCTCCTGAGAAGCTAGGCCTTGATTGCTCGACCATAGCTACCAAATAGAGAATCTTGGCTGGGGTCCTCTGTGCCTCGCTTCTACCATATAGAGAGCAGAAGTACAGACACCGCCCTCCAGTCTTAACATCGACGACCAGAGAAGATCCAGTCCGGAGTCTTCTTCCCTTGTGCTTGGTGAGGATAACCAGCTCATCTTCCACAGCCAGAGGATCCTCTTCTTGGTCGAAATCGCTGCACACTGCTGTAGTGGTCCGGATAGCCATCTGAAGAGCCTCTCCTGTTTCTAAGGAGCGCACCTTTTATTCATCGTCGCTGCTGTCGGCTTCATCCCTGGTTGGTGCAGACACCTTCAGACGTCCTTCTTCACCTCGAAGCTCCAGGAACCGTGGGTCTGCAGGAAACCCAGGAACAAGTGCCAGGGCACCAGCTTCTCCATTGAATAAGGTACTGTGTTCTGCTTGAGGAATTAGGGTGAATCCCTTTTGTTCATCTCCAAGGCTTGCCCTTGTCTTCCCACCTTCTCATAATGTTTGCTTCCTCTGTTGACAATATCTAAGTACTTAAAAAAAAAAAAAAAAAAAAAAAAAAAAAAACATTTTTCAATTTATTTATTTTTGTTTTTGGTAGCAAAAATTAATTTACACCTTTTTATAAAAAATCATCAACGAAATTCATAACATGATCAAAACGTTCTTTGTATACAACACATTGTGGGACATAATAAAAACCCACTTATACAACAAAACATATAATACACAAGTCCAAAATTCATCAAACACACATTTAGGTGTTTTACAATGTGAAACAAAATTTCAATTTCAACTCTTCCTAAAAGAAAAAACTCATCAATCTAATAATACATTTTTTTTCATCTATCTTCCAAAACCTGTCAACCCATGGGCAACATTAAAAGAAATCACACTCCACAAGTGAACCAGACTCCTTGATGCCAAATATATTCCAATTGATGGTATAATGCTATTTAAATACCAATCGGCCATCTGAGGCCTTCCCAATAAACATAGATTTATTTAATGGCGAAAGGTGCTCCTCATTCATCATCACAAGTCTCGCAGTTGCTAGGATGATAGAATTAGAATGGCCCCACATGCAGCGCAACCAAACTAAGTGGCACTCAAAGGTTGAATTCGAAACCAGAAAGGGTCCCATACAAAGTTGCCTTTGTTGGTCAAAGTGAGTGCAATGCATAAACAAGTGTTCCAAAGTTTCAAGCTCGCCAGGGGTCGGACAAAACCGGCAGCGATCCCACTGCCCCAATTCCCTGTAACTAGACAAATTCCTGATACGAGATCCCGTGTGGATTAGATCCAGATGGAATCTCATATATGTCCTTCTTGCATTTTTGTCAGGGAAGCATAGAACATAGGGCAAGCGAGGAGAAACTGCAATGCCTGAATTTTGCATAGGTACTGAATGAAGTAACCTGAAATCAAGTCAGAATTATGGGCCCATGCATTCTTGAAGAATCTAGTTTTCGCTTTCCCTGGAGTCTCAATTAAGTCCTGCTGCAACATATTCAAAGATCTTAAAATGGCAGATATTCGTGATTTAAATTCGATGATAGATGCCGGATGATCTTCTATATGCATTGACCTAAAGTCCTCATAGAGAATTGGCTGGGGGCGAAATCATTTTACCAAATGAATTTACCATACGCCAATCATATTTATCTGCCCAGGGATATAATCCCAATTCATGTAAGATAATTGCATTAGGTAAATAACCAGGTAAGCCTAAGACCCTTTTCCACAATTTGCCTTGCAAAAGATTTAAAGAAGGCCCCATCTTCAATAAACATGCATCCAGAGAGTAAAGTAGAATAGGCTCTACTTTCAAGGCATAGTAGTGAAGCAGGGGCATAAGAGAGTATCTACAATACCTAGGAAAAATTATTCGCATCTGGGCAGACAGATGGTTAAGCTTGGTGTTCAACACTGTACGCCACTCGCCGACAGACATACCACTTGATATATGGTAACCCAGATAAGTAGTCTCTTCCCTTATCATAATTGGATGTGAATTTACGACATAATTGAACCTGGGCATTTTCTTCTTGTAAAGGCTATAATATGGGATTTAGCTGGATTGATTGTCATATTTTTCAATACACAATAATCATGAAAAATGTTTAATTTGTTTTGAAGCCCGAAGGGTACCTTATCAAATAGGATGACATCATCGGCGAATGCCAACCAGTGGAGACGCAGCTTGCCCAAGGATACCGGAAAGGTGTTGGTTCCCTGCCAAATTTTCTTGATATCGGCCAGGTATAGATTAAATAATAACGCGGCCAAATTGCAGCCCTGCTTCACACCAATTCTCATCGGGATGTTGTCAGATAACAGACCGTCTGAATTAATACGGACCTTATATGAGGTATTTTGGTGAAGAGCCGCTATTATCGCCACCAGCTCAGCAGGGATACCATAGGACAACATCTTCTGCCAGAGACGGTTGCGCAAAACATTGTGAAATGCAGCTGATGGATCTAAAGATGCCATATAGATCATACCATTTGACTTTGTGCGCGCTGCTGACAGAAGGTGGGCAAGAATCGACGCATTTAACTGCGTGCCCATTGCCCGACGAAAGCCGACCTGCATTTTTGAAAGAATATTAAAGGCACTGACATGAGCTTCCAAGTCACACAGGACAAGTCGTGCAAACATTTTTGCTGCTGTGTCTATTAAGGCAAATATCTAAGTACTCCTGGCAACGTTGAATCTCGAACTATCCCACTGTGTGATCCTCGGCAACAGGAACCCTGTTCGACTTGACACTGGCTCCGGCCTATTGACTCTTGAATTTCTGTCTATAAGTGTTCTCTGATTCTGTCTGCCTTGACAAAAGTATTGCCTGTGATTTTTGCCCCTAACTGTCTCTGGTTAACCCAGGTGCTAAGTGTGTTTTTGCCCCGGTAACAATTCTTGCCGCGGATACGCGTTTCTTTAGTAAGACCGAACTGTCATTACTGTCAAAAAGTGATCGCAAGAGTATTCCCGGTAACGTCTTTTGTTTCATAACACCGGTCCATTGAAACACAGGGTACTTACCTTGAGTTAGAGTGTACCAAAGTGAATTGGTTTGTTGTATATTTTACGTGTGGTTTTGAATTAATAGAAGTGTTGTGTTTATAATGAATGGTTTAAAAATAAATGTACTTATATTTTTCTACCTGAAACCTTGAGTCAGTGTTTGCTTGAGTCATAGTAATTGTGGTCCCTTTGTGTAATCTCTGCTACTGCTCATATACTCTTGAGATAAGCCTGTCTGCTCTGCTACTGCTACCATTTTAAGGTAGTAGTACAGGCTTGTACCAAAGGTAAAACTTGTATTGCCACCTGTAGTCTTAATTGTGTGTAGTGGCCCCTAAGGGCACTGCACAGGATTCTGCCTAACAAAGGGTGACTCCTTCTCGGGGGAAGCGCCCAAGTGGGATGGACCTCTCGGGTCCTAAAACCGGAAGGAATACCGAGGCTGCTCCAACTACTAGCCCCCAGGCCGAAGAATTGCAAGTTCCTACCGGTGCTACCACTGAGGGATGGCAAGGCTCTATTACCGGGTCCCAACCAGATGGGCTACGCCCTAATAGCGGATCCATGCCTGAGGGGGTGCCTGAACGCAGCACTACCGGCACATGTCCTCGACCTGAGGTGCAGGGAAGGTTGCAACCACAACTGCTCTGCGTTACTGGTGGAGGCCAGTCCCAGCTCAGCAAGTACCACGACTCGGGCACGTGGCACGGAGCAGAACAAAATGGCTGCTGGGCCAGACAAAATGGTGGCCCACCCAGTGCCCTTTTACCTTTTGGCGCTCAGGCAGGGGAGTACGCTTCCAGGTGGGATTGGTCAACACCTGTCACCTGGTCCACATTCTATCCCACCTCTTCGCAGGGCAGATGCACATCGCCCAATTTAGCGAGACAGGGCACGCCTAGGACACAACAGCCTTGGTGCCCTACCCCTATGCCTATCCCATGAGGCACACCTCTGGCTTGTGAAGACAGGTTCTTCGAGAAGTTCCTCGCCCTTCTGAGATCACCACAGATGGGTACTATCCTCAGGGACATAATCAGGGATATGCTCCCTCCTGTACAGCTGCAAGCACCCATGGCAGTACCGCCCCTGGGTCCAGCTCAACCTCTGGCTCCCATACCTATACAATCACGGCAGCTCCAGCTCTGCCCCCTCAGCAGCCTCCGGCACTGATAATCGAAAAGACAGCGAACAAAAGAATCATCCACGGTTTGGCGTGCAGAGAAAAACACGAGAAAGACTTTAACAAAAAGAAATGGCGAATAAATCCAGCCGGAGCAAAAATAAAATGTATTTGGTCAAGCGGGTTTATGTTTGAGGCTAATATAATAGCCTAAGACAATACCATGGTTATATAAGATAACCGCGGTAGAAAAGTTAGGTAGATGCCACTTTCACCAGCCAAGTCTTGATGTAAAGGGAGCGAAACAATGCTCCAAGAGACACAGACAAAAAGGGATAAGAATTAACCCTTCTCAATACTTCATGTAAGATGGGGTGTACTGGGTCTGTGGTTAAAAGTGACTAAAGTAAAGTTAATGACAACTTTACCTTTTCTGGAGGACAGTAGTCAGCCCCAGACAATGGAGTCGGTGGGAAGTCTCAAAGACATCCCTGTGTCACTGCACTGAAGGTGCTGTGTAACACACAAGAAAATTTGAGGCCATGGAGTAGGTGAGGCTCCAGTGCTCAAGATCACACAAAAAGTGAAAAAACACACAGCAAAACACATGTAAGAGTGGGAAAAAGGCTCACACTCTTACCAGGTGAGAAAAATAAATCCTAGAAATCCAGCAAAGCTGCTGAGGGACTCATTAGGTAAGGGAATTCAGCCATTTATGAGAATTCTCCCTAACAGTCCTTCAGGGGATCTTCACCAGGTGGGGTCATCCGCAGGTGGACCTCTTAGCCACCAGTACCAACAGGATATGCCCCCATTTCGCCTCGTGGCTGTGGCACGGCAGGGGTTCGTTAGGTGATGCGATGCAGGTCCTGTGGAACAACATGAACACGTATGCTTTTCCACCGACTCCCCTGGTGCATAGGGTCATCTACATGGTCAGGGAGTCGCAGGGCCTTCGGCACATACTGAGAGCGCCATGGTGGCCTGCAAGACCCTGGTTCTCAGAACTTCAGTCTGTCGGATCAGCCCCCGGTACACCTCCCGGTGGGCCCAGCACACCTACTCTTCCAGCAAGGGGGCACAGTGTTTCAGCCCACCCCACAGACAGAAGTTAGCCCTTGCAGTGTGGTTCCTGGACAGGTTACCCTGAAGCATCTGCACCTGTCGGTCTAACCTGGCTATCATACAAGGGGCTAGGAGTGACGCTACCATGAGCCAGTACAAAAGCATGTGGACCAGGTCCGGTCACTGGGCAGAATCAAAGGAAATTGATCCATTGACTTGCTTGTTGGACAACGTTCTATCCGTCTCAGCGGACATCGCCCATTCAGGGGTGCAGATAGACACATGCTGTATGTATCTGGCGACCAATGGGGCCTACAGGAACTCGGGCGAGGACGTCTTTTCATCCTCGAATCTGGTGGTTCAGAGGCAGTTGGCGGGTCTGACTAGACTGTATCCACCTATCAAGAAACCACACCCGGTGTGGGACCTTAATGTGTCCTGGGCGCCCTGGCGCATTAACCATTTGAGCCTATGGTGCCGGTGGACATCAGGCTACTTACTATCAAGACGGCCCTGTTAGTGGGCCTTACCTCGGCACGCTGAATCAGCAGAATCCAGGCGCTGGTGGCTTCAGACCCATATACTACATTTCACAAGGATAAGGTGGTGCTCAGAACACACCCCGAATTTCTCCTAAGGTCGTCTCCTCTTTCCACCTGAATGAGGAGATGGTATTGCTGACATTCTTCGCGGACCCTAAGGACGAGGCTCAGAGGGTATAGCACTGTCGGGATGTCGGACATACGTTAAGATTTTACCTGGACAGAACCAAGAGCTTCTGTAAATCAGACACCCTCTTCACTTTTGGGGGATCAACACCAGGCTGTCAGGCCGGCAAGGCTTCCATAGCAAGGTGGATGGTTATGGCCATCAAGGAGGCGTATGAGTGGCAGCACAAGCCATTGCCAGCAAACGTGCATGCCCACACCATCAGAGCTAAGGCCACAGCGGTAGCTTCCCAAAGACACTTTCTGTGGCAGGTTATCAACAAAGTGGCTACGTGGGGGACTCCCTCGACCTTCTGCAAGCACTACTGCTTGGATGCCAGTGACGCGTCGGATGCAACATTTGGCCAGGCAGTGTTGAGGAACTTGTTTTCTTAAGAAGCGCAACTCTCCACTTTGGGGCTACATTCAGTTGTAATCACCCATACAGTATGGAGGAAAGGGAACAGGATGTAGGAGTAATTATAAGTTACTCACCGTAGTGACTAACATACTCCTAGTCCATAGTACCCTTTCCTCCATACGTTCCACGTCCCCCCCCAATAGAACTGGTGTCATTAGGCAATGTTAATATTGTTGACGCGTCAAAGGGGACTGAGGAGTGGCGCCAGTGGGCAGAGTCAGGGGAGCACATGCTCCCAGGCCCTTGTCCCCGCGCGCATCTAAATTTAAAGGGGAAGATGATTTTTTGGTGAAAAGGGTTCCGTCTCCCGTCCCTAGCAAGGGATGCCCATACAGTGTGGAGGAAAGGGGACTATGGACTAGGAGTGTTAGTCACTACAGTGAGTAACTTATAATGTATACTCTCCTGCCAGGGCTTTGTATACTCTCCTGCCAGGGCTTCTTGTAATACCACCCTTTCACATTTCCACGTTTTCCTTCTTTGATAATGTAGCTGCTTGATATATCATCCTGTCAAGGTTTTCTCGTATACTTGTACTGTGACAATATGCCATGAAGGTATCTAATAGGGGAGGGTTATCCTCAACAGAAAATGAGGGATACCATATCTCATCCGATGAAGTCATGATATTTCACCGGAGGCTATAACCCGCATGTGATCCTCCCTCATATGGCCGTTCCCAGAGTCAGGATCAGGTAGCGGCTGCTGTCCCCCGGCCACATGGGAGGAGATTGCAGCCAGGAAAACAGTGATGACTCCATTGTATTCATCACAAGATGTAGGTATTAACCAGGTGTGTGAAATAGCTGCACATGACTTTTGAAAGTGAGCTTCCCTTTGGCTCAGTGATGAGTCGTTTAAAATCATCATCGCCACTTTAAAGTCCTTTGGCTTTTCCACATTGGCTTCCCAGAACTATTTGTATCCATTCAAGGCAGTTCTACACACAAAGGCAGGATTTCACAGATTCTCTTCTTCGCACTACAGGATTTTCCTCTCAACTTATTTTGATCTGTCCCCATCGAGCAGAAATCCAGTTCATCAGTACAATGCTGGATACTCGAGCTTAAAAAGCTTTCCGACTCCTTGAGAAAGTGTGAGACAGCTAACAGATTGCAGTGATTTCCACCGGACTCTTTAGAGCTTAAAATGCAATTGATTTTTATGCACTCTTCTGCTGGCTGTAAAATTGAGCGTGAAATTGGCTTTTATAATACAGCGCTCACATTTTTGGGACATTTCAAAGATCAGATTCAGGTATCCCCCTGCATACTCTGGCACCTGCCATGGTGGACATTATGACCCGGATGGAGAAGCAACTTGCGGCGGTCTCCCAGAAACTCGCCCATCAGGAAAGTAAAGCCGAAGACCGCGAGGGAAGATCAAGCAGTCTCAACCTACGCATCCTGGGAGTACCAGAAAGGGAGGAGGGGCCCGCTATGGAGCTCTATCCTGGAGCGATGGCTAACAGAGCTCTTTGCCCCTAAGCGGTTATCCAATTTTTTCTTTTGTCGAGAGGGCCCATAGGATCCAAACGGGCTGACAGGTGCCTGTAGCCCCTGCCCGTACTATTATTGCCAGGCTCCTGAATTTCTGAGACAGGGACGCTTTGCTGCAGATGGCTGCATGCCCCATAACCTACAATGGATATCGAATAGGGTTCTTCCCAAATTATACGAGAGAGGTGTCCAGAATGCATGCTAGTCCTTTGACTGAGTCAAAAAGAAACTGATCCCACAGGTGATTAAATATGCCTTTTTCTTCCCTGCTCAGCTGAAAGTCTACCATGGGGGCACGGTACAGTTCTCCAACAACCCCAAGGATGCGTGGACCTGGTTGGAAACTCAGATACTGTCAGCACAGAGTCCCCAGCAGCCAAAAAAAGGCTGCGCCCGAAATCGGGGTCATCCCCGATTCCCTTCGAGACTCAACCCGTGGAACCCTCTACTGGCTCTGCAGCGGCTTCTGAGTCGACGGACAATGACTGAACCATAGACCGGCAGGCAAAGAACTATGCCTACCAGATCCTCTTAGCGGGTTTGCAATATAATGTGGCCCCAGGCGAGGAACAGGGGATGGTTGGAGATGCAGTAACAGTTACTCCGCAAATGGTTGTAATGTTTTTCCCATGTGCGTTTGATGTGGTGTTAGGGCGACAAGAAGTGCAGGGGGGGGATGGGGAGGTTTTTGTTGTGGCTGTTTGGTTTGCAGGCTGGCTTGGGACTCCCTTTGGGGTGGAGTGGGACATGGAACACCAGACACTTGGGGAACCGAGTGGGTAGGGAGTAGGGTGCAGACTGTGAGGCGCAATTCTTGAGGGAAGATGGCGCATGACTGGGTGGTCTCTCTTCTGACATCGAACGTCAGTGGGCTATGCTCCAGTATCAAACGTAGGCTGGTGCTCCAGTTCCTTAACGGATATCCTCCGGACATAGCTCTCCTTACAGAAACGCACTTGGTCAGGGCAGAATGTATGTTTTTTTTAAGAGATCCAATTATTCACTGCCCTTCCATGCTGGTTTCTCAAGGGGGTCTAGGGGAACGCTAGTCCTCCTATATAAAAGGGTCCCATTCCAACTGCGGGAGATTCGGACGGGCCCCAGGGGGAGATTTGTAGTAGTGATGGGCGAACTGTGAGGCCCCACATGGTGTATTGTGGCGTTGTATGCACTCCCTCCCTCTTGTGAGCTGCTGAATGACCTCCAATCAGTAGTAATTCTGGCTCAAGCTTGACACATGGCTGGTGGCTGGTGGCGGGTGGGGGTAGGACTTTAACAAGGTCATGGACATGGCTAGGGCATACATTGGCAACAGAAACCTGGCTCTCCCTACCAAGCTACACTCATTCGCTGCCGCTCTGGGACTGGTGAATGCGAGGAGGGCACTGCATGCATCAGAATTGGGGTTGTCATTCTTCTCCAGCGCACATGCCTCCCTATCACGTATAAATTACTTCGAGGGGATTGTGTCCTCCGACGTATTCCACATCTATGACAGGTAATGTCCACAGCTGTGCTGCTTTGGAAAATTTTCAGCCGAGGGCGTCCTGCGTCGATGGCGTCGATCCGTTGTCCCTCGATGGCCTCTGTCGAGGGTCGACATCACCGGATGCTATATATAGGACACACGGTGCCCGTAGCCTCAGTTCTGTTTTTTCCGCAAAGGTTTGCTTCAGAATCTCGGCACGCTCGGTTCTTCTCTTCGAAAGCGATGTCTTTGTCTTCTTCTACTACCCCGAAGTTGGGCTTTAAAAAATGTTGGGACTGCGGTTCAAAGATATCCATCACGGACCCGCACAACATCTGCCTCTGTTGTCTTGGCGAAAGCCACGCCACCGATGACTGCGAGGATTGCCAGTACCTGATGTATAAAGCCTTGCGGGAACGTAAGAAGAAATTGAATGTAGGTAGGGTGTCTAAGCCCCATCAATCGAAGTCCGCTGGGCTTTCGACCGATGACTCGAGGGGGGACTCTCCGCGTCAGTGAAAATCCAGGTGGCCTCGGTCTAGGAGTGGTTCCCTCTATTCCTCTGCCTCGTTGAGGCATTCTGGGAAGCGCTGTCACTGGTCGCCTTCCCCGTCCTCGTTGGAGGAGGACTCCGCCAGACGGTTGACTTGTCCCAACAAGTCTTTGTCGCCGGCCGACTGGGATGCAGCAGATAGCGATTTTGGAGTCTCAAGGCACAGTTCCAGCCGTGCCTTCGAAAGGAGCCGGCGGGGAACAGGCTTGGTCCACCACTCGCACGCCTTCGGGCTTGGGCGGTCGGCGCGATCATCGGGAGCCGTCGAGTTCCCGCCGGACAAGGGAGATCGCCATAGCCAGATCCAGGTCCCGGTCCTCGACGCCATCGAGACCGTCGGAACCTGTGAGGCCTTCCAAGAAGGCATTGACGCCATCAACGCCATGTCCATCGAGAGGCTCTCTCGAAGCTCTGGCCTCGAAGAAGTCGTCGACTTCATCGCCGCCGTGTCCATCGAGGGACACACTCGGGACTCCGTCCTCGAAGAAGTCTTCGTCGGCGCCTCGGTCGACGTCGATTCCTTCAGCGCCTTTGACGCCGTTTGTGGAGGATTTGCCGGAGGTGCCCCTGAGGGCTGTGGAACCTCCGAGGAAGGCTACCAATATGTCTTTGAGGCCTGTTTTTTGAGCCTTATTCTGCTGCTCCTCCTAGATTGGAGTTTTTCCAACCTTTACAGGATATTTCAGAGGTTGAGGAACTGTCTGATGAGGAGATGCCTGTGCCTCCTGATGTCCCTGATGACCTTTTGTCTGGGCATAGTCAGATGGAGGAATTCCGTCAGTCATTGCATGATGCTAGTGGCCTTGAGACCTCTTCGGAGGTGGAGTTTGGCCGACCTGAGCCTGGGGCTCATGCGGATTCCTCCTATTGGCTTCTAATGTGAAGGGTGACAGAATACTTGGGGTGGTCTGCTCCACCTGTTGATTTTACTCAGGATGATTTGACGACATCCTGGATCAAGTTCCCCCCACTGACCCGGTGTTGCCGTTTCACATGGCTTTGCAAAGGAGGGTGGCGGAGGCTTGGACTGCTCCGGAGAGTCTACCGGCAGTTAATAAGTCGCTCCCGAAGAAATACCACCCATCCAGTGGTGACCCCTGCTACTTATCGACACACCCTACTCCGGAGAGTTTGGTGGTGCAGTCGGCTACGGCCTCCTCGAAGCAGGCTGTGTACCCTACCATCCCTCCTGATAGGGACGATAATCTCTTTGATGGTTGGGCGAAGAAGGTATTTTTGGCTGGGGGTATGGTGTTGAAGGCGGCCAACTCTACTTGTGCCTTAGCGAGATTTACACACACTCTGAGGAACTGTGTGTCTTTGGTGGCTGAGCATATTCCCGAAGGGGATGAACGGGATGGTTTTCTAGCCCTCGTGCAAGACGGCAAGGATGCTATGTGCGAGCCTGTTCAGTCGGGTTTGGACACGGCAGACTGTGTCAGCCGGTCCATGGCTGCGAGCACTGGGATACGTAGGTTTGCGTGGCTGCGGAAGTTTTGGGTCGGGTTTTGCTCCTGATGTGCAATCCCGTCTTCTGGACATGCCCTTTGATGGTGTTCATCTGTTTGGCAGCAAGGCTGACGACAGCCTTGAGAGGTTGCCGACCTCCAAAGCTGCAGCAAAGTCTTTCAGCGCTGCAGTTGGTCAACCAACGCCTTTTCGTCCTAGGGACAGCAATGTAGGGGAGGTTGCTACTCTTCCTTTGGTAGATCGAGAGGAGCTGCCAGTCAAAGGGGCCCGGTAGGAGTACCCGGGGTGGAAAGCAAGGTACTCTGGTGCCAAAGCCGCTCGGGCAGGTGCCTCTTTGTCCTCAGGCACTGCCGCAGCCACGTCCGCTCAGTAATGAGGCCATGCCCATGGTTCGCCGGTTGGGGGCAGACTTGTGCAGCATCTTGGAGAATGGCGAGCCATTACTTCGGATGTGTGGGTTCTGGAGATCATAGCCCATGGCCACTGTCTTCCCTTCCGGCAGAGGCCTCAGGACAATCCACTGGTGAAGCTCTCTTTGAAGCATCCGGATCCGCTCCTTGCGCAGGAAATCCTATACCTGTTGGAGAAAGGCGCCATAGAACTGGTGCCTGTAGCGGAGAGGAACAAGGGATGGTATTCCCCTTATTTTTTGATCCCGAAAAAAGATGGGGGATTGAGACCCATCATGGACTTGCGTTGGTTGAACAAGCTCCTCAGGAAGGACAAGTTCAAGATGGTAACTTTCTCAAGTCCTCCAGGCCCTTCAACTTCAGGATTGTTTGGTGTCTCTAGACCTCAAGGATGCTTACCTTCATGTGCCGATTCATCCCAAGCACAGGAAGTACCTGAGGTTCGCGGTTGTCGACTCAAATTTTCAGTTTCGGGTCCTGCCGTTCGAATTGACCTCCGCCCCGAGGGTATTCACCAAGCTGATGGTGGTGGTGGCAGCGTATCTCGGGAAAGGGGGGGGGGATTCACATCTACCCCTACCTGGATGATTGGTAGATCAGGGCGCGCTCTCCCGAGCAAGCTCTGGATCATCTGTCCATCACCTGCCACTCCCTTCACAAGCTGGGCTTCTCCCTCAATTTAAAGAAGTCCCATTTGACGCCTACCCAGCGGCTCCATTACATCGAAGCAGTGCTCGACACATCCCTGGGGCAGTGTTCTCCTCCCCAAGTGAGGGCTTATCACATTCAGCAGATGGTGGACAAGTTTCAACGTGCCCAGAGTCTCCCGGCGTTCAAATTCTTGAGGTTGCCCGGCCTCATGGCATCCTGCATTTTCCTGGTGCAAGAGGCCAGGCTGCAGATGAGATCCCTGCAGTGGGCTCTCAAGATGCAGTGGTTGCAGTTCTCCGGCAGGATGTCGGATCCCGTTCAGATTCCGACCTCGGTCGCCCAGGATCTTCTATGGTGGGCCGACGAAGGCAATCTGATGAAGGGAGCACCACTTTGGCAACCATGGCCGGAGGTGACGATCGTGATGGACGCACCCTTCACAAGTTGGGGCTTTCATGCCAACGAGTTGATAGCCAGCAGACGTTGGTCTCTGTCGGAGTCCAGATTCCACATCAATCTGTTAGAGCTGAGGGTCGTCAGGCTAGCCCTGAAGGCTTTTCTGCCGTCTGTGCGGGGGAAGAATGTCCTGATTATTACAGACAATACAGTGGCCTTGCACTACCTCAACAAAAAGGGGGGGGCAGGGTCACTCCCGTTGTGCAGGGAGGCAATGCAGCTCTGGTTCTGGGCCATCCAGCAGGAAGTTTCGATCTCGGCAGTTCATCTGGCCGGAGACGAAAACGCGGCGGCGGACGCTCTGAGCAGGCAGAGCTCCAAGAGTGGGAGCTGGCTCAGGAAGTTCTTTTGGAGATCTTCGCCCTTTGGGGAACCCCACATGTGGATCTCTTCACCACCAGTGTCAACCGGAAGTGCAAAAAAAAAAAAGCTTGTGGGAACTTCCTCCAAGAGGAGCCTTAGGGGACGCGTTCGTAGTGGAGTGGTCCTTCCCACTGCTGGACGCGTTTCCTCCCGTCCCCGTCATTCTGCAAGTGTTGCGGAGGTTACAGAGGTTCGGTTCCCGAATTATCCTCTTTGCTCCGGTGTGGCCAGCAGAGCGTGGTACCCGGACCTTCTAGACATGTCCATCTGCCCTCCACACCGTCTTCCCTACCGAGACGATCTGCTCTCACAGGAGGGGGGTCGGGTTCTCCATCCAGAGGTCAAGTCTCTCAGCCTTCATGCTTTGTATCTGAAAGGTTGAGGTATAAGGATTGGGACCTCCCCGAAGACGTGATGGAGGTGTTACTTTCGGCCAGAAGGCCTGCAACGAAATCTCTGTACCGTTGCCGTTGGAGAAAGTTCTGTGACTGGTGCAGGGTACAGAATGTGGATCCTTTCCAATGTTCCCTTCCTTTGGTTTTGTCTTTTTTGCTTTCTTTAGCCCACAAGGGGTACCATTAAGGGTTACCTTTCGGCACTGTCCATATTTAAGCGCTCGTCTGAGGAATGTTCTTATTTTAAGATTCCTTTGATTTCCCAGTTTCTAAAAGGGCTAACTAATGTGTTTCCACCGTTGCCTTTCCAGGTGCTGGGATGGGATTTAAATTTGGTTTTAAAGTTCCTAATGGGAGCTCTGTTTGAGCCTTTACATTCTTGTCCGTTGCGACTGTTGTCCTTTAAAACTGTGTTTTTAGTTGCGGTTACTTCCGCACGCAGAGTGAGTGAATTGTAGGCACTTTCTGCCAAGCCACACTTTACTGTTTTCCATATGGACCGGGTTGTCCTGCGGGTACGGCCTTCTTTTCTTCCGCAGGTTGTATCGGAATTCCATTTGAGCCAAAAGGTGATTCTTCCGGCGTTTTATCCTCCTCCACATCCTGGTAAGGAAGAGAACAGGCTCCATAGGTTGGATCCTAGGAGGGCTTTGAGTTTCTATCTCTCACAGATGTCCCGGGTCAGAGTGGACGATCAGCTCTTTGTTGGTTATGCTGGAAGGCGCTTGGGTCAGGCTGTTTCCAAACAGACCTTGTCCAGATGGATCATTTTGATGATCTCGGAGTGTTACCGTTTGGCGGGAAAGGACCCTCCAGTAGGCTTATGGGCTCTCTCTAGTAGGGGTGTGGCTGCCTCCACTGCTCTACAGAGGGGCGTTCCTATTCGCAATATTTGCGAAGCAGCCACAAGGGCCTCTGTCCATACTTTTGTAAGACACTATTCCTTGCACTCAATCCGTGGGCAGGATTTGGCCCTTGGTATGGCAGTCCTCTATTCAGCCATTTGATTGGGCATTCTAAAATTGTAAATTCTTTTCCCACCTCCATTAAGTTGGTACTGCTTTGGGAGTCTGTCATAGATGTGGAATACGTCGAAGGACACAATCCCCTCGAAGAACAAGTTAACATTTTTGGTAATGTTCTTTCGATGGGATGTTCCTCCCAGGTTGCCCCTCCACTGAATTTCCTATGCGATTGCAGCTTACGTTTCCGCAAGGCTTTCTGTAGTCATGCTGTAAGGAGATTGGTGCCACACGTTCTGGGAAAAAACTATAACTGAGGATATGGGCGTCGTGCGTCCTATATATGACATCCGGTGACGTCGACCCTCGACGGACAACGGATCAACGCCAATCGACGCAGGACGCCCTCTGCCGAAAATTTTCCGAAGCAGCACAGCTGTGGACATTACCTGTCATAGATGTGGAATACGTCGGAGGAACATCCCATCAAAAGAAAGTTACCAGATATGGTAAGTAACTTGTTCTTCTTTATCCCCTGTGGTAAGGTTCATAGGATACTGTCTGTGACATTTCTGGCCAGGGGAATTTTGGACCATTACTCACTGCTCATGTAGCTTAACAGCGGGCGGACGAATCCCTTGGCGTCTCAACAGATACTACTTTGGCATCTCATTGGTAATCGGGGGCTGATCATTAAAGATTCATTAATACTTTGCTTTAAATGAGGGGTCGGTTGACAGCCCGGCCACGCTATTCGAGGGTAATAAGACGGTGCTTCGAGGGGAGGCGATCTCTCTGGTGGCACCCAGATGCTGGCAGCATGCCGTGGATGTAGATGAAGCTGAGTCGATCTCAGTGAGGGCAGACGAGGAATTCCTGGCCTCGCGTCTCAGGCTTCAATGGAGGTACATGAAGCCCTAAGCAATTTGGCCCTAGACAATGCCAAAGCGGCATATTGGGCAGTGCAGAGTCAAATTCATGACTCCGGGAGGGGAAGGGGGGGGGGGGGGGGAATAAGGTAGGGAAACCCTTGCATGGCTTGAGAGATGCGACAAAGGGAAAAGATACGTGAGGGTCATACAGGACGCAAGAGGAGGGACACTAACGGAGGGCCCAGATATCACATGGCCATTTGCATAATTCTATGAGGAGTTATACCGCCCCAAGCAGGCAGTTTCCCCCATGCACGCGCCCAACATCCTTGATTCGGTGGCAATCCCCCATATCATGAAACACCAGGCAGTCGGGCTCGACTCTGAGATCACAGAAGCAGAGGTGGTGACAGCAATCACCCAGCTCCAATCTGGCAAGACCCTGGGGCACAGCAGATTCCCGGTGGAAACATGAAAGCGACTGGAGAACTTGATAGTGAGCCCCATGTATTGCCTATTTATGCAATGCAAACAAGGCGGATATCTCCCCCCAGATTTCAGGAAGGCATGCATTGTGGTACTGCCGAAACTGGGGCAACCACTGGAACCCTGTGCCTCCTACAGGCCAATATCACTAATCAATAGGGAGACCAAAGCCCTGGTGAGAGTCCTGGCCAACCGACTACTCTGGTTGATCCACTCCCCAATACATTCGGACCAACGCTCATGAATCTCTGTAGAGTGCAGTTCGCCATCAGTCAGGCCTCGGCCATACCAGCCCCTCTGGCTCTCCTAGCCGTGGACTTTTAGAAGGCCTTTGACTCAGTCTGGTGGGCCTCTCTACGGGATATCATGGGCTGGATTTGATTTGGGGGAAGGTTTCATGTCATGGGATCAGGCTGTTGTACAAGACCCTGGAGGCGGTGGTGTGGGTCAATGGCGTGTCTTCTAGAGCTTTCGCTCTAGGGTGAGGGACCAGGCAAGGCTGCCGCCTCTCTCCCCTGTTTACGCTAGCCACAGAGCTGCTAGTCATTAAACTCAGAACTCTGCCAGAATTGGACGGATTCTTGTGGCCATGGAGGGTGAGGGGGGGTTCGGTTTAGTGCTACGCTGACTATTTCCTCATTTATGAGTTGCCCGGTGATCTCCCGTCCCGCTATAGCAAACATATTAGCGGAATATCCGAGGTTTAATGGTCTTAAAGGGCAATAGGCAAACATCTGTTCTCTTCCCTTTAGAGGGAGGAGATGAAGCGATCCCCAGGCAATGCCCATGCTCGGTCTCAATCTCTGGCTTTAAATACCTAGGCATCCATGTGAACCCAAACTCCACAGACTTCATTCGATTCAACCTGCACCCGGTGATAGACAGGTTCTCTGCTGACACGATACATTGGCAGTGTCTGCCACTGACGGTGTTGGGCAAGGCAGCTCTTTTTAAGATGCTGACACTCCTGAGGTTTCTTTGTCCTACAGAATGCCCCTCTCCTGGTTCCCAAAACTGTGTTCACAAGCATTGATGGCATACTTCGGGGACTGCTCTTGGAGGGGTGGGGGTCGGAGGGGGAACAGTCATGTACTCAAAACTCTTGAGCGTTCAGTATGGGAGGGGGTAATTGGCCTGCCCGACCTCTGCAGGTTCTAATGGGCAGTGCAATTGGGTGTAGGGAATGATTGGCTCCATGGCGACTCTAGGCTTCCCCATATTAGTCAAGAAAAGCAGAATGGGACAGAAATCACCCAAACAAGTACTGTATGGTGACACGAAGGAGACCGCGGACAACCCCAGGATGACACTGCACATCCAACAGATAAGGGCCGACGCTCACCATTACATAGGTTGGGGAGGCAAACTAACATTGGACCAGCCCCTCTGGAATAACGGGTATCTCCCTGAAATACTGAAAATGGGCCATTTCACGAGTTGGGAAAAGTGGGAGTAGGAACCCTGGCAGATTTAGTGAGGGATGGGTGCCTTATTCAGTTCGACGTATTGCAGGTCACCTTTGAGTTACCAAATAAGGATTGCTACAGACACCTGCAACTAACGCATGCCATTGGTTCTGAGTTCCCCTGCTCGATGGGGTCCCCGGATGTCCTTCCCTGGAAGCCAACCTCTTCCCACAGCGAATGGTCAATAAGGTCACTTCCACACAGTACCAGGTGTGCATGGCGGTCAGGGCACAGGAATTGTCCCTTCTTAAATGAAGGTGTTGGACCATTGGAGCAAGAGGAATGTAAAGAAACACTCCTGTTCCCATGGGACATCGGAATAGCCACCAGGCACTGCTTAATCCAATAAAACATATTGCATCAGACATACTATTCTAGGGTGGCAATGGCACAGTGGGGCGTAGTGGACAGTGGCATTTGCTTGCGGTGTGGGAGAGCGGAAGGCACCTTTTTCCATATTTTGTGGAGTTGTGAACTAGTCCAGATTTTCTGGCGGAAGTGTATTTGTAGGCTAACCGGGGCACTGGGTTCTCTGGCCCCATGTTACCCGAAACTGGTGATATTTGGGACATGTGGGGAAGCATGTTTCACCAAATACGAAAAAGAATTCCTCTCTGTAACGTTGGGGCTGGCGAAGTGGCTTATTGCTGTGATGTGGTGCTCAGCAGAAAAGCCAAAGCTCAGCCGATGGACTGTGGAGGTTGATAGGTGCGTGTCTTTAGAGAGGCACCTTTACAATGCTTGGGGCTGTCCAAGAAATTGTCACAAAGTATGGTGTGGAGGAGGGATGAGGGATAGTTATGACACCCTCTTTGCTTGCTGTTTTCTGGCTGCCGCGAACAATGCTTAACTGTTAACCGATATGGGACTCTTCCTGTGTAACCCTGATAATGCATATGAATTTACTGATATATTCTTAGCACCATGTAACTAAGCTTTGACAACTGTTTGCTTGTTTTATGTGTTAAATCTAAAAACAATTAAAAGTTGCATTTAAAAAAAAAAAAGTAGTCACCCAGGAGGCCGCACCAGACACCGATTTTTGTGGAGGATATCCTTAAGGTAAAGGTCCCAATCAGTCCGGCAATTCCCCATCTGAACTCATTAAAGAAACGCCTTCCTCCCTCCTTGCTTACACTGTCACTCACTCGGGCTGTCAACCCTCAAGAGGAGAAGATGTTCCGCCCAGCGCCCTCTGACCCTTTGTATATCAGAGGCCATGATGTTCAGAACTCCCTGGTTTTTAACAACCACCAGAAAGAGGGCAGGAGTACCACTATCCTCATTGGTCTCCTCTGGACAATGATTGTAAAAAGATTTATGCCCTGGCCAAACAAATCACCACTTCGGCTGCATTCTGCGCTCAGATTGCCAGTAATACCATGCTCCTTGTGAGCTATAGTGATGCCCAATGGGGACTTGTGCAGGAAGGACTTCAAAATGTCCCAGAACCTACTCGGACACATCTCTTAACAGTGGTGACAGAAGGGCGTCGGGTGACGCAGAACATCCGCAAAAATACTCTGGATTCGGCTGAGACAGCGGGACGTGTTCTCGCACAAGGAACTATGTTAAAGCGCCATGCATGGCTCAGAAACTCGGGATTTAAGCCAGAGGCTCAGGCTTCTCTTATAAACAAGCCAGTAGAAGACTCTGATCTCTTCGGTTAGGCGGTTGATGAGGCCCTTGAAACTGCAAAAAAAGAGCATGAGAAGCTAAAGTCGTTGAACCAGATCTCTGCCAAGCCCTTTGTCCATCGAGGCACCTTTAACACTCACCGGTCCTTTCGCTGGCAATCCTTTTCCAGTTCCTCCCAATGGAACTACGGAACAGGAGGGGCTTCTTGGTTTTCCGGACAAGGTACTTCCAGCAACTGCGTCACCCTAACAGCAGGGATTTCGGCACAAAAAGGGTAGAGGCAGATGCTCTGCAGGCAGAGGCTGCCCAACCCTGGCCAACAAATGACTCAGCAGTACGGATCCCCTGCCATGTCTCCCTGGTTGGGGGGGGGGGAATTAACTTCTTTTACCTGCGCATGAGAGGGCAACTCTTCGGATCAGTGGGTGCTCAAAACCGTCACCCACGGTTACTGCACAGAATTCCTGCTACCATCCACCCACGAGCAGACGACTGTCGACAGAACATCTACAAATCCTGCTAGATGGGGTCTAGATCCCACTGAAAAAGGGAGCGAACGAGGTTGTCCCTCATCTTCAGGTAAACAAGGGTATTTATTCAATATACTTCCTTGTACCCAAAAAGTATCTAACTATGTGCCCTGTTTTAGATCTTCGTCCTGCAAAAAGTATTTCAAACCTCAAAAGTTCAGGATGACAACTCTCCAGGAAGTTGCTGCAACAGAGGGATTATATGACCACATTTGATATGAAAGATGCATACACTCATATTTCAATGTTGCCAGCACACAGAAAGTACCTCGGGTTCAAGATGGAGAACACTCGCTGTCAGTTCAAGGTACTCCCCTTCAGCTTTGCCTCAGCTCCAATGGCATTTACAATGCTACTAGCAGTAGCAGCAGCTCACCTGCGCAGGCAGTCCATTCCAGTGTACCCTTATTTTGACAACTGGCTCATAACTGGAGACTCGTATGGAACGTGTCTGGACAACACTCAAAAGACAGAAGATCTCCTTTTCAATCTGGGATTCTTGATCAATGAGAAAGTCAAGTCTAGTCCCCAGTCAAGTCAAACAGTTTCTAGGGGCACTCATTCGGAAAGAAGACGGCCTTGACTTCCACTCCAACGTGAGGGTCCAATACATGTTTTTCCAGATCCCTCAGTATATAGCCAGTCGCCAGATAACTGTACGGAAGGCCGTGCGGCTACTGGGAATGATGGCATCCTGCATCTTCCTGGTTCCACACGGCCAACTGCACATGCGCTCCATGCAGTAGTGTTGTCAAGCAAGCGGTCAGTTGGACGATCTAGTGGTTGTGTCGACAGTCCTCGTTCTCTGCAGAGGTGGTCGAAGGAGGACCTTCTGAAGGGAAAATCTTTCACCACCCCCGCAGTTGAAGCTACACTCTCCACGGACACATCTCTGTGCGGGTGGGGAGCACACCTCCTACAACAGACAGTCCACAGCATGTGGTCTCCATCAGTAGCATCCAAACATATCAATCTGTTGGAACTACTGGCAGTGTTCAAAGCACTGAAAGCCTTCCAAAAACACTTACCGGGGAAGACAGTTCTTGTCCTCACAGACAGCACCACTGCTATGTACTATATGAACAAACCTGGGGGCTCTCACTCTCCAGGGCTATCCAAACTGTCACAGAACATTTTGTATTGAGCACAACACATGTTCCTACTATACCAACATGTTCCAGAGGAACACAAATCTTCTGGCAGACATGCTTAGCAGATACTTGCCCTTACCCGTAGAACATGAGTGACACTTGCAAGAACATATTCTACTTGACGTCTTTGCAGAATGGGGTCATCCAGACATCGATTTGTTTGCGACTCTGGAGAACACCCAATGCCCAGATTATGCCTCCAGGTACCCTCAGAAATGGTCCAAAGGGAGTGGTCTCTAGATAGCATGGTCCAGGAGATTTGCCTACACTTTTCTCCTGATTCCCCTTCTGAAAAGGATAGTGTACAAGATGCACCAGTAACAAGTCACGCTGATCCTGGTGGCACAAATGTGGGCATGACCGCCATGGATCTCATCTCATGAGAATATCAGTCTCCCCTCCCAAGAAACTGCCCTACTCATACAACATGCTGTCACAAGACCAAGCGAAAACACTGCACCCATGCCCCCAAACACTCGACATAGCAGCTTGGCTGCTGAAGTCAGAGTTTGGATACCTCCAACTACCTCAAAGATGTATGTACATACTTAGAGAGGCACGGAAACCTAACACCAGGCATTGTTACTCCAATAAGTGGAAACGTTTTGTCATTTGGTGCAACACTAAAAACATCAACCCTATTTATTGATCACCTAAAGATATGTTCTTTATCTAACACACCTCTTAGATTCAGGACTTGTTTTCAACTCTCTAAAGGTCCACCTTGCTGCCCTTTCTGGTACACCACATCTCGGAACAAGGTTTCATGGGGGAACATTCCTGTAATTAAGGCATTCATGGAATGGGTAACGAGACTTCCCCCCCCTCCTATTTCTAACCAAACTCCCGGATGGGACTTGAATGTTGTTTTCACAAGACTAATGGGACCTCATTTTGAGCCAATGCTTAAGGCCAGTCTTGCGGCCTGCACCTATAAGACTGCCTTCCTAGTGGCCATTACCTCTATAAGGAGAGTTGGTGAACTGCAGACTTTCTCAGTTTAAGACCCATTTGTGACCATTCATAAAGACAAGGTGGTGCTACGCACGCACCCACGATTTGCACCTATATTCATTTCTAGGTTCCATTGAATCAATCCATTGACCTTTCAGAATCCCACCAATTCAGCTTAAAGAAACCTCCATACACTAGATATTGGGAGAGCAGTGGTATATTACCTTGAAAAAACAAAACCACTAACAAAGACAAGCCAATTCTAGGTCTCTGTTGCCACTGGTAGAGAATGGGACCCTGTCTCTAAATTGTCTATTTCTAAACGGATTGTTGAATGCATTGCACTGTTACTTTCTTGCCAAGAGAGATTTACTCTTTATGCCTAGAGCTCACTCTACTTGAGGCACATGAGCTATTATAGCCTTTATTGCTAATGTTCCTCTTGATTCGATTTGCAAAGCAGCTACTGGAGTTCCGGTCAACTTTTACTCGACGTTATGCTAAAACACACACAAAGTCTGATTCTCAGGTGGGACATGCAGTGCTAAGATGTCTCTTTGCTACTTTTCCTTCACACATCCCACCACCATCTCCTGGTACTGCTTGATAGTCTATGTGCCCTATATGACTCTAAGCCGGTTCACAAGCATCAGATGGCATACGTTACTCACCATTATCGTATTTCTGATGATTGTATTAGCTTAGATTCACAGGCGCCCACCCTTCCTCCCCTCTTGGAGTAGAAGGAACATAAACATCTTACACCTTCTTTTCTTCTGTACTCAGTCACACATTCTGTAAGGCTCCCTCACGGTAGAACAAAAACAAACGGTGGGACCTCGACGCGTCAAGGATTTTGGGTAAACTACACGTCATGTTAGGGATAGTGTTAGTCACGCCCATGTCGAAGTCCCTTTTCGATCTTCGAAAGAAAGATGCAATACTCTGCGATTACCACTAGATGTTGGACTGGATGCATAGCATGTGAATCAAAGCAGATACAATTGTCAGAATATGGATTACGATGAGTAACGTATGCCATAAGCCACTAGTAGATTTGTACACTAGGTCCACTGTTTTGTTCCTTATGAAATGATCCAGAAATATCACATGTTAAATGTTTATACTGCGTGTAGCTCAAGTTTTTTTTTTTTTAAACAATTTTTATTTTTTAACAAACACATCAAACATTACAACCTTTTTTTTAGGACGTTCATAATCAGTATCAAAACATCATATTATATAGTGTTATTCTCTGTCCTCCCACCTCCCTCCCCACAAACTTGAGCCGTCTCATCCGTGCCATCTGCATGAACATTTTCCAGAATCTCAGTGCTTGTCAACTCATCTGAGTCATCTGTTTCGTGATTGACCTGGTGGGGATTTGCCATTGAGGTCACCATTTGCCTCCAGGCTATCAGGGGGCCCACTTCCTCCTCTCCCCCCTAGTGACGGCTTCAAACCATACCACAGTTTCTGCTTCTGCCCATCTCAGGAAGTCCGCCCACCACATCTCCACTCTGGGCCTATGGGCTGCCTTCCAACACATTGCTATTCTATGCTTAGCTAAGATATAGGCCAGGTCCTTCATCTTGCTGACGTGCTTTGAGTTACGTGGCCTGGAAAAACTCCCAAGCATGCATGCCCAAGCAGACCTCACGTCAAGCACCACTCCCCCGCTGGCCATCCTCGTCCTTATTTCTTCCCAGAATCTCTGCACCTCGGGGCAGGCCCAGAACATATGCAGCAACCCTGCCTCTTCCTTCCCGCACCTGGGGCATTTCTGAATAGCCGAGCCTCCAAACCTGGCTATTCTTTCGGGGGTCAAATAGGCCCTGTGGGTGACATACAGTTGGATCTGCTGGAGTCTCGCATTCTGGGACACCTTTTTGTGGTATCTTTTGAGCTCTATCCCACTGTCCCTCTGTCATGGGTTCTCATACCTCCTCCTCCCAGTCATTCCTCAGTTGGAGCAGCTCCTTCTCTGCCTTTGCCCTTAGGAGCTCATATATCCTGGATATTTCGTGCCCCCCCCTCCGAGACATCATACATAATTTCCAGGGAGGCATCCGGTTCCTCCGCTAGCACCGTCTCAGGCCACCTCTCCCTCACCCGTCTCATGAGCCTGGTATAAGTAATGTATTGGACTCTATGCAACCCAGTCTCCTCCTGTAGCCTCTGAAATTCCAATGCCTCCCCTTCCTGCCATATATCTCCGAGGGTAGCTAGGCCCACCGGTTCCCAGTATCTGCGGACCCCTTTGAACAGTTGGGAGTCGTCCCCGCTTAACACCACCAGCGGGACCTGCTGAGAGAGTGGGTCTGGGTCGCCCACAGTTCTCCATGCTCTGCGCCAGACTTCCCAGCCCAGCACCAATAATCTCCCCGTCCCCGCCATTTGTTTTATGCAGCCACACTGTCTCTCTTAGAAAGTATGGAGCTGTATCACCTTGCAAAAGCCTAGCTTCTGCCGAGTCCTCTGCGGACAACAACCTAGCCACATACAACATCTGTCCCGCCAAGTAATATAATTCAAAATTCGGCAGGTTTATGCCCCCCTTATCACATGTGTTCTGTAGTTTCCACAGGGCCACTCTATTCCTGGAGTTGCCCCGTAAGAAGCCCCTGCACATGCCATGAAGTCTCACAAAAAATCGTCTGGGGATCAGGTACGGGACATTCACAAAAAATGCAAGAGTCTGGGCAGAACCACCATTTTGAGCAGAGCTGTTCTTCCCATCATGGCTAGGGGTAATCGAGACCAGAACACCATGCTATTCTTAATTCCCTAAATTGCTTTCTCTGTATTGTTTTTGTGCTCTGTCTCTATCCTATGGTACATGTTTACACCCAGGTACCCGAATGTCACGGGCTGCCAGGGTATTTGCAGGATGGGTAGTCTCTCCAATGGGGTGCTCTTATACCTTCCCAAGGGGAACAAACTGGACTTCCCGGGGTTCACCAATATGCCCGAGAGGGTGGCATAATGATCCATCACCTCCAGCACATATTGCAGGTTCTCCTCCGGGTAGAGCAAGTAGAGGAGCATATCATCTGCATACAGTGATATCAGGTGTGTGCCTGCTGTCGTACGGATCCCCACCTCCCCGTATTGTTGCCGCAGGCAAATTGCCAGCGGCTCTAATGCCAAGATATATAACATGGGCGACCAGGGGCATCCCTGCCTGGTCCCCCTGCTGAGCTGCCACTTATCTGAGATTATAGTTCCCATTTTAACTCTCGCCATCGGGGAGCTATATAACATCTGGACCCATCTGATATATCCTGGCCCCATCCCATATCTTTTCAGGGTCGCCTTCAACCATGGCCACCGCACTGAATCAAAGGCTTTAACCGCGTCCAACGACACGATGGCCAGCTCACCCGAGTCTCCCTCGACTTGATCAATGATCTGGTGCAGCCTCCTATGGTTGTCTGTGATTTTCTACCGGGGACATAGCCTGTTTGGTACGGGTGTATCAACTTGCCAATTACCCTCTTTAGTCTGTTGGCCAGCACTGCCGTGAGTATTTTGTTGTCCTGATTAAGCATAGACAAGGGCCTATAAGACCCACACTCCACGTCTAGCTTGCCTGGTTTCAAAGAGTGGGATGATCACTGCCTCGCGGAGAGACGCCGGCAGTTCCCCCTGCTCATAGGCTTCACTATACATGGGAGTAGCTCCTGCTTATACGTTTTATAAAACTCGCTGGGTAACCCATCCGACCCCGGCGCTTTACATGTGGGTAGGTGTTGGATCACCACCTCCAGTTCATCCGCGGTGATGGGGGCGTCTAGATCTGCACGTTATAGGTCATCTAAGGTGGGCAGCCCTATGTCCTCTATTGTTTCCTGTATTTCATGGCTAATTTCTTCTCCTGCGTCCTCATATAGTCGTCTGTAATACTTGATGAACTCCCCGTTTACCCCCTCCTGGGTGTTATAGATTGGACCTTCTGCGTCCCTGACCTCTCTGATCACCGGGCGGGGGGTCTCATTTTTGTATAACCAGGCCAGCAATCTACCCGGCTTATCCCCCCCTGCAAGTAGCCTCTCTGTGTATTTCTTATAATTTTTTCTGCATAATCTGTCCCAGAGTTCACCACAAGCCATCTGTAAGTCTTTTATCTTGGCACTGTCCTCTCGGGTGGTCCCCCCACTTTTTATCAAGCCCTCTAGCTCTCTTTGTATCCTGCAGTTCCTGTTCAATACCCCCTTGAAGCCCCTTAGATTTCGATATGGCTACCCCCCGCACCACCACCTTAAATGCCTCCCATACTGTCCCCACAGAGCGTACACTGCCTGTGTTAATTTCAAAATATTCCTCAATGGCCTCCCTCAAGTCCTCTCGAAATCCCGTATCCTGTAGAGCCTCAGTTCTGAGCCTCCATGTCGGGATTCGCGCTCTGGGGGGTTGCTGTCGCCACTCTACGACCAAAGGCGAATGGTCGGACAGCACCCGGGCCTTGTATTCCGCGCCCACCATTTCTCCCACTATCTCTGCAGCAGCAAACACATAATCCAACCTCACATGCAGGTCATGTGGCGCTGCGTAATGCGAGTATTGCCTATCCACTGGGTGCAATAGTCTCCACACATCCTCTAGGCCGAGGTCTGTCACCAGTGTCCTCAGCGCTTTGGCTGCTGGCGCCGGCTTTTCTGATTTGTCATCTGACCCGTCTATCCTGGGGTTCAGGGTACAATTAAAATCTCCTCCCCACACCATTGCGCCACCCGCCAGGGGGCTAATTTTGCTCTATAGGGACCTAAAGTATGTCGCTGTATCATGGTTAGGGGCGTACAAATTTATGATGCTCACTTCTCTGTTTTCCAGGAGTCCCGCCACCACCACCATCTGTAGTCAAACTGAGCAGCCGAAATGGCACATGCAGTGCCACCGACGTAATCACCCCTCTTGCATATACCGGGTATGTGGCCCCTATGACAGTGCCCCTCCACTTTCTCCTGACCACCTCCAACTTCTCCTTGGTGAGGTGGGTCTCCTGTAGCAGAGCTATGTCAATCCGCATCCTCTTTAGGTACATCATCATCTTACGTTTTAGATAGTTATTGAGGCCCCGCACAGTCCAGGTCACGACTCTGAGATTACCCGATGCCATTGACTTGAAATTATTCCCCTCTCCACTCCCTCTGGTGTCTACCTCGATGGCCCGTTTCACAACTCTTTTCCCTCCCCCCTCAACAACTTCCCCCCACCCCTTTTTCCCAACTCTAACCCACTGCACACAACATTCCCCCCCTCCCTACCCAACCCCTACGCAACCCCAACAAATGCCCAGCTCCATCCCTGGATCTCGGGCCCACCCGCGACTGGTCCTGTCACGAGGGCTAGGACCCCGCAGGGTCTCACCGGACTAACGGTGACCTAACTAAGCGTAATGCTATGGTGTTCAAGGGATGTCTCCCAGGAGCTCCCACTTATCTGGTTGGGATTATAGATTCTAGCGGATCTTGCAAGCATGTAGTTTCTGCAACACATTCCCCATAGGCTTTAGTTAATACTATATTCAAGTCCCAGTTTCGTGTGCTAGGTCACCAGAGATGACCCGGCTGCGTGCTACTTATCTTCTGCGGCTCCTGTCTGGATACCCGGTTTTTGGGGGCAGCCCAGCATGTCCAGCCATTCCATAGCATCCTCCGGCGTCTCGAAAAACAGGGTTTTATTCTTGTAGAGCACTTTGTTTGGCCGGATAAAGCAACATGTATTTATGGCCAGCCTCTCTCAACCTCCTTTTCACCACCCTGAAGTTCATCCTACTGTGTTGTACGTGTAAAGTGTAGTCCGGGTATGCTGTGATCATTCCTCCCTTCCGGAAGAATTAGAGTATCTTCTCCCGATCCCGGTAATTTAGAATCTTTGCAATCAGCGGCCGCGGGGGGGCTCCCAGGGGCGGTCTTGGGCCCTATGCGCCCTTTCAACTGCAAACCCTTGGGTCAGTGCTCTGCCGGTTATTTCCTGCAGAAGCATGGATTCCACATATTCTGTATGGTTAGGCCCCTCCATTCCCTCTGGCAGTCCAACAATACGAATGTTATTGCGTCTGGCGCGCCCTTCTGAATCTTCAGCTCTGCTTTCCAGGTTACCCACACGCTGCACAAGGGCATGGAGTTCCGATCCGTGGGCGGCGCATGCCGCCGTGTCTGGGGCCATCTCCTTTTCCAAGTTTCCAGTGCACTCTGCAAGCGTCCTCACGTCCTGTCTCAGCAAATTGACTTCTTCCTGGACCGCTCCAATATTAAGGTCCAGTCCCACCTTCAGTTCATTCATTGGCAGGCCCAGTTTGGTCTCCCAGCAACTTTCAGGTCCGCGATCGCTGCTAGCACCTCCTGGATCGTGCCTGGTGTCTCCTCTGCCGCCGTGGCAGTATTGTCTTTGCTCTTGCCCCCTTCTGCCCCTGGGGGTGTCTTGGAGTAGGCATCCAGCGTGGGCTGTTTGGTCCTGGGTCTGACAATTTTATTAGACATTATGCAGTGCGTTCTGGGTGTGGGCCAGCCTTGCTACCCTACGCGCAAAAGTCAATGTGGCGCCGGGCCACTAGTGGCGTTTGGGGGTCGCTTCAGCCATGTCTGGGATTGGGCTGTCCTCTCCCGAGCCTGTGTCCATGCAGTGTCGCTCCGCCAGCCCCCGCTGTGTCTCCTGTCAGGCACCCTCGCTGATCCCGCGCTCCTCCAATCTGGCGCTCTGCTGGCCCCGCGGCCGCCCAGCCCACAGGCTCACCCCAAGGGCTCTCCCCGGCTCCTCAGCTAAAGGGGCTGCCTTATACGCGCTTCTGGGGTGAGCCTCTTCCTCTGTCCTTCCCCTGCAGCCTGTAATAGGATGCCGTCGGTGCCACAATGTTCGGGGGGCAAATCTGATCGTATTAGGGATACACCCCAGCTGTCCGTTACACTATAAGGATGGGCTGTGTCCTCCCATGTATTTTGCATCCACTTGGTGTTACTCCGCTGACCCCTCAGTGTTCAGGCAATTCCTCAGTCTCCACTCCTTTCCATGCCTGGGCCCGTCCAGGTTCCACCACCTTCAGGCTCGCAGACATGTGCCCGGCGCTACTGACCCGCTCAGTGCTGACCCTAGCTCTGTTTTGCCCTGCTCATCAATGGTGGGAGCTCCCAGAGCTCAGTTCTTATCAGGGCAGCCTATTCTTTTGAGCCTGTGTGCATGGCTCTCGGGCTACAGTGCCACAATGCGCTTGGAACATTCATCGTTTACTTTGTTACATGTATCCATTGCCATCCTCGCACTCTCCCAATGCCCGAAGCGCCGTGCGGGGGAGTCGCGTTCTGCAGCGCTTTCCGGGGCTTCCTCCGCCCCTCTCAGCCCATGTTTGTACGTCCCCTCTGCATCCGGGGGGGGCTACACAGGTGCGCTCCGGGCCACTGAGGCCCCTCCAGTCCCCCGCCGTGGGATTATTTCGCCCTGAGGGGCTGGCACCCCGAGGTGTACTCGGTCCTCCAGGCTCACAGCCCGTATGGGCGGATGTATACGCACGGCGGGCTCCCGCTGTGCCACCCAGCACCAGCCCCGGCAGCCCTCCGTCAGGTTCTGGCTTGCCGGGCTGTGGCCAGGGCCCGTCCTCCGCTCCTTCTATGGCCCGCTCAGCACGAACTCGGCTGGAGCTCCAGCGCCTCCAGGCAAGCCCAGTGCGAGTCGCCTCCCGGCGCCGTGTGTGTCGGAGGCGATACCGCCAAGGCCACTCGCCTCTACCTTTCGCCCGGCCTTGTTGGCGGTACAGGTCGTGGCCACCTGCCGTCTCCGCAGACGCCGGCGCTCCTCGTTCGGCCCAACCAGCCACTTTGAGCAATTCCCCAGCACAGGACATGACTGCAGGGGCCTACACAGACCGCGAAGCTTCAGCGGGTCCTTTCCCAACACCATCCACCGCCGTTTGCCTCCGCGATATAGTGGTCAGTTGTTGGCAGTCCACCATTTTGGTCATCTTCACGTGTCGGGTGCCCGGCTTTCCTTTCACGGCTGCGGCTCCCCTCATTTTCCTCCGATCAACATCGCACTTCGGTCAGCAGCAACACTGGAACTTCATGCATCGCAGGGCGTGCTGCCAGTCTATTGTGTCGCCCGCTTTCCCCCAATATTGTCAGGATCAGTGCTGAATCAACGGGAGCTCAGGAGAAGAGCGACCCTTCACATAGCCATCTAGCCACGGCCCCGCGTGTAGCTCAAGTTATCAAGTCATTGGGTGATTATGGGCCCAAGAGATCATCAGACGATTAATTTAATGTGTTGCTTTTAAGACATGCTTAAAGTGCAATCAAACTGCACTTCGAATGAACATCAATGTAAACTTTAAGGTACTGCCAGGGGACCGGTAAGAATGTGGAACTGCGCTTCTTATGCTACTCAGATAGGTATGTGTAAATCTTTTAAACCATGATTTATCTAGCATGACCTTAATCAACCTCTCATAAAACAGCTGCTACGAAACAAGACAAAGGCATCTGGATCTTAATAGGTTAACCACATGGCCAAGATGTGTTAATTTACAAGCACGACTGCATCCTCTCAGACTGTACTCCAAAGAACTTCAGAACAGGGTATAGCCAGGTTTTTTTTCTTCTCGCAGTCGCATACAAAGGACTGAGAAGTAAATGGTGTCTGATGGACAGAAAGTACAGCCTTCACTACCCACATGCCACTAACAAGTCATAACGTAGTGCCAGTTAAAATTGTGACAGTTTGAGTAAAAGCACTCTAGCTTAGAAGCGCTCAATGTGTAGCAAAATACCCTTTGAATCAGATATCATACTTGATATTGAGCTATTAATTTGCCAAATTCCCCCTTCATATAAATGTCTGTCTTAACTACAGATTTAGATTGTGGCCGCCCTGCTGCAATTGAAAAAGACAACTAATGCAAGCTCTTTTGCAATTCATGTAATGTTTTTCAGCCATGGAAGTGGGAAGGCACTTGAGTTAACAATAGCGAGTGCCTCTCTATATATGAATTTGCAGCTCCACATCTCCACCCATTATTTTCTTTTTTTAAATAACTTTTTTTTTGGATACATACTGTTAACTGTCAGTCATGCATGCAGTAGGCAATTACTACACAAAGCATGGTATGACAATTCACGGCATTGCCACTGTCAATGCTACATCTGGTGTAGGTATTATCTTGGGCAGGTTCAGGGCGACTCCTACAGGTAAGGCGGGAGTGGCAGTCCTCTGTTGTCATTTCCTGTGGTGCGCGGGCCTGAGTGGCCTTGTTCTATCATTTCTTCCGGGCGGATGCCTGAAGTCTGGCCCCTATCACTAGTGTCTCTCCAGTCAGTGTGGTCTCTGTTGGGAGTGAACATTGCATGCGCCAATGTATTCCAGGCTTCTACCCCAGCATTGCTTTCATGCAGTCCTTTTTGCAGCGCGTTGTGCCATACTGTTGACTCGGCCAGCGACCAGAGTCTTAGGACCACCACACCTCGATCTTCTTGCCTGTGTCAGATTTGCAAGCTAGTGCAATCCTGAGCTTCGCCAGGATGCACATTAGATCTTTCATTTTGGATAGATGCGCCTGCTGTCTGTTGCCTCTCGGGAATAATTCCAGTAGATATGATTCTGGTGGCCACTCATGTAGTTGGATGCCGCCCGCAGCTGCTCTTACTCTGATCCCTTCCCAGAATTTCTTGATCGCCGGGCAGGACCAGAACATATGTAACATGTTGGCATTGTCAGTGGCACATCTTGGGCATGTCTGCACTGCGCTACCCCCCATTTTAGATAATCTATCCAGTGTTAGATATGCCCTTTGCGTCTCATATAATTGTGTTAATTGGAATTTAGCATTCCTGGAAAACTTTTTTGCCGTACTGTAGGCCCCTCTACCACTCTGCATCTGTCCAGGCTCTCCCCAGTTCATTCTCCCATTTGCTTCGTGCGGGTTGTGTCTTGGTGCTATGGTTGTGTAAGAGCAATTTTTATAGCCTAGACACAGTGTGTTCTCCATCCGCCACATCCAACCAGGCGTCTAGCACTTTGCTGGTTCCCACTCTGCTTTTCAGCCCTGGCCATCTTTTGTTTAGTGTCTCAGTCATGCTTTTGTACAGCATGATTTGGGCTTTATGTATATCATGGTTCCATTAGTCTCTGGAATTCAACCCATTGTCCATCCTTCCATAAGTCTCCTATGTGGGCGATCCCTCTGGTTTCCCAGTGCCTACGGAATGTCCTAAGAGTTCCCAGTTGAGTTCTGCTAGGGGAACATGTATGGAGCAAGGGTCTGGAGTTTTTAGGATGCTCCATGCTCTTCGCCACAAGGCGAGACCTAATGTAATGAGTGAAGTGGTTTTATGTTTCGGTGTTATACTTGTCCATATTATTTCTTTTATGTAATATTTACCTAGTGCAGGTTGTAAGAGTATTGTGTCTTGGGAGGGCTCGTCTCCCAGCAGTTGGGCTGCGAGATAGTATAGTTCAAACTGTGGCAATTGTCCCCCTCCCTGGTTGTGATCTCATTGTAGTGTGCTTAGGGCTATTTTATTTCTGCCTCCTCCCCAATTCTCTGGTGATAATGTTCAGTTGCTGGAAGAATTGTTTGGGTATCGCGTAGGGTATATTAATAAAATGGTATAATAGGCGAGGAAGCACTATCATTTTCAACAGAGCCGCTCTGCCCGGTATCCCGAGGGGCAGCGTTTTCCAGAATGTCATAGAGGTCTTTACCCTCTAGAGTGCCATCATTGTGTTTCGGTGCGATTCTGCCGGGTCGTGGTGTATATTGATTCCGAGGTCGTGGAAGGTATTAAGCGTCCATTTTAGGCCCAGTTCAGGTAATTGCTCCACTCTCAGCTCTCCAAGTGCCGCTAGGGGGAACATACTGGACTTATATTTATTGATGCTAATGCAGACATTTCAGCAAATTCCGCTATGACGTCTAGCAAGTGAGATAGGTTTTCTTCAGGCTGGTTAATGTACAAAGGCATATAGTCTGCGTACAAGGAGATTAGGTGGGTGGTGTTATTGATGCTTATCTCTGCAACAGCGTGTTCCTTCCTGAGGAAGGCTGCCAGGGGTTTTAGGGCTAGTATGTAACGCATTGGCAACAGTGGGCAGCCCTGCTTTATGCCCCTGTGTATCTCCTATTTCTCCAAAACCATTTTGCCCGTTTTTACCCTGGCTTGGGGTTTCGTATATATCAGCTTGACCTATCTCAAGAATGTGGGATCTATTCCGAATTGTACCAGCACCTGCAGTAGCCAGTCCCTGTGGACCGAATCAAAAGCTTTCACCGCATCTATCGCACGGCTTGTGGTTAGTTTGATCTATGATGTGGTGGAGTCTCCTCAGATTCCACGTTGTGTTGTGGCCTGGTATGTGTCCCGCCTGGTCCGTGTGCAATACAGTTTTTGTAACCTGTTTTAATCTATTTGCGAGGACCGCCATAAGTATCTTTGGTCCTTGAGTCTTGCGCTTGGTAAGCCAGGCAATAGCTTGCATGGTTTATCGCCTTCAGCGTGCAGGTTTTGTGTTTATTTTGTATAATTTAGCTTCCCTAGCTTTTCCCAGATGGCAATGCATTTCAGTCTTAACGCTATCAATTGTATTGTTTCTGCCCCTGCCAGGCCTGCTGCTCTTTCCTCCCTCGCTATGTCATTTTCTGTGTCTGATAGTTCCCTTATTACTTCCTTCCTTAGGCCACCCATGTTCACAATCGCTGCACCCCTTACCACTACTTTAAAGCCGTCCCACAGTGTGCCAGTCTTTTTTACACTTCCCACGTTGATCTGGAAGTATTCCTCTATTATGTCTGACATATGGTTTTGAAAGTTCCCTTGCTGCAGGGCTTCTGCGCGCAGGCGCCATCTTGGTACTGAGGTCCTTGCAGCCGTGTGCAGCCATGTCGCCAATAGTGGGCATGGTCTGAGAGCCTTTTCGCTTTGAACTCTCGTCAAGGGTCTCTGTCCCTGTGAACACGTAATCTATTTGTGTGTGTGTGTACCATGTGGGGCTGAGAAATTGGAGTAGCTTCTGTCCTCACAGTGCTTGTCTCTCCAGACATTTGCCAGGCAAAGTTGGTTCAGGAGGGTTTTCAGAGTTTTTGCTGGTGTGGCTGGTTTCTTAAATTTAGTATCTGACCTATCTAGCAGTGGGTTAAGTGTACAATTAATGTCCCCCCCATATGTAGTTGCTCCTATGTATGCTGTTATTTGGGGTCCTAATGTTTTGAAGAACCCGGTAGCGTCCTGGTTCGGGGCATATGTGTTTACTAGGCACACTTCTCTGTTCTTGAGTAGGCCATGCACTATTACCAGCCTTCCTTCTCTATTGACTTCTGGATGTTGGGGGCTATCCATGTTAGCACACCCATGGCATAGGTGGAGTATGTCGAGCCGTATCCTTTATCCCCCTGTTTCCTTGCAATCATGGATTGTTTGTCCTGTGACAAGTGTGTTGCATATAGGAATGTGACATTTACCCTCGTCTTATTTAGCCATGTGTACACTCTGACGTTACACATAAATGTTGAGCCCCCTCACATTCCATGCAACTGTTTATACCTTTGAGGTGTGTCACTGCGATGTGTCGATGGGCCTGTTCGATCCCATGAGCCCCCTTTCATCTCAATTGCTGTGTTTGGTACTTCCCTTTCTGTGGGTGTTAATGTCACTCTCTCCTTGACCTGAGTTTGTGATCCTTGGGTTATCTCCCTGTGTTTCCCTCTGCTGGGCCGTACAGCATAAGGTAATACTAGTTTCCCACCCCTATGCTTCCCGGGGCCCTCCTCGTCTCTTCCTTGTGTACTTTTGGTCAGTAGGTTGACCCGTGCCTTCTAGTTATTTAGGGTGTGTCCCCTCGATCTTACTTCAACTTTCAACAAACAAACTTCAACTTTTTAACCGTGAGCAAACGCCCAGCCTCCCCTTCCTCACTCAGATGTAACCGCTTTTCTCGCGCTATCCCACTGTGCAGGAAACCACGTGCAGCGTTGTGATGCCTTACAGCTGGCATCAAAACTTTGTTAACGTTATAGGGGTAGCTCTTTCAGGCCGCTTGTTGTCATGTGTGCTCCTTCCGCTACTTTAAACATATCGGTCCTCATTTCCTTGTTCGCTGCGTGATATGCTCCCAATCCTGTGCTCTGGAGTGTCGTTCACCATTGATAATCACTCATGTATATTGTCGTTGTACCTGGCTGCTAATTGGGGTATGCCCTTTTCGTCCATCCAAGTTTGTGCTTCAGTGGTGTTCTCAAGGAAGTAGGATCTTCCATTATGTAGCACTTTCAACTTAGCCGGGAACAGGAGCATATATATCAAGTTTGCCTTTCTGAGACGTTCTTTCGTCGATCCGAACATTGCCCTGCGCCTTGGCACTAGCGCCGTATAATCTGGGTAATTAGTCAGTCTCGCAGAGTTCCTGATGATTGTGCCGCCTTCTCTCGAAAAGGTGAGGATTTTCTCTCGGTTCTTAAAGTTCATAATTTTGGCTATTACAGGCCTCGGTGGGGCACCTAGGAGTGTTTTTTTTGCTAGGGATCTATGAGCTCTCTCCACCGTAAAGTCCTGTGATAAATTACCAGGTCCAACCGTTTGCATCAGCAGAGTTTGTAGGGTATCTGCCTTCCTCTCCTTCCGGCAGGCCCGTTATGCAGATGTTATTTCTTCTGGCTCTACCCTCCGCATCTTCAGCTCTGTGTTCTAGAGTTTGTACTCTTCCCAAAATAGCCGTGATTTGGGTTTGGGCGCTAGTTATGTTAGTGGTGTTTTCTCACACCTGTTCCGCAGTGCCCATTCTGTCCACCAGTGTCCGCACGTCTTGACTTAGCAGCCCAACGTCCAATATTACTGCATCCATTTTTTTTTTCTAATGTGGTCTTTAGCGCTGCAATGGCTTCCGGGATGGGATCTTCCTCTTGATGCTGCATCTGCGATTACAGCCGTTCTGCACTGGTTTCTGCGGAAGACTGGGTCTTGTCCAGCCCTGCAGGCATATGTGTCCATTACAGTCTGTTTGGTCTTGCCACTACGCTGCTTGTCTGGCATCTTCACTGTATTTTGCTTAGCACTCGGGGGCTTGGGGGGGACTGTACAAGGGTCCTGGCGCAAGCTGCTATTAGTGCTCAGAATTATCTGGGGTTTGCCTGTGTCCCTGGCCCTTATGTAGCGTTGGCGCTTGTTGAAGTTCTAGCGTGTTCCTTATTTCCCCTTTTACTCTGGGTTAGTGAAGTTTGGCTGCGCTGTTATTCAGGTCCCGGTTGCAGTGTGCTGCTTCTTGCTGTTAGGGCCCTGGGGGGGGGGAGGGGGGGGAGCCGCCTGTCCATGTTATGTGGAACGGTTGTCAGCAGACGTGTTTTGGGTGCTCAGGGGGTGCAGAGTGGCCACCTCTTCCATAGACAAATTGTTTGTGCATTTATCACTATGTGGCCAAAGATTCATGTCTGCAGCGCGTGCCCCCAGCGCACAATGATGTGAGTATTCACCAGTACAACCACAGCAGGTTACTGTGTTACCAATGGTCGGTTCCTGCCATGACCCATGCAAGGTGCTGGGGATGTAGGTGTTGTCCTGTCCTGTTGTGGGTATACCTTCCAGGCTTCCTCGTCTCCCCAAGTCAGTACTTCCTGTAAGACTGCTGATCAGGCTAGGGCTATGTACTGCCTCTTATTATTGTGCCATGCTTGCCTTGCTTGCCCTCGATCTCCAGGGCCTCATACCTCGTTCCTCCTATTCTGGCATATGGGATTCTCCCGGGGGGGGGGGGCAGGGGCAACATCCCGTGGAGCACTCTCGCTGTGCGTACCGGCCTGCGCCTCACATGTGGGCTGAGACTATCTGCGCTGCCCGGCTCATGCTGCAGCCGCTCTGCAGATCTGAGGGCACTGTATCTCTGGGTTCTTCCTGCCGGGATGGGCCACACCGCGGTCCCGGTCCATCAGCTCCTCCCCTTGCAGGGTCCCCGGCTCTCTCACAGGCCGACTCTCACCTGGTGGCCCGTCTCAGCCCGAGGTCCCGATCTTGCACCCCGGGTCCTCTCACTGCTCCATCCCTGACTCCAGGGGTGTTGGGCAGTTGTTGCGCCTTCGGGTCACTGCACGGCTCCATGCCTGCTTCCAGCTTATCGGGCCAGCGGTCGCCACCTCTAGGTCTCCACAGACTTGGGTATGTTTTTTTTTTGTCCTCTGTAGTTTATAATTTGCACTGTATCAGTATTCAAAATTGCATTGTGGAAACCTAGGCCTTCTCCTTCTACTTAGGTGTGTTTTTTCTTCTCCTGTCGTAATACGTTCATTTGGATAGTTCTTTAAGGTTGAGTGTCGTCGTCTTGTCCTATTGCTTAACCTTCTTGCTTCTCGCTGTCTCGTCTGCCTGCACCCTGCCCGGTGTCCTTCCCAAGTTTTCCCTCTCCCGTATACCTCTCTCCTCCCCCCTCCTACTCTAAGGTGCTCTCTGTCTCTCCTATCTTTTCCAACTGCTTCTCTGTCGACTATCCTGCCCTCCTCACTACATCTGGAAGGAAGAAGTTTAAAAAGGATATACTGGTCTCCAACCCAGGCCTCCCTATCGCTGACACCTATACCAGTGCCCCCTCTAAGGAAACTCTCACCAACATCCTCTTTGTCATTCACTCGTAGACCTATGGACCCTACATATGGTCTTTGTGCTCTCCTTTCTCTTCTTCACCCATTATGGCGGCACCTGGTGGGATGCCCTCCGGGGCTCCTTCCATTCTTCTAAGGTCATCATTAATGTTTAATGGAATGGGACTGTCCTGGTCCAAGGCCCTCAGGCCAAACTTCACCTCTTTGATAGACGCTTCCCGTGCCTCATCAATTTGCTTTCTTCTCCTGCTGTGCCCGCTCCCCCCCCTCCATGCCTCCGCCTGCTGCCTCCTCCTCGGCTACCTTGCTCTCTCATTCCCTCTCTGCCCCCCCTCAGGCTCCTTACACACCTCCGGAGGGCGTACCCCTGATCTGTACCCCTCCTCGGAAGTCCTTCAAGGATGGCAACCGTCTCCACATCGCCACTCTTAACTCTCGTTCAGCTGTCAAACATTCCTCCGACATCTGCCGCCTTCTGGAAGAACTTGACCTTGATGTCCTCGGTCTCACCGAGACATGGTTCACGGCCAGCTCTGTTACAAGCTTTGACACACTCCTCCCTGACAGCTACAAGATCCTCTCCACGCCCAGGTCCAACCACTCCGGAGGGGGTGTAGCCCTGATCTTCCCTGAGTGGATTCCTGCCTCTGTCATTCCTACGCAGGCCTACTCCTCTTTTGAATGCCTCATCTGCAGGCTCTCTCTCTCTCCTAGCCATTCCCTTAACTGTGGCTACTATCGATCGGCCACCTGGTCATATTTCCTCCTTCCTCTGTGAGTGGGCGGACCTCTCCTCCTCACTCCTGGCCTCGACCACTGAACTCCAACTTCTTGGAGATTTCAACATCCACCTGGATACCTCCTGTCCTCCCTCTGGGCTCTTTCGCGACCTCTGCGACTCTCTCACTCACTATTCTCCCCTCTGGCCCGACTCGACTCTGCAGGGCACACTCTGGATGTTCTGATCTCCTCAGACCTTCCCCTTTCTGTCCCTCTCACCACTCCTCTCTCCTGGAGTGATCCCTCCTCACCCTCTCTACTCCACAGGCCAAGCCACTTCCATCACTGCCACCCACCTTCTCAGTCATCCGACCCATGAAGCGCGTATCAGTTGAGGCTTTTACCGCCACTTTCTCACCACCCCCCCTTTTGGCTGTCTCTCAACCCTGACACAGCCCTCTCCACGCACCACTGTGCTAGATCTGATACTCTTGATATCCTTGCCCCCATCATGAGAATCTGCCTGAAGCCCAAAGCCAAGTGCAACTCCTGGTACGACTCCGACATAGTCACCCTTAAACGCAAGTGCAGGGTGGCGAGAGGAAATGGCTTGCTTCTTGTACATCCTCTGACAAACTGGCCTGCCGCCTGCTCCAAAGGCAATACCGGCTCTCTGTCCTCACCAGGAAGAGAGCTCTTATCCAAGCCCTGTGTCTCTGCGGCATCTAACAACTCCGCTGAACTCTTTAAAATCTGCAAGGAACTGGCCAATCTTGCCACAGTCTCTACCTCTCCTTTCCCTTCCCAGGCCCTCTGCACGGCACTGGCTTCTCACTTCATCTCTAAAACTCAGGACATCCTGTCCTCACTTTCCTCCTTCCCCCTCCCTCCACTCCCTGCTCTTCCTCTGGCTCTTCTCCAGCCACCTTTCCCCCCTCTTTCTCTGCCTTCCCCCTGTTCTCCGCTGACGAGGTTTCTAGACAATTCCGATCTATGAAAGACTCATCAAAACGGGTCCACCCCTGTTCCTCAAAAACCGTCAAGGACCACATTGACACCCTGGCCCCTGCAGAGTGGAGTGTATATTGGCCACAGGGAGATGGAGCTGTGAAATCGGAGTATCCACCACGAAGCCTAGAAATTCTGGGTTCCTGGATGGACAGAGTATCTATTTCTCCCAATTTATGAGAAAACCGAGACTGTGTAGCAGATCTATGGCCAGTCTGGCCTGCTGTTCTACCAAGGCTTGAGATTGAGCCTTGAAGATGATGTCGTCTAAGTAGACTATTAGTCTGACACCCTGCTCTCTTAGATGAGCTACTACGGGCCTTAGACGCTTGGTAAATGCCCAAGGTGCTGAGGAGAGGCCGAAAGGTAAACTTGTGCACTCCCAGTCCTGCTTCCAGGAGAACCTCAGATAGCTTATGTGTGCCATATGTATGGGCACCGCGAGGTAAGCGTCCTTGAAGACCAGGCGCATGAGCCAGTCGTTTAGTCTCAAGATGTCCCTGAGCATTTGGATCCCCCCCATCTTGAAATGGCGGTAGACAATAAAATCGTTGAGAGCCCTGAGATTTATCACTGGGTGCACCTTCTGCTTCCTGCAAACCAAAAATATGGGACTGAAGAAGCCACCCTGGATTGCCTGTTTCAGATAGAAGCTGTGTATCTTGTGGTCTAGCGCTTCCTCGTCCGCTTCAGACATTACTATCGGGGCAGGGCGAGATGCTTGAAAGGGTTGAGCGAAGAATTCTAGGCGTAGGCCGTGCGCTGTCCCTGACCCAGGCATCTGCTGACAAGGAGTCCCATGCTCGCGCAAGGAGAGCTAATCTCCCTCATATGGGTGTTTGCGGCGCGGGTGCTGCTATGGGCACACTGACCTGAGCGTTGTTGCTGGGCTGGATATCTTTCGCAACATCTTCCGCACCCTCTTGATGGGAAGAAGGTGTCCAAGCGGTCTTGCCAGGTATTGAGCTGGTCCCTGGAATGTTGAGGTCTTCTATTGAATGAGTATCAGCCGGAGGAGCAACCTCTACCTCGTCCGGCCATGGAGAAAATTTAGGAAGCGAAAACCCTCTTAATGGATGCTTGAGCCTTGTCCAAGGCGGTAAAGGTGCCAACAAATTTAGACATTTCTTTCATAAATGAATCCCCGAATAGCAATTCTTGGGCTGCTGCTCCGGATTCTGTGTCTGCTAGTTCACCCAGCTTAGCATCAATTTTGAATAGGATGCCCTCCCGGCTTTTAGCTGATGTGGCATAGCTAGCAGTTCCCAGCAGACAGAGTGCTTGTTGGGACCAACCAGAAAGAATCACAGGGTCAATGGAGTTGCCTGTATCGATGGCTGCTTCAGCTAGGTCCATTATTTCCGCCAGGGGACCAGTGATGTCCAGGACTCTGTCCTGGCAGGATCTCCAGGCGTGATCTATGCCCTTTCTTGGATCTTTGGCATTCTTCACAAGGAAAGTGATCATTTTGGTGTCTAGTTCCGGAGTTAGAGCAGCACCTTCCCCGGAATCTCTGGGCGAGGGCACTCTGCTCTTAGTCTGGCTCTAACATCTTTATCCATGGGCTTACGCAGCCTGGCCTTGATATATTCCGTTGCTCTTGATGACGGTTCCCAGTCAGTAGATCTGAGGTGTACTAGATCTTCCGGCATAAACATCCCCCTTAGAGGAGACTGTTCACCGGCTGTCCTCTTGGGGATGGGGGCTGCCTCAATCCCCGAGGTGGAGAGTTGGAGACCCTGTGGTTTGAACATCCTCATCCGAGGAGGTGGGGGACTGGTCATAGATATCATAGACCCCCTTGACCTGCTAGTCGTCGGTGCCTTGTCGGTATCCCTCCGGGCTTGAGGGTCTAGCACCCCTGGTGTCTTCCTCGGGGTGGGAGGGTCCATTGTGGGAAGGGGCTTCCTTCTGGGTCAGATAGGCTTCTTTAAGCCTGGAGAAGGCGTCTGAAACAGCAGCAGTGGCTGATTCTGGCTGGCTCGGAGAAGTTGCAGGGGTCGGAGATTCTTTACTCTTACGAGGCAGAATACATCCCCCATCTGAAAGGTGCTTTCTTCTTTGTGTCCTCTTTCGGTGTCCGGTCAAAGGTTCGACACCAAAAGGATCGAATGCAATAGGGTCGAAGCAATAGGACTGAAAACCAAAGGGTTGAATATTTTTTTTTTAAATATATATATTTTTTTGGTTTTCTTATAGTAAAAAAAAGTGGTTTTTACACCAAAAACAGGGGTTTGGGGGGGGGCCCAAAAAAAAAAGTTTAAAAAAATGCGAAAAATTTGACTCTTTGGTTTTCGGTCCTTTTGATTCGACCGTATTGCATTTCGGTCCTTTGGATTCGATCCTTTGACCTATAACCTCCTCTTTCTCCCTGGTGCGGAGGTCTCTTGCAGGTGCTCCTCCATGCTCTCCAGGCGCTGCTGAATGTGCAGGAGCATCTCTGAAACAGCCCTCTTGATGCTAGTCTCGACAGAGGATCCCAGTACCTTTTTGAAGCTGCTTGCCATAGCCACCTCATCAATTTGGTAGGCATCCTCCTCATACTCTGACCAATCTTGGTCTGCCTGAGGGGAGTACTGAGCTGCCATAATGTATATTGTCAATGCACCTTTTCTCACTTTTTTTTAATTTTTTATATTTCCTTTATTTAATTTTTTCTTTGTGGGCAAACAACTGTCTTCTCTCTAGCCCACTATATTCAGTTAATGAGGCTATGCTTCCAGCACTGACTTCTAGTCTCTCCATACTTCTGTTGTAATTATTCCCTTTTTTTCTTTATTTTTTATATATATCCAATCCTTAGAAATGATTCAAGGGAATACTGGAATGGCTTCTGGCCCTCGCGTTCGCAAGGACCATTATACAAATACAACGGAAATGCGCTCGCGAGTGGCAGAAGCTGAGGAAAGGATCAAAGCTGGTCGGAGCTCCCTCTAGTGGCTACGGTCGGTGTCGCAGCCACCAAGGAGCTCTGCACGCCCTTCCCAAGCCTCCGGAGACTGTGCCGGGCCGCGGAGTAGAGCGCAAAAGTGCACGAGGGTCCGCAGAAGCGGACTCTCTGTAAATAACGAAACTGAGTCGATCAAGGGCTCGGAGTGCTCCCAACTTTCTCCAACACCAGCAGGAAGCAGTTTGCGTTGGAGACGTGACAATGGGAGCCGAAAGAGGACATGATGAAAACATTCCTCAAGGACAACAAAAACCATATGATCTGGATTAAACAAGTACGTTACTTCGAATGGCAAATATGATTAACTAAATTAAACATGAATTGACGAAAGCATATCCATGCAAACTATACTGCAATAATAAGGCAAGGATGATTTGCGGGGATAAAACATTATGGCAACTAGCGACCTTTAAGATCCTTCAACAACTAATGGAAAAACTAGAGTTTAAACGAAATGAAATCAACTTGGATCTTTCTTTTACTGTTTTTCTTTTTCCGCCAGCGACATTGCATGTTTTCTTAGAGGCAAAACTCCCATTAGAATGATTAAATTCGACACAATAGAAAGCTGAAGATGTTGTAAAAATCAATTATTTGATTAAATCTCAACAATAAAAAAATGATAATGACAATGATAACCCAGTAATAGGAAGATGAAATGTACTTATCTCTTGCTGTGAGCAGCTAAGAAAGAGGAAATTACATCATGTTCAGGACTATTTGGAAGGGAAGCATTATGCCTATTGGTGGACTGGTGTCACATGTTAATGACCTATTATGAACTCTAGTGAAGTCTCCTGGGAAATGGAGTTTCTTGTTCCTTTCAGAGACAGTTATGGACTAAAGTTTTTTTTGGTTAATACTTTAATATTTTAGTGCACCTTTTGTTATGCATACCATTTGCTCGCAGACAGGTGCATAAAATACTTGCTGCTGAGCTTCATTTCATATGTATAATACAAGAAAGAGAAGCATAATGTGAGCATCCGGTCTTAACATAGAATTGGGATTGTATTAAAAAGTATCATCGCTGTAATCATTGTTACATGTAAGCAACATAGTCTTCTTAGTCCTTTCCCGACATTTTAAACATTTGTCTTTTTAAATGTTTTTGAACCATTCAATTTTTACTGTGCATTGTATGTTGTTGTTTTAATTGTTTCGTTGTACAATACTCTACCGCATTTTATGAGATTGCAATATTAACTATTTCTTTCTGCATATGTCAATTGCTTTATAGAACTTAAGCAGCAGATCTCTGCAGAGATATAAGGGGCATCTCTATAAGGTATGTTCTTATCTATAACCTCCTTATCTATAACCTCCTTAGCGTTAGATGATCTGCAATCCTCCGATATTGATTTGGTGGAATTTATCTGCGATAATGATCTTTCTGTTGCACGGTTTTGGGTGTTCTCACGAGTGGTGTTAAACACATTGTGGCTTGCTAAACAAGAAATATATGAACTAGGTTTTGAGCTTCTCACCGATGTGTCAAATCAAGTTCCTATTCCTGCGGTGCAAAATCCAGCAATGCAGACTTATATCTCTAATCAGAGACAGGGTTTATGTGCTCAGTCGAGTAATCAAAATTATTATCCAATGCTTCAATCTGTATCAAAGCAGTCATAACTTACCTTGCAACATCCCCCACCATTTTTGTCTATGATAAGTTGGAATACTCGAGGACATGGGCATTTACTGAGGAATAGTTCCAATGAGTTATCGCAGCATGATATTATTTTATTTCAAGAAACTTGGCTTACGGAGCGGCCAGTGTGGGATAACTTTGAAATAGTTTTTAATCCGGCAATACGATCTATGAAAGGTCGGCCCATGTCCGGTCTCCTTGTGGCTCTAAACAAGTCCTCAGAAGTTGTCCTAGAACACCAGTCTGCGCCAAATCGATACACTCAATTGATAATTATCACAATAAGAGAACATAAATATGCGATTGTAAATATATATTGGAATCCAGTTGCAATATCCACCAAAACATTTTTTAAAGATCTGGAAGAGTTATGGTCAGAGATTATTAAACTCCCTATATACCCGCATATTATTCTGGCAGGTGACTTAAATTTGCACTGTCTGGATGTTCCCCATAATCGCAGGGATAGCAGACTGATCTTATGGAACACCTTTATTGAGTCGAAAAACTTGGTTATGTTAAATGGTTCATGCCCGGCCGATAGCCCACCACAGTATACGTGGAAAAGAGGTCACTCCGGTGCAATTATTGACTTTATTTATGTTAATCGTGAACTATTCTTTGATATTAAGTTGTTTTGTGTGATCTCTACTGAGGACAGTGATCACAACATATTGAATGTGAAATGGCATTGTTCGGCTCCACAGGGAAAAGAGGAGATATATAACACATACCATCCTCTACTAGTGAATAAAGGTATGAATAGACTACACTGGACTGAACACAATTTGACAAAATTTGCCAGGGTCTTCGAACAAACAATTGTGTATGAAAAGACATTAGGATCCAACAAGTCACTAGAGTATAGTGACTTATTGCATACATTTGCTACAACAAATAAGGTGAAGACAAAGTACTTCCCCTTGCATTCTTTTAACAAGGAAGCACAGCAACAAAAGTCCTGGTTTAGAAGAGAAAAAAGGGTAGTTTTGTCTTTGCCCTCCCAAATAAAATGGCAAGCCCTTAAATCATTGAAAACAAAACATAAAAATTGGATGAAGGCCCATCGAGCTATTCTTTACCAAACTGATGGAGAACACATGCTCCAAAAGATGGGATCAAAAAACTCTGCGCAAATATGGGCTGTAATTAATAAGACCAACCCTAATACGCAGATCTCACTACAAATCAATGATGTGGCAGAGGCCCAATGGGTTGAACATTATGCAAATTTGTATGCCTGTCCTGAGACTACAAATTCACCACTTAGTCAGTGTGATCCAGGAGCTTTTACTTTGCAATTCTCAGTAGCAGACATCTTATTTTACATTACCAAATCTAGTAGCTCGCGTGCCCCTGGTCCAGATGGGATATCTAATTATATGATGAAACAAGATCCGAACCTATGGGCAAGGATTTTGTATCAACTTTACACTACAATCATACGCATTCAACAATTGCCTAAATCATGGTCTCTCTCTATTATCGTCCCGGTGTTCAAGAAGGGTAATAGACAAGACCCGTCAAATTATAGACCGATTGCCCTTCTTGATACACCGGGTAAGATTTTTGCCCGGTTGATTCTTAGAGACTTGCAAGCATGGATTGAAACTGCTGGTAAAGCTGATGTATTTCAAACCGGATTTGTTGCAGGAAAAGGCACGGCAATAAACATTACAGCAATCAATGCGATTAAAGCTAAGTGTGAATATCTCAACCAGCCCTTGTTTCTAGCTTTCGTAGATTTTAAAGAGGCTTTTGATTCAATCGATAGACATCTGCTAATTAGCAAATTGATTAAAATGGGCTGCCCTGGTTCAGTGGTTAAATTGATTGCGCTTCTTCATACAAATACCGCAATTCAGATAAGAACCACTTTAGCTGGGCATCTAACTACTAAAATTACGACAGCAAGAGGTCTGAAACAGGGCTGTATTCTGGCGGCTACTATTTTTAACCTATTTATACTGGACATGGGTAAGAATTTTATTGATATCAACTCAGATGCCCCAAAACTTGGGTCTCATCAAATTGCATGGTTATTATATGCGGATGATCTTATTTTAATCTCTAAAACGCCGGCTGGTTTACAGCGGCTGATACAAGGGCTTTCATTGTATGTTCAAAGAAATCATATGGCTATTAACTTAAGCAAAACACAGATCATGCAATGTTATAATAATAAAAAAAAATGTCGTCCCCTAAAATCGTCCGCTGGACTTTTCAGGAAGAGCTTATCTCTATCACCCCACAATACAAATATTTAGGAGTGATTATTAATAATCTGAAGTGTGATATCCCCTATGTGCAGGATATAAAACAAAAATTGCAAACATTAACAAGCCAAGCTAAAGTCCTTTTGCAAAAATTTGGTAAATTTACATGTTCTCAGACATTGTTATATTATGCGCAAAAAGTTTTACCAATAATAACATACGGCTCAGAAACTAAATTACCAAGAGACCGTGTGTTTTGGGATCGATTGGAGGCAAAATTTTGGCGGTCAGTGCTTAAGTTACCGATTTCAACTCCAGGGCCTTTGATACGATACGAGTTGGGTGCTCTCTCAATGTTTGTATTTTATGCATGGAAACTGTGTTCGCTAATGAGGAAATTTCTGCTGTGCACTAATTGTTTAGATCTATCTTATATATTGGCCACATATATGTTGAAATCCCCACATTTTTTTCCCAATAAGTGGAGAAATTTTGTTACCAATCTGTTAGTAGAGGCCGATATAACCATTGAACTGCTTTTAACTAATCCCAATCGTGCCCAGAGAAAACTATATCAGCATGACTGGATCTGCACCTTAGAGCTTTGCTCGCAGTACAAAGATTACTGCGGCCTGCCTTTTGGTACGAAAAGAATGAGAGTTGCAGCCTCCTATTTACTTAAATTTCCCTTGCACCATTTTAGAAACAACTATCTTCGATTTAGATTTAATTTATGGCCCACTAGAGAAATTTTAGCTCGAAGAGGTCAAATAACAAAACAAGAAAATAACTGTCGGTTTTGTCAATTACCAGAGTGCGAGGAAACTTTAAAACATTTGATAGTAGGTTGCCCCTCACTAAAGGATTTACGTTGTAAATATTTTAAAAAACTGTATGAAAACTATAACTGTTTAACTAAAGATGTACTTTGGTTTAGAATATTCTCTTCACCTCTCCAAGCTGTTCGTATAGCCACAGTCCAATTTCTGCTAGCCCTAAATCTTGAGATAATTGAATGTATAGCCTAATCCTCCCCTAAATAGATGACATGTGTTTTGTAGCTAATACCCCCTTGTTGGTGGATTACTAGTGGTTCTAATGATGTGGAATTGGAATCTATTTTGGATTGATTTTAGACGAAAACTCAGATGATGTATATATATGAATTGTGATTTTATTATTTTTTTGCTGTTAATGAGAAATAATTGAAGGTTGAAGTAGTGGGGTTGTAGGGTTTTGCTGAATACTGATTTTGAGCTTGATTCTATCTTGTTTTAATCTGTGATCAATTACGTTATATATTAAATTGAAAGGTTGATTATCAACCAACCAATAAATAAATAAAAAAAAAAAAAAATAACCTCCTTACTACTGATTTATGCAAAGTAGGGCATGGTGCATTTGCTTATATGGTACTACGGATGTACAAAGCTTTTTGTTTATTAAACACACCAGGTAAACAGAAAACTGCAAGTGGTATTTGAAGGCCCGTATTGATGAGTAAAACATGTTTTTAGTAATAACGTCTATGAATAGTTAAGAACAAATGAAAAAGATTTATCGATCTAAAGTTTGAGTCTAAAATCACAATGCAACTAACAAATGCTATTTTAATTATAGGGTGTTGAGGCAAAACATTATTTTTTTTTTCTTATTTTCTATTTTGTCATTTGTTTTTTTCACCCACATTACATTAGACTCCCTCTCAGGTTCCATTAATGCCCTCTGCAATCCCAGGCAGTCGCATGGTAACCTAGGCCAGCACTCCAGAGACAGACAGGCCTATAGGCAAATTGGCAAAATACTGATGGCCAGGTTATCTAAAAGCATAATGGAGCTGTGGAAGTGTGTCACAACAGAAAGGTGTTTAAAACTTTAGACACTCCCGTCCCCTGCACACCACTAATACTGAAAAACAGCCAAATCTTCAAAGTGATAATCCACATTTTAATAAAGTGTCAAAATGAACAGCATAAAAAAAAAGTACAGTGTATCACAGGTGTACAATATGCCTATACAATTTCATAGATTCCTTAAATCGAAGTACAATTCCTTCTGATGGAATCCTTCAAGCTCAACGCATTTCGGGGTCCCAACCCCCTTCTTCAGTAGCCAACTTCTGTAAGTACACACAGAACAATCTAATTCATCCCAGCTTATATATATACTAATACATTATACAAATGAAAGAACTCATATCATGCAGTTTAACAATGCCTTCACCACAGATGTGCAATCCCACCCAGAAGTGTCTACTGAGTGACTATCACAAGTGTACATTTTATTACAACAGAATCCAAAAAATGAATTAATGAGGTGCTACCTCGAGATTGTCAATCCACACCTTATTCCTTCTGTGTCGGCAACTTCTCATAAAGCATGCAGTATCTGTGTTCTCCAATTAATAACCCGTGATCAGGTAATTGTAAAAGTCAATCAATACCGGTGTAAACAAGATTCCTTCCTCATGTGATATACCAAATAAAGCAAATTTCAGAAAAACCCTAATGTGAAAATACATAGATCAATCATTAGTCCCTACAGAGTGGTACATATACCTCAAAGATTCCAAAAAGGTAAATAAATATCTGAACATTCAGGAAATGATTCATAGGCTGGAGTGCCTCTTCCGTGTAACCAGGTCCCTCAATAATGTCTCAAGCGACTAAAGTTGGCCATTAGCATGGACCCAGCTCCAGGATTAGAGAGCCCACTCCTGACCATTTTCTACTTCTGTGCTCCCACTCCAATTCACTGTTCAGGTTATTTGAAAGTGTGGTTGACCAGACAAGGAACAAAGGTGAACATAGGTTTTCTTTGTGTAACTTCTGCACTGGTATTTTTTCTCAGGCAATCCCCCCAAAAATATTTTTTCTGATCATTCAAAAGCATCAAGTACCCTTTCTCCATGTTTTTGCTTACATATTTATAATTTTTTTCTAGAGCACCCGTTTCTTTGGTTGGAAACTTTTCTGGGTCTTACTGGAACACGGTGTTCTCTCTTGGTATCGGAACCAGTAAGTATTTCAGTATTTTATCAACATTTATTTTAAAATCTGATTTGTACACTATATAAAGTCCCTATCGACCTGTGGTACCCCATACACTTGAGTGATTCATGGTTGTTGTAATCAATTCAAAGCTTGATGTTTCCCTCCCAACATTCTACCTCATTATGCAGTGTCTCTCTAAGCCAACATTCCACCAGTACAATGCTCGCTACATAATTCATAGTACCGTTTTCAACTGTTTTAGTCTTTACCTGTTTGTGATTGTTATGTAATTTCAGCCTTTGGGGCAAAGGCTGTAACAGGTGTTATTGACTCTTAACATGTTATACACCCTCTGCTTCAACTAGGGCCCATAACTTTGGTATTGGCTGATAAACTGTTATAGCCCTCTCCATAGGGGTGGAAGGCATCAATATAAATAGAAGTCATGATGCATTGTTTGGCACAACATCTGAATAATGTGGCCTTTTTTGTTATTGCCTTTCATGCTGCTGTGTGTTCAGACGTGAGTTAGTTATACTATTGTTTTGGCACATGTATTATTAAGTATAACAGGCAAATATTCAGCAGGGTGCATTTATGCAATAAGTGAAAAAATCCATGTTTAAAGGGGCTTCAGCAACCATGGAATTTGGACATCTTTTTGGGCATTTCGTTCAGACTTCTTCAGCCATAGCTAATGCGCAGTGTATTTTATGCATAGGGGTGAGAAGGAGAGAGTGTCTTTGACCACCAGAAGAGGGGATGTGCAACAGAAGGAGAGCCCCTGGAATCCAGAAGAGTTGTGTGCTGCTGAGAAGATAGAGAGAACATGGCACTATACCCCCGTTTGTGTATTAGTGAGGAGGGCACTGTATTCCTTGGTGTGGAAGGGTGATGTGAGAAACTGAGTGTGTTGTCACATCTACTCCCCTTGGATCCTCTATGCAGGGGGCCAGGGGAAGGCCATTGCTTTTGGATCCTGCTCCTGCCCCTGGGGGTGCAGCAGCGCGGGAGGACCACCTGGATGGGGGGGGTCCTTGGGGATTGGAGGTGGGATGTCTTTGGTAGGACGTGGTATTCCACATTCTCCTTTCAGGTGGGAACCTCTATCCCAGAAGTAGTTATGGGATATTGTTCACTGTATACCCTTATCTCTGAGAAGGGCAGGACATCTTATCCCAGACGTGTTACAAAGAGGAAGAGAAGGATTAGAGATGAGGTACCTTTAGGCGAGACCTGATATACCCCTTATCCTCGTGACAACCAGCCTAACGGTCCCCGACCTTTATGGGTCTATTTGAGCCGTTCCCCTGTAATCGCCTCTTGGAGTACCTAACAGTACTGAGACAAAGGAGAAACAACTGAGTGTTATGAACAATACACCATTTCCCCACTCTAGAACTCTAGAACTGAGACGAGGCAGAAACAACTGAGAACGTAATAGACACCTCTTACTCTCACTGGTTTGGTACTGGGATGAAGAAGATGCATTAAGGTCAGGCCTGTCCTTGTAATCCAAGTCAGGCAACCCTAATTAATGTAATACACATGAGCCCATTGAAGGACTACAGTTGTATAAAAGGTGGACTGCAGATGCATTTGAAGGAAGCAGCAGCGGAGGAAGCAGCAGTAGAGAAAGCAACAGCAGAGAAAGCCACAGGAGGGGCCGTGAGGGAGCACAAGCAGCTGAGATGCTTACCAAAATCCCAGGAGTCCTGTTGGTGGGACTCAAACAAAAACTGCAGTTATCCATGGATAAACTGCATACCCTCCTATAATTAATTCATATACATTTATGCTTAAAAACGGTGCATGATCCCCTCCAAGACAACAACCCTACTTAAAGAGTGTATGTTTTAGATGTAAGACAGCATGCCAGAACTCATTTGTTTCAAATTAATTTAATCATTTTTTAATTATAGAAAACTTTTACAAAAGAGCATATCAAATATATTAATAACACATCTATAAAAACCAATTGTCAAGAACACACATTTTATCACATCAACAAAAAAGCTCACATCTCACATAACATTACCTTCCATACTCTTTCATCCCCATACATACAAAAAACACTCATACTTGTGCAAAAAACGCAATCCTGGTACTTTTGTTCTGAGACTCAGAACATCCCATCCATATGGGTTTGAAATTTTACTAGTTCCAAAAGTGCCTATTTAACAATATTTTTTCCATCAAAAGATGTAAGAACACTGGGTGGGTATTCCAAGGCTAATTATTCATAGACCCATGTTAATCCCCATATTTGTCTATAAAAAACCCAAGTTAGAGCCAATTCTGGGAGGAGTAGGCTCTGTGGTATTGTCGACTCGAGTTTCGGGCTACCAGAGCGGTCTATACAGCTTCCGTCTGGTGCACCTCATCAGGACGTATATATTACAAACAAAGACACAATTACTAAAAACAGAAATCAAATTGATGTGAATTGACAAAGTTCATTCAATTTCAAAGAGCCAGTTTCTTTTGCTTCACAGTGTGTTCAATAGTGGTAATCCAAATACGATTTTTTCGAAAGCAGCTTCTGCCGATGACCAAGGGGAAAAGGAGAAACAAAGAGAGAGAGAGAAACAGAGTTTACAATCCTTCTCTAAAGTTTCCTTCATGCTTTCTTTAACGTTTGTTTTGGTTATTAGAATCGAGACATGCTACTTAATCCTGGGAAATGCCCAGGTCAACTCTGGGCATGTCCCACTCAGGTTAATTTACCCATATTTCTAACAGGGGAGACAGAAGAAGTTCTCCCTGACAATTCTGGCGGGGAAAAGATAATGACTCTCATGGGATGTCCTCCCAACCCCCCCACCCCTCTTCCAAAGAAGGACAATACACCAATAACACCCTTAGATTGAGAGAACAGAAAAAATGATAGAAAGATCGAAGAAGTCCAAGAAAAACAAATTCAATTAACAAAAAAAAAGATAACTATTCCTTAATATGACAATCATGAGATACATAAAAGGCACAACATCTTGCTGACCAGGGAGCTACTTTCTTTCTCATCCGAATGGTGAAAAACTTTCTCGTGTGGTGTTTACAGGACACAGCCACAGTTATATCGCCATCTTGGTTACAATATTATTGTGTCTACAATAACAAATGTGTGTATATCCCATCAAGGCTTTGTTTTCTAAATAATGGCAGACAGAGTGGTAAAAGTCCACATGATTGTACCGATATAATTCCATGTGACGCATACCCAATGTTGTGGGCACAATAACGTCATAATTTACATTGATTCGCACAGGTGTTGTTTTCTCCCCGCTGGATATATTGTAGGCCAATTGGTTCGAGTGCACGTAGCCAATGGCACAAGATCCCTGTATTCTTACCAAAAAGAGGAAAACACTGGATGTGCACAGTGTCTCACACTCAAGGTGTCAGCAGTCACTAGAAATTGAAAAGGGAGATCAAAAGGTGGGGGCAGCCAATTAGTACTAAGAATTGGCAATACCAATCATGCAAACAGTTTTTGTTCCCTAATGCTACAATCGTGTAGAAGCATGGAGACAGGAGTGTAACACAGCCAACTAAAAACAAACTATCTGGCCTGATGAGATCGTATCACTACCAAACCCAACTTAAAATACTGGGCTCTAAATAGTATACTGTAAGGTATTTCCCCAGTCATGGGACCCTGCAACACGACAAGGGGCACCCAGAGATTCAAGAGGATTCCAAATTACTGGAAAACCCCCAAACGAAAAACACACAGAGGAGGGGAAAGAAAAGAGCAAGGGAAAAGGAACTGAAAAATGAAAGCATGCTCACCGTCAACAGCGGCCAGGGCGTGCTGAATCCCTAGACCAAAAGCAATCCTCTGGTTTTGAAAACGATTTGAGAGGAAGAGAGGGACAGGGAGAACGGGACGGGAAATACCCGCCCCTTGAACTCCATTGTAAAGTCCTAGCAAAGTTGTACAAGCCCCACCGGCCATGGTAGAAACATTGCGGGACGCGAGGACCCCAGGGGTGCAGCGAACCGGATGCTACTCCACGGGGGGCCCCGCATCCCGCGAACGGCCAAGGCACCCAGTCGGGGCCAAGAGCATCAGGAATCCCTCGCATGTCACGATGCAACGCACCAACACAAATGTGTCGCCTGTGCGGACCCCATTTTCCTAATGCCCATAATGCGGCCGAAAACGCTGCGCTGCGTTGCTCTTACCTGGTGTGTGTACTTAAATGTCAGCCAACCATCTGGGAAAAGCGAGTCCCGTTGTGCAGCACTACCGTTCGGTGTTGCGTCAAGCGCCTGGACGCCATTTATACGTATTTAACGTGAAACGCACCTCAAAGCGTAATGATGCGTTAAACATGCCCCCCAGAGGGCGGAAGCCTTGCGTGATTGCAGAGCAAAAGCCAAAAAACACACACAGACAAAGACACGCCTTGATTTAATCGCATAGGCGTACAAGCCAGCTATATTAAACAGGTAGTGTTGGAATATTTGTCTAGAATCAGAGTTCTTGATGCCAGAAAAATAAAAAATAAGAAATAAAAATGAGAACGGTGCAACTGTTTGTTCTATGACGCACCGAATCTGTAAATTCAAGGGGCAAATGTGTCTCTGATAGCACCACTATAAAAACATATACAAGCCCGCCCCAGAAAGAAAAAAGATCTAATACTTAGCAAAAGGTGCATATATAAGCAGAAGCGCCTAATGTTCAAAAGATGGGGGGGCCGCCACTTAGAACCCAGTGACTGAACAAAATTGTCCATAGCTCAACAAACACCGGTGTAACCACACAGCTAACCAGGAAAAAATAGGGAGTACAGGTGCCAATTTGACACTTGCTTTCTGGAAAAAAAAATCCACTGATGGCACATATCAATCAAATGCAGTCAGTGGTACAATCCAGGAGAGTCTCCAGAAACAATGCACCAGAATGTACGATATTTGAGGATTCTAGGATGGGTCCTGAGGCGCACTAATATTAGCGTTGTAGCAAGAAAGACCATTGGATATCATCATTGAGGCCGATTTCATGGGTCCTCAATCTATAGATCCAATTTTGCTCCAACTTGATTAGTCTGTGTTGCAAGGAATATTGGCTCTTATCTGGTGCCAACTGGTCTATTATTGTCCAATGTATGTCATCCTCTGTGTGTTATTTTTCAATATAATGTTGGACCAAAGGTGCAGTGCTATATCTGGTACGAATGTGCGATCTATGTTCACATATTCGAATGGATGCCTTCCTTGTCGTCATACACTTATATAGTAGTTTACAGGGACACCATATGGCATAGATGACATTACTCGATAAGCAATTGGTAAATTGTCGGAGTTGCCAATTAAAGTGACCATGTTTGAAACTCATGGTTTTAGAGGTCAGATGGCATACACTGCAATTTCCACAGGGGTAGTGACCTACAATCTGTTCTTTACTATGGGACCATGCAGCTCTAAGGCAGTTCTGCGTAAAGTTGGTCTCAATTGTTTGTAGTCTAGACTGTACCAAATGATCTCGGAAGATTTTTGGATCGTTTTAGTGCAAACAAAGGTAACCCACTCGTGCATCCCGTGCTTGTAACCAAGTTCCAATGTTTCTTGATGAGCTTTTTTATCTGCACTGTTTGTGATGAAAAAGTGGTTACACAAACTAACCGATCTGTATTCTTTTTTTTTCTCCTTGGGCCTCAAGAGCTGTTCCCTCGGGGTCCAACGGGCTCGTTTTGCTGATCGCTTAATTAGTCTTGTTCCCAAAAGATTAGCATGATGTTCATAATCCACTAAATTGGTACAATTCCGACGGAGAAACTGTCCGTACGGTAAGTTGTTGGGACTCTGCAGGACAAAATGCCCTTGGAAGGGAAGACAGGCCGCAGGCGCTGCTGTGGAGCGGAGGCAGAGCTATGCACGAGAGCCGGCAAATGCTGAATGAAGCACCCAGCAAAAGGCTTTCCCTCTTGGGGAGAAGCTGCCAAGAGGAGCCGCCAGGTCCGCATGAGTGTCTGAGACACTGGAGCTACCCAGGCACTCCAATGGCACTGTGAATGGAGTAGTGGACCATGGAAGAAAGCAAAGTCGAACTTATTGAATACCGAATTTAATGAAACAAGCAAAGTTGAGCATATTGAATACCGAATTGAATGAAACAAGCCAAATTACATTTATTAAAATACCGAATTGAAGGAAATAAGTAAAACTTGCACATTTTGAATACTGAAGTGAAAGGAAAGCAAAGATTTTTCATTTTGAATAAAGAGTTACGTAAAACTGCTAACATTGTACCTCAAAGTGAATGCAAATATCCAAGTTGCTAAGATTGAACTATGAATTGAAAGACAATCGGAAACCATGTTGAATGAAAGACTCTGATTCCTCCCCCAAAGACTTATATCACAATAGCAGTTTCCGAGGTGATGTAAAGCTATTAGTAATAAACCACAGGAAGAATCCATTGCAAATTTATCAAGGCTATAACATTTCTCAAGGCGTGCTGGTGAGAGCTACGCTCCCCAGATACCAAGAGGAAAGGTTTGATGAGGAAACTCGGAGGCTTTGGGAAACAATTAGGACCCCTGATGAGCCTGCTAAAATGACACCCAAAAGGCATAGCAATTAGCACGTCTCCCTAATGGAAAGGCTCCAGGCGAAGACGGCTTCTCCATAGGGTTTTATAAAAAATATGCAGGAATACTAACACCACACATGGCGAAGCTCTATAATCGTATTTTAGACTCGGGGAAGGCACCAGGGACGTACAGTAAGGCATTGATATCAGTAATCCCGACGGAGGGGAGGAACCCGGTGCAATGCTTGTCATATCGCCCTATCGTGCTCATAAAGGTAGACGAGAAAATATTCACGAGAATCTTGGCAACGAGATTAGAAGGGAAGCTACCCCGTATAGTTCGTCCAGACCAAATGGGTTTCATATTGGGCAGACAAGGTCCAGACGCCATAAGGAAGACGCTGCATCTTATCGAACACACTAAAGGTAATACAGGGGACCAGGCACTACTAAGTCTGGATGCCGAAAAAGGCTTTTGACAGAGTGGAATGGGGCTTCCTCTTTGCAATACTGTGCAAAATAGGGGCTGGGGACAAAATGTAAAGGCCATCTACACAAGCCCAACAGCTAGGGTCGTAGTGAACGGGACGAGGCCCAGAGAGTTTGAGCTTAGCAGGGGAACCAGACAGGGGTGCCCACTATCGCCCCTACTATTTGCGTTGACAATGGAACAACTAGGGGATATGATATGGAAAGATGATCAGATACGGGGAATTATGGTAGGGAACCAATGTCACAGGGTGAGCATGTATGCTGACTATATATTATCTCTCTCAGATACAAGAGGATCAGAGCAGAGGGCTCTACGGGCGTTGGAGGAGTACGGGGAGGTGTCCGGTTTCAAAGTAAATGTTGGTAAATTGATTCTCCTTCCACTGCAGGAGCTTACAGAGGAACAACTTAGGAAATGGGCGGACCTGGGAATGCCGGTGGAGAGGGAAAGCATAAGATACCTAGGAGTTAGGATACCGAGAGATTTAGATAATTTGGACGATTGCAACTTCCCCCCACTGTTAAACAGGTTTTTTAGTGATTTGGAAGCTTGGTCGAAGTTAAGTCTCCTGGCTTGGACAGCTAAATGCAGTTAAAATGATGCTTCTCCCAAGAGTACTGTACCTGTACCAGGCACTCCCGATAGAACTCCCCATATCCCACTTTGCGGTACTCAAGCATATAACTCCATTTCGAGGGGATTGGGTCCTCCGACGTATTCCATATCTATGACAGTAATCGCCACACCTGTGCTGCTTCGGAAAACTTTCTGCGTCCTGCATTGATGACGTCGATGCGCCGTCCTCGAGGACGACGGCTGACGTCACTGAATGTTATTAGGACGCACGACGCCCGTAGCCTCAGTTCCGTTTTTTCTGCAAACGTGTTCGCTTTGTGAATCTCGGTACACCTCGACTCTTTGGTGTTTCTGTTGTTCATCTCGGTTCTTCGAACCTGTTAGTTTGTGAAGTTATTCTTCGTGAAGATGTCTACCTCATCTTCCACACCGCGTCCCGGCTTTAAGAAGTGCGGGGACTGTAGGTCCAAGATCGGGGAGGCCCATGACACGGATGACTGTGTCGACTGCCAGTCGCTCACGTCAAAAGCCTTGCGGGAGCGCAAGAAGATGTTATCGGTAGGTAAGGTGTCCAAGCCCCGGAAGTCGAGGTCTGCGGGGCTTTCGACAGACGACTCGAGGGGCGACTCTCCGCGTCGTCGGAAGTCCAGTGGGTCTCGGTCCCGGAGTCGGTCTCGCCACTCCTCTGCCTCTTCGAGGCACTCCCGGAAGCTCCGTCATTGGTCGCCTTCCCCGTCCTCGGTCGCCTTCCCCGTCCTCATCCGAGGACTCCGCCCATCAGCGGGTCGCTTACCCCACCAAGCATACGACACCAGAGAAATGGGCTTCCTTCGGGAAGAAAATGTTGGCGATTCTCGAAACGCAGGGCACTGGTCCGCCCGCGCCTCCGAGTGGGGTCGGTCGTGATCAGCCGAGAGACGCCGCTCGCACGCCTTCGGGCTCGGGTGATCGTCACGATTCGCGGGAAAGGTCCCGCTCGGACAAGGGGAATCGTTCTCGGCATGCCCGGTCCAGGTCCTGGTCCTTGATGCGCTCGAGACCGCGTGAACCTGTGCAGTCTTCGAAGAAGACATCGATGCCTGTGGCGTCGAGGTCGTCGACGGACTCTCTCGAGGCTCCGCCTCTGAGAAAGTCGTCGACGCCTTCGGCACCCAGGATGTCGAGGGACACGCTCGGGGCTCCTCCCTCGAGGTCTGTGTCGACGCCATCGATGGTGTCGGCGCCGCGTCTGTCGTCGACGCTGATTCTCTCAACGTCGGCGCTGATTAACTCGACGCCTTTCGGGGCTGTGTCGACGGGGGTACCCCGTGGCTTTGGGGTACCACCTAGGAAGGCTCAGGCCAAGGTCAAGCATGGCTTTGGTTCCAGTTCTGTGCCTTCCTACCGCCATCTGGAATTCATTTCTGAGGTGGATGAGGGCTCTGATGATGGCATGGTGCCTGACACCGTGCCTGATGAGATTCTCTCGGGCCATAGCCAGTTTGAGGACCTGAGGCAGTCCCTGCATGATGCTAGTGGGCTGGACACCTCTCCGGAGGTGGAGTTTTGTAGGCCTGAGCCTGGCACTCGTGCCGATTCTTCGTACCGGCGCCTTATGTCACGGGTCACCGAGTACTTAGGATGGTCTGCTCCCCCAGGGGAGTTTGTTCAGGATGACCTTACGGGTATCCTAGACATTGGTCCACCAACTGACCCGGTACTGCCATTCCATATGGCTCTGCAAAGAAGGGTGGCAGCGGCTTGGACTGCTCCGGAGAGTCTCCCGGCAGTGAGCAAGTCTTTGCCGCGAAAATACCGCCCAGCCAGTAGTGACCCCTGCTACTTGTCCAAGCACCCTACTCCGGAGAGTTTGGTGGTGCAGGCGGCTACGGCCCCGGCTAAGCAGGTGTCGTACCCTACCATCCTTCATGATAGGGATGACAATCGTTTTGACGACTGGGCGAAGAAAGTGTTTTCTGCTGGGGGTATGGCACTTCAGGCGGCCAACTCCATTTGTGCCTTGTCCCGTTTCATGCACACTCTGTGGAACTGTGTTTCCTTGGCGGCTGAACATATTCCCGAAGGGGATGAACGGGATGGTTTCCTTGCCATGGTTCAGGATGGCAAGGATTCTATGTGTGAGGCCGTTCAGTCGGGTTTGGACATGGCAGATTGCGTCAGCCGGTCCATGGCGGCGAGCACCGTGATACGCAGGTGTGCGTGATTGCGGAAGTCGGGGTTTGCTCCTGATGTGCAGGCCCGGCTCCTCAACATGCCTTTGACGGGGGAACATCTTTTTGGCAGCAAGGCTGACGAGAGCCTTGAGAGGTTGCAGACCTCCAAAGCTGCAGCGAAGTCGTTGGGCGCTGCAGTTCGACAACCTCCACCTTTTCGTCCTAGTGGACAGCAATGGAGGGGAGGTTCCTTTCGTTATTACTCATCCTTTGGTAAAGCGAGAGGAGCTGCCAGTCAAAGGGGCCACCGTAGGAGTGCCAGAGGTGGAAAACAAGGTACTTGAGGTGCTAAGGCCGCTCGGGCTGTTGCCTCTTTGCCCTCAGGCAACGCTGCAGCTGCTTCAGCTCAGTCATGAGGCCATGTCCATGGTTCGCCGGTTGGGGGAAGGCTGGCGCAGCATCTTGCAGAATGGCGCGCCATTACTTCAGATGTGTGGGTTCTGGAGATCATAACCCACGGCTGTGTTCCTTTCCGGCAGAGGCCTCAAGACAATCCACCGGGGAATCTCTCTTTGTAGAGTCCAGATCCGCTCCTTGCACAGGAAATTCAATCCCTGCTGGAGAAAGGCACCATAGAACTGGTGCCTGTAGCGGAGAGGAACAAGGGATGGTATTCCCCTTATTTTTTTATTTCCAAGAAAGATGGGGGATTGAGACCCATCATGGACTTGCGTGGTTTGAACAAACTCCTCAGGAAGGACAAGTTCAAGATGGTTACTCTCTAAGTCCGCTGCGCTTTCAAATCGTCTCTGGTGCACTGTGTAGTGCTACAAAAACACGTGCTAGACCATCTTGGTCGGTGCATGTGTTGGCTGCCGTGCAGATGAAGGGTATATCTAGTTTTAATTGGTCTTCTCTGTATTGGCAGGTGCAGGTTTAAAAAAAAGAAAGATGAATAATCTCCAGAGAGAAACCCATTGAAGAAAGCTCTTGTTTTTAAACCTGCACCTGCCAATACAGAGAAGACCAATTAAAACTAGATATACCCTTCATCTGCACGGCAGCCAACACATGCACCGACCAAGATGGTCTAGCACGTGTTTTTGTAGCACTACACAGTGCACCAGAGACGATTTGCAAGCGCAGTGAGAGCAACTGACTCTTTGAAATCCGTCCCAGTCGAAAGAACTGTGTTTCTTTAGTGTGACTACGAGTTTGGGCAACACACAGTTCGATACCCCCGAAACAGTCCTCTTTGTTTTGCTTACTCTCTAAGTCCTCCAGGCCCTTCAACTTCAGGACTGGTTGGTGTCTCTCGACCTCAAGGACGCTTATTTTCGTGTGCCGATACATCCAAAGCACAAGAAGTACCTGAGGTTCGCGGTTGGCGACTCGCACTTTCAGTTTCAGGTCCTGCCGTTCGGATTGACCTCTGCCCCGAGGGTCTTCACCAAGCTGATGGTAGTGGTGGCAGCGCACCTCAGGAAAGGGGGATTAACGTCTACCCCTACCTGGACGATTGGTTGATCAGGGTGCGCTCTCCCGAGCAAGTCCTGGATCATCTGTCAGTCACCTGCCACTCCCTCCACAAGCTGGGCTTCTCCCTCAACTTAAAGAAGTCCCATTTGACACCAACTCAGAGGCTCCAGCACATCGGAGCAGTGCTCGACACGTCCCTGGGGCAGTGTTTTCCTCCCCAGGTGAGGGCTCATCACATTCAGCAGATGGTGCACAAGTTTCAAATTGCCCAGACTCTCCCAGCGTTCGAGTTCTTGAGACTGCTCGGCCTCATGGTATCCTGCGTTCTTCTGGTGCCAGAGGCCAGGTTGCGGATGAGATCTTTGCAATGGGCATTCAAGCTCCAGTGGTCTGTCCTCCGGCAGGATGTCGGACCCTGTTCAGGTGCCGTCTTCGGTCGCCCCCAGGACCTTCTGTGGTGGACCGACGAAGGCAATCTGATGAAGGGGGATCCATTTTTGTTGGCCTGGCCAGAGGTGACGATCGTGACGGACGCATCCCTCACAGGATGGGGAGCTCATGCCAACAAGTTGGCGGTCAGCGGTCATTGGTCTCCGTCGGAGTCCAGATTCCATATCAATCTGTTGGAGCTGAGGGCCGTCAGGCTAGCCCTGAAGGCTTTTCTGCAGACAGTGCGAGGAAAGAATGTCCTGATCCTGACGGACAACACGGTGGCCATGCACTACCTCAACCAAAAGGGGGGGGGCAGGGTCACTTCCTCTGTGCAGGGAGGCAATGCAGCTCTGGTTCTGGGCAATCCAGCAGGAAGTTTCGATCTCGGCAGTTCATCTGGCAGGAGATGAAAATGAGACGGCGGACGCTCTGAGCAGGCAGAGCGTGATCTCTCACGAGTGGGAGTTGGCTCAGGAGATTCTCCTGGAGATCTTCGCCCTTTGGGGGACCCCTCAAGTGGATCTCTTCGCCTCCAGTGTCAACCGGCAGTGCGAGAGGTTCTGCTTGCGGGAATTTCCTCCAAACGGAGCCTTAGGAGACGCATTCGTGGTGGAGTGGTCCTTCCCACTGCTGTACGCATTTCCTCCAGTCCCTGTCATCCGGCAAGTACTGCGGAGGTTACGGTTTGGTTCCTGGATGATCCTCATTGCTCCGGCGTGGGCCCGGAGGACGTGGTACCCGGACCTTCTTGACTTGTCCATCTGCCCTCCACGTTGTCTTCCCTACCGAGACTATCTGCTCTCACGGTAGGGGGGTCAGGTTCTCCATCCAGAGGTCAGGTTCCTCAACCTTCATGCTTGGTTTCTGAAAGGTTGAGGTATAAGGATTGGGACCTCCCTGAAGACGTGATGGAGGTGTTGCTTTCGGCCAGAAGGCCCGCAAAAATGTCCCTGTACCGTTGCCGTTGGAGAAAGTTCTGCGACTGGTGCAGGGTTAAGAATGTGGATCCTTTTGCATGTGAAATTCCCATGGTTCTGTCTTTTTTGCTTTCTTTGGCCCACAGGGGCCTTCAAGTGGGTACCATTAAAGGTTACCTGGCGGCGCTGTCCATATTTAAGCGCTCATCTGAAGAGTGTTACTATTTTAAAATTCCTTTAATTTCTCAGTTTCTGAGAGGGCTCACTAATGTGTTACCTCCGTCACCTTTCCAGGTGCCCGGTTGGGATTTGAACCTTGTTCTCAAGTTTCTGATGGGTGCTCCGTTTGGGCCTTTGCATTCATGCCCTTTGAGACTGTTAACTCTAAAAACTGTATTTTTAGTTGCGGTCACTTCCGCTCGCAGAGTGAGTGAGTTACAGGCACTTTCAATTAAGCCACCCTTCACTGTGTTTCATAAGGACAGGGTTGTCCTTAGTTCGTCCTTCTTTTCTTCCGGTGGTGAAGGTGGTGTCAGAATTTCATTTAGGCCAGAAGTTTGTTCTGCATTTTATCCTCCTCCACATCCTGGTAAGGAAGAGCAGAGGCTCCATAGGCTTGATCCTAGGAGAGCGTTACGCTTTTATATTTCACGCATGTACCGGGTCAGAGTGGACGATCAGCTCTTTATTGGTTACACTGGAAAGCGTTTGGGACAAGTTGTGACGAAACAGACTTTGTCTCGCTGGATTATTTTGGCTATCTCTGAGTGTTACCGGTTGGCGGGTAAGGACCCACCGGTCGGCTTACGGGCCCATTCTACCAGGGTTATGGCTGCCTCTACTGCCCTGCAGAGGGGTGTTCCTATCCGCAACATCTGTGATGCAGCCACCTGGGCTTCGGTACATACTTTTGTACGTCACTATTCCCTCGATTCCATCCGGGGGCAGGATCTGGACTTTGGCAAGGCGGTCTTTTACTCCGCAATTTCATTGGGCATGCTAAATTTCTGTTTTTTAAATTCTTTTCCCACCTCCTTGCATTGATACTGCTTTGGGAGACTGTCATAGAAATGGAATACGTCGGAGGACCCAATCCCCTCGAAGAACAAGTTACTCTCTTACCTGGTAACGTTCTTTCGATGGGATGGTCCGACGACATATTCCATATCGCTCCCTCCCTACCTTCCCCGCTACAGAATTTCTTATGCGATTGCAGCTTACGTTTCCGCGAGGCTTTCTGTGTCAGACTGGCAGCACACGTTCTGGGAAAAAACTACAGCTGAAGCTACGGGCGTCGTGCGTCCTACTTATAACATCCAGTGACGTCGGCCGTCGGAGGTGGTCCTCGAGGACGGCGCATCGACGTCATTGACGCAGGACGCAGACGCCGAAAATATTCCGAAGCAGCACAGCTGTGGTGATTACTGTCATAGATATGGAATATGTCTTCGGACCATTCCATCGAAAGAACGTTACCAGGTAAGAGAGTAACTTGTTCTTCTCCAGCGTTGGTATCTTTCATGGATCCACATGCGCCCTTCAGCCTACCCCCTACAGGCAAACAACCTCTTTTGAGGGATATCCTCCAGCTGGAGTGGTTACATTCTTATGGGAAGCTGCTGGGGCGGAGCTATACACCCGACGTCTCATTGGTGGGTACTAAAAGCACCCCCAACGATGTTGATGGGACACTCAAGGTGTTAATTATTTCCATAGGAAAATTACTAAGTCAAAGTTACCAGGGTTTCCCAGCCTGATGACTGGGAATATTCACAGTATGTGAATCCATGAAAGATACCAACGCTGGAGAAATGGAGTTACAAGTAAGAAACTACTCCCGTCACATGATGTCCTCTTTTCCCCCCTCCCCACCTCTAGCCTGATGCGATTCCATCCCCTTTCCTTCTTGTAAGGGTGCAGAAGGTGGAGGCTGACACAAAGGTGGCATATTTGTGGGCAAAGACTTTTATTCATTGAAAAAGGGAAAAGAAAACCTACCTACCTATCTCTATCTCTAGGAGGGGGTGGGGGGGGGTTTCCCTGCCTCAACTAAAAGATCTAAGGTGACTGTCAGGATGACTGTTGACTCAAGATTTCCACCATCCTGTGTCATGAAAACCTTGCTTCTCACCCACATACTAGAAACTATAACTAAAGTAGTATCGTTCTTGCCGATCCCAAGGGAATGACTGGGTTCAAGTTCCTGGTTTGTTTTAATAGTGCTATTCAGTTCAAAACAGTCTTTAGTCTGACACGTTGTCAGGGAGAATAGCTCCCATACACTACTAGTAATGCTCCAAACAATACTTCTGACGTGTTATCAGGGGGGAATGACTCCCTTCCCCTGTTAGTAGAGTCCTTACCACTCAGGTATCCCTCCTTGGTGGGGGTCATGAAAATGACTCTTTTTCTGACATATGTTTTCAGATGGCCTTGGGGAAGGACTGCCCCAGGTTTTCTTGCACTTTACAACCATTCCTGGCTACCAGGAGAATTGCTAATTTCTCCTCAGTTCATCACAACTTGGAGGGAATAATTCCCTTCCCCTGGTGGTCATCATCAGCCTTCACAACTACAGCACCCAATTCTGGTTTCACCTCTTCTTTTACTTGGCTCACTTGGTTCACTTCCCTGCCAAGTACTATCAGGCGGAAGATGACTCCTACCTTTTATCTTGTTCCCTATCGTTGGAGTCCTCAACCCTTTTGTGATGGTTAGTGGCTTTGAGGCTACCACCAACACGAAGAAGACTTCATTGGATGCCAAAGTCACACTTTCTCACATTGGGATCCTTGACCTGTGTCTAGTGGTCAGTGGTTTTGGCACTACCACTGACACAAGGAAGATGTCCTCTTGCGTACAGTTCACGTATACTTGCTGTTAAATTAGGGGGCTGGTTCATGTCCCTGTTTACCCATGTGCCGTTATTCGGTTGCCAAGACCCTCTTGTGCTCCCACCGGTCAGCTGCTCTCTCCCATAGCTTGTGGGCTCTTCTCACCAAGCTCCGGGTTCTCCTGTGGTCTGCACTGTCCTTGTTTCACTTTTCAGTGTCTTGCGACGGCTTCTTGGTCGGTGCAGCATCTCCGCAGTCTTGGAGTCTGTGCAGTTTCTGCACCCATCACAGGCCGTACAGTCCATTTCCTACAGGAGGTCGTGTTACTGCTTCACCAGCTTCTGGCAGGGTCTTGTGTCAGACCTGCTGGAGATGCATCTCCTCCAACGGCGTCCCGGTCTCCAGCCCTTCAAATTCCATGTGCTGAACAGCTTCCACAAATCGTCTTGCTGCGGGAACGGCTTGACTTCATTTCAAGTCCCTCTTTATTTTTAGTCCGCACGTGTATGTTTCTTCCTGGAAGGCTATAGCGATCCCCTGAGTTCACGGGAGTGCTATTCCTGCATCTGTGCATCCTCTTTGTGTCAGTACCTGCCTTCAAGGTATTCTTCTTCGTCTCAGTACTAGAATCAGTAAATGGTCCAATGCTACAATAGCAAATGGAAGCGTTAGCAAGTAGATGCTGGCCCAAAGGTGTCAACGGGTTTGGGAAGGTTAGGCCAGGAATATTGGGCCTAATTCTACCCAGGTGTTTGTCCTTCTGGATAATCCCTCCCCATGATATCCTCCGGTATTGCGCTATCCCCAGGGGGACTATCGGGTAGGAGCCTCACCTCTCTTCACTCATGGAAAGTGGCTCCCCCTCAGCCGATCTCATATGAATCATCACATTATTCAAATAACTTTTTGGGCACTATTCATTTTTGGCTTTTTTGTCATAGGAAGCGCCATGGGAGATATATAAGCTTTTGGTAGCTGGGTCACCCCCTTCTCCGTTTAATATTTTACAAACTACTGGATGGATTTACCCCAAACCAGTCAAGAAAATTATTAACGCTTCGTACCCAAGTTATTCCTTATTTGGTCCAAATCCGCCCATTGATTTTCGCACCATGTTTTTTTAGAAATTGCACTTTTTCTCTATGAGAATATGAATGGGGGTAGGCCAAAAACTGCATTTTGATTATTTTCTTTATGGCATTTTCATTTTTTATCAAATCTTTCCCAAAATTTCCAGTTTATTGGGAGTGGGAGGAGGGAGTTGCGTGAGAGGGACACACTTTTTTGGGGCAAATGTCAGCCAAATCCCTCCTGAAAGGGGCCCCTAGAGGACCCTGACGTCTATGGAAACAAGACGGGTCACCACACATGATAGAGACGCCAGACACGAGGTTGTATTCCCAAAGCTAGGGTTTTATTGCAAAGCAAAAGTCTCAGTTGGCCAACTCGGTCTCACGCCCCGCGACGTGTATCTCTAGACCTCGAGGGACGCAAGAGAGTGAATTACGTACATCAGTTACATATATACAAAATGCATATCAAACAATCAGCTATGACATGTATAACACCCCTCTTCATTGGGTTTCTTTGAACTTGGTGTGATGATGGACATCTCCGACCACTATGACTCCTTCAAACATCTATTCTAGTAACAATTTGCAATTTGTGAGTGCATAGGCATCTTTCGGCTATTGAATAGAACACAGCGCTTCTGTTCTTGGAAGCGAACTACATACAGGGGGGAGTTGCATTCCGGACCTTGCTATCTATCAGGTGCTATTCGTGTCCTGGGAGCCGACATGCTCTTAGCGGGCTCAGCAAAGGGGGGGCGTTAGAAAAGCATAATTCAAGCCTTTAGCGGTATTATTCTAACATATTCTACCATATAACGAGACTGGCTGGCAGCTGTGAAATGATTAAATGCCCTGCGGCTCTGCTTCAAGGCTACATTAAGGAGGGAGCCGGGCATTTTTCCTGGCGCTGCCTACGTTTGTGTTGCAGCGAAACTCTTGTTATCCTCTCGGCCCTGTGGCCTTGTCCTTTTCATATACAGAAAAAAATGTTCCACAGTCGAGCAGTGTAAGTGGAAAATATACTGCGAAGCAATAGGAACAGAAAGCAATGAGCAATGGTTAGAAAACAAAATGGCGATTCTTGTTACATCAAAATGGCCGTTCATTGGAAAACCTATATTCTGTCGTATCGTGCATGAGACGGTTGGCCCACGGCCACCAAAATGCGTTTGCGGTCTCAAATTAGATTTCTAGACTGACACCTCCCACGGGTTAAAAGTTATTAGAAATAACATTTTGGGAAAACACTATGTAGACAGGCTTCACATTAACTATAGAGCGGTGATATTTGGCAGCCTGCAATGTCGTAATGACATCACTACTCACTATAGACAAGAGTTTTTCATGTTATGTTTAGGTTTATTGGTTATTGTTGGTTTTACTTTATATTTGGTGTTTAACGGTAAGTTAAACCTTACACTGGGCATTCACAACATTTATAGACTAAAGATATGTATAGATGAAAACCATTTTACAAAAATCATTTTTCCAACTTGCATACAGAGTGCACAGTATATGACCTGTTTATGTATGTCAATGTGTGCACATATGTATTATAAAGATATGTGGTACAACTTATCTTTTTTAAAAGGAATGCTAAAGCATTGTTGATTTTCTGCCTTAGGTCTGATGCTACGAGAAATGAAAATCGACAAGGTTGCAAACATCTAACTCAAGCGATTTGCAAGGTACGAATATCAGCTCCGACTTGTGTATTGTATTCTTGCATGCGTCAAAGCGTTAACCTTCATCATAGTGACGTATTCTTTTGGTGTAAGATAAGTTACACTTTTATGAATGCTTGTGGAACTACAAATGTTAATTTCATAAATCCCTACATTTTGCAAAAAAAGCTAATTTTCTAGCAGAATTTTAGGTGTCCATTTGAGTGGGTGTCTTTTCATTTTTTATTTAGTTTTTATTGAGTTTATGAAAAATACATTAAACACAAGCAACAGGTAGTTCGACACATGAGTTGGCAAAGAGTAGAGTCACCGTCATAGCACAGTTTTGTGTGCATTACCACAGATTCCCTGCTCCCCCCTACGGTCCCTCCCCCCTCTCCCTTTCACATTTCAGCACAGGTTCAGTCACTTATCACTTTTGCTAATAATATCATCAGAGGGTCTTTTCAGTTACACAAATTAGGTACATTGCATACATCACATAGATCGTGTGGAGAGTAATGTTCTGAGTTCATTAAAGTTTTGATGCATTGATGCATTGGAGTATCTACACACACATTTTATCAGGGATCATATTTGATACGGAAGTCAGTCCATACCGTATCGATGGAAGTATTGTCTCCGTGGATGGCCGCGGTTAGGCGGTCCATTCGATATAAATTCTGTGCTACATTGATCCATTCAGTTTTTGTGGGGAGGCGTTCTCTTTTCCAAACCGTTGCAAGACATGCCTAGGCGGCTAAGAGCAGGCTATGAATCGTCTTTGGCAATCTCACAACTACATCATCTTGTTCTTCTAAACCAAACAAAATTAGCATCAGTACTTTCTCCCTTGTTACCCCGTCTAATTCTTTAATCCAACTCAGGACCTCATCCCAGTATGACTGGACTGCTGTGCAACCCCACCACATGTGCCACTAGTCGGCTTTCATCCCACATTCACGCCAGCAAAGAGGACTTCCTCCTTGGTACATCTTTGTGAGTCTAACAATCGTATTGCGATCTATAGAGGAGTTTGATACCATGGAGTTTGTATTGGCAGGCAATGGATGTTTGTGCCGTTTTCCTACACATCTGAAGCCAAGTGCGTGGGGACAGGTCTTGTCCCAAGTCAGCTTCCCATTTCGTTTTTATTTTATTGGATGGGGATTTTTTCGTTTCTACTAAGCCTCTGTAAAGTGCACTGTTAGGCAGAATCCTGTGCAGTTCCCTTAGGGAGCACTACAGAAGATTAAGACTACAGGTATATGCAATAAATCCCCTTTGGTATCAGTCTTTACAACAAAGATTTAGTTGGTAGCTTTGGCTAAGCAGTCAGACTTATCTCAAGAGGGAGATGAGTAGTATTCAGGGTTTAAACATTAGGACTACAATACTATGGAACAAGGAAACACTGACCAAAACTTTGTATCAAAAAGAATATATTTATTTATTTTACACACTCTGATGTTCACACACAAATCGCTATTCTAAAAGCAAGTTAAATCAGTCAAGAAAAGTATACACAACTCCCTATTTAAATTGTAGACAAGTTTGAGCAAGAGTGAAAACGGAGCAAAACGGCACAGTGAAAACCAAGCAGGAATGGAACTCTAACAATTTCCCAAAAGGGAGGGAAAGGACAAGATATACAGGAATATACTCTTAAACACACCAGCAACACTTCGCAATAAGTTTAGGCAAGGCAGGACTTTAGTATGTATAATACTGAGGTGAAAACCAAGCAAAATGGCACTTCACAAGTTTAAAAAGAGGGAAGAAAAAGGTGGTTATAAGAGTTAGGTGCAACACCACATTTGTAGGTGAAAAGAAATCTAGAGAAGGCAGTAGTAACAGATTTAGCCAGAATCAATAGGCCTGTGCCAGAATCAGTGGTACAGGGCAAAGTGCCCAGGAGCAAAAAAATCTTGTCGCTGCAGTCAAGTTTTTGTTAAACGATTCGAAAAGGCGGTTGCAGAAGGTGAAAGACAATGTTAGAGGTGGCCAGCCCAATAGGTAAATAAAGGATTTAAAACACCTTTAGCAGTACCCAACGAAATGGGAGGCCTGGCGGAACAATGTAGCTTAAAAGTGGAAGAGGCTCCTGTGGTGGCAGTAGTTCCTGGCAGTTCCTGCAGTTCGGGAGATCCAGCAGAGGAAGAGAGGCTCTCATCGTGGGGGAAGGTTAGAGTTACTGCACTGCCCAGGGATGGAACCAGCCACGGTGCTGCCAACCAAATAAAAGGTATGCTCCTTTAAATCGCGGTCCGGGTGGACGGGTGCTTGGCTATCCGGTCTCCTAGTGCTTTGCACTGGCGATTCGACCAAGGCAGGTCCGGGAAGGCAATTGGCGAACTGGTTGGCCCCACCAGCTCAAGGGAAGAAGACTCTTGCAGGTGAAGATCTTCTCTCGTCGTGTGGAGAAAAGTGGTGAGGATCTGCAGCAGGGCTTCACCGGTGGTTCAGTCGTTGCAGATGTCTTCAGCTTCTCTCCTCTTCGGCTTCTTAGTTCCAGTGGCGACGTCTTGTCCTCCAGTCCTCAGGACCCTGCTTTTATGCAGCAAGACCCCCATTCATACAGCCTAGCTGTCACTCACACAGTGGGGTGGCTCTCCTGGCGGGAGAACCCCCCCAGCCTTTCAGGGCATAGTGCGACTTGGGTTGCATAGGCAACCCTGTCCAGGGTGCCTTTTCCCCCTCCCACACATCCTGTCTACCCCAGACTCGGTGGCGCTGAGAGGAGGGCTTCTGTGCAGAAGCCCGCCAAAAGGACCAACAAAGGATCCCTGACCTGGGTTAGGACTATAGAGAAAGACACTAGAAATAAATTAAATCAAAGTTCTGGCAATAAAAACCTACCGGAGTAAAGTTAATATTAAAATAAACCAGGATATGTTAGAGGCTGTCAGTAAAAGTGGTAGCCTCGAACAATGGGAAAATCCCATAGAAAAATATTTGCGGTCGAATATTTACAGTAGTAACCACTGCCACCAGCCAGAAACTTTTGAGAGAGGGACTGTACGGTACCCCCTCAAAAATGAACACTAGGGAAAAACTATTAGCCCTTCCCAGTACCTCCATAGTAAGATGGGTTGTACTGGTTTTGTGACCCATTTCTTTACCTCTCCCTGTCTCCGTACACTCCACAAGGTTCCTAGTATGGGATGTTCTCGTATTCTCTTGAGTAACTTTGGTCTGGGTACCCAGAGCCATTCCCCCACAGTTGAAGGAAGGAGATGATGATCGTCTAGGCCTACCCATTGTAAGTCTTTTCGTTGTCTAAGTTGTGGGATCAGAATTCTCAATTGAGTCGCCTTGTAATACAGGTGTATGTCTGAGAGTCCCACCCCTCCACTGTTTTAGTGAAGATGAAGCAGTGCATTGGAGAGCCTGGGTTTTTTGCCTTGCCATAGAAAACGTGATGGGGAGCTTTTAGTGGAGACAAAATATGGGTTGGGAATCTGAATGGGCAGCATCTGGAATAGGTACCGGATTTTCAGTAGAATCACCATCTTAATGGTGTTGAGCCGTCCCATCCATGAGAGTGTGAGCTGATTCCATCTTTCAAGGTCCTCTTCTATTACTGTCATCAGAGGGGGAAAATTGGCCTCATAAAAATCTTTGAGATCTCTGTTAACATTGATGCCCAAATATCGTAGTGTACCCCAACTATTTTTCATGCCCAAGGGTGTGAACCGCCCCACGTCGGCATCTCTGCATTTATCTTTCGGGAGGAGGACTGATTTTTCAGTGTTCCTTTCAATCCCCGCCAGTTGCCCATATGCCTCAATTATCTTGATCACTGCTGGGATTGATGTTCGGGGGTTTGTCACATGCAGGAGTATGTCGTCTGCATAGAGCCCTAATTTGTACATTTCACCCCCAACTGTGATTCTTTCTACCTTCCTATTTTGTCTTAATCTTTGGGCGAGTGGTTCTAGCGATAGAACAAAAAGTATTGAGGATAATGGGCATCCTTGCCTAGTTTCTTTTCATATTGAACCATCTCGAATAGCCTCCATTCTCCAGCATGGGTCTGGCATGGATTCACATGCTCATGAATATTCCGTCGTCAGGCTGGGAATCCTCGGTAAAGAAAAAATCAGTTTCAGTTTTGTTTCTTAATGGTCTTTCTCCTAATAACCAATCACTCGTCTCAGTGTCATGCTGTCCCCAGCCAATGACTGCCCTCTAACTAAGCCCCTCCTCTGGCAGCCATCTTCAGATTTTTACAGCACGTTCAAGTGTTGGGAGTTCTCGTGCTATAGCTCTCGAGCTTTTACTGCGTTTTGCGATTTTTCAAAGAGTTTAATCTCATTATTTCGGTCAATCGAGCCTCAAGCTCCACCGTTTCTACTTCCGATCAACAGGGACCCGTTTCGGAATTTTCTGTGCCCCTCAAGGGCGAAGTTCTCATCGAGTTTCGCTAATTGGAGCATTCTGGAAGATCTTTGAAGCCTACCCCACGTGGACATGGCCCAGGAAACACGATGCCCGGATCCAAGCTGTTGAGGAGCTGCCCTGGGTGCGGATTGCAGAATGTCTTCAAGGAGGATGAGCACTCCAGATGCCTCTACTGCCTTCATGAAGGCAAAACGCACGAGGAGGAGGACTGTGCGTTTTGCAAGAACATGGTCGGATCGGACTATGAAGGATCGGCGTACCCGCCTCACCAACTGGCTGGAGGGGAAGAGCCCAGCAGCAGGTGTGAAGAAGAGGAAGTCCGAGCAGTCTTCTAAGAGCTTTTAGGGGCGCTCCGGCGACGGGGGCCCAACAAAAGGCAAAGCACTGTGAGTCCGGGAGCGCCGATCGGTCAGGCTCCTCGGTTGCCAGACAGGGTGCACTTTGAACGAGGCCATCAACCACAAGCCAGCGCTCTGGCTTGGGGAAGAGGAAATCAGAGAACCTGGGTAAGCTTCGGGAGAAGCCCCTGTCGATCCCGACAGACAGCCGAGGGGGAGCGAGGCAGTGACCCTCCCCCCAAGGTGAAGGCCTCAAGCGCGGCCAAGGTCGCAAAGGCCCTGATTCACCCGGCTAAGGCCTCTATCGAGGGAGTCGCGGCAGCCCTGGCAAAGCCTGTGGAGGCTACCCCAGTGGAGGCGACCTCGGGGCCTAGAGTTTCCCTGCCACCGCAGAGGGAATCCTGTTAAGGAGAATTCTCATTCTATGGCTAATTTCCCTTACATATAGAGTCCCCCAGCAGCTTTGCTGGGTTTGAAGGGTTTGTTTTTTACTCCTGCTAAGAGTGAGACTCTTTTTCCCACTCTTAGGCATTTTTGCTATGTGTTTTCTAGGCTATTTTTGTGTTTAATGCCTATGGAGTTTTCTCTCCCCTCCATAGGAACCATCTTTATGCACATGTTACACAGCACCCTCCGTGCAGTGACACAGGGGTGTCGTAGCGACCCCCAAACATAGACTCCGTACCCTGGGACTGACTAATGTCTCCCAGGGCATGTAAAGTATCAATTGACTTTACTAGTCGAATCCTATGAACTAAACCAGTACAAAGCATCTTACTATGGAGGTACTGGGAAGGGTTAATAGTTTTTCCCTTATGTTAATTTTCTAGAGGGTACTGTACAGTCCCTCTCACAAAAGTTTCTGCTTGGTGGCAGTGGTTACTACTGTAAATATTCGACCGCGAATATTTCCCTATGGGATTTTACCATTGTTCGAGGCTACTACTTTTTTACTGACAGCCTCTAACATACCGCCGGTTTATTTTATTACTAACTTTACACCGGTAGGTTTTATTTGCCAGAACTTTAATATTAATTCTTTGTCATGTCTTTCTCTAAACTCCTAACCCAGGTCGAGGATCCTTTGTTCGTCCTTTTGGCGGGCTTTCGGCACCACAGAGTCTGGGGTGGGTCCATTGTGTGGGAGTAGAAGTAGGACCCCTCAGCAACCCATGTCGCACTCTATCCTGATAGGCTGGAGGGTCTCCTGCCAAGATGAACACACCACTGTGTGAGTGACAGCTAGGCTCCAAAAATGGGAATCTTTTTGCATAAAAGCAGGGTCCTGAGGACTGGAAGAACAAGACGTTGCCACTGGAACTAAGAAGCCGAAGAGGAGAGAAGCCAAAGACATCTGCAACGACTGAACCACCGGTGAAGCCCTGCTGCAGCGTCTCACCACTTTTCTCCACACGACGAGCGAAGATCTTCACCTGCAAGAGCCTTCTTCCCTTGAACTGGTGGGGCCAACCAGTTTGCCAATTGCCTTCCCGGACCTGTCTTGGTCGAATCTCCCGTACCCTGTACTCAGAGGCCGGATAGCCAGGCACCAGTCCACCCAGACCGCTATTTAAAGAAGCGTACCTTTTATTCGTCAGGCAGCACTGCGGCTGGTTTCATCCCTGGGTAGTGCAGTAACTCGAACCTTCCTCCACGACGAGAGCCTCTCTTCCTCTGCTGGATCACCCGAACTGCAGGAACTACTGCCTCCGCAGGAGCCACTTCTCCATTTTAAGGTACATTGTTCTGCCAGGCCGCGGTAGCACTACAGGTGTTCTAAATCCTTTACCTACCTGTTGGGTTGGCCGCCCCTCTCTCTTAACATCGTCTTCCCAACGTCTGCATCCACCTTTTCCACTTCGTTAACCAAAGACTTGACTGCAGCTACAAGAACATTTTTGCTCCTGGGCCCTTGCCCTGTACCAACTGACTTTGGTACAGGCCTACTGACTCTGGTCACATTTGTTATATCTGCCTTCTCTAGATTGATTCTCAGCTAGAACTGTGTGGTGCACCTATTTCTTTTAACTACCCTTTCCTTCCCATTAAACCTTGTGAAATGCCATTTTGCTCAGTTTTCATTTAAGTATTGCTTATACTGATGCACTGCCTTGCTTAAACTGGTTCACAAATTGATGGGAAGTGTTACTAGGGTGTGTAAAAACCTATTTCGATATAACTTGTGTTTTCCCTCCCCTGTGAGGAATTGTTAGAGGATCCCTTGTGTGTTGCTGTCACTGTGCCGTTTTGCTCAGTTTTCACTCTGGTTCACTTGGTCTACAATTTAACTTGGGAGTGTGTATATTTTTCCTTTGACTTAATTCAACTTGCTTGATGACTGTGATACATGTATTTTATTAGAAGTGTATAAAATAAATATATATATACTTTTTAAATACAAAGCTTTGGTCAGTGTTTCCTTGTTCCATAGTCTAATGGGCCTATTGTGCAAACCCTGAATACTGCTCATCTCCCTCTTGAGATAAGTCAGACTGCTCAGCCACAGCTACCAACTAAATCCTTGTGGTACAGACTGATACCAGAGGGGATTTATTGCTCTCACCTGTAGTCCTAATCTTGTGTAGTGCTCCCTAAGGGAACTGCACAGGATTCTGCCTAACAACCTGTAGTCCTAATCTTCTGTAGTGCTCCCTAAGGGAACTGCACAGGATTCTGCCTAACAAATCCTCTTTTCAGCCCATCTATAAGACCCATGTGAAACCCCGAGTGGAAAAAGAGGGGGGAGCCCGGTGGCCATCACGGACACAGATACAGCCTCTGAAGAGGAGCTGGCTGGAGTCGCGAAGATCCTGACCAAGAAGTTCAAGGAGGTCCGGTCCCACGGGAGGGATCCCGACGAGGCGGACGAAGAAAGCGACGGTGGTGCCGACGAGGAGCCCGTGGAGGCGGGGATTCCACTCTCCAACCGTCGCGCCAGTCGCAGCCGGTACCTGGGCCACACTACAACTCGGGAGCAATCTTGATGGCGATCCAGGCCTTGTGTACGGAGATAAGGACAAGGTTGCCCTTACCCCCAACCGACGACCCAGCGGAGCCTGGACCGTCGGGAAGCCCTCCAAGAAAGCGGAGGAGAATTCACCCCCCACCCGTCCGTGCTTCACGGCCTTCATCGCCTTCTCCTGATCCGAGGGATAACACGGGAACGGAGACCGCCACGACGAGGATGGATGACGGTGGTGACGACGGGATGGGCCTTCCATCACCACCTTCTCAGGCCTCCCCCCCGCCCCCGACAAAATTGGCTCCTTCCATGCCATGATCGCCAAGGCATCCAAGCTCTTCCAGCTCTGCCCCGAGGAACAGAAGGAAGGTGTCCTCTATCAACGGCTGAAGCCTAGAGGAAGACGGTCCTCTCGGTCCCATTACTTGACGACATCTGGGACGAGGGGCTGTCGCTCCTGAAGAACCTGTCCACGACTCCTGCCAAGAGACCGGTACGAGAAAAAGTACCAGGTCCCGGATTCCGCCCCCATGTGCCTTAGGGCACAGCCGACCGCGGATTTGGTCGTCTCCGCGGCGGCCAAGAAGAAAGCGGCGGGGGCGACGGCTTCAACTTCGACCTCCCCGCCGGACGGCGAGAGGAAGAAACTGGACGCCATGGGACAGTGGGTCATCTCGTCGGCAGCAACGTTGATTACGCGGCCGACGCCCTCGCAATCGTGGCCCGCTATGGCAGGGAGCTGTGGTTTAAGATCGATCCCCTGCTGGACTTGCTCCCGGACGACAAGAGGGCTGAGGCCCTGGAGATCCTACAGGAAGGCGAGGTGGCGTTGGACCACGCCATAACGGTGGCCACGACATTGCTGACACCGGTATTCGCCAGATGAGCACCAGTGTTTGCCTTCGCCGGCGTGGTTGGCTCAAGGCAACCGATTTCCACCAAGACGTGCAGACCAGAGTTCTGGACATGCCTTTCGACAGGAACAACCTGTTTGGCAAGACAGTGGACGAGTCACTACAGGCCATCAAGGCCGACACGCAGACGACTCGGGCCTTGGGGGTTCTGCAACGATGACGGCCGCCCTTTCAGAACTCTGGAGGCAAGCAAAGGATTTGGCTGCGGCTCCTCGACGTACCGCCAGGCGGCGCGCTCCTCTACGCAGGAGGCCTACAGAGGACGCGGCAAGTCAGGACGATCTTGTCGTCGCCAAGGAAGCCAAGGCGGCAAGGCCGCGGCCAAGCAGGACTGAACCGGCCGTAGCGTCGGGACCCCACCTGAGCACCCCGGTTGGAGGCTGGCTGGCGATGTTCGTCAGCGTGTGGGAGTCCATCTCCACCGACCGTTGGGTGCTGGATGCCCTGGCCCGCGGGTACACTCTCGAGTTTCTAAAGAAGTACCCCCGCATACCACCCGTGGCCAGTGTTAGGCAGAAACCTGTGCAGTTCCCTTAGGGACCACTGCAAAAGATTTAAGACTACAGGTGTTGGCAGTAAACCCACTTGGTAGCAGTCTGTACCACCCAGATGTACCTGGTAGCTGTGGCTGAGCAGTCAGACTTCCCTCAAGAAGAGTTAGGCAGTATGCAAAGTATACACAATAGGCACTCAGATACAACAATACATGCAAACACTGACCAGAGCTTTGGTATCAAAGTATATAATTATTTATTTAAAAACACAATGTTTGAAACACTCCAGCACTCTTGTTGTAAAATATTCTAAACACAGTTACTATTGTAATATGTACACCCCTTTTTCCAGATACGTCACAGTAAAACACCACTTATTTTCATACAGAGGTGAGCGCTTAACTAGATTGCACTCCAATAAGTTTGTGAGAAAGGGAGGGAAAAAGACAGAATATGGAAAGTACACCACTCTAAGGTTCAGGAACACTGTTAGCAAGGCAGAAGAGCAAAAGTCACTGGTGAGCCAAAGTCCAAAGGCTGGGCCCACTCTTAGAGAGAGCAGAGCACAAATACGCCCAAGATCACACAGTTACACTAGGCTTAGAAAGTCTTGCAGAGAGTTCACAAAGAGTTTAGAGAGGTCTAGGAAAGTTTAGCCAGGGTGTCCCAGACTAACCCAGGGAAAAATCTACCCCGTACAGTCGGTAGCAAGGGAAGCCAGGCAGGACACGGGACCTTAAGTGGGAAGGATCCTCCAGTGGTGGCAGTTGTTCCTGGTAGTGGGTGCAAGTTGCGTCGTCGTCCAGGGGAAGTGAAGATCTCGACTTGGAGGAAAGATGAAGGTCGTTGCACTACCAGGGAAGAAACCAGCCACAGAGTTTTCCGGTTAAAGGTGGTACCTTTGTTTCGCGGTCGTGGTAAAACGTGGTATCCCGGTTGCCGGGGTGCTTGGCACAGGCAAGGCGGCCACGAGGTACGTCGGGAAGGCGAAAAGACGGTGAAACTGGTTATCCCCACCAGTCAAAGGAAGAAGACTCTCCGGCGGGAGATCTCCTCTGTCGTTGGGAAAAGTGGTGAGACGGTCCAGCAGGGCTCCACCGGTGGTGGTGTCGTGGCAGGTCGGTTCAGCTTCTCCCTCGTCGGATTCTTAGGTCCTGTGGCGACTTCAGAAGTTCCAGTCCCCAAAGCCCTGCTATGCCGGCCGGCTCACCACTTGGGCCAATCAGGACGGAGTGCGACTTGAGTTGCCTAGGCAACTCAGTCCAGGGTGCCTAAATCCCCCTCCACCCCTCCTAAGTACCCCAGACAGAGTCTGTGGAGAAGCCCGCCAAAAAGTGGAACAAAGGGCTCGACTTGGGTTGGAGTCACAGAAGAGAACACAAACGCCATTTTAGAATCAAGTTTTGGCAAAAAATACCAACCGGAGAATTAATATTAATTAAATAAACCGGCGGTATGTTCGAGGCTACCGTAAATAATTAAATAAAGATAGTAGCCTAAAACAATGGGAAATCCCATAGGAAAATATTCGCGGTGGAATATAAAAAGTAGTATCCACTGCCACCAGCCAAAACTCGATCAGGGGGGACGGAGACGTGCCCCCTCGACTAACAGACCCTGGAGCAATCGAATTGCCCCAGCCAGTACGTCCACAATATGATGGTTTGTACTGGTTCTGTTCAGAATTTAAGACTAGTAAAGTCAATGGTGACTTTACATGCCCTGGGAGACAGTAGTCAGTCCCAGGGTATGGAGTCTATACTGGGGGGTCACTATGACACCCCTGTGTTACTGCACTGAGGGTGCTGTGTAACACACATCACAAAAACACATGAAGCCCTATGGGGTAAAAGACCCCATAGCCCATTAAACACATCTAGATTCAAACAAACACATTCAAGTCATGCCCAAGAGTGAGGGTAAAAGAGTCTCACTCTTGGCAGGAGAAAAAAATAAACCCCAAAAATCCAGCAAAGCTGCTGGGGGACTCACTAGGTTAGGAAATTCAGACTAAACAGAGAATTCTCCCCAACAGTCAGGAAGGAAAACCACGTCCCTCAACTGCTGCTGGAATTAAGGGCGATGCTGAAGAAAGGAGCCATCAAGCTCGTCCCAAAGAGGGTCTGGGGCTCCAGAGTGTACTCACGATACTTCCTCATAAGAAAGAAGACCAGTGGCTGGCGACCCATCCTGGACTTTCGTCGTCTAAACAAGTGCATCAAGTCCCAGAAGTTCCGGATGGTCACCCTCCAGCACGTGCTGGGGCAGCTGGAGGAAGGAGACTTCCTATCGTTGTTGGACTTGGAGGATGCCTACTTTCACATCCCCATTCTAAAAGGACATCGAAAGTTCTTGAGATTCGTAGTCCAAGGGCGACACTATCAGTTCAAGGCCCTTCCCTTCGGCTTGAAGTCGGCGCCCAGGGTATTCACCAAGTTCCTAGCACCAGTGGCGGTGCGGCTGCGCCTGCAGGGGATCCACGTCTACCTCGACGATTGGCTCATCCGAGCAAAGACAAGAGAACTTGCAGTCGTGCACACAGCGAAGAACGTCCAACTGCTCACAGATCTGGGATTCTCGATCCACTTCGCGAAACCCCACTTGGTGCTGTCGCAAGTCGCCCTGTTCCATGGAGCCAGGCGTGACACAGTGGTGCAATTGGCTTCTCCGTCGGAGGAAAGGAGGAAGGCCATCCTGGGCAAGGTGCAACGGCTGTCGACTATGGACGTGGCCTGGGTGAGGTCCATCAAGTCCCTGCTTGGCATGATGTCCTTGTGCATCTACCTCATGGGCCTGTGCAGGTTGCGAATGCATCCACTGCAAGAGTTCCTCGACGCCCATTGGACGCAGGCGGCGGGCAGCTTCGAAGACAGGATCCTGCTCAACGAGACCTTCCGCCAAGCGATCTGGTGGTGGGGCACCTGCGCGCATCTTGCGGCGGGTATGGACTTCCAGACCCCGCACATCAGGAGACTGTGACGACAGACGCCTCCCTGGAGGGATGGGGAGCGCACACCGGAGATCTCCACGCAAGAGGCCTTTGGCTCCCGGAGGAGAGGTCACTACACATCAATGTCCTGGAGCTCCAAGCAGTGTTCTGGGCCCTCAGGTCGTTCCTCCTTTCCCTCAAGGGAAAGGTGGTAAGGATCTTCACCGACAACACCACCATGTTCTACATCCGGAAGCAGGGAAGCACCAGATCCCCAGCCCTATCCAAGTAAGCCCAGGATCTGTGGCACTGGGCCGTCGCTCAAGGGATTTTTCTGTTACGCTTCCACCTGGCAGGAATAAAGAACGCCGACTCGCTCAGCAGGGAGCTGAGCTCGTGCCACGAGTGGGAACTGCGTTAGGATCAAGTGGATCTACCTTTCCAACGATGGGGCAATCCCCAGATCGACCTGTTCGCGACGGCGACAAACACCAAGTGCCGGAGTTCGCCAGCAGGTTTCCTCAGCTGGGGGAGCATGGGCTATGTCTTCTCATTACCCTGGGACGGCCTGTTCCTTTATGCCTTCCCGCCGTTGCTGCTGCGACTCATCAACCAACTCAGACGGTCCCGGTGCAGGATGATCCTTGTCGCACTGGCGTGGCTGAGGCAGATCTGGTTCCCAGACCTTCTGGACATGTCAGCATCCCCCCCAGTCAAACTCTCGACGGAAGCGGATCTCCTCGCCAGAGAAGTAGGTGGCATCCTCCACCACGACCCGGGGTCACTGAACTTGCAGGCCTGGCTCCTGCAGCACTAGAGTTTGGAGGGTACGATATTCCAGCGGACTGCAAGGAGGTGCTTGCAAAGGCCAGGGCGTCCTCAACTCTCAAGTGCCATGGACACAAATGGAAAAGGTTCTCTGTCTGGTGCCATGCACATAAGATTAACCCTGTGCGGATTACAGCCCCTCAAGTTCTGCCGTACCTACTGTCGCTGCCCAAGGCAGGGCTAGCTCATGCCTCGATCAAGATACATCTGGCGGCGGTCTCCCGCTACACCAGGACTCCGGGGCGATCATCTCTGTGGTCTCATCGCCTGGTGAAGGAGTTTATGAAGGGACTGTTCCGATCATTCCCGCCAGTGAAGGCTCCGGCCCCGGCATGGGAGCTCAACGTGGTGCTGAGCAGGCTCATGGGGCCGCCATTCGAGCCTCTGCATTGGGCACCGTTGAAGTTCCTATCGTGGAAGACGGCGTTTCTTGTGGCCATCACCTCCGCACGACGAGTGGGAGAGATAAGGCCCTCTCCTGCAAACCACCCTACCTGACATTCCACGAGACGAGGGTGGTGCCAAGGACGCACCCCTCCTTCATGCACAAGGTGCCGTCAAACTTCCATCTCAACGAGCCCTTGGTGTTACCTGTTTTCTTCCCGTCGCCGGTCGAGAGGACTTTGCACTTGCTGGATGTGGCTAGAGCGCTGAGGTTCTACGTGGACCGCACAAAGTCTTCGGAAGACGTCACAGCTGTTTGTGAACTTTGGACCTGTGAACAAAGGGAAGGCCCTCTCGAAGGCTTCCATTTCCAGATGGCTCTCAGGCTTCATCATGCACTGTCACTGGTTGGCAAACCGACCGCTGTCCGGCCGTCCGAATGCCCATTCAACCGGAGCGATCGCTGCTACCACGGCGTTCCTGTCTGGTGTGCTCTTGCTGGACATCTGCATGGCTGCTACGTGGAGGTCGATGCACACCTTCACGAGATTCTACTGGGTCGACCGGGATTCCAGGGAGGAGTCCAGAGTCGGCCAGGCAGTGCTGCGCAACCTGTTTGCCTGAAGGTGGGCCTGGTGAGGGGGTAAGAGATGCTTAATGTTGAGTTGATGTAAATGCTTAATGTTGAGCCTTGCCACCTCCCATGGTTGTGCATGTGTGTATTGCTATGTATTGTTGTATTCATGAGCATGTGAATCCATGCCAGACCCCATGCTGGAGAAGGAACAAGTTACTTATCTGTAACTGTTGCTCTCCAGCATGGGTCTGGCATGGATTCACATGCGAACCCTCCCTCCTACCCCTCTGCGGCTCTTCTCTTGGTCCCACTGCCACTCGTGCTACCAAATCTGAAGATCGCTGCCAGAGGAGGGGCTTAGGTAGAGGGCAGTCATTGGCTGGGGGCAGTGTGACCCAGAGCACGTGATTGGTTATTAGGAGAAAGACAGTTCAGAAACGAAACTGAAACTGATTTTTTTCTTTACCGTGCAGGAGAACAACAGTTACAGGTAAGTAACTTGTTCCTTGACTGCTACGCAGGTTTTCAGGGCGGAATATATCGCTTTAATGCCCCAGATGAGTTTTGGTCCTATTCCTAAGGACCCCATGCAAGAAATCCCATGCCATCCCGTCAAACACTTTCTCTGCGTCTCTGGAGAGAAGTGTGGGCTCTCCTTTCATCCCCTGTGCTTCGTTGATTAGATGAAGTTTTTTTCATTGTGGCTGCTCCCTGACGTGCCATTATGACAACCCACCTGGTCGGGGTGTATTAATTTAGGCAAATGATTTTCCAATCTGGCTTTGTTGATCCTGGCGTATATCTTTGCATCAATGTTGAGGAGTGATATTGGACGTTATGAGCCACAGCGTTTGGGGTTTCTACCTTCTTTAGGTATTACTGCGAGGAGAGCCTGGGCGAATTACACGGGTGCTTCGCCTGTCTCCAAGATGTCATTAAAGAGAGTTTCCAGGAAGGGGGTCAGGATTGGGGAGAATGTTTTAAAGAATCCTGGTGTGGAGCCTTCTTTGCAGGGTGCTTTCCCTAACTTGAGGCGCCCAATGGCTTTTTTTTATTTCATGTCCTGTGATCGGCGCCTCAAGGACCTCGGCCTCTACTTTGGATAGTGTTGGGAGGTGTGACTCTGTGAGATATTTGTCGATTTCCCCCATGGGTGCCACCCCTTCGATATTGTATAAGGTTTCATAAAAGGTGGCAAATGCTTCTTGAACTCTTTCTGCCGTGTCTGGTTTATTGGCATCTGGTCCCTCTATTTCATTGACCCACCCCTCGGCTCGTTGCTTACGTAGCCGTGTCGCTAAAATGGCATCGGCTTTGTCCCCTTTTTCGTAGAATTTTTGTTTTAAAAACTGCAAGTTTCTGACCCTTTCCCTCTTCAACTGTTCTCAGCTCTTCTCTTAGGTCTCTAGCCTCCATAAGATGTTTTTGTCTATTTCTAGGAGAGGACTGGGCGAGCTTCTCGGCTGCATCTATTTTTCTCCTTAATCCCTTCTCTACGATTGTGTCTTCCCTTTTTTTCTGGGCCCCTTTCCTGACGAAAATACCTCTCCATGTGGCCTTGTCCACCTTCCACACAAGACCTTTCCGCACCTCTCTTGTGTCATTAACAGTAAAGAATTGTTTAATCTCGTTTTCTATTTCTTCTCTAAAGACCAGATCTTACCATAGTGATTAATTACACCTCCATTTCTAATTTCGGGGGGATAGACCTCAGTTTATATCTACTGACACCATATAGTGGTCTGACCATGTAATCGGGTGGATGTCAGAACTCCCAACACCTCTAGCAAGCCTCTTGACGTGTATTACTAAATGATTCTTGTGAGTGCCATGTGGGCTGGAGTAAAAGGTAAAGCTCCTATCCTGCGGGTGAAGATACCTCCATCTGTCCTTCAGACCATATAGTTCCAGGGCCATGTTGATTTCTGCTGCCCCCTGACCTCAAGGTTTGCGCTGTGCATCATCTTTAGTTTCTCTATCTAAGGTTATGTCCATCCAAGCATTAAAATCTCCCAGGAGTATGAGATGACCCTGTGTTTCAACTATTATTTTTTCTGTGGTTCTTTATAAGAATCTTCTCTGACCTTGGTTGGGTGCATAGATTGTTGCAAAGATAATTTTTATTGAGCCTGCTACCAGCAGTGCTCTCCCCTCTGTCTGCCCAAGTTTTCGTGATCTCCATGCATATTCCTTTTCATATTAGGACACCCACCCCCGCCTTCTTAAGGATCCCCAAACTCCAATATGTTCTGCCTATAAGGCCACTGGGTATTCTACGCTTGTCGCCTTTCTGGTATCTAGTGTCTTGTAGAAATAGAATGTCAATATTTGATCTCCTAAATTCTCTGGCGACTAAGGATCTGTTTGTGGGAGAATATAGACCTTTGATATTCAGTGTACATACTCTGTCGACCATCTTTGTGGGCCCCCATTATCACCGCCATCTGTGGGGTCTGTGAATTTTGCCCATCTCTGTGTACCAGACGTGTCCCTCGGGTACGTTATTTCTGGTTGTGATAAGGATTTTGTCTTAAGCCTTTTTGGTTTCTTAAGTGTTCTCCGGAGAGTTGTCCTTAGCCCCCTTCCCCCTGCCCCACAACCCTCCTCCCCTGCCCCCCCCCAATACCTCTTTCCCTTTGAGGTACCTGGTCCCTCTCAGTTAACATCACTAGATGAGTCCGAGCCACCAGTGGGGTCCTTTACCCAGACCCCTGCTCTTACCATCACACTGTAGGGTGCCCCCCATTTTACCTTCAATAAACGCTTCATTTAATAACTCTAACATTGTTCAACTTAACTGAATTTGCCGTGACTTACCGGGTCGTGGATATGGCCGGGTAACAGTTTGTATGTTTGGTGTTCACCGGTCCGAGCATTACTCACAACCAGTGTTCTCAAGGTAAGTCTGCGTGTGTGCTTGTCTCTTTGCATCGCTCTGTGAAGTCTTACAATCTTTGTGACATAGATCGAATAATCTTCAAAAAGGCATTTTAGAGTCTGATAAATTGTACTCTTGAGGTGGCCTGTGGTCTCATCCTCCTTTTCTGGAATTCCGAAGAGGCAGAGTTTGTTCCTCCTTTCTCGGTTTTCAAAGTCATCCATCTTTAGGATCATCTCTGCTTCTTGACGCTCCATTTCACTTAAGCGTATGTCCATTTGTGTTTTTCATGGTGTCAAATGAGGACTGATTGTGTTCTACTTCCAGCAGCCTCTCTTCCATCTTGTCCAGCCTGGTATTGATCTTGTCCACTTTGCCACCAATATGGGCATGCATGCCTCTTATTTGAGGCGACGTCTCCTTTGGTGGCCATTGGGTCCTGGCTTCCAGTCGCTATTGCCTTGTCTTTGTTTGAGTCGCGGTCTTCCTTTCTACCTGGGAATGCGAAATCTGCCAGCCTGTTGCGGGGATTCATGCACTGATTTTGTTGCTTGTGGCCACCTCGAGGATTCTAAGTGACGCAAGACACTCCCACCTACTTGTGTGTGTGGAGGGGAGAATTTGTGGGTAGCCAGAGTTGGGTAGCCCTGTTTTTCACAGTAGGATTGCTGTGGAAGTGTTCTCCGGCTGAGTTGTCATTGGGACGGTCCCCTCAGGGTGCTCTGGTTCAATTCTGATGATCTGAAGTCATCGGGCACACGCCCCGAGTCGGGGTCCACACACTCTTGGTCTCCTCATTACGTTGCTTGGTGGGGGGGGGGTACCCTACGCCCTCACTTGGTTTGGGAGTTGACCCGTTCTCTTTCCAGGATGCAGTCCCACAGTGATTGCTAGGGTCTTTCTGAGCGGTCATTTGAGGGGACCAGATTTGTGTTCTGTTGGCTTCTACAGGACTTTGATTCTTCATGCAACGCAGTGAGCCACGACAGAGGAGGGTTCCTCTCAGCACTGTGGTTTGTGCAGAATGTGTGGTATGACTTCAGGACTCTGGCGGGCAGGCGGGCCTGTTTGTTTCGGGGGGTACAACTGGCAAATCTTTCACCATTCGGGGGCAAACTCTGGTGTCCCCCTTGCTGCAGCTAGTAGCTCAAGTTAGCAAGGCAGGGAGCACCCCTCCCAGAAGGGAGTCCTCACATCCTGCTTCATGTTCGGTGGTTTGACTTTTATTCTATCCCTGTCTGGGGAGTCTGTTGCTTCGTCGGGTCTCCTGTGAGTCAGGGACCGACACAAGAAAGTTGTGCCGATCCGCGCAGACCCCACGATAGTCAGAACCACTTGGTGGCGTACCGAGAAGCAGTCACTGGTGCTTTCCAGGGTGAGGGAAGACGCAGCGTGTTTGCCTTGACTGAGGGTTGGAGTCTTGAGTGTATGCCACTTGTGCGTTCTGCAGCTTTGATGGCCTGTCGGCAGTGGCGTGGCTGTCGTGTGCGTGTGTGATCGCTTGGTTTTTCTGGTGTTCCTTTGGTTCTGTGGCCTCCCAATGTGGGCCCTGTTGCTATGCTTGTGATATGTTATCTCTGGATCAGAGTAGAGCAGTGTATGATGAGCCTGCCGAGTCTGCCGGGTTGTGTGCACGGGGAGTGCTCTGCACTAGAGACCGGTACCCAGCGTGGACCTCCGACGTGAGAGCAAGTCCACAGCTCTCAGTGATTGCTGACTGTGGGGGCGTTCATCTGCCAACATGGTGCTGTATATCACACGGGCGGCAGGTGGGGGCGCAGCGGTGGAGCGAATCTGCTGCGGGTGACCAGCAAGTTAGCGGGGGGTTCGCCAGGAAGTGAAAATAACAGGAGACACGAACGGATGCCGCCCGGGACCGCAGGCCTCACTCATCTTCTGTTTCATGACGGATGGTGCTTGTGCCTAATCTGTTGTGCTGAGTGGGGAGGGGGATGTCAGCGGTCTGGCTTCCAGGTCTATGAGTGGCACGAACCAACCATCCCCCGTGCGGTCTGGGTGCCTCCAAGCGTAAGCTCACACAGGCCTCTGAGACCCCAGTGGGGAAAGAGGGTTAGGGAATCGCTGGTTGGATGGGTTCAGCTTGCGAGGGTCACCGGAAAGAGGTGCAGGAGAGGGGAAGTGGATAGGACAAGGGGACACAGGAAAACACAATCAAATGCAGTTACATTACATTTCAAACAAACATGCACTCAACACAGTGTGAAGTAGAAAGGCACTTAGCTCTGGGGTGAGTGCTGGCCTCCTGCCTGCGCACTCTCAGGTCCGGTTTTGGAGCAGTATCAGTGCTGCAAAGAGAGCAGGAATTACTACACGTGTTTCTTCACATTCACACATAACACACACGGCCCATGCGCCAGATTGGTGCCCCCTTCAGAGTTAGCCTTCTGTCTCCAGCCTTCGTGTTAGTTGCATGCAACGCAATGATTTTTGCTCTTGCTGTGCGGTCCTAGCCGCACGTGGCTCCGCATAGAACCTAGGTCATGGATTGCTAGGTTTTAGTTAGATGCGCCCCCTCAGACGACAGTTCGTGCTTTCTGCCGCACGTGGCTAGTCGCGACTTATGAGTCGCACAAGTCAAGGGTGAACGCGGTGTTCGCCGCGTGGCTAATCAGGTATGCTAACTATGGTAAGCATATGCACTGCTTCTTGGCGATGGTCCTTTAGTCTGCGCGCTATCGCGGCACCCCCGCTAACATCTATGGCAACGGAGATTTAGTCCGACATGAACTTAGCTTTCAAATGAGCAGGGGGATTTAAGTTGCCGGGCTGAACCCCCTTCGCGTGCCCCTCTGCTGCTTCTAGCGGTCTCTGCACTCCGCTCCGTAATGCCACTAAGTTCTGCAATTCCCCGTTGCTACGGGCCTCCCCTTGCGCAGCGCGACTTATCTTAGTCAGGCGAGGGGCCTGTGGAGGAGATTGGCGGGGTGTGGCCCCTCGTGCTGATCCCCGATGCCGGAGCTCCGGTAAACACGTCTTCTCTGGTCGCGTGTTGGAGCACAAGCCCCGTGCTTTGTCTTTGATGTGCACGCGCGCATGTGCCTCGCCCATCGTGGGCCTAGTTAAGTAGTTCCTGGCCCAGGGGTGCTTGGGAGATGTAGTTTTGTAGGCTCTGTTCCTGCAATGAGGGCATAGAAGCCTTTTATAAGGCTGTAGTTTATTAACCTTTGTTGGCATTTTCATTTCACAAGCATATAAATGTGTATAGACAGTCCCAACATTATCCTGCTCATAGGATCTGGAGTCTTGTCCCATGACAGTACTCTTCCCCCCCCCCACCCCCCCTGCCCCCCGCACAGAAGGACCTGGGCTTGGGCTTGTCTGGATAATTCAGGTGGAATCTTTTAACTAGTCTTGGAGCATGGACATTCCGGGCTGGTTCCCAGGAACGCTCTTCTGGCCCGTATCCCACCCAATCTATGAAATAGTAAAGCCCATCTTTTCGTTGTTGGGAATTCAAAATAGCTTGCACCTCATATTCCGGATGACCCTGGACAAGTATGGGCGGTGGTCTTTCAGTACGAGTAGTAGAGTGGGCTGGCTTTAACAAGGAAACATGGAAGGTGGGGTGAATTTTCATTTGGCTAGGCAGGTCTAATCTCACTGCTACTGGATTGACTATGGCAGAAATGGTGAATGGGCCCAGGAATCGGGGTTGCAATTTACGTGGTCCAGCTAATTTAAGATTAAGAGTGGACAACCATACTCTATCCCCTTGTTGGTATTGAGGATTTGTTCGCCTCTTTTTATCGGCATAGGTCTTATAGGTTGCCTTTGCAACTTCTAGGTTTTTGCGTATATGAGTCCAGATGTGCTGGGCATGGGCGTGACGTCCCATCAATGTAGGGGTATCTACTAATAAGGAATTGGCAGCTGTGGGCAAAACCCTTGGATGAAAGCCATAGGCACCAAAAAACGGGGTGCACTTAGTCGAGGTATGTTCTGTGTTGTTATAGGCAATTTCTGCTAACCAGACATATTTTACCCAAGATGTTTCAGCGGTAGTGGTATAGCAGCGTAAATATTGCTCTAGGCCCTGGTTCACCTTTTCAGTTTGGCCATCGGTCTCTGGATGGTAGCCCGATGACAGGCTCACTTCCATATTAATCAATTGACAGAAGGCCCGCCAAAACCGTGAAGTGAACTGAGGACCTCGATCCGTAACCACGCGTGTCGGCAAACCATGTAACCGTACAATATTCTGTAGAAAGAGCTCTGCTAGTTCTGCTGCTGTGGGAGTTCCCTTACATGGGATGAAATGACTCATTTTGGTGAGCGAGTCGACTACTACCAGAATCGAAGTGAAACCTTGAATGGGTGGTAGTTCCACAATTAAATCCATGGTAATTGTATGGCAGGGAGTCGGTGGTGTGGGCAGAGGTTGTAACAATCCTGCAGGTTTTTGATGGCTGGATTTTTGTCGGGCACAGACGCTATACTTGGAGACGTATAGACGCACGTCGCGATTCAGAGTGGGCCACCAATAATGCCGGGCTACATTCTGCTGGGTCTTGGTTATACCCGGGTGACCTGCTGTGGGAGCATCATGACACCATTGCATGACTTCTTTTTGCAGCTGCACTGTGGGTAAGTACAGAGCCTTGGCGTAATATGGAAGCCCTTCCACTAACGAATGCTGACTCCCTCTAGAACACCAGTCCTGTAGTTCTTGTACTGACATGGCCCGGAGTACATCCTCAAAGATGTTGGGTCTTCCCACTACTCCAATAATACGCGTAGCGGGCACTATAGTGCGGGGTTCTGTTGTCTCCTTGGCTTCCCCTTCGGGGTACCTAGACAAAATATCTGCTTTTTGATTATTGACACCTGGACGATAGGTAATTAGAAAGTCAAAATCGGCAAAAAACAATGCCCAACGCAGTTGACGTGGACTGAGGGATTTTGCCGTTTTAATAAACTGCAGGTTCCGATGGTCTGTGATCACTGTTACAGTGTGATGGGCCCCCAACAAGTAGTGTCGCCACTCTTCAAATGCAGCTTTTACCGCCAACAGCTCTCTGTCTGCGATAGCATAGTTGGCTTCTGCCGGAAGCAGTTTTCTGGAATAAAAAGCGACTGGATGCAGTAAGCCTGTTTGAGGATGTCGTTGTGATAATACAGCCCCAAGGGCGTAACTCGAGGCGTCTGTCTCTACGACGAATGGTAAAGCCAGATCTGGGTGTCTTAAGACTGGTGCTGAGGTGAAACTCTGTTTCAAGCGCTGAAACCCTTGCTCTGCGGCTTCATTCCAATGAAAGGTTTTTCCTTTTTTAAGCAATGCTGTAATGGGTGTCACTAAGTCTGAAAAATCCTTAATGAAACGCCGATAAAAATTGGCGAATCCCAGGAAGGCTTGCACTTCCTTGACCGACTTGGGAACCGGCCATTCGAGGACAGCCTGTACCTTTCGTTGATCTATTTGCACTCCTGCAGGCGTCAAGATATACCCTAAGAATTCCACCGTTGACTGGTGGAATTCGCATTTCTCGATCTTAGCATACAGATGATGCTCTCGTAAGCGTTGTAACACAGCACGCACGTGCTTTATATGTTCATGCATGCTCTGAGAGTATATGAGTATGTCGTCTATGTACACTATCGCGAATACGTCTATGTGCCCGCGTAAAACCTTGTCGAGAAAATGTTGGAACGCGGCGGGGGCATTACACAGACCAAAGGGCATGACCTGGTACTCGTACAAGCCGAACTTGGTCCTAAACGCCGTTTTCCATTTATCACCGGCTCGTACTCATACCAGGTGATAAGCCCCACGTAGGTCTAGTTTAGTATAGACTTTGGCATGCCTTACCTGATCCAACAACACTGGAATAAGGGGTAGTGGATATCGGTTTTTGATTGTAATACGGTTTACTCCACGATAATCTATGCATGTTCTTAGATCACCGTTTTTTTTGGGTATGAAAACCAAAGGCGCAGATACCGGTGAGTTGGAATGTCTAATAAACCCATTCTTGAGATTGCTGTCAATATAGTTTTTTAGATGTAGCGTCTCAGCTTCGGTAAGTGCATAAACCCGACTACAGGGCAATACTGCACCCGGTTCTAGATCGATACGGCAGTCAAAAGGTCTATGAGGAGGTAACTTCTCAGCAGCTTTTTTACTAAATACCTCTTGGTATTCCTGATATTCTGGAGGCAGGGTGCTTAGGTCAATCCCCTCTAGCGAAGTAGCGATGTGCTACAAAGGGCATGAATGGCCGGTTGTGGTTGTACTGGCGCTAGAACTTGTTGAGATGTATAATACTGCTCAAGACATTTTGCGGAAGATAGCAACACCTTGCCCTCAGACCAGATGATTTGTGGATCATGTCTAAAAAACCATGGCAGGCCCAGTATGATACCGAACTGAGGGGCTGCTATCAGGTCAAACTGGATACCTTCTCTGTGATTTTGTTGACACTGGAGAGTTAGGACTTGCGTACAGCGTGTGACAGGCCCGGAACATAACACCGTGCCATCAACTGCTCTCACCGATTCAGGGATTCGTTTTTGACACAAGGGTACTCCTAATTTATGGGCATAAACAATGTCTATGAAATTACCCGTAGCCCCGGAACCTAAGAGAAGGGTAACTGGAACCTCCTGGCCAAGAAACTCTAAAATCCCTGATATCGTTACGTGGGGAGCATAGTTATTCAAAAATCCAATGACTGGGGTAATTTCCATTGCTTGGCTCGACCGTACTACCCCTACTACTGTCGAGCCGAGGCGTTTCCCTGTATCTTCGGTTTCGTGGGGCACTCCTTCACGAAGTGTCCCGTGGCACCACAATACAAACAGAGCCCCTCCTTACGTCTACGGTCCTTTTCTTCCTTCGTAAGCGGCCCCCGTATGGACCCAATCTGCGTGGGTTCTTCCCCAGAGGTTCTGTCAGCAGGGCCTACTGGCCGAGGAACACGCATTTGATCCAATCGTGCTACTGGACGCGGATCACCACGCCTCTTGTCTCCTCGACGTTCGGCCTGTCGGTGGTCGAGGCGTAAAGCCAAGTCCATCATGGCTGGACAGTCTCGGGGCTGGGGATCTATCTGGGCTATTAGGTCTTTCAGATCATCCCTCAGACCTTGGTAAAAGAGGGACATCTGCTTGTCTCTAGGCCAATCTGCCTCAGCAACCAATCGGGTGAACTGAGTGACGTAGGTTACCAACTCCTTCCCCCCTTGGCGTAGGGTCAGGAGTTCCCGATCTTTACACATGGTCGCCGCCTTACGGTTAAATATTCTTCCAAATTCCGACTGGAACTCCTCCCAGTCATACAATACCCCGTCATCCCTTTGTACTCGCGGATTCGCCCAGGCTGCCGCATCCCCAGTGAGGTAAGATATAACAAAGGCCATTCTCGCTTGAGCTACCTTAAAGGCCACTGGTTTGGTCAAAAAATGGAGTTGGCACTGAGTTAGGAAGGTCTGAAATTTCTGCGGGTCCCCCGAATATCTTTCAGGTGGGGCCAAAGGTACTACGGATTCTGGTGCAACATGGACCTGAACTGGGGTAGAAACGGAAGTTTCACGGGGCAGGGGGGGACTGTTGTGCGGTCAGACTACGCACTTGGGTTGCTAATACTGCATAGTCCTGCCTTGTAGCAGCGAGTTCAGCCTGCAAGTCTTGTAGGACTTTAGTGAGCTCCTCCATGGTCAGGCGATTCGTACCACTCGGGGACCCGATACACTTGGGCTTGTGCTACTGTCAGCGGTCTGGCTTCCAGGTCCAGGAGTGGCACAAACCAACCATCCCCCGTGCGTTCTGGGTGCCTGCAAGCGTAAGCTCACACAGGCCTCCGAGACCCCAGTGGGGAAAGAGGGTTAGGGAATCGCTGGTTGGATGGGTTCAGCTTGCGAGGGCCACCGGAAAGAGGTGCAGGAGAGGGCAAGTGGATAGGACAAGGGGACACAGGAAAACACAATCAAATGCAGTTACATTACATTTCAAACAAACATGCACTCAACACAGTGTGAAGTAGAAAGGCACTTAGCTCTGGGGTGAGTGCTGGCCTCCTGCCTGCGCACTCTCAGGTCCGGTTTTGGAGCAGTATCAGTGCTGCAAAGAGAGCAGGAATTACTACACGTGTTTCTTCACATTCACACATAACACACACAGCCCATGCGCCAGATTAGTGCCCCCTTCAGAGTTAGCCTTCTTTCTCCAGCCTTCGTGTTAGTTGCATGCAACGCAATGATTTTTGCTCTTGCTGTGCGGTCCTAGCCGCACGTGGCTCCGCATAGAACCTATGTCATGGATTGCTAGGTTTTAGTTAGATGCGCCCCCTCAGACGACAGTTCGTGCTTTCTGCCGCACGTGGCTAGTCGCGACTTATGAGTCGCACAAGTCAAGGGTAAACGCGGTGTTCGCCGCGTGGCTAATCAGGTATGCTAACTATGGTAAGCATATGCACTGCTTCTTGGCGGTGGTCCTTTAGTCTGCGCGCTATCGCGGCACCCCCGCTAACATCTATGGCAACTGAGATTTAGTCCGACATGAACTTAGCTTTCAAATGAGCAGGGGGATTTAAGTTGCCGGGCTGAACCCCCTGCGCGTGCCCCTCTGCTGCTTCTAGCGGTCTCTGCACTCCGTAATGCCACTAAGTTGTGCAACTCCCTGTTGCTACGGGCCTCCCCTTGCGCAGCGCGACTTATCTTAGTCAGGCGAGGGGCCTGTGGAGGAGATTGGCTGGGTGTGGCCCCTCGTGCTGATCCCCGATGCCGGAGCTCCAGTAAACACGTCTTCTCTGGTCGCGTGTTAGAGCACAAGCCCCGTGCTTTGTCTTTGATGTGCACGCGCGCATGTGCCTCGCCCATCGTGGGCCTAGTTAAGTAGTTCCTGGCCCAGGGGTGCTTGGGAGATGTAGTTTTGTAGGCTCTGTTCCTGCAATGAGGGCATGGAAGCCTTTTATAAGGCTGTAGTTTCTTAACCTTTGTTGGCATTTTCATTTCACAAGCATATAAATGTGTATAGACAGTCCCAACATTATCCTGCTCATAGGATCTGGAGTCTTGCCCCATGACGGGGGAAGAGGCTGCAAGGACACATGGGACAATTGAGGGAGTACACCTCAGGGAAGGAGGCTCCAACAACTCAATACACACAAAGTGATGGTGCTCGTGCCTACTACAGGCGGCCATCTTAGCACGTGGTGCGTGCACGGGGACCAGGAACACCCCATTTTTGCAAAGACATAGTGGAAAGATTTCAGGGCAGGAGGACCAAGGGGCACAGGCCCAAGGACAAGGACAACCGGTGCAGGGTCCACAAGGAGGGATTCAGACCCCTTACAGACTACCGGACACACTGTCAGCCCAAAAGCCAGGTGCATTCGACGTTACGGATACCAGCAACATGGGTCCTAGGTGGACCAAATGGATCAGAGACTTTGACCTAAACATGGGAGCCACGGGACCTGTAGAAGACGCCCAACAATTGTCTGTTGAAGTTGGCTGTGGGCTCTGCCACGCGAGACATCATCGATGAGATGCCCCCTGACTCCATTGACTCCATCCAGGACCTTAAAGATGCAATGGCTGCATATTTCACCCCACACACCAACTTGTTCTGAGCCCTGAAAGCAGGAACATTACCACATTTGTTACACATCTAGGCCTCTTCCGCTACAAAAGGCTAAGCTTCGGCGTGTCATCAGCCGCAGAAATATTTGAAGCCGAAGTACACAACATCATTAAACATATACCAAACGGCCTCAATTACAGCGACGACATTTTAGTCTTCGGTACGGACGTCAACAAACATGACGAGGCCCTCATGAAGGTATGCAAGGCGGTGTCCGGTCAAAGGGTCGACTACAAAAGGATCGAATGTAATAGGGTCGACGCAATGGGGCCGAAAACAAAAGGATCACATTTTTTTTTTAATTATATATATTTCTTTGGGTTTTCGTATAGGTTAAAAAAAGTGGTTTTTACCACAAAAACGGGGGCTGGGGGGGACCCCCCAAAAAATGTAAAAAAAAAAAAAAATGTATTCGATCCTTTTTGTTTTCATTCCTTTTGAATCGATCCTTTGACCATTCGATTCTTTTGAATCGATCCTTTGACCTATAACCATGCAAGGCACTGGAGGCAGCTAATCTCACGATGAACCGCGACAAGTGCGAGTTCCGGAAAAGCACGTTGAGATTTTTCAGACACATATTCTCACAGTCGAGCATGACTCCAGATCCGGAGAAAGTGGCTGCGCTGAATGAGACCGCACGCCCAGCAAATGTTTCAGAGCTGCACTCCTTTCTGTGGTTAGCCAGCTACTGCACGCGCTACATTAAGGACTTTGCGACAGTCAGCGAGCCTCTCAGACTCTTAACCAAACAGGACGTCCCTTTCCAGTGGACCGACAAGTGCCAGAAGGCATTTGAAATCGTCAAGAGAGAGTCACCAAGGCAGAAAACATGTCGTACTATGACCCTAACAGCCAGACAGAGCTAACAGTGGTTGCCAGTCCCGTAGGACTGGGGGCCATACTGGCGCAAGTAGACCCCAGAGACCCAACTCGAACACATGTGGTTGCATTTGCCAGCCGAAGCCTCTCCAGCACTGAACAGGCATATTCCCAAGCCGAGAAGGAAGGCCTCGCGGTGGTATGTGCGTGGGAGCACTTCCATCTGTTCTTATACGCCAGGCCCTTTCGAGTCATCACGGATCATCAGGCTCTACTATTTCTGTATGGCAATCCACAGGCGAAAATGCCACCTCGGATAGCCAGGTGGGGGTTACGACTGCTGGACTACGCCTTCGAGATTGTACACCGGCCAGGGAAAGGAGAAAACCCGGCCGATTTCCTTTCCAGAAGGCCACGGGAGGGGTGGACACCAGAACCCTCCGTGGCAGACAGATATCTCCGATATCTCATTCATCAGACCACCCCAGAAGGGATAGACATTGGAGCAATAGCTCGGGAGACAGAAAGTGATGTGGCATGCCAAATCATCCGTGAAGGACTTGTCTGGCATGTGGAGAAGGGCCGGAGAAAAGGGGAAGGCTGCTGGAGATCCAGTGCACTCGAAAGTAGAACTACTGGTGCAGCTGAAGGATGAATTGGTGCTGTCAGATGAACACCTCATCCTGAGGGACTGTAAGCTGGTAATTCCACCATCACACGAAAACCACCGAGGAATGGCGTCAACCAAGCGCATGCTTCGCCACAGAGAGTCTGGTTTCCCAGCATGGACTCCATGGTTGAGGAAGCCCTGAAGTCTTGCCCCACATGCAGCCTCATCACACCCAACCGACACCAGGAGCCATTAAACATGTCAGAATTCCCCATGGGATATGGGAAGTGGTAGCTGCAGACTTCTTTGGGCCCATTGAAGGAGGGAAGTATGTACTTGTGGTAATGGATGAATACTTCCGATATCCGGAGGCACAACTCATCTCCTCGACTGCCGCTCATCACGTCATCCCGGCGTTAGACCGCATCTTCTCTGCCTATGGGATCCCCAGGGTGCTCAAGACAGACAACGGTCCCCCATTCAATTGGCATCAGTTCACACAGTTTGCAAACTATTCGGGGTTTCACCATCGCAAGATTACTCCCCTGTGGCCTCGGGCCAATGGGATGATAGAGCGCTTCATGGCTAACTTGAAAGGGGCGGTCCAAATAGCGAAGCTCACTGGACAGCCCTATGAGCAGGTATTGAACCAATTAATGCAGGACTACCGGGGCACTCCCCACAACACCACAGGGAAAACACCTGCGGAACTCATGCTCGGAAGAAACACACCAGAAGGGTAACCCTGTGCCAGACTTAGACAAGGAAATAAGACAAAGAGACGATGCCGCGAAGGATCACATGACGGAGTGCGCGGATCTCCGCAGAGGGACGAGGGTGCCCCAGGTGAGGTGGGGGATGTGGTGGCTGTAAAACAAACACAGACTCAAACACATCTCCATCTTCCAGGAGGACCCATTGCTCGTCACTCAGAGAAAAGGATCCATGATCAAGGCGCATGGCTCAGGAGGCCCCATCACTCGTAATTCATCCCATTTCAAAGATATCTCATGCTTGGGGTCGAGACGACTGAGTGGGCGAATGATCGCCCCCGTTGTCTATGCCTCAGACGATCCATATCAAGCCGATCACGGAGACACGGAGGAGTCAGACCCAGAAGGTCCCGCAGAGTGCGAAGAGACGAGGAGCCCTCCAGAATTCATCAGTTCACAGCCACAGCGTGCTCAAAACAAGCCACGCCACTGGATTGAAGAAATGTGTTAAGTACCCGCACCAGATGTACACCTGTTGTGGAAGTCTGGTGACTGTTTATAAAGGGGGGAGATGTCATGTTGATGTCTACATGGACACGGGGAGGCGGGTGCTTTGGGCAAGGGAAGTGACGTGGGCAGGGGAAGTGATGGGCTGGGGGAGGCGGGGACAAGGGCAGTTCAGTTTGTTGTATGCAATAAAGAAAAGACGTGCTTTCGATAGCTCTGTGTCGTATGTTAGGTTTGTTATCTGCTCGGCAGGCCCAGCGACCGCAACAAAGAGTTGTTTGATGAAGCGGGACATGGAGTCTGGCTGTGGTTGGACTGAGGCGTAGGGCCGAGTGCCTGTCTGGATCATACTGCGGGTAATGTGGAATGGTTTAACCCGTTGTGCTGTGATGGATCTTGGCACTGATACAGTTCCCTGCTTTCCCACGTTTGCTTCTTCTCTTGCCTGGTGGACGGACTGGGTTCTGGTGTGGACTATGATGCGCTCTGGTCCCGTTCCGTGGTGCCCCGTTGTAGCAAGTACAGTCTCCTCTTGCGGCTTTGTCACTGCTGCCGTTTGGCGGCCACTGCTGTGTCCTGGTGTCGGTTTGGGGGCAGTTGTGCTTCATTGAGTACGATGGGCGGCGGACTGATTGTCAGGCTGGGTGGGATTACCAGAATGTCTTTTATTACCATTCTGCATTGCAGAGTGACTTTTTCATAGGTCGCTGCTGCTGCGGCTACAGTGCTTTGGGGGTGCATTTTGACTATTTCAGCTGTCCGGCCGGTCTCGTTACTCGTTGTTTGATCTGGCCACCTGAAGTGACTTATTAGACTGGTGCCACTTGGTGGGTGGTTGTCCAGCCTTGGCCATCTTTATTTTGGGCAGGAGTACCTTCGATTGCTCAACGTTGGACCATCTTTTCTGCCTGAAGTTGTCTCTGTTCGAGTGGCTAAGTTCTTTTGTGTGGCCTTTTGCATTGTTTGCCTTCCCCTTTCTGCACCCTTTTGAAGTTTTGAACTCTTCTTCATCAACCTCCTTTTTAATTGTGGTTTTAATCGCATATTGTCTTGCAATTACCTCCTTGCTAGACTTTCATGTCTACAGTATTTTTGGTTTGGTTCACCTTTGCATCTTGTTCCACTTTCACCCTTTTCCCTTTCTATTCTTTTCTGTTGTATAACTTGTCAACATAACTTTGATTTATTGTACAAATTCATAAAAATCTATGTACAGCGCTTAGATGTAAGCTCTTTAGAAGTTAAATAGCAGATTGGTGAGTCATACAATTAAGATTTGGAGTAGTGGAATGACCTTATCGTACCCCTTCCTCATCCAATTATTTTCTTAATGAAGGAATACCAAAGCAATGTGTACATCACTGCACACATGTAATGCTCTTGAAGCAACATTTGATACTATTGCCTCTCTCTATCCCTTGTCCTTTTTTCCACAAAAGTGGAAAATGTATCACTCGCCATTATCAACTTGTGAGCCGTAAGCATATAGGGAGACACCGGTGTGTATCCTCTACAAAAATCCTGCTGAAGGACTCTTTGCTTCTGAAGCAATCTACTCAAGTATGATGTAGAAAAACGAGCGCCCTGATTGACTAGCACAAAGGCAGCAAAATATGAAGATCTTCACAAACTCTATCTAGGTACATTAACACTGCTCTACCAACATCACACTGATGAAGGATCCCCTCCTCCAAAGAAGGTGGCCAAGGAAAGAAATCACCAAGGACAATCTCCTAGTTTACATGGAAGTACTGTAGCATTTTGGTGAATAATAGTGTTCTGTATTATTTTTTCATGCACATTTAAAACAATAAAAAAAAAATTGAAAAATAAATATATAATAATTTAATACAGGGAGTAGAAGAGCAGAGGTCTCATTTATAAGAACAGAAATTCGGCATGTGTGGTTTGAAGCACCATCTTGGTAGATGGCTTCCTGAGAGCCTCCGATGCTTTGAGGGAAAATGCAGAGTATCTCCCCCCGTTATGAATGATCGATGAAAACAGATGGTGCAAGCAAGCTTCGTAAGTATTGAGACTGTTCCGAGCCACTTTCCCCAAATTCTGACGGCCTTTGGAAATAATTACTCATCACACCGTGATGGAGCTGGTATGCCCAAGATGGCAGCCATTTTCTGGAGGCACCGAGCCACACTCTGCCCTGAAGGCCCGCCTGTGATGAGCGCGATCTCTGAAGCTGGATTGGTACCAAGCAGATGAATATGGGCGATGCCTGGGGGGGTACAGCGATAACAATGGAGCTGTACCCAGGAGCTTCTGGGTTATGCATGCTGGGGAGTACGGGTACCCGGCTGGCGGTTTCCCTGGTCTCCTGAGCGCCTGACATCTGCGTAGCACTCTGGGGCTCATGCGTTCTGACCGGATAAGAATTGCTGGTCAATTAAAATGTCGGTCGTGGTGGGTTGCAGGGGGAATCCAACTTTGACAAGGCCTTTGTTGCACCTTTCATCATAGCTTGCACTCTGGCCACCATCGACCAGGCCTCCTGTTAACTTGGCTGTGCCACTGGCCTTTGTGATCTTGGGGTGCTGGTGGGCCCGGCTTTCTGCTTCTCACCTTCATGGCATGCCCACAACTGCCCTGCTTGATGAAGAGGCTTCTTGCTTACAGCAATTGGCCCCTGTGCCCCAATAAAGTGGAGCTCGCCTGCCAGGCCCTTGCGGCAGCCTTGAAGCGGTTAAGCCGTCTGTCGTCTCACTAGGGGTTCACAGGGGTAAATGAAAATGTTCCTGGTGTTTTAGGTTGTTCCTTGTTGCAGTTCACTCTGTTGCAGGGTGGGGCTTACTAAAAATTGTGTACTGTCCATTGCTACTAGATATAAATCGGCCCTGGCGACCTACACCAGCACTATGGCCAAAACAAATAAAGGGTCAAGCATGCTCACATCGCCACAACCAATAGATTTAAGAGCTTCCTGAAATGATCTCGCCCCATATTATGCATCTGATACCTTTCAGGGATTACCATCTCAAGTGACCACCACGTCAGATCTACAGGTCATGTTATGCAAGATCATGAAGGATATCCACAATAGCACTGCAGAACTGTCCCATAACATTACAGCATTGGACAAGCATATGTTGGATGCGGAAAGTAGGGTTAATGAGGTTGGCTCACAAAATTGAGGTTCTGGAGGCCCGATGTGATGGCCTGGAAGACAAGCGGGAGGATGCTGAAAATCGGTCTCTCTGAAATAATGTACGCATCCATGGGGTCCCAATCAAGGTGCATGATGGCGAGCTCTCTGAATTCGTAGAAGTCCTCTTTCGCCACGTACTCGATCTACCCACTGACTCCACAGTGGAGTTGGACAGAACCCATCGCACAAGGCCAAGAACTCCTGGCTCGTGGGGCACCCCCCAGACTTGTTTACCCGGGTACTTTTCTTCGACCTTAAGGAACGTATGAGAGCTGTACGGAACAAACCAGTGATTACCTTTAGGATTGTCAAGCTCTCAGTGTTTCAAGATTTGGCCGCTTCAACTCTATCCAAGAGGGCCATGCTACGTCCAGTGACTTAATAGCTGCAAAGTTAAGTGATCACTTACAGATGGGGGTTTCATACACCAGGGGAGAAGGTGGTCTATCAAATCTATGAAGGAGGGTGAGCGACCACTAAGGCCTGAGTGGTCAGAATCTGGTGCAGAGGGTGATGATACTGTGTCCGCTTATTGTCCTGTGGAGTCATCGAAGAAATGGTCTAAAGCAGGAAGGCCCAGGAGACCGAAGAGGCCATCCTGGGACAGATATGGGACTGAGTGATCCTCACACCAGACGGGCTGCTCTCCAATTGGTGCTACCATGGCTCGCTCTAGACTCACTTTTCTGATCTTGCTGTCTGTTATCTGATTAGGGGGTGGAGGGGATTGCCCATATTGTTACTGTCGGCATACTTCCAAGTCGGAGCGTCCAACCATACACGGGTTACTGGATAACTCTCTGCTGTTGCGTTTAACATATTTGGGTTTGGTGTTTTGGGATTGGTGGGGGGATGCAAAGGGGATTGTTAAGGGGATTGTCGGAGATTCCAGAGCGCCCCATTTTTGTGCGATATTTCGCTTCATCAGTCCTGCAGCTGTTGCCAGAAGCAGCCCCTCCCATTTATTCGCAATGTTTTTGTTGGGTATTCCCAGCAACAGTATTTTTGGGTCTAGTGTTAAGTTACGACCTAGTATTCTAGACAATTCCCTGCAGCATTCACCCCAGAAGGCCTGGATTTGGGGGCATTCCCACAGGATGTGTATGAATGTTCCAGTTTCTCTCCCACATCGGAGGCAATTCGGATTTGGGGCACGCCTCCATTTGTGTATCATGGTTCTAGGAAAATATATTCTATGTAGGATTTTCAGTTCACCAGACGAAGCCTGGAAGAGATAACGATTTCCCTAGGATGCATTAGGATCTGGATCCAGTCCTCCGGATCTATGATACCCACATCTTCCTCCCATTTGGATTTAAGGTGAGGGAGTTCCGGAGTGGCGAAAGAGGACATGGCGTTATATAGTATGGAGGTGCATTTAACGGGGATGTATGCCGTGAGTATGTTGCGCTCTATGGGTGTGTTCTCGGGAATGGCAGAATCTGTCGGAATATGTATTCGTAGAGCGTGTACCAGCTGAGTATAATGATATTGTTCAGTTGTTGGGAGCTGGAACTTTAGCTGCAGTGCTTCGAATGAGGTGATTTCCCCGCCCTCCAGGACGTCCCCGATCTTAGTGATACCGGCCTCCTCCCATTTAGACCATGGTTTAAGTTTCCCAAGCTCCATCAGGTTACCATTGTGCCACAAGGGTTGTGCTGTAGTGATCTTATCTTTCCAACCTACAAAAGCGTGTGCCCGTTTCCAGACCATAGTAACATGTGCTGCCATTGTTTGTGGAGGGGGTTTACGGAGGGGCTGATAAAGCAGGTGTAGTAGATCCATGCCGTGCAGGGCTGCTATTTCGGCCCTTATGTGTGGGAACTCCCGGTCCCTGTGTAGTAGGTTGTTGACCACCGCTAGCTGGGAGGCCCAGTAGTATGCCCGAAGGTGGGGCACGCTAATTCCTCCCTCCCAGATCGACCTCTGAAGCGTGGCCAGTGCAATGCGGGGTTGCCCCCCCCCCATATGAGTTCTCTAAGGAGATTTTCGAGGCAGTTGAATTCGGGATCTTGTATCTCAAGCGGGGCATTTTGTAATACATGGAGAAATCTGGGCAGGGTAATCATTTTAAAGGGGCGGCTCTGCCCATAAGTGTCAGGGGGAGAAGTTTCCAGTGGCGGACATCATCTCTAAAACGGTCCATGATTGGTTGGAGATTGTGGGTTGTATAGCGTGTCGGGTCTTCTGATACCCAAATCCCCAGATATCTAAATCCGCTTGGTTCCACTTTGTATGGGCAATCCTGGGGGATGGCTTGTGTACCGCCCTTCACCGGGAAGAGGATAGACTTGCTCCAGTTGATTCTCAACCCACTGAATTCACCAAAACAGCAAGCATCTGCGTCACTATGGGACGGGTTCGTATTGGGTCACCCAGATAGATCAAGAGGTAGTCAGCATAAAAAGACGCCCTGTCCTCATGTCCCTCCGGCCATCTAAATCCTATCCACTCCTCGCTCTGGCAGAGCCATAAAGCGAGTGTCTCTATTGCAAGAGCAAAAAGGAGGGGAGACAGTGGGCAACCCTGTCGTGTGCCTTTACCGAGGGGAAAGGGCTCCGAAGGCCACCCGTTTACTCTCACCTCCGCCTGTGGATCTGTATAGAGGAGTTCTACCCAACCCAGGAAGTTGTCCCCAAAGTCCATTCTCCGCATAGTTTCCCAGAGGCTGTCCCAGCGAACCGAGTCAAACGCCTTCTCAAAATCTACGGCTAGTAATGCAAGCGGTCTGTCTATAACTGGGGATCTTTCTAACAATAGGTGGAGGCGTCTTATATTCATACGTGTTGATTTATGTGGCATAAACCCGCATTGGTCCGTGTGGACCAAGGAGGTAATGACCGATTGTAGCCGGTTAACTAGGAGTTTGGCAAGGACTTTGGTTTCAGTGTTAAGTAATGAAATGGGCCTGTAAGAGGCACATTGCTCAGGCGGTTTACCCGGCTTGGGGATGACAACAATCATGGCTTTACGCAAGTCTGGTGGGAGAGCACCCTGGTCACGAGCCCCGAGGAACATTTTGTGGAGGTACGTGCTATCTTTTCCCCACCCAGCTTCTTCCAGGTCTCAACCGGGAATCCGTTGGGGCCCAGTGTTTTCCCGGACTGTAATTGCGCTATAGCCTCAGTTATCTCTGCTTCGGTAAGAGTCTAGTTGCGCTTTTTGCTGTTCCGACAACTGGGGCAGAGTAATGTTATCTAGAAGGGAGGGGTTCAGTGGAGATACCGGGGTGCCGGACAGCGTGGCATAGAAGTCAGCGAAAGCCTTTGCTATTTCGAGGTCTGAATGGCATCCTCCGCCTTGGGGGGTTATAATTTCTCTGACTTGGCGTTGACCCTCGTCTCTCCTCTCAAGCCAGGCCAGCATTTTCCCAGCTTTGTTCCCCTGTTCATAGACCCTTGCTCTGGACTCTCGATGGGCATGTTTGGCGTTGTCCAGTTCGATGTTTCCGAAGCCTCTCTCTAGCGCCCTTAATGGATCTGAGGGTCTCAGAGCTTGGGTCAAGAACGTATTTGGCCTCCCAGTCACTCATTTCGGCTTCTGCCTTCGCTAGTTCCCGGAGCCGTTCCTTCTTTTTGTTTGCCGTCCAGGAGATTATCTTCCCCCTCAGCACTGTTTTATATGCTTGCCAAATAATGACAGGGTTATCCACCGTGGTGGTATTATTTCCAAAATATTCATTTGTTGCTTCCGTGAGCCGGTCGACAAAATCGGGGAAGCCCAGATAATAACTGGTCAATCTCCATGACTTGGGAGGAGCCACACCCCGCATCCACAACACCATTGTTAAGGGTGAGTGGTCTGAGATGCCACGGGAGGCAGCTAACCCGTTCACGTTCCATGTGATCAGTTTGAGGGATTTGGGTCGCTCAGGGGGTAGTGCATGGTTCACTGTAGGTGCCATTTAGAATTTGTAGAGTTGGATTCACAGGTTTTTGAGAGTTGCTTCATAGGGGCCCCATGGTGGAATTGGTCACAGAGGGGGGTGTGCTGCCATCTGAGGGCAGCACATGACGGCATGTGCTAGTTGATATGATTCATTAATCCCGTGAATGCATCGTAACTTTGGGTCAATACAAAAACAACATAAACTGTCCCTGTCCCCCACCCCATACTCCACCCCAACATGAAGTACCTGTCACCTAAACATAGTTACAACCTAACTTACAAACATCGGCACTGCATTTGTCTAGTAAACTACCAGTCTTAGTGGGTTGGGGGGGGGGGGGGACGGGAAAGTTTTTCCGTCCTGACCTACCGTACCATTTTGTTCATCTCTGCTCCTTCTTGTTGCATTTTGAGCCTTCATATGAGGATTCCGCGGCGCCTCCATAGCACCAGGGATACGGGTAATGCCATATAGTACCCCTCCCGCTGTTTCAGTCATCCTCCATCGGTGGTGGTGCATCTCTTTCTCGTCTCGGTGGGTCTCTGTCGGGTGGGTCCTCTGCCGGCCGGGCGCTTTGGTTCCCATTTCTGCTGTTTGGGCTTGCACTCCAATCACCCTCAATGTGTCGTTCTGCCCAGGGCTAGGCTTCTTTCGGGTCCGTAAAGTGGACAGAAGTGCCTTTATGGTAAATTTTCAGTTGCGCCGGGAACACAAGACCATATTTAACATTCAGTGCGCGTAGCTGCTTCTTGAGATGGTCAAACGACTGCCTTGCCTTCTGTACCTCCTTAGTATAGTCTGGGAAGAATGCTATTCAAAATCCGTTGTAGGTTATCGTGCCTTTATTACGTGCCAACTGGAGCAGCGCATCACAGTCTCTATAGTTTAAGAATTTTGCTATTACGGTGCGTGGTGGGGTGCCTGGCGCCGCTCGACCAGTTGGCACCCGATGCGCTCTCTCGATCGAGAAGAATTTAGAGAACCCTTCCGAATAAAAAGTGTCCACCAACCACTGTTTGAGGAACAATTCTACACTTTGTCCTTCCGTTTTTTCCGGCAATCCCAGTATCCGGACGTTGTTCCGTCTTGATCTGCCTTCTCCCTCATCCTCTCTTCCTTCCATTTCCTTCAGACACGTTGTAACTCTATTGAGCTGCTGTTCCAGGTTTCTCAGTCCATCTTCTGCACCCGAAGTGCGTTGTTCTGCCTCCCCTGTGCGGGACGTCAGTTTTTGGAGGCCATGACGTAGCAGTGACACGTCCATGCTGATACCGTCCATCTTCTGCTCCATGGACGCCCACGATTCAGCTATTGCTGCCATAACGTCTTTTAGGGATATTCCTTCCCCTACCTCCGCCATGTCCACTGGACAGGATCATTTCCTTGACGCTTTCATACCTCAAGCTCTTGCATTTGCTGAAGGTCAGGTGGTTGTTTGGGGTGTTTGTCGGGCATCGACTATGGGATGCGATCTTATTTGTTAGATTGTTACGCGAATTGGGCCTGGTTGATGCATGGAGAGTGTTCAATGATGAGGATGGGATTCTCCAGCCTGGGGACTGGTATGGATTCATATGCTCATGAATATTCCCCGTCGTCCGGCTGGGAATCCTCGGTAAAAGAAAACAGTTTCACTTTCATTTAAAACTGTATTTCTCCTCTAAACCAGTCGTTGTCCTCTGGGTCATACTGCTCCAATCCAATGAGAGTCCTCTCCCTAAGCTCCACCCCTGGTGGCAATCTTAAGCTTTTTACTGAATGTTTCAGTGTTGGGAGTCCTCAAGTTGCTCTCCGAGCTAATTTCGTGTTTTTTCGTGAATTGTTTGCAAAATTAGTTAGAATTTCGACGAAGGAAAGAGACCAGCAGCAGGGCTCCACTACCGGCAAAGATCTTCATCCACCGTCGGATCATCAAAGTTTCGAGAAGGTCCTGCCTTGGGGCCTTCTTCGCGTTCTTTCAGCATGGCTGAGGAGAAGGAAGGAAGGCTGCAGCCTCTTCAAACTCTGGGCAAAGTGTGGTTTTAGAAACTTCTTTGTAGCAGATCGACACCATATATGCTTGTACTGCCTGCATCCGGACCATGATGAGGGATGAAAGGTGTGCCATGGTTTCTCGAAGACCAAGAATGACCTATACAGCAGACTGTCGGCGTGCCTCACGTCGTGCAAGGCCCTTGATGCTGCCCCGGGGCAGGGTCAAGCCTCATCCAGGACCTGCCACTCTGTGGAGCGTTTTCCCTCCGGGAGGAGGTTGAGATCCTTTGAGGACGCCCTGCTTGCGGTGGTCCAACAGAAGGCCAAGCTCTGCGACGCTCCGCTGGGTTCGCCGCTGATGCTGGTCCTGAGTCAAATAAAATGTATTCACCATCATCCTCCACAGTGAGCCTGCCAATAAAGGAGTGTCTTCAAAGAGAAAGTCGCTAACCCCGTCCAGACTCTTGTGTGTCTGCAGATAGTCCAAGGGAAAAGTCTGAGGATGACTCGTCGAAGCCAGCTAAGGCTTCAAACAAGGCCAAGTCATCGGAGTCGACAACGGCACAGCCGACAAAGGCAGCCACAAGCACTTAGTCTAAGTCAACAACGTCCACCGTGGCTTTGAAAGAGAGCGGGTCCAGAAAGGAGGTGGCAGCCACCCTGTGGGTGGCCCTGCCCCAAGGCGAGATACGGCTGCGGAAGCAGCAGCGAAGTAACCAGTGCCAGAGAGAGACCAGGTGGCCGCTCCGGCCCACCAGCCTCCTGAGAGCGAGTTAGAGAGGGAAGCAGTCCCACCTGGGACCTCCGTGGTATGCGGTCCAGCTGGCTACTGAGGGTCGACCGTAGCAGATCTACTCTAGTACCAACGAGGACAATGATCCTCACTAGGAGTGCTGCTTGGACCACTGAGGCGGGGGGGGGGGGGGTGATCCTGAGGGAGGCCTTCAGTGACTGGTGTGGAAGAAGACTCATTAGCCTGGATCCTACTTGGTTGGCTCTGTTTACCTCTAGACCTAGGGACATGCCTCTGGAGATTCTGTCCACCCTACACACACTGGTCACCGAAATTCAGCAAAGGATGCCACCATCGGGGGCCGGCACCTCTAGAACCTCTGAGGGTAAACTCTCACCCGCGGAACTGAAAGTCCAAGTGGGGCATGGGTCCTCGACATCACCCGACTCTTCTGCCACCACCACCTTGTCACAGCAAGACTCCTACTAGAGCTCTGTATCCACACAGACACGGGCACTGCTACTACGGCTGCTGGTACCGACGAAGACGACAATTTCATTGCGGCGGACGGGGAGACTCCACACGTGGACGAGCCCGATAGGGCCTCTCCTCCGGATGAAGTTGGAACTTTTCATTCGGTTATCTCGAGGGCCTTGGAACTGTTTCAGTTAGTCCCTGAGGAGACAAAGGAGGAGGATTTCCTGTACCAACAACGCAAGTCGAGGAGGAAGACCATCATGCCCGTTCCCTACCTGGACGACATCTGGAAAGAGGGCTTAGCCCTAATGAAGAAACCAAGTACAGCCCCAACCAAACGGGACGGATTGGAAAAGAAGTACAGGGTACCCGACTCGGCTCCCAGGTGTCTAAAATATCAGCCCTTGCCGGATTTGTTGGTCCACAGCTAGGAAACACTCGGCGAACCCGTCATCAGCACCGTGGTACCTCCCGACCAGGAGGGGAAGAAGCTGGATGCGATGGGCAAGAGTATAATTTACACAGCAGCCTCTACCATCAAGGTGGCAAACACCCTAGCCATTTTGTCCCGTTATGACCGGGAGCTCTGGTACAAGCTGGGCCCTATCCTGGACTTCCTGCCCTAAGACGAGAAGATCAAGGCACTGGAACACTTTCAGGAAGGTGAAGTGGCCTCAGATCACGCCATCACGGTCGTGGTAGACATCAGACACATGTTTTCGCGAGATGGGGAACTGGGTGTGTCTGTGCTGTTAATGTTGGTTGAAGGCTTCAAACTTCCACCAGGACGCTCAGACGAAGGTGTTGGATATGCTCTTTGACCAGGAAAACCTCTTTGGAAATGCAGTCGACAAATCTTTGCAGGTGATAAGACGAGACGGCACGTTCCCTGGGAACTCTGCAGCAGCACGATCCTCGTCCTTTCGCTCCTCCAGAGGAAAGCCAGGAAGATCTTCAGAGGGTTATAGTACCTCTTACAGGCAGCTCTCGCGCTCTTCCACTCGAGTATAGTGGTCGTGCTCAAGGTTGCAGAGGTCAGCGGTGCCGTCTGCCAGGCAGAAGACTCCCCCAAAGCAGGCCTGAACCGGGCGTCGCTGTGGGCCCCCACTTATGCACCCCAGTGCAGGCCGGCTGGCGAAGTTCATCAGCACGTGGCAAAAGATCACCAAGGAAAGATGGGTGCTGGATGCTCTCGGACAGGGGCACACCTCGGAGTTCCAACGCAGGTGTCCTCGTATACTGCTGATTCAGCGACAGGACCAAGGCGGACCATAGCTTCTGCAAGAGGTTCGGCCATGTTATAGAAGGGGCGGTAGAATCCTTCCCCCAGCTTCTCCGGGGCTCCAGAAAATAGGGGGTTGGAGGACTAACCTGGATCTAAGTCATCTCAACAAGTACTAAGTCCCAAAAGTTTCCGGATGGTCACGTTGCAACACGTGCTTGGCCAACTGGAACAAGGAGATTTTCTGACGTCGCTGGATCTGGAGGATGTCTACTTCCACATCCCCATTCACAAGAAATGCTGCAAGTTTCTACGATTCATAGTTCAAGGTCAGCACTACCAGTTCAAGGCTCTGCCCTTAGGCCTGAAGTCAGTCCTGAGGGTTTTTACAAAGTGCCTCACCCCGGTGGCGGCACATCTTTGTCTGCAAGGCATCCACGTATACCCCTACCTAGCTGACTGGCTAGTGTGTTCCCGCTCACATGCTCTGGCAAGCAAGCACATGGCCAAAACCGTACGTCTGTTGACGGAGCTAGGGTTATCCATGAACTATCTGAATTCTTGCTTGAAGCCATCTCAGGACACTCTTTCAGGGCCCACAACTGAACATGGTGACGTGCTTGGCGTCCCCTTCGGAGGAGAGGGTGAAAGCCATAAAGGGCAAGGTGCAGCGCTCGTCGCCGGCCCAGGCGGCGACGGTGCGATCCATCAAGTCGCTTCTGGGCATATTGTCCTCCTGCATCAACCTTGTTCGACTCTGCAGATTGTGCATGAGACCTCTCAAATAGTTCCTAGATGCGAGGTGGATACAAGTGTCAGGAAACTTTATGGACAAGATCGCCCTCAATGAAGAGTTCCGACGGGCGTTACAGTGGTGGGGGGGGGGTGTGCGGCAGCACCTCATCCAGGTAGCTCTGTTTCAGATTCCTCCTTACAGGACACAGAGGCCTCTCTAGAGGGGTGGGGAGCTCACACCGGACAGTTGCATGCCAGAGGCCTCTGGCAGCCAGAGTAAAGGGACCTACACATCAAGGTCCTGGAACATTGGGCCGTATTCTGGGCCCTCAAGTCTTTTCTGCCATCATTGAAGGGCAAGATGGTGAGGATCTTCAGACAACACCACAGCCATGTTCTATAGCTGGAAACGGGGGCCCCAGGGGCCCCCGGTCCCCTACACTCACCAAAGAGGCGCAGGACTTGTGGCAGTGGGCCATTCGTCAAGGAATGTTCCTCATTCCGTTTGACCTGGTGGCAGTCAAGAACACCATTGCGGACTCGCTCAGCAGGGAACTACGTTCTTCCCACTCATGGGAGCTTCTCCAGGACCAGGTGAATCTGCTGTTCGACAAATGGGGTCTATCCCAGATCGATCACTTCACGACGGCGGCGAAAACCAAGTGCCACAGGTTTGCCAGCAGGTTCCATCAAACGAGGAGCTAGGGAGACGCAATCTTGTTCCCATGGGAGGGACAGCTTCTATAAGCTTTTCCCTGTTTTCTCTCCTCTTGTGTGATCAACACACTCACAGTGCCACTGCAGGATGATCCTCGTCACCCCAGCGTGGCCGAGGCAGATCTGGTATCCAAACTTACTACGCCCGTCAGTGGCCCCGTCCATCAGGCTACCACTGTTCTTTGACCACCTTGCCAGAGAAGGGGTGGGGGGGGTGATTCTGCAACACGACCTGGAGCCTCTGAACCTGAGGGTATGGCTTCTACAGCCCTAGAGTTTGGAGGTTATACTTTGCCCCTAGAATGTAGGAACATCCTGGCCAGGACCAAAGCCTTGTCAATGTTGAAGTGCTACAGACATAAATTGAAACGCTTCTCCGTGTGGTGCCGGACTCAGAAGATTAACACACACTCTGCGTGTCACGGCTCTGCAACTTCTGACATACTTGCTTTCCTTGGCTAAACCGGGACTGGCTCACGCCTCTGTCAAGGTGCATCTCGCCGCCATATCCAGGTACACCAGGACTCTGGGCAGACCTTCGCTGTGGCCTCACAGGCTCGTCAAGGAGTTCCTCAAGGGGCTCTTCAGGACATTACTGCTGGTAAAGGCTCCTGCCCCGGCTTGGGAGCTCAATGTTGTGCTAACTAAGCTCATGGTAGCGCCCTCCGAAGCTATACATCAGGCTCCGCTCAAGTTTCTCTCGTGGAAAACGGATTTCCTCATGTCTATCACCTCAGCCAGGCGGGTCAGGGAGATTCAGGCCCTATCTTGCAAGCAGCCTTACTTGTGTTTCCACGCTTCAGCGCCCCACTTTTATGCCAAAGATACTGTTGGAATTCCACTTCAACGAACCTTTGGTTTTACCTGTCTTCTTTCCGCATCCGTCATCGCCGGCGGAGAGGACCTTGCATTCGCTGGACTTTGCTCGTGCCTTAAAGTTCTATGTGGCACGTACGAAGGATTTGTTCTTCGTCAATTTTGTACCTGTAAATCATGGAAAGGCCTTGTCAAAGGCTTCCATCCCGAGGTGGCTCTCCGGCTGCATTATGCACTGTCTTCGACTGGCTGGTCGGCCACCGCCAGGCCGACGGAGCCCATTCCACCAGAGCCATCGCAGCAACTACAGTGTTTCTCTCTGGTGTGCCTTTGCTCAACATCTGCAGGGCTGCTACGTTGAGGTCCATGCACACCTTCACGAGGTTCTACTGCATCAACTGGGATCTCGGGGAGGTGTCCAAAGCCTGCCAAGTGGTGCTATGCAACCTGTTCACTTGAGGCGAGTCTGTTCCAGAGGTAAATGTAATTGCTTCTGTTGAGCCTTGCCAACTTCTTGTGTTTGTGTATATGTACTGCTGTGTAATCGTTAGTCATGAGCATGTGAATCCATGCCAGACCCTATACTGGAGAAGAGGTTGAAGTTACTTACCTGTAACTATTGTTCGAGGGGATTGGGTCCTCCGACGTATTCCATATCTATGACAGTAATCACCACAGCTGTGCTGCTTCGGAAACTTTTTCGGCGTCTGCGTCCTGCGTCGATGACGTCGATGCGCCGCCGTCGAGGACCTCCTCCGACGTCCGACGTCATCCGATGTGATAAGTAGGACGCACGACGCCAGTAGCCTCAGTTCCGTTTTTTCCGCGAACGTGTTGCTTCGTGTTTCTCGGTTCTAGCCTCGACTCTTTGGAGTTCTGTTCTTTCTGGTTCTTCGAGCCTGTTCGTTTGTGAATATTCCTTCGCAGCGATGTCTTCCACTTCGTCTTCAACCCCGCGTCCGGGCTTCCTTCGGGAAGAAAATGTTGGCGATTCTTGAGTCGCAGGGTACTCAACCGTCCGCGCCCCCGAGTGGGGTCGGCCGTGTGAGGTCGAGAGACGCCGCTCGCAAGAGTGGTCGGCACGAGTCACGGGAGAGGTCCCGTTCGGACAAGGAGGCTCGTTCTCGCCGTACCCGTTCCAGGTCCCGGTCCTCGACGCGATCGAGACCGTGTGCACCTGTGATGTCTTCGAGGAAGACATCGACGTCTGAGGCGTCGAGGGCGTCGACAGGCTTTCTCGAGGCTCCGGCTCTGAGGAAGTCGTCGAAGCCGTCGACGTTCAGGTCGTCGAGGGACACGCTCGGGGCTCCGGCTTCGGGGGCTGTGTCGACGCCGCCGATATTGGAGGCGCTGCATCTGACGTCGACGCCGATTTCCTCGACGTCGACGCCGATCCTCTCGGCGCCGTTGCCGGTTTTCTCGACGGCGGCGCCGATTCGCTCGACGCCATCGACGCCTTTCGTGTCGGAGGTGCCCCGTGTCTCGGGTGTACCCCCTAGGAAGGCTCTGGCTAAGAGCAGGCACTCTCAGGTGCCTTTCCACCTCTTGGATTATATTTCGGAGGCGGATGAGGATTCGGTTGGCCTGGTTCCTGATCAGGTGCCGGATGACATTGTCTCGGGCCATAGTCAATTTGACGATTTGAGGCAGTCGCTGCATGATGCTAGTGGTCTGGACGCCTCTCCGGAGGTGGAATTTGGTCGGCCTGAGCCTGGCTCCCATGCCGATTCCTCATACCGGCGCCTTATGGCTAGGGTGTCTGAGTATCTGGGATGGTCTGCTCCCCCAGGGGAGTTTGTGCAGGATGATCTGACGGACATCCTTGATGTTGGTCCCCCATCTGACCCGGTTCTGCCATTCCATATGGCTTTACAGCGTAGGGTGGCGGCGGCTTGGACTGCTCCGGAGAGTCTCCCGGCAGTGGGCAGATCCTTGTCGCGGAAATACCGTCCAGCCAGTGGCGACCCCTGCTACTTGACCAGGCACCCCACTCCGGAAAGTTTGGTGGTGCAGGCGGCCACGGCCCCGGCAAAGCAGGCGTCGTACCCTACCATCCCTCCTGATAGGGACGACAAACGTTTTGATGGCTGGGCGAAGAAGGTGTTTTCTTCTGGTGGTATGGCGCTTCAGGCGGCCAACTCCATTTGTGCCTTGTCACGTTTCACGCACACTCTGTGGAACTGTGTTGCGTTAGCGGCTGAACATATTCCCGAAGGGGACGAACGGGTTGGTTTCCTTGCTTTGGTCCAGGATGGTAAGGATGCCATGTGTGAGTCCGTTCAGTCGGGTTTGGACTTAGCTGAATGCGTCAGTAGGTCCATGGCGGCGAGCACCGTGATACGCAGGTTTGCGTGGTTGCGGAAGTCGGGGTTTGCTCCTGATGTGCAGTCCCGGCTCCTCAACATGCCCTTTGATGGTGAACATCTTTTTGGCAGCAAGGCTGACGAGAGCCTTGAGAGGTTGCAGACCTCAAAAGCTGCAGCGAAGTCGTTGGGCGCTGCAGTTCGCCAACCTCCGCCTTTTCGTCCTAGGGGACAGCAGTGGAGGGGTGGCTCCTTTCGCTATTACTCGTCCTTTGGTAGAGCGAGAGGAGCTGGCAGTCAAAGGGGCCAACGCAGGGGTACCAGAGGTGGACGACAGGGTACCCGTGGTGCCAAGGCCGCTCGGGCAGTTGCCTCTTTGCCCTCAGGTAACGCCGCAGCCGCTCCTACTCAGTCATGAGGCCTTGTCCCATGGTTCGCCGGTTGGGGGAAGGCTGGCGCAGCATCTTGTAGAGTGGCGTGCCATTACTTCGGATGTGTGGGTTCTGGAGATCATAACCCACGGCTACTGTCTTCCCTTTCGGCACAGGCCTCGCGACAATCCACCGGGGAACCTCTCTTTGAAGTGTCCGGATCCGCTCCTTGCGCAGGAAATTCAAGCCCTGCTGGAGAAAGGCGCCATAGAACTGGTGCCTGTAGCGGAGAGGAACAAGGGATGGTATTCCCCTTATTTTTTGATTTCCAAGAAAGACGGGGGATTGAGACCCATCATGGACTTGCGCGGTTTGAACAAACTCCTCAGGAAGGACAAGTTCAAGATGGTTACTCTCTCTCAAGTCCTCCAGGCCCTTCAGCTTCAGGACTGGTTGGTGTCACTCGACCTCAAGGATGCTTACTTCCATGTGCCGATCCATCCCAAGCACAAGAAGTACCTGAGGTTCGCGGTTGGCGACTCGCACTTTCAGTTTCGGGTCCTGCCGTTCGGTTTGACCTCCGCCCCGAGGGTTTTCACCAAGCTCATGGTGGTGGTGGCAGCGCATCTCAGGCAAGGGGGGATCCACGTCTACCCCTACCTGGACGATTGGTTGATCAGGGGGAGCTCTCCCGAGCAGGTCCTGGATCATCTGTCCGTCGCCTGCCACTCCCTTCACAGGCTGGGCTTCTCCCTCAATTTAAAGAAGTCCCATTTGACGCCAACGCAGAGGCTCCAGTACATCGGAGCAGTGCTCGACACTTCCCTGGGGCAGTGTTTTCCTCCCCAGGTGAGGGCTCTTCACATTCAGCAGATGGTGCGCAAGTTTCAGCATGCCCAGACGCTCCCAGCGTTCGAGTTCTTGAGGTTGCTCGGCCTCATGGCATCCTGCATTCTTCTGGTGCCAGAGGCTCGCCTGCGAATGAGATCTTTGCAGTGGGCACTCAAGATGCAATGGTCGCAGTCCTCCGGCAGGATGTCGGACCCGATTCAGGTGCCGCCCTCGGTCGCCCGGGACCTTCTGTGGTGGGCCGTCGAAGGCAACTTGATGAAGGGGGCTCCGTTTTGGCTTCCCTGGCCGGAGGTGACGATCGTGTCGGATGCATCCCTCACGGGATGGGGAGCTCATGCCAACGGGCTGACAGTCAGCGGTCGTTGGTCTCCGTCGGAGTCCAGACTCCATATCAATCTGTTGGAGCTGAGGGCCGTCAGGCTAGCCCTGAAGGCTTTTCTGCCGACTGTGCGAGGGAAGAGTGTCCTGATCCTGACGGACAACACGGTGGCCATGCACTACCTCAACAAAAAGGGGGGGGCAGGGTCACTTCCTCTGTGCAGGGAGGCGATGCAGCTCGAGTTCTGGGCCATCCAGCAGGAAGTTTCGATCTCGGCAGTTCATCTGGCCGGAGTCGAGAACGTGACGGCGGACGCTCTGAGCAGGCAGAGCACGATCTCTCACGAGTGGGAGTTGGCTCAGGAGATTCTCCTGGAGATCTTCGCCCTTTGGGGGACCCCTCAAGTGGATCTCTTTGCCTCCAGTGTCAACCGGAAGTGCGAAAGGTTTTGCTCGCGGGAATTTCCTCCAAAAGGAGCCTTAGGAGACGCGTTCGTGGTGGAGTGGTCGTTCCCGCTGCTGTACGCGTTTCCTCCGGTCCCCGTCATCCCGCAAGTGCTGCGGAGGTTACGGAAGTTCGGTTCCCGGATGATCCTCATTGCTCCGGCGTGGGCTCGGAGGACGTGGTACCCGGACCTTCTCGACTTGTCCATCTGCCCTCCACGTCGTCTTCCCTACCGAGACGATCTGCTCTCACGGGAGGGGGGTCAGGTTCTCCATCCAGAGGTCGGATCCCTCAACCTTCACGCTTGGCTTCTGAAAGGTTGAGGTTTAAGGATTGGGTCCTCCCTGAAGACGTGATGGAGGTGTTGCTTTCGGCCCGAAGGCCCGCAACTAAGTCTCTGTACCGTTGCCGTTGGCGTAAGTTCTGCGACTGGTGCAGAGTTCAGAATGTGGATCCTTTTGCATGTGACATCCCCATGGTTCTGTCCTTTTTGCTTTCTTTGGCCCACAGGGGCTTGCAAGTGGGTACCGTTAAGGGTTACCTGGCGGCGCTGTCCATCTTTAAGCGCTCATCTGAAGAATGTTCTTACTTTAAAATCCCTTTAATTTCACAGTTTCTGAAAGGGCTCACTAATGTGTTCCCTCCGTCGCCTTTCCTGGTGCCCGGTTGGGATTTGAACCTTGTTCTTAGGTTTCTTATGGGTGCTCCGTTTGAGCCGTTACATTCTTGCCCTTTGAGGCTGTTGACTTTGAAAACTGTGTTTTTAGTTGCGGTTACTTCCGCTCGCAGAGTGAGTGAGTTACAGGCACTTTCTGTTAAGCCACCCTTCACTGTATTTCACAAGGACAGGGTTGTCCTTCGAGTTCGTCCTTCTTTTCTTCCGAAGGTAGTGACGGAATTTCATTTGGCCCAGAAGATTGTTCTTCCGGCATTCTATCCTCCTCCGCATCCTGGTAAGGAAGAGGAGAGGCTCCATAGGCTTGATCCTAGGAGAGCTTTGAGCTTTTATGTTTCTCGCATGTCCCGGGTCAGAGTGGACGATCAACTCTTTATTGGTTACGCTGGTAAGCGCTTGGGGCAAGCTGTGACGAAACAGACTTTGTCCCGCTGGATTATTTTGGCCATCTCGGAGTGTTACCGCTTGGCGGGCAAGGACCCTCCGGCTGGCTTGCGGGCCCATTCTACCAGGGGCTTGGCTGCATCTACTGCCCTGCAGAGGGGTGTTCCTATTCGCAACATCTGTGATGCTGCCACCTGGGCTTCAGTGCATACATTTGTGCGGCATTATTCCCTCGATTCCATCAGAGGGCAGGATCTGGCCTTTGGCAAGGCGGTCCTTTGCTCTGCTATTTGATTGGCTATTCTAAATTTTGTTTCTAAATTCTTTCCCTCCTCCTTGATTTGGTACTGCTTTGGGAGTCTGTCATAGATATGGAATACGTCGGAGGACCCAATCCCCTCGAAGAACAAGTTACTTTCTTACCTGGTAACGTTCTTTCGATGGGATGGTCCGACGACGTATTCCATATCGCTCCCGCCCTGCCTTCCCCGCTGCAGAATTTCTGTTGCGTTTGCAGCTTACGTTCCGCAAGGCTTTGTGTCGGACTGGCAGTTGACTATTGTCACACGTTCTGGGGGAAAAAACTACAACTGAGGCTACTGGCGTCGTGCGTCCTACTTATCACATCGGATGACGTCGGACGTCGGAGGAGGTCCTCGACGGCGGCGCATCGACGTCATCGACGCAGGACGCAGACGCCGAAAAAGTTTCCGAAGCAGCACAGCTGTGGTGATTACTGTCATAGATATGGAATACGTCGTCGGACCATCCCATCGAAAGAACGTTACCAGGTAAGAAAGTAACTTGTTCTTCTCCAGCATGAGTATGGCATGGATTCACATGCAAACCCCTCCCTACGTCCCCTCTGTGGCTCTTCTTTGTTCATACTGCCACTTTACGTGCTTGCCAAATCTGAAGAAAGCCCCCAGTGGTGGAGCAGAGGACAGTGATTGGTTTAGAGGAGAAATAGTTTTAAAGTGAAAGTGAAACTTTTTTTTCTTTTACTAAGGACTCCCAGCCTTACGACAGGGAATATTCATGATCATGTGAATCCATGTCAGACCCATGCTGGAGAACAATAGTTACAGGTAAGTAACTTAAACCTTTCTCGTTTAACTCACTTTCACAGGGGATTCTCCAGAATCGATGTATTACTGCTTCCAAGTTCTTTGTGCCAATGTGTCCGGGGGGTGGACATTGGCCGTCAGATGATATCTAGCCATACAACGGTTCTGCTCTCTTTGGATTTTACGGGCAGACCCTCACCAACTAGACATCCCTGGAAGTTATGCGATCACATATTGAGGGACCCAATACTCTGTCAAGATATTGCTGGGGTATATCTATTTCACAGAAGATAGCAGGGACAACCACTCTATGGCTACTGTATGAGATGCTATGAAAGAGGGTAGTAACGGGTGAAATAATTAGTCAGACTGCTGCATATAACAGGAAACACTAACTGTTTTGCACGCTACTGGAAGCGGAAGTACAGGTAGCCGAGTGCGCCCATAAATGGGCACAATCTAGTGCAGTATTTTGGAAAAAGCAATTGCCACGCAATAGATTGGAGGCCTATTTGGTGCATAGAGCAGCCAATGCAATTCTTAAAACAAAGCAGCACTATTATGTACATGGTAACAGGGCTAACCGACTATTGGTCTACAAATTGGAAAAACTCAGGGCGCTTAATAATATATAGGCCGTAAGGGATAATGCTGGAACCTTACATCGGGTCGATACCAACAAATTAGGGATAATTCAGGATTACTTTGCTTCTATATTGACAGGTGAATCCTTGCGACTTGAGGGACGACGCTACCTTACAGACATCCACGTTCCTTAGTTGCCTGAACTCCTTGCACAAGACTTAAAAGCTCCAATTCAGGCTTCAGAGGTGGACTGGGCCAAAAAACTCTTGAAAACAAGTCCCTGGGACCCAACGTCTTCTCTGCAACATTAAGAAGTTTTGCATCCTTTCTGTCACCCATTGACGGCCCTGTATATTTCTGACATCGAGTAGAATGACTCTTACAATGGAGATGTCGACCACTATATTAATACTAAAACCGGGGAAAGATCTGACTTGTTGTCACTATCAGCCCGTGATTTTGACAAATAACGATGCAAAATTATATTCTAAAATCCTACCACGTAGACTGATGAAGGTTCTCTCAGGGATTATAAATGTGGTTTAAACTGGGTTCATAGTGGAGTGAAGCACTTGCGACAATATACAGAGAGTACTGCACTTAATTGAGATCTCGGGTATGGTGCCAAAATCGGCGTTATTACACTGGACGTTCACAAGGCTTTTGATACGGTGGATTGGGCGTACATGCAATATACCCTGGAAAAATTGGTTTCTAACTGTTAGGGAGAATTCTCATTCATGGCTAATTTCCCTCACCTAGTGAGTCCCCCAGCACCTTTGCTGGACTTCTGGAGTTTATTTTTTACACCTGGTAAGAGTGAGAGCTTTTCCCCCATTCTTACCTGTGTTTTGCTATGTGTTTCCATCTGTTTTTATGATTGTGGACTCTGAAGTACACCACTTCAGTAGCCCCCTTCTTTGTGTGTGTCACACAGCACCTTCAGTGCCGTGGCACCGGGTTGTCTTTGAGACTTCCCTTGACTCCATTTCTGAGGCGACTACTGTCCCCCAGAAAAGGGTAAAGTTACCATTAACTTTACTTAGTCAATCTACCACAGATCCAGTACACCCCATCTTCCATGGAGTACTGGAAAGGGTTAACTCGTATCCCTTTTTATCTGTACCTCCTAGAGCATTGTTTCGCTCTTTTAACATTTAGACTTGGCTGGTGGCAGTGGTATCTACCCTAACTTTTCTACTGCGATTATATTAGATAAACGTGGTACTATTATTGGCTATTATATTGGCCTCGAACATAAACCCGCTTGACCAAATCGTCTTTCTTTTGGCTGCGGTTGGGTTTATTTGCCATTTCTTTTTGTTAAAGTCTTTCTTGTGTTTTACTTTGCGCGGCAAACTAGGTTCGCCTTCTTGGTTTACTGTCTTTTGGCGGGCTTCTGCCCAGAAGCCCTCCTGAAGGCACCTGCGTGTCTAGGTGGGCTGAATGTGAGGGAGGGGTGTAGTCGCCCCCCGCACAGGGTATCCTAGGAAACCCAAGTCGCACTTTGTCATGATTGGCCAGGGTAGTTGTCTGGGCTGAACAACCCCCCTGCTGGGTGATTGACAGCCAGGCTGCGTGAATGGGGGTTTCGAGGGGATTGGGTCCTCCGACGTATTCCATATCTATGACAGTAATCACCACAGCTGTGCTGCTTCGGAAACTCTTTCTGCGTCCTGCATCGATGACGTCGATACACCGTCCTCGAGGACCTCCTCCGACGGCACAAGATGTTATAAGTAGGACGCACGACGCCCATAGCCTCAGTTCTGTTTTTTCTGCGAACGTGTTCGCTTCGGGAATCTCGGCGCGCCTCGACTCTTTGGAGTTTCTGTTGTTTTTCGGTTCTTCGAACCTGTTTGTTTTGTGAAGTTTCTTCTTCGTGAAGGATGTCTACCTCGTCTTCCACCCCGCGTCCGGGCTTTAAGAAGTGCGGGGACTGTGGGTCCAAGATGTCGGTGACGGACTTGCACGACGCCTGCCTCTGGTGCCTCAGGGAGGCCCATGACACAGATGACTGTGTCGACTGCCAGTCGCTCACGTCCAAAGCCTTGCGGGAGCGCAAGAAGTTATCGGTAGGTAAGGTGTCCAAGCCACACAAGTCGAGGTCTGCGGGGCTTTTGACGGACGATTCGAGGGGCGACTCTCCGCGTCGTCGTCGGAAGTCCAGTGGGTCTCGGTCCCTGAGTCAGTCCTGCCACTCCTCTGCCTCTTCGAGGCACTCCCAGAAGCGCCGTCATCGGTCGCCTTCCCCATCCTCATCCGAGGACTCCGCCCGTCGGCGGGTCGCTTACCCCACCAAGCAGGTGACGCCAGAGGAATGGCCTTCCTTTGGGAAGAAAATGTTGGCGATTCTCGAATCGCAGGGCACTGGTCCATCCGCGCCTCCGAGTCGGGTCGGTCGTAATCGGTCGAGAGACACCACTCGCACGCCTTTGGGCTCGGGTGGTTGGCACGATTCGCGGGAGAGGTCCCGCGCGGAAAAGGGGAATCGTTCTCGTCATGCCCATTCCAGGTCCCGGTCCTCGACGCGCTCGAGACCGTGTGCACCTGTGGTGTCTTCGAGGAAGACGTCGACGCCGGTGGCGCTGAGGTAGATGGACTCTTTCGAGGCCCCACCTCCGAAGAAGTCGTCGACGCCATCGCCGCTCAGGCTGTCAAGGGACACGCTTGGGGCTCCGGCCTCGAGGACTGTGTCGATGCCATTGATGCTGTCGGCGCCGCGTTCGCCGTCAACGCTGATTCATCCGAGGCCCTCCATGCCTTTCGAGGATGTTTTGACGGGGGTTCCCCGGGGCTCGTTTGAACCACCTAGAAAGGCTCTGGCAAAGGTCAAGCATTGCTTTGTTCCACATTCTGTGCCTTCTTACCGCCAGCTTGAGTTAATTTCAGAGGTGGATGAGGTCTCTGATGATGGCATGGTTCCAGATACGGTGGCGGACGAGATTCTCTCGGGCCATTGCCAAATTGAGGACCTGCGGCAGTCCCTGCACGATGCCAGTGGGCTGGACACCTCTCCGGAGGTGGAGTTTTGTAGGCCTGAGCCTGGCACTCATGCCGACTCCTCGTACCGGCGCCTAATGTCCAGGGTCACCGAGTACTTGGGATGGTCTGCCCCCTCAGGGGATTTTCTTCAGGATGACCTTACGGATATCCTCGACCAAGGTCCACCAACTGACCCGGTACTGCCATTCCATATGGCTCTACAGAGGTGGGTGGCGGCGGCTTGGACTGCTCCGAAGAGTCTCCCGGCAGTGGGCAAGTCTTTGCCGCGAAAATACCGCCCAGCCAGTAGCGACCCCTGCTACTTGACCAGGCACCCCACTCTGGAGAGTTTGGTGGTGCAGGGCGCTACGGCCCCGGCAAAGCAGGCGTTGTATCCTACCATCCCTCCTGATAGGGACGACAAGCGTTTTGACGGCTGGGCGAAGAAAGTGTTTTCTTCAGGGGGTATGGCGCTTCAGGCGTCCAACTCGGTTTGTGCCTTGTCACGTTTCACGCACTCTGTGGAACTGTATTTCCTTAGCGGCTGAACATATTCCCGAAGGGGACGAACAGGATGGTTTCCTTGCCATGGTTCAGGATGGCAAGGATTCCATGTGTGAGGCCGTTCAGTCGGGTTTGGACATGGCAGATTGCGTCAGCCGGTCCATGGCGGCGAGCACCGTGATACGCAGGTTTGCGTGGTTGCGGAAGTCGGGGTTTGCTCCTGATGTGCAGGGCCGGATCCTCAACATGCCCTTTGACGGCTAACATCCTTTTGGCAGCAAGGCTGAAGAGACCCTTGAGAGGTTGCAGACCTCCAAAGCTGCAGCGAAGTGGTTGGGCGCTGCAGTTCGCCAGCCTCTGCCTTTTCGTCCTAGGGGACAACAATGGAGGGCAGGTTCCTTTCGTTATTACTCCTCCTTTGGTAAAGCGAGAGGAGCTGCCAGTCAAAGGGGCCACCGTAGGAGTGCCAGAGGTGGAAAACAAGGTACTCGAGGTGCCAAGGCCGCTCGGGTTGTTGCCTCTTTGCCCTCAGGCAACGCCGATGCCGCTTCAGCTCAGTCATGAGGCCATGTCCTATGGTTTGCCGGTTGGGGGAAGGCTGGCGCAGCATCTTGCAGAGTGGCGCTCCATTACTTCAGATGTGTGGGTTCTGGAGATCATAACCCACGGCTACTGTCTTCCTTTCCGGTAGAGGCCTCAAGACAATCCACCGGGGAATCTCTCTTTGAACAGTCCGGATCCGCTCCTTGCGCAGGAATTTCACTCCCTGCTGGAGAAAGGCGCTATAGAACTGGTGCCTGTTGCGGAGAGGAACAAGGGATGGTATTCCCCTTATTTTTTGATTTCCAAGAAGGGGGATTGAGACCCATCATGGATTTGCGCGGTTTGAACAAACTCCTCAGGAAGGACAAATTCAAGATGGTTACTCTCTCTCCAGTCCTCCAGGCCCTTCAACTTCACGACTGGTTGGTGTCTCTCGACTTCAAGGACGCTTATTTTCATGTGCCGATCCATCCAAAGCACAAGAAGTACCGGAGGTTTGCGGTTGGAGACTCGCACTTTCAGTTTCGGGTCCTGCCGTTCGGATTGACCTCCGCCCCGAGGGTCTTCACCAAGGTCATGGTAGTAGTGGCAGCGCATCTCAAGAAAGGGGGGGATTCACATCTACCCCTTCCTGGACGATTGGTTGATCAGGGCGCGCTCTCCCGAGCAAGTCCTGGATCATCTGTCCGTTACCTGCCACTCCCTCCACAAGCTGGGCTTCTCCCACAACTTAAAGAAGTCCCATTTGACCCCAACTCAGAGGCTCCAGTACATCGGAGCAGTGCTCGACACGTCCCTGGGGCAGTGTTTTCCTCCCGAGGTGAGGGCTCATCACATTCAGCAGATGGTGCACAAGTTTCAGCTTGCCCAGAGTCTCCCTGTGTTTGTGTTCTTGAGATTGCTCGGCCTCATGGCATCCTGCATTCTTCTGGTGCCAGAGGCCAGGTTGCAGATGAGATCTTTCCATTGGCACTCAAGCTCCAGTGGTCTCAGTCCTCCGGCAAGATGTCGGACCCTGTTCAGGTGCCGTCCTCGGTCGCCCAGGACCTTCTGTGGTGGGCCGACGAAGGCAATCTGATGAGGGGGGCTCTGTTTTGGCTACCCTGGCCGGAGGTGACGATCGTGACGGACGCATCCCTCACGGGATGGGGAGCTCATGCCAACGAGTTGGCAGTTAGCGGTCGTTGGTCTCAGTCGGAGTCCAAACTCCATATCAATCTGTTGGAGCTGAGAGGGCCGTCAGGCTAGCCCTGAAGGCTTTTCTGCCGACTGTGCGAGGAAAGAATGTCGTGATCCTGCCGGACAACACAGTGGCCATGCACTACCTCAACAAAAAGGGGGGGCAGGGTCACTTCCTCTGTGCAGGGAGGCGATGCAGCTCTGGTTCTGGGCAATCCAGCAGGAAGTTTCGATCTCGGCAGTTCATCTGGCCGGAGACGAAAACGAGACAGCGGACGCTCTGAGCAGGCAGAGCGCGATTTCTCACGAGTGGGAGTTGGCTCAGGTCATTCTCCTGGAGATCTTCGCCCTTTGGGGGGACCCCTCAAGTGGATCTCTTCGCCTCCAGTGCCAACCAGAAGTGCAAGAGGGTCTGCTTGCGGGAATTTCCTCCAAAAGGAGCCTTAGGAGACGCGTTCGTGGTGGAGTGGTCATTCCCACTGCTCTACGCGTTTCCTCCAGTCCCCGTCATCCCGCAAGTGGGCCCAGAGGACGTGGTACCCGGACCTTCTCGACTTGTCCATCTGCCCTCCACATAGTCTTCCCTACCGAGACGATCTGCTCTCACGGGAGGGGGGTCAGGTTCTCCGTCCAGAGGTCAGATCCCTCAACCTTCACGCTTGGCTTCTGAAAGGTTGAGGTATAAGGATTGGGACCTCCCTGAAGATGTGATGGAGGTGTTGCTCTCGGCCAACAAAGTCCCTGTACCGTTGCCGTTGGCGCAAGTTCTGCGACTGGTGCAGGGTTAAGAATGTGGATCCTTTTGCATGTGACATTCCCATGGTTCTGTCTTTTTTGCTTTCTTTGGCCCACAGCGGCTTGCAAGTGGGTCCCGTTAAAGGTTACCTGGCGGCGCTGTCCATATTTAAGCGCTCGTCTGAAGAGTGTTCCTATTTTAAAATTCCTTTAATTTCTCAGTTTCTGATAGGGCTCACTAATGTGTTACCTCCGTCACCTTTCCAGGTGCCCGGTTGGGATTTGAACCTTGTTCTCAAGTTTCTGATGGGTGCTCCGTTTGAGCCTTTGCATTCATACCCTTTGAAACTATTGACTCTTAAAACTGTATTTTTGGTTGCGGTCACTCCCGCTCGCAGAGTGAGTGAGCTACAGGCACTTTCAGTTAAGCCACCCTTAGTTGTGTTTCATAAGGACAGGGTTGTCCTTAGAGTTCGTCCTTCCTTTCTTCCGAAGGTGGTGTGGGAATTTCATTTAGGCCAGAAGGTTGTTCTTCCGGCGTTTTATCCTCCTCCACATCCTGGTAAGGAAGAGGAGAGGCTCCATAGGCTTGATCCTAGGAGAGTGTTAAGATTTTATATTTCACGCATCTCCCGGGTCAGAGTTCACAATCAACTCTTCATTGGTTACGCTGGGAAGCGTTAGGGACAAGCTGTGACGAAACAGACTGTCTCGCTGGATTATTTTGGCTATCTCTGAGTGTTACCGTTTGGCGGGTAAGGACCCACCGGTCGGCTTGCGGGCCCATTCTATCGGGTATGGCTGCCTCTACTGCCCTCCAGAGGAGTGTTGCTATTTGTAACATCTGTGATGCAGCCACCTGGGCTTCAGTACATACTTTTGTACGTCCCTACTCCCTCGATTCCATCTGTGGGCAGGATCTGGTCTTTGGCAAGGCGGTCCCTTACTCCACAATTTGATTGGGCATTCTAAATTTCTGTTTTCTAAATTCTTTTCCCACCTCCTTGCATTGGTACTGCTTTGGGAGTCCGTTATAGATATGGAATACGTCGGAGGACCCAATCAACTCGAAGAACAAGTTACTCTCTTACCTGGTAACGTTCTTTCGATGGGATGGTCCGACGACATATTCCATATCGCTCCCTCCCTGCCTTCCCTGCTACAGAATTTCTTAAGCGATTGCAGCTTACGTTTCCTCAAGGCTTTGTGTGTCTGACTGGCAGAAGACTGGTACCACACGTTCTGGGGAAAAAACTACAACTGAGGCTACGGGCGTTGTGCGTCTTACTTATAACATCTGGTGACGTCGGAGGAAGTCCTCGAGGACGGCGTATCGACGTCATCGACGCAGGCCGCAGACGCCGAAAGATTTTCCGAAGCAGCACAGCTGTGGTAATTACTGTCATAGATACGGAATACGTCGTCAGACCATCCCATCGAAAGAACGTTACCAGGTAAGAGAGTAATTTGTTTTTTTCGCATAAAAGGCAGGTCTCTTGGGCTAGAAGTCAGAGTCGCCACTGGAACTACAAGGAACCAAAGAGAAGCAGAGAGAACAACGGCTGCTGTAACTACCCCGTCCCGGTGAAGCCCTGGTGCAGTCCTGAGCCATCTGCCCTTCAACGACTCAGAGAAGATCCAGTCCGGAGTCTTCTTCCATTGATCCTTGGTGGTGATAACCAGCTCATCTTGTACAGCCAGAGGATCCTCTTCCGTGTTCGAAATCGCTGCACACTGCTGTAGTGGTCCGGATAGCCACCTGAAGAGCCTCTCCTGTTTTTAAGGAGCGCACCTTTTATTCTGTGTCGCTGCTGCCGGCCTCATCCCTGTGTGGTGCAGACCCCTTTCAGACGTCCTCCTTCTCGACGAAGCTCCAGGAATCGTGGGTCTGCGGGAAACAAACAGGAACAACTGCCAGGGCACCAGCTGCACCATTGGAACAAGGTACTGTGTTCTGTTGAGGAAACTGGGTGAATCCCTTTTTCTTCATTTCCAAGGCTTGACCTTGTCTTCCTTCCTTCTTATAACTTTTGCTTCCGAACATTGACAATATCGAAGTACTTTTGGCTCTGTTGAATCGTGAACTGTTAGACCGTGTGATCTTCGGCAACTGGCCCCGGTGTCTTGCGACCCTGGCTCCGGCCCTTTGACTTTTTGAACTCCTGTCTCTGAGTGTTTCTTGATTCTGCCTGCCTAACCAAAATATTGCCTGTGATTTTTGCCTCCAACTCCCTCTGGGTAGCTCAGGTACTAAGTGTGTTTTTACCCCGGTAGCATTTCATGTCACAGATACGTGTTTGTTTAGCAGACCGAACTGTCAAAAAGTGATCGCAATCGTATTCGCGGTAGCATGTTTTGTGCCCAACACCGGTTCATTCAAACACAGGGTACTTACCCTGAGACTTACTGTACAAAGTGAATTGGTTAGCTGTAGTATATTTAACATGTGGTTTTTATTGAAGTTTAATAGAAGTGTTGTGTGCATAACGAATGGTTTAAAAATAAATGTACTTAGTCCGCAGTACAACAGGCCCACTCACCCCGATCTGGATGAACCCGGAATTTTCACTGGGGATCAACCCCAAATATTTCATGAGGTGGAAGGAAGGAGGACTGGAGAGGGTGCAAGACTTTTTCGAGGAGGGAAATCCCCTGGACTTCGAGGCCTGCAAAATGAAATTCAACGTTCCAGAAAGTGAGAGGTTCAGATACACCCAACGATGGCACTGGCTCTCAAACAGGAGCATGAAAAACCTCGAAAGCAGAGACCTCACAGCCCTGGAGCAAACCCTCACATCGACTCCCCCCAAGGGCAAGATATCTACCCTCTACAAGATACTAGACAGAACTGACCCTAGCCGCAAGGAGCCATATATGCTCAAATGGGAGAAAGACATTGGGAGACCCATCGATCCGGAGGAATGGGACCACATCTGGACAAGAGGAAATAGAAGCTCGAAATGTGTGTCCAACAAGGAGGGGGCATTCAAGGTATGCTACAGGTGGTACCGAACCCCAGAATCGCTCAACAAATGCAACCCGGCAATCCCACCGCCGTGCTGGAGAGGTTGCCCAGACAAAGGCACACTATACCATCTGCTCTGGACATGCCCCAAGGCGACTCAATTTTGGAAAGCCGTGTTAGATCAAATCAACACGATCAAAGGCTTGTCAATCCCATGGGACCCGGGTATCGTACTTCTAGGAGCAAGCAGTGAGGGCCAATTCCCCCTATCAGGCCACAGAGCAAAACTATGTGCCCACCTGTTGACGGCCACCAAGATTTCAGTGGCAAGACTGTGGAAAAACCCAGAGGGCCCGGCGGTCCAAATGTGGTGGACTAAATGCTGGGACATAATAGCGGCGGAAAAAATTACTGCCCTCCGGTTTGGGAACAGAGACAAATTCTTCCAAACGTGGTCCCCCTTCCCAGACTACGCACAGGCATACCCAGGCCTGGCCCGACAACCTCCCTCTCTACGGTGGATGGACAAATATGACTAAAATGGAGTATGGAAGGGCAGCCAGAGATATCGACCTTAGGAGGTCCTCGTCTGCTCGTACAATTTGAGACAAAACATCGAAGGCCTAGGACTGGGTAGTGCCCCCCCACCCCCATAACTTTTAACCCGATGAGGGGCCTCGGTTAGCTCACCTCCCCCCCCCCTCCCTCCCCACGGACTTGTGTTTTCTTCTCTGACCTACTGTTGTTGTTTATGTATTCTGTTTGTTTCTTTTACCTGCATTCACAAGCAAAGCAACGCTGATTGAAGCACTCTCAATTTACATAACACAATGTATAACTTGCTTGTATAAAACCAATAAAAACATGTTTGGAAAAAAAAAATGTACTTATATTTTTCTACCTGAAACCTTGAGTCAGTGTTTGCTTGAGTCACAGTAATTGTGGTCCCTGTGTGTAATCTCTGCTACTGCTCATATACTCTTGAGGTAGGCCTGGCTGCGCCGCCACTGCTTCCACTATGACATAGTAGTACGGGCTTGTACCAAAGGTAAAACTTGGATCACCACCTGCAGTCTTAATTGTGTGTAGTGGTCTCCAAGGGCACTGCACAGGATTCTGCCTAACACCAACCTAATTTCGCAGTCTAGTACTAGCCAATGAAAGGATGGCAGCCAAAAAAACAATCCTAACAAAGTAATCACTGGACCTCTTTGCAAGGGAAAACAAGGTTTATTACATCAAAAGGGGTCTCAGATGGCCCCGTAGAACCAAAGTGACAGAGCTCTTATTTCCGGAAGGAGACAGGATATATAGTGGCCAGACCTCAAATTAAACAATACTAGGCATAATAAATACAGCATAATCCCACCACTTATAGAAGATGCTAATCCCCCACCTTATAGTCACTTGAGCGATTTGACACATCTAAACTACCCCCATTCTCCTAGAAACGTGGTCCCCTACATTGTCGCTGTTGAACCCAAGTATAAGAATGGTGGGTTCTTATCAATAGGTTTGTAAAATGGAGACCTCACGTGATGTGCACCCTCCCATTCCAGACACGATCAAAGTAACTTGGCGAGACCAACTTTGCTTTGATTAGTCAATAGGCTTCCTCATTAACTCAGATGCCAAGGCGCACACAAGCTGCACCCCCGTTCTTGTACTATATTTTTTGGCATCACCTCTGCTCCTTCTGTCCCAAATCACAAGACGTTCCAGACAGCCCCCCCCACTATATCTCCTCCCAACCACAAGTGCCCAGGGATAATGTGACTAGGGCACCGCTCTCGAGTCTGAATTTCGAGGATTTATTTTCTTAAGTTGTGTCTAGGTGTAATTCATCTGGGGTGTCCGCCCCGGGGTGACAGCAGTAGTGTTCTAAATCTTTACCTGGCTCTTTGGCATCACAGAACCTCGTGCCCTGTTCTCATGAATTTGTCCTTCAAATGGCACTTCTCTTCCTGCTCTTTTACCAACTAACATTCCGTTCCCAATACATTCAGGCCCGCAGCTGGATACAATTAGTGCTTATCTGCGCACCATGGGGGCCTCTGACCCCAACTTCTCTCCTGGGAAACGGGATTTGTATTTGGAGCTGACCTATCAGAGCCGCAACTCCAAAGCAAGGCCCGCGTGCTCTTCTTTTCATCGTGAGCTAGGCCTTAACATACAAAATGGCGACGCTTCTGCAAATTTAATACACCAACCTCTCTTCTACCACACTGCCTTACTGACTCCATCTTCTGCTTATTTCAATCCTTCCCACACATCACGCTATCATACGTCACTACAATACATCAATTACACACTGGCCTATAATACTGCGCTATTTAGGACCTCTGCAATCACAACAGTAATGCATTTGTTGCTCTTTCTGTGTTGCTATAATATGTACCAGACCGAACTAAAACAATATATGCGCTATCCGCGGCACAACCTTCACTCTGCTACCACAATGTTGCACTCTAATAGGTTTTCCTCAACCTGAAGCTTTTTTGCCTGGCTCGGATGCTGTACGTGCATCCCAACATTCCCTCCTTTAGTTATGTTATAATTTGTATTAAGCACACAGTCGCCAAAAAGGCATCATGGTACTAGAGAGTACCCCGGGATTTGACAGGCGACTAAAACAGGTGGGTCTTTAAGAGTTGTTGAAACCCAAGATTTCGAGGGGATTGGGTCCTCCGACGTATTCCATATCTATGACATGTAATCACCACAGCTGTGCTGCTTCGGAAACTTTTTCTGCGTCCTGCGTCGATGACGTCGATGCGCCGTCGTCGAGGACCTCCTCCGACGTCCGACGTCATCCGATGTGATAAGTAGGACGCACGACGCCCATAGCCTCAGTTCCGTTTTTTCCGCGAACGTGTTGCTTCGTGTTTCTCGGTTCTAAGCCTCGACTCTTTGGAGTTCTGTTCTTTCTGGTTCTTCGAACCTGTTCGTTTGTGAATTTCCTTCGGCGATGTCTTCCACTTCGTCTTCAACCCCGCGTCCGGGCTTTAAGAAGTGCGGGGAGTGTGGGTCCAAGATGTCGGTGACTGACTCGCACGACGCCTGCCTCTGGTGCCTCGGGGAGGCCCACGACACGGATGACTGTATCGACTGCCAGTCGCTCACGTCCAAAGCCTTACGCGAACGTAAGAAGAAGTTGTCGGTAGGTCGGGTGTCCAAGCCCCGGAAGTCGAAGTCGGCGGGGCTTTCGACGGATGATTCGAGGGGTGACTCTCCGCGTCATCGTCGGAAGTCTCGTCGGTCTTCTTCTAGGAGTGGGTCTCGCCACTCCTCAGCCTCTTCGAGGCGTTCTCGGAAGCGCCGTCACCGGTCGCCTTCCAGGTCCTCTTCCGAGGATTCTGCACGGCACGTCGGTTACCCCACCAGCCGTGTGACGCCGGAGGAATGGGCTTCCTTCGGGAAGAAAATGTTGCCGATTCTTGAGTCGCAGGGTACTCAGCCGTCCGCGCCCCCGAGTGGGGTCGGCCGTGTGAGGTCGAGAGACGCCGCTCGCAAGAGTGGTCGGCACGAGTCACGGGAGCGGTCCCGTTCGGACAAGGAGGCTCGTTCTCGCCGTACCCGTTCCAGGTCCCGGTCCTCGACGCGTTCGAGACCGTGTGCTCCTGTGAAGTCTTTGAGGAAGACATCGACGTCTGAGGCGTCGAGGGCGTCGACAGGCTTTCTCGAGGCTCCGGCTTCGAGGACGTCGTCGAGGCCGTCGACGATCAGGTCGTCGAGGGACACGCTCGGGGCTCCGGCCTCGAGGGCTGTGTCGACGCCGCCGATACTGGAGGCGCTGCATCTGACGTCGACGCCGATTTCCTCGACGCCGATCCTCTCGGCGCCGTTGCCGGTTTTCTCGGCGTCGGCGCCGATTCGCTCGACGCCATCGACGCCTTTCGTGTCGGAGGTGCCCGGTGTCACGGGTGTGCCCCCTAGGAAGGCTCTGGTTAAGAGCAAGCACTCTCGGGTGCCTTTTCGCCGCCTGGAATATATTTCGGAGGCGGATGAGGATTCTGATGGCCTGGTTCCTAGTCGGGTGCCAGATGAAATTGTCTCGGGCCATAGTCAGTTTGACGATTTGAGGCAGTCACTGCATGATGCCAGTGGACTGGACACCTCTCCGGAGGTGGAATTTTGTAGGCCTGAGCCTGGCTCCCATGCCGATTCCTCGTACCGGCGCCTTATGGCTAGGGTGTCTGAGTATCTGGGATGGTCTGCTCCCCCAGGGGAGTTTGTGCAGGATGATCTGACGGACATCCTTGATGTTGGTCCCCCAACTGACCCGGTACTGCCGTTCCATATGGCTTTACAGAGAAGAGTGGCGGCGGCTTGGACTGCTCCGGAGAGTCTCCCGGCGGTGGGCAGATCCTTGTCGCGTAAATACCGTCCAGCCAGTAGCGACCCCTGCTACTTGACCAGGCACCCCACTCCGGAAGGTTTGGTGGTGCAGGCGGCCACGGCCCCGGCAAAGCAGGCGTCGTACCCTACCATCCCTCCTGATAGGGACGACAAACGCTTTGATGGCTGGGCGAAGAAAGTGTTTTCTTCTGGTGGTATGGCGCTTCAGGCGGCCAACTCCATTTGTGCCTTGTCACGTTTCACGCACACTCTGTGGAACTGTGTTGCGTTAGCGGCTGAACATATTCCCGAAGGGGATGAACGGGATGGTTTCCTTGCTATGGTCCAGGATGGTAAGGATGCCATGTGTGAGTCTGTTCAGTCGGGTCTGGACTTGGCTGAATGCGTCAGTAGGTCCATGGCGGCGAGCACCGTGATACGCAGGTTTGCGTGGTTGCGGAAGTCGGGGTTTGCTCCTGATGTGCAGTCCCGGCTCCTCAACATGCCCTTTGATGGTGAACACCTTTTTGGCAGCAAGGCTGACGAGAGCCTTGAGAGGTTGCAGACCTCAAAAGCTGCAGCGAAGTCGTTGGGCGCTGCAGTTCGACCACTCTGCCTTTTCGTCCTAGGGGACAGCAGTGGAGGGGTGGTTCCTTTCGCTATTACTCATCCTTCAGTAAAGCGAGAGGAGCTGGCAGTCAAAAAGGCCAACGCAGGGGTACCAGAGGTGGACGACAGGGTACCCGTGGTGCCAAGGCCGCTCGGGCAGTTGCCTCTTTGCCCTCAGGTAACGCCGCAGCCGCTCCCACTCAGTCGTGAGGCCATGTCCCATGGTTCGCCGGTTGGGGGAAGGCTGGCGCAGCATCTTGTAGAGTGGCAAGCCATTACTTCAGATGTGTGGGTTCTGGAGATCATAACCCACGGCTACTGTCTTCCTTTTCGGCACAGGCCTCGCGACAATCCACCGGGGAACCTCTCTTTGCAGAGTCCGGATCCGCTCCTTGCGCAGGAAATTCAAGCCCTGCTGGAGAAAGGCGCCATAGAACTGGTGCCTGTAGCGGAGAGGAACAAGGGATGGTATTCCCCTTATTTTTTGGTTTCGAAGAAAGACGGGGGATTGAGACCCATCATGGACTTGCGCGGTTTGAACAAACTCCTCAGGAAGGACAAGTTCAAGATGGTTACTCTCTCTCAAGTCCTCCAGGCCCTTCAGCTTCAGGACTGGTTGGTGTCACTCGACCTCAAGGATGCTTACTTCCATGTGCCGATCCATCCCAAGCACAAGAAGTACCTGAGGTTCGCGGTTGGCGACTCGCACTTTCGGTTTCGGGTCCTGCCGTTCGGATTGACCTCCGCCCCGAGGGTTTTCACCAAGCTCATGGTGGTGGTGGCAGCGCATCTCAGGCAAGGGGGGATTCACGTCTACCCCTACCTGGACGATTGGTTGATCAGGGGGAGCTCTCCCGAGCAAGTCCTGGATCATCTATCGATCACCTGTCGCTCCCTTCACAGGCTGGGCTTCTCCCTCAATTTAAAGAAGTCCCATTTGACACCAACACAGCGGCTCCAGTACATCGGAGCAGTGCTCGACACTTCCCTGGGGCAGTGTTTTCCTCCCCAGGTGAGGGCTCTTCACATTCAGCAGATGGTGCACAAGTTTCAGCATGCCCAGACGCTCCCCGCGTTCGAGTTCTTGAGGTTGCTCGGCCTCATGGCATCCTGCATTCTTCTGGTGCCAGAGGTTCGCCTGCGGATGAGATCTTTGCAGTGGGCACTCAAGACGCAATGGTCGCAGTCCTCCGGCAGGATGTCGGACTCGATTCAGGTGCCGTCCTCGGTCGCCCGGGACCTTCTGTGGTGGGCCGTCGAAGGCAACTTGATGAAGGGGGCTCCATTTTGGCTTCCCTGGCCGGAGGTGACGATCGTGACGGATGCATCCCTCACGGGATGGGGAGCTCATGCCAACGGGCTGACAGTCAGCGGTCGTTGGTCTCCGTCGGAGTCCAGACTCCATATCAATCTGTTGGAGCTGAGGGCCGTCAGGCTAGCCCTGAAGGCTTTTCTGCCGACTGTGCGAGGAAAGAATGTCCTGATCCTGACGGACAACACAGTGGCCATGCACTACCTCAACAAAAAGGGGGGGGCAGGGTCACTTCCTCTGTGCAGAGAGACGATGCAGCTCGAGTTCTGGGCCATCCAGCAGGAAGTTTCGATCTCGGCAGTTCATCTGGCCGGAGCCGAAAACGTGACGGTGGACGCTCTGAGCAGGCAGAGCGTGATCTCTCACGAGTGGGAGTTGGCTCAGGAGATTCTCCTGGAGATCTTCGCCCTTTGGGGGACCCCTCAAGTGGATCTCTTCGCCGCCAGTGTCAACCGGAAGTGCGAAAGGTTTTGCTCGCGGGAATTTCCTCCAAAAGGAGCCTTAGGAGACGCGTTCGTGGTGGAGTGGTCATTCCCGCTGCTGTACGCGTTTCCTCCAGTCCCCGTCATCCCGCAAGTGCTGCGGAGGTTACGGAAGTTCGGTTCCCGGATGATCCTCATTGCCCCGGCATGGGCTCGGAGGACGTGGTACCCGGACCTTCTCGACTTATCCATCTGCCCTCCACGTCGTCTTCCCTACCGAGACGATCTGCTCTCACGGGAGGGGGGTCAGGTTCTCCATCCAGAGGTCAGATCCCTCAACCTTCACGCTTGGCTTCTGAAAGGTTGAGGTATAAGGATTGGGACCTCCCTGAGGACGTGATGGAGGTGTTGCTTTCGGCCCGAAGGCCGGCAACAAAGTCTCTGTACCGTTGCCGTTGGCGTAAGTTCTGCGACTGGTGCAGAGTTCAGAATGTGGATCCTTTTGCATGTGACATCCCCATGGTTCTGTCCTTTTTACTTTCTTTGGCCCACAGGGGCTTGCAAGTGGGTACCGTTAAGGGTTACCTGGCGGCGCTGTCCATCTTTAAGCGCTCGTCTGAAGAGTGTTCTTACTTTAAAATCCCTTTGATTTCACAGTTCCTGAAAGGGCTCACTAATGTGTTCCCTCCGTCACCTTTCCTGGTGCCCGGTTGGGATTTAAACCTGGTTCTTAAGTTTCTTATGGGTGCTCCGTTTGAGCCTTTACATTCTTGCCCTTTGAGGCTGTTAACTCTGAAAACTGTGTTTTTAGTTGCGGTTACTTCCGCTCGCAGAGTGAGTGAGTTACAGGCACTTTCAGTTAAGCCTCCCTTCACTGTATTTCACAAGGACAGGGTTGTCCTTAGAGTTCGTCCTTCTTTTCTTCCGAAGGTAGTGACGGAATTTCATTTGGCCCAGAAGGTTGTTCTTCCGGCATTCTATCCTCCTCCGCATCCTGGTAAGGAAGAGGAGAGGCTCCATAGGCTTGATCCTAGGAGAGCTTTAAGCTTTTATGTTTCACGCATGTCCCGGGTCAGAGTGGATGATCAACTCTTTATTGGTTACGCTGGAAAGCGTTTGGGGCAAGCTGTGACGAAACAGACTTTGTCTCGCTGGATTATTTTGGCCATCTCGGAGTGCTACCGTTTGGCGGGTAAGGACCCACCGGCTGGCTTGCGGGCCCATTCTACCAGGGGTATGGCTGCGTCTACTGCCCTGCAGAGGGGTGTTCCTATTCGCAACATCTGTGATGCAGCCACCTGGGCTTCAGTACATACATTTGTACGTCACTATTCCCTTGATTCCATCCGAGCACAGGATCTGGCCTTTGGCAAGGCGGTCCTTTGCTCTGCTATTTGATTGGCTATTCTACATTTTGATTCTAAATTCTTTCCCTCCTCCTTGCTTTGGTACTGCTTTGGGAGTCTGTCATAGATATGGAATACGTCGGAGGACCCAATCCCCTCGAAGAACAAGTTACTTTCTTACCTGGTAACGTTCTTTCGATGGGATGGTCCGACTACGTATTCCATATCGCTCCTGCCCGGCCTTCCCCGCTGCAGAATTTCTTTTGCGATTGCAGCTTACGTTCCGCAAGGCTTTGTGTCTGACTGGCAGTTGATTTATGTCACACGTTCTGGGGGAAAAAACTACAACTGAGGCTATGGGCGTCGTGCGTCCTACTTATCACATCGGATGACGTTGGACGTGGTCCTCGACGACGGCGCATCGACGTCATCGACGCAGGACGCAGACGCCGAAAAAGTTTCCGAAGCAGCACAGCTGTGGTGATTACATGTCATAGATATGGAATACGTCGTCGGGCCATCCCACCGAAAGAACGTTACCAGGTAAGAAAGTAACTTGTTCTACTTTTTGTAACATGGAGGGAGAATGGGAGGGCATTCGACATTCTGGCGGCCACCCACCTGGGTGAGGCGAACAAGAGGAATAGTCAGCAGACAGGCTTCACTGGATCTAAGACAGCGTGTCGGAACCTAATGCCGGAATTTCTCCTGCAGATATTCAGCTCCCTGGCCATAGTAGGGCCGGTGAACAATACAGAGTGACTTAAAGAGAATGCTTTTTTTTTAAAAAAAATTTTTTTATTGTTTGTGTTTTGAAACTCAGGTGGAACACCTGAGAAACTTTAACGAATTCAAAAAATATTAAAAGTGAACACATTCAACCAAAAAAGTATTAAAAAAAGCCAACCTTACACAACCAAAAAAGAAAAGAATCAAGAGAAACTAAAAATAAAAAAAATAGTAAGTGATTAGGAGAACGACAAGAGAAGAATAAGGAGAGAATGAAAAAAAGAAAAATAACATAGGCAGTACCTAGACCCAATTGCATCTCACATGGTTAATGATAGTGTCAACCACCAAAGGTAGTTTAACTCCCCCTTAATTTCTCTTCTTTACATATGATCTTTGTCAGCCTAGTCTGTAGTCTGAAGAGGAACTCACATAGCGCCAAAATCAGCCCCTGTGTTTGTCCATTCATCAAACTACACCACCAGGCTTCATTTCCTATTGTCGTGCTTAGATATTTCTTCCATTCTTCCTCAAGGGCCTTACACCCCATCACCCAGTGTTTTATGGTTTCAAAGAGAATCCTTTTCTGTACTGACAACCAGTGGAGAGTACGCAGGACCAGTGAAATATGGGCCCCATAGGAAGTATTGGTGGCCACTCGAGCCGCAGAATTTTGCAGTAGTTGAAGGCAATGCAACAGATAGGTTAGTGCAAGCAACTTAAAATAAGAGAAGAGATGCATGGATCGCCTCCTCCCTGCTCCACCACCCTCTGCACAACCTTGCGCACTGCAGATTCCATCTGCTTTCGCACCAGAGATTCCATCTGCTTTCTTTGTCATTATCCTGATCAGTGGGAGCGTGATCAGCCCTGCTGCTTGCTTGCACCTTTGTTGGTGAGTTGAATGTAACCTTGTGTGCGGTGTGCGGCATCATTGTGCGCTGCACCTCTACTTTCAGACCTCAGTGCCGTTCACATTGGCAAGTTGTTGTCTGTTTGTAATGGTGGCCGCCCTATTCCTCGGCACAGGAGTGCCTTGGAGTGTTGCCATGGAGCCATGTGAACATGGCTTCTGATTGGCCCGTTACGCCTTCATCCTGCCAATGAGACGCCGGCAGGCATGAAGCCGGCCCCCAACCCAAAGGCCCACACCTTAAGGCCTTGTCTGCTCCCTTTCGGCTGCCTGGTCACATCTGAGGGTGCTCCCTTACACCCCACATGAAAACATGAGGCTGAGGAGAACTCCACTTGCTCTGACACTTGATATCAATGGAGCATCTAACTTTTTCTCTATAAGTTAGTTCCCTCTACTAACTTCATCGATCCTCCTCCTTGCTGTACCTGATGTTTAACTACCTGTAACTAACAAATGTGATTCACCCAGCCCTACGCTGTACCTTATTTTTTTTACCTACCTGTAACTACCAAATGTGACACACAGCCCTGCGCTGTACCTGATTTTTACCTAGCAGTAACTACCAAATGTGATTCACCCAGCCTTGTGCTGTACCTGATTTTTTACCTACCCGTAACTACCAAATGTGACATACACAGCCCTGCGCTTTAACAACCAAATGTGACGATCACAGTCCTGCGCTGTGCCGAATTTTACCTGCCTGTAACCACCTAATGTGATACACAAAGCCCTGCGCTGTACCTGAATTGTACGCACCTGTAACTACCAAATGCGAACAAGCACTTTCTGTAACTAGTGCCTAGATGCCTCTGGGTTTTGTCCGCTGAAATAAATGCGAAGAATAAATAAATAAACTTACAGGCGCAGATGCCCCGGGAGAAAGGGCAATACCTTCCGGAGTACTCTTAGCTGGAAGTAGCCAGCTTTGCAGATGACACTGACCTGGGGTGCGGCAGATAAAGACTCAGAGAAGATGCACCCTAAATTCCTGACCTGTGACACTGGTGAGGGGCAATGGCCCAACTCTGTGGGCCACCAGGCCGACGACCACAATGAGGAGCCCGATAGAGAGCCGGAATTGCAGAGAGAGGGAGAGCCCACCACCAGAACCTCCGTCTTCTCTCCATTCAGTTTGGGCCAGTTGCTGCCCATCCAACTATCCACGGTTGCTTGGCAACCCCTAAACTGCGTCGATGAGTCTGACTGGGTCAGGTCCAGTCGGACGATGATTTGAGTGACGTCAGCATAGGAATAGCAGCAAACCCCCGAAGGAGTGGATGAGCATCAAGAGGGGCTGAATATAGGTATTGAAAAGATCCGTAGTGTGTGAGAGAAAAGAAGCTAGAGAGAGAATCCGGGTCCTTTCCGACAGCAAGGATGAAAACCATGATAGGATCTGACCCGAGAAGCCGCCCCGGGAGAGGCGAGGGAGCAACAAAGGGTGGTCCACCATATCAAATTTGTCTGAAAGATCCAACAGGATCAGTGCCCTCACCACTCCCTGGTCAGCGAGGCGGGTCAGGTCATCCGGGACTTATACAAAAACACTTTCCGTGCCACGGCCTGGTCGGAAGCCCGACTGGAAAGGATCCAGCAATTTAGAGTGCTCAAGAAACGAAGTGAGAACAGGGGAAACCAACGACTCCATAAGTTTCATAGGGAACGGAAGCAAAGAGATAGGGCGGAAATTAGAACAGTAGGATCAAGAGATGGTTTCCTTAACAAAGGAATGATGCGTGATTGTTTTAAGTTCCCAGGGAATAAAACCCTGGGAGCAAGAAGCATTGACTGCCTGAGAAACCCAGGGTGCAATCTGAGGCTTGATTTCCTGCAGTTCACACAGAGGAATGGAATCCGAGGGGGAAGCAGATTTAAGGCAGTTAGTGGCATTTATGATATCCGTCGGAGAAAACGGAGGAAACCCAGACCACCTTACAAGTACCTGAAAAATCATTGAAGGGAATGGATTGACCAGACAATGAGATTTTAAAAGAGTGTTGCAGAGTGCCTGAGGGAGAACTACCCCAGCCAAGGCATCTTCCTTGGCATACAGCGAGCGTACTAGAGCAAAAAGCTCCTTTGGTTTATTCAGGTCATCTTCTTTTTTAGCTGTATCGAATGGCCCACATTGCATGATGGCAGTCTTTAGAACAGTGTTGAAAGGATGGTCACTAGGGTGCGCTTGGATGCAAGACTCCTGAACGCGTTCCTCTGACACTCAGGCCCCTAAACAGTGAATGTGCCCCCACTTATGGCCCCCAACACAGTGAAATAGTGCCAGTTAAGAACGGCTTAGTGAGGGGCTCCTTCTAAAACAAAACCCGGAGGAAATCGGTACACCAGAGGCAAAGAACCAGCCCTCTTCCTTAACGCGGCGAAAGTGAAAGTGCAGCCTGAAGGTCCTGAGTGGCTGCTGCCCGCGCTTGTACTGGCAGAGGGACGTTGGAGGGTGAGCCCGGCCCGACGTTGATGTGGGGACTCTGGTCCCCCCCCCCCTCTCAGGATCAGAGGTACTTCTGCATTGCAGAGAGACTGTATGGCCCTCTAGCGTGTGGTGCATCCACTGTGCCCCACTCCCTGCAGTTGCGGCCACACCAGAGGGTCACGGTCTCACCTAGGAGACCCCTGAAGCTTAGTGGATGTCATTGGCGGCCTGGCCTGTGCACAGGGACGGGAATGCTCTGGTACATTTGCGCCTGGGGGTGCAGAAGGAGATTTGCGGCTGGCCCCAAGCACGGAAGACTGGAGAGCACTGGAGAGGCCCGGGCCCCAACAACTGAATAGGCCGCCTGCTGAGGACAGGAGTGTGCGTCCTGCAAGGTGAGGGCCCCCTTCTTAGGGGCGTTTGCCTGCCTTTCCGGCCCATTAGGGTAGTTTGTGAAGAGGAGGGAGACATGGCACCCGGAACCCTGCAGAGAGATGGGACCTGCACAGAGTCTCAGGGGCTGAGCAGCAGCCCCTGAGGGGAGCCTTGAGTTGGAGGTATGGCCCCCAGGACTGGGGTCTTCCCCTACGGTCCAGAACACACAGGCCCTAGCTGATAAAGGCCCTTAAAACCTACCTGTTCAAATAGATTTGCTCAGCTCAGGGTCAGCATCTGTACACGGTCTGTCTAGTACCTCATCTTGAGGCTCCCTATCCATCTGCGCATTTACACAGTTAAGTCTGTTTGGAGCATGGTACAAACGTTCAAAATCAAACTCAGGGCGTGTGCCCGCCTGCTCAAACCCTGCCACTGAAGACATAAGACCCCTGGTGGATTTCTAAGGGTGTGGACATCTCTCTGGACATCTGCTCAGCCCAACATACCCAGACAGGCCCTTGGGAACCCACCTGTGGACACTATAGAAACCCACCCCCAACTACGTGCCTCAGGGTTGCCGGGCAAATTGACTGGGTCTCTCCAGTGCTCGCCCACCAATGGAGGAGTGAGTCCCCGGGGTCCCTTGCTGCAGGGTGGTACTCCACCAAGGTACGGTGTTTCATGGAACCCAGGTCTCTGCTGGCTGAATTTGCATATCTGGGCAGGAAGGAAAGCATATATAACAACAAAGAGACGGTGATGGCGGAAGGGGGTGAGGACTCGATGACGATGAAGAAGGACATTGCTTTGCTAATGGAAGCAATCCGGGGTATGAGGGCCGACATTGGTGGAAAAGTTGACAAGATCAACGTCAGACTTGGAGGAGAGGTGAAAAGAGGTGGAACACAACCATTCCTCTATGGCTACCCTGGAGACTCAAATGGATGTAAGGATGGGCAACATAGAGAGAAGGGAAGCTGAGATGGTGCTAAAGATGGATGATTTTGAGAATCGCGAAAGGGGGTACAACCTGCGGTTCTTCGGGCTGCCAGAAAAGGAGGGAGAGACCGAAAGGAATCTCAAGAGAATAATTCATGAAATCACAAAACTCCTCTTCGATGACGACGCGCTTGACAAAACAAAAACAGAAAGGGTACATAGGGCTGGTGGCCCATCTGGAGGCCCGAGATTGGTACTGGCGTGCTTCCACAACTGCCCATATAGGCTAACAATCTTGGACAAGGCGAAGGCAGTAGGGCTGGTGCTGTTGGGAATGGCGAGGATTACTATCTTCCAGGACCTGTCCTCCCTCACCTTCGCAAAGAAGCGGTTATGACTACCCCTGACAAAGTGGTTAAATGGAAAAGGTGTACGTTACAGATGGGGATTCCCGTTTCGATTTCCTACAAGCTTGATGGGCATAAGTACAGGCTTGCAATCGAGGAAGAAATAAATCGATCCATGAGGGAGCTACTTGGTGAGGAAGAACGCGCTCCGGGACCCCAGAAAGAGAATGGAGGAGACCGAGGATGGCGCATTAAGGGTCTGAAAAGGAGGTAAATCCTGGGCTCCAGGAAACATATGAATCTCAATGCCTCCCCTCCCAATACATCCTGAACGTATTTCTGGAGGTGATACGGAGAAGGTCTAAGTGAACCTTATATGCACTGTGATGCCTAGGGGCACGTCAGAGGAAAGGGGAGAGCACAGTCTGTACTTGGACTGCAAAGTCTTGGACTCTTAGATTCGGGGTCTAAGAAAGTTTGAGAAAGTTTAAAAATATTTGGTTGGTACAGTGTTTGTTGGAGTTTGGAGGGCTGGGATGGGGGCACCCGACATTCAAGTGCAAAGAGCTGAGGCCTGGGTTTCGGGCTTGTTCGGTGGCTCGGCCTCGCCTAATGATGGTAACTGGGAGGGACTGAGCACTGTGGGGGAAGGAGGATGGGGAGGGTGGGGAGGGGGACTTGAGGTCTTAGGGGGGTCAGGTTAGATGTGATTGCTCTTGTAATGTTCACCAACGTAATTGAGCCTTTAGCGCTCAGGGGGCTTACCTTTTCTGTGGAGATTCACTTTGGGCACAGGACCAGCTTATGGCTGCGATAGGCGGAACCGGAAAGGGTGACAGTCTCTGTGTATGTACACTGAATGTTAAGGGTCTTGACTCCTCCACAAAGAGGTCTCCGGTTGCCAGAGAGTTGAAGGGATCAGAGATGGATGTCCTATCACTACAGGAAAATAGATATCAGAGGGGCGATGAACGAAAGATCCCCTGTGGCCTTATAGGGGGTGAACAGTGGGGGTTGTGAAGTTCTAGAAAGGCAGAGTTGGGATTCTGATACGGAAAGGGCTCCGGATGGAGCTAACAAAGAAATGGTTGGACACGGAGGGGAGGGCACTGCTGATGTCGGGCTTGATCAAGAAAATAAGGGTTACCTTTGCAACAATATATGCCCCGAACCAGGGTCAGAAGAGATTCCTGCAAAGAACCTTAGAGAAAATAATGGCAGAGGCATTCTATAATTGGTGGAGACTTGGATGTCTGGCTGCAGGTGAATCTGGCTAGGCAGGCCAGGCATGAAGGAGAAGGGTAACCTCAGAAACGGGGAGATGCAGAGCTCAGTACGGCCATGGAGCCCTATAGTCTGAGGGACATATGGCAGCACTTATACCCACAGGCGAGGGGATTAACTTTCTATTCTGCCCCACACAGTACTCTCATGAGAATAGACTACCTGTTTATATCAAGGGACCTATGGGAAGTAGTAAGGGACTCGGGGATTCACCTGATCTCGTGGTCAGACCACGATATGGTCTCTGTAGACATTAATTGGGAGGGATTGTGCCCCAGAAACTCCAAGTGGAGGTGTAATTAATCGTTGTGGAAGGACCCAGTGTTTAAAGAAGAAATGGAGAATAGAATTAGAGACTTTTTGCCATCAATGATATGGGTGAGAAAGGGCATGGTATGGGATACCGCTGAGGCCACATGGAGGGGCCTGCTGATTGGTGAGGGGGCCCGTAAGAAAAGGGAAGGTATGCTCATAGAGAAAGGTCTAAGGGAAAAAATAGGAGTACTGGAAAGGCTCACTCAGTCGTCACTCACAGGTGGGGAGGACTGTATTCTGGAAGCTAGGGGCCTTAGAGAGGAGTTAAAGTTGCTGGAAGAGGGTAAGATAGTTTGTAACCTACAGTTTCTTAAACAGAACTTTTATGAGAAAGTAGATAAGGCCGACGCCCCCTTGTGGCCGCGAGACTACGGGGACAATGGTCCGAGAGATGGGTCACAGAGGTTGAGGGAAGGGTGGATGGAGGAGTGGGCACGGCGGAAGGGATTCAGGAAGCATTTGCCTTGTTCTATGAGGTTCTATATAGAAGTGAGGGGAAGGCTCCCATGGGGGGAGATTCATGAATATCTTAAAAGGTTTTACCTCCCTTCCCTACGGGGGACCGAGACGGAGACCATGGATGCCCCAATTACAGGAGAGGAAATCCAGAACGCTGTAGGGCATAGGGAAAGCACCGGGTGATGACGGTTTCACCCCGGGTTTCTATAAAACCACCTCGGCGGTCCTGCTTCCCTTCTTGACTCTACTCTTCAACGATATTATGGACACGGGGAGAGCACCTGACTCCTTTGTCGAGACCCTCATTACGGTAACACTTAAGGAAGGTAGGTACCCTAGATCCTTGGCCTTCTATCGCCCAATCTCACTTCTAAACATAGATGCCAAAATCTATGCTAGGGTCCTGGCGACAAGACTGTAGGTTCATTTACCGAAATTGGTTCACTCAGTGGGTTTTGTAGGGAGACGGCAGGGAGCGGACACCATGTGAAAGACATTTAATTTGATAATGAGACCCTAGGAATTTAAGGGGACCCCACTCTTCTGTCTGTAGATGCAGAGAAGGCTTTCGATAGGGTGGAATGGGATTTCCTAGAGGCGGTTCTCACTAAGATAGGGCTGGGCAAGAGACTTCACTGGGGTATTATGGCAATATACTCCTCACCTAGGGCTTTTGTCTCAGTTAATGTGGGATACACGAGCTGGTTTAGCCTGGGAAGGGGGACGAGACAGGGTTGCCTACCTTCCCCAGCTCTCTTTGTGCTTTCACTGGAACCCCTAGCCCATATACTGAGACGGGACCAGCGGGTGGAGGGGGTTGTGGTTGGCAGGAAGACTTACAAACTGGGCTTGTATGCGGATGACATGCAACTCCATGTGGTGAACCTGCTGACCTCGGTCCCGGCCACAGTAGGGGTAATTGAGGAATATGGTCGTACGGTGGGTTTTACAATAAACACAGGCAAATCAGTCCTTTTCCCATTACTTAAAAGCAGGGACGGAGAGGAGGGTGGTTCCCATTTCCGGGCATGAAGGTTAGCCTCGGGACGCAGCGCTATTTGGGTATTAACATCACAAGAGAATTGAAGGGCCTATATGAGGTAAATGCCCACCCCCCTCCCTGATGACTGGAGTGGAGAAAGACCTTCTCTTGGATGGGGCATCTGAACGCGATTAAATTGGTTGTTCTTCCCAAGATTCTCGATCTGTTCCAGATGCTACCCATACAGATCCCCGACTACTACTTCAAAGCAACCAGGGGTACTCGCTCATGGTTCCTCTGGCAGGGGAAGAAACCCAGGGTCTGTAACGTAACATTGAGTCTCCCAAAGAACAGTGGGGGGGGGGGTCTCCCGGACATACATCTGTATTATAGAGCCACTCAGTTTAGGGTTATTATCCCACATCTCAGACGGTGGGAAGACTTGCAGTGGGTGAGACCTTGACAACCACCACTTGAGGCCAGTGATGGTTGGTGAATGGCTATAGGTTCTGTGCAAAATTAGAGGGTATTCTCCCCTGTAGAGCCCAGGAATCCCTTATTCAGGTGGCCAGGACACGGCCATTGCAGTTGGATCCAGTTCATGGGGTGGACCAGTGGGGGAGGATCACCTGGGTAGAGGAGCACGGGGTTATACTCTGGGAAATACCCCAGGTGAGATTTGGAACCCTCGGGGGGAGAATGTTGAGGGGAACCTGAAGCTTTTGTAAGCTATTCCCAGTCATCATCCCTTCCACCCAGTGAATCTAGGTAAAGCGAACAACCCATTCACATCTGGTAAACCTACTAAAACCACAACTCTCACAATCCCTGCTATCCTGTCTTCTACTCGGACATTCCCAATCATTCTACTTCACATCCTCTAACAAATAATTTCTGATCACCCAATCTATCTTGACAAAACATTATTTTTCTTACAATTCCCTCTGTTCAGTCCTTGATTCCGACTATTCCCGTTTGCTTCATAATCCCTACCAATCCGGTCCCTCTGATTGTTACTTTCCGAAGTCCCAGTCAAATGTGACCAACAACTACAGTCCCCATAGACCCTCTTGTTTATTTTATGATAAAAATCCTGGTCATTCCCGTTTGTCTCACAAACACCCTGATATAAAGGTTTTCCCTTTTCCGTCATGAACACTTCCTTACAATATGACAGTAAACAGAATAATGTTAAAACTGTTCACCTGACGTGTCCCAACCCAAGGGTCAGGCAGAGTCAGGCAATTGACCCAAATCTCACACACCTGACGGCCCCTTCATTTCCCCACAGGGATAAAAGAGAGCACAGTACGAGCAAGGCAGAACGCACGACGGGACAGCTATGCAGATCCGGCAGTTCAAGAGGAGGAGAAAGACGGCAAACATTGAGAGTCTGATGAGGAGACACACGACATTGCCCTCTTTGGCAAAACCAAGCGAACCCTCTGCTGAAAGAATCGGAAGGCCGACGACAATAGCCCAAGTGTGCTGCAGCAGATGTCAATGGAACATGGAGCGTATCGACGCTGATAAGCCGGTGTGAGAGAGACTCCTGCTTCGATGGTACCCGTCTTGATTCAAGGTAAGAGGAACGCCAAGCGATTCATCACAGCCAGTGAGTCGAGGGGAGAGCCGATAAGAACCCGGCTGTGGTGAATCAAAGTGGCAAAGTAAGAAAAGCTTAAAGAACTAACATTGTAAAGGGGAGACCAGCTGCAAAACAGAGCCGGCACCACCTGGGTGCTACTCAATGAAACCCTGGTGAATGGTCATATAGGAGGTCGAGCGAAATTCCCATACATTCGAAAGCCTTTGACCTAAGAACTGTGAGAAAGCAAGGGAAGTGAATCCCACAAATATTGAAAACAAATGTGAATGTGAAGTTGGCAAGAGTGAACCCGAAAGAGGGATGCTGACGAGAAGGGGGCAATTCTAAAGTCCCAAGAAACAGTAAGAGTGAACCTGGTCGAGGGATGTTCACTGGAACTGTTTAAAAAGACATTAAGATTTGTGAAGGAAGGAAAAGCCATAGTGAACCCAGTGGAGGGAGGCTGAAAGTAAAGAAGGGTCAGCGCCCGGAAGAGGGGGACTCGGGGGTGATAAATCCTCACCCTAAGTGAAACCAACAAACAAACTTTCATTTTGTTGAAGGAACTTTTTGTTTGTTATTTGAATACACGAGGCCCTCGAAAGCTAGAGACTTCCAAGAGAAACGAGACTTGGCCATCGACGTTCCTGATAGCTGCAAGTGGAACTGTTTTCTCCTGCTGGAGAAGCTTGAGAGTGTCCTGTGCTCCGAGATCCCGCCTTGCCCCATGCTCAAAATGTGGGGAAGGGAGTGCCAGGCTACCGCATACTGACATATTATTTGTGAACACTTCTTTCTTTTCTTGAGAACTATCCCACACCATTTTTGTATCGGTTGTAAGGTTTGGCAATAGATTTCTTAGTGTAGGCCCTTTTTATTTGCAATGACCCCCACTAGGACTGCCTTATTTTCATTTGATGGTAGACGCTTGCTCCCATCTTAGATTTAGGTTTCGATTAGGCATTTTCCCAACCTGCCTACAGATTAATAAACACCCTTGAACTGTGATCACTTGTGTCTGTCTTTACTGTTGCCACCATAAGTTCCTTACAGATCTCAGGTTGAATCTAATGCATAGGATAAGGGGGCGCCCCATTTTGAGCATTTGGTGACAGGGAGCGGGACTGGCTGGCGTTACAACTTGGCCATCCCGCTGCATCATCTTTGGGTCCCAGGGATCAGGGAAGCTATCCCGAATCCAGAGAGTTTCAAAACTTGGTATGAAGCATGTCTGGAAAGGGCAAGACAATTATGGAGAGATGGCAGCTTCATTACAATACAGGAGTTGGAAGAGGCATTTTGGCTTGGCTCGCTCTGTCTGTTTATACCTACAGTTGAAGGGGGTGATGATGAGGGAGGCCTGCAAATAGAAATTAGAGGGAACTTGCACCTTTCGAGAGGATATTAGAAACTGGGTCTGGTTCCAAGGGATTAATTGGTACATTATACAGTACCCCAGTGGAGACGAAAAGGGGGTCCTCAGACAAGCTGAGACAGCGCTGGGAGGGAGACTGGGGAGGGAGCTTTCCCCGCGGACATGGCACAAGATGTGTCGGGGGGGTGGGGTGGAGGGCAGGGGGCCTCCGAGACATCCATTTCCTGCTAGTACAAACTGCATGGTATCAAACTCTTACACAGGTGGCAGTATGACCCGGTCAGGCTTTCCAAGATGTATCAAAGTGTGAGCCCCCATATTTTGGCATGAGTGTGGATCGAGAGCAGATTACTGGCATATGTGGTGGGGATGCAAGGTGGTCCAGTCCTACTGGGACACGGTCCTTAGTTGGCCGAAGGACGAACTGGCATAGTTTGTTCCCTTTGTATTGTGTTATACTGCTGTCGATCCGGGTTAACGGATCCAATGTTTCATATCTGAACTGTGATCCTCATAAAATTCAATAAAAGTTTAAATTAAAAAAAAAATGTTGAACCAATAACCTGTCCGCCGGTGAATAAGCTCTTCTCCATTAACTCTCCATTTGGCGCTTTTTAAGGCGCAATAGCTTTAGCTCCTTGTTAAACCATGGCTTGGAAGAGCGGAAAATCGTTCTCCATAGCTTAGGTGGTGCTAAGGAATCAGCGACAGTGGTTAAGATTTGCACAATCGCAGAGAAGTCACTTAGCTGCAAAGTGCTACACTCATCTAGAAAGGTTGCTACAACTGCCTCTCTGTCTACCCTACGCCAACTGCATTTTAAGGATAATTGGGAACGAGACACTGTTGGGTGGCCGGAGTGTTAATTAAAAAAGGTACCACCTAATGATCGGACCATAAAATAGGGAAAGAAGGGAAAAACGTGGCCAGAAGTCGGGGTGCAAAAATCAGGTCCAGGGTGTTCCCTAGTGAGTGAGTCAGTCGGGTCAGAGACCAATTGCTCTAGACCCAAATCCATCATAGAGGCAAAGAATTGTGTTGCCGTCAATGAAAGTGGAGGATTGCATTTTAAATTAAAATCTCCCCAATTTAAGAGATTGGAGTGTTTTAAATGCAAATTAGCAGCAAACTCAATACATTCTAGGGGAGATGGTAATACAACTCGAGGAAGCCTCCATCTTAATGGCAAAGACTAGCGGTAGGGCCATAGTTTTCACTGATGTTTTATGCATAATCACAATGCCGCCCCCCCCCCCCCCAGATGAACCGACATCCCATCAACATGAAGAATGTTATAATCGCTAGGAAGGGATTGAATCAGCATTGGGCCCGAAGAATCCCTTAGCCAAGTCTCACTGATGCAGACAAGATCTGGGCTCAAATCTGCCACAAGGTTGTTGCATGAAGCTGCATGTGCCACTAGCGATCATGCGTTCATGAACAGTGCCTTATAATTTCCATCGACATTGCCTAACACAGGGTAATAGTAAGTCATCCGTGGTGGCCAAGTGGTGTGCTTCGGGGCAAGATTTAGTCACCCATACTCCGACCTGCGCATGGACGAGCACAGACGGGCTGGACTTTGGCGCGACTTTGGTGTGGCAAGTAAGCCCCCGCTGCGCTTTCTGGCCAGATTCTGATTATGTAGGCACATGCTATGGACGAGGGCTGTCCCTGTGACGCTGTCAGTAGGCAGTGAAGAAAGACTGCTGTAGCTTACACTCCGGTCTGATGAGAGAGGAGCACTGAACTGCCGCTACAGTGTGCAAAAAAGAGGCTGGGCACCCTCCGCCCTAGTGGCTACAAGGAACTATTGTCACAATCTGAGTTCCACGAAGTTAGGTATACCTCCGTTCCCAAGTACCAGTCAGAGAGATAGATAACCACTCGCTGACCGGTTATTGAGACCACAGGTGGTGGGGACAGGAACACGGATCCCAGGTGGCTGCAAGAAAAGGAGGGGGTTAGACGAGACAATACCGCCAGTGCAACAAATGTAACACTATAAGGACTGCTGCCTCCTACCTGCGGGAAGACCGAAGTGGGCTCAAATACCTAGATGTCCCTCCATGGGAGGTGGAAAGATTCAACAAGGGACCACCTGTGGTTTCTTAATTCTGGAGTACAGAGTAGTGGTGGCAGATGCTGTGGTTCATGGAAGGCCAATATCAAAAAGTGTCCAAGTTCACCAAATCCAGGGGTTAAACAGAAACAGTCCAATAGCAAAGTCCAGAGTTCCAAAACCGTTGAGAACACAATACCAGGATTCCAATACAGAAGGGTAATCCAAATCATTCCAAAAATCCAAAACGGGGTCCAAAAGCACAAGGTATCTGGATCGTAGCTCAGGAGCAAAAGTTGGCAACACGCCATGAAAACAGCTCAGAAGCGTATGCCTTAAAGTGGGTGTTGCTTTTATCTTGTGTTTCCTGATCAAGTGATCGCGTGGAAACTGCTCCCGATTGGCCCTGACACACATCACAGGACCCGCATGTATGCGTAGTTTGTAATACTACGCGCATGGTCACGTGAGCGGCCAGGGCATCGAAATGCACGCCGGGACCACAAGCGCCATGGCAGCCTCCATCCAAAACGCCGCCCCAAGTGCCGTGATGTCGGCACTGCTGTGCGGCGTCGAGCCGCAGAGGTCACCAGTGACCCTCGGCCCTCGCGGTCCGACGCTGCGGACCCCGAAGGCATCCCGCACCTCTGCTGACGCTGAGCCGGGCCATCCATGTGACACCGTCTCAAGGTGGTTAAGTATTGCTGCTTTTGTGGTTGCATGACAACTATAATGTAACCAAAATACTCCATTAACTAACCCTTCTTCCTTCCTTCTATACTAGTCCTTCGGTACCCATGCTCTACACACGTGGCATACAGCTCCAACCAGCCCCCCCGCCCCGGGCATATTCTGGTGGGGCCGGTCATAAAACAGCATGCTCCATCTCCTGCTAAATCGACCCAACACTCAATATAATTCTCTGGGTCTGGTGGGGGTGTGGTCACTTCACTGTCACCGGGGGATCCAAAGGCTGCTCTATTTTCACAATTTTTAGCCTGACAACCCCATCCCACCCATCAGTCTGTGTTTTATGAGAGGAGGAGCTGTACCTGCCCGTATTGAAATCATCATCATAGCGCTCTTCGGTAAAGTCTTCGTGCAGTACCTCAGGATCATCTGACAGGAACAAAAAATGACTAACAAAAATACTACGATGGGAAACAGCATTATTACAGCTATCTCTAACCACGAGGGCGCCCATGAAAACATGGCATCAAACCAGTCATGTGCATTCACTCAAGCTTCTTTATCCATGCCAATCCTCCAATTGTGAAAGACCCTTATCGAATGGGATAATGGTCCATTGTCCGCATCATCTGGGGGTATGTACGTACAGCAAGACGGTCCAATTTTCTGGCAGCCCCCTGCCACCTTACTGTCATGACCCTTGCCCCTGGCCCTCACTGGCAAGTCAGCCTTCCAGCTAGGGCCAAGTCAAAGGCCTTAAAACCTCATCCAAGACTCTCTTGGAGTCAGTCCTTTGGCACCAGGCTCATAACCATCATGAAGACCCCAACATTAGAATGGGACTATTTACTTGGGACTATTTAACTTGGGGGGGGGGGGCGGTTCAGCCAACATGGAGGCACACACATAGCTCAGTTACTAGGAACTGAGCTATGCGGTCTAGTCTTTTGGGTGTGGCAGGCCTGGGACTATTTTACCTGGACTACTTTACCTGAGACTATTTAAACCACACCCAAACAGCAGAACATGCTTTGCGTTATTCTGCTTTGGGCAGCGTAACGCTCACCGTGTCCAGTTCTGTGATGCCAGTTTACCTGAAACCAAGGACCTGCAGAGAGAGAAAGAACACTATGAAACTTACCTGGAACAGTATCCTGTCTTCAATCCATCGCTGACTTCAATTCCACTCACCTGAAGGTACGAACTCAATCCTCCGGCACAGCATGCCTCCTGGAATACCATAACCTGGAAAGAGGAGAAAGAAAGACGGCCTTAGTAAGCGTTTACTCACGTTTCCTCCTGAATGAAGAAAGCCACACAATTCTTACCTGGGTAGTCATCTCCTGGTCAGTATCCTTGCTGGAACATTAAGGCATTCGGCGAGGAACATCGCAACCTGCAAGGAGAGAAAAGACACAGGTTAGCAATATAAAAGGTGAAACAGCTCCGCGCATTACTCATCGGACAGCATCGCGCACACCTCACTTTCGCCTACCGGCCCATGCTCATCTTCAAACTGCATGACAACACCAAAATACCTTTCCATACGTAAAAGGAAAGAAGCAAGACATTATTATTCGAATTAAGAGGAACAAAAGAACTGCATATAAAGACTGTAAAGCAGCAAACCTACGGAGTCACAGCAGGCCTGAATTCCCACAGGGGGGGCTTGCACCAGTGAAGTAACTTGGTCGATGCTTGCCCCCCACATCTATGCGCCCCTGCCACGAGGAGCAGGACAGAGAATCCACCTTTTACAATATTAAGGTGAGGAGAAGGCCCGAGTGGTGGGAAGGAGTCGAGGCCAAGGGAGGTGGGAAAACATAAAGACAATCTGGTATTGAATCCAGCTCTCCTATATTGCAGACCCATCTTTAACCAGAGGCCTTACCAAGGGACCGGGAGAGGGTTCGAGAGTGCAAATCATCCAACCAGGGCTGGGTGGCATCCCCGTGGATACCAGGTGAGCGTAACACTTGCGTAGCTGTGAGCAAGTCCAGAACATATAGGTTCTGGGTGGTCAAAAGCCTAATGACTCTCAGCTCACTCTTAAATGAATTAAGGACCTGCTCTGTCTGTTCGCCATCTAAAGTATCTCCCATATAGATATCTGCAGCCATTTTGCATTGGCTGCACAGTCTGGATACCTAGCACCAGAAGGGAAGCAAAAAATATTTCTGCTGTGGTAAGTAACTGGTATTGGTCCAGAATCATCTTTAGTTTCTCGAAGGAGTCTTTGGACAGATAATTAGATTTCATCTGACAGCTACCTCTTAGTGAGCGACAAACTCGCTGAACGGTTGGGGGATTAGTTGGTCCTGGGGCCACTACATTTATAACTGATAGATGAGAATCAGGAACTACCAAAACCGCAGAGTGTATGGTGGTCAGCGAGCATACACCCCTCCATTATGGTGGGAGGTGTAAATATGCATATTGTCCACACACCAAGTATACATTCATTAACGCTGCTGTGCCCTCAGTCAGATCAGGGTTGAACTAGGTCTTATTGCACAGCTGTTCGTTCCTATGGGTGTGGTGCTGTTTTCCAAAAGCAAGAAGAGTACTCTGCTGGCATTTGTACTTTGGCTGGTGTTTTGCTTTCTCCAGCATGGGGTCTGGCATGGATTCACATGCTCATGAATATTCCCCGTCGTCAGGCTGGGAATCCTCGGTAAAGAAAAAATCAGTTTCGTTTCTGATCTCTTTCTTAGTAGTAACCAATCACTGATCTCTGGGTCATACTGCCCCCAGCCAATGACTGCCCTCTCCCTAAGCCCCGCCTCTGACAGCCATCCTCAGATTTGTACCGCACGCTCAAGTGTTGGGAGTCCTCGTGGTTAGCTCTCAAGACACCCCTGGGTTACGGCACGGAGGGTGCTGTGTAACCCACATCAAAAACACATGAGACCCTATGGAGTAAAAGACTCCATAGCCCATAAAACACATGGAAAGACAAAGGAACACCTCAAATCATGTCTGAGTGGGAGTAAAAGAATCACTCTTAGCAGGAGAAAAAAATAAACCCCAAAAATCCAGCAAAGCTGCTGGGGGACTCACTAGGTTTGGGAAATTAGCCTTTACAGAGAATTCTCCCTAACAGCATTACAATCCAAATAGTACTCATTTCAAGCTATATAATACCTCTTCACTCAAACAGCCAAATTACCACCATCTCAGTTACTAAAGGGCATCCGTGGCGAAGTAGTGCATCTGCCTTTAGATTTTAAAGAAAATGTAGAAACTCGATGGGGGAACAACAATTGTACTAGTTAATGGTGTACCAACAAAAGACAAAACAATCTGTCAACAACTGGTCGACTTAAACAAAGTTAGACAAGCCCTACAATATCTGAAAGAAAACAATCAATACTACAAAAATATAAACACATTTACCAGCAACTGGCCAATTTGAATGTGTAGATCCTGTTGCTGCAGCCAGCATTTTAGACCAGTATACAATTCACCCACTACACTCCAAAGAAACCATTGAAGATTAATTTGAAACATATCAAATGTGTCAAGCCAAAGGATCCCCAATATGGGAAAAAATTGTAGAAGCATGTTCTTTTCTTCTACTCTTACCTACAGGAAAAGGAGGGAGATGTGATGAAAGGGTCACTCAAATTAGTGCATCAGAATATTGCTATTTACGAATGTATTCTGAAGACCCAAGATTCAGATAAAATGTAGAATACATTTCCCACCTCCTGTTCGAAGGTGAACTAGCCACTCTGTGTTATAGAGTTGCACACAAAGTAAAAACAGGCTCTTAATTTTTTAAACATGTCTGCTACCCAACTACTTAAAAAAATAAACGACAGATTGTTTTGCAGTCAAGTATCACAAATCTCTTGGCAAACATGTGTGCTACAAATGAATACTGGTTCTGTCGTCACGCTGATGTACTTTGTATGCTTAGGAACCTAAGCCAACCCACATGGTTTGTTACTTTAAGTTATGCAGAGTATGCATGGGATGACTTGCATGACTTCTTATGCACTGCAAACCAAAATAAAGATGGAATAGGTCTAAAAACACCAGAAGAACTGTGTTCTCTTGACCCTCTCAATGTATCAAGGTACTTTCACCATTGCTTCATTGCCATGCTGCACTTTATCTGCAATAAAACTACCCCTCCGCTCGGAGAAGTGCAAAACTTCTTTTGATGAAAAGAATATGAATCCAGGACTTGAAGCGCCGGCAATGTGGACGCTTCTCCTGTAGCCTCCTTGAGAAGTTTGTCATACGAACATGCCAAACTCCGGTGCTGGAAGGCGTCGGCGGATTCAAGAACCTAGCGAGGTAGCATGAGCCTGAGGTGAAGGGCAGGGGAAGGCGGTGAAGCACTGCTTGTCCCAGAAGCAGAGAAATCAGAAGATAACGGCACCATCGGACCCGCGTCAGAGGCCTCTCAAGAAGGCCGCCTCCCCCTAGCCAACGCTGTGCCTGAGACCATCCGCCCTCCCCCACAACGAAAAGACACTCCTGCTGTGATCCTGACTGCTTGAACAGCCAAAGAAGCGGTGTGCGATTGGAGGGAGGAGACCTCACGGCACTCAACTGCACCAGGTCCCAGAACGGCTCGAAAACAGGCGGGGGGTGAGGCGAGCCCACCTCCCTCCCAGTTAGAGGGGCCACCCGAAGGGCCATCCACGGGGATAGAAAGCAGACCGGCACAAATCCGATCCCGGTCCTGAAGGGGGAAGCGGAGTGGAGCAAAGGAGGGGCTGCAGGGACTGTTCCGCTCAGTTTATGTTGGAGCGCAGTGTCGTGGACCCCTGGCTTGCCCCACCCCACAATGCCTGCACCGGATGTTTGAGATATCAGGGGTCTAGCAGCCCGTCCGCGGTTCCCACAGAAACAGGAGCCCTCACAGGAACACAAAGAATCACGTCCCTCAGGAGAGCCGCATCACTGCAGCTGCCTGGATTTGGCCCATGGAGACCACGCCACCTACAAGCACAAAAGAGGGACAACACACTCCCTGCCGGCTAGAAGTCCCAGGAGCATACCGAAAGGTGAGCAGTATACCCAGGTGGAGAAACAGTCTGAAGGACCCGGTCCAGGGGATGGGCTAGCGGTGTCAGTGGGGGAGAAACCCATGAAGAAACCTATAGACCTTGTCCATCAGTGGCACCCCCACAGCGGGGACACCTCCTGGGGCCCTGCCCGCCTGCCCCCTCCTCCGTCAGATCCAAATCACCAGCACTGGCCTCCCCGCAGAGGGCTCTCAACCGCCCCCCTTTCCATGGCAAAACTGCATAAACCTCAAAAGAATGCGAACATTGCAGCCTTTCTCCAGCCCCACGACAAAAGCAGGAAAATGGACGCTGCAAGGGCCCTGAGCTCTCTGCAGGAACCCCCCACAGGGCAATTGGCCACTAAGGAGGACATACAACCTTTTATTTCGGATAGCTAGGCAGAATTCCGGAACTGTATAGTGGGGATCTCAACAAAAGTTGACCAGCTGGACCAGACAAACAGGTCTTGAAAGTGGAACAGAGGCTGGGAGAGGTGGACGATCACGCAACGGACCAATCAGCGGTGGTCACTGAGATCTACAGAAGGATCCAGGTGTTGGAAGAGTGACGAGTTGGCAGGGAAACAGGAAGACATGGAAAATAGGGCCAGTAGGAACAACCTCCGGATCAAAGGGGTACCCACCTCAATCACAGATCTGGCACTTCCTGCCTACATCGATAGGCTTTTCCAGGCTCTGCTTCCACACTTGGACAAGTCGATGCTGCTTCTTGACCGCACCCATAGAATATGCACCCGACGGAGCTGGTCAGCAGACAGGCCCCCAGATGTAATTACCCGGGTCCACTTCTTCCAAAAGAGATCCTGACAGCCAGCCGGACACAAGGAGACCTGACACTTCGGGGATCACCACTACAAATCTTCCAAGACCTTGCAGGGGCAATGATCCAAAGATGAAGAGAACTCAGACCCCTGACAACATTTCGGCAAGATCAAAAGGTGCGTTGCCGCTGGCTCTTCCCCGCCACTCTACAATTTGTTTGGGGCAACACATCTCATATCACCGGCTCACTGGATGAAATGGAAATATCCTAAAAATGCCCTCCCCTACGGGCCCCGAACCCGTGCAAATACCAGGTTGCCTCACAACTGGCACGCTTCCAAGCCTGGCTCCCATCAACGTAGGCCCCCCGAGGTGGGTGGAGATTTAACAGTCAAGACTGCCATTACCCCTGTGTTTTGTTCCCTCCATCGCTCCCCCATTCCGGAAGTCCTGGCCAAGCATACTTTCATCCATGAAATGTACACTGCGAATATGGGACTGAGTGTTGAAATCCAAAGGCATCCCCTGTGGCCGGGGCCCAAACACCCCAATCTTTCATAACCCATCCTTCACTCCAGGAACCCACTGCACAAACCTTAGGAACTCTGTGAGAGGGGGGCTGAAAGTCCTAGCACAGCTGTACGAAAATTGCCAACCATGCACATTTGAAAGCTGCAAAGCAATGTTCCAGCTGGCCGAAACAGATCTATTCACACACGCAGCTCCACCACTGTTGTGTATCCAGGAGGACATGCTGACCCTCAGGCCCACGTACATCCCACAATGGGAAACAGACCTGGGGCACCCGATCGAGGATCACACCTGGGTGGACATCTGCGCAAGAAGTTACTCCTCCTCGTTATGCGTCACAAATAAAGAATGTGCCCTTAAGCTGCTCCTCCACCGGTACTACCCCCCGGTGTGTCCATCACATTCAGAAATTGCTGGACCCACAGTGCTGGCACAAATGTGGGCTACAAGGCACCTGCCTACACATGTGGTGGGACTGCCCCTTCGTCCAATGTTTCTGGAACCAATGCCTCTCCACCATCGAGGCCATCACCCGGATCACAATTCCAAAGATTCCTGAGGTGGTCCTCCTCGGTTCCCCAGTCCAAGGGGCATATCCAAGGAAGGGAGTGACATCCAAACTTATCACGCAGCTGCTCCCCACAGGAAGAATTGTGATTGCCTGCACCTGGAAGACCCGAGAGGGCCTAACGATGACCCTTTGGTGGATCAAAATATGGGACATTCTGATGGCGGAAAAGGTTACTGCTGCCAAGGAGGGCTCCCTGCACAGGTAGACGGACATTTAGGCTCCGATTCTAGACTATGACCGGGATATCCCAGCACAAACTCATAATCCCCATCTATCACGGCTGGTTTTACGAGACAGTACTTAACAATGGACGTCCCCTGACCTACAGAGCAGAGGAAGGAGGGCAATTGGGACAAAGGGGAAGATGAGCGTGCAAATATGGGAGAAGGGAATATGCTCCTCAGCTGCTGTTACATCCGATCACCAAATGTGATATTGTATTGATTCCCATGTATGCAACCGAACCAAAATAAAATTGTAAAAAGGAGCACCACACATCCACATGCTTTTGTGGCTAAAAGATGCTCCCAAATTTGGCCATGATTTTGATACTGCTTTTTTAAAGTTTATTGAAAAATACATTACCTGCTACATCCCTTTAGAAACCGCACATATGTACACTTCCAAATACATAAGTGTGGCAAATACTGCTGACGTAGATATAAAAACAAAGGTAAATAGTATATCAAATGTCGCTTTGTCTTCCCTAGACCAGTTTGCACAAAAGGACAAGTAAATAGCTTGTTGTTTTCTGTTAGACAGTATAAAAGGCAAGTCCCCTAAAAACACATTGAACATTAAAAAGGGACGAAGCATCCAAGTACATCAATGATTACAATGCAATAATGTCCCTCTTGTGGAATGCAAACATAGACATACAATACACTGCAGACAATTCCACTGCAGTTTCAAGATGTGTCGCAACAAATATTTCTCGAGATCTGGTCATTGGACCCCACCCAACGTGTATGGTAGCATAAGCGTGTTCGGATATAGCCTGTGTCTGGCAGGACCCCACAACAGCTCCTGCACCGCCAATACAGTGTTGCCCCAGTGTATCTGTTCAGGTGTGTGCCAGACATTCACTCCTAAGTATCTGAACACATGCAGCTTCCAATGGAGCCCAACCTTCGGGAGAGTCTCCTGCTTTTTCTTCGCCAGCCCCGCTAGTGGGAATATGCACGATTTCTCCGTGCTGAAGGAGATCCCTGACACTTGTCGAATGTCTGCAGCACCTCCAAGATCACTGGTACATTGAGGTGTGGATCCCTTAAATATAACAGTACATCTGCATAGAAGGACACAACATGGTGCACTCCTCCCACTCTGCCTGCGTCAGTAAATTGTTTCCTAATATATATATATAGCTATCGGCTCTAAACCCAAGACGTAGAGCATTGGTGACAGTGGGCAGCCTTGTTTGTTGCCCCTTTGGATGTCCCTCCATGCTGACACTGTTCTTCCAGTTTTCACCCTGGCCACCGGTGTCTCGTAGAGTATTTTAATCCACTCAATGAAGCGTTCGCCCTACCCAAATTGTCTCAAAACAGCAATTAGCCATTCCCAATATACAGAGTCGAACACTTGTATGGCGTCCAAGGAGTTTATCGCATATTGTTCCTGCAAGTCTGTTTGCGCAATAATATGTAGCAGCCTTCGCAGATTTATTGCTGTGTTTCGGCCTGGCATGAACCCGTTCTGGTCCCCATGTACTATGGTCCCTATGACCTTTTAACAGTTGTTTGGCCAGTATGGTTGTCAATATTTTGATATCATAGTTCAGTATTGCTAACGGCCTGTACAAGCCGCACTCATCTACGGGTTTCCCCGCTTTAGGTATCGGGACCACTAATGTCTCCCTCATGCTCCTCGGTAACACCCTTGTTCCGTATGCCTCCTTAAATACTTCATGCAGGACTGGGGCTAACTCCGCCCTGTATGCCTTGTAGAACTCAGGGGGGGGGGCGGGGCGGTCAACCCATCACTCCCAGGGGTCTTGCCAGTAGCTAATGATTTGATTGCATCACTTATGTCCTCAACCGTTAACTCCCCATACAATAATTCTCGTTGGGTTCTGTCTAGTGAAGGCAGGGCCCATCTCTATTAACGTGTGCAGTATATCGCCCTGGGGTATTAAGTTGTCGTGGCGGTATAGTTGGGAGTAAACATTTTTAAACGCGTCAATAATTGCCGACTGCGATGTGTGCACCGAGCCTGTTTCGTCTTTAATTTCTGTGATCAAATATTTTGTGTTTTCCCTCTTGCACAGACACGACAGCAGCCTACTTGGTTTGTCGCCCTCCGAGTGTGCCCTAGTGGTTTTTGCATTATAATCGAAATTTACTAATCTATCCCAGGCACTTTGGCAGTCATCCCTGGCTGCTGATAGTTTCAATTCGGCTTCTCTGGTTTTCTGGGCGCAAGCCTCCATCTGCTTGATCCTCCCCTCGCCTGCCTCCAGTTCATTTCTCAGTGACTTTCTAATGCCCCCAGGGCTAACAATGACTTCTCCTCTAACCACCACTTTCAGTGCCTCCCAGATTGTATCCCAGCCCTTTACACTCCTCACATTATTATCCATGTACTCCACTATTCTACTACGGAGCCCCTACCTGAAGGCACAGTCCATCAGGGCATCTACCACAGTGGTATGGGTGGCCTAGGACCCCGCATCTTCCATTCCATCAGTAATGGTGAGTTATCTGATATTGTTCTGCCCAGATATACCGCCGATTCTTCTTGGGGCAGGTGTGTTCTATCTATTAACAGGTAATCTATTCTGGTATATAGCTCATGGGGCGATGAAAAATAAGAGAATTCCTTGCTTTCTGGGTGTAACTCCCTCCGCTAGGTCCAGGTTCCCTATCACTTCACTCAGTGACGACGGGGCCGACTTTGCCCCTTGCATCAGCGGATTAGACCTATCAAGGGTGAGGTCATGAACACAGTTGAAGTCTCTCCCCCCCCCCCCCCCCCAGATAAAAAAAAGTCTCGGTAAGGAGCTAACTTCGCGCTCAATTTGGTTAGGTACGCTGAGGTCCCACAATTAGGGAGGTAGGACTTAATAAGGCAGATATCTAGCTGTTTAATGCTTCCCCTGAGTATTATGTACTTCCCCTCTGCGTCAGCCTCTTTCGACAGCTGGCGGAAGGGCACTGTTTCACTAATCTAAGTGTACACACCCCATGCATGCTTAGAGTAAGCCGCTCCACAGCCTGGTCACCCCCAACCCCGCCACCTTATCTTTGCTGTCAGCAGTGAGGTGGGTCTACTGCAATAGTGCTCTGGAGACCTTCTTTCTTTTCAGGAAGGATTTGATTTGGTTCCTGCGCATGCAGGTGCCCATCCCTCTAACGTTCCATGTTAGCACTTTTATCTCAGCCGCCATCGTTGCGTGGTTTAACCCCCTTCTGTGCCCCACACTCAGGTCGCTCCCAGCATGTTTTTGCCCCCCTTCCGCTCCCGTCTTCGCCTCCCCACTGTTCCCTGTCAGGTGTCTGTTTCCATATTATATCCGTTACCGTGAAGACTTCAAAGCATTTCAGACAACAACAAACCAAACTTAACCAACTGCACCGAACAGCTGCTCTGGTCAGGCAGCGCTCAGGTGCCCCTGCACCGTCCTGGCCCATCTGGGACATCGTGTGCGGGTCATGGTGCTGCAGCAACAGGCCGACACCAGTCCTTTCTCTGGGAAGTGCCAGCTGGCCCAGACCAGGTGGTCCAACAGTCCCCCTGTCCTTTGTAAAATCTGTGTCTAGATTATGGTGAATTAGAGTGTCCATAAAAGTGCAACACAGCGAGTAATTCTTCAAGATCTGTGGTTGCCAGCCTCTCCCCCCTTTTTTTCAGTGACTCAAGCTATGTTACAGCTTCTTCTCCTTCCGCTATATTGTTATGTTCTAGCCAGATAGTGGCCACCACCGGGGTCTCCAGGAAAACAGCTCTCCCCTTGTACAGCACTTTGAGCCTCAACAGGTACATCAGCATGTACTTTAGGTTTAGTTGCTGCAGCCTGACCTTGATCGAGACAAAGGAGTTCGGGGTTCTCTGTACTGCCTGGTATAGTCAGGGTATATTGCGATTTTGGCGTTCTCTCCTTATTTCGCCCCCTTCTCTCGAGTAGCGCAGGATGATTTCTCTGTCTTGGAAGTTCAGTATCTTCGCGATCATCAGGCGGGGGTGAGATCCAGGTGGTGGCCTTTTTTGTAAGGTTCTGTTGGCCCTCTCCACCGCGAACCCCAGCGAAAGTCGGCCAACTCCTATCTCCTGTTGTAGCAGTGTTTCTATAAAGTTTGTGGGGTTAAGACCCTCCATCCCTTCAGGTGTTCACAGCAGGCGCACATTGTTTCATCTAGAATGCCCCTCAGCATCCTCCATTCTTTCTTCTAGAACTTTGTTCCTCCTCTCCACTTCCTGCACTCTGCTTTGAATGTCTTTCAGTGTTTCTGTCATTTCCCGTTGCCCAGCCTCCGTGATAGTAACACTTGGCGCATCAGCTGCATGTCCGTTTTGACCTCTTCTATTTTGGTGTCTATAAAGGCGCGCAGCCCAGCAATAGCCTCTAGCACCTGTTTGTCTTTGTTGTTTTCGTCTGGAGCCGCTTGTTCGGAGCGGGCCACAGTAGCGTTCTGCTTCTGTTCTTTTGATTTAGCTGCAGCAAAGGATTCCATGATTGTGGTTTTATTCTTCCTATTGGGTGGGGACATAGCCACCGTCAGTGACCCAGAGTAATGATAGCTTGAGGGGTTGTATACTGTTCTATTGGGCTTAGTTCAGGTGTGTGGCCGTTTGCCAGGTCCGTGACCGAGCCTCAGCATCTGTCCGTGGCACCCGTGTAAAGTCTGGCTGTCTTATATTAGTCTGTACTGGCAGGCAGAAATATGCAGTCGGGGGTTTCGTCCGAGCTGTGTTATCCAGGGCATCCAGCGCTCCCCTTGGTGTTTTAAATGCAGGGCAGCATACGCAGCAAATCTCTGAATCCTCTGTAAAGATCGGAGTCCCCCGGTGCCAGGGGCACTTCTGATTGCCTTTGGACTGTGTAGTGCCTTGTGTGTGCGGCCGCACCGTCCCCCAGAGGAGTGCGTAGTTGTCCCTTCAGGGCGGTCACCCGGGGGCCTGAGGACCTCCGAGATGACGTCGGTTGGCGATCTTCCTCTGCTCCCCGGGTGTTGCCTTGCCTCCTATTCATGGCTCGGCCTTGCCATTTGCCACCGTGCCACCGTCTCCCCGATGAATATGTGCTGATGACAGCAGGTTCCCAGTTTCCCAGTTGCCTGTCACCTTGGTGCTTCAGTCGTGAGCCCCACCCAGTCCCTTGGCACTATGGTTGGCGCATCCGTGACCCTCAGTTACTGTAGTCTAAAGCGTGAGGGGTACTTAGAGTTCGCCGCTTTCCACCTGCTACGTATGATGGCCAGGGGTGCAATTGTGCATGCTGGAGTTCTGGTGGGCACCACCTTTTAGCACAGTTCCCTTTGTTGCAGGGCACTGACCTGTTCCCGGGTTCCCCCAGCGGTAGCACAGGACTGATGCAGCACCCCAGTCGCTGCAGGATCCTCGTGGTCGGTGGGGCCAGCCTGGCCGTCACCGGGGGTTAGGGATGTTTAGTATGCCCTTCCTTCCTTTCACTGCCATTGCTATCTAACCTCTTCTCTGCTCCCGCAGCGTCTTGTAGTGACCACCATGTTCTGCCCTGCTATGTTGTTAGCACGAGTCCAGCCGCGGGTTAGGTGGGCTGCGGTCCTCGGATCTCATTGTTGCAGCCTTCCGTTCCTCTTACCATGTCCACCGCTGCCCCTTATTCGCCAGCGTTTTGTTGAGTATCCAGCTGGCCTCTCCCGCTATGCGATGTACGCTTGGGTTCAGATGCACTTTCTCACCATCCCATGTTCGGTCCGGGAGTGTGCTGCGCTTCTTGTATGCAGTGCATTTGCGTTTCCGCTCCACTCCACTGTGGCTCCTTCAAATCTTTCCTTTCGCCCTTGTGTCACGCGTTCTTGCTAGGCAGCCGTCGTGGCTGCTCCCGACTGAGGCTTCTGCATTGCGCTCACTCTGCGCTCCGGTGCACACGCTATATGGCCTCACGAGGCTTCGCTGTCGTAGGCGAGCCCCCTGCACTGAGCGGATTGCAGGCCATGCTGGTTGTGGGAACCCCCCGTGCTGGGCAGATTGCAGGGTGAGGTAGATGCGGGTGCCCCTTCACCTCATTTGTGGATCAAGGCGCAGCGCGGGGCGCCGCCCCTTCCCTCCGTTACTGTCGCTCCGCAGCTCCGTCCGCCATCTTGCCGATTGAGGGGCACTTGCTTAGCAGCCTCGTATTTCAGTGTGAGGACACAGATTTTCTACATTCTGCCCCCAGCTGGTAGCGGGACCGCTTCCTTGATGTTTGGGTATAATTTCACTCGCTCGTCTCTTCTGTTACCTAGAGATAAAGGATTGTTTCGAGGATCAGGACGGGAGCTCTGTCCATGCACCTCCTCAATCCATGAGCCCAGACCACGCCCCCCCTAGATCACGCATTGATTGATTGATTGACATTAGCTGCAGTCTTTTAAAAAAGGTATGAGGTGGGGGCGTGGCTTGGAGCGCCATCGATGTGGTCGCTCCCTTGAGGCTGCCCGTGGGATGTCCGCCGCCGCCGCCAAATTCAAGCGGTTCTGACAGAGTATCCGAGTCGCCAATGCCATCTACAGCGATCGGAACCGATGAGGCACAACCTGGCCTACAATGACCTCCGAACGCTGGAGCGTTCTCCTAGAACTTAACGACCGAACCGCTCCGCCGTCGACATTCGAAGAAACCAAGATGGCGGCTGCGCCGGAACTCAACAACATACTACGAACCCGATGGTGACGGGCTTCAGGGGGACCGAAGAGGAGTAGCAGACGGACCACGCACCACCCAGTGCTTCCTGGGGCACCCCGGCCCACTCATCCAGCTAGCGACCCAGACTACTGTGGAATCACAGCTACTCCACCGACTTCTCACTCGCACTCCCATGCTTGAACTCTCCTGGGCGGCTGGCGCACAGCTTTGGCCCCGCCGCAACTCTTCCAGCCAATGCCACCAAACACGATCATCATGTCCAGGCAAACGAAGGTTGGCAAGGGCGCAGATATCTCCACCATGCTCACTACATTAGATAAAAGCAAGAAGCAAGAGCCCCCCAAACTCACCCCACAGAAACAACAGGAGGACGGGGGAGCCCTCGCTACCAAAGGGGACCTGATAGCCTTCATGGCGGACATCAAGTCGGAGTTCCGCTCATGCCTATCAGAACTCACCACCAAAATCGAACAGACAGCCAAAGGGTTACGGAGGTCGAACAGAGGCTCAGAGAAATCGAAGACCACTCTCGGGACCACGCTACCACTCTAGGGGAAATGCGAAGAGCCATTGACTCCCTGTATCAGAAATGCGAGATCCTGGAGTTTAAACATGAGGATCTTGAAAATAGTGCGCGCCGCAATAATCTCCGCATTCGGGGGGTCCCAACCTCCGTCCCCGACAACAAGCTAGCGGACTACGTGGGACGCTTCTTTGAGGCCCTCCTCCCAGACCTGGATAAATCTCAGCTCTTGCTAGATCGCACCCACAGACTTCGCCCGCGTCGTGGGGCAGTCTCTGACCCCCCCCCCCCCCAGATGTCATTACGAGGGTCCACTTCTTCACAACCAAGGAAGCGATTTCGGCGATCAGCCGCCAAGGGGAGGAAATTACGTTTCAGAGCACGCCACTTCAAATATACCAGGACCTCTCACCACTCACCCTTCAGAAAAGAAGAGCACTCCGACCCCTGGCACTGTTCCTTCAGGAGCAGCAAGTCCGCTATAGATGGCTGTTTCCAGCGGCTCTACAATTCACATATAAAGGCACCCTACGCCGGATCAGTCACTTGGAGGATGCGGAGAGGATCATGCATCCAACCTCGCCCCAGGAACTCTCCACACCAACCCCGGAGGGAGCTGAGGACTCTGGGCCGCTTTCCTCCCCAAAACCCAAACGCACTCCATGGTCATCAACCCAGCAGATCAACAAAAAGAGATGAACAATGGCGCCCCCCGCACCTCCAGGTTCCAACTGCATCTTTCCCTGGTCTCCTCTGACCCGGTCTGAACTCGGATCCGCCACATAACGCCTAGTCTGATGAGCCTTGAGGGCGGAGACGGCGGACCATACCCACGGTTCATACCCACTCCAAGGACACTTTCCAACTTTCGTTCCTTGGCAACCCACTTGATACGCGATGGGACAACCGGCCCCGTTGGCCAAGGGTACGCCCGTACTTACAATGTCGGTCTACCCACCAGTTAAAGTTGCGGCCCCCCGTTGGGGCTCCGCGTTAAAACCTCAAGTGCAGGATGGTACCACAAGATCTCATGACAAACATGGCAGCTGAACCACCGACTCAAACTTCCCCCCTCCCAACTCAAGAGATAGAGAATGGGACACCTCTGGACCACCAAGTTCTGCGAATCCTCTCCCTAAATGTTAACGGACTGAACTCCCCTAACAAACGAAAGGCAATCTTATTAAAGCTCCAGGACGAAGACGCAGAGATAGCTATCCTCCAAGAGACCCACTTGCTGCCGGCGGACGTGACCCGGCTTCGCTCTCGATCATTCCCGCTTCAATTTTTGCCTCCGGCCCAAGCAAAAAGGGGGGCACGGCGATTCTCTTTAGAAAAGACTTGAACCCGCAAATCCTGGAAACAAAAACATGCCCGGAAGGCCGATACACAGCAGTCAAATGCCTCCTGTTGGGAGACCTATACACCCTCATCTCGGTATATGCCCCTAACACTGGACAATCACTCTTCTACGACTTCTTGGGCACGACTCTCGCTAGTTTTGTGGAGGGCCAAACAATTGTCGGAGGGGACTTCAATGGGGTTCCCGACCCCACTAAAGACCGGTCACACCCCCCGACTCCAAGCGATTTCGCCCAAACACTCCGCCTCCTCCGGCTGTTCAGGTCTCTGGAGATAATAGACTCGTGGCGGGTGTTTCACCCCGACGAAAGAGACTACTCCTTCTACTCGTTCGTACACCGCACTTTCTCAAGGATCGACTTATTCCTGATCTCCCCGCCCATCTTCCCCTCAGTCAAAGAGGTCTCCATCGGCACGAGAGCCATGTCCGACCACGCTCCAGTGTTCCTGGAACTCCGGGTTCAGGACCCCAATCTCAATAACCCACGCAAATGGTCCCTATATGACCCGATTCTCAATTACATGGCTACGAGAGACAAGATCGCGACGGGAATAAAAAACTTCTTGGACGAAAACCCAGCCTCGGACACCTCACTAGCAAATAACTGGGACGCCATGAAGGCAGTAATCAGGGGCTCCCTCATTGCTCAAGGAGCGGCCTACCACCGGAACAGACGCCAGACCCGAATAGCTTTAGAGGACGAGCTAAGAGAGGCTGAGGCAATCCACAAAGAAAAAGGCTGGTCCCCTAAAACGCAACGGATCATGCGAACAGCGAGGAAAAAGCTTGAAGCCCACTACGTGGAACAAACCGCCCTACTGATGGCAAAAGCCAAACAATCATATTACGCGAAGGGCAACAAGGCGAACAGGTTCCTGGTGGCCAAACTAGCCAAACAGAGATGCGTCAACACGATTGCAGGTCTGCGTGATCCTGAGGGGGTCACCCGATACTCGGAGCCCGAAAAAGGACAGCTCGCGACAGACTACCTGACCCAAATCATGAAGGCAACCCCTCGGAACCGACCGCAACAGGTGGAATATCTGCAGAGGGCAGCGGTACCCCGTCTCGCCAACACAACGAGAGACGAATTGGAGGAACCCATCACAGGGGAGGAGGTCGAGGAGGCTATCAAGTCGCTTAAAACACAAGCCCTAGGTCCGGACGGCTTTTCGACCAGATTCTATAAACTATTCAGGCCACAACTGACCCCCCATCTGGTGACCCTGTTCAACTCCTTCAGAGACACAGGCGCTGTCACCCCATCGATGCAGGAATCGACCACCATCCTCCTGCCCAAACCAGGAAAGGGCCCAAGGAGTCTAACCTCCTACAGACCGATTGCACTCTTAAACATTGATGCAAATATATATTCAAAAATCCTGGCAAACAGGGGCGCTGTTGAGCGCCGAACAAGATGGCCGCCTGAGGCGAGAGCTCCGCGGCCGGCAGATCACTCTATCCTGATTTTAGGCATTTAAAATCTACAACTTGAATCAGACTGCTACGATTCGTGAGCTGCGGGACCAGGGACCAACTGGCCCAAATCCCGAAGAAAATCGGTGCCGGTAACCCTGGGATCGGGAACTGCCGCGACCATCCCCCAACACCCACATGTCTGCGCGCCGAGATCCGACGCCCGAGGAAGGTCAGTCGGCCCAGGCCCTTGGAGCTGTGCCGCCCCGCCTCTCCTGCGGAGGCCTGTGAGACGTTCGAACACCTCAGCGGCGACGACCTGGAATGAACCACACGACTGCCTGGGCCATGCGACGCCGACGCTGAACACCGCAGATATTAGAACTATACCCGCTCGTGCGCGGGCCTGCCCCCAGGCTGGGCGGCTCCTTCCCGGGCCCTCATTGACTCCTACATCGGCCTCCATCCTGCACGACCCTCTTGCTGGGCTCTCCCCCCCCAGCGTGATCTCGGAACCCGGGATAGAGCTGCGACACACCAACGGATACCGGGTGCTGCGCTCCCCTGTTGGCCTGGACTGGACTGCTGGACCCGTGGCGGCCGCAAGGTACGTGGGGGCTGGGGTGGCTGCTACCCCTGGTGGCCTCGAGGCGGAGATAAGGTCAGATTAATACGTTGATACCGATCACCCGCGCTCGATAGAGGACGCCCTGTTATCGGCCTGCTCCCGCCGTGCGCCTCACTGTGGTCCGACCCCGCTTCTCCTCTTCCCAGGGCGCCTGACTTCGGACTACCCTACCAGCCCTTGCTATGGAGGCCTGGTCCCTCTGGGGGCTATGCTTTGCTGACACCATCGGCTTTTCCTCTCCGGAGTCACATCACTACCACAATGACAAAAGGGACTGGGAAAAAACAGAGCTCCATCAACATGTTCGCGAAGACTGCGGTCGGCCCCGCTGAGGAGGCCCCTGCACAGGCCCCTGTGACTAACTCAACCCCTGCTACCTCAGAATCCCAGAACATGATGGACTTTATCCGTGAAGGTTTCGCCACGCTCCACTCGAAGTTAGGTGACATGAACGGCACTATCTCCTCTATTAAGGCCCATATTGAGAGGACTGACAGTCGAGTGTTGGAGGTGGAGACCAGAGTGAGCTCCGCGGAGGACGGCCTGGGCGCGCTACGTTCAGAGGTCACGGTGCTATCCAACCGCGTCCTGGAGGTGGAAAAAAAAAGAGGATTTGGAGTCTCGCTCGAGGCGTAACAACCTCCGTATCATTGGGGTCCCTGAGAGTGGCATTACAGAACCGATGGAAGACTTTATAGAACACACATTGCTGTTGCTTCTGGATTCACCGAAGCTCTCTCCACAGTTTGCCATAGAGCGGGCACACCGGGCCCTGACGACTAAACCCAAGCCAGGAGCTCCTCCACGACCCATTATAGCGCGTGTCCTTAACTTTCGAGACCGTGATGCCCTCCTTAGAGCCGCAAGACTCAAAGGCGAACTTCTATTGGATGGAGCAAGGATACACCTATACCGTGACTTCTCGGTGGCCGTCCAGAGGTACTTCACCAACTTCTCTACTCAAAGTCGTGGGGTTATGACTATTATTCATAAGAGTCTTAAATTCACACTCCTCTCCACAAATAGACCCCAAGGGTAGATATGTATTACTCCATGCTACACTCCAGAATAGGGAGGTGATATTGCTGAATATCTATGGTCCCAACATAGATGACCCGGAGTTTTTCACACACCTCACATCCCTTCTAGATGGATTCCCTCTGGTTCCTATTCTCTGGGGGGGGGGACTTCAACACCATTTTTGATACAGACCTTGATAGATCTGGGTCCAGGCCCCGCCAGCTCTCCAGGGCGGCCTATGCTGCACTATCGTCCTTCCCCCCGCCTTGCAGTCGTGGATGCATGGAGACTACTCTACCCTGATTCCCGTGTTTACTCCCTTTACTCTTCAGTTCATGACTCTTATTCCCGAATTGATAGGTGGGTAATCTCTGACGTGTTGGTCAAAAATGTAGTAAAACTAACGATTCCCCCTAGGACCTTATCGGACCACTCCCCGGTGACCATCACCATGTGCTGGGGGCTAGACGGCGACCGCACTAGACGCTGGAGGATGAAACCCCACTCTCTCCTTGAACCTCTGTTCAGATCGGAGCTCGAGGTAGCCATTGAGGAGTTTTTTTAAATAAACAAGGGCTCGGTGTCCTCGCAGGCCACCCTATGGGAGGCCTTTAAAGCATACATTAGGGGCATAGCACTGTCTAAAGAGAGCGGCATACTCAGGACAATCCGAAGGGATATCGCTGCCAGTGAAGCCAAACTATCGGCCCTGGAGGCCCAGTGCTCACGGTCTTCAACCCCTGCGACCCTTGCAGCCATAGGGGCGGAACTAGACGTTTTTCGGTCTCTAGCGAATCGGGAACAAAAATTCCTAGATAGCCCCGGCCTGGCGAGGAGATACAGTGAGGGCGAACGCCCGGGCCGCCTCCTGGCCAGACTCGTACACCATGAGCTTGGTCCTCCACATATACCTGGGATTGCTCGACCAGATGGCTCCTTAGCTATTACATCGCAGGCCATCAACTCTGAGTTCCTCGCTTTCTACGAAGCCCTGTACTCCGAGTCAGATGAGGCCACGGAGGCGGAGGTGGACTCCTATCTTGCGGCTCTCCCTCTAACGGTCCTTTCTCCCGAGACCGCTGGCTCCCTCGATTCTCCACTCACCCCTGAAGAGTTCACGTAGGCTATAGACTCTCTCGCTTCGGGGAAGGCTCCCGAATCCGACGGCATTCTGGTCGAATTCTATAAAGCCTATAAGACTCTCCTACTCCCTCATTTAATAGCTCTCTGGGAGGAATCGGTGGAAGCAGGCATACTCCCCCCATCACTCCACGAGGCCACAATTACGGTACTGCTCAAGCCTGGTAAACCTGCTACCCAGTGCAGCTCATATCGCCCGCTTTCCCTCATTAACTGTGACACAAAAATCTTCGCCAAAATGTTAGCGACCAGACTTGCTCCTTGTATGCCATCTATTACACCCGGACCAGGCGGGATTCATCCCGGGTCGCTCCACCGCTCTAAACCTTAGAAGGCTCTTTAATATAATTAGCAGGATCAGCCCCGGTGTGCAGGCGGTTGCCGCGACCCTCGACATGCAGAAGGCGTTTGATTCAGTCTCTTGGAGGTACCTCTGGCGGGTGCTCGAACAATGCAGATTTGGGCCGGTTTTTTGCTCCTGGGTCAAGGTACTTTACTCCGGGCCCGTTGCCATTGTCCACACGGAGGACAGATGGTCTCCAATATTCAATATTTCCAGAGGAACAAGACAAGGCTGCCCGTTCTCTCCCCTGATTTTCGCGTTGGCGATAGAACCTTTCGCCGACATGCTTCGACAACGACACTCGCACAGGGGGCTTCGCTCGGCGGGCCATGCCGATATCGTATCCCTCTACGCAGATGATGCACTCCTCTTCGTGCGGTCCCCTCCACTAATCTACCCCCGATACTGAAAGATGTCATCTACTTCGGATACATCTCAGGCCTCAAGGTGAACTGCGCAAAATCCCCCATGGGGTTTGCGTGGGCACAATCGAAGTTCACTTACCTGGGGATTGAAATAACACGTCAGCCCGAGGCGACCCTTGAGGAGAACTATCATAACTACCTAGCGCACTTGGAGACTAAGACTCAGGCGTGGAGTAAATTGCCAATCTCCCTGGCAGGCAGAATAGGGCTATTAAAAATGATAGTGTTGCCCCAACTACTATACAGGTTCACCAACGTCCCCCTGTGGCCGGGCGAGGGTTTCTTCCACGCATTGTCACGCAACATCAGCAACATCAACTCCTTCCTATGGCACTCTGGCGCGGTCAGGCTCAAGCTCGGGACCTTGTCTACCCCTATGGCTGGCGGTGGCTTTGGGGCCCCCGATTTTCTTAAATACTGGTTGGTCTCTCAAATCCAATAAGCGTCCTACTGGTTCAACACAGTAGATCCCCCCCCACATGTTAGACTCGAAAAGCTAGCGGTCAGCGACCGTGACATCTGCTCCCTGGTGATACAGCCCATCCCTCTGACACGGGATACACTAAATCCGGTGGCGTGTACCTCCCTGGCGTTAACGAAAACGTGTAAATTACTAGACACCCCTCATCCTTTTCATGGCAACCTCCCACTGTGGAACTTTCTCCCCGGAATCCCGCAGGTCCCTCCGTCGACCGTGCGTAGATTGGCTGAAGCGGGATACGAGTTGCTCTGCAATGTATTCGAGCAGGGTAACTTTGTTGAGTGGCCCGACCTACCGCTGCCCTTGAGGGGAGGCCCGAGTGCATGGCTTCAGTATTCAGCCTTACGTAAAACTCTGAAAAAAACCTATCCCATGTTCCCAGCAATGCCACCGGACGATCCCGCCATTGAGGAACTGACCTCCCCCATGCCTACCAGAGGGAAAATATCTAGGCTATACACAATGATCCAATCTAGATCCATTCCAAAATTCACTGGGCTCAGGCGGGCGTGGGAGGAGGACCTGGGGGAGGAGGTGACTGACGACCGCTGGGCCCACATACACCAGGTATCATTCAATTCTCGGTTCAAATTGATCCAACTAAAGGGGTTACATAGGTTTCATTATACCACGAGCATGTTGCATCGTATGCTTAGTGATCATTCGCCAAGATGCCCCAGATATGGACAGGATGGCGCCGACTATATACATATGATCTGGGCCTGCCCCTGACTCTCCCAATACTGGGAGACGGTGTTCATAACCGTCTCCGCTGTACTCGATCAACGTATAGACCCCTCCCCAATGAAGGCTCTATTCCATGACGTCCCTGGGCTCCCCCGAAATTCCAAGAAACTGGCCGGCCTTTGCATGCTCCTTGCGGTGCGAGCCATTCTGCTTTGTTGGCTTCGTCCCGCACCCCCCCCCCACACACACAATGGCTCAGAGCTCTCACATGGGCCTCGGACACTGAGGAAGCGTGGTCCTGCCTACAACCAGCTCACTCGAGGCCCAGGGATGTCTGGGTCCGGTTCCGCTCCTATATGTCGGAGTTAAGTGTGACGCCGGATACAACTTCCCCAACTACCACACCCACTCGCACAGGTGGTCTAATCTGAACCGAGAGTTCTCCTACACTGCGCTCACCGATGTATGTGTCCTTGATGGAAAATGTTCAAACTAAACGCACTGACTGTATGCCTATACTGTTTTAAATGTACCTACCTTGGATTTACCTTGTGTTTTGTACGCCTGTGTTTAGCTGCCAAGCTGTTTAATTAAAAAAAAGTTTTAAAAAAAACTCCTGGAAAACCGCCTGAACCGCGTCCTCCCGAAGATCATTCATCCCGACCAAGCAGGCTTCATCCTCCACCGATCAGCGGGAGACAACATACGGAGAACCTTGAACCTGGTGGACCTCGCCTCCCGGAACTCCCAAAAACTGGTCTTAGTGGCTCTGGACGCAGCCAAGGCATTTGATCGAGTAGATTGGCCCTTTATGAAACTCACCCTAGAGGCCTTCGGCTTCGGGTCAACTTTTCAGACAATGGTGCTGGCCAATTATAAGAGCCCAAGTACGAATCTAAGAATTAATGGACACAGCTCAGCTCCGATCCCCCTATCATGCGGAACCCGGCAGGGCTGCCCGCTATCGCCCTTACTCTTCACTCTCACCATGGAGCCTTTGGCCCAAAGGATTAGGGGAGACGATCAAATTAAAGGGCTGCAGGACGGCCCCAACCAACATAAAATCGCCCTATACGCGGACGATGTCCTACTCACGATCTCAGAAGCCCAATCATCATTGAAACAGGCGATACGAGAACTTACCACCTATGGTGAGGTCTCAGGCTTTACTATAAACTTTGACAAATCCTCGGCCTTGGGCATCGGGCTCACCCCAGCAGAATGGGAGCCACTGACTGCAATGTCCCCGATGACATGGGTGAAGAAGGCCATCCCCTACCTAGGGGTCCACATCCCGGCTAACCCAAGAGACGCATACAAAGCCAACTTCCCCCAGCTACTGAAAGAACTGGAAGGCGATTTGAAACGATGGGAGACCCAAGAGATCTCACTGCTGGGACGCATCACAGCATGCAAGATGAACCTACTGCCGAGGTTCCTATAAGCCTGCGCCTCCCTCCCAGTAGCGATTCCTACACCAACCCTCAGGGACATCCAAAGGAAAATGCTGAAATTCATCTGGAAAGGTAAGAGAGCGAGAATCCATCTCAAAACGATGCTGGGGGGCTCCAAGCTAGGAGGTCTGGGGGTCCCGGACTTGAGGGCCTATAGTGTGGCAGCATAACTAGCACAGATTCAGGCATGGCAAACCATAACAAACCGCCCCAGGTGGGTAGAGCTGGAACAATCACAAACACCTCTAACCTTGCGATTTCTGCCACACATTCCGCCCCCCCTTAGAACAGACTGGGGAGACCTCCTCCTATCAACTAAACACACCCTTAGCTCCTGGGACTGGGCACTAAAGCAAAAGGGAGTGCCAAGAGGACTGAGCCCACGCTCCCCGGTCTTCCATAACCCATCCTTCTCACCCGGAGCAGACCCCCGCAATTTCCGGAACTGGATAAAGGGCGGGCTGGAGACCATAGACCAGCTATATATGGGAGGGACACCCCTCACCTTCGCCCAATGCAAGGAGAAGTTCCAACTCCAGGAAAGGGACAGATTCACCTATATCCAGCTACGCCACTGGTGCTCGCACCCCCAAACTCTGCAGGCAGCAACTCGCCCGCCCACCGCCCTGGAACTGACACTGGGGGACCTTCCAACCCGGGGCAGGGTATCCACCCTATATAGGCGCTTCTTAAGGGACTTCCTGTCCACAAAGACCCACTGCATGGCTCAATGGGAGGCGGACCTGGGTCATCCGGTCGAGGACCAAACCTGGGTGGACATATGGACCTGAACACATACCTCCTCCACCTGCGTTACCAATAGGGAATGTGCGTACAAGGTGCTCCTCCGGTGGTATTACCCGCCCCTTCGACTTCACCACATGAACCCACATGTGGATCATGCCTGCTGGAGAGGATGTGGTCACCCAGGCTCCTTCTTCCATATGTGGTGGGCTTGCCCAAAGATAGGACAGTTCTGGAGGACATGCCTAGAGACCATCGCACAAATTACGGGAACGGCGATTCCTCTGGAACCTGAACCAGTTTTGCTGGAAGCCCCGATCCGCGCGATCTACCCGCGCTCCGGGACCAAGTCTAAACTATTGACACACTGCCTTCTGGCGGGGAAAACGGTGTTGGCCAGGGCCTGGAAATCCCCAGAAGGACCTCACATAGCCCAATGGTGGTCTAAACTCTGGGACATCCTGATCGCGGAGAAGGTGACGGCAGCACAGGCGGGAACGCTCCATCGCTTTCAGAATGTTTGGAGCCCAGTGCTGGAATACGACCAGCGCTTCCCCGCCCAGACCTACAAACCGACCAGGGCCCGATGGATCCCGAAACACCAAGAGAACCCTGAAGAAGACACATAGACGCTAAGGGGCGAATTGGAAGACCCAGGAGGGAAAATTCTGCCTCCAAACCTAAGGGGGGGAGAGGCCGGAGGGAGGTGGGAGGGAGGAAGCCTGGTGGGGGAAATGAGGACTGGGGATCAAAAAACCTGAATAAGCATTGCTTGTAATATGTCGTGATTTGTATATTTGCCATCCTGCCTTGATTTAAAATAAACAAAGTAAAAAAAAAAAAGGTATGAGGTACGTAGCACTTTCACGTCTCCATAAACTCAGTGGTCTATTCCTAGTTAACTTAGATGCAAACAGTCAACTTTGACATTCCTTGCATCCTAGAATACAACAGGCTATGTGCACTGTACACCCCCCCATCTAGACAGGTACCCTATACCTAAAAAAAAAAAACTTTTAAAAAGAAAATGAATACAAACAGAACGTATAACAGATCTCCCAACAATACCACTAAAGAAACAACCAACTACTTCTCCATCAAATAATACAACCACAAACTGTCAACTACAAACTCCATTGCACATCCATCAGAAGAGGAAAAGTCAAATATCTCTTCTGCAAACAAAACTGCAGATCCATTAAATGATGCAGACACACAACTCTATGGTCCATTTAAATTCAGCAGCACAACTGGACTAGATTGCTATGCAAATGTAACAATCTTCTCTTTCAATTGCCACCAATCGTTCACAACATTTACTCAGTCAGTAAGCTTTATTTGGCAAATTTGCCTTTAGCATACACATACAAATACATCATAAAAATTAATTACATAAAACAATTAAATATTTCATAGTAGACAACAATATAAAATACACAATTCATAAAATATCATTATAGGGCCTGCAAAAAAGCTAAGAAGCCAACACAGATTGATTGATCGATTGACTTGAGGCAGCATCCTAAGCAACCAAGCGCGATAGATACATTTGGTTACAAAATATACATTGTTCACTACAGCCGTAGGTTTACATAAATGAATTGCTTCTTGCGTGGTTTTCACAGATACTTTTCTGAACAGTGGTATTAAATAAATCTTCCTCAAATCACGGTAGCACTCACAAAAGAGCAAAAAATGAGAAACCGATTCAGTCTCTAGACCACATTAGGAACAAGCTAAGGCAGGTGTGCCACAGATAAGACCACTTTACTCACTGTGCATGCGGTGAATACGAAATACACAGTTGCATATACAGCAAAGGCTAGTGTCAAAAGACAAAGTTAAGACATCTGCCGATATATTGCCATTGATGAATAACACTTGTGGTTGCGGCTAAGAAGCAAGCACAGAGCTTCCTAACCACAGAATGGCAGCCTCTGGTCTTCAACGGCTTAATACCTTGATAATACACAATCATAGTAATAAGCTATGGGGGATCTTGGAGCAAAAAACACGCATTCACACGCAATGCTAGCGTGGCTTTCAAAAGACAGAATCGGACACTAACTGTTAAACTCACAGGCACTTGCCGTTAGGGTCAGCTAAAGGTGAACAGTTCTTTACCCTATCAAACAGGAGAAAGCCAACCACAAGTAACAGCTTCCTGTTTTAAGATAAGCTCGTAGGAGTTAAAAGATGCTTCTGCACTGATGAAAAGTCAAAGGCAGGAAACACAATACCAAAATAGAAAATACACAGTTAGGGTGGCTGAAGACAAGTGTAGCTGTTTCCCTCTGAAGAAAGGCACTCACTAGAATGAGGCTTTAAAGGGGTCAATGAGCGAATGACATGCATTGCTCTTGTCCCTAGAGAGAGCACATTCACTGTAAGGTAAAATATCGAAGAGACGGAGACGGTACCTGTCGATTGAGTTTTCACATAGGTAAATCATGTGTGCAATGCAAACCGAAGTACAAGAGCATATTCAGACTCTAGACTTTCTCTCCAGATCAAGGAAGTGACGCACATAGTACATGTGGGCTAAGTCACGGGTGTTAATATAAAAGCACAACAGACTAAGGCTAGAAAAAATCCCGCAGCAGGCAGACCACGAGGTCGTGGGGGTTTGGGAGAGGAGTCGATAGCAGGTCGGAGCAGGAAAGTCAAGCCCAGGAAACCTTGAGTTTCAAGTGTGTTGGTTGAGCCTCTCTTGCATATGTTAGACTGACGGCGGGTTTTATTATGTCACGCCACTCCTGATCATACCATAGTATAGCTTAGACAAACATAACATGAACTCCATGATTGCTCAAGCTGGTGTTTCAGAATGATGAATTGTACTTTCTTTGTTAAATGCCAATCATGTTTATAGTTTGTGCGACAATGCTGGTTCTCTATCTGACAGTATGCTACGTTTTTACTGCGTTAATCATAGCAGGTGTAATGATGATCAAATCTGGTAGAGTTCAGAAATGATATTAAATATATTGACTTGCTACCTTCCAGTGTCAGCTTCATAGTTTTGAGTAATGCTTCAAAATGAGGTCTCTCTGAGTCAAAACGAACTAAACAATATTCTCTGGCTGAATTTTGGTCAATTATGACAAGAGGTGCAAACACTCAGGGAAACTGTCAAATCGCTAGGCGGGAACCCGTGAGGCGCCTCTCGTCATAACATAAGACTTTTGATTCGAGGGGATTTGTTCCTCCGACGTATTCCACATCTGACAGGTAATCACCACAGCTGTGCTGCTTCTGAAAATTTTCTCTGCGTCGATGACGTTGATACGCTGTCCTCGAGGGCCACCGTCGAGCCAACGTCATCGGATGTTATAAGTAGGTTACACGACACCCGTAGCCTCAGTTCCGTTTTTTCCGCGAACGTGTTCGCTTCGGAGATCTCGGCGCGCCTCGGTTCTTCTGTTCTGTCGGTTCTTTGAACTTGGTGTTTTGTGAAGATATCATGTCTTCGTCGTCTTCTACCCCGCGGTCGGGATTCAAGAAGTGTCGGGACTGCAGGTCCAAGATGTCACTTAAGGACCCACACAACGTCTGCCTCTGGTGCCTCAGCGAGGACCATGCCACCGATGACTGTGACGATTGCCAGTCGTTAACGTCGAAGGCCTTGCGGGAGCAGAAGAAGCTTTCGGTAGGTAGGGTTTCCAAACCCCGAAAGTCGAAATCCGCTGGGCTTTCGACCGACGATTCGAGGGGCGACTCTCCGCGTTGTCTTTGTAAGTCCAGGGCGTCTCGGTCCCGGAAGGGTTCCTGCCATTCCTCTGCCTCCTCGAGGCACTCGCGGAAGCGCCGTCACCGGTCACCTTCCTCGTCCGAGGACTGCACCAGACGGCGGGTAGCTTGTCCTACCAAGCATTCCTCTCCTGCGGAATGGGAACCATTTCGTAAGGTAATGATGGCGTTCATCCGCGCCTTTGAGAGAAGCTGACAAGGAACGCGCTAGGGCCACCGTTTGCACGCCTTCAGGCTCGGGCGGTCGGCCTGATCACCGGGAACCTTCGAGGTCCCGTTTGGACAAGGTGGATCGCTATAGCCATGCCCGCTCCCGGTCCTCGACGCCCTCGACCGGTGGAGTCTGTGAGGTCTTGTGAGAAGACGTTGACGCCATCAGTGCCATGACCGGCGAGGGACACTCTCGAGGCTCCGCCTCCGAGGAAGTCATTGACGCCATCAGCGCCGAGGCTGTCGAAGGACACGCTCGGGGCACCGCCTTCGAGGCCTGTGTCGAAGCCATCGGCGCCACGCTCGATGCCGATTCCGTCGACACCTTTTGTGGAGGTTTTACCGGAGGTACCCCGTGCTTCGGTGGAAACTCAGAGGAAGGCCCTGAAGAAGTCAGTGAGGCCTGTATTTGAACCTTTTTCTGTGCCCTCATCCAGGGATTTATTCCAGCCTCTGGAGTACATCTCTGGGGTGGATGAAGGGTCTGATGAAGATTTGGTTCTTGATGAGGTTCATGACGAACTCCAGTCTGGTCATAGCCAGTTGGAAGACCTGCGTCAGTCTTTGCACGACACCAGTGGTCTGGACACCTCTCCAGAGGTTGAGTTCGGTTGGCCTGAGCCTGGCGCGCAGGCCGAGTCTTCATACCGGCATCTCATGTCGAGGGTGATGGAGTACTTGGGGTGGTCTGCGCCACCAGTGGATTTTCTTCAGGATGACCTGACGTATATCCTTGACCAAGGTCCACCCACTAACCCGGTGCTGCCATTTCATATGGCCTTACAGAGAAGGGTGGCGGCGGCTTGGACTGCTCCGCAGAGTCTCCCGGCTGTGAGCAAGTCGTTGCCGAAAAAATAACATCCAGCCAGTAGCGACCCCAGCTACTTGACTACGCACCCCACTCCGGAGAGTTTGGTGGTGCAGGCGGCTACGGCCCCAGCAAAGCAGGCGTCGTACCCTACCATCCCTCCTGATAGGGACGACAAACGTTTTGACTGTTGGGCGGAGAAAGTATTTTCTTCAGGGGGTATGGCTCTGCAGGCAGCCAACTCGGCGTGTGCCTTAGCACGTTTCACGCACACTCTGTGGAATTGTGTGTTGTTGGCGGCTGAACATATTCCCGAAGGAAAGGAACGGGATGGCTTTCTTGCCCTGGTACAGGATGGCAAGGATGCCATGTGTGAATCCATTCAGTCGGGTCTGGACGTGGCGGATTGTGTCAGCCGGTCCATGGCGGCGAGCACCGTGATGCGTAGGTTTGCGTGGTTGCGGAAGTCGGGGTTTGCTCCTGACGTAGAAGCCCGGCTTCTCAAGATGCCTTTTGATGGTGAACATCTTTTTGGCAGCAAGGCTGACGACAGCCTTGAGACGTTGCAGACCTCCAAAGCTGCAGCAAAGTCGTTGAGCGCTGCAGTTTGCCAACCTACGCCTTTTCGTCCTAGGGGACAGCAATGGAGGGGGGGTTCCTTTTGATACTACTCTTCCTTTGGTAGATCGAGGGGAGCTGCAAGTCAAAGGGGCCACCAGAGGTGCAAAACAAGGTACTCGAGGTGCCAAGGCCGCTCGGGCAGTTGCCTCTTTGCCCTCAGGCACTGCCGCAGCAGCTTCAGCTCAGTCTTGAGGCCATGTCCCATGGTTTGCCGGTTGGGGGGAAGGCTGGCGCAGCATCTTGTAGAATGGCGTGCCCACGGCTACTGTCTTACTCTCCAGCAGAGGCCTCTCGACAATCCACCAGGAAACCTCTCTTTGAAGAGTCCGGATCTGCTCCTTGCGCAGGAAATCAAATCCCTGCTGGAGAAAGGCGCCATAGAACTGGTGCATGTAGCGGAGAGGAACAAGGGATGGTATTCCCCATATTTTTTGATCCCGAAGAAAGACGGGGGATTGAGACCCGTCATGGACTTGCGTGGTTTGAACAAGCTCCTCAGGAAGGACAGGTTCAAGATGGTTACTCTCTCTCAAGTCCTCCAGGCCCTTCAACTTCAGGACTGGTTGGTGTCTCTCGACCTCAAGGACGCTTACTTTCATGTGCCGATTCATCCCAAGCACAAGAAGTACCTGAGGTTCGCGGTTGGTGACTCGCATTTTCAGTTTCGGTCCCTGTAATTCGGATTGACCTCTGCCCGAGGATCTTCACCAAGCTCATGGTGGTGGTGGCAGCGTATCTCAGGAAAGGAGGGAGTCACATCTATTCCTACCTGGACGATTGGTTGATCAGGGCACGCTCTCCCGAGCAAGTCCCGGATCATCTGTCCGTCACCTGCCAGTCCCTTCACAAGCTGGGCTTCTCCCTCAACTTAAAGAAGTCCCACTTGACACCTACCCAGCGGCTCCAGTACATCGGAGCAGTGCTCGACACATCTCTGGGGCAGTGTTCGCCTCCCCAGGTGAGGGCTTATCACATTCTACAGATGGTGCACAAGTTTCAACATGCCCAGTGTCTCCCGGCGTTCGAGTTCTTGAGGTTGCTCGGCCTCATGGCATCCTGCAATCTTCTGGTGCCAGAGGCCAGGTTGCGGATGAGATCTCTGCAATGGGCTCTCAAGCCCCAGTGGTCGCAGTCCTCCGGCAGGATGTCGGATCCCGTTCAGGTGCCGCCCTCGGTCGCCGAGGATCTTCTGTGGTGGGCCGTGGAAGGCAATCTGATGAAGGGGGCACCATTTTGGCTACCCTGGCCGAAGGTGATGATCGTGACGGACGCATCCCTCACGGGATGGGGAGCTCATGCCAATGAGTTGACAGTCAGCGGTCGTTGGTCTCCGTGGAAGTCTAGACTCAATATCAATCTGTTGGAGCTGAGGGCCGTCAGGCTAGCCCTGAAGGCTTTTCTGCCGGCTGTGCGGGGGAAGAATGTCCTGATTCTGACGGACAATAAAGTGGCTTGCACTACCTCAACAAAAAGGGGGGGCAGGGTCTCTCCCTCTGTGCAGAGAGGCGATGCAGCTCTGGTTCACGGTCTCACGAGTGGGAGCTGGCTCAGGAGATTCTCCTGGAGATCTTCGCCCTTTGGGGGACCCCACAAGTGGATCTCTTCGCCACCAGTGTCAACCGGAAGTGCGAGAGGTTCTGCTCGCAGGAATTTCCTCCAAGAGGAGCCTTAGGGGACGCGTTCATAGTGGAGTCGTCCTTCCCACTGCTGTACACGTTTCCTCCAGTCCCCGTCATCCCGCAAGTGCTATGGAGGTTACGGAGGTTCGCTTCCCGAATGATCCTCATTGCTCCGGCATGGGCCAGGAGAATGTGGTACCCGGACCTTCTCGACATGTCCATCTGCGCTCCACGCCGTCTTCCCTACCGAGACGATCTGCTCTCACGGGAGGGGGGTCAGGTTCTCCATCCAGAGGTCAAGTCCCTCAGCCTTCATGCTTGGCTTCTGAAAGGTTGAGGTATAAGGATTGGGACCTCCCTGAAGGTCACAGTCTTCTTGGGGAGTGTCCTTGTGGTATAAGCCACGAGAGAGAGAAAACTATTCTGCTTCGGTGATCATACAACGAAGCCTGTTGTCATTACTCTCTTTACGGTCTGCTACGAGTGCACAGGAGGTTTTGCTGTCCTTGTCCCAGGGGCATCTTCTCTAAGGGCTTCCCATTCGGATTTCAGAAATTCTGCTTTCCTAGATTTCACTGCGTTTTTGTATGCACCCCTTTTGACTTGCACGGTCTCCTTACTCATCTTCCCACTCACTGCTAGGTATGCCACAAAGTCCTTTTTAGTCTACCTGCAAGAGTTATCAAACAATAAAGGTTTCTGCCCCTTTCTCTGTTTGCAGAGGGTTGCTGGACTAGAGAACCATGCACCAAGTTCACGCAACAGACAAACTCAGCCAATACCTCATTTGTCCCCCTGCTTAGATCGTATAGATGTTCAATAGAGGGAAGAATTGAGAGGTAGATGGAATGTTTTAGTCCTTGTGTCAGAATATTCTCCCATTTAACGACCCTTCTATTGTTTCCAGCTATCTCTATTGGTACTGAGGTCACAAGTCTAGTTGCCAATTTGCCCTGCCACCTTAATTTCATGACTAGTGGTTTGTGGTCACTGTCCACACGATCGAGGATTGAGAACTCTTCCACCTCACCCCAATCACTCATCGCCACCAGGACATAATCTATCCTGGACAAGCGATCAAAGCCAAAGAAGGTATCCTTCCCTGACCTGTCTTCAGTGCACCTTCAATTGCAGCCCGAGGTTTAGGCCATAAATAATCTGTGCTAATTCCAGGGCATGTTTGTTTGCCCAAGCAGGAAAACTAGCCTCCACAGGAGGAATCTTGCAGGCCGCATCCACATCCTCCCATAATCCCTGCAGTTCTCTGAGAGGCTCAAACTGGAGGTTAAAGTCTCCTCCAACAACAATGTGGAGGGGTCCTGGACCCTGCCCAGTTTCCGAGTTGGGGGGTGGGGCCTGGCAGGTGTCAATCCACCTCATCTGAACCGTTTCCCTTTTCAAGAGGGGTCCGATCAAGATTAGATGTTGTTGGCCCATTTATTAGGAGCAAATGGTCCCAGGGATATTGATGATCCCTGGGGAAGATACGTTCTTGCTTCTACAGCCAGTAGTCCCTCCACCTGCCTAGGATCCCTCAGATCCAATTCGATATAATCACCCTGCGCAGGTGCTATAGTCACTCGACCTGCACTGATATTGTCTTCTTTAATAACAGATTTGAAACACCTCGCATGCCGGATCCAACGAATGCCCTTATTAATGAGCGTATCCTTGTGTTTGTATGCCCCTGATTTGAATTTGGGCACATTGCACATAAAAATTGGATGACCGCACTGGGCTCTGGCAGGCCTCTGGATGGGTCTCAAGCGAGTTTCTTTCCTAGGGGTTTGGTTTAGAAACTTTGGATCATAGTTTTTTGTTCGGGGTGGGTGAGACACCATGTGCCTATTAATGATATCGGTTTGACCCACTTGGGGTGCCTTGTAACTCCTACTTTTGAAGTTGTCAGGGGTCTGCGCTTAGAAACCTCTGGTTATTAAGCGCGTTAAAAATAACCTATCATATCATAACCCCTCGTTCCCTGAGGCTACCTTCTCCGATATGCTTCTGTTTGGCCGCCGCTCCTCAGTCACCCTTCGCGGGAGCGCATATGCTTTGGTCAGTCTGCAACTTAAATCCGTTGGGAGTCCTTTCTGGACTAGTTGGAGCTGGTTTCCCTATTCCGTGACAGTTTTCGTTAAACTAGCCACCACATTTCTGAGGTTGCTAATTTCCGCCGTTAGACCACTAAGGATACTTTTGCAATTGCATTGCACTCTACACTGAGGGTGATAAGCCTTGGTGTTGTCTTTCTCGAAGTTGCTTTTCTCTTTATCAGCAATGTACTTACTACTGAAATTAGCAAGCTCCTTAAGTGAAGCAGATGCAAACACTGTAGAGGTATGACGTGCATTAACATCATGAACTATCATTATTGGATTGGGGTGTTCTATAGCTGTCAGGCCCTTATATGGCCTGGGTTGGGTAGTTCTGCCGCTTCTAAGGCACCAGGCAGTCCACCCAAGGCCTCCCATGTTTCTTTTCAGTGTTAATTGCTGAGTTTTAGACTGCTAGCTAAAGCAGTAATGGGATGCACTTCAATTATACTGCTTGCTTGGTGGCCCGATGGATTGGGGCAAACAACTGGGAGGCATTAACTTTTCCCCCCTTCCTTGTTATCAGAGTTATCAACTATACATTTGGTTATTTGGTCTTCTTTAGTTTGTTTCCTCCAGCCACTAGGTGCTTGTGGGTTGTGTTTATCTTTCGCAGGAGAAACCCCACAGTTCTATTATACCTGTGAGATTACAGTCCTTGTCTTGGACTGCATAATTGGAATTAACCTCCGGTTGTGCCGGCACTTCCACCGCCCGCCTTCCAAATCAAACAAAAAACCCTTAATTTCAGAGATTAAAACATTAACTTCCTGGATGGGTTGGAAGAGTTTGTACACCCTTTTCGATCCCACCCCTGGGGAAAGGAAGAAATTTGCCTTACATTTAAGTATCCTTCTCCCCAATGGGTCCCATCTAGTAATAGCAGTTAGTGTACCAATAAGACGCTGTTAATAGAGAAGTAAAAACCATGCTCTGGTTGGAGATGCACACAAATATAGGAATATTCAGGTTCCTGTTGCTATTTTTAAGGTAGTAATACAATGTACAAATATTGCAAATTTGAGCAAATTACAAGTTAGTTACAAATACGAGAAAGCAGAAATATGCAATAGTACCTAGCATTTCTAGGATATGCAAATAGTGCCGGGTAAAAGCAAGCCTGCTCATTTTAAAAATGTTATCATCTATAAAAGCTTACCAAGAAAAGTTATTTTCAAAAAAATGTTTTTCATTATATAGTTTCATTTATAAACTTTTCATTTATATGTACAGACATTCAACACCAGTCAGTTTGAACCGTTGTTTGTCATTCCATCGTAGTTACTGTCTTTTTACAGGTACTTTGACATAGTTCATTTTCGTAATCTTCAAAAATTGAACAATCGTAAACACCATTTTTTTGTTTTTACCCAAGAGAATCTGCTCCCATCGTTTCTCTGGTTCCATTTGTGTTTTGGATATTATGAACAGATCCCTAAATTGGTTTCTCTTTTGTATGATAAATTGTTTCAACCTATCCAATTTGTTGGCAGAACAGCCAAAACTGTAGGGTTATCGGGATTTGCTTTGTTTTTGTCAACATTTCTCTTGTTGATTGCAAGTTCAGCCGAAGCCTCAAAAAATGATCTCGTATCTCTTGGTCCGGAAAGATTGTGAGGTAAGTTGGTAGTTGGTTGATCGCTCTTATCTCACATTCGCAGTTTAGAGCCAATGGTATTTTGCTTTGAGATGTATAGTCTTGATCGAATCATTTTGGAGTAAACTCCTTTTTGCATATTGTGGGTGTTGTGTTAGCATTTCCAACGATATATCTTCAGCCTGTAATTTTTGATTTACATCTCTTTTCCAAGCAATTGGAACTGTGTTGTTGGCATATTTAGATTTGTTATGGAGAATGTCAATTGCTGGTATATAATCATCGCTAATCACTTTCCTGTACAGGTCAAGTTGTTTCCAGGGTACTCTAAGGATTGAGTGGCAATTTCGCAGCGAATGCGCGGCATGGGATATGATGCTGGTAGTGCCAACACCTTTCTCCAAAATATTGCTTCCAGTTGTTGCCATATTGATCTTTCTAATTGGTCATGGTTTCACTTCCATAGGTCAATATTGCGACCGCTTTTTGTCTATAGAATGAGATGACTGGCTTCATAGAAAATATGTGGTGTAGAAACCGACCTTGTCGGGCTAAAGAGTGTGCCCATTCTTTTTCTGTTCTTGATTGAGCCTAATCCCCAGATATTTTATTGTTTTTACTTGTAGGAGTTTTTTCCCTTCAAGGAGGAATGTTGGCGTTTTCCCTTTCTTAACAGAAAGATTGGTTAGCATCATAATTTTTGTTTTTGCTGTATTGATCTTCAATTCGTCGTTCTTCGTGTAATCCTCCATCTTAGACAGGCTTGTTTGGAGCCCTCAGTGTTTTATCGAGCGAAATACTATGTCTGCATACGTTAAGCAGGGGAGAGGGACCGCATTCAATTTCGGTGGATTAATAGTCAATGTTTGGTTGGCTTTGTAAAAGTCTGACGTAGATAGGTTAAATAGGGTAGGCGCTAACGGGCACCACTGTTTGAACTCGTTACAGGTTTCAATTGTGCAGTTGTAAGGCCGTCCTCTGATATCCCAATTTTTATCATTGTATTGGAATAGAGTTGTTTTATCGGTTCTAGAATGTCGGGCGGGCAATTCCATTGCTTCAGATTATCCCACAGTGTCTGTCTGTTGACTATATCGAAGGCCAACTGCAGATCGATTTTATTCTTTAACTCTTCTTGTTTCACCAGATTCAGTAGCATCAGATTGATGATTTGTGCTAACCTTTTTCACAAAGCCAGTCTGTTTTATGGCTTGTCTTTGTGTGTTTATGGCCCAAGTGGTTAGTTTTTCCAGCAGGAATACCGCAAGGATCTTTCCCAGCGGATCCAACAGTGCTACGGGCCTGTCATTAGCGGGGGCTTTCCTGTCACCATGTTTGAAAATTGGTATCAAGATCGCCACTTTCCACGTCTTAGGGATGTTATTAGTTTCTGCGATTAGATTGAATATTTGGGCACAGAAGTCTGTCCACAGCACTTGAGACCGTTTTATTATGGCATTAGATAGCCTGTCTGGGCCTGGGGCACGGGATTTGTTGAAGTTGTTGATTATATTCAGAATAGTGTTTTGATCCCACTCAAATTACCATTTATTTGTTCCCCTGACTTGTTGGTCATTCCTCAATTGCATCCTTTTCTTATACAGCTACATAAAGTGGCTAATCCATAGCACGTTTGGAACGTCTGGGATCAGATAGTCTTGTCTATTTGTTTGTGGGTTTAACAGGTGCCATGGATCTCGTTAATTTCTGTTTTTTATAGCATCCAACATATTTTCTGCGTCAGAATGTTATAGTATCATTCTCATTGATTTCAGCCAGTTTGCGTAACGCTGTTTTTCCAATTTTATCAATGGGAATTTATCTTCACAGGTCCGTTTTGTTAATGCTTTGACCTTTATGTGCAATTCCTTCTTTTTTTTATCAATTTGCAGATTATAACAGTGCTGGTATTTCTTTCTTATCTTTGGCCCCTTATTTGCCTGTTGTTGAAATGGACGGAGCAACCATTCATAATTCATTTTGTCGATTGCTTTCAGGTGTGCATTGGTAAAGGTATCTAATATTTTTCCCATTTGTTGTTGATTGATTCATAGTCTGTCCCTGCCAGTATTTAGTTCCAAAGCTGGTAGTCTTAGTTTGTTTATTGGACGGTCAAGGCCAGTCCACGATACTGTAAGGATATGATGGTCATTTTTCCACGAGAGACATAGATATAGTCTATAATTGCTGTCAATTTACCACGGGTCCATGTCTGCATCAGTTGCCCAATTTCATTCAGCAAATTGCCAGTGAGGTTTAGATTTCTATTAGCCATTAATTTTGTCCACCTTTGGGCTCTTGATGTTAAATGACAGTACTCTAGTGTTAGTCCATTGGGGTCGTAGAGATGGATGTTCAAGTCTTCACAAAATTCTATCTTGTGGAATTTATGACTTGCTTCATCCATGGCCAAAAAACAAGCTTTCTATAAAAGTTTCATCGTTCATTGCCACGGGGTTCCAATACAAGTTCATAATCCCCAATGTTCTGATTCGTGTAATGGACCTTGTCTCGGTTTCGTTGTCGTGAGTATGTCTAGGGTACTGTAAAATGGTCAATTTAACCCATGAGTTCCTGTTGCTCGATTCCACAATTTCAAGATTTGCGTCTACTTTAATCACGATCCGCAGACCAGTCGAAGGCCTTCCTTTATGCCACTGAATCGCTGGATTCATGTATGTGATGAAACCTTCACAAAAAGTTTGTTCAGAAATCCAAGTTTCTTGGAGGCATATTATCTGAAACTTGTCAAATTCTTGCGTCGTCTGTTGAAAAAGATGACAATGTCCTCTAGAATTCCACGAGCATAAGGTGTTAAACGCCTTCTCGTATCTGACTAGTTGTTATAGTTGCCGATATTTTTCAGTCTTCATCCCGTCATTTGTATTTTCCATGTCTCTCCAGATGACATGCTTGGTAATATTCGATATTGCCATATTTATTCGAGTATCATTTCCAAATGATCTTGCTAGAATTTTGTATTTCTTGAGCTGTCGCTGTTGACGCAATAGTGTAATCTGCCTTTGATTGTATTTGATTATCTGCATATTCAGGTTCTTGTTTGGCAACTTGTGGTTTCCACGATTCTCTTGAACTTTTATCTCTGTCTTCTGTACAGATAAATCCTATTCGGTATAGTTGCTTTTGCCATTTCGAGTGTGAGTTTCATTGTTTTTCTGGCTTGAAATTCGATCCATACTTTATCTAGTAATTGGTCATCTATGAACTGTACCAGCATTGTATCTTCTGATCGTATTGATTTAAGCTGGGGGATGATGTGAAACAGGCGTAGAATGTTGGTTCTGTTTAATATAAGTGCATCATTTCTTGTTTCCATTCTTTCCAATTTTATTCTATTCATATTCGCCTGTCTCCGTGGATCAATGAACATCTGTAATTTGAGTTCAGTCTCACTTCTTCCATATCTCAATTGATTACTCTCCTCATTTCTTCGGTTTCTCTGGGGAGTTGTGGTGACCGTTTCATTCATCATCCTATTTCTTCGGTGACTCTGAGGAGTTGGAATGACCATTATTGATGCCTCATCCTCAGTTGTTAAATCCATCACTATCATTTGTTGGCAAAATGTGACATCCAGATTGGTGTCCAATATATCCTCACAAGAGAGATCTACAGTTAGTCTGTAGCGAGAATCCTTCTTCATATTGGTCAATTATTATTAGTGAGTAATCGTTCAAATCTGTGGACAAGTCGATGATGGACTCATGCACCCATGTGTACAGAGAGATTCATCAACTCTTCCTGTTGCTTTTGTTCCTCTGTTTGGCTTATTTCTGTGTGTATGGTCTCAGCTCGGCTATGAATGTTAATAGGTATTTCCTTGTCTCTTTTCTTTCTGTGCTCGGAAAAGATATCTTTTTTTTGTAGTTGTTTCTGTATGCTCATCTGTGATGTGGCGCTATTTCTAAGAAAGTTTCTCGACCTATTTTGGCTTTTTTTTGTTTTTTTGACCATTTCTTGTTTCTGTTTAATCAACATAACATTATTCTTTGGAGTGCAAATCTCAAAAGTCTCTATCTCTTTGTGTAATATCTCTCTGATCTGTGGTTTCATCAGGTTTTTCTCTTTCCCTTGTGGTATGGGTGTCTTTGTGTTCGTAGCAGCCTCCTCGGGGTACGGCATGTTCGATTGCATCAGTGTTCTAGATTGGGTTTGGAGGGAGGGCTTCTCATTTCTGTTTCCAACATTAGTCTGCTAGGCCATAAAGACCGCATATGGAAACTAAGGCACAATAACCATATACTATGACACGCCAGACACGAGGTTCGTTTTCCAAACAAGTCTGGTTATATTCAACGTTTCTCAGTCGGACGACTGGGTCTCCACGCCTCACGACGTGTGTTCCCAGACACCGTGAGATGCGAGAGAGAGAACAGCGCTCAAGCAGCAATATATACACATCATACATGATCTTTTGTTAAGGCAATTCGACCCGCCCTCATACATGTCATACAGGCTAGGGTTCGGTGATTGACAATTATGACACGTTATGACAAGTCTTCATTCAGTCTGAACATAGTTATTCTAGCAAAAGCAGCAGAGACAGCTTTCTGTTATGGGGAACATGGAGCTCTGGCTCAGTAAGGATATCTTGTTCTTAGCAGAGAAACATTCCATACTACGTTATCTGTGTGTTACGGCTCTTGAGCTAAGGGTCAGATAGTTCTGAAGCAGAGAATACCTTTTACAACAGTGCTTGCAAGACGAACCGGCACCTGGACTACTGATTAGATGCGGCTTCTGCTCGACTTCAAGGACTTGGTGAGAGAGAAAAACAATGTATTTCTGCACAGTTCGACATTCCTGTCTGCGTTAGCATTTCAGGGTTCAAGCCATGGCCTCGCACTGTGGGAGAATCTAAAGCATAGAATATATTTGCAAAGCGTTTAACAGAAAAAGCAAAAAGCAAATGGCCTACATTTCACAAAATGGACGCCCTTTGGTTACATTCGCGATTCATGGATTGCGATGTTTGTCACATGATGCGATTCGCTTCTGGCCAGCAGACTATACGTATCATTCAACTATGGGATTACTTTTCTGGTCTAACAAGTCATCCCATTCTGATGCTGGAGATCTGTTGGTGGCTTCAATTTTTCTTGTGTACTTGTGTGGGTTCCTTTGTTATTGTGACTGGTCTTTGTCATCGTAATCTCTTGTTTCTCATTGGATGCCTTCAGCATTGCCATGAGGGCAGCAGTCATCTGTTTTTTGTCGCCCGGTTGTTCCTGGCAATATCAAATAATCTCATTTGCCACATCAGACTTTCTTCAGCTTCAACATTTAAACAGTCTTGAATTCTTCTCATAAACGCCTCCAAATGAATTTGCTTTGTATGAATGAGGGCCAACAAGGTCACCTGATCTTGAAGTGATTCAATATTGGCTTCTTGTAATTTCTAAAATGGAATCATTGCTTGTCTTGTGGTTGCTATAAGCATGTTCTGCAGATCAATCATATTAGTCGTAATAGGATCTCGTTGACATCCCCAGAATGAATCACAGTGACATTTGTTGCCATGGGTCACCTCCTCTCCTTTCTGCGCGTCCTTTTGTTCATCCTGTCGTTCAAGGTTCCTTAGCTCTGGTAATTGCGCGCTGGCCGCAATACGATTCACAGCTTTCAGCGCCTCTATGTGCAACTTGCGCATTAGCGAGCAGTGTTGAGATCATCCGATTGTCCCTATTCTTTGTCTCATAGAGCTCTCCGAAGATTTCTCTCTATTTCTTATGATTGCTCATGAGCGTTTTAATTTCAATGATTTCTAATAATAAACGCGCTGACTGGAGATTCGGTAACTGGTTAATAGGTGTCACAGTTGATTCTGACTTAATTCGTTGTGCATACCTTTTCTGCCATAGTTGTTTCGCCAGTAAGGCTTCGTCTTTTAAGGACATGTCGCCCTTTATATCAGCCTGCGGGGGTGAGTGCTCATTCACTTGATAATTCAAGCTGTCTCGCATGTGATTCAGATGTTTGATAGCTTGTCGGGCTGCTTCCATATGTATTATTATTTTTTTTTTATTATTATTGAATATAGTTGAATTTATATCAACTTTTTCAATTTATACATTTAGAAAATTCTTAAACATAAAAATCCAAATAAAAACAGCCAAAAACTTTATCAATTCATATTATACAATCATCATTATTCTAGGTTCAAGGCCTGTAAAAAAATGATTGTTGCAATTCTTATACTCATACAATCAGTAGCAGCCAAGGCGACCCATCTATTTTTTGGGTCGAGTTGTGCAAAGTATGCAAAATGGTTAACAAAGTGCAATTTTCTTAGTGTACTAAGTGCAGGGCAATCCAGTATTAAGTGTTGAAGGGATTCCACAATCATAACATTTTTACAGAACCGGCACCAGTTATGGTTAGAAGCAATTTGTTTCCTTCTTGCTTTGACCTCACCGGTAGGCCAGATGTTAAACCTTAAGCGAAGAATTGCAGATCTTAAAGCAGCAGATGGTGCTAAAAGCAAATAGGACGCAATGTTTTTATAGCGTTTTGGACCAAAGATTGTAGGATCAAAGTCTTTATAAGTTAGACACAAAGTTCTGGTGTCGATCCAGTCCATCATATACACCTTCTTCTTTGCCAGCTCTGGATGAGCAATAAGCAGTTTTTGTGAGATATCAGCATGTACCATGATTGTTAAAATTTTCATAGTCCAGTATTTTGGGAACATTTCTGTAGAATTAATTAGGTAACTTGAAATAGTGGATAATGTAGAGTCACCATATGTAGATAGTAAACATTTACGAAATAGGGCACATAAGCGCCAATTATATAGTGCACTTAGAGAAATTAATCCCAATTCGTATCTTATTAACACTCCTGGAATACATTGAGGTAGATTTAAGATTGTACGCCAAAACATGGCTTCTAATAAATTCAAAAACCCTAAAGGAACAATTAGTGTTTCCATACCATAAAGAATGGTTGCTACAACATTCTGATCCCAATAAGTAATGGCGGCTTTAATGGAAAATTTACCATATTTAGAAATGATTACTCGTGTCTGACAAATTGCTGTGGTTAGCTTCTGCTTAATTTTATTCAGATGTGAGTCTAACGTTGGAGTGCCCTCAAAAATCAGGCCCAAATAAACATAATTTGGTACCGTTTTTAAGGATATTCCATCAATCTGCCAGTTCATTAGATGTTTACGTGCGCCTTTAGGAACATATGTAACTATTTGTGTTTTACTCGTGTTTACTACAAGTTCATTTTCTTTGAAATAGGAGCATAAAGCTAACAAGAGATTGTGTAAACCACTTGGGGTTTTTGATACCAACACAAGATCATCTGCATACTACAATGCGCAGATTTTTACATTGTTCAATTTAGGAGCGTCAGCGATTACTTTGTGAAAAATATCCTGCACATCATTAATAAAAAAGTTAAATAAGGCAGCCGCCAAAATGCATCCCCGTTTCAGCCCTCTAAATGTTAGAATAGAGGTTGATAGAAGCCCCTCAGAGTTTAGCCTTACATAAACCCTGGTTTGTGAATGGAGGGCAAAAATAATGTCAGTAAGAGTGGATGGGCAATTTGCTTTGACTAACTTATCTATAAGTTTTGGTCTTGAGACCGAATCAAATGCGGAATGAAGATCTACAAACGCAAAATATCTGGCTTGCTTTTTATATATTGCTTGTTGTTTTAAAGCATTTAAAGTTATTAAATTAATGCTCGTGCCCAGCCCTGCTACAAATCCAGTCTGTGCTGGGTCGCGCTGGTTTACTTTCTTTGTCCAATCAATAAAATCTCTTAACACCAGTCTACAAAAATTTTTTCCCGGTACGTCTAGTAACGTTATTGGACGATAATTTTTCGGGTTAGTCCGATCACCTTTTTTGTAGACTGGAATAATTACAGAAGAACGCCATGATTGCGGAATATTTTTAGTTTGTAGTATCTGCAGAAACATATTATTCAAAATTAATGACCACTCTGGTATATTTTGTTTGAGCATTACGTTGGTCAGTCCATCTAAGCCTGCCGCTCTAGATGACGAAGAAGCTTTAATGAAAGTTTGAATGGTCATTTTTGTAAAATGTAAAGACCAACTGTTTACAACGATACTATTGTAAATATAATGGTTCATCGTAGGATCACTATACAAGGATGAAAAATGTGTAACCCACTTCGATTCAGGTACGCCATTGAGCTGCACATGTGGTAGGGCTGAGATGTTACATCTATTCAGGAGTTCCCATATAAGGCCTGAATTTTTACCCCGGCAAGCTGATAAAAAACATTCACTATCTTTTTGATACAAGGTAGCTCTCCTTGCTCGTACCCAGTTGCGATATTTCGAAGAAGCATTTTTAACAGCCTTATTTTGATCAATTAATGGTAATTTCTGAGCAATTCTAATCTCTCTTCTATAGGCTTTCTTTCGTTCGTACAGCAGCAGATCAAAGCTATGAACATGTCTTTTACCTGGTTTACTATGAACAGGAAGAGGATTCGCGAAGGTGCTAAGAATATCTATATAAGAATTGGGCCCGGGTAAAATTTGATTTTCTAGAATTGCATCATTCAAAGCAAGTAGTTTGTTGGAAGACCATTTGAATCGATTTCTGCCATTATTAACAGATAGAGTATGTTTATAGAACATTGCAATTTTCGTGTGGTCACCACTATCTACCAACCAATGTAAAGATAGAAGGTGATGATCACTAGATGTTTGTTTGATTATCTCAAATTTGCTAATGTTTGTAAATATGGAGTTTGAAACAAAGATGTAATCGATGGTAGATTTAGAGGAACCTCTTTCCCAGGTATTCATAGGTGGAATATCACCTGTGATTGCACCATTTATCAACCTTAATCCATGATCTTCCATAAAGGAATTCCATCTTGCACCTTCTCGACTCCAATTCCTCTTATTAGAATAGAAACAGGAGAAGTTCAAATCGCCCATTAGCAATATTCCAACAATGTTAGTTTCATTTGAGATAAGCTCAAACATACAGGAAAGGGCATCATAAAAGCTATCGTCAGTGATGCCTACAGGGTTTCTATATAGATTAATAAGTGCATATGTCTGTGAGTTGAAAAGAATCTTAACCAATTGAATGAATTTATTTGGTGTTTGCCAGGGTATGATTTTCAATCCCCTGCTCACTTTCACTGCTACTAACAACCCGGCTGTAGGTCTACCTTTACCACCATGTGCTGCTGGTAGTAAACTAATCTCATGATCGTCCCATATGGGAAGATTTAGTAACCATGTTTCTTGTAGGGCTACAATATCATAACTATTCAAATTATTATCTAAATTCCACTGCAAATGAGAGTACCCTCTAGTATTCCAACTAGCAAGTGAAAAAGTATTGATGGAAACGGTTATTCGTGGTTACGAGTAGACATTGGGTCCTACATTGGGATCAGATGACGAATAATAAGTACAATAATTGCAGTTACACGAAGGTTCAGAATTTATACCACCAATAGACTTATTTCCATCAGTCTCTTTAAATTGCTGGCGTGCTGGGTCTTGGGCTAACAAAAAACCCAGATTAAACAATTCCATTCTGGCATTCCATAGTGTATTGGGAACAATACCAGATTTTATCCATAGCCTAACGATGGAAAGGTTTTTATCACAAAGAAACTCCACTTGATCCACATCTGATGAGGAAATGGCTTCTAGGCCCTCTATGTCTCCAAATATATTGAAGACACTTGCACGACATAAATCATATTTTGGAAAAGAACCATCCCGGCACTTTAAGATCAGAGTGTGATACTGGTTAAGTTTCTTTAAAAAAGCAGCACTATCGTCGTTTACATAACGTTTATTACTACAATTGTGTATATTCATGTTACACCTATTTCTATCTTTAGATTGATTTCGAAGGTGCTGCATATTAGAGGGAGGAGGCATGATTTTCATACAATTATCAGATCGGTTTTTGAGAACATTAACGTCATTTTGTGGGTTTTTATTAACATTATGTGTATGAGGGGGCTGTTCAAGGGTATGTAAAGTGTCAGATAGCGCTTCAGATCTTCTATTAAGTAGATAGGAATCGACTGCATTTCTCAAAGCAGTTAAACGATCTTCTACTTTTTCTATCGGAGCGCTAGGAAGAAATACTTTTGTAGCACCTGTCGAATCAACCTCATTTTGGATTACTGGTTTCGTATGAACGTTCGAGCAGGCCTGTGTTGTCGGTATGTTATCAGATTTAGATGTTAAAAGAGAGACCAGCTCATTCAATGGATCATAGTTGGGGAATGATTTAGGAACTTCGGCTAGGATCCTGTGAACGGGAGCAATATGAGAGGGAGGAGGAATATCTTGTACAGCTCCATCAACCCGCGTATTATCGGGTATATTGACATAGTCATTATTAGATATCTCATTGCTTAATGCTGGCAGGGCAGCAGATTTATGAGGAAGAGACGTAGTAACATCTGGAAGAAGAGGTATCTGCGATGTTTTTTTTAACTCTGAAAGAGCTTTTTTATTTCTTTGTATAAGCTTAGATGACAACTGTTTAATTTTTTTCTTATTTAACAAAGAACCTCCCAGCTTCTGTGGTTTTAGGATAGAGTCTCGACATGTCTGGCTCGGTATTGGTTGACCCTCAGTTCTCACAGGGGAATCAATACTAATCCAAGATTCATTAGGATTAGCTATGTCTTCAACGTCATCACATCCAATAGGTCGAATTATATTAGAAAACATTGGTAAAGATGGCGTAGTTATTAGGGGATCTTGCATCATCCTCTCTAAATGCGATATACGCTGAAGAATAGAAGGGCCTGAGTGTACATTTAAGTCTTGATAAGATGACTAATTGGATTCAAGCTTTCCAATCCTTTGTTCCAAATTTACCAAAGATAACTCCTTGGAACATTTAAGAGAAGTGTCTTTCATCCAATCACTTATTTGATTTATTTTGTCAGTTTGGATAGCTAGCTTCTGATCCAAAGAATTAAAAAGCTTAAATAGAGTAGCCATAGTTGTATTAATAGCTCCCAAAGTAACTTCCAATAAAACCGGGTTCAGTAAGGGGTCAGTTGGTTGTCGTTTCATATCGGAAGTTTGGCAACGACGAGGGGTAGGTTGCAAAAAAGAGATCTCCTCGTCTTGTCTTGTTGAATTCATGGAACATGCCTGTGCATAATCAGTCGTGATCGAAACTCTTGAACTTTCAAGCTCTCTACATTCGGAAGAATTTTGTGAAAGAGCAGAAAGAAGCTTATTATTAGAGGTATGTCCCACCTCCTCAAAGATTATTGAGTCTAATGTAACATTCTCCAATAATGAAATTTGACATTCATTTGTCATCACATTTGGGTCTAAGGTTGTCTCTTCTAAAACAGTAGTGCAAGTTCGCATAGGTTTAATTATTCTAATCGGTGAATGGGGTATAGTTAGTAGAGTTAGATCAGATACGGAGGAACTCAAAGGGGGGGCAGAAACCTCATTGTCTGAGTTGGGAATTGATTTAGGAATCACATCATTCATATCACCATTAGATAAAACCGTTTCTGCCCTAATCAATACTGGGGGAGCAAGCGCAGTCAAATTAGAAGTCATTGGTTTAGCAGCATAAAAATTGCGAATATCATTTGAATTTTTCTTAATAGGTGTCAAAATGATATTTTTTTTTGATGTACGAATTCGACTTTTGGTCCTTTCATGTGAAGTGGCTAAATTTTGATTAATGGGGGTTTGAGGAAACAACGCTAAATCCAGTGTATTAGGCATGATAGATGATGTAGTAGTCATAGAGTCTCTAGTTATCTCGGATGGCATGCCTGTTCGTAAGGTAAACATAAGGTATAAAATACACTTTCTTTCTTAAGAACAGCACTATGTAAACTTAAGAGTTATAAAATAACCTTAGCTGTTATTAGCTTTGATATCTAAAATAATGTTCCTGAGTTCATCACAGGTTTTGGCTCCAGGGTGTGGACTGAATGATAACACTGGTTACGTACAGTACCTTAATTGGGTAATTCACTTTTCAAACCATCCGCAAAACAGCCGCATAACAGGCAATGGGCTTGACGCCACAGGGTTTATCGCCGCAAGGGTGGCTCGCAGCTGCTTTAGAAGCAGAAGGCAGTCACGTGTGCCGTCACGTGCCACACGCAGCTCCGCCTCCTCCAGGAAGCGGGTATGCGGCGAGAATATCGGCAAGAGCAGCGGCTCGCAGTGCCGATTAGAACAGGCTGAAGGGCTCCACACAGTCCAACACAAAGCGGTCCTTCGTTTTCCAACTGAATAAGCCGCTCGAGCGGCTCGCAGCTGCTTTAGAAGCAGAAGGCAGTCACGTGTGCCGTCACGTGCCACACGCAGCTCCGCCTCCTCCAGGAAGCGGGTATGCGGCGAGAATATCGGCAAGAGCAGCGGCTCGCAGTGCCGATTAGAACAGGCTGAAGGGCTCCACACAGTCCAACACAAATGTATATCCTGGAGGCCGTCAGCATCTGTCTTTGGCAGCGTGTTAATTGCATTAACAGTTCCTGATTTATCGCACAGTAATTCTCTGACCTGTATTTCCTCTCTGCAATCCTCTGAGGTACTGTGGTCTGCCTGCTCGTCATCGGGGCCTCTGTTTGACTTTCAATGAGCATCTATGGACATCTGGTCAAGTGTGCTGCTGTTCGTCTTGTTTCTTAATTTTCTGTCACTAGGATCTTGAGGCTGTATTGGCTCTCCCACGTGCTGTAAATTGGAAGACACCCTATCTACAGCTACTAACTCAGGTGGGAGAAACTCTCTCCCTTCCACCTCGTAAGGGCAGTTCTCATCATTTTCCTCCTCATATAAGGGGTTAAAATCGTCTGTATGCATTGCTTCTATTTGGGGAGAGAATGAATCTGTCCCTTTCCCCCCTTGTATGGACTTCTCAATATGTTCGCCCACACGGACATCTTGTGTGGAAAAAAACGGGGTCACTCACCTTCAGTGATGTAGAGGCTGTTTGCTTTGTTACCACTCTGTTTTTCTGGCGTGTACACCTAGTCGGTGTTGTCTCCAGCGTTACTGATGCCGTAAGTAACGGATGGGAGGCCATCATTGTAGAGGCAGTTTTTACACGTTGACGTGTTCGCGGGCTGGAAATGCCTGCCATGATACTGGTTTCCGTAGCCATAGCCGCTCTCCTTGGCGCACCGTTGCAACAGAAATTACCCAGCGGTGCAATGTTAGGCTGTTCCTTCATTCCAGCGTCCTGGAATCAGTTGCTTTCTTTACTTGCAGGAGTCGTGTCCTCGAGCCCAAAGACCCAAAGACTCTGCGACCTGACTCTGCACAGTCCTGCACGTTTTGAAAGAAATGGATGATGAACAGCAAAACAGGACTTGGAACATCTGCAGCCTCGTAGCTCGTAACTCAGCAAACACAGAGAACTGTCCCAAAGACTTTGCAAAAAAAGTTATTAAACGCCTTCAAAAGCACTTAAGAATAAGAGTAAAGGTCAAAATAACTATCCCTGTTATTATAAAATGTATATAGCATATCACATTTGGAATCACAGTTAGTAATGTAAACAAGGCCCTATGGGCTTTGGGAGCTAACAATACCAAGTTCCAAGGCGATGTCCCAGCAGAAGTCTTAATTGGCAGTAACGTATGCTATTGTGTGATGACAAAATCAACCTGGAAAAAAAGGCAATCAACAGGCAGGGAACGCCCGACAGCTTAAGGAGCTGCCAGAGTCTAACTCCCTCCCCCGCACCCCCACAATCCCCCTGCCCCACCTTTAAAAACTCATAGCTGTGGGGCCCTGAGCAATTAGCCCTCAACCATCTCGGGTAGGGCCTTTCAGTGGAAATAATCAATGGGTCACACCTCCGTATTAGCCTCAGCCTGATCTTGGGCCATCCAGTGCTGGCGAGCAAAGAATTATAGTTTACCGGTTACGCCTGCCTTTGGGCCGTATCGCTTGGATACACCTCAACCAAGCTGATCGACCGTTAACAAAAGCAAGGCGGAAAATCGCCCCCAGCCTGAGAGCAATACTGTGAATTCCAAAGTTCATTTAAAGTGCGCAAGGACCAGAGAATTGTGCAAAGTAGAAATCAAACGAAGTCCACCTGCTAAAGGTAGTGCAGGTACAGGTCGCCATGCCAATCCGTAGCAGACGCTGGATTAATAAAGAGCGAAGCTCATGGGCACTCATGCGGGTAATGATACTTACAGGTTGAAATATCCAAGCGACCATCAAGCGAGGACTCCAGGAGCACTTCTCCCCACCTCCAGCCACCAGACAGCACCAGACAGCAGCGCCCTTCACTACGGCGGGCTTAAGCTGCAAGGGTGGCCCGCTGGAGGTTTTCTTTTCTTTCTTTTTGTTTTTATTAACATTTATAAAGCGCACAAACAGCCCGAAGGCATTGTGGCGCTGTTTCACGAATGCATACCTAGTTACATGAAATGGACAAGAACAAGGGGAAAAACGGGAGAAGACAGAGACATCCTAATTGTGGTCAGTGGTCATAGTGAATCTACGAACAGTAAGGTAACCAAGTTGGAGCCAAAGGTACACTCCGAGGTGCCGCTGTTACAAGGAAGCAGGGTGGGAGGGTCAGAAAGGTGAGAAGCTAGCACAAGTTAGTGTGAAAGGGAGTGTGTTTAGTCGAATAGCATAGTTTTTAGCATTTTCCGAAATAAGTGAGAGGGAGTGGGTTAGGTAAGGCATTCCATAGTTTGGGGGCGATGTGTGGGGAAACTGATCCCGCCTGCTTTGACCCTCTTTATTGAAGGGATAAACAGCTGGTTGGCATGACAAGCTCTCTTAGGACGCAAGGAGGTGGCTCTGACAATTTTCTCTGACAAGTAAGGAGGGGCTGTGAGCGTCAGGCTCTTGTGAGTCAAAGTAAGCATCTTGAAAGTAATCCGTTCTTTGACGGGAAGCCAATGGGCTGTGCGCCTGTCATGTGAGATGTGATCTCTTTTGGGGATGTTTAATGCTGCTCTGAGAGCATTGTTTTGAATGACGAAGTCTATTCAAGTTTTTGGCCGAGGTGCCAGCCAGAAGGACATTGCAATAGTCTAGTTTGGCTCCAATGGTGGCTCTAGTTATTGAAAGGCAGTTCTGTTTAGACAAGTAAGTTTTAACTGTATTTACTAGTTTGGTTGTGAATGCGGACGCGGAAACGATCATGCTTACCTGGCGTGACATAGAGTGTGTGGAGTCTAGATAAACCCCTAATGTCTTTACTGAGGGCGAGACAGAGATACAGGCATTATCAATAGTGAAAACGCTATATTGTTTACCAAGTTTGCACAGTTTCTCTTTAGGGCCAACTAAGAGAATCTCAGTTTTATCTCTATTGAGTCAGAGCCCATTTGCTGCCATCCAAGCTTAAATGGTGGTGTATATGTTCTGGAGAGTTTTGGCGTCTTGGTCATAGGCACCCGAGAGTGGTATGAGGACCCGAGTGTCGTCGCATAGTTTGTCTATGCTATGCCGAGAGTGTACAGTTTGTCAAAAAGAGGTTTGGTGAAAAGATTGTAAAGAGTGGGTGCCGTGCATGTGCCCTGCGGGACTTCGCAGTGGATTGTAGCTGGATCTGCACATGCCTGGTTGGCGAATACCTTCATGGCTCTCCCTTCCAAGAAGGAAGTGATCCACGTAGTGGCTTATATGGAGAATTGGGCTGCATTGGTAACATGTCTAGGTAGAGTCTTATGGTCCACAAGATCAAACGCAGCTGACAAATCCATAAGTAGGAGCAGTGCTGGTTTGCCTTCATCCATGATTTCTGTTATTTGGTTTTTAAGATCGCGAAGAGCAGATTCAGTACCGTGACCTTTGCGGAAACCGGACGGCCTCTTGCTAAGAATGCGATTGGACTCAAGGAAGTGTTGTATTTGGTTGTGTGCCGAGACCCCTTTATATCTGATAAGTCCCATAGGAACCCAAGCCCTGCTCCCCTCAAAAACCACTACTCCCGGAATCATTGTTTCCCTGTGTCTTACCCAGATACTCCTGGTCATTCTCTTCCATGTCCCTTTAGTCATTATTTTTCAAACTCTCAATCGGCATTAACAAAATACTGTTCCCACAATCCCCCCTGTTCATTTCACAATAAAAATTCTGGTCATTCCCATTTGTTTCCCAAACACTACCAATCACCTATTTCGAAGATCAACAACCCTCCAGCTATGAGAGTTTAAATTCCCTATAACACCTCTTCCCTATCCTACCCCGTAGAATACTCTGAGACTCTAACCCCCTTTTCCAACACAAACACTTTCCTACACCGAAAAAAAACATACACCACCAAGCTGTTTACTTGACATGTCCTGACCCAAGGGTCAGGCAGAGTCAGGCAATTGATAGGAATCATGCACACCCGACAGCCCTGTCTCTTTCCCACAGGGATAAAATGTGGAGCATGAGAGCACAGTACGGGCAGAGCGGACCGCACGATGAGACATCTATCCAGGCACGGCAGTTCAAGAGGAGGGGAATGGCGGCGAATATCGAGAGGCTGACCAGGAGAGACGCAAACGTTCCTTTTTAGACCCAGACCCGCAAAACCTCTGCAGAAGGAATCTTAAGACCATGGACAATAGCTCAAGTATGTTGCAGCAGATGTCAATGGCACACAGAGTTGCCTACGTTGATAAGTAGGACTTTAGGAGGCGCCTGCTACCGTGGTACCAGCCTGGACTCCAGATATTCTGAAAAACTAAGCGGTTCATCACAACTGGTGAGTCGAGGGGAGAACCTATAAGAACCGAACATTGTTTAAACGAAAGCTGCAAAATAGCAATTTAAGGGAAGCTCAAAGAACTGTTAAAATAAAAGGAAGACCAGCTTCAGAGGGATCTGGTGTGACGTGGGTGCTTACTCCAGAGACTCTGGTCAATCCTGTGTTTGTTGAGACTGCCAATACCAGAAGACCTTGGGAAGGCCACAAAGCAACGGTCAAGTTGGTCATAAAGGGGGTCTAACCAAAGCCTCTGTACAGTTGAAAGTCTTTTACCGGCAACCCACAAAAGCTACGGGAGACGAATCCCGTTTAGTGAGAAAGAAGGCAGAACTGCATGTGTGACAAGAGCGAACCTGACGAAGGGACGTCAACAGTTCATTGTTGAAAAGGACAATAAGATTTGGGAATCAAAAAGGTACAAGTGTACTGAATAGAAGCAAACAGTCGAAGGGGTCTAAGCCCGAGGGAGATCCTAGGGTGAAAGGTAATCACACAAAGACTGGTGAATGTAAAAGGAGAAGATGAGCGACCAAGAGCTATAGTGAACCCGGTGGAGGGAGGCTGAGAATCAAAAAGGGTCTCCGCCCGGAAGAGGGGGGCCCAGGGGTGAGCCATTATCATCCTAATTACCGTATGAAAGGAACTTTTTGGTTTATTTTCCAGCCCTCAAATGCTAGAAACTTTTGCATGAAAAGAGACTTGGCCCTGATAAGCTAAGAACGGAACTGTCGTCTTATGCTGGGGAAGCTCAAGAAGTGTGCTGTGCTAAAAGGTCCCACCTTATCTTGTGCTCAAAATGTGTGGGTGAAGGGAGACCCTGACTACTGCATCCTGACATATTATTTGTGAACACTTCTTTCTTTCTTATAAATTCCATCCCACACTCTTTTGTATGTAGTTGTAAGGTTTGGCAATAGTTTGTTTTTTAGTATAGGCCCTTTTTTGATTTGACAAGACTTAACAAGGACTGTCTTATTTTTCATTTGATGGTCGAAGCTTGGTCCCATCTTAGATTTAAGTTTGTGTTTATCTCACTCACTTTTGCAGTTTAATAAACACCCTTGAACTGTGATCACCTGTCTCTTTATTGTTGTACCATGAGTTCCTTACAGTAGGGTGGGTGCGGTTAGAAGGGAGGGGGAAGGATTGTAGAAAATAGTGTGAGGGTATGGTGTACAGTCGTACAGAGGGTGGGGGGGTACAATTCATTGGGCAAGGATAGAGGAGGGGCGGTTGGCTGAACAAAGCATGTGGTAGGGTGAGTAAGAGAAGTTGGAGGGGATGGACCGGGTGAGGTAGGGTGGGTGGAGGTAAACGGAGTTCAGATAGCACAGGTGGTGGAAGAGAAAATAGGGGTAGGGAGACTGGACAGACATTTTTCAAGGTCCATGAGCACCACAAAATAAAATCACATGGGCCTAACTCTGTACGGCGTCCATCAGCTGCCATGGCATCAACCTATGCACTCACAACCACCACGGCAACCTCTGCATTCAGATATTGTCAACCATGTCTCACCACAGCAGTAGCACAACAATGTTATCTGAGTCATGACACCATCCCCCCATAACCGGTCTAAGGTTTACATGACAAAGTGAGATCGAAAAAGTGCAGTGAAAGTTCTGCAAGAAGGTTCTACGCCGTGGACCTTCTAACGTGCAATCACAGAGCTTGAGAACATCCGTCCACAATGAACAATTAGTCCGGCTCCACTGCGACAACATTCATGTGGTGCCATTTTATTGCAGACAAAGTTTAAGACAAGTGCAAGCAAATAAACATTTAACCTTACAGGAAACTGTCCATTCATTATTTCAGTTAGTTATTTTCTTTTTTTGTAAATATTTTAATTTTCAGTGGCATAGTGCTATTTCTCAAATAATTTTCAATTTTTGTTCCATTTACCTCCCAGGACCTCTGACAGTTGGAGATGGTTCATGGTGAAGGAGCACCATTCCCAAAAATAGATGAAAAAAAGGTGGAGTGAAAGTTTCGCAAGAAACATCTAGACTCTGAACCTTCCAACATGCCATCGCGGAGCTTGGGGACATCCATCCTCATACAACACTTAGACCAACTCATTAAGAGTGTAAACAGTTTTTTTTAAATGTTCACATTTTTCATTGAAACGTAACCTTCATAGAAAAAGGGAAATCGTTAATATGAATGCTTTTCTTTTAAAAATGTAATTTTTTACCAGCATTTTATTGGCCCTCACACCGTTCCAGTATATGGAGCTTGCCACGCTTTCAAGATGGCCGCTATAGTAGAACTCTGCCAGTCTACAAAATGGCCGCTGGGTGTCCCCACAGCCAGTATCCTTATGATGTGCTCCAGTTCCCCAAGCAAGTGATCCTGGGCTGTAAAAGCCATACCCCAGGCCCACGCCCTGGCTTCACGTTATATCTGCTCCTGAGCAGCAGATTGATTACCGCGCTCTTGCACCAAAACCGGACCTGATTTTCGTCACTACCCGCACCTGCAGGAAGAGAGACTGTTCATCCGAAGCAGAAGACTTCATTACATCCTCGAGTATCTGGACTTGAAAAGGAATATTTACAGACAATCTCAAGCTTCCCAGCTGGTTGGCCCTGACCGCTTGAGCAAGCCGCCACCTACAAAGGACAAAAAAGGTATTACTCCACGCTGTCATACGGGGCAGCAAGGCTACTCATAGCACGAGCTACATAGCTCGCCCTTGCAGCAGGAGAAGGAATTCATCAGTGTTAAAACTGCGAGGACAACTAACGTTAGTCACCAGAGAAGGCAAAGAGCAAACAGATTGCAGACAGCAAAAGGGAGAAACAAACTAACTGAACAGCAAAAACTGGGTGAAAGACATCTGGAAAGAAAGGAAAGCAGAAAGTGCTAAACATAAACGGACAGCGACTGAACCATACTCAGTCAGTAAGCACAGAAGATCTTTGGACAATAAAAGAGCTTCTCTCCTCAAGCACCTAAGCAGCCACAGCAGGACTGGGCGAGCAACAATCAGTGAGCTAACTGGCAACGGGTGCAAGCAGAAGCACCTAGCACTCAAGCAATCGCAACCCAATAGGGAGGAAGTCAGCATCCACAGATGATATCATCCCACCCAGGGGCTCCAATCCACTGCTGACGCTACACAATTTGGGAGTTCAGACTACAGCCAGTACTCCAGCCCCTCCTACTCTAAACACGTCAGGGTGTCATCTTACCACGCTGAACAGGCTTAGGGTGGTGAGTGGTGTGGGACATGCAACTAGAGACCTGGACGCTTCTGCAGGGTATCAGATAAGCGTTACAGAATGTGAAGCCAACGATTGAAAGCCCTGCCCGAGCGTCATGGAGTCCTAAGAGGTAGACAAGATAGCCATAGTTCTAGGGGATCTCAGAGCATAGGTACATGCAGCCCGATCTGAAACCAATGCCCTGAGAAGAGAGTTGGTGGTCAGTAGAGACTGCACGGAAGAACTGGCCAGACGGCTCACACAGGCACAAGCGGGGCAAGTCCGTTACCAGGACCACCTATTCCACAGGTATCCCAGCCAGCGGCTATTCAGGTTCTTGCCCCCGATTCTGTTCTTTTACCCCCCCTCTCCACCAGAAAGCTTCACAGGGACCCACATAAGTATGCCGTGTTCATGAACCAGTGTAGGCTCCATTTCCTTTGCAGACCTGGGGCTTTCACTGACGACCAAACGAAAGTAACTTTCATACGGTCCTACTTGGTAGGTCACGCAGTGAACTGTTCCATTCCATTCGTGGACATGGACAATCCCATTCTATGCAATTTTCCAGGGTTTCAATGAAAGCTAGAGAAGCTCTTTGCTCGTAAAATACAACGATAACAAGCTGGTGACCCTTCGACAGAGTTCACAGGACCTCTTAACTTACATCGCCACCTTCAATAGGTTAATGGCAGTGACGAATTGGCCAGAGGACAAACAAACCACACTTTTCTACAGGGGGCTTCGACGGGAGCTCAAGGACGATTTACCCCAGGTGGTAAATCCACCCGACCACTGCCCAGATTATATAGACCTGGTAATTAAGTTGGACCACAAGAGTCTAAGACCGACCGCTTGCGCTCGGAGGCGCGCCCCTTATACGTCTGTCCAAAGAAAATATCCTGCGCCACGCAGAGAGCACACCGTAACCCATGCAGTTGGGTAGCGTTTGAGGACCATTGACCAGAGAGGAGAGGGACAGACAGCAACAATTGTGTCTCTACTGTGGCAAGTCCGGCCACTTTTTGTGGGATTGTACAGTGAAACCATCTAGGAAAACAGTAGGAGCTGTAGACACAGCAACCACCGACACTAAGCCCTCGGAAAACGGCACAGCCCGACTAGCATAGAGGCTGGTTTTTCGAGCCAAGAAAATGTATCTTTAGTCTTGCACCAAGTGAAAAATGCTAACATCTATACGTAATTGGATCTTAGAGGGGCATACCATCTGGTGTGTGTTAAGGCTGGCGATGAATGGAAGACTGCCTTCCACACCAAATTGGGGCTCTATGAGTACGGTCATGGCGTTTGGCTTATGCAATGCTCATGCAGTATTTCAGTATTTTATGAATTGTTTTATGAGAGCTACTGGATTTCTGCTCAATCGTTTACATATGTGACATCCTGATCTATTCCACCTCGCTTTAAGACCATGTGCAATGCGTGAGAGCAGTTCTGGAGAAACTGCATTAGCACAAGCTCTTTGCAAAACTAGAGAAATGCACCTGCCATGTCACCGAAGTGGAGTACCTGGGGTTCATCCTGACGCAGCAGGGAGTTACCTGGATGCTGAACAGGCATTTAATATCGTAAAACAATGCTTCACTACAGCCCCGATCCTACAACAGCCGAGACCAGATCTCCCATACGCAGTGGAAACAGATGCCTCCAGCATCGCTATGTGCGCTGTACTGTCTCAGCTCAATCCAGACACCGGACAACGCATCCGGCTAAGAGATGTACACCTGCAGAACGGAATTACACTATAACAGACAAGGAGGTGCTAGCTATCAAAGCTGCCTTCAAAGAATGGCAGCATTACCTCTTGGGGGCACGACATCCTGTTATGGTAATCGTGGACAATCGGAATCTGCAATATCTCAGAACTGCCAAAGCCCAATCCACTCGCCAACGATGAGCCCCGTTTTCTGCTGAGTATGATTTTGTAGTAACTTATAGACCCAGAGTGTGCAATGGGAAAGCCAATGCCATATCTCATATAGGATGCAGCGAAGAAGGGGTCTGCGCCTCTGCAGCCCCGGACCAGGTAGCAATAGTCCCAGAACACAAGCTGTTGGGAACCATGAACACTGCACCCACCAACCTGGCAATATAACAAGAGGCGGTCGAACAGTTATTTGTGCCAGGAGAACTAAAGGCTTGGATTGCTCTAGACCCACAACGTTAATAGAGACGGTCTTCCCTACCGTAGCAATTGACTATACCTGCCCGATACAGCAATGCAGCTGCGGACAATAAACATTTACCACGACTCCCTGATGGAAGGCCACCTAGGGATTACAAAAACACTTGCAAATGTCCAACAGTTTTATTGGTGGCCCACATGGCGAGAAGACGTGATATAATACGTTAAGACATGTGACATATGTGTGCAACACAAGACACAGAAGAGGAAACCGCAAGACCACCTCCACCCACTTCCATTGCCACCAGCTTCATGGCATGCTGTGTCACTAGACTTCATTATGAAAGTACAGCCATGCAACGGCTTGAACACCATCCTGATTGTAGTTGATTGATGGCACATTTCATACCCCTTAAGGGATTACCGAACGCCAGCACTTTAGCCCATACATTCCTCAAACACATAGTCAGGTTACATGGGTTCCCATCTATAGTGATTTCGGACCGAGGAAGTCCGTTTGTCTCTCACTTCTGGAGAAGGTGTTGTGCTATGGCCCATATAGAAATGTCTGTCAACCAGTCACCACCCCACCAACAGGTGGGAAAACCGAAAGAACAAACCAGACACTAGAACAATATCTCTGCTGCATGTTCACATGCCGGCAATCACGTCACTGCATGAGACTATCCATCGCACATTAAAACAGGCTGCTTCACATCTACAGAAAGCTAAGGACTCCTACAAAACGTTTGCAGATTTAAAAAAGGGAAAGTGCCCCTGTATATCAAGTAGGAGAATAGGGTATGGTTAGCAACCAAGAACATCCAGCATAAGGGCCCAAAGAAATTCAACCCCAGATATTTATGCCCCTAACCTATCATTACATTGATTAGCCCAGTGGCAGTGAAATTGGCGTAACCACCGTCTGTACGCATACACCCGGTGTTTCCACGTCTCATTCCTAAAACCAGTTCAGTCAGGGGACCCGCAGTTCTATGACACAGCCACCCCCAATACAATCTGAAAATTATGACCCTGAATATAACGTATGTGATATAATGGATTCGAAACATGTGAGACAGACCTTGTACTATCTGGTAGACTGGAAAGGGTACAGGGTGTTAGACAGAACCTGGAAACCCGCTTCCAACGTACATGCACCATGGCTAGTAGCCCGCTTCCATCAAAATCACCCAGAGAAACCAAGACCCTGCAGAAACACCTTGAGGGGGGCTTTAAGGGTCAGTGCTGTCATGATTACGGGGTCCAGGGCTCCCTCCAGGACCCCTGTTGCCCTTATTAGGACTCCTGCCACATATCCGTAAAACCCATTGCGCAGGGTGAGGCTGGACTGCGCTTGTGCACTGCTGGCGCTCTCACCATTCCAGTATATGGAGCTTGCCACCCTTCCAAGAGGGCTGCTATAGTAGAACTCTGCCAGACAGCAAATATATCCGCCGGGATGTCCCCACAGATAGTATCCTTGTGATGTTCTCCAGTTCCCCAAGGAAGTGATCCTGGGCTATAAAAGCCACAACCCGGGGCCCACGCCCTTGCTTCATGTTATATCTGCTCCTAAGCAGCAGAACGCTTACCACGCTCCTGCACCGAATCCGGACCTGATCTTTGCTGCAAACCTCATCTGCAAGAAGAGAAAGTCTGTTAATCCTGTGCAGAAGACTTCATTACATCCTTGAGTAACCAGACCTGAAAAGGAATACTCACCAGCAATCTCAAGCGTCCCAGCTGGTTGGCCCGACTGCTTGAGCCCTCTGCCATCTACAATAGGACAAAGAAGGAGGGATTACTGAACGCTGTCATACAGTGCAGCAAGGCTACCCATAGCACAAGCTACATAACTCGCGCAAACTGCGGGAGAAGGAATTACGCAGTGTTAGCACTGCAAGGACAACCAACGTTACAGTCAACAGAGAAGGCATAGAGCAAACACATCGCAGACAGCGAAAGGGAGAGACAAATTAAATGAACAGCAAAAACAGGGTAAAGAGAGGAAAGCAGAAAGTGCTAAACATAAACGGACAGCGACTGAACCATATAAGTCAGTAAGCACAGAAGAACTTTGGACAATAAAGGAGCACTCTCCTCAACCAGTGAGGTAACTGAGCCTGGAGCCATAGCTATTAAAAAGAAAAAGCATTTTCGCTAATTTTGGAAGCCGCTCTCCTGCATCGTGCCGACTTGCCCACTTTCAAAATGTCAGGCGCGATGCGACCTCAAAACGAGGCTTGGCTTCTCCTTCATTGCTAGGCAACGTGAGGAATATCTTGCGGAAACAACCGCCGGCAGGCGGAAGCCGGCATCAGCTAAGGCCAGCATAAGGCCCTGTTGGCTCCTGTTAGCGGTCTGTTTGTGTATACGTCTGCCTCATACCAGGCAGGGCAACGCTAGTTGCCTTTACATCACGCATATACGCTCCTTGACGATAATTTGGAAGTACAACCTCCCCTACACCCCTCGACCGCAAAGCCAGTCCAACTGCCTGGTAAGCACGAGGTCCACATGGTAGCACAATGATTTATCTGTCAATCGCCTGACGAGCTATATGATTATTATAAGCCTCTCGTTGAAACTATGACTTTACCAACTGCATATATGCCCTGAGGACGCGCTCTGGATTATAAACAATGCCTCTTGCTACGCACTATCTTATGATCTATACACTGTAATGTTGTTGATTCATGCTTTTACTATATCTGTCCATGCTCCATACTAACATGCACAGTATATCCTAATGCCGCTTTAACCAGTCCGAGGCCGTACCTATGGCAGTCAATTCAAATACTGTTCCCATGTGTACAGTAGGACAAACCTTCTCCACCTACAGTTAAGTCGATTTAGCAGCCCGCTTGCGATCTACAATCTAACGATGTATACTACTCTTTGAATGCAGATGCGCATCGTGTTACTACTGTTGTGTGCCCTTGCCGACCCATGCCTAACGAACTAATTCACTCGTGATCATTAAAGCAAATTTGCCGGTCCGCAAAAACCCAAACTTGCCTATTCTGTGGATTTAGAATCCTGCCCTGCATCGTGCATACGAACCTATGCAACTGGTATTCTGAACTAGCCTACTTTATTTATGCACCACAATTATTCCACGCTATTGTGATGTGTGCTGCGGTACGTGTGCTCTGCCATTGCCGCTTGTACTGCTGCACGTGTGCTTTGCCATTGACGCCTGTGTCAATGAGAATTAGCCTCTGATCCCCAATACAAATCAGCTACCGTGTGGAAATTTGAATCGCCCTATTCCGCCGATTGGGTACGTATATGTATACGCATATATTCATGACTTCGCTATATTATTAACCAAAATAACCTACTCTCACTCTCATACTTGAACCTTACTATGTTATGACAATACCTTTGCGCCCCTTGCATGTTCCTTGTCATTGTAAGTTAGCCTACTTGACTGAAATGCAACTTTGCCTTATTAATGTGTTAGCCCATTTGATTTAAATATAATTGTTATGATCTGATCTTATAGGTTATTTATAACGCGCTTAATACCCAGAGGTTTCTAAGCGCGGACCCGGGGATCGAACCTGTAGGGCGCTGTGTCGTCCTGCTTCCAAGGCGAGCACGTTGACCTTGAGCTATCCTCCCGATGACACCTTTGCGCCCATTGCAGGTTCCTTGTCATTGTAAGTTAGCCTACTTGACTGAAATGTAACTTTGCCTTATTCATGTGTTAGCCCATTTGATTTAAATATAATTCTGCTCCCTGATGCATGTATCTCACCATCTACCATTGTCACCTGCCCATACTGCTCAATAGCTTGGAGCGACAGCTCTACCTAACCCCTTGGCCCCGCTCTACCCTAGCATACCTGAAGACTGGGTAAGACAACCGGCTGCATTAGCGAAGTCCACACTGACTATTGCGCTAGCAATTAATTCCACAACCACAGACTATACCACAGTATACCCAACTATATTGTGTCCTGGATAACAATACTATAGTTCCTAAAATGTACATACGAAGGAGTGCACTGCTCCCCTCCACCATATTCATTACCATAGCCATAGTTTTAATTTACATTCATATTACACTGACCGCTCCCCACCCTCTTATTGTTCCTGCTTCCACTATGGCCAAGTCCTCTTCCCAGAGAAATAGCCTGACTCATATACTAAAGCAAGATAACCCTACCAACACTGTGCCTCAGCAGCCTATGTACAACTACCAACCTTGTAACACATCTACAAGAAAGGAAAGGCTCTGCTCAAGACTAGCTAAATTATTTGAACCGCTAGCAAGAACCCTCTCCACTCCCAACAGGAGGATGATCAACCCACATACGAAGTCCCCAATACCAGAGGAAAATGTCTCCACAGCCCTCTCCTAACCCACGCGCCACATAAGCATGCCACCTTTAAAACACAAAGCACGGAAGCCTCACCTACTACTTCACCCACGAGCGCTTTAATAAATGCCAGATCTTTGGTTGCACACGCAACCGAGATCTCCGACATCATACAATCAGAAAACCTTGACTTCCTAGCAATCACTGAATCATGGTTACACGCTGCTGCAGGCCCAGCCCTCTCACTGGCCATCCCCAATGTCTATACTATTTTAAGATCTGACAGAAACGAAGCGTGAGGAGGAGGCATAGCCCTAATTGCAAAATCGACTCTACCTATTAAACTAGCTCCACCCCTAAATATCAAATCTTGTAAAAACCACACAGCTAAGCTCACCATCAACAATTCCCAGACTCTCACGAGCCATCTCCTATAAAGACCCCCGGGCCACATTGGAACCTTTTGAGGAAGATATCTCCAACATTCTGTCTAACAATTCAAAAACTTCTTCCCAAATCCTCCTTCTAGGAGATATGAACCTAGGGCCTGATGAATTGGTCAATGAGTTTAACAGTCATGTCCTCATCACTTGACTCAATAGCGCCACTTAAAATGAGAAGGAAGCCGAAAGGCCACCTTAACTCATGGTTTGCACCACACCTGAAAACACTACGAATTAAAAAAAGACAATGCAAGGTCTCCTGGAGACTATCACCATCTGAGGAAAACAAGACCAACCTCAGCATTATAACCGCGCTCTATAAAAATGAAATTCTTCTAGCTAAACGTGAAACTTACAACTCTAGAATATCTCAAGCCAAATCAAGTACGAAAGAGCTCTGTTATTCTGAAAGAGCTGGAAGCTCCCATCTCAGTGCCTGACAACTGTGTAAAAGATAAACTATGGTGCTCTAACATACAACAAGCACTTGACAATAGTCATCACACTACAGTCTAAAATTGCCAAGAAAAAAGCCTCCCTAACTTGTACCACGCCACCTACTGTCGTCCTTGCACCTCCCAACAATACTGCTGATACCCTGCGCTTTAAGTTGTCTAAAGTTACCATACTTGAAACAGAAAAGGCCATTCTATCGCTCAAGCCTTCACACTGCCAAGGCGATCAATGCCCTGCCCAACTCATAAAGGATGCAGCCAGAGACCTGGCCCCTTTCATCACAAAACTCATCAATGCCTCCTTCTCCTCAGGAATTATCCCAAATAACCTCAAAGAATCGTGGGTGCCTCCACTACTTAAAAAAACAGACCCTTGATCCAGCTATAATCGCTAATTACCGACCGATTACTACAGTGCCTTTTCTTTTGAAAATCATAGACACGATGGCCTACTCACAAATACAAAAACACCTTGAATACAATCTCTTACTTGGAGCACGTCAGTCAGGTTTCCGGCCCCAACATGGGATCGAAACAGCTTTAATAGATCTGAAGGCCCAGATAGAGGAACTCTGGGACTAAGGGAAATCGGCCCTTCTTCTCTTCCTGGATCTTTTGGCTACATTCAACCTCGTGGACCACGGGGTCTTATGCCGCCATCTGGACTCTGCCGCTTATTTTTCTGCAGAAACTGTAGCATGGATAAAATCCTTTCTAAGTAATCGAACTATGAGAGTATTTTCCTCTACAGCAGCTGCAGAACCCATCCCTATCACTTGCGGAGTGCCCCAGGTTTCCAGCGTCTCACCTACCCTATACAACATCTTCACAAAGCCCCTTTTCGATGATCTGGATCATCTTGGTATCACCTACACTAATTATGCAGATGATACTCAGATCCTCCAACAACTTAATGGGGATTACGACAATGATTTGGCCTTAGTGAATAGGGTATGTTAGACAGAAACCTGTGCAGTTCCCTCTGGGACCACTGCAAAAGATTTAAGGCTACAGGTGTTTGGCAGTAAACCCACTTGGTAGCAGTCTGTACCACCCAGATTTACCTGGTAGCTGTGGCTGAGCAGTCAGACTTCCCTCAAGAAGAGTTAGGCAGTATACAGAGCATACATAATAGGTACAGAGGTACAGTAGTACAAGCAAACACTGACCAGATCTAGGTGTAAAAGTATATAATTTATTTAAAAGACACACTCATAAATTACACTAGCACAGAAAAGGTAAGTAAGTCAAAACACAGTCACTATTACTTATATGTACATCCCTAGTTATTTGTTGGACAAGTCTAAGTTAACACCACTTATTTCCAAACAGAGGTGAGCGCTTAACGTTAGATGGCACTCCAACAAGTTAGTTAAAAAGGGAGGGAAATGGCAGAAATAATGAAAACACAAGGTAAAACACTTTTCAGAGATTCACAGTAAGTTTAGCAAGGCAGTCTATTGAGGAGCAAGGAAGTTCGGTTGCCAGGCCCACTCTAGGGAAAGCCAGGCGAAAAGATGCCCAAGATCACACAATGTCACAAGTTTTTACAGGTGAGTAGAAAAGGGTTTTCTCAGTTAAGAAAAGTTTAGTTAGGGTGTCCCAGGCTTACCCAGGGTCGAGAGCCGAGGGTTAAATCTACCCCATAAAATCGGTGGCAAGGGAAGCCGGGCGGAACATGGTACCTTTTTAAAATGGAAAGGATCCTCCAGCGGTGGCAGTTGTTCCTGGTAGTGGGTGCAAGTCGCGGCGTCGTCCAGAGGAGGAGAAGATCTCGTCGTGGTGGAAAGCTGGAGGTCGTTGCACTACCAGGGAAGAAACCAGCCGTGGAGTTTTTCCGGTTAAAAGGATATTACCCCTCTTTCGCGGTTTGAGGTAAAAAGTGGTATCCCGGTTGCCTGGGTGCTTGGCACAGGCAAGGCGGCCACGAGATGCTTCAGGGCGGCGAAAAGAAGGCAGAAACTGGTTGTCCCCACCAGTCAAGGGAAGAAGACTCTCCGGCGGGAGATCTTCTCTGTCGTCGGAAAAAGTGTTGAGAGGGTTCCGCAGGGCTCCACCGGTGGTGTCGTCTTGGCAGGTCGGCTCGGCTTCTCCCTCTTCGGCTTCTTAGGTCCTGTGGCGACTTCTGAAGAACCAGTCCCAAAAACCCTGCTTTTATGCAGCAAACCCCCATTCATACAGCCTAGCTGTCACTCAAACATGCTAAGTGGTGAGCGGGGTGGCTCACCACCTGGGCCAATCACACCAGAGTGCGACATGAGTTGGCAAGGCAACTCAGTCCAGGGTGCCTAAACCCCCTCCCACACCCCCTGGGGTACCCAGACAGAATGGCACCACTTTGGAGGGCTTCTGTGCAGAAGCCCGCCAAAAGTGGAACAAAGGCTCGACTCGGGTTCAGGGTTACTGAAATGAACCTAGACGCCATTTTGGCGGCGAGTTCTGGCAAAAAATCTCAACCGGTGAATTTATATTAAATAAATAAACCGGCGGTATCTTTAACATTGCACCAAAAAGTGGTGCACTAAAATCAATGGGAAATCCCATTGGGAAATATTCCGGTGGAATATTTCCGTGGTATCCACTGCCACCAGCCAGAAACTCGGCGAGGGGGGACGGGACAGTACCCCCTCGACAACGGACCCAGGGGCAATCTAATTGCCCCTACCAGTACTTCCACAGTATGATGGTTTGTACTGGTTAAGTTCCTAAGTTAAGACTAGTAAAGTCAATGGTGACTTTACAGACCCAGGGAGACAGTAGTCAGTCCCAGGGTGTGGAGTCTATGTTTGGGGGTCTCTGACACCCCTGTGTTACTGCACTGAGGGTGCTGTGTAACACACATTCAAAAACCAATGATGGCCTATGGGAAAAAATACCCCATAGCCCATAAGCACATAGTAAGTCACAGAAACACTCTCAAATCATGTCCAAGAGTGAGGGTAAAAGAGTCTCACGCTTGGCAGGAGAAAAAAATAAACCCCAAAAATCCAGCAAAGCTGCTGGGGGACTCACTAGGTTAGGAAATTCAGCCTAAACAGAGAATTCTCCCTAACAGGGTATATCTAATCATCCAGGCATGGATGGCCACCCATGGACTATGCCTGAATGATGACAAGACTGAGATCATTATCCTTGGCACGACCTCAACCCTTAAAAAACGGAGCCCCAATTACACTGCCTTTAATATTGACAATAAAACCATCACCGTCGCTAAGGAGGTGAAAACCCTGGGGCTCTACCTAGACTCTACATTGTCTCTCAAGAAGCAAGTAAATGCCATGGCCTCGGCCACGGCATATACTTGCAAACTGATTAGAGCAAGTAAACCCTTTCTGTCCAACAACAGTTGCATTATCTTGGCCAGAGCGCTTATTTTGTCCAAGCTAGACTACTGTAACGTACTGGAGCCAACAAACAAAGTATTAAAAAAAATCCCAACTCCTTCAGAATAATGCCCTGAGCGCAGCACTCGGAATAGCCAGGAGAGAACACATTTCCGAGATTAGAAGAGCTAATAGCTGGCTTTCAACTCATGACAAAATTTATTTTAAAGTTGCCTCACTCACATATAAATGCCTGAACAACGCGGCACCTTGCTATTTGACTGAAAGACTTATCAGAAAATCCTCCACAAGAACTACTAGATTATCCAATACCAACTGCCTTCTAGTCCCAAGATTCAAGCTATCCAGAGTTGGGGACAAAAGCTTCACGGTCAAGGCAGCCCAATTTTGGAATGCCTTTCCCCGCCTATTGAGAGCAGACCAATCTTTTTTTTTTAAACTTTCTTTATTGGCATTTTCAACATAACAGACAGTGAGGCCATGCGCTGACCATAACTTGAGACCCCCCACTAGCCCCCCTCACCTCCCTGCTCATTAAAATAATTGTCTTTAAACCAAAGCAGTTATCTGCGTGACGCCGCCTCGGGGGCTTCAGCATTGTGTGACACGCTTGTGCTGGGTTCCTGTGATGGAGATGGTGGTTGCGTGTTTAGGACATCTGTCGTTGGCAACAGGTATGCAATGTATGGTCCCCAGATGTCTGGGGGGCGTGAGTGGAGCGGCAGACTCTTAATGAAGTCCGTCTCTACGTCTTGGCAGAATGTAATGTCTTTAAGCCAGAGTTGTGAACTTGGTGGTGGTCCTCTGCCCCAGGTGTATGCGACTCTCCTTCGTGCTAGGATGAGCAATAAGTCTGTCAGTTTCCTGACAGTGTTCGGCAACGGTTGGGTCAGTCCTAGCATTGCTGTTTTCGGGTCGATATCGAGGTCTGTTCCTATTATTGCTGATGTTTTTTGTTAGGCAGAAACCTGTGCAGTTCCCTTAGGGACCACTGCAAAAGATTTAAGACTACAGGTGTTTGGCAGTAAACCCACTTGGTAGCAGTCTGTACCACACAGATTCACTTGGTAGCTGTGGCTGAGCAGTCAGACTTCACTCAAGAAGAGTTAGGCAGTATATAGAGTATACACAATAGGTACAGAGATACAATAGCACAAGCAAACACTGACCAGAGCTTTGGTGTAAAAGTATATAATTATTTATTTAAAGACACACTTGTAAATTACACTAGCACAAAAGAGGTAAGTAAATTCAGCACACAGTCACTATTATATATATACAACCCTAGTTACTTATTAGACAAGTCTTGGTGAGAAACACCACTTATTTTCAGACAGAGGTGAGCGTTTAACATAAGATGGCACTCTAATAAGTTATTAAAAAGGGGGGGAAAAGGCAGAGTTATGGAAGCACACAAATTTCAACACTTTTTAAAGAACCACAGTAAGGCAGGATAGGCAGAGTTCTACTGGAGAGCAAGGAAGTCATTTGCAAGGCCCACTCTTGGAGAGAGCAAGCAGAAGGGGTCCAGGTTCACACAGTGGGGTTATGCCCAAAGAGTCTTGTAGATAGTTCGCACACAAAGAATGAAATTAAAGTCAGGCAAAGTTAGCTAGGTTGTCCCAGGCCAGCCCAGGTTAGAAAACCGAGGCTTTACTGTCACCCCGAACGATCTGTCGCAAGGGAAGCCAGGCGGGACACTGTACCTTAAGTGTGAAGGAAGCTCCAGCGGGGGCTGTTGTTCCTGGCAGCGGGTGCAAGTCGGTGTTTCGACTATTCCGGTATTCCGGTTGCCGGGGTGCTTGGCACGGGCAAGGCGGCCACGAGATGCTCCAGAAAGGTGAAAAGAAGGCAAAACTGGTTATCCCCACCAGTCAAAGGAAGAAGACTCTCCGGACTGGAGATCTCCTCTGTCGTCGGGAAAAGTGGTGAGACGGTTCAGCAGGGCTCCACCGGTGGTGTCGTCGTTGCAGGTTGGCTCAGCTTCTCCCTCCTCGGATTCTTAGGTCCTGTGGCGACTTCTGAAGTTCCAGTCCCCAAAGCCCTGCTTTTATGCACCAAACCCCCATTCATTCAGCCTAGCTGTCACTCAAACATGCTAAGTGGTGAGCCGGGCGGCTCACCACTTGGGCCAATCACACAAGAGTGCGACTTGAGTTGCCGAGGCAACTCAGTCCAGGGTGCCTAAACCCCCTCCCGCACCCCCTGTGGTACCCAGACAGAGTGGCACCACTTTTGGAGGCTTCTGTGGAGAAGCCCGCCAAAAGTGGAACAAAGGGCTCGACTTGGGTTGGAGTCACAGAAGAGAACACAAACATTTTAGAATCGAGTTCTGGCAAAAAATACCAACCGGTGAATTAATATTAAATAAATAAACCGGCGGTCTGTTCGAGGCTATAGGAATTAAATAGTTGGTAGCATCGAACAATGGGAAAATCCCATAGAGATATATTAGCGGTCGAATATAAAAAGTAGTATCCACTGCCACCAGCCAAAACTCGATCAGGGGGAACGGAGACGTGCCCCCTCGAACAACAATATGATGGGTTGTACTGGTTTCTGTTCATATTTTGGGACTAGCAAAGCCAATGGTGACTTTACATACCCTGGGAGACAGTAGTCAGTCCCAGGGTATGGAGTCTATGTTGGGGGGTCGCTACGACACCCCCTGGGTTACGGCACCGACGGTGCTGGGTAACCCACATCAAAAACACATGAAACCCTATGGAGTAAAAGACCCCATAGCCCATAAAACACATGGAAAGACAAAGGAACACCTCAAATCATGTCTAAGAGTGGCAGTAAAAGAGTCTCACTCTTAGCAGGAGAAAAAATAAACCCCAAAAATCCAGCAAAGCTGCTGGGGGACTCACTAGGTTTAGGAAATTAGCCTTTACAGAGAATTCTCCCTAAAATTTTTTCAAAGATTGCGTTCCAGAAGGTGGCCACAGGAGGGCAGGACCATGCCAGGTGAAGAAAGTCCGCTTCTGGTGCTCCACATCTGTGACATTCTGCTGATATTGTTTCCCTTTGAGCATGGAGTCTTGCTTGTGTGTGGTACGTTTGGTGGAGGAAATTGAAGTGTATCAGCTTGAATCTCTGGTTTATCGCGACCTTTTGCGTGAGATTATGTATGTAGGCCCATTCCTGATCTGGGATTCTGGTGTCCAGTGATTTTTCCCATCTTTTTTAGCTTTCGAGCAAGGCGGTTTCTGTTCACTAAGGAGGGCTTTGTAGATATTCGTCACCAGGCGCGCCCCTCTCCCTGGGCTTGAATTGTGTTATGAAGCAGTGGCCAATCCGGTGGTTGTTGTGGGAAGGACGGAATTGCCGTCTGTAGCGAGTGTCGTAGTCTAAAATAAATAAAAGTATCAAGGGCATTGTTGCTCCCCCTTTCTCGTGCTTGTTGCAAGGACAGGAAGGATCCATCTGGGATTAGATCGTTCATGGAATTCAGCTGAAGTTTTGCTGACCACAGAAGGAATACTTTCTCAGACATGACGAGGATTCCCGGAATGTGTTTGATTGGAAGAATCAGGGAGAATCTGGATATGACGTTGTTTTTCTTGGCTATCTTTCACCAGATTGAGTACGTGGAAGCGACGGGTTCATTGATTGTTGGCTAACTGGAAATTGGCTGAAAATGATGTCACGGAGGAGGTGTGGGGTCGGGAGCGCCCTCTCTGTCTGGACATGAGCCCTTATAAACTGCGTTGCGTACCAATGACTCAGAAATTGTGCTTGGGCTGCCCAATAGTAGTGTTTCAGGTCGGGGAGGGCCAGACATTCCTGCCGCGTTGGTAGAGTTAGTGTGGTGTATGCAACTCTTGCTACTTTGCCAGCCCAGATGAGGTCGAGGACCATACTTTTAATGCGTTGCAGGAGCCTCTGAGGGAGCAGCAAAGGGATATTATGGCAGAATGATCATTTTTACCAGTGATACTCTGCCCCAAAGAGTCAGCGGCAGCGACTGCCACCTGTCGATCCTGGATTTAATTGAAACCGACATAGCTTGGTAGTTGTCCCGTATGATGTCTTTCAGTCTGGACATATAGATGCCAAGGTATCTCACGCATGAGTGTTGCCATTGGAAACCAAAGTCATCTGTGAATTTGGCGGTAGCGGCGGTGAGTGGGAAAATGACTGATTTGGTATTATTAATTCTTAATCCTGAAAAGCGTCCAAATTGGATTACTGCTCTCATTGCAGGGTTCAGGTGCTCGTCGGCATTCCGGAGAATAGGGCTACATCATCTGCGTACAAGGAGATGATCATCTTGTGGGGGCCGAATGAGAGGCCTCTGTGGAGGTGATGCATGCGTAGGTCAGAGGCCAAGGGTTCCATTACAAGAGCGAATAACAGTGCGGAGAGTGGACAGCCTTTTCTGGTTCCTCTTTTTAGGTGAATATCAGCTGATTGCAGACCTCCCAGTGTGATGTTAGCTGTTGGCCTTTTGTAGAGCAGCGAGATCAGGTGTATGAAGCGTTTGCCCAGTCCCATCCTTTCCAGGACTGTGAAGAGAAAGGGCCATTCGACCGAGTCAATGGCCTTTTTGGCGTCTAGTAGTACGCGACCGCTTGACTCTCTGGGTTGAGGGCTTCCATTGCGCTGAACATTCTTCTTATCCCATATGAGGTGTTCCTCCCAGGTATGAAGCCTGCTTGATCGGACAGTACCATGGCAGGCATGAGGGGCAGTAGCCTCTTCGTTAGGATTTTTGCGTAGATTTGACCGTCAAGATTTATTAGTGATATAGGTCTATATGAACCGCATTGGGTTGGGTCTTTGCCGGGTTTATGCAGGAGTATTATGTTGGCCATGTATAGAGTTGGCGGCAATTGGTTGTTGGTCAGGGCTTCATTGTATACCTGTAGGAGTAGCGGTGCAAGGAGGTCTGCGTAAAATTAATAGAATTCTCCGGACAGGCCATCTGGCCCAGGCGCTTTTGTGTGGGGTAGCTCTTTAATGACCTCTAGGATCTTGTTGATGGTGATGGGGGCGTTCAATAGTTCCCTGCGCTCTGAACCGACCCAGTAGAGTTCCACTGTGTCTAGGTATTGTGCCAACTCGGCCGGGTTTACGGAGTAGCTTGAATCATATAGGCCCTGGTAAAAACTGCGTAATGTTTCGACAATGCTGATTGCGGAGTGGACAATGTTGCCTGAGTGGTCTATCACTGATTCAATCGATGTGGGTTTTCTGTCAGCTGCTAGAAGTCTCGCAAGGAGAGCTCCGGGTTGTTGCCCTTTGCCGTACTGGCGGATTTTGCTGTCTCTGTCCAGAAACTTCACTTCCCTTACAGCTGCGTTTCTGAAGGACTCTAGTTCTTTCTTGATCTCTGCATGGATCTGTGGGTTATTGCCCGCTAGGAGAGAACTCTCAAGATCTTTGAGTCGGACTTCGTTGGTGCTCAGTTCCCTTCGTATTAGTTTTAAAATTCTGCATTCTTTTGACATGCAGACACCTCTGGTGAAGCACTTCATGGACTCCCACAGAGTCCCAGCTGAGGGTACCAACCCTTGATTGATGTCCAAGAAGGATTCCATTTCTGTTCAGAGTTCTTCTGCGAAGACAACGTCTTGTAACGCTCTGGGTTTGAATCTCCAGTGTGGAGTAGTTTTGATTGTTTGTGAGGTGATACATTCTAGGGACACCATGGAGTGATCAGACAGTGCTTGCGGTTGAATGTGGCAATCTCCCCATTGCAGGTGGCTGTGTGTGGACACTAGGAGATAGTCTATTCTTGAGCTGGTTTTATGCACCCAGGAGTGGAAGGTGAAGTCTCTGGTGTCAGGGTGTTTGTATCTCCAGATATCTACGAGGTCGTAGGCGTTTCAGATTTCCCTGATTTGCATGCTTGCCTTGGATGGGGCCAATGTCGAGTTATGCGACTTATCTTTGAATGAATTGAGTGTTGTGTTGTTGAGGTCTCCGCCCCACATGATCGTGGACTGCCATGTTGAGTTTAGTTGGGTCATTACCCATTCAAAGTTGCTGGGGCTGTCAGTGTTTGGCCCGTATGAGTTTACCAGAGTGATTTCCTCCCCATTGATCGTTCCCCGTATCAGGAGCGATCTGCCCTCTGTGTCTTTTTTTTCTGAGATCAGTCTGAAGTTTGTTTTGTTAATGAGGATAGCCACTCCTCTGGCGTACGACGAAAATGATGTGATGTAGCGGTGGCAGCCCAAGGCTGTTGCCCGAGGGCGTTCGGTTGTCGGATTTAGATGGGTTCCTTGAATAAAAGCTACATCGATCTTGTGTCGGCATAGGTATTGAGTCATTTTTCTCACTTTGGCTGGCTGGTTTCCCCCTTTAATATTCCACGTGGCTACGATGAAGGTGCTGTCTTTTGGTTTCTTTGTGCCAGCGGTTTTTGGTGATTGGCTGCTGAAAGGCAGAGGTGGCGGGCAATGGCGTGGGGGTTCAGGTTGAAGCGTGGTCTCCTCGTGGGTGGCGCATGTGTGTAGCCTTGAATTTGGTGAAACATGTTATCCCCAACTGGTGTGGATTCCCCTCCCGTTTCTCGCGAGCAACCCCCAACTCTCTCGTCATTTTACCCCGTCCTTGTAACGTGTAACTAGTAAACTTAAACATTGCTGTGCTAGGGGCACTTGGATCTTCCCAAGTCGCACGGCCGTGGGGCGTTCAAACCCTTAAATTGTGTTCCGGTGGAGTACTCTTTCACTCAATGCTGTGTTCTGTTGACTGCTTCTGCCTATGGTGGGTTCCTGTAGGCCCGTTATCTTTGCGCGCGTGGTTGGTTATTCTCAGGTTCGCCGCAGCCTGCTTGATCTAAATTTGAGTTTGCTTCTTCGGGGGTCTGGAAAAACAGAGTCCTTCCCTGGCGTTGTACTCTTAGATGGGCGGGAAATAGCATAGAGTATGGGATCTGGTTGGATCTGAGTCTTTGTTTGGTGCTGGTTGTTGGGGAGAATTCTCTGTTTAGGCTGAATTTCCTAACCTAGTGAGTCCCCCAGCAGCTTTGCTGGATTTCTGGGGTTTCTTTTTTTCTCCTGCCAAGAGTGAGACTCTTTTACCCTCACTCTTGGGCATGATTTGAGTGTGTTTCTTTGAATCTAGATGTGTTTAATGGGCTATGGGGTCTTTTACCCCATAGGGCTTCATGTGTTTTTGTGACGTGTTACACAGCACCCTCAGTGCAGTAACACAGGGGTGTCACAGTGCCCCCCCCAGTATAGACTCCATACCCTGGGACTGACTACTGTCTCCCAGGGCATGTAAAGTCACCATTGACTTTACTAGTTTTAAATTCAGAACAGAACCAGTACAAACCATCATATTGTGGACGTACTGGCTGGGGCAATTCAATTGCCCCGGGGTCTGTTAGTCGAGGGGGCACGTCTCCGTCCCCCCTGATCGAGTTTTGGCTGGTGGCAGTGGATACTTCTTTTTATATTCAACCGCAAATATTTTCCTATGGGATTTCCCATTGTTTTAGGCTACTATCTTTATTTAATTATTTACGGTAGCCTGGAACATACCGCCGGTTTATTTAATTAATATTAATTCTCCGGTTGGTATTTTTTGCCAAAACTTGATTCTAAAATGGCGTTTGTGTTCTCTTCTGTGACTCCAACCCAAGTCGAGCCCTTTGTTCCACTTTTTGGCGGGCTTCTCCACAGACTCTGTCTGGGGTACTTAGGAGGGGTGGAGGGGGATTTAGGCACCCTGGACTGAGTTGCCTAGGCAACTCAAGTCGCACTCCATCCTGATTGGCCCAAGTGGTGAGCCGGCCGGCTCACCACTTAGCATGTTTGAGTGACAGCTAGGCTGAGTGAATGCTAGTTTGCTGCATAAAAGCAGGGCTTTGGGGACTGGAACTTCAGAAGTCGCCACAGGACCTAAGAATCCGACGAGGGAGAAGCTGAGCCGACCTGCCACGACACCATTACCGGTGGAGCCCTGCTGGACCGTCTCACCACTTTTCCCAACGACAGAGATCTCCCGCCGGAGAGTCTTCTTCCTTTGACTGGTGGGGATAACCAGTTTCACCGTCTTTTCGCCTTGCCTGTGCCAAGCACCCTGGCAACCGGGATACCACGTTTTACCACGATTCGCGAAACACAGGTACCACCTTTAACCGGATAAACTCCGCGGCTGGTTTCTGCCCTGGTAGTGCAACGACCTTCATCTTTCCTCCAAGTCGAGATCTTCTCTTCCCCTGGACGACGACGCAACTTGCACCCACTACCAGGAACAACTGCCACCGCTGGAGGATCCTTCCCACTTAAGGTACCGTGTCCCGCCTGGCTTCCCTTGCTACCGACTGTACGGGGTAGATTTAGCCCCCGGCTTTTGAACCTGGGTTAGCCTGGGACACCCTGGCTAAACTTTCCTAAGCCTTTCTAAACTCTTTTTGAACCCTCTGCAAGACTTTCTAAGCCTAGTGTAACTGTGTGATCTTGGACGCATTTGTGCTCTGCTCTCTCTAAGAGTGGGCCCAGCCTTTGGACTTTGACTCACCAGTGACTTTTGCTCTTCTGCCTTGCTAACAGTGTTCCTGAATCTTAGAGTGGTGTACCTTTCCATATTCTGTCTGTTTCCCTCCCTTTCTCACAAACTTATTAGAGTGCCATCTAGTTAAGCACTCACCTCTGTATTAAAATAAGTGGTGTTTTACAGTGACTTATCTGATAAGGAAAAAGGGGTGTATATATTATAATAGTAACTGTGTTTAGAATATTTTACAATAAGAGTGCTGGAGTGTTTTCAACAGTGTGTTTTTAAATAAATAATTATATACTTTGATACCAAAGCTCTGGTCAGTGTTTGCTTGTATTGTTGTATCTGAGTGCCTATTGTGTATACTTTGCATACTGCCTAACTCTTCTTGAGGGAAGTCTGACTGCTCAGCCACAGCTACCAGGTAAATCTGGGTGGTTCAGATTGCTACCAAGTGGGTTTACAGCCAACACCTGTAGTCTTAAATCTTTTGCAGTGGTCCCGAAGGGAACTGCACAGGTTTCTGCCTAACACTGGTGAAGGACCTTCTTTGCTCCTGGACGGCCGGTGAGAAGTGTGGATAGAAGTGAACTGTATCGCCATCATGCTGTAGCTCGCCTTTCTCTCTAGCCATTCGGAGGATCGCGTCTCTGTCCTTATAATTAAGTAGTTTTTTCGATTATTGGTCGAGGTGGTGCTCCGACGATGGGTTTCGATGCCGGTATTCTGTGGGCCCTTTCCACGATGAACAAGTGCGAGAGCGCCTCCGAGCCAAAGAGGGATTTGCACATCTCTTCCACGTGGTCCTCCATTTTGACCTGTAGTTGTTTCTCCCTCACCCCGACTATACTGATGTTGTTCCTCCTAGAGCACCCTTCGAGGTCTTCGTTCCGCGCGTTGGCCGTTTTCATTTGGGCCTTGAGGGTCGACACTCTGGTGGTTAGAGTTGTCATTCCGTCATCAAGATTGGATATACGTTGCACTGCTTCATCCAGGCACTCGCTGTGGTTATCAAGCCGGTGTTGTACCTGATCCACTTTGGACGAGAGGTCATCTAGTTTACTGTCTAAGTTGCTGGTTCCAGTTTTCAGTTCCAGGAGCAGTGCTCTGATGTCGAGCGCATGGGGCTCGCACACTTCTTGGCCAGGCACCTGTGATGGGGATTCTGGTTCACTGTTGTGTCTAGGTGGTTTAGACGAGGTGCCAGCTTCAAAGTTCAATTTGCGTTGTGACTTGTCGTATTTCCCCATCGCGAGTTTGTGTGCACAATGCGGACGTTGCTCTGCTGGTTCGTCTAGCCGGTGGACCAGGATATTGGTGCAGGGTGCTGGTTCTAGGTGTCCACGCTGTTTGGTGGGGTCTGTGCGCCTCTGGGGAATTTTCAGGATTGCTAGGTTGCTTAATATAGCTGGATGGCACGCGTCTCACAGTTCCCTGCAAGTGTCTAAACAAATGTCTGATGCGCTGGGGTGGTGTCGGCTTGTTTGATCTCCAGTGTAACTCGGAATTACATGGGATCAATTGGTCTGTTTTAACTTGCTGGTAGTTGACCGTGGCAAGAGAGCGTCGAGGCGATTTAAGGGAGCACAATTCTTGATTGCTGGGACCCCCTGCTGTGAATCCAAGGCCTCTTGTAGGGATGTGAAGGTCTATATGGAAAGGGATTACTAGAGCGGGTGTAGCCCTTAAGCCTGGGTACCCAGAGGATCCTGCACTTGGATCATGAAAGTCTGTGCCACTAGCGTTTTGCTGTGTGTGCTTGGCTCGCCTCTGCCTCGCTGCAAGCGCTGTACCTGGGGTTTCCGCTCAATTCGGCTGTGGGTCGCTCGGTCGGGGGCCCTGGCTGCCAGGCAGCTCCTCGGCTCCGGAGTGGCGCGGGGCGTGGGCACAGGGGGCGCGAAGTCCACCCCCTCTCCCCCCCGGGCCGGGTAGGGTCGTGCACCCGCGGCCGCCGGGAGCCATTGAGATGTTGGAGCGTTGTGGGGACCTGCTGCGTCTGGCCGTGGGGAGACCCGGCCCGGGCACTGCGCTCAGACGGCGCCCACGCTGCCGGAGGCGCCTCATTGGGAACAGCGGGGCCGCCCGCCCGCCCGACCTTCTTCGCGAGCTTCTGTATGTAGCGGGGCTTCAGGAGTTTGAGCCCGCGGAAACGGACTTGTGCCTGCGCTCCGCTCGCAGCCAGGCCGCACCCTCCAGGGCCAGCCTCTGCAGTTGGTGAAGGCGGGGTCGGGGTGTGCCCGAACCTTCCAAGGACTGGCCGGGGCCACCTCGGCCTTTCTTCGCTCAGGGGCTTACTGATGTTCTTTGTGTCTGCTGCGGGGGCCTCACGAACAGGTCCGGGGAGGCAGGCGGGCGCCGGCGGGCCTCCAGGCTGCCACTGTCGTTCGGGGGTGCCGGGGCACGCCGATCAAGGTTTCGGCTGCGCAGGGCTCCAGTAATTGCCGATTTTCTGCTATAATGCTGCCCAGCACTTTTATGGCACCTTCTGCTGCTGTATAAGGGTAGCGTTCCACCAGAATAGTCAGGATTGGTCAGGATTTTGAAGGGCCGTGCGGGAGCTCACAGGGGAGCGGCCATCTTGTTTGGGTCTCTAGCACCCTCTAGAATGTGCTTCGAGAGCAGACCAATTTTACCAGAACTTCCGCCAACACCTAATAAGATGGTTCAAAGACTCAGATAAATTAAGCCTGCGTTCTGACACCTATAATTGATCTTCTCTGCCTCTTTGTAAATAATTGTAGATAAGTATCCACCTACCTGTGATTTTTAAATTTACAGTTTTGACCAGCCATTGTAAATGACCACTCAACCATTATTCCGACTATGTTCTGCTTAAAGTTGTCTTATGCTATGCGCCCTGATACCCACGGGTCTGGTGCGCAATACAAATAATAAAAACCAACAAATTGGCAACGGGTGCAAGCGGAAGCACCTAGCACTCCAGCAGTCACAACCCAATGGGCAGGAAGCCAGCTGCTTCCCACTCGGGTGTTCCATTCCACAGCTGGCGCTACACAATTTGGGGTTCAAACTACAGCCAGTACTTCCAGCCCTTCTTATTTTATACACAGCAGGGTGTCTTCTTACCAGGCTGTACGGGATTAGGGTGGTGACACGCAACGAGAGACCCGGATGCTTCCGCAGGGTATCAGGTAAGCGTTACACCTTTGGTCTTCTAGCTAAATCTCTCTGCAGATCAGAAGTTTTTCCGAGCAGAGAATGGGTGGTACATCTCTCTCATCAGCAGGTGCTTCCTTCTGGAATGGCCTCCCTGCCCTTCTCATACTTGAGCCGGACCTACTTAAGTTCCGGAAGCTTCTCCAGACTCTGCTCTACCTCCTTCCCCCTTCCCTGCTAAATTCCTCTGCCTGCCGCTGCAACTGGTGGCCTGGTGCACTTATGAGTCACACTGTGAACCAGGCCCTCCCTGACCAGTCTCCACCAGCACCCCCTAATCAGCACTGCCCTCCTCTGGCCTCTTCCCTGAGCAGCCTGGAGGGTTGACCCCCTGCCCCTGCGGACTCTAGCACTTAAGACGCTGGCCCTCCCCTGTCGCCCCCGCCAAGCACTTGTCTGGGCCCGGGCCCTCACCCTGAACACTTGCCTGACCCCTGGGATGGGCCTATCCCCTCCCTTCCTTCCTTCTCCCTGTGCATCTATACCTTTGCATTATTTCCCCCCTCCACTGCCCCCAGCAGTACTTCTTGCACTTCCATGATCTGAATGTCACATGGCCTAGTAGGTCCTTTACTGTTGTTTTGATCCCCTCCCCCCCCCCTCCCCACCCTTCTCTTTTTGCCTTGTGGCACCTAGAAACACTTTTGTTGTACAGTATGCCTTATAAATACCCAATAAATAAATAAAATAAGTAGGTGTATGAAAATGGATAGCTATTAATATTAATGTATTCTGATGTAGTTCCCTGCAACAAGAGGCAAGCTTTCCTAAGTATGTATTTTCTTGCACTATACTGGCCCATTGTATGCCTGGCCTGTTTACTATTGTAATTTGTTTGCTTCCTGCACTTACTGTAACCATATACTTAAGCTAAAGCGCCTAGATGCCTCTGGGTTTTGTGTGCTATATAAATAAAAAAAATCTAATCAAATAGCATATCAGTAAAAAATGGACAATGCACAGGTGTATGAGCAGCACTAACATTTTACGTATTCTGTAAAGTTAAGAAGAATGTACTTTTGAAACACTTTTATGGTACAATTAACTGCCACTTGATGTAAGCAGCTGGTAAATAGTGGCACTATAATGGCATCTGATAGCAGTGGTTAAAATAGCTTATACACAAACTCTACAAGTACAACTTTACATATGTAAATTTTTACTGACACTTTCACTTCAGCCACACACTCAGCATGTGCACAGTGTGATTTCTAAATCGGAATGAGAAATGTGTACAAAATGCTGGCTTTTATACTTTCCAAAATCAATATCAGAAAAAGAGAACTATGGTAAGCAAAGTATTAAAATGGCAGACACATTTTTACTGCAACATATCACAGACAAATATACAATTACAGTAACGCCAACTAATTGCAAACACCAAAACACATATAAAAGAAAATGTTCAACCATCTTTTTATAGCTGTGGCTATTCAACTCTTAACTGCGGATACACGTACATTGTTTTACTAACTCAAAAACAGACATTGACAAGCTTTTGACAGCTCCAAAGCACAGAAGTGGCACAAACCAACCACCCCCACCGCGGTTTTGGGACCTGCAAGTCAAGGCTTACCTAGGACGCCGCAACCCTAGCAGGGAAGGAGGGTTAGGGAACCGATGATTGGATGGGAACAGGGGAATGAGGGAAACCTCAATGAGGGTTAGGAAGAGGTTATGAATAGGTAAGAGGACAATAGGGTAAGATCTGACTTGGCATAACAATTTGTACCCTTGCACATACACACATGTATACACAACCTACCATACATACAACTATTCCCTTTAGCAGTGAACACGACAATAGTGGCATTATACAAACACTTAGCTTGGGTTGTGGCTGAGTGGAGTGTCCCTTGTTGTCTCCTGTTGAGTCCCAGAGCCGAGCTACCTTGCAATAGCAGTTTAATTTCTGCAAGCTAACACTGCAATTAGTATACTCCTGGTGTACCGCCGCACGTGGCTTCATACGTGCGTGTGCCCACCCAAGTCCTGATAGGAGATAAGTGGTTAGGTAACGTTAACTGCATATGTTCACATGCTTAGTACATGCAGGGCTTTGCAGGGCCACACGTGGCTAATTAGCATGCAACATCAATGTCATAGCCGCACATGGCTCGTGACATGCATCGTTTGTTCTTGGGTGCACTCTGACAGCATCCATCACTTCTAAGCCATTCCCAAGTGATGCGCTGATAAGTATGCGCTAGTAAGTATGAGATTTGTTAAGTATGCACTGGTTAGGGAGTCCACAGTGCGGTTCTCAGGGCGTTCTGCTCGCATAGCGTAGCATGCTGCAGTAGAGAGCACTTAACTTGAGGGGAAGCAAAGGGCCAGAAGAATGGTGGGGCAAGGCCCCCTGCGCTATCAACCTACTCAGTGAGACCAAAGGAAGCGCTGCAGCACTTATCGGTCGTGTGCAAGGGGCCGGGATCTCAGTTCTGTGGGGCATGGCCCCTCGTGTTGGTTCTGAGGCCGGAGCTGCTTGACGAACGTCTTGTCAGTTTTGTGTCTCGAGCACAAGCCCTGTGTTTTCCCTTGTGCGCAATGGTGTTGGCATTCTTGGTCAAGTAAAACCGGAATGAGGTGTAGCGGATAGCGATTCGTAATAGTGATATGGTTTACGCCGTGATAGTCTATGCATGTACGTATGTCACCAGTCTTTTTCGGGACATAGAAAAAAGGTGAAGACACTGTCGAGTTCGAGTGCATGATGAAACTGTTACGGAGATTAGTGTCTATATGTTCCCATATGTGTTTGGTTTCCGCCTCTGTCAGGGCATAGATACAACTGCATGGCAAAACCGCATCAGGCTCTAAGTCTATGTATCAATCTAACGGCCAATGTGGGGGTAAGGTTTCTGCTGCTTGTTTACTGAATATGTCACGGTAGTTGTGATAAACGAGGCCCGGTACTGAGGTCTACAGGGTTGGTGTCCACACTCCGCATTGCATGGCTCGGACCAGACGGCCTTGGAGATACCCAGAAACATTGATCTAAACAATACAGGGGACTACAGCTGAATGCTTCCCACTGACCACTGGATTTATGGGTCATGTTGTATGAGCCATGGGAGCCCCCATATGAGACCAAACTTCAATGCAGCAATGGGGTCAAAACAAATCTTTTCCCATTTTCCATCTGCATATAGCAATGTCACGGTCTGAGTGCTGTGTGGTAACGCTGGCACGTGCTTGGTCCACGCGGGGCTTTGCAAAGCCGCCCATAGCTAATTGGCATGCAGCATCAGTGTCTAGCCCCATGTGGTTCGTGACATGGAGCGTTTGTTCTTGGGTGCGCTTTGACAACGTCCATGACTACTAAGCCATTCCCAAATGGTGCACATGATGCACTGGTAAGTATGCGCTAGTAAGTATGAGATTTGTTAAGTATGCACTGGTTAGTGAGTACGGTGCGCGGCGCTCAAGGCGTTCTGCTTGCGTAGCATAGTATGCTGCGGTAGAGAGCACTTATCTTGAGGGAAGCAAGGGGCCAGAGTAATGGTGGGGCTGGGCCCCCTGCATGATCCTCCTGCTCCCTGTGACCAAAGGAAGCTCTGCAGCACTTATCTGTCTTGTGTGAGGGGCCGGGATCTCAGTCCTGTGGGGATGTGGCCCCTCGCGTGTGGTTCTGAGACCAAAGCTGCTTGACACACGTCTTGTCAGCTTTGTGTCTCAAGCACAAACCCTGTGCTTTCCGTTCCGTGTATGCGCGTTGGAAAGCCACTCCCAGCGTGGCCTTTGATATGTAGTTCTGGGCCCAGGAGCTGCTCGGAAATGCAATCCTGTAGGCGTTTCACCTGCAAAGAGGGCAGAGAAGCCTCTGATATGGCTTGGTGGTCTTTCTTGTTTTGTGTTCAATTCTGTTGCCCTATGGCCTACACAGCTAATGTTCTTTGTTGGCTGCCTCTGACCCTTTGGCCTCCCCAGACGCCACATTGAGTGTGGTCCAGGACCCCCAGCCCTGACACCTTTAAATGACACAAGGGTAGAGGTGAGGACATGAAATCAGAAATATATTTTAAATGATGTGGTCTAACATCCTCATAAATGTAAACCATGGCGATGGGTATCTGGGAACCGATCTGTGGGAACCCTGGGGAAGGAGTTGCTGTGCTGTCGAGCCATGCTGAACAGAGGGCCTACCTTGTCTTTATGAGAGGTCCTGGAGACAAAGTCCTTAAGGTGGGATGGAGGAGAAGTGTGTTAGATCTCCCTCCACCATGACAACCGATTCTTCAATGCCCTGTGACCGAGAGCCCTCCAAGCCAAACATGCATCCCAGCGGTGGTCTGGAACCGAACACTCAAGACAGAGTGCATTGGGGTCCAGGGCTGGGAACGAATGGTCGCATGATGTGCATCTCGAGAAGCCTCCTGCAGCCGACATGCGCTGGGGGAGGCGGCACCAAAGGGAGGTTAAATAAACAAAACGGGGAGCAAGCGTAAAGCTAAAAAAGTCTCTGTGCTAGCTGCCAGGTCTGACACGGTCCATGTGGAAAAGGGGACTGATGTGAGGCACAGGAGGGTAGGGCCTTGGCAGGGCTTTCCCACGCCTGAGGCTGCGCTCCAGCACACTATACTAAATTTGGGGGATGCCCACAAAGATGGAGGAAAGGGGACTATGAGTTCTCTAGTCACTACGGTGAGTAAATCTATTTCTGATGCTTGTCGAATCTGCTCAGATCACATGCTGTGCATAGGCCAACATCTAGTGGAAGCTGCGGAGTATTAGTTTGTTTTTCAAAACTCGAAAAGGGGTGTCGAACTAGGGCGTGCCAGTAATACTATAGCTAGTGTGACGTCCACTGTACCCATGATCCCTCACGAGTGTAGGACCCTCAGATTGTTTTTTTCCGCCATACTGTCGGATGCATATTGCGGAGTTCCCTTGGCTATAGCCATTATCAAAAATGTATTATTACAAAACGTCCCCCTTCTTTTCCACACTACGCCGAAGTTCGACGTCGGTGAAGATCGAGGAAACCAGCCGTTGAGACTCCACGACTGACTTTGGGCCTCGGAAGACCTCTGGCCTCGGCCCGTGCCTTGGAAGGCCTCTGGCCTCGGCCCTGTGCAAGTAGGGAGAGTGGGGGGTGGTCATACAGCTTTTTCCCACTTTATTTCCTACATATACCTGCCCGCTGCCAATTAGTAACATATGGAGAGTACTCCTTTCAAAAGTGTAACAGGAAGACAAACACAATACGTGTAACCTGTGTCTCCCACAAGACCATCCCGAGGCTACCTGTCAAGCTTGCAAGCTCTTCAAGCCCAAAACACTCAGGACCTCTTGACGAAGTGCTGGGCCCACTACGCCAGGCAGCTAGAGTCCATGGACGTCGAGGGATCGTTCAGCGATGGCAGCAACGCCGCTGTATCGGACGGCGAGGGCAGAGGGGTGACTTCAGACACCCACGCGCAAGCCCCCGACATTGGAGGACTGGCCGGCGGTCCAGTTATGGGGACAACACCCGGCGGCATAAGCGCAACACACACCACTTCCACCAAGCACATTAGCCCCGGTCGTGACTCGACACGCGTGTCGAGCGATCGGCAACAAAAGGCACTGAGAGAGCGGTCCACTGAATCTGTGTCCTTTGGGCATTCCCGTCACGATCGCCTCACGACAAAGTACAACCGTCCGCGGTTGAAAAAGGTGCCACACTCCCAATAGTCCTGGAGGGCCGGTCATCGGAAGACGATTCCGACCTCTGTCCCCAAGTAGCACGTGTAACGTCTACTCCCGAGATTCGGCGTTCCTCTTCCAAAACCTCAATCTCGTACTACCTCCGAAATGCGACACGAGGTGTCGAAGACCATCTCCAAATCTCGACGCAATGCGTCAAATCCCTCAGGGGCCCCTAAGAGCGCTGGAAAACATTCCTCCAGTCATGGGAAGGGGGACAAACATAAAAAACCCTCAGTCCAAAAATAAAAATAAGAGGCCCCTAAATCATGTAGTAGAATCCAAGGTCCCTGACCCTGTCACCAAGAAGAACATTATTCCTCCCACTGCTCAGGCTATGGGCATGGAGGAAGAAGAGGAAGTATTCATTCCTAGCTCAAAGGAATGGAATTCTGCGGACATTGATAGGGTAATGAGAAGGATGTCATTTATGAGAAGGATGTCTATGAAAAAGACCCTAATTATTTCCATAACTATGCCAACACACCAGCTACCTCTGCCCCTTCGGGGTCAAGGCCTCTCAACCCCCTACTAAAAGTCTCCGCTCTGATGCTCCGGCGCAGGGCTTGGTTTCAGACCCTTTGCTAATTGAACCTTACCATCCAGATCATATGGAGAGGAGACAGAAACCCATATGCTGGAAGACCAGACGGGGGTTTCTTATTATGGGTATGACGAAGACCGGGAAGAGGAGGAGGCGGAAGCCTACAATCTTGACTCCCCAATTCCTAAGGACCCCCGCGGTGCATGACTCACCGATTGATAATCAGCCACTCCTCAATGAGGTACTGGCTAAAGCAGCAGCTCATTTTCAGATAGACCCACAGGGTGTCCAAGAAGATAGGGATTTTGTGGAAGAAATCCTAGGTGAAAAGAGAGCCATTACCCAGGCTATCCCGATATTAAAATCAATCCAGCATAGAATTGATTACTCGCGGTCAACCCCAAATCTTACTCGTGCAATGAATACACGAGTGGAGAAATTATTCTGTGCCGCACCCTCTGAACCCATGTACAGTAGTGGTCAAGTAAAGCCCAACTCCCTGGTAGTAACCACCAGAAAGAGGGCAGGTACACCACTTGCTTCTTCAGAAGCACCTCCGGATAAGGAGAGCAAAAAGATATATGCTCTGGGTAGGAAAGTTGCCTCAACGTCAGCCTATCAGGCACGTATTGCTAACAGTACCGCTCTTTTGGCAATCTATAACTGCCATCAGTGGGAAGAAGTAGCTGCTCTAGTAGCCTCTGCACCTGAGCCACTAAAGGGCCAGTTGGCCCAACTTGCAGCAGACGGAGGGTCCGTATCTGGATGCATCCTTAAAACTAATTTTGATGCAGCAGATAATGCTGGAAGATTGATAGCCGAAGGCACAGTAATAAAACGCCACGCTTGGCTAAGGCAGTCGGGGTTCAAACCCGAGACCCAAGCCACGCTTATAGACATGCCAGTAGAGCCGAACGTTCTATTAGGCAAGGCAGTGGAAGCGGCACTAAAGACAGCTAAAGATGAGTATGAGACCTTAAAATCTCTCGGCCAACTCACAAATAAACCCTCAGGTCAGAGGGGAAATAATACTTTTCATCGCTTTCGCGGCCAAGTCTCCCAGAGGGTTTCCAACTACTACCAACATCAAGGAACCTCATGGGGCAACAATCAGTTCTAGGCATCACAGGATTCACCAAAGGCCAGCGCAGGGGCCGCACTAGGGGTAGAGGCAGCCCCGCCAGAGGTGGTACGCCACCCAGTAAACAGTGACGTTCCGCTTCGGACAGATGGGTGCTGTCCACAGTAGTATAGAACTAATAGCGTACCCCCACGACCATCCTCCAAGAAAGAAGGTACACTCGTTGGAGCACCAGAAAATCCTTCTCGAGGAGATCGCCACTCTACTTGCAAAGGACGCCATAGAAGTCATCCAGGGCAACCAGGTAAACAGGGGTATTTATTGAACCTACTTCCTTCTGCCAAAAAAAGATCTAACAATGCGCCCAGTATTAGATTTGCGCCCTGCAAACAAGTATGTCAAGCCGCAGAAATTCTGCATGACTACACTCCAAGAGGTAATCCCCCTACTAAAAAAGGGGATTACATGGCAACATTGGCTATGTAAGATGCCTAATTTCATATTTCAATGTTTCCAGCGCACAGAAGATTCTTGCGTTTCAAAATAAACAACCAGCACTACCAGTTCAAGGTGCTGCCCTTCGGTATAGCCTCGGCTCCAAGTGTATTCACCAAGGTACTGGCGGTGGTGGCGGCGCTCCTATGCAGGGAGGCAATCCCAGTGTACCCTTGCCTGCACGACTGGCTCATCACAGGGGAGACCTCCTTAATTTGCAGACTAAACATTCAAAGAACAATCAACCTCCTCTTCCAATTGAGCTTCTCAATCAACGAGAAAAAATGAAGCCTGGTGCCAAGCACCTCAAAACAGTTCCTAGGAGCTGTCCTAAACACCCAAGAGGGGTTCGCCTTTCCATCAGAGGAAAGAATTCGGAATCTATTGCTGCAAATTCCTCAATATCAGGCTGGTCGCCAAATAAAGGTGTGCAAAGCGATGCATTTGCTAGGCATGATGGCATCTTGCATTTACCTGGTTCCCCACGCGTGCCTGCGCATGCGACCCATGCAGGAATGGTTGGCGAAACAGTGGTCTCCAGCAAGTGGTCAGTGGGACGATCTAGTGGTCATTTCACCAACACTAGTACAGAATCTTCACTGGTGGACAAGAGAGAATCTTACGAAGGGGGAAACCCTTCTACGATCCAGAAATACAGGCCGTTGTTACAACAGACACCTCCCTAGCAGGGTGGGGAGCCCACTACCTGCACCATATAGCTCAGGGTCTCTGGTCTCACACAATTGCTCAGAACCACATCAATGTACTAGAACTTCTAGCAGTCTTCAGAGCGCTTCAGGCATTCAAACCCCTCCTATCCAACCTGTTGGTGCAGATCCTAATAGACAGCACAACTGCTACGTTTTACTTAAACAAACAAGGGGGCACTCATTCTCCAAACCTGTCCAAGCTTGCCCAGAAAATGTGGAGATGGGCACTCAAACGGAAGATTTACCTGTCATCCCAACATGTTCCAGGGGATCTCAACTCGCTAGCAGATGCTCTGAGCAGGGATCACCTCCCAGAAGAACACGAGTGGACACTACATAAAGAAGTCGTAGGAGACCTCTTCTCTCAGTGAGGTTTCCCCACTATAGACCTATTCGCCACAAGCGAAAACAGGCAATGCCCAGATTTCGCATCCAGGTTTCCCCAGCCAGGCTCCAAAGGGAATGCCCTATGGATGAATTGGTCAGGGATGTTTACCTACGCTTTTCCACCAACCCCTCTGATGAGGAAGGTGGTGAACAAGATCCACGGGGAACCGCTGACTCTCATCCTGGTTACTCCTATGTGGGTGAGACAACCATGGTATCCACACCTATGCAAACTGGCGGTGTGCAACCCCATCAAATTCCTGTGCCAGTACAACCTACTCTCCCAGCACAAGGGGCTAACAGTGCATCCTCAGCCCAATTCAATGAACTTGGCAGCATGGCTCCTGAAGTCAGAGTTTGGACATCTCAATTTACCCCACAGATGTATGGATATGTTGAGAGTCAAGAAAACCTAACACAAGGTACAGTTACTATGACAAATGGAAACGATTTGTTATTTGGTGCCAGAATAAGCAAATCAACCCAGTTGATTGTACTCCTTCTAATGTTGTCACCTATATGCTCCACCTATTGGATGCAGGGTTAGTATTTAACTCACTTAAAGTGCACCTGGCAGCTTTATCAGCCTACACCACTTACCATAACAAGGTGTCATGGTGGAATGTGGCAGTTGTCAAATAATTTATGGAAGGGATCAAGAGACGCCACCCTCCAATTTCTAACCCACCACCAGGTTGGTACCTTAATGTGGTACTTACTAAGCTCACAAGACCCCCCCTTTGAGCCCATGCACAAATCTAGTCTGAAACACCTGACTTATAAAACTGCCTTCTTAGTAGCCATCACCTACATAAGTCAGTGAAATTCAAACTTTGTCAGTGCAGGATCCTTTCTTTACTATCCATAAGGATAAACTGGTTTTATGCACTTTCCCTAGGTTTGAACCTAAGTTCATTTCCAAATTCCATGTTAACCAGTCTATTGAGCTGCCGGCCTTTTTCCAAGAGCCCAAAAGCTCTGCTGAGGTGAAACTCCACCCAATAGATGTGAGGAGGGCGGTCATCTACTATGTAGACAAGACCAGACCGCTAAGAAAAACAGATCAGCTTTTCGTCTCCATAGCTCCAGGCAGAGAGGGAGATTGCGTCTCTAAAAATGCCATCTCAAAATGGATAGTCGGATGTATCCAACTGTGCTACTCCCTTTCAGATAAAACACTGCCTTTTACACCAAGGGCCCACTCTACAAGAGGTACTGGAGCCACTCTGGCTTTCATTGCAAATGTACCCCTTGACCGCATTTGCAAAGCAGCTACATGGAGCTCTATTCACACATTTTCTCCGCACTACTGCATTGACACTCATTCCAGGACAGATACTGAAGTGGGACAAGCGGTTCTAAGACATTTGTTTGCTCATGACCCTTCTCACATCCCACCTTCTTCTTTTAACACTGCTCGCTAATCTATGCACAGCATGTGATCTAAGCAGATTCCACAAGACTGAGAAGGGATACATTACTCACTGTAATTGTATCTCTGATGCTTGTTCTGATGCTTAGATTCGCATGCGCCCGCCCTTCCTCCCCTCTGAGAGAAGGCGCATGGATGCTTGTAGTCTTATCCATCTTATCTGCTTGGATACTCTGTACTCGTGCTACTCCTCATGCTACCTCATGTCAGAAAAAATACAATCCGAGGGTTCTACACGCATGAGGGATCATGGGTACAGTGGACTTCACTCTAGGGATAGTACTACTGGCACGCCCTAGTTCGACGCCCCTTTTCGAGTTTCGAAAAACAAACTGTAATACTCCGCAGCTTCCACTAGATGTCGGCCTAAGCACAGCATGTGAATCTAAGCAGATCCAAGCATCAGAAATACGATTCCGATGAGTAATGTATCCCATATGTGAAATACTTGTGTACGAGCACGATAGAAATAAAATAACAATATCATACATATTAACAGTGTAATTATGGTTAAGTTGCTAAACTCATAGGAAGACCACTTTTTCGGCGGCTTCTAACTTCGCTCCCCCTGGAGGAATAGTCACCAAACTTTGCAAAAAAAAGTATATGGCCGGCTCTGAATTTTTTCACTAGGTAGGGTGTGGTTTCGTGCAGGGGGGTGGCAAAGTTATAGGGGGGGTCCCACCTTTTTTTTTCCCATAGACTGAATGGGGGAAACCTTTGCGCACGGCTACAGGCCAAACGGCTGGATGGATTTTCACCAAATTTGTGGAAGGAGTGGGGCTTGGGTCAGAAAGCGTCCTTTTGTGTGTTGGTGGAAATCCGACCAGTACATTTGTTGCAAAGAACTGAAATGTACGTCTGAAAAAATGTGTGCTATCTGGGTCAGCTCTGTGGACCCATTTCCCTGTTCGCTCCGCGGACTGAAGTCTCATTGGCCTGCAGTACGCCGTGATGTCGGCGAACATTGGACGTGGCCAGTGGTTGGCTGGAGGGAAGCGTGCTGTGCGTCAAAGTTTTGGGAAACGCCGCCATTATGTATCGGAGGATAGTGTTATGTTGTGTGTGGCAAGGCTCTAAGCCATTGTGTGCATGCCTGGGCCTCTTTTACATAGCAGCGTGTGCGCACTAAAATAAGTTTTATTTGGCTCCGCTCCGACGTCCCATTTCCCTGTTCGCTGTGTGCTCAAAATTTTGATTGCAACGCAGTGTGTGGTGACGGGATGTGTGTCAATTGTTCCATGACAGCGGCATGTTGTATCGGAGGACAATGTGGCCGTGAAAGGGCCTGAAAAACATAGTGTACGGCATCTGGTGGTGGGAAGAAGGGATGGAAAGGGTGCAGGAGTGAGAAGTGCTTCATGTGATATATCTCATTAGAAGAAGATGGTCATGTGCCAGCGCTATCCGTGCATGCTCCGCGGATACCTCAACAGGCAACAATCTTGTGTGGTCATTGCAGGCAGCCTTCATTATGGCATGCCAGCTGCAGCAGCGATGTCTTTCTGTGATGAGTGGTGGCAGGCACATATGCAGAAGGGGAGTGCATTCCACGAGACATGAAGATTTAAACATAGCATGTACTATGGTGTGCTGTGTGATGTAAGTCCATAGCCCCATTGATGCATGGCTGCAGCCCTTGCACAGAAAATTATGTGCACTGGTTGAAAAGGTATGTCCACTGGTTGAAAGTAGATGCCACATTGTTGCTTGTGTGTGGTTTGGCTGCAGTGCACACAATGTTGGTTGCATGGGTGTGGTGATTGGTAGAACAACCTACAGTTGTTGGTGTATGGGTGGAGATGCTGCAGTGACCAGTCGTGCAGTGTGTCCACTGGGTGCACTAATGGAATAGTGTACATATGGAAGAGGTGACTGTGCAACTGGTTCTTAAATGTGCCTGTGTAGTGTGCTTTGCGCAGATTAGTAATTGTTGCAGTGCACTACGCACCATTGGTTCTTTGCACATACTAGAGTGTTGGAAGCAGGCCCAATGTTGTGAAGATTTGTCTTCTTTGGTTGGCATGCTTATAATGATTTGTGATTGTAAGTGGGTAGCGGTGCCAAACACAGCGATGATATGTTTCTGCATTACGGTAAGTGGAACACGTGTCCTTGCCTCCCTGCTTAATGGGGCGGCGGTTGAGTGAAAGTGCTGGTGCGTATGTGGCCTTTGTGATTTCTGGCACATGCCTACATGGTCACCTGCATGGCTGTTATGTTGTGGTGAGTGTGGCCAAGGCCTAGACTGTTGGGTGCATGGCCGAAGGCCGTAGGCCATGCACCCAACAGCCTAGGCCTTCATCACAGCCTCCCCAACATAACAGAGCCATGCAGTTGTCACTCTGCATGCATTTGAAGTTGGTGAGTAGCACACAATGGTTGCGGAGGACATTGTACACTTGGTAGAACAGCAGAAGTGAGCTGCTATGCGGGAGCCACATGTCACCATTTGCTTTTGCTATGATTAGGCCCTTATAAAACCCTTTCTTGAGAAAGTGTTTGAAGACATTGCCCCATGAAAGGAAGTCATCAGCATCAGAAAGTTGCAATATGGACAATGTACACAGCCACTCACATACCGTTCAGCACAGGCAACACACTGGCATGGAGCCATGCATGTAAAGATGTGGCCTGGGTGAAAGTTGGCAGGCGCAATTGCAGATGGGCAGTGCATTACACATGACATGAGGAGTTAAACATATGTGCGGTGAGGCCCTAGCATCTTGGATGCATGGCTGGAGGCCTTACAGCAACAGCTAGGTAGTGTTGCGGTTCGTGTGTGGTTTGTGAGTTGTACATGCATTGTTGATTGCATGTGTGTGCTCATTGTTAGCTCATGGTACATTTTCCAGTGCATGGCAGGAGCTTATGGAGTGAACAGTTCTGCAGTGTGTCCACTGAGTGCTGTGGTGAGAAAGTGTGTGTGTACCAGTGCATAGGGTTCACCTGCATAGTGTATGTGATTGGCTATTGTGCATTGCGTAGATTACTAACTATCGGACTGCACTTTGAAGTATTGTATCTTTGCAGTTGCTGGAGTGCTGGGAAGAAAGAAAATATTGCCACCTGCAGTTCGTGGTGCTGGGTGCCGCTCTGGGTGAATGTGGATGCTGAAAGTGTGGATGGGTTTGGAGAACTGTTACCTGGAGGTGCTTTCACATGACGCAAGACCTGTATTGTGAGTGTGCAACGGTACGGTAGTGCTATACAGAAATGATAGTGTTCGATGTGGAGGACTTGGATGTGAATGCTACATGCATGTGTGACTATTTAATAATACCTAATGCGGGAGTGTTGCAAATAGAATAGTGGAAACGGAAGGAGTGGCGGCTATGCTTTACTGGGGCGTGGCCTTCGCTGTAGCTGGGAAGGCGCACGTGGTACATTCCTACCTTCTCACCATGGTGCCTTTGCAAATGGAACTGTGGATATTATCCAATCAGGTGTCGAGGGTGTGCTTCACAGGAAGGGGCAGTGATATATTTCCTGAAACCTCACTGCAGTGAGGTTGGCAGAGATGCACAGACGCCGAGAGCTGATCGTGGGTGATAGTTTTGTGCAAGATCTGCACAGGTATGCCGTGGATAGAGGCTTTGATATTAACTTTCAGTTGGAAGGAGTGGAGGCTTTTTGGGGCACAGTGTATGAGTGGGGTTTCAGTGCCATTGGTCTCCTTTGTACATGTGTGGCCTCTGTCGGTACTGGGGATGTTGTGGTCGTGCATTATGGAGCACTACATTTGGGGTACATGTCGTGCGCATGTTTGCTTCATCAGCTCAAGAAGTTGATGACAGCAGTGATGCATATTTTTCCCACTCCCAAGGTGATTTTCTCATCCATACCACCAAGAGGTGCATGGGACCATGCCGGTGTAATTTGTCCACAGCCAGAGGTCGGGAGGTGTTTCATAAACAGAAGCATGTGTGACTTTGTGCACTGCTGGGATGTTCTCCACCGACTATGACAGCATTAACAAGCAAGATTTGCAGTGATTCCAAGGAAATGGCATTTTTCTGCCCTACATTGGCAATGTGTTACGCTCACCTGGCTCCCACAGGGGCGTCGATCAGAACTGGACAGCTGCGGTTTCCACCCACGTGACGCGTAGTGCCGAGATGACAGACTGGACTGCCCCACCTAATCTCGTCTGCTTGACCCGAAGAAGTATTCTCCTGAAAGTGGAGAAAGGGAATTAGCCACCCGTGGATTTGAGTGATAACCCCCCCCCCCCACTGTTCTCCCCTCTAATCACCTCCGATGTTTCCTTTTATATTCTCACCTTAGGTTTTTAAAAGATGAGCTCTCCATCCTGCGTAGAATGCAGGGGCGCGTGGATAACCAGTTACTTCACTGGTCCGAAGGAATCGGAGAGTTCCAGAACAATATTGACTCTGAGGTTCCTGGCGAGGAGCCGTAAGTATATAGTTCATAAGAGTTCAAAATGTCTGACTTTCACTCTTGTCCGATTCCTTGCAGCTTGATCCTAGAGAAGATTGCCTCGCGCGGCTGGTAAAGTTCAGGTAAGAGTCTGTATTATCCAACACTGTCCGGTAAATGACACCTGTATGTAATCTGTTGCTTTCTCCCTTATTACAGGTGCAGAGTGAGAAATTATGGCGTTTTGAAGAATAATACCTCCGGTGGTAAAATCAGGTAAGTCTATTAAGGTGAAAGAGATTCCCTTGGTTTGTTCTTTCGGCTCACCTGGCTGTCCTTTTGTTTCCCCTTAGGTGCCGGAGTTCGGCGAAGATGAATGGAGGCTGCGCCGACCCGTGGAGATGAAGAGTGCCTCCGGCGGTAAAATCAGCTAAGTCTATTGTGGTGACCAATATTGCCTTATTATTCTCTCGGCTCACCTTGCTGTTTTTTATTCCCCTTAGGTGCCGGATCTTGGCAAAGAAATGATGAAGACAGAGGTGGATCGTGGAGGTGCTACGAAGACTGGTGAATATAGCGCGGCGCTGCAGCAGGCGATGCTACGCGCATCAAATAACGTCTTTCTTCCTACTCGAAGACGCGATGGATCCAGAATCAGGTGAGGAAATAAGTATTGTTCTTGTTATAACCTTTTTCCTGCTTTCTCCCTTTTTTCTAGGAGCTCCAGACTCGAGGTGGGCGTGGCAGAAGACTGGATGCTGGCTTGCAGGCACGGTGAGCGTTACGCTGCAGGATGCAGAATAACGTGAAGCGTGAGCTGCTCTTCGGGTGTGGTTTAAATAGCCTTCAAAGCAGTCCCAGGTAAGAAGTTCCCAAGACCACACCCGAGTAAGAAAATAGTCCATGAAATAAAGTAGTCCCCCTTCAGACTTCACATTGGCTTGAATGCTGAGCAGCATGGTCTGCATGAGGTAAGTGAAAGCAAATGAGCCTATGGCGCCAGGTCTGACCCCTTCTATGAGCCTGGCACCTATGGCATCAGGACTGTACCCAGATAGCCCCTAGTCTGGGCTGCTAGGTTTTTCCCAAGTATCTGGATGCCTGCTCCTGGGACAGATGGACCTGGTCCGGATGCCCGGGGGTAGGAATCATGACACAATGCGGTTTTGTTTGCCACTCTGCACGAAGCGTTTCAGAGAATCCTGTAGAAATGTAAGAGAAGCATTGACGTTCAGTCCGTACAAATGTCAGCAGGAGAAGCAAACAGAAACTCATTGAAAGAGATTACATAACAAAAACAGGACAACATAAAATACCTTTTCTGGGACAGTACTACAGAGCCGCACCCCTACCCTGTTTTACATTCCCCACTGCCCCCAAACCCTCCCCAGTGCGAAAACTCAGCGGATTACGCTGTACTTTCACGATTACACGTGCCACATCCAGCCATTTTCAGGATGGAAGCCATGGAAACGAAACTGTGGAGCGAAAGACACTGCTGAATAAGGGTCGTGGTTCTGGTGTGTACGCAAACACTATGGCAGAAGGTCTCTTTGTACAAAGTGCGGAAGGCTATGGTGGAAGTGTGCAAGGTGAAGGGCAGGCATCCTGGGTTTATGCATGACCTAGATGTATTTGTTTGAAGTTTGTAACGTGCATGCAGTGTTGCTTTTGAGTCCTATTTTTTTTTAAAAGTGTGAAGTAAGTGGGGTACTGCGGAACACAAAAACAAACTTTGCAGTGTACACGGTAAGTGGCAGGCATCCTACTGTATGAATGCATTGTGTGTATGCTATTATATGATGTGAAAGTGTATGCTACAGCATTTGTAATGCGCCTATAGACACGTTTAGCAAAGCGTAACGAGGCAAGGGAGGCATAACAGAGGGAAGACCGAGGCAACGACCCTACCAGGCCAGGTGTGAATTAGATCGCCCAAGTGCATAGGTGGAGTGAGGGGAAGGTACAGTACATGGGAAGAACAACAAATTACAATAAGTAAAAATATGGGTCGATTGTGTCAAGTGCACGGATAAGTGCACACGTTAGGTGGTGGAGGAACTGTTAGGGACACAGAACCAGTCCCCAAGTGCGGGGTTAGCTAGAAAGGCAGAGCAGGGGTTTGCCTGGTGCGGGGAGGTGACATGGGCCCGACATCACAGTCAGAGATATATAGGAAGTCAGAGTTGAAGGTATTGAGGTCCCAGGACCCAGAAGGCCTTCTGCATAATGCAGAGTTTTTTCACTTCATTCTTTGCAGCCACTGGGAGCTATTGTAGGCGTTTCAGTGCAGGAGACTTAGCATCCCAAGTCGCACACTCCTCTTCTGGATGCGTTCCATAGGGCGGAGAGTAGAAGCGGGCAGATTTATTTTTTAATTTTTTTTTTTTGCAGCCTAGAAAGAAGTACAGCTGTGCAGACAGTGATCTTTTGGACAGTTACTTTCGGTTGGTACGATGCATGCAATGCTGCTTTTGGTGGCATATTTTTACGATTTATGTGGCAGGTGGGTTAGTGGGGAACACATTTCGTAGCATTGTTGGAAGGAAAGCAAAGAGCTCCTTTTTCTATATTACAATGTATGATAGGGGTAAATGAAAATGTTGCAAGCACTTACCACGAAAGTGCCACTTGATGGTAGGGGATGGGAAAAAAACAGTATGCTTGTAACGTAATGGCCGCTCAGTGGCAGATACTGTGCGCAGAGGCACTTATAACACAGTTCTAAACCTACTGCAGAAAAGTTTTCGTACCTCCATTTTCTGGTGATGGGTGCTCATGTGGATGAATGTGGATGCACAAATCTTGCAATCTTTTACTGACCTTTCTACTGGGCGCGATGTCTAGTGACACCACACTAGCAGCTGTTTTTCTAACGGTACCTACGAAGTGCTGTGCAGAACTGACATTGTTAGATGCTAACATCTTGGATGGCATTGGTCGAATTGTCTGTGCCTGTTTACCCGTACCCAATGAGGTAGTGGTGGATTAAAGGTAGTGGAAAGGGAAGGAGGACTGCTCCTGCTTTTCTGGGGTGCGGCCCTCACAGTACTTTGGGAAACACACGTGCCACAATCTGTGCTTATCACCATGCTACCCAATGGACATGGCACTGTGGGGATTATCCATTAAGGTACTGTGGTGTGGTTCACAGTAAGGGGCGGTCCAACTGTTGTACATTATACTCTGCGTAGTGAGGGTGGCTGACATGGCGAAATGCATTGTGTTGACTGTAGGTGATCCCTTTGTTATAGATGTGCACAAGTATGTCCTGGAAAGACACTTTGACAGCAATTTCGGTTTGGAAGTAGTGGACGCATTGTGGAACGCTGTGTAAGAGTGCAGGTTCGGCGATATGCATGCACTGTGCAAACACCTGGCCACTTTTGCTAATGTCGATGTTACTGTCATCCACTACAGCGACATGCCATATGGGTTACGTGGCTTGCTTAGATTTGTTCTGTCGACTGAGGAGATTGCTGAATGAAGTGAAGAAACTTTTTCCCACTGCCAATGTGCTTTTCTCATCCATAACACCACGAAGAGTATGGGGCAATGCTTATGGATGTTGTTCCATGCCAGACGCAGGAATGTGTCTCATCAACAGATGCATGTTCGTTTTTTAGTCCGCTCGTGGAATGTTCTATTGTGGAAATGCAGTGTTTTCCAAAGAAAATGGCATTTTGTTGTCGCCCATTGGTAATGCAGTTTTGTTTGCCCGTCTACAGTATGCAGTGAAGAGTTGACTGTAATTATGTGCGCACAAGAAAACACAGAATCAAATAAAAACCAAAAAAAGGTGTTTCTCTAGAAGCATCTAAAAAAAAAAAATCTCTTTTCAGAGCCGCCCCTTGCAACGAAGTCCCCCTACCCTGGTTGCAAGTTATTCCGCCACACCCACACGCAGCATGAAAGCCACATCTGGGGATTTTCAGGATGCCGGCCATGGAAATGGGACTGTGGGGATTGTCTAATCAGGTGCTCGGGGTGTGCGGAAATAGGAAGGACTCCTCCTGCATTCTGGGGTGCAGCCCTCGCGGTACTTGGAGTAGTGCACGTGCCACTATATGCGCTTCTCACCATGCCAGCCAATGGAAATGGGACTGTGGGGATTGTCCAATCAGGTGCTCAGGGTGTGAGTCAGAGGAAAGGGCGGCAGTATATTTTTCCATTACTATGTGTACTGAGAGTAGCAGGCAGAGATGGAAAGACGCACTGTCTTGATAGTCTGTGATGTCTGTGTGGAAGATCTGTTCCAGTATGCTGTGGAAAAAGGCTTTTATGGCAATTTTGATTTGGAGGGTGTGGAGGCTTTGTGGTGCTGTGGCGATGTGTGCAGTTTCGGCGCTGTGCTTGCAGTATGTCGACGAGTGGCCACTTTAGCTACTATACATAGTGTGGTCGTGCACTAAAGAGCGTTGCATTTGTGTTCCATGCCTTGTTCCCGTCTGTACCATCAACTGAAGAAGGTGATGTAAGTAGTGCAGCGCATTTTTCCCACTGCCAAGGTGCTTTTCTCATGTATACCACCAAGATTAGTATGGGCCTATTCCAATGATTGCTGTCGCCAGCCAGAGGTCGGAAGGGGTCTCATCAACAGAAGCATGTATACTTTTTTGTCTGCTCGTGGGATGTTCTTCTGCAACAATGACCTCATTAGGTGTGGAAATGCAGCGTTTTTCCAATCAAATGGCATTTTGTTGTTGCTCATTGGTAATGCAGTTTTATTTGCCCGTCTACAGGATGCGGTGTAGAGTTTACTGTAATGATGTGAGCACAAGAAAACACAAAAGCAAATAAAAACCGAAAAAAGGTGTTTCTCTGGAAGCATCTGAAAACAAAAAAAATCCCTTTCAGAACCATCCCTTACAACGAAATCCTGCTACCCTGGTTGCAATTTATTCCACCACAGCAGCACACAGCACGAAAGCCACATCCTGGGATTTTCAGGATGGCAGCCATGGAAATGCGAGTGTGGAGGCAGAGGGATTGTGCTGGGTGTGTTGTGTACGCAGAGGACTGTTGTACAGAATTGATACTGTTACATGGAGAGCTCTTCAACGTCATTGGTGGAAGCGTGTGCAACTTTTTAAGAGTACACAATGATGGCGTGCTGCAAAGAAGACAGTGGAAAGGGAAGAAGGAATGTTTGTGCTTCATTGGGACACGGCCCTCGCCGCCCTTGGGGAAACGCACGTGCGCATACTCCCGTTTTACGCTAGCTACCCATGAGATTGGGACAATGGGGACTATCTCGGGTGTGCGTCACAGCAAGGGCCGTTCTTAATTTTCTCCATTACTGTGCGAATTCAGCCGGACTGACATGGTTGGTATTAGTTCGGAGCACCGTCACTTACTGGACAAACCTATGTGGCCTGCTACTCTGTTCTGAAAAGCTGCAAACAGATTGTGGAGCAGCTCTGGGTTGTGCCCTTTTGTAGGGTTGCTGTGGAGAACTTTCCCCCGGAAAACAGGCCTACATTGTTCAAAACCATACATACATGTGCAATGGCACATTGTGGTGAGCTTGTAAGCATGTACTTTCCGAAAAACACTCCATACATTGCGCAACCCTGTACTTTGTCGCTGTTCGAGGGTCTGGCTCGTGTCCCCACAATAAGGGCCCACGTGCAACGTGGGTGCGATGGCATGGTGATGCCGCCACTGTTCTCCTTTGGGACGGCTGTCCGCTGGACGCCTTTTGGCGGAATACGTTGTGCTCATGTGCATGGGTGTCCTATGCACACCGTTGCCACTGCTCTACTGACTAATAGTGCACCACACGTGCGCCAAACATTTTGGGAGACGCTGGCTATTTATAGGGTACAGCAGGTGGGATGTTTATTTGTATAGCTACCTGTAGGACGTGGGTGGCCGCCTCGACCCAATTAACGTTCCTTTGCATATGCTACACAGTGCCGATGTTACCAGGACACAGAGGAACACATACACATGCGTGTACTTGCATAACGAACAAATGTCCGCTACTACACGCATTAATAGGTGGTGGAGAACATGCGGACATGCAGAGCCTGATGGCATCGTACGGATGCCTCCATTGTCATTGTGGATAGGCCGGGCAGCTTTAGTGTCCGTAGGACAACTACCTTTTTCTTAATTGCAGTCATTGCAACGAGGACTGTGTGCCGCTGAGTCAGAACGACAATTCAGGAAAAAAACAATACCACACATACACTCAGCAACATTTTTATTATTAACGTTTACTTTTACACATTCATACACACCTTTAGCAAAGGGAAGGGCTAGTAGAAGTGGATATTATGGTGGCGAAATGGGGATTTGCACAACTTGGTTGTGAGGGGAGTAAGAGATTGATTGATTGATCATTGTAACGTCTCCCATCACACAGATTTTGAGGGGATGGCAGCCTCTGACATGGGGAAGGAGTACACGTGCAGATGTGCCAGTGCTGTTGTATTGTGTCCAAAATACATTATTGAATGCAATCTTTAAGTCGGCACATTTGTTCACCAATTTGTCCACTTTGGCTTCCAGCCTGTCCATTTTCTTGTGCACAGAGTTTCTTTCCTTTCCTATGCTCGTATGCTGTTGTGGAAGGGTTGCTGCTTGTATTGCCTTGCTATCCTTTCCAATATGTTCTCTTACCGAAAAAAGAATGAGTTTGGTGTACATGCAGCAATATATATTACATAATGTATGGTTCACACTACTGTGCGTACCAATGGGGTTACTACATTGTCATTGCGTCATGAGGGAAATTTTCTTCCTGCCACTCTAAGGTGCTTGCTATTGCTGCGTTACAACAAAGACACGTAATGGTTCTGTAATTTTGTATACTGCAGCACCTGTGCAATTAGGTTTAGTGTCCTTACTACATTGTAGTGATGCTCTGGTCTTAGTACTTTCCACTCGTTACTCTGGCCGTTCGTTCCAGGTTAGAGTAGCAGTGAAGTAAGATTGTTGAAGGCAGACGTCACTTCGGTTGTTGATGCATTCTGTTATGGTGTCCTCCCCATGCCTTTGTCCTGTTAGCTTCATAAGTACACAGTTTGCAAACATACTCTATTTTCCCTTGCAATTCTTGTACATGTTGCTGTTTGTATATGCTATTTGAGTTTGGTGATTGGTACCACTATGTAAGAGAGCACTTGCCTTCCTGAGCAGGTTGGATGCCACCCGATCTCTGCAAACAGACGCATAGTCCGCGGCTGCTGTCCGCATTAACATGGTGCCAGCAGCAGTTTCACTATGTTGCACAGTATATCTTTACAAACTAAGGGTATCCTGCTAAAAGCCAAAGAAATTTACTGACAAAAAACGTTGTTATAGGGACGTTATGGTTAATTTGCACTAGTAAAAACCTATGCAATTCAGTGGACAAACGTTGTTACAGGGACGTTATGGTTACAGGTAAAACCAAAAAAAATAGAAATTTGCCAGTTATGGTAAGGTACGCAAGCATAACTCGCGCTACCACTGTGCACTGCACAGACTAACACCCATGACCTCAAAGATGACATCACAAATGTCATTGATGACATCACTGATGCCATCAAATGTGCCTTTAGTTTTCATAACAAGCCTCCACAAGGGATTGTCAATATAATGTTGGCACAAAACTATCAGGTGTCATTGGGAGAACTATCATGAGATAGATAATACATGGATGTATATTACCTTTTCTCCCACTCCCTACTTGCAATGGGCGAATATGCAATGTCCTCACAGTTTAGAACCTGGATAATGTAACTGTGCTAAAATGTGTTGAGTAGTTTGTGCAGGGCCATGCACACACTAATTAAGATGCTCACTTTGATCTGCTGTTGCATATTAAACCTATTGTGACTTTCTCCATCCAGCACCAGTCCTACTCGAGGCTTGTTTCCCCGGGTGTTGTCCATGTAAATAGAATTAAACAACTGATTAAGAGGTTGCCAGCAGTTACTCGACTGGCAGCTGTCACAAATCATACAATTAAGTGAAGACATATCACCTATCATTCTATGCTTGTGCAGTGTATATTGTTAACACAAACCACAAAAACACAATGGTGCAGACAAAAATATAATTGTTTATAAGAAAGGGAAAATAAATATTTTTTGAGCTAATGTAAACTGTTTTTGATTACATCATTTCTTCTAAAGAAAATAAAACATTTCACAAAAAGATGACAAATATTTACAAAACTTTCAACATAGAAAACACATCTTGGTAATACACAAATACATTTGGCTTTCAAAAGAAGAAAGAAAGAGAAGCTGAATTTAACAAATCGCGCTCAGTATGACAGCAGCCTAGGTCTGTCTTTAAGGCTTAATGTGCTGTCCATTCACGTGTCAGTTGTCAAAATGATATTCTTCACAGGCCACTCATGTCTACACTTTTGTCTTTTCTGGAGCGCCCCCTTGCCATACTCCTATAGGGGGGCTTTAGACGATACACAGTGATGATATAGGTCATCTAGATTGATTAAGCTGCTCTTCAAATTTTAGCGCAGTGATCCAGCTTGCACTACCTTGTAGAATGTGTGGTTTACACTGTATAATACTAGTTAGGGGGTATCATTATTGGAAATGTGCAATGAGCTTTTCAGTAAAATAGCCCATTAAACTTGGATCTGAGATTAAAACGTTTCAGAGACATTTGTTTGGTATAAAGTGTTCAATAAGCAAGTGAATGTTGAATTACCTTTTACTTTTTTCCATACTTTCCAAGGTAAAACCCACTGATGAAAACTTTTTCTCTGTAAAATGCTTCGATGATACCGTTCACAGCTTTAAAGTCCCCCCAAAATCTGAGCAGACAAGAAAGGTAATTTTCTTTTCTCGTTTTATCTTTTATGAAGTATGAACAATCAGTTTATATTGGGATTTGAAAAATAATGAATGCATTCACTAGGTTTTAGTCAACATTGATTAACGAATGCATTGTATGTTATACATATTTTTTTTAACAAGTTTATTTTAGCGGGCAGCACAACAGGAGACAATACAAGCATACGTAACAAAAAATAATTAGGACTAAGTGATTGTGGACCAACCGCCCAGTAGCTCCACCCCTGAACCCCCCATCTCCCCTTGTTCTTCGATCAGATCTCCCCCTGGTTCAGTGGAGCCGGCTCGTCCATGAGTAATTCTGGGCCCGGCTGTAGATCCAGTGGAGCTGGATGAGGTTTATTGGTCAGCCCCGGAAAGTTCCTGTCAAATTCCATAAGCGGGGCCCAAATGTCTGTGAACCAGTGCAGGAGGCCAGCTTTGACCGCCGTAACTTTTTCTACTACTAGAATGTCCCAAAATTTGATCCACCACAGAATCATAGAGAGGTCCTCGGTAGTCTTCCAAGTGTGGGCAATCGTGATTTTTCCTGCCAGTAGGAGTTTGTTCAGAAGTTTAGCAGTCCTCCCTGACCTTGGGTACATCCGCGGAGCTGGAGCGCCTAATAAAATGATTTCCGGCTCTCTAGGGATAATAACGTGAGTGATGTCTGCTTTGGCCGAGATGCACCGGTTCCAGAAAGTGGGCAGGTCCACCACATATGGAAATATGAGCCGGGCTGGCCACAATTATGTCAACATTGAGGATCGAGGGATTGGTTAAACCTATGCAGGCGGGTTGGCGGCGTGGTACCATCGCAGGCGTAGTTTGAGCACATTCCTGATTGGTGATACAAAAGGAGGAGGAGTGGGTCCTGGTCCATATGTCGACCCAGGTTTGGCCTTCCAGGGGGTGTCCCAGGTCTGCCTCCCACTGTGCCATGCAAGGGAGTCTGGTGCTAAGGACGTCATCCTGCAGTAGCTTGTAGAGAGTGGAGATCTTACCCCTATGCGGCAGTGCCTGCAAGGTAAGTTCTAGAGGGGAAGGGGCTCGTGTGGCTGCTTGTCGGGTCTGAGGATGAGAGCACCAATGCCAAAGTTGCGAGTAAGAGAACCTATCCGCTTCTGTGAGATGAAAGGTCGCTTTACATTGTTCAAAGGATCGGGGCTGACAGTTCTCAAACAGTTGTCCCAGGGATTCAAGCCCACCAGCCACCCAGTATTTGACGTGTCTAAGGTAGGACCCAGGTGTGAAGGCTGGATTGTGGAAAATCGGGGAAAGAGGGCTCATGCCATGTGGGACACCCTTGTGCTTTAATGCCCAGTCCCATACGCTGAGGTTATGCTTTGTGGAGGCAAAGATTCCCGTCCAGGTCCTCCGTAGCGGGGGTGAGATGTGTGGGGGGAAACGGAGGGGTAGTGTGAGGCGGGACTGCTCCAGTTCTATCCACTTCGGGGCCTCAGTAGTCCCGTCCCATGCTTCAACTCGCGCTAGTTCGGACGCTACGTGATATTTACGCAGGTCGGGGACCCCCAGACCCTCCTAGCGGGAGCTGTTGGTCATAGCCTTCTGGGCTGTTCTTGCCTTTCGACCCCTCCAAATGAACCAGAGCATTTTCCTCTGCATACGCTGAAGGGGGGGAGCGGGATAGGAGTCGGTAGAGAAGAGCAAGCGTAGAGGAATCGCGGGAGGAGATTCATCTTGCAGGCGGTGATCCGCCCGATGAGAGAGATTTCCTGCGAGGTCCAACGTTCAAGGTCCCCCTCCAGGTCTTTAAAGAGTGGGGGGAAATTTACTAAATATACGTCTTTGGGACAGGCCGGGATCTGGACCCCCAGTTATGGAATGGATTTCTCACTCCAGTGAATTAGGCATAGGGGTTTCAAGACCTCCAGTTCCTTGGACTCCAAGCCTATTCCCAGGGCTGTTGATTTTCTATAATTGATGCCAAATCCCGAGACTTCTGTGGAGTTCCTGAAGAGTTGATGTCAGGGAGGGACGGAGATCTGTTATGGATAACAGAACATTATCAGTATAAAGTGAGATCTTGTGCTGGGAGGTACCAACAGGGAGGCTTTTCATACTTGGGTCTATTTGAATCCGCTGGGCGAGGGGTTCCATTATTAGGGCAAATGGGAGGTGGGACAGGGGGCATTTCTGGTTCCGCAGGTCAAGGATATTGGGTCTGAGAAGTTGTGATTAACTCGAAGAAGGGTCTTTGGGTACTGGTGGTTGGCGCAGACCAATTTTTTAAAGTTCGGCCAAAGTGAAAAGCTTCCAGGGTGAGTTGGAGAAAGGACCAATATACTTTGTCTAAGGCCTTGGTGGAGTCCAGCGCCAGCAGGGCCAATTTGTGCGAATCTTGGGCTGCAATGTCCACTAAGTTCAAGGCTCTGCGGATGTTGTCTCCAGTGGACCTATGCCTTATAAATCCGGTCTGATCTTGGTCGACCAAGGTGGACAAGATGGAAGCCAGGCGATTAGATATATATATATATATATTGGCATCAATGTTCAATAAGGAAATTGGTCTGTACGAGGCATTGGGCCTCATTATGATTCTGGCGCTAGCCATGCCGGTAAATACCGGCACAGCTTCCACCAGAGTCATGAATTTACCGGCAATGGGCAAATAGCAGGGTATTCCAGCCCCGGTGGACCCGGAAATTGCCCATTGCCGGTATTTATTACTCCCCATTCCCATTTGACTCCCATTGGACTCAATGGGAATGGGGAGGCCGGATGCACCGGCACCATTCATGAATGGTGCCGGTGCATCCGTCGAGGTCTGCTCGCGGGTGCCGGTACGCCCGCCAGGTCAGACCTGGTGGCCGGGAAGGCACCCGCGAGAAGAACTCGTAGTTTGCCGGTCCAATAACAACAGTACCAGCAAGCTTACAGGTACCGTAGTTACCGGCCCGGCAAGCTTGTAATGAGGCCCATTGTCTCTGGGGTTTTTGCCGGGTTTAAGTACGAGCACGGTTATGGATTCTTGCATGGATGGGGTGATAATGCCAGTGATACCAAATGAATTGAAGAGGGTAGTTGGGGGGGCAACCAGCTGGGGGCAGAACAGTTTATAAAACCTTGTTGTGAACCCTTCGGGGCCTGGGGCTCTAGGCTTTAGGGACTTAATGGCAGCTTGCACCTCCTCACTTGTGATTGGTGCTTCCAATGCCTCTCTGTTGGGCTCATCAAGGTGTGGGAGGGACGCTTCCTGAAGATATTTTGCCTGTTCTGCTTTGTCTCGAGGCATTGCAGCCATCGTTTCAGCGAGTTGCGATGCAGCCAATTGCAGTTTCTCGATCCACGTTTTGGACCCGGCCTTGGGGGTCGCGGAGGCCCACTATGGTGTTCTTTCTTTTCGTTTTAGCCAATTTCTCCAATAGGAGTTTGTTCTCTTTATTGCTCCTAGCATAGTAGCCTTGCTTGGATTTGGCCAGTAAGTGTGCCTAATCTTCAGCGTAATGGATTTCTAACTTCTTTCGAGCAGACTGTAGGATGTGTTGGGTCTTGTGGGACCACCCCTTTTCTCACATGCAGCGCCTCGCCCTTTTGGACATCTCTTCTAGTTCCTTGCGGGCCTGTTTGTGTTTACAATATGCTGCCCCCTGGGCGATCAATTTTTCCCTCAATACTGCTTTCATGGCATCCCAGGTGTTGGCTAGGGACGTGTCCTCCACCGGGTTCTCCCGAAAGAAGTTTCGGATCGTTTTAGCTATGGAGTCTCTTAGCGGCATCTCATTCAGGATGAAATCGTATAGGTTCCAGCTGCTTCATGGAGGTGGATTAACGTTGTGGGCCTGCAGCGTCAGTTTAACTGGGGCATGATCCGAAAGCACTGTCAATCCCAAGGCTACTTCGTCTACATAGGAGAGAATTTGTGGGGAGGTCAGGATCAAGTCTATTCGGGAGGACTTCCTGTGAACATACGAAAAGGAGTAGTCGTCTTTTTCGCCTTGGTGGAGCACCCTCCGTGAGTCCACCACCCCCAGAGTCCGGAAGAAGTGGAGCAGTTTTGTGGCGAGTTTAAAGTCTCAGGAGGTTGCGGCCTGTCCCACAGGGGGTCTGTGACCCCATTAAAGTCCCCCCCTTTTGATTATCTGGCCCTCAACAAAGGGCAGCAGGGAATCGCCCAGAGATTCATAGAATGCCTCTTGACCCTCGTTGGGGGCATAAACCAAGAGGAATGAATAAAGTTGACCAAATACGAAGCCTTTGACTGCTGCAAATCACCCCTCCAGGCATAGTACAGTCTCCAGAGCCTGGAATTGGACGTTTCTTGCAAAAAGAATGGTGGTGCCCCTTTTTTTGGACCCATTAGAAGCAAGGTACTGGAGAGGGAAATGTCTATTTCGGAGGCGTGAGAAGTCCATTGGCAGCAGGTGTTTCCTGTAAAAAAGATCACAGGCCTTCCATCTCTTGGAGCCGTTTCATTTGAAGGGGGAGTTCAGGCCTTTTGTGTTAAGCGAGATAAAGTTCAACTTCTGGTGCGGTGGGGAGTCCTACAGGACGTTCTTTCTCCGTGGGAGAGGGGCCTGGGGTGACTCAGTCGCCATCCATGTCCTCCGTCATTGTGTCTCCGTAGTGTAGCCAGGGCTTTAACTTAAGTTCCAACATGAAGATTTAAGAGTAAACTTATAGGAAGCCAATCCATCTTTGTTGGCGACTTCCTCAACCAACTGAAACAAATTGGTCTGTATTCTACTACAAGGGCGTTCTGGTGACATCCACCTTGGAGTTGGGCATGTGCCGTGTGAAGCCCGCTACCAATGTCTAGAAGCTTTGCGTTCCTTAATATTCTGAATGCAGCTGGATCGACTGCTCGAGCTCAGAAGCCTGTGGAAAGGAGGGCAGCAGGCCTTGGGAGACCATCGCTTTGTAGCCCCTCGGGTCCTGAAAATGGGTCATCTTGCGTTCCGATCTTTCGGCACCTTCGTCCAGGTCGTGCGTTTTGGTTTTGGAGGGGAATTCTCCGGACCATCTTCCGGGCGGTCAGGCAGGGCGTCTTCCATCCTTCCAGGGGACTTGGCATGTAAGATTGATGCTGCATCTTCCAGGTGTCCTATCGTTCGGGATACTCCTTTGTAAGAGAATTGCAGCACCTTTGGGAATAGCCAGTGGTACATGATGTGTTGGTCCCGGAGGAACATTGTTGGGGGCCTCAGAGCCCTTGTTTTTGTATTGTCGCCATGGCCAGGTCTTGATAAATTTGGAGGGGGGAGCCCTGGAACATCAGCTCCTCCCGGATCGTCCTATTGCATGATAGCCTCTTTGGTTGTGTAGAAATGCACCCGGGTAATTACATCTGGGGGGTAGTCCGTCTCCACCCCTCGACGAGGCCGGAGTCTATGGTGCGGTCCAGCATGAGCTGTGATTTATCCAAGTGTGGCAGCAAGGATTGAAAAATGTCGCCCACATACTCTGTGAGATTCTGGTCTAGGATCGAGTAAGGAACTCCCCGAAAACGTAACTTGTTCCGTCGCCCTGTTCTCGAGGTCCTCCTGTTTAAATTCTAGGATCTCGTTTTTTGCTGATTAGGGCCTGGATAGAGCGCTGTACCTCTAAGATAGTTGCTGAGTGTTCTTGGGTCAGGTCGTCTACTTCCCCCAGTCTCTGTTCCACCTCGGTGACTGTGCTCCTCCTGTTCTAGTTTGGTAGTGAGCTCCGTCATACAGGATCTAAATTCAGCTTTGATGTCGAACATAAAGGCTTGGATGTCCCCCTTGGTTGCCAGCTGTCCCGCACCTTCAGAGGACGTTTGAGGCGGGGATTTTGGTGTTTCAGGCTTTTTCCCTTTGTCAGCTGGGAGGAGCATAGTGGTGATGTTGGCGCTTTTGGTAGATTTGAGGTGTTTGGCCATTTCTGCGGTATCCCGTTGGGGTTCACTGCGTGGCCTTTGGGTAGTGGTAAATGGGGACTGCCCAAAACTTTCTTCTCAGGTTGGGTGTTTGGGGGGGGCGCGGTCGTCTCTCCCAATCTAGCCAGAGCAAGCAAACGGAGGCATAGGTCAGGCCCAGCAGGAATAAATATAAGTTTCAGCCCTGGGCCACTTACAGGCGTTGAAGGCGCTACTTCATGTGTTGTCAAGGAGCCTTCCGGGGGGGGGGGGGGGGATGTCGTAGGTAGTTCTGCCAGCAGTTACTCGGTGCTGCGTCAGCTGCGGCTGATTGCCACCTGGGAAGTGAGAGAGGCAGCCAGGGGCCCAGGATCTCATTTCAGCGCAGCTCAATGAGGCGAGGGACTCCCTATCTCAAGGCTCAGGATTGACGCTTATGTAGGTTGACTTGACTGTTAGAGGGCCAGATGATCCTGTCACCAGGTCAATGATGAGGGTGTCTCTAGCGCGAAGATGGTTGGCCTTGGGAGCTGAAGTCAGGGAGCTGAGGATCGATTTGGTACGTCCATGTAGCTGGTCCAAGGGGGGGGCTAGGCCTCCGGGGCAGAGAAATGCTGGTGACCTGGTTAGGGAGCAGGGACTGCGCCTCAGAGTGTTGCTGTGTATTGGGAGCCCCCTCCTGATCCAGTGCCAGAGTGTCAAAAATATGGCCGAATTCTGGGTGCAGGGCGTGATCCGGGGCGAGGACTGCGCAGAGTCAACGGCGCAGGAGCCCACATAGACGTCAGATGCCCAGAGGAGCAATGGGCTCAGAGGAGTTCAAGGGAGGTTGGTCCGGGTCACTTGTTATATCTAGGGACCAGGGTTCATCCCTCCTAGTGGAGCGGGAGGCCGTGCCCAATCTCAACAATGCTGCGGTTGCCGCAGGAAAGCCGTTGAGGGGCGCAAGGCTTCTCAGCTATCTTCCTCCCTCCTAACATGATGTGGGCTCCCCCTTAGATCTGAGCTACCCTCTCCAGCTGGGTCTGGCTTGTCATGGCTCAGTATGCAGGTCGTCCTGTGGGTTTAGATAATCATGGTTCTGGCGGCAGATACACATCTTGTATATCAGGACATAAACAAAATGCATATAAAACATTACCAACGTTGAAACATGCTTTGCAGCCTGCAGGTTTTCGGAAGACGTTTTTCCCTGGTAGCTGGAAGTTGTCGTGGAAGCTCAGTACTCGTTGTCAAGGGGGAGGTATCCACATTCTGCACATCTACGACTGGGTCACGTGTTCACTGCTACTTAGCACCGCCTTTGCTAACGTTCTCGGCTTCTGATTTAGCATTTTGGCTTTTGAAGTTGCTACGTTCATTGTTCCTGTTTACTCACTTGTCCTTTTTTCCGGATTACCCTTTGTACTGCGTTTCCTATCGATTCCCTGTCAACCTCTGCTTTACTGCTTCTGGCTTCTCCTTGGCTACGTTACCTGATCTGCACGGCAAATGACTTGGACCGCATTATTGGTACTGCTTCTGGTTTCCCTTCAGCTACGTTACCTGATCTGCACGGCAAACGACTTGGACCGTATCACGGATATTGCGTTTGGATCTTCCTTGACTACGTTTCCTGAACTGCACGACAATGACTGGAACTGCCTTTCATTCAATAACATTGGATTTATGGGATAGCACACACGGACTAGAGACTTCCTTTGTGTGTGTTAGGCGTCCGCGTTCCGTCGGGGCAGCTTGTGTTTTTTGGGACTCAGTAGGTGTACGCGTGCCGTTGGGAATAGTCTGTTTTGGATTATACTATTTTACACAAACTGAACATCAACCGTCAGACTTCCTACCAATACAAAAAGGATAATTCCTGGTAAGGTTAACCTCTGATTCCCTTTGGTTTCCTATCCTTTTGCTGGTATTCTAGTAGTAACTCCTCTCTTATTCCAGAGTGTTTTCTTGGTGACTGTGTGCCTATCTGTTATTAGAAGGTATTGGGTTTTACAGCAACCATCCCACAGGTTAGTGAGTCTTTTGCCTTAGTCCATGTTAGAAATTATTGGTATACTTGAATTCTAACCTAGAGTATTTTCCTTGCAGCCATCCACGTCTCGGAGGGATCCATCTTCCGATTAATAGATCCTTCTGCATGTTATTTACATTCAGAAGATTACATTAGTAGGAAGAAAATCATTCTTCACTACGAGGTCAAATTTTGGAAGTAGATTTCTGGCATGGCTTTGGTGGGTGTTTGGTGTAATCGGTCTCCTCAGTGCTGGCCGTATCTCCCGGCCCCCTTCGGCAAGCTAAGCAGGGAGCGGGTGAACGGGACGCCGCAGAAAAGTTTTTTTCCCCCTGCCCCAGCTGTTTGGGCGGGTCTGGCGATTTCGAATATAAACTCCGCCGGCCCACGGCTTCTCCGCTCACAGCGGGGCGAAGAAACTGGAGCGAGAGCTGCAGAGTAGGATTTCAATGGCGCTGGGCCACGGAGCGACTTCTCCACAGCGTGTGAAGTTGGATGGGGCTTCAGCGCACCTCTCACTGTGGTGAGCGATCGGAGAGGTCGCAGATCACTGCTTCTGGGTAGAGTCCTCCTGAGCACTCCATGGGTTAGGTCAGCTAGGCTTTGGGTCACAGTGGCTTCATCTCTCTGGTCCGCGATGGTCGCCCGCCATTTTAGAATGCATCAGCGGCAGGCGCTCTGGAAAACAGCTTCAGTCGGGGAAAAGAGTAAATGTTAGCGGCTCAGCCTGCTACATACTGCGGACCAGACATTCCGGTTTTGGAAAACTTCATTTCTCTCATTGGAATAACTGCAGGAACTGCATCTTTTTAGTTTGTAAAGCGGGCTTCACACGGAGGCCATTAGAGGAGCAGCCTCATCGATGGCGCTCCAGGCCATGCCCCCTATGTTATACATATTGTTCCCAATGGTTGTATGGTAGACAAAAGCTACATTTTATACTTTATTTGTGGCCCATCATTTTCCTTTAAGAATAGGAAAAGCAAATGTTCAGTGTTTGTTAGGAGCCCACATTTAATAATTCCAAATATATTGCTAAAATCATTTGGTGAGAAAAATGATCTAGCATGTTGGTGAAACCTATTTAGCACCAGGGACATGTCTTTTAATCTTGCTAGAGTTTCACATTATTGCCACGAATATTTATATCACAAAAGACAGTTTAATTTAAAAAAAATACTGGTCATTTTAGTATATCAGTTTAACTGATTAATTGCGAGAAATGAAGGGGGATGGTATGTTTTAGCAGAGGTCCTTGCAGGTTGTCTTCCAGCCTGGTCAAGTATTCACAAAATAATATAAAACGTACTTTGTGAAACCTATTTCAGCTGGTACCAGGAGCAGACTAGCACCTGCTTGCCGGCCACTTCTGACCTCATGGAACAAATGCATCCTGTAGACTGTTACATTTTCCCTGGTGACAAGCTGACTCCTTTCTACCAGCCAGTCTTTCAACTTTAACGCCTTATTTGTTTTCTGATGGCTCGGTGCTAGTTTCTTGCTTGTGTTAGGTAGAAACCTGCTGTGCAGTTCCCTTGGGGACCACTGCAAAAGATTTAGGACTACAGGTGTTTGGCAGTAAACCCACTTGGTAGCAGTCTGTACCACACAGATTCACTTGGTAGCTGTGGCTGAGCAGTCAGACTTCCCTCAAGAAGAGTTAGGCAGTATATAGAGTATACACAATAGGTACAGAGACACAGTAGCACAAACAAACACTGACCAGAGCTTTGGTGTAAAAGTATATAATTATTTATTTAAAAACACACTTGTGATTTACACTAGCAAAAACGAGGTAAGTAAATTCAGCACACAGTCACTATCATATATATACAACCCTATTCACTTATTAGACAAGTCTTAGTGAGAAACACCACTTATTTTCAGACAGAGGTGAGCGCTTAACATAAGTTGACACTCTAATAAGTTGTAAAGAAAGGGAGGGAAAAAGGCAGAGTTAAGGAAGAACACAAGTTTCAATACTTTTACAAAGAACCACAGTAAGGCAGGATAGGCAGAGTTATACTGGAGAGCAAGGAAGTCAATTGCAAGGCCCACTCTTGGAGAGAGCAAGCAGAAGGGGTCCAGGTTTACACAGTGGGGTTATGCCCAAAGAGTCTTGTAGATAGTTCGCACAAAAAGGATGAAATTAAAGTCAGGAAAAGTTAGCTAGGTTGTCCCAGGCTAGCCCAGGTTAGAAAGTCGAGGCTTTACTGTCGCCCCGAACGATCTGTCGCAAGGGAAGCCAGGCGGGACACAGTACCTTAAGTGTGAAGGAAGCTCCAGCGGGGGCAGATGTTCCTGGCAGCAGGTGCAAGTCGGTGTTTCGTCCGGAGGAAGAAGAGGTCTCGCCGTGGAGGAAAGATGAAGGTCTTTGCACTGCCAGGGAAGAAACCAGCCGCGGAGTTCTCCGGTTAAAAGGCACTACCCTTCTCTTCGCGGTAGTGGTAAACCGTGGTATTCCGGTTGCCGGGGTGCTTGGCACGGGCAAGGCGGCCACGAGATGCTCCAGGAAGGTGAAAAGAAGGCAAAACTGGTTATCCCCACCAGTCAAAGGAAGAAGACTCTCCGGACTGGAGATCTCCTCTGTCGTTGGGAAAAGTGGTGAGACGGTTCAGCAGGGCTCCACCGGTGGTGTCGTCGTTGCAGGTCGGCTCAGCTTCTCCCTCCTCGGATTCTTAGGTCCTGTGGTGACTTCTGAAGTTCCAGTCCCCAAAGCCCTGCTTTTATGCAGCACACGCCCATTCACTCAGTCTAGCTGTCAATCAAGCATGCTAAGTGGTGAGCCGGCCGGCTCACCACTTGGGCCAATCACACAAGAGTGCGACTTGAGTTGCCGAGGCAACTCAGTCCAGGGTGCCTAAACCCCCTCCCACACCCCCTGTGGTACCCAGACAGAGTGGCACCCCTTTTGGAGGCTTCTGTGGAGAAGCCCACCAAAAAGTGTAACAAAGGGCTCGACTTGGGTTGGAGTCACAGAAGAGAACACAAACGCTATTTTAGAATAGAGTTCTGGCAAAAAATACCAACCGGTGAATTAATATTAAATAAATAAACCGGCTGTATGTTCGAGGCTATAAGAATTAAATAATTAAAGTTGGTAGCCTCGAACAATGGGAAAATCCCATAGAGCTATATTCGCGGTCGAATATAAAAAGTAGTATCCACTGCCACCAGCCAAAACTCAATCAGGGGGGACGGAGATGTGCCCCCTCGAACAACAGACCCCGGGGCAATCGAATTGCCCCGACCAGTACGTCCACAATATGATGGTTTGTACTGGTTTCTGTTCATAATTTGGGACTAGTAAAGCCAATGGTGACTTTACATGCCCTGGGAGACGATAGTCAGTCCCAGGGTATGGAGTCTATGTTGGGGGTGGCTACGACACCCCTGGGTTACGGCACAGAGGGTGCTGTGTAACCCACATAAAAAACACATGAGACCCTATGGAGTAAAAGACCCCATAGCCCATAAAACACATTGAAAGATAAAGGAACACCTCAAATCATGTCTAAGAGTGGGAGTAAAAGAATCTCACTCTTGGCAGGAGAGAAAAAAATAAACCCCAAAAATCCTGCAAAGCTGCTGGGGGACTCACTAGGTTTGGGAAATTAGCCTTACAGAGAATTCTCCCTAACAGCTTGTGGTCACACTCTTTGGCCATTGGTTACTGCTGGGGCAATCGTTTTGGTTATTGAACAAAGCATCTGTCACATTTTGTCTCAAATCCACATGTAAAATGAGTTTGAATCTTTCTAGCATGTTATCCCAGACAGAGCGGGCTCACTTTTTTAGCAGAAATAGAGCCATGTGTATGACCTCTATCTTAGCCCAGGTTTCTAACCAGCTGCAACTTGCCAAAGTGCATCCTTTTGGGAGTTCAGTGTGTAACAAGGCCAGTACTCTGACAAGGTTTAGGCCTGCCACCAAGCAATCTAGAGCAAGACTTTGCCCCTTCCGCTTGTACCTGCATTCTTAATTGCAGCACACCTTTTGTCTCACACATATTTCTTTCCATTATGCTTGCCAGTTTTCTTCTGTTAGAGTATCGACTGCAGACAACCTGGTGAACGTGAAAGTACAAGTAGCGCCCCACCACCGTGCCATGTTATTTGAGTTTGAGGAATCATATCAAAATGTTGTCACGATTGTGGCGACATTACTAATATTGCGCCTAAGCGCAGTACAAAAATCCTGACCCCCCCCCATTACACCGACTAAGGTGAGCGGGGATTGCGGGGGTGTCACCTCCTCCCCTTAATCTGTGCAATTGGGGTCAGGGGCTGCAGTGGTGTCCCCCGCTTAGCATTATGGTAAGCGACCTATAGGATTTGAATTTTTTAAAGGATCCAGCAGTGTCAGCACTGCCCCACGTAAGTGGGAGGAACTGGCGCTGCAGGGGTACAAGGCAGTTGGCGGCGCACACAGAGGTGAGCCGCACTAAAGGTAAGTGGGGTGGGGGATGCGGTTGGAGGATTGCGGGCTGGGGCATGCGGTCAAACGTGATCTATCTGATCACTGCGCCACAGCGTAATTGGTGTCTACATTTTCGTCAGCGGAATTACAGACAGTGCAGTGATCACATAGATTCGAGTCTTATACACCCGTAAAGTACAACCCCCAAGGATGCAGCGAACCTGGCATTACACAGCAAATGCAAGGGCAGTCTGGGACAAAGAGAGCGGGCCGCAGGACATACACGATTGTACTACCCACAGTGGTCAGCCCTAGCCCACCAAGGACAAGAACAGGAAGCAGGGGCATTGCTACCCCAGAGATTTACTGTACAAACCACGGAAGCCAGACCCCTGAGACGACCCTGGATTCTATCCCACTAGCGCTGCTATGGCAATTACATGATGCGTGGAGGAAGTGGCTGGGGCTTAAGCCCCACTTCATGCTTTTTCCCCTCACACATACACACCGTCTCTGAGGGACAGGGAAGGATTTGACAAGGCCAGAAGACCAATCCCTAGGATGGATGAGAAGACATGGCCTGAATGAGCAGAGAGAGGGTAGTTTGAGACAGGCATTGTAATCAAGGAGAGACACAGACTCAAAGATAAGTTTTCAAAACCTTTATTTCTAAAGGTTCTTGGGTTGGTGTAATGCCTAACTGGTCCTAACACTAAAGGGATGATTCCCTCAGCTGATATAGCTAAGGGCCGTCGAAGTCTGAAAGTCCCAAAATAAGTCTCAGCGTCTAAACCTATCCTTGTCCTCACTCTACAACAAAAATGTGTTAGGAAGTCTTTTAAAACAAATGTTCTGTGGTTCAACCAAAAATAGGAAACGTTGGTGGGTTTCAGGGTTTTCTCAAACGAGAGTTCAACACGAAGGGCTGTTCACCAGAACATCTTCACAGCTCTTGCAGTAGTCTCCAAATCCTTCTCAAAGTCTTACATTCCTTGGTATTGCCTTTCCCAAGCTTTCACTTTTCCAAGATCAGGGTTTCACAACAAAAGATAATACACAGTTCCTTATTCAAAAACACAAGTTCAAGTATTCAACTTTGTCTGGTCCCTCAGGGTTCCTTTACCCAAGCGTAGGCCCTTTTCAGTTCTTAAACACAGATTCAACCTGTCAGGATGAACCTTCCCTTTTTATGCATGGTTCGGTCACACAAACTTCACTTGTGGGGCACAGAGACTTTAAAAACCACCAGGTTCTTAATTTCTCCTTGGCGTGACCACTCCAATTTGTAACCCATCCTTATTTCCTTGTACTGGCTTTTCCTTTGACTGTCCTCTTTGGGTGTGGCCGACTGTGCAGCCTTGCACCATATCTTGTTCATCTTTTATCTTTGTGCCCCAGGCACCCTCCTTTCTGCTTGTCATGCTTCTTGCACCCTTTTCGTGCCTTTTGCACACTTCTCCTGCTTCTTCCACACTTCTCGTGCCTCTTGCACCCTTTCCGTGCCTCGTGCACCCTTCTTGTACTTCTTGCACCCTTCTCATGCCGCTTGCACATTTCCTGTGCTGCTTGCACCCTACTTGTGCCTCTTCCACACTTCCTGTGCCTCTTGCACACTGTTCCTTGTCTTTACGGGTCACTTGCACCCTTTCAGTCCTCTTTATCCGCACTCCTATCACTTTCTGCTGTCTCTGCTTTCATTTGCTTTTTACTTCGTTTTGCTTTCCAGGGAACCCACCATGGTTTCATAATTAATGATTACAGGCAATGCATCTTTATCCCAAAATAATGAGCTGACATGGTTGGCCCAGCCTACTTCAGAGACACCTGAAATCTCAATCGCAGCCAATCCAGCACCACAGGTTTGTATCATATGCCAGAATTTACCAGAGCCCCCTGTCCTGATAAGCTGATTCACATATTTCCAACCTGCACAAGCTTCGCTAGATCGATAACTGTGAAGTCAAGATTTATACTGGGTTTTCAGTTTGGCGCAGTTGGCCCTCTTAGTAAGTTCATTCCTATTATAATTTCTCTTGATCCTTCGTAGTGCCACATTCAATTGCCTTTTTTTCTTGGTCAAACCAACATCCAAAAGATGCCCCCTCTCTTTCACAAGACCATTAATGTGTATAAGACGAGGAGCAGATGGCCTGTAGAGCTTTACAATAATTTCTAGATCCCATTCACATTCACTCAGTGGATCCCTCCCCGATTTTTCCAAGGTGGCAAGGACATTGTTAAACTTAGATGTATTGCCCACTGACCATCTCAAACGGTTACCCTAGGTGTTCACAGTCAGGTTAAAGGTTAGTTTTTTCTTAGCAAATGGTTTAGTAATCTGGCATTCTAATCCAAGAATAGCTTGGTCGGAACTATAGAAAGTTCCTGCAGAAATGGCAGGATTCACAAAAATGAAATCAATGAAGCGATTAGGAATCCCATTTGACCAAGTGAACATCACATCCTCTTTCTTTGGCAAAACCGGTGACAACTCACATTCAGTCAGAGCCTCACACCATCTTTCACCTCCAAGACCCCCCCCCCCCGGTGCCCTAGGTCCCAACTTAAAAGCACGAGAATAGTCACGGCAATCTGCATTAAAGTCGCCAGTTACAATAATACCACACATCAGGTATTGCAGGTGCCAAAGTCTGATATCACACAATGTATCAGTCAAACAATAAGTTAAAGAAGGGCCCGGAGGGTCATAGAGGGTAACAACCAGGATTAGGCCTCTGCCAAACACAGGGTTAACCAGTTCAGCACAGAACACATTATTATTCATTTTGGTAGCTATAATTTTCTTCAGGTTTAATGTATTCCTCGTCCCGATACAAAGGCCCCCCTATCTTTGGTATCAGCAAGAGGGAGAAGAATAGCGTATAGCCATCAAACGAAAAAGGGGCAGTCAACCAAGTTTCTTGGAGTGGGAATACATGAGCGTTCTTCAGTTTTTCCAATGCCATAACAGTCACTTCCTCCACGCCTACGAGTATTCCAAGAGGTAATCAGAAAAGGACTTTCAGAGTTTAAACATATGTGTAATTGTGGCGTTCTGTGTACCTTCAACCAAGACCCTGGTACTCTCCGTCCCTCCGACCAATAGGCTGTCTCCCAGATTTTGATTGCCCTGTGTTGGCCTGGCAGAGGTCTTTTGCCTATTATTGCCTCCTTCTCTGCATTGTCCAAAGGATGAAAAACAGCAAACTCGAAGCCCAAGGCAGAGAATGAAGGAGCGTGTTTACAAATGCACTCCACCAGAATAGGGGAAACAACTGCAGCTACCACCCAATTTGTTGAGTTATGAAACTTGGGTAATTCCAAGGCCTGGATATCATTGGTCATAATGTTGGACCAATCGGGGATGAAATTAAGCAAATCTAACAACCAGGTGTGATTGAGAAAGAGGCTAAAAGCTAATGATTCCTTCTCAACAATCTTGGTGTATTTGGTATCAGCATAGCATGTAGGGTCTAAACAGGGGGGTAGCTGTTCGCTTTTTGAATTTTGTACGGAGTCTACATGAGTTAGTCAATGTTCATGCGACAGGGATGGCAACGAGCAACAATCCTTCTCCCTAACCGGAACCGAAGTGCCCATTTGGCGTACTTGAATTTGATTTTGGTCGATGTTCCGATCAGGGATTACCATGTCACCTCCCCTCTTTCCCTCCCAGCACCAACATTAATCCCCATATTCGCTTGAAGATTCTGGGGCCTTGTCCTCCCTCTATGGGACTTTTTAGACTTTAATGGGGGAGGCGATTTAGACTCTATCCGAGCTACCATGTCTGGATTCCTATCCCAATAGGGGCTAATGTCATCCATATCAGGGGGGTTTCGTGGCTCTACCCATCTGTCAAGCGGGCCATGTAGGAGGACTTGCCTGGTAGCACCATCACCCAGCTTGTTGGTAACAGTATAGTAGGGCCTAGTAAGGCAGTAAGCACCAGACATAACACGCCTAGAAGGATGGAACACCCAAAATCACACTAAGGAACCTGCAACGCACAAAATCCAGAGCACTTGAAACGAACCGGTACGCCACAGATGAACCCAAAAAAGAATTTAAAAGAACAAAGACCCAGCAGCAGCCAACTCCCCGCTGGTGAAGAGACAAACAAACTAGCTCCAACTACCTCCCTGCCAATGCCTAAATCACCAATTAACCCCCAGAGCCCACCCGGCTGCTCTGAATTAAGCAGAACCTCCCTGCCCAGAGCCCACCCGGCCACTCTGAATTTAGGCAGCACATACCTGCCAATGCCAATATTATCAACCCCCAGAGCCCACCCAGCCACTCTGGATTTAGGCAGCACCTCCCTGCCAATGCCAAAATCACCAAACTCTGGACTAAGACAGAAGCACACTGCCCATACCGAACCATAAGTAAACACCCTCCAGAGCCTGCCCGGCCACTCTAAATTCACCAGGGCAAAATCCCCTACGAATTTATACAAACATGACAACAGAAACACATACAAATGAGATGAGACAAACCCCAACCTGGAACAACACACACAGCAACGTCCCCGATAAATGTCACAGTGCTGGAGTCCTTGTGCTAGCCCTGCACCTTCATGTCCAAACAAATAGACATTGTATGACTATCCCCCAGGACACAACAACAAAAACACCTACCCCGATTAGTCCTCCGTCCTCGTGAGAGCCTTCGTCCGCATGTATAGACCCCACAAGTCAGGGTCCAACTCCCTCAAGCTCTCCGAAACTCTGCGACACCTGTCGCAAAACTCCTGTTGATGCCTCCATTGCCCGGCACATATGAAACATGCTTCCTCCCCTACGAGTCCGTTAGGAATGCAGCTCCTCTTCACCTGATCCGGGCCCACATCTGCACATTCCCCACACCCGGAACACAAATATTTCCTCTTGAGACCGCCATGCTACAAACCATAGTCAAAATCCCCTGACCCAACTGCACCGCCTGTGACCGCTGTCACCTGCTGCTCCATGGCCAAAACAGCTGTCTCTTGCCGTAACACTGTGCCTGCATTTTCCAGCAACAATGGCTCCTCACAATGTTCTGCAACCGGCGCCTGCTCCTCAGACCCTTGACTGTCACAATGCGTTCCAAAGGAACATTGCGTTCCAGCAAACTGGAACGCCGGCTCACACTCCGCCGGCGTCATCGCAACACAAACCGGCCCGTGAATGCTGGATCTCTTCCGCCGGCATAGGCCATGCCTCTATTCATCCTCCAGCAAACCTGCAACGGCACCTCTGCATCACCCTGCACTAGGTGGCAACGCAGTTCCTTGCGGCACCCACCTGGACTTGCCGGCCCGTTCCTCCTTGTGCCGGTAACAGGCCCCACCAGCACACAGATCGATCCTCGCAAGCTGGTGCCGCCCAGTCGCCAGTCCCCAGACAGTACCTCACGGCCAACCACCACTGCCAATGGGCCGCCTCAGCCCCCTGTCAGGCCCACCTGGACGACGATTGCTCCTCCTCCCCTGGATCACGCCATCACGCGACCTGGTGATCCCTCCAAATTCCTCAGGGCCCCCTTCCTGGACACTGAGATGGACCGCTGCTGCTCCTGCACCTCCCAGCCTGCAGGATCCGCTGAACCAACTGCTTCTGACCGTCCAGAACTGGCAAACTGGATGGCTGTCACCCCTGGAAGGCGATACTCATCACCTGCCGCCCCTTCCGAGCAGCCTAAATATCCTCGTCGCCAGTAACCAGGGTAAGTTATAATGTAAGTTTATTGGTAAGATTAATTGTAAGAAGAGGAGGAATAGAAGAAATACCGGGACATCCACTCCCAACCAGTACAGCAGCTCCAACTGTCAACTCTGGAATCTTAGAGCCTTGACACCGCCATCTTTCCAGCAACCCTTAAGGTTCCACATGACATCACACGCCCAGCAGCATGAAACCCCAACATGAGATTACTACAGTTTCCAAGCGTGTGCTTTCCTCCCTCTCCTATCACAAGTGGGTTGCCTAGCTGTTCTAGGGTGCTCTCGCCTTTTTACCCTTGTTTCTGATTGGAGCAATAGAGAACTATTGAGCCTAGTCTCTTTATCATAAAGAGCTTCTATAGAGTGTGCCTTGGTAGATGCCACAATATTGACTTCATCCAAGGCTTCCTCTAGAGTCTTTTTTTTTCTTTTTTTTCCTTTTTTCGATGATTTAGTTTGTAAACTTTTTCATCATTTTCATCGTTATCTGTAGGTGATAAGAGGTAGTGGTTTAAATTGAGTCTCATGGTGTTCTTTTGTTGAGTTCCAATATAGTGCTTACAAAAAGAGTGATTGTGTATGTATATTTGTTATGTCCACTGAGCAGGGCGGCCCATCTTTCTTGAGTGTTCATTTGTTGTGCTGAGAGTTGAAAGAACGCTCCAAATTGTTTACGCTGGGAAGAAAGGGATTGGCATTCCATGACCAGGTGAAATATGGTTTCTGGGATTGCTTGATCCTTGCAGAATCGACTGTAGTTGTTTGTGACGTCAATCTGCCTCGTTATTGATGGGTATGAGTTTGTAGGTAGAATGTTCAGACGTAATCTTAAGAATGTTGTTCTAATGCTTTAGTCTGGGAAAGTTTGAAGATATGATGCTAGCTCATGAATTTTCCTGTTATCTTTTGTGCATTGAAGATTCTGTTTGTAGACATTCTTTTTTTAATCATTTTTATCCAATCGTTCTGGAAGAGTTTTATTTTTGCATATTGTGGACGAAGAGTTAGCAGTTCTTCTGTTATGTCTTCGTTTTCCATTTCCTTCCTCATTGACTGTTTCCATTTTTGTAATACCGTGTTGTTGAAGGTATTAGCTTGGGCTCGGAGGATTTGAATAGCTGGGGTTTTTTGGTCGGTAAGTATTTTTCGGAAAATGTCTAGTCTTTTCCATAGTACAATGGATTTAATTGACTGGGTTGCCATTTTATATCGAATTCTTGGCATTGGATATGACTGTGGTAGGTGGAGAATTTTGCGCCAGAAGATTGATTCAAATTTCATCCAGTTTATTGTACGGGCGTTCAACATTGCTTCTGTTCCATATGTTGGTATTGGGATGTACTTTTGTCTGTAATAGGCAATAATGGGTCTGAAAGAAAACTGGCCGTATTTCCTGTGAAGTATACATCCTTGTCTTGCTAGGGTTTGTGCAGTTTGTTCGATTTTGTCAATTCATTGCTCTTCCGATTTTGATTGGTTTATCAGGACACCAAGATATTTGAAAGTTGTCACATTTTCTATTTGGTTCCCATTGATATTGAAGTTCGATTGGTATGGTTTTTTTGTGAATGGTTTGGTTAAGGTCATTGTCTTAGTTTTTGCAATGTTGATCGTTAATTCATTTTTTTCCATGTAGCCACTCAGAGCTGTCAGGGATGCTTGTAATCCAGTAGGTGTTTTGTCCAACAAAACAATGTCGTCTGCATATGCCATGGCTGGGACTGGTGTAGAATTTATTTTCGGTGGATTGATTTTACTGGATCTTAAATGTTCCTTGATGTCCGCCGTGAAAAGGTTGTGTAGTGTTGCTGCCAAAGGGCAGCCTTGCTTTAGACCATTTACTTTTGGGATTGCATTGGTGGTGGCTCCTTGTTTTGATAATCTAACTTTTATGGTGGTTTCTGAATAGAGTAGAATGATTTGGCTCGAGGATGTTAGGTGGACAGTTCCATGCTCTGAGTTTTGACCATAGTTTATGCTGTGAGATGGCATCGAAGGCCATCTTCAAGTCAATGAATGCTGCATGCATTGTCGTGTGAGAATTGATGGCTTCATGCTTTATTAGTTGGAGTAATATCAGATTAACATTGGTTCCGACATTGGCAGTGAAGCCTGTTTGCCTGATCGAAAATTTGTTGTTTTCAAGTGCCCATGTAGTTAGTTGTTTCAGTAGTACTGAGGCGAATAGCTTCCCAAGCGGGTCTAGTAGGGCAATTGGACAGAAGTTTTGGGGTTCATCTCTTGGACCTTGCTTATGGATTGGAACAATTGTTGCCGACCTGCAGGAGTTTGGTATCCGGTTGAGTGTGTTTACCAGAGTTGTGATATGGCACATGAAGTTCGCCGAGGCAGACGGGTCTTGCTTGATGATGGCATTGGATAATCCGTCAGGACCAGGCGCTCTGGACGTGTTCAGGTTTTTGATGAGCTGCATGAAGTCTTCATATTCAGCATTTACATACCATTTCGATTAGTTTGTGAGCATTTGATCTTGAGGTTGCGTTTTTCGGGCTGCGTAGATGGTCGAGAAATGCGTGATCCAAGTTTCCTGCGCAACGTTGGCTGTTTGTGCTGTTTTTGCAAGTTATCATTGAGCAAGTTCCAGAGCGCTCTCGTATTGTGTGTCTTGTGTAGTTTCATTATGTGTTCTGCATCTGCTTGTTGGAGGATTTTTGCTGAGATTTTCTCCAGTTAGCGTATTTCTGTTTCAGATTTTTAATCTGTTTCCTGTTTTCCGCAGATGTTATTTTCTTTAGGTGTCATAATGATCGATTTAGGCATCTTTTCTTGTCAGCTATTTCTTGATTGTATGTATGCCGATGATCTGTTTGTGGGCGGTTTTTTAGTGTTTGCCAGAAGGGGAGTCGAATCCATTCATAATTGAGTTTCGCAGAATCTGTCAGAATGGCATCATGAAATTTCTTTGGTAGGTTTGCCATGGCTGGTTGTGGGATCCTTAATCTTGATGTTCTGCCGTCGAGTTCTACGGAGGCTGTTGGTGCTGGTTGTCTTTGTTGAGTTGATGACCGGGAATAGACAGTAAGTTGGTTATGGTCACTTTTGTCAATTATTATCATTTGTGCTTTTATGACAGATTCATGTAAGTTGTATGATAGAAATATATAATCGATGATTGCATTTGATGATCCTCTGGTCCAGGTTGGCGTGTAAGATGTTGAGTTGTTCTTTGCATGGTTCAGGAGGAAAAGATTGCGAGTTGTAATTTCATTCATCCATCTGCTCACTTTTGGGCAAAGATGTGAATGAGTTTGGAGAGATCCGTTCTGATTGTATAGCTTGATATTCAGGTCCCCGCAGATTATTATTTCTGGTATTTGGTGGTTTGTCACGACCTTGTCGATTGCTAGGAACACACCATCAATGAATGCTTCCGTTGATATTGCTGCAGGATTCCAATATAGGTTTACTATTGCAACTGTTGTGTCATTTTTTTTTTCCGTTTGAGTGGTTGTTGGTGCACATTAGTTTTGTTGATTGGATCCAGGGGTTGATATTTTCAGTGCTCAGAACTATCCAGTGGGGGTTTATCTTGATTAGGGTAAGGAGCCCTGATGCTGGTCTTCCTTGTTTTTTGACGATAGCAGGATTGAGAAAAGTAAGAAAGCCATCGCAGGCTGGAGGTTCGCTGAGCCAAGTTTCCTGTAAACATATGCTTTAATAGTGTTCTATGTCTTTGGAGGGGTTTATAAATAGATGCAAGTTTCCTCTGGTATTCCACGAGCAGAGTGACCACGTGTATCCCAGGTTCGTTGATTGTTATGAGCGGGAGTTCATTGAGTATTCTGAGGATGTGGTTTCTGTGGATTAAGTTTCCGAGTCGTAAATTCTTCTGATCGGTCGTTCATCTGTGCGGGGTTGTTGTGTTTGTGGTGATTTGCTCCTCTTTCTGTCAGCTTCAGGGTGATCGGTGGTGTAGTTGTTCATTTGTGATCTCGATTGGTGTTGCCAGTTGTCGTCTCTGTCTGACTTTACTCTATATTTCGGTTTATTGGGTAGTCTTCTGGTTGTGGCAGCCCAGCATGTGAATCCGAGTTTTTGTAGCTGGGAACGTCTTGACAAGATCAGTTCCTGGTTGTTAAAGTCCGCTAGCTCGACGTCAATCTTATCTAAGTTTAAATCGTCTTTGAATGTTATGAGGTCGATGTCTTTTGTTGCTATTTTGTTCAGGTGCGGTATTGCTCCAGAAAGGCGTAAAACATTGTTTCTTTTTAAAATTAGAGGATCCGGTCTATTGGTTTCGTTTTCAATGTGAATTTCGTAAATTTGGTTTTGTCGTAGCGGGTTGACAAATGATGGAAAATTGAAACTGTGTTCAGTAGGATCTTGTGATAAGTGAATCCAATGAGATTTGGTCGTAGATTTCCTTTGTTATAGAATTGGAAAAAAAACCTTTCCAGCCTTGAGTAAAGAAGTGTTCCCTTGGCGACCGCTAATTTTGGCTGTAAAACAAAGTAAACTAAATGTGCACTTTGAAGTGATTGTGCTAGATTGTCAGCAAGAGTTTATTCCAAAACTGTGTGGCTGCTACACAGATGCAGTTTAAGTAAAAAAAGAGGTTTGGAAAAGTTACTCAAATGCACCAACCTTATTCAAAAAATATGTTCAAAGGTGAGTCAGTTCAATTTTGTTTTTATTTTGCACAATAGATTAAAGAACATTCAAACAAAAATTGTTCCAATTTTGTGTTTACTTCACACCATTTCAATCCTTAATGCAACTTGATATTAGGTGTTCGCTCCACACCTATAGTTCAGTAGCTTCTTTAAGAAGAATTCTTTTTGTTTAACTGATTATCTGTGCCTAACTATATCTCTCTCAACACGTGTTTCCCCATTGTTGCTAACATGGTTCATCAGGAGAGAAAGTGTATTTGCTAAAAGAAAGAAAAAAACAAAATTTCATTTAGAATAATGCTAAATTACACATGTTAGATTTTGCTGTTAATTTTTCCATACCCAAAAAAAATCATTTTTCTATACAATGACTCACCATTCTTGTGATTTTAGCATATATCCAGCTAACTTTAACAGGCTCAAAAATAGATGAACAAGTAAGCTTGAGGGTTATTCATTTTTTCAGGGTTTGCCTCTTATCCCAATTTTTGGGTAAAGTTCAGTGTTATAACTGGAGGGAGGAAGGTGAAAAGAAACAACAAGAAAGTATTTCTTGTTAGTGCACTTGGAGAAAGGGTCACAGTTTAAATACTAATTTTCTAACACTACTTTGTTCATTTCCTTTGTTATATCATCCATTTTGTCATTTTCTAGGGACACATCTGAGATTTCTTCTAGAGAGAAGTCTGAGATTTCTTCTTGTTTGTCATTTGTTGGTTGTTCATGTTCCAAAGGGTATTTGTCAATTATTCTGAAGCTCACATGGCCTGTGGGTTGGATGGGTGGCAGTATGTTATCTGATATTTGGTCTTTGTGGGTAGATAAATTAAGTAAATCTTCATCTATGGATGATTCAACTGGCGCTCTTTGTGGCACTTGGGACTGTGTCCAGGCTTTAAGGCTTTGTTTTCCTTGGATTTCGGTGGTTGGTAATGTGAGTAGACTTTGAGTTTTGCATTGTATAGCTATGGGAAGATGGTCAGTTTGTTTCACGGTTCTTAGGAATGCTCTCGAACCCGTTTGTCGTTTTTTGTTGGGTTTTGATTGTGTAGGTTTCGGGTCCTTTGAGTTTTTTTCTTTTGCAAAAATCTGGTATGCCTCTGTGGGGTTCTTGATTGCTTGTTTAGGTTCCATGGTATCCAGTTGTGAGATGGTGACATTTCTAGCTGTTCCTTTCAGCACATGCTGTTCAAGAATCAGTGTTGCGACAGTTGGTTGTTGCAGTAAATTCGCAGGGAGGAGAACTGGTGTTCCTTGATCAGTAGGTAGGTTGGGTTACGAAGCCGGTTGTTGTTGGTGGTGTACTTTAAGTAACTGTATTAGTTCTGTTGTTAGCTTTGTTTTTTCTTGGTGATCGCCTCTCGCTATTTCGGCTAGTCTTTGTTGCCAGCGATGTGATTCTTCTGCTTCGGTAGTCAAGCGAGATTCGATTGAAAAGGCAAAGTTCTCCGTATAGATTTGTTTCGAGTGTATCAAAGCTAAGAGAGTCGCTTGGTCTTTGATGCTGTCTTTCATATTTTCATGTAGTTTGAGAAAGGGAATCATCGCTTGGGAGAGTATTGCAATGAGCATGTTTTGTAGGTCTATCATCGTGGTCGGAATTCTCAGGTTGTTTTCCTCAGAGTGATGGTCTTTTGGTGTGGTATTGGTATTCTTGTCTTGTAAAATGATCGGTTTTAAGTTCTTGGTTGTAGGATCTGGAGTGTAGTAGGAGTCATCTGAATCGTAGTTGAAGCGTGTTGGAAGGGTTTGTTTCTCAATATAGTCAGATTGTGGTTCTGTTTTCACAGGTAGCTTTTGACTATCGTGTGTAATACATGGAGTCGAAGTTAATTGGAGTTCATGTATTTCTGTTAGGTTACCAAATATTTCCTTTCTTTTTTCAATGCTTGTCATTGACTCAATTTCGGTGATATCCATTGATAATCTTTCTGCCTTAGTTTTTGTTTTGCCTGCGGCAGCGTCTAATGGTTGTGTGAGCTTGATGGAGTTGTGAGTTTGTAGCCACGCGATTTTCGCTAGTCTTGCTTTTTCTTTCTTCGTTTGTTGAGATGTCGCCCATGGTGGTTTATGGGGATTAATGTTGTCCCTAGATTCAATTAGTTGGTGCGTTGGGGTGTCTTTTCCAGGGATGTAATTAGTCAGGTCTTTTGTTACCATTTTGTTGATGGTTTCTTGTATTGCGGGAGTAGGTTTAGAAGGTACTGTTTCTTCGTTCACTTATCATTTGAACTTCTGAATTTGCTGTCTTGATGTTGTCGCTAGAGTGATTCGAGTTATTGTTTGGAGGTTCAATGTGATCAGATGTCGTTGTTCTAGGTTCTTGATTGCTGAGTGTAAGTATTGATGTTGCATCTTGTGTCGTGTTACACTGAGGACTAGTCTTTGCAGTTCGCTCCTTTTCGCTGAGCTGGGCAAAAGTATCAATTACCTGATTGCTGGGAGATGACGGGGAAGTGCAAACGGTTGGAGGCAATGGATCTTCTTGTACAAGGATTGTGGATTTGTGCTTTGATTTGAGTAGGTATTTTTTCTTCGGGGTTGGGTTGGTGAATCACCTCAGCAGTTTGTTTCTCAAATTCAGGTTGAGTGTTTTCTTGGAAAGTGGTGTCGATGTTGGGAGGGTCCTCTATTCCGAGGTAGTCTTCTCGTTTGGCTTCGGAGCTCTTTGTTAGGACTGTTGGATTTCCTTTGGGATTTGGTACTCTTTGGAATGATTGTTCCATAGTTAATTGTGACGAGTCTTGTTCAGAGGAACCAGCAGTAGCAAGTTTGGTTCTTTGTCTTGTTTTTGACCGTTGAATGGTTTTAGTGATTCGATTTGTTGACATTTTTCGTGAATTGATGCGTTTCCTGTTAGGTTCCAAGGGACAAGCCCTTTCGGTCTCCTAGCAGTGCTTGAAGTTACGTTAGGATTGATATAGTCTTCAGAATCCAAGGGAGATGCCCTTTCGGTCTCCTGAGCATTAACAGAACCAAGTCTCTGATTTGACTGTAGCATGGATTGATGTGTCTTCCTTGTTGGGATCCAAGGGACAGGCCCTTTCGGTATCCTACTGGTCTTAGACTTTGTGTTGAGATGGATGTGTGGCACAGGATCCAAGGGACGTGCCCTTTCGGTCTCCTGTATGTGGCTGGCACAGATCTCTATCAGAAGTGTCGGGTATGTTATTGAAACTTCTTTGTTGGGATCCAAGGATCAAGTCCTTTCGGTCTCCCAACCCGGCGGTATTCCGTTGTTTTATGCCTGTTTGCAGAAGTAGGTGAGGTGGACTGATGGTGAAGGAGCACAAAGGGTGTGTTTCTTGGTTCCTTTGTAGAGCGATGTCATTCGGATTTCTCTCTAGCTTTTTTTCGTGCTATGGAGGAATCTATGGCTTCAAGAATAGATCTATCCGTACACAGTTTTGTTCATAGATTATGTGGATTCCTGTGGATAGAATGGCGAGGTGGGGTGGAATTGGAGAAGGAGTTACTTTGCTCTCGTGGTGAAAGTCCAGTGAGGGTGTGTCAGCGGAAAGCGCTGGCGTGCCACTCCTGTGTCACTTCTTTGATGCCGAGGTAATGGGTATGATCTAAGGGGAGGGTAGGGGAGAGAGCGTATCCGCAGGCTTACGGGTCTAGTGAGTACGGTCTGGTTTCTCAATGTTGGGATATTCCATTGGGGGTCGCCCTTACGCCCTTATTCCACTGGGGGCGCTGTGCAGGTCCGGAGCTCACAGGTCTGGAGGGAGCCGGCGTCACATAGCTCTCGCTGGCGTCCCGATGGTGGCGACGTCGCGGGCTCCTCCAGGAAGTGAGCGAACCGTTGCCCGAGATTTGCGACTCTCCGCTGGGGCGTGGGCTCCGGTGTGGTGGTGCTGCCGTGGGGAGCCGCGGGCCTCCCTCGGGGGCGAGGAGGCTGCCGTGGGATCTCACGCTGAGATGCTGCACTCCGTTCGCCGGGCAGTATCGCCGGGCGCCGCTCGATGGCGCTGGAACCGCGGTCCGCAAATCAAGGCGAACGCGGAAGGCTCCGCGAGAGGGGACCGCTGGCTGGCGGCCTGGACAGAACCCGGAGGTAAGAGCCGTCTTCTTTCTTGATTTTCCGCTGTGCAGGGGTGGTTAAACGGGAAGGTAGTAGAGGTGACGTACAAGGTCAAAGGTTGTTGAGCACTCGTGCTTTTGGGGCCTTTGGGGGCCGGTGTTCCCCGGTATTCTGTGAAAGGATTTCAGTGGGCCAGGCGGCGCACCCGCAAGCTCCTTCATGGATCTTTGTGGTGGTTGTGAGGGGTTAGGGGATCAGGGTGGGACTGGTCGATGCTTCTTGGAGTTGCGGGGGGGTTAGCGAGGAAAAGGCTGACAGCTGTAGGAATAAGGTCAGATTCTGCTGATCACGCAAATCAATGTAGTCGTACAATGTTACTCAGTGTCTTGGGGAATGTCTTGTGACTTGTGTCTTGGGGGGAGGGGCGGGCGGCCCGAAGACCCAAAGACTCTGTGACCGACTCCACGGCCGCTCCGCGGTGTTCTGGGGATTTTAAGTTCTTAGGTGATTGCAGTAGAAAGAGGACTGTAGGCAGTCCAATGAATGAAGTCAGCAGCAGCAGCCAAAAAAAGAGTAAACCTTCTCTATTGCAGACCCAAAGACTCTGCGACTGAGTCTCTTTAGCTGTGGAGGAGAGTTCATATCTGCCTAACTCCTTTGGAGGAGCAACCTCAGCCATAACAGAACCTTCATGATCATATACATGTTGTGTATTTTAGAGAGTAATTTGGCCTACTTTCAGCGGAAGGACTTCACACTCCGCTGACTCCTCCCTTGAAGAATTGGCCAGTAAAACATCCACAACCTTTCCAAAAAAAGTGTAAAATACAATTGTTCAGAGGCCAGGTTTCTACATAAGAGTAAGGCCTCCAACTTGGATTCAAACAATCAAATTAATCTTAAACCACATTCTGTCCTCTGATTTGGCAACATTCATGGTAGCTGGCTTGCTATAGGTCTCTGCCTCTTCCTGTGAATCATTTTCGCTTGACGAGGTACCCGGCGAAGAAACACATTTGGCAAGGTCCAGAGTTGCAGACACATTTATGTCAACAATTTGTCCTTTAACAAAGTTAGCGGGTCCCAAAGATAGTCGTTTCAAATTGAAACAATGTTTCAAAAGTGAGCTGTTATTGTCAATCTCAAACAAGTTACCTGGGGAGGTAGCATTAGTGGGGGGCTCATAGCTGCACAGTGAATGTCATCCTCCTCCACAGGAGTCACCAGGTCGCAGTGTCCAATACAAGCGTCGCTACACCCAGCCCCAACTGCTGTATTCCGGGTTCCAAGAAAGGCTAAAATAGAGGGCTGAACGGTTTTAGTTCCAGTCTTATGATCATGTTTGCACTTCTTTTAACCAACTAGGAACTTTCTTAACACATGCACTTAATACCGGGCTGCTGCCACGTATCCCCATCGCACCGGTCTCACTACGAAGACCGTAACAGGTCTGCCTGGGTGCTTTCATAAAGTAGCAGAGCACAATGGAAATAAAGCAAGTTTAAGATCTGAATGTTAGTTACGTGCAGCAATCAGTGTCATCAATGAGGCATTCCTCCATTTCATACCTGCATAGACCACCGTGAGGTTTTCCGGATTCCAATAGAATTAAAGGGGGAGCCCCTAACCACCTACCAATATGCCCATCTGTACTCGGTGGTGCACTCCCCGGATTCCCGCGCAAGAATGTGAACGCATGCTTTTCTTGTAAGGTTTCCGGGTTTGAGGGTGGGGACTTCCTCCTGGACAGATAATCAGGTCGTCTCATGGCCAAAAAGTAGGGAAATGCCTCTGTTCAGCCTACCACAGAGATTAACTCACTGTCAATCTGCACTCAGCTGTGCAGTCCAGTTTAAAATCACACAAGATGTAGGTTTTGCTACCTTTTATTGGACTAACTGAAAATAATATGCAGAGATGGAACAAAACATTAGCTTTCAAAGAACCAGACTTATCAGATGGTGAAGTGTGAAATGATTAATAAAGAGAAAGCCACACAACACACTTCCTTAGAAAGATTTGAGAAATAAACTATGTACCGCCCGATGGACTCCTGGCCACGTTGGATGTCACAACACTTTACTCCATCCTTGCACATGAAGATGGACGTACTGCCTTCTAGAAATTGCTGCAAAAAGCTAACACCAAGATAGACACCCTAACCACAGCTGTCAAAGATCTCATGAGATTCAGACTCAAGCACAACAATTTCTGCTTCAATGTAAGGCACTTCCTACAAAAGACCTGAAATGCCCACGGGCACAAAAATGACACCTCAGTATGCTAATCTTTTCATGGCGTACCTCGAACAAGAGTTCTTACAGCAATCCATAAAACCACCAACAAGCCTATGTTATATTGATGCCATCTTCTTGACTTCGGCAGACGGTGAAAACACTCTTACAATTACATAACTCACTTAACGGCTTCCTCCAATGCATAAAGTTCTCCAACAATCAAGGTAACTGAATTCGTTGGAATAATGCCAAGATTGAAAAGGCTATCATGGTGTCAAGAAACCTTGTAACAGACTTTAATGATAGCCTCAAACTCTCATAGTAGAGATAATGAAACCATACTTTCTGCATTCACCAAGATGACCCTCTTAATTAAAGAATCTGTGGCTAATCATCGTGTCTACAGAAGTATTGCAGAGCGGTCTAACAGGGCAATAGATAAGTTTGTGACCAGGGATGTCATTTGTGGGTCGCCAGGGGTCGCAGTTGCGACCCCTGAGGTCTCCCTTGCTACCCCTGTGGTCTCCCTTGCTACCCTAGAAAAAAGCGAATTTTGGGATTTTTTTTTTACTTTTTATTTTTTTATTTTTTTAAATGTATGCTTTTGGGCTGTGGACAGTGTCATTTGGCTCTTTATGTTTGGAGTGGCTGACTTCTTGTTCACGCCTCTTAAAACAAACAGGGAGTTCCACAAGTGTATCACTTTGAGCATTGACGCTAAATAAGAAACAATAGGAATAACACATAATTTGTCTTTTTGGAATTCTATCCAATAATTGCTAGACTCAAAGGTTTATTTCCAGGCACACTTCAGGGGGCTAGCCACCTTCTGAGGTCCATAAATGAGTACCAACACAGGTTGGGTGATAGTGTATGTATATATTTGTTCTATATAAAGCGCTTAAGCGTAAGTGCAATATAATTACATAATTATCATTTGGCCTTGGACGTCTGCTTGCATTCAGATTAGTTTGGTAATATGGGCTTATACATACTGATATTAATGATCAATATGGTGATCGATTCTTGAATGAAATGTATTCTAAGAGTATAGTTATATCGCAATAATATTTTTCTTAGTGTACTGGGGGGGGGGGGGAGAAAGAGAGAGAGAGAGAGAGAGAGAGAGAGAGAGAGAATCAGTTAAAGGACATCACTTCCTGTGATGTCATCAGAGGTCAAAGGTCATGTGATGGAACTTCCGCGACCCCTGTCATTTTGGTGAAATGACGTCCCTTTGTGTGACCTACGACCCAGAAATTGCTAGAGCGAAAAGGAAACGAAGGAAAACCATTTATCATTTCTGTCATTGTATATGTCCTCGCTCAGCTAATGACGTAGGGTGCCAAATTAGGATTGCAAAACGGCAATATCGCCAATGGCTCAGAGAACAAAGAGCTAAAAAGAACCTAGAAAAATTGAATGAAATGGCTCTGTTAGCGACCCAAAGGGACACTACTAGTTTCTGGGCAGTCCTGCATGCCTCTTCTCCCCGCAATTTACCTTCCATTGCAGTAACAGAGCCAGCTTGGGAAATACATATTGAAAAGACGTTGGGGTTAAATGAGTATAGAGGCGATCCTCTACCACTCCCAGTAGCAGAATGGCAATGTAAGCTATCTACTGATGAAATTGCCAACATTATCAGGAAGCTAAATAAATCTAGAGCAGCAGGACTTGACGACATCTGTAATGCCTTACTTAAGGCTGAACCTGAGAAATGGGCAGTTTGTCTTTCTCAGATATTCTCGATAATGGGCAAAACTGGGTTGATGCCTCCGTCATGGCGGGAGAGTGATATCTTGCCTGTACATAAAAAAGGGCCCTTGGAATTCACCGGCTAACTACCGTTTACTAACACAAGTATTGTTGATGGAACTAAATGACTTGATCAGTACGAACAATATATTACCATTTAACCAGATGGGATTTATAAAGAAATCCAACACCATCCACAACCTTCTAATATTAGTGTCTACAATAGAGTATGCATGGACAAGGCGGAATTTGAAGATTAATGCAGCATTTATAGATTTTTCTGCCGCGTTTGACACAGTAATCCGAGGTCAGCTATGGAAGAAATTGTTGTGGAAAATCCACTTTGGTCTTCTCAAAATGCTGATGTTCATACTGAAACTTCAGTTAGAATAAGGTTAGATGCAGAAGGTAGATTGTCAGCTGCCTTTCCGACTGGCCGGGGTGTAAAACAGGGATGTTTACTCGCTGCAACTTTATTCAATCCTTATCTCTCTGATTTGGTCCTTGAGTTTGTTAGCCCTTTACTATGTCCAGTAAAGCTAGGCCATCAGTCTACGAGTTGGTTGGCATACGCGGGTGACCTAGTTTTACTCGATCACACGCCTGTGCCCCTCAAGCACTGATCGATGCATTAGGTAAGTTCTCGGGTGCAAATGGGCTACGCATAAACATAGGCAAAAGCAAAACTATGATCTTTCACCCGACAGCTGGTAAAAAGAGCAAATCCATCTGCTCTTGCAACGGTCTGAGACTGGAAAATGTAACCTGTTATAAGTATCTTGGTATATGAGTCCAATACAATTTAAAGTGAGATACCCATTGGTCAGAGACCAAGGTAAAATGCAACACAGCTGCCAGAGCGATTAAACAATTTATCGGCAAACAGGGCGGAATGTTGTTTGAAACAATATTGTTGTACCACACTAAAGTACGCTGAATTATGCTATATGGAGTCGAAATATGGGGTGGCAGGTTTAGGAATCTGCTCCAGTGATATGAGGCAGTCACACTGCGGCGAATTCTGAGTCTTCCACCATCACTACTAGTTGAATATATATATATATCTGGAATTCGAACTGGCAGGAATAGTCATGGATGCTTAGATCACATGCTGTGTATAGGCCGACATCTAGTGGAAGCTGCAGAGTATTAGTTTGTTTTTTGAAACTTGAAAAAGGGCGTCGACACAGGGCGTGCCAGTAATACTATCCCTAGTGTGACGTCCACTGTACCCATGATCCCTCATGCGTCTAGGACCCTCAGATAGTTTTTTTCCGCCATTCTGGTCGGAAGCATTTCACAGAGTTCCCTGGCCTTAGCCATACTTTTGTTAAATATTGTTAAATTCACCCATTTCTCCACCCCAACGTCGCCGAACTTCCACACTCGACGCCGGCCCGGAGAAGAATTCGACCGTCGACAGCTGCACAACGGATTTGGGCCTAGGAAGGCCTCTGGCCTCGGCCCGGGCCTTGGAAGGCCGCTGGCCTCGGCCCTGCAAGTAGGGAGAGTGGGGGGTGGACATACTCTACACTCTTTTGGTATATAGGTACATTCTTATATATTCCTACACTTACAAGCCCGCTGCCATAAGGTGCGTATGGAGGGTACCCCTTTCCAATTCTGTCCCAAGTGCAACCGCAAATACCCTTGGGTCGACGGGCACGCCACGTGCAATCTCTGCTTGCCGAGGGACCACCCCGAGGCGAACTGCAGAGCGTGTAGTAGGTTTAAACCCAAAACACTTAAGGACCTTTCGATCAAACGTTGGGCCCACCATGCCAGGCGTCAAGAGGCCATGGCAGCGGAGAGCGCCTTCAGTGATGGCACCGACGCCGTGCTTTCAGACGGCGAGGGCATTATGGCGTCGAAAGACAGCCAAGCGCAAGTCCCCGACCTCGGAAGGTCGTCCGGCAGGTCGGCTATGGGGAAGACCCCCGGCGACACAAGCGCTTCCCACAGCACTTCCACAAAACACATGAAGTCCAACCGGGACTCGACGCGCACGTCGAGTTCTCGGAAAGAGGCACATAGAGAACGGTCTGAATCGGCATCCTCTGGGCATTCTCGATCACGATCGCTGCATGACTCCAGGCAATCATCCAGTGTTGCCAAGAGTGCCTCGCTCCCCAAGGTAACGGAAGTTCGATCGTCGGAGGACGAAGCCGACTTCCATCCCCAGACCGCACTCCAAGAGTCGGCGCCCGCACACCGCGTTTCGGCAGCTCCCGAACCCCTACCTCCACACTCGAAGGATAGGGACACTACCCCCGAACCTCGACGCCAGGTGTCGAAAGGCTCCGTAGGGGCGAAAAACAGGGAAAACACTCTTCCACTCACGGGGAGGGGGGAAAACAACAAAGGAAGCAGCCTCTGCCTACTTCCACACCCTTAACACTCCACTCCTCAGAAACAGACAGACAAGTCCAAGTCTTCTGCTAGCACAAAAACCCCTACTCAGACCACCAAGTCTAGTCAGGATAAGTCATCCAGAACGGGTCATCCCCAGTTCGAGAGAATGGTCTAGTGATGACATAGACAGGGTCATGTCAAGGATGTAATCATTGGCAGATTTTTACGCAGAAAACCCTGAACACTTTCTCTCATATACTCCAGACGGGTCAGCACCCTCAGGCTCTAAGGATCCTATACCTCCAAGTAAAAAGTCCCGGTTTGAAACAGACCCCTTCTATGTACAGCCCTACTCTCAGTATCAAGGAGAGACATCCTTTTGTGAGGATCCAGATTTGGGCATGTTGGAAGAACAAACTGTTACGGGCTACTATGGGGATGATGAGGACCAAGAAGAGGATGAGGACGACCCGGAAACCTACAGAGTAGATTCCCCAGTAGAGAAGGAACCCCCGGTTATCGACTCCCCTGTCGACAACCAACCTCTCCTGAATGAAGTGCTGTCTCGAGCAGCTGAACATTTCCACATTGACACCCAGGGTGCTCAAGAGGAGAGGGACTTCGCCGAAGAGTTAGTGGGAGAAAGGAGGCCTGTTGCTCAGGCCATCCCTATCCTGAAGTCTATTTAAAGTAGAATAGACCCTTCACTCGTAAATCCTAATCTCACCAGAGCAGTGAACCCCAGGATTGAGAAACTTTTCAGAGCAGCCCAATCAGACCCACTGTATATAAGGGGGCATCTGAAGCCAGACTCCCTAGTTGTTGCAAACACCCGTAAGAGGGCTGGAACACCCTTGTCGTCCGAAGCTCCTCCCGACAAGGAGAGCAAGAAACTGTATGGGTTGGGCAGGAAAGTTGCCTCCACTTCCGCATACCAGGCACGGATTGCTAACGCCACCACCCTGTTGGCCAGCTACAACTGCCATCAATGGGAAGAAGTCGCGGCACTCATAGACTCCGCCCCAGAACCCTTAAAGAGCCAGTTGGCACGAGTTTTGGCAGAGGGAAGGGCCGTGTCCGGTTGCATTCTAAAGGCAACCTTTGATGCCGCGGATAACGCCGGCAGATTGATAGCAGAAGGAACTGTTATCAAGAGACACGCTTGGTTAAGGCAGTCTGGATTCAAGGCTGAAACCCAAGCATCATTGTTAGATAAACCGGTGGAGCTGGATCTGTTGTTTGGTAAGGCGGTCGAGGACGCGCTGAAAAATGCCAAGGACGAGTATGAAACACTCAAATCCCTAGGCCATCTAACTAATAAACCCCCTAATCAGAGAGGGAATGGCAATTTTCGTCACCCACGCGGCCAGAATTCCCAGAGAGGATCGAACTATTCCCAGGGGCAGGGTACACCGTGGAGCAATAATAACCAACAGTCTACCCAGGGTTACGGCAGGGGAAATAAGTGAGGACGTGGGAAAGGTAAAGGCAGCCCCAGTAGAGGAGGTGGCACGCCTCCACCAAAACAGTGACGCTCAGTTCAGGGTCCCTTCGCACACAGCCCCAGTAGGGGGACGCATTTCCAACTTCACCCAAGCTTGGGAAGGGATCACATCAGACAGATGGGTTCTGTCCACAGTATCCGCAGGGTACTGCATAGAACTGTTAGAGCGTCCCCGAAACCATCCTCCACGACAAAGAATACATTCTTTGGACCACCAGAAGATCCTCCTCGAGGAGATCGTCAATCTGCTAGCAAAGGACGCGATAAAACTCGTCCCGGGACACCAGGTAAACAAGGGTATTTATTCAACTTACTTCCTTGTGCCAAAAAAAGATTTGACAATGCGCCCAGTATTGGACTTACGGCCTGCAAACCAGTATGTCAAGCCCCAAAAGTTTCGCATGACTACTCTCCAGGAGGTAATCCCCCTCCTAAAAAAGGGGGATTACATGGCAACATTGGACATGAAAGATGCCTATTTTCATATTTCCATGTTCCCAGCGCACAGAAAGTACTTGCGCTTCAAGATGGACAGTCGGCACTACCAGTTCAAGGTACTGTCCTTCGGGATAGCTTTGGCTCCAAGGGTATTCACCAAGGTACTGGCGGTGGCGGCAGCACACCTACGCAGGGAGGCAATCCCGGTGTACCCTTACCTGGACGACTGGCTCATCACGGGGGAGACCCCAGTAATTTGCAGAGCAAACATTCGAAGGACAATCAACCTCCTTTTCGAATTTGGTTTCTCATTAAACGAGAAAAAGTCAAGTCTCGTGCCAAGCACATCCAAACAGTTCCTAGGAGCTATCCTAGACACTCAAGAGGGGTTGACCTTTCTTTCCGAGGAAAGAATTCGGAATATACTGCTGCAAATTCCACAATATCCGTCCGGTCGCCAGTTAACGGTACGCAAAGCAATGCGTTTGCTGGGCATGATGGTGTCATGTATTTACCTAGTCCCCCACGTGCGCCTCCGCATGCGTCCCATGCAAGAATGGTTGGCGAAACAGTGGTCTCGGGCAAGTGGTCAGTGGGACGATCTAGTGGTCGTTTCGCCAACACTTTTACAAAGCCTTCACTGGTGGACAAGAGAGAATCTGTCCAAGGGGAAACCCTTTTACAATCCCGAGATACAGACGGTAGTCACAACTGATGCATGCCTGACGGGGTGGGGGAGCTCACCATCTCCACCACACAGCTCAGGGTCTCTGGTCGCACTCAGTGGCCAAGAATCACATCATCCTGTTAGAGCTTCTGACAGTATTCAGAGCACTTCAAGCATTCGAGCCCTACCTGTTAAATCTGTCAGTGCAAATCCGGACGGACAGCACTACAGCCATGTTCTACCTGAACAAGCAAGGAGGGACTCGGTCGCCAAATCTGTCCAAGCTTGCCCAGAAAATCTGGATATGGGCACTCAGACGGAACATCTTCCTGTCATCGCAACATGTTCCAGGGGATCTCAATTCCCTAGCGGATGCTCTGAGCAGAGACCCCCCTCCCACAGGAACACAAATGGTGTCTACACAGAGAAGTCGTACAAGATATCTTCTCTTAGTGGGGTTTCCCCACTATAGACCTATTTGCCACAAGCGAAAACAGACGATGCCCAGGATTTGCATCCAGGTTCCCCCAACCAGACTCCCAGGGGAACGCCCTGTGGATGAACTGGTCAGGGATGTTTGCGTACGCCTTTCCACCAACTCCTCTAATCAGGAAGGTGGTCAACAAGATGAACAGAGAATCGATGACGCTCGTCCTAGTTGCTCCCATGTGGGCAAGACAACCGTGGTTCCCACACTTGCGCAGATTGGCGGTGTGGGAACCCATCAAACTTCCGGGCTGGTACAACCTACTGTCCCAGCACCAAGGTCAAACAGTGCATCCCCAACCCAACTCGATGAACCTGGCAGCAAGGCTCCTGAGGTCATAGAGTTCGGACATCTCAATTTACCACAGAGGTGTATGGACATCCTAAAGGAATCTAGAAAACCTAACACAAGGCACTGCTACTTTGACAAATGGAAGAGATTCGTTATCTGGTGCCAGAATAAACAAATCAACCCAGTTGATTGCACTCCTTCAACTATTGTTACATACATGCTCCACCTGCTGGACGCAGGACTGGTTTTTAACTCACTGAAGGTACACCTGGCAGCCCTGTCAGCATACACCACTTCCCATAACAAAGTGTCGTGGTGGAAAGTCCCAGTAGTTAAAGCCTTCATGGAAGGAGTAAAGAGACTTCACCCTCCTATTTCAAACCCACCACCAGGATGGGACCTTAACGGGGTGCTATCTAAGCTCATGGGCCCCCCCATTCGAACCCATGCACAAAAAGCAGTCTCAAACACCTGACAAAAGTCAGTGAAATTCAGGCTCTGTCAGTGCAAGATCCCTTCTTTACTGTCCATAAAGATAAACTGGTTTTACGCACACACCCTAGGTTTTCACCGAAGTTTATTTCAAAATTCCACGTGAACCAGTCCATCGAGCTTCCGGCTTTCTTCCAAGACCCACAAAGCTCGGCTGAGGTGAAACTACACACACTAGATGTGCGTAGGGCGGTCCTCTACTATGTAAACAAGACCAGACCGCTAAGGAAAACAGATCAGCTGTTTGTCTCCGTAGCTACAGGCAGAGAGGGGGATCGCGTCTCTAAAGGTGCCATCTCTAAGTGGATTATTAACTGTATCCAGCTGTGTTACTCACTTTCTGAAAAAACTCTGCCTTTCACGCCTAGGGCCCACTCTACAAGAGGCATTGGGGCCATTCTGGCTTTCATTGCAAATGTACCCCTTGACACCATTTGCAAAGCAGCTACTTGGAGCTCTATTCACACTTTTACTCAGCACTACTGCATTGACACTCATTCCAAGACAGATACACAAGTGGGACAAGCGGTTCTAAGACGTTTATTTGCTCATGACCCTTCTCACATCCCACCTCCTTCTTCAGGTACTGCTCGCTAATCTATGCACAGCATGTGATCTAAGCAGATTCCACAAGCCTCAGAAGGGATACATTACTCACCGTAATCGTATTTCTGATGCTTGTATCTGCTTAGATTCACATGCGACCCACCCTTCCTCCCCTCTGAGAGAAGGCGCATGGATGCTTGTAGTCTTACCTTTCTATCTATCTGCTTGGATTATCTGTACTCGCGCTACTCCTCCATGCTACCTCATGTCAGAAAAAATACAATCTGAGGGTCCTAGATGCGTGAGGGATCATGGGTACAGTGGACGTCACACTAGGGATAGTATTACTGGCACGCCCTGTGTCGACGCCCTTTTTCAAGTTTCGAAAAACAAACTGTAATACTCCACAGCTTCCACTAGATGTCAGCCTATGCACAGCATGTGAATCCAAGCAGATACAAGCATCAGAAATATGATTATGGTGAGTAATGTATCCCATATACCTGGAATTCGAACTGGCAGGAATAGTCATGGATGTTACTGCGAAAACTATCCTATCCTATTCTGTGACCGAGTGATGAAATCTGACCCTGAAAACATGATGGGATCTTTCGTAGCAGCATTCTGTTTAATAGATAATTTCCACAAATGGGAACCTTCGGAAATATGCTTAACTTATGCGTAAAATGGCAAGATGGCTGCTGTGGCCTGTCTCGTAGGGGTGTTGTGTATGTGATTAAACCTCTGCTAAAGGCTAAAATGCTTGAACTCAGTAAAGAGCAACACTGCGTTAATTTACTATCTGGTAATCATGGCCTTGATTTTTGCAAGTCTATATCTATTCGAGTGCATAAACCATCTTATATAACGGCCTACTTAAAAAGTGCAACTGCCATCCAATATCTTAGATTGAAGTTCAATATAAGTGTGGCTTTGATGACCTAGGGTGCCCAATTAGGAATAGCACGCTGTAATCGTAAATGTAGGCTATGTGTAACAAATGAAATTGAGACCATTGAGCACTTACTAATATGGTGTGAAAGTTTGATTGGTCTGTGCACTAGCTATTTGAAAGCGTACAAGAACAACATGGACCAACTAACAACTATTTGGGACAGGTTCCTAGATGGTTGTGATGCCAATTAGATTTTTTTATATTGTGCTATTTTATTGGAAACTGGTGGACATTTTTAAAATGTTTGCCTGATACAAGGTCTTTTTGTTTTTAAAGAAATGTACTTGTTAGAGATTTTAATTCCTTGTTGTCTTCACATATGAAATGCAAACTCCTGTGTGAGCCTATGCAATAATTTTACAAAAACCTACTTGATTGTGCAATAGATTGGAATTCGTATTAATAATCATGTTATGTTTGTGTTTGTATATACAAAGCCATGTGGCTATTGGTATATTAAATAAATAAATAAAAAATCAATTTCTCCCTGGAATATCTGAAGCACTCACGCAGGGATGACCTAGAGAATGGGGCTTAACGCGGCCTAGAACTTTATAGATTTGGAAAAAGGGAAGGAGTGGTGATCCGGACTTCTAGTGCTGGGACACAGGCTAACCAGGCGTTGTTGGAAGAGTGATTAGTGATGGGAGAGCGATCATAGCGTGGCTCCCTGCAACCAGGAAGAGCCCAGCCTGGTCTACACCAGCACGTCCCACGTCGGGGGAAGCTACAGACAAGTGTGGCATGCATGAGTCTGCGGCGGAGGGGATCACCTGCTTAACCACAGTGCCGAAGATCAGCAGCTTGTGTTGTCCCTTGGGAGATTGCGCTGCGGCTGTCTCCCTGCACCACACCTATTCTGGACCACCGGGCTTCTGCGCCTGTGTGCCTGGTGGCGTTGCAGCACGCCAATGCTGTGTAGGCAGGGTTTCACCCTAGGAGAGGATGCCGGAGTACCCATCAGCAAAGTGCAGCACCGGAAAGAGCGTAGTGCAGGAGCACAGTGCAAGTGGCACCACGGCAGGAAAATAAAGGGAAGGAAAAAAATATATATACAGTAAATGATACGATAAATCATTTTAAAAAGTGCTGCCAGGACCATGCCGTGAGGCACCCAGCAGCTGTGGATGATTGGGGAGACAGTGCGCAAGCAAGGCTGATGAGGATGCCGAGAGCACCAACCCCCAGAAGCACAACATAACGCACTTCACCACCTTGGAAGTAGAGTGACTAGCCTGCCTAACCAACTCCACCACCCCAAGCAAGCTGTGCACTCAGCCAGCAGCGACAGAGGAGCACGAGGAACAAGTCCTGCAAAAGCTCTTATAGTCCCAAACTGTGTGACTTTTGGCAAGGCTCAAGGAAGGAGGAGTGTCCAAAGTGCAGCATTTGGTTGGTGCTACCTGGAAACCAAGCAGAAGATCAGCACTGGGAAGTGGTGACTTGCTGAGGTGAACGGGATTTAACTGACTGCAGAGTGAGCTGCCCAGAATCACAGAGATGTTTGCGCACAAGTCAGAGAAACAGCTCATAATCTGGCACATACAGTAACTCCCGAAGTGAGTGGAGTAAGGAAGAGAGTGACGTGCCCCAGTGAAAAGTGTCCGTGGGCAGTGAAGCCATAGACGGTGCTTTGTAAGTTAATCCTGCTCCCCTGTCTAGATCTCCCATACTCGCACACACAATGATACCCACCCCTGCCCTCACCAGCATTTCTCCATCTTTCACCATCAGAAACCACCAACTCCAAACCCGCACCAGAAGACCCTCCACACCCCGACCCAGTCCCCCATCCACAGCTCCTACCACCATCCATACCAGAAACAAGTTCCTCTGTATGCGTACATAGCCAACCCTCCAACCACATCGCCCAGCCAAAATAAAACACCTTGCTGACCCTACCGATAACATTCCTCACAAATGTGCCTTAATCAACGCCCGGTCAGTCCCAGGTCATGCCCCAGAGATCCACGACCTCCTGACCTCCAATGACTTTGACTTGCTTGCTATATCCGAAAAATGGCTCCATCCAGCCACTGGCCCTGCCATATCCATTCCCATCACTGCTGATTATGCCATCCTAGGGAATGACAGAATCCTCAACAGAGGTGGCGGAGTCGCACTCATCTTCAAAAACACCCTTGCCATCAGAACCACTAACTCAGGCCCTATCTCTAACTGTGAATCACTCGCCATCAGTCGCTTAATTTCACCAACATGCACCATCAATCTCCACCTCATCTACCGACCCACTGGCCCCATCGCCTCTTTCGAGGAAGATCTCTTACACGTCATCAATCAATCATTAAAACCAAGCTCCAAATTCCTCTTGGGTGACCTCAACCTGGGCCTCAACGACCCCTCTTGCATACACGCCAAAAGTGTAGCCATGTTTCTCTAACACGCTGGCTTCCTTCAACGAATCACTGACCCTACCCACATCCATGGCTGCACCCTTGATTGTATTGCTGATCTCAACTGTAACATCTCCTGCCCGACCATCTTGACCTGCCCATGGTCAGATCACCACACCATCCCCTTTGACAATCCAGTTGGTAAAACGGCCCTCCTCCTGCCACACAGTGAAACCTAATGGCCTAGCCCGCTGCACCAAGAACCTAACCAAGGACCACCTTCTACCATTCCTCTCAGACCTCAAGAACCCAACTAACAGAACAACCAACCCTGAGGCCCTAGTTGATCTCTACAATGCCATGATTGCTCAAGCAGTTGACATACTCGCCTGCTCAAACATTGCAAAGCTAAACCCGCTCTAAAGAAAAACTCATGATACACCCCTAAGCTCCTTGCTTCACACACTCTGAAACGTGCTGCAGAAACGACTTGAAGGAAAAACCCTTCTTTAGCTAACAAGTCCAATTCACTTCCCTCACCAAATAGTACAAAAGGCCATACACACAGCTAAAGCCAACAGCTACAACAAGAGAATCGAAAGCGCCAATACTAATTCTCGTGAACACTTCACTATCTTGCACAATCTACACACTCCAGAAACAAATCTGCTCAAAGCAACAAGCCATCCGAGCCAAACCACCACCCTCCTCTCATTGTGCGGCACCACACTCCCCTTCCTCCATGCCTTTTGACTTTCACCCTGTCTCAGAACTAGAAGTAGCCAACATAATCAAAAGCCTTAAGCCATCCTGATGCAAAGGTGACATTTACCCGGCCCCCATCATCAAAGACTGCGCAGAGTCGATCACACCATTCATTACAGCCATAATCAATGCGTCCTTCTCCACAAAAACTGTTCCAGCATCCCTGAAAGAAGCATTGATCCTCCTGCTACTAAAAAAAAACCTCCCTCGACCCCTCCATCCCTGCCAACTACCGTCCATCACAACAGTGCCCTGCATCCTAAATATCCTCGACTTTGCAGCCCACAACCAAGTACAACAATACCTTGTGCCCCCCTGAGGAAGACCTTCAAAGATGGCAAGCTGCTCCGCAGCCTGGGGGAGGTAGTGAGGAGAAAGGGAGCCCCGCCCACGTTGCTGCTTATTTCGCAACAGCCGAGTCCTCACTCGGCCACAGGAATGGTTCTGCAGACATTTTCCACTGCATTTAACATGGTTACGTGCAGCTCCCACCCTGGTGCGCAGCGTAGGCTGGTGCACATTGTGGATTGGTCCAGAACAGCACACTTTCCACTTGGCGGTCTGGCCACTCGCCCATCATCCGAGTCACACCCAGGTTTCTGAACACCTAGCTTTTTTCATTACCAAGCAACGCCGAACTTTACTACAGGTCTCCATGGCAACCTGCGCGCCAATAGCTCGTCTTTGACAGCAATGTATGAACTTCATGGCGGGTTTGCTCAATCATATCCATTCCACTCACTATCATGCGGAAGGTTCATAGATTTAGTGACTGAGAACCGGAGCGCGGCTGTCCCTTCTTTGAACGCTACAGTACTCTGACTGCATGCTCATAACGAGGTAGGTGCTACACGACCACTCCTTGTTCTACTCCCACTTTTTCGCCTTGGCGAGATTTACCAACACCAGCGTATGCATCTCCTTTTTCATGACACCACGGTTATTTGCTTCCCCTTATATAAATATTTATATTTTCCCTTTTATTTTCCCTTTTTTCAAGGCTACATCAAGCCTGAGGCACGCATAGTCTTCATGACAACAGCTTGAGTTTGCAACAGCATCGGCAGTTTCTTGCTTTCCAAACAACATCACATTCTTTATGGATTGGAACCAAGCTGGGTAGGACCTACTTGGCCAGTTGTTACCTTACACCTTATTCACCCATCTGTTTTGGCCACAGAGGGCTCAACTCTTGAGCCACTCATGTTCTCCATTCTTGTCTCTGTCCCCCCCCCCTCTTTCAGCACAACGTTAGTTCATGCTAGCAACTTAGCACCATACAGGAGCTCCCGATTAATTGTTAGGAGCACCTGTTTCCTGAATTCTCATACCCACCTGAGTCCTGCAGCAACGGCGGAGATCACCTGGGGCCCAGCAGTGAGGAAAAAGGGAAACTCAGAATCCCATGGTAAGCGCCTTACTGTGTTCTTTTCTGAACTTTGTCAGCCATTTTCATGAATAATTGTCAATTGTGCCTTATGCCTTACTTTGCACAATACACACACACAGCCCCCTAATTTTGTTCATTTGTATATATATCCAACAGGGTCTTCCACTGATGCCCTGACAAAGGCGTTTAACAACTGTCTTGCCACCGAAATGCGACTCAACTATGTGTTTCTCTGTTGTCCACCTGTTGGACCAACCCTACAACCAGTGGACACTAGTTCCCCCCCCCCCCTTTTTCTACCCCTGGTCGCATAGGCAGACCCTATTGGTGCACACTTCCAAGACTGATCAAAACAACTCAGAACTACAGCAGAAGAAGGAAGTGTTATGTCTGCACTTAACAGCAGTTCTTTAGACTGTTTTTTTAAATATGAAGAGTGATGCATGTTTTGATGCGATTGATTACTGACCCTGCAGAAGCTATGATGAATCATTATTATTGGGGGTGTCTTGCCCCTCAACGTACAGTAGCCATTGATGAGTTTTGCGAAGTTAGATAGAACTACGGCTCTCAAAGGCAGGATATAAAATAATGCCTCCCTAATTGGCGGTACTGTCAGAGTAAGACGACACAAATTTCAATCCTTTGTTTTGTGATCAAGTTTGAAGTTTCTAGTAACAATTGGACTTCCTTGTATATATTCGTATCTGTTTCTTTTACTCCTTCCACTCTTGCTGACCAGTCTTGGTCTTGCACACCTTTTCAACACTGGGTCTTTTTCACTAACCACAATACTGCATTATTTCACTTTGCTTCTGTTTATGATGGTAGTGTACCCTTACACTACAGTCATATACCTACTATATAAGGTATACATACTGCATTAGATTTCTGATTTTGGTTTATATACACAAACGTGTAATGAAATGTGCTTTTACTCCTTGTTGAAATACTAGTAAAACAAATCCTATGTTTTATGAATATTAGAGTGGTCTGTGTCTGTGTTTTTATGGCGCCTCAATCTCTATAAATCCAAGGAGATCCTTGTACTGAGGGGTGAGATATCTGAACAGGACGCTCGATGTCGGTTCTGTAACCAAGCGACCGAATCATTACGGCACTTAATCACTACCTGTGAGGCGATTGCTGTTCAGCGCAACCAGCATTTAGCCCACTTTGCCCCCTTATCTGGAAATATGGATGCTTGGTGGTGTTATTTGATTGGTGGCATCAATTGGTGGCATCAACACTTAATTTGTGCAATCATAAACTTTTTGGATGCCTTGGACTTATCCAATTTGGAGGGCCTGGTCTGAGAGATGAGGATCCTTTTGGTTCTGTGATTGAGTTTGTTTTAGATCCTAGATACTAGGAGATTTGTAACCTGTAACTTAAAGTTGTCTTTCTTTTGTACAAACTGATGTTACATTAAAATAAAAAATAAAAAAAAATCTTTTTTCTGATTTAATCATTGTTCAAATTATTTGTTGATACGAAAAGGTTTTGAATTATGAACCAGTCTGATATCAACGAGCGGTAGCAGTCCCTTTCGCTTTGGTTCAAGTATTATTATTGCCCATTCTACTGCCTGTCCACCAGGGCACCCATTTTTTTGCCTGCCACATTGCCACTCTCAACACTAGCTCTGCCGTCAAACACTTGTCCGACATCTGCAACCTCCTCACACTCATGGATCTTGATGGGCTCGCCATCACAGAGACATGGTTCAAAGATGGCTCTGGTACAAGCCTTTACACACTCCTCCTGAAGGCTACACAATCCTCTCTGGGCCGAGGCAGGGGGGAGGAGTGGCGCTTATCTTCCCAGAATGGATATCTGTGTCTATTATCCCTACTCAGACCTACTCCTCCTTAGAGTGCCTAGTTTGCAGACTCTCACTCTCCCCTAAATTTTCTCTTGTTATGGCCACCTTCTATCGGCCACCAGGTCAGACCCCTCTCTTCCTCTCGCATGGGCTGACCTGGCCTCCTCCCTTCTCTCCTCCTCCTCCCAACTCCTCCTGATGGGTGATCTGAACATTCATCTTGACTCTCCTGACTCCTCAGGTCCTTTCCGCAACCTTTGCGACTCTCTCCCCATCTATCCTACCCTCTGGCTAACCTCAATCTCTCGATCTCCAACACTCTTGTTACTCTTGCCCCTGTCATGAGGGTGCGACTGAAGCCTTCCAAAAAGTGCAACTCTTGGTACGACTCCGTCCTGTCTGCCCTTAAACACAAGTGTAGGGCAGCCGAGAGGAAACGGAACGTGTCGGGCGAACCATCTGACAAACTGGCCTGCCGCCTCCTTCAAAGACAATATCGACTCTGCATCCGCTCAGAGAAAAGAGTCTTTATTCAAGCCTGCATCTCAGCGGCATCAAACAACACGGCCAAACATTTCAAAGTCTGCAAGGAACTGGCCAATCCTGCTGCAGCCTCTTCTTCTGTCACACCCACCCAGGACCTTTGCTCGTCCCTGGCTGCACACATCACCACAAAAACCCAAGACGTCCTTTCCACGCTCTCTTCCACACCACAGCATACACCAACACCAGAGCCTCCCTTGGCCCCCGTCCACTTACCCTCTCCTCTCTCTCACCTGTCACACCCGATGAGGTCACCAGACAAGTCGAATCTATGAAGGCTTCATACAAACAGGTGGACCCCTGCCCCCCCAAAACCATTAAAGACAATATTGACTCCCTCACCTCTCTGCAATCTCTCCTCCACTGGAATTTTCCCAACTGCCCTTCTAAACACCCAGTGAAGACCTACTCTCAAATCTTGACACTAACACTCCCCCTGTCCTCATTCTCCTTGACCTCTCTTCTGCCTTTGACACGGTTAACCAAAACATCCTGATTGCATGTTTCTGTGACATCCTGGGAATCAAAGGTCAGGCTCTGGCAAGGTTAACCTACTTTTTCTCTGATCGCCCATCCCAGGTAGAACTCTGAGCCTTTTTCTCTACTATAGCTCTCTCAGCCTGTGGCGTTCCCCACGGATCTAACCTATCCCCCTGGTTCTTCAACATCGACATGGCTGCCCTGGCATGTGTGATTGCCACTTTCACCTCTAACTTACAATGTTATGCGGATGACACGCAACTATCTTTCAGGCTACCCTCAGCCGCCTCCTCTTCCTCGAGTCATACCTGAATGTGCTATTCAGTGATGGTGTGCTGCAAGCGCCCTCTGCCTCAACGCCAGTAAGACTGAGACTGTTCGCATTGGTACCCCTGCTCCTGCTTTCCCACTTTCACTCTGGCCGACCTCCCTTAGGCCTGCGCCCACCTGCGAGGCAGGAAACCTCGGGGTCATTTTTGACTCCACGCTCTCCTTCTCCTCTCACATTTCAGACATCTCTAAAAAGTCTATCAGTTACACCTTCTCAGAGGTACTCTACCTTTTCTCACTTTCCCCCAGTGGCTCACTGTCTTCAGAGCCCTGGTTCTCCCTAGGCTGGACTACTGCAGCTGTCTCTTCCTCAACCTCCCTTCTTCTGCCCTGCGCCCTCTGCAACTCATCCAGAATAGTACCGCATGACTTATCCTTGGCCTCAAGCCCAGGGACCACATCTCTCGGGTGCTGAAATCTCTTCACTGGCTCCCTGTGGCTGCAAGGATCAAGTACAAGACCCTCTGCATTGTTCACAAGGCTTTCTGGGGCCTGGTACCTACCTACCTGCAATGCTGCCTTACTAAATACTGTCCCTCACGAGCCCTTCGCTCATCTACCTCCAACCTTCTGCGAGTGAGCCAGTTCTCCAAGCAGAGATTTGTAGGGAGATCCTTATCCTCAGCAGGTACCTCCCTCTAGAATAGCCTCTCTGCCGCCCTCTGTCTTGAGCCTGATCTTCTTAAGTTCCAGAAACTCCTCAAGACCTTCCTCGTCTCCTCTTCCTTCTCTCTCCCTCTACCCTGCTAACCTAGTTCTCTGCTCTTCCCCTCTCTCCCCCCTCTTCCTTACAGTTTGCTGACTGGCCGCCTGGTGTATCTCAGAGTCTCGCTCGTCTCTGGCATCCCCGCCAGTCCTCTTTTGCACTTGCCCCAGGGCCCTACACCCCACCCACTCACTGCACTTGAAAAATAACCCTAGAGAGTGGCTCTCTCTGCACTCGCCCCAGTCTCCACTAACTGGGTGCACTTGTACCTCCCCCTCCCTTTGACCATCTGAGCACTTGCACGAGCTGTACGCACCTTGCCTGAAGATAGTCTGTCTTTTCTCCCTTGTCACGCTCCTCAATTGCACTGGTAAAACTGCAGAATCGCCGTCGGGCCTATTTGCTGATCTCAAACTGTTAAATGTATTTTATGCACTTACTCTGCCTGTGCAGACTATTATCGTCTCAGAATTTCAAGGGTTCTCATCGACTGTTTTTTCCCCCTTGTTTCGCACCCTCCAGGAGCACTTTGAAACACTGGCCTGTGTATAGGCATTATATAAATAGACAATACCATACCATACCATGGCTTATGAGGGATGTTGGGTGAAACTTCTTCCTGTCATACTGGGCCGTTCTTGTAGAGGCGTTTCAGCTTCTTGGGTTAGGGGCATTTGGTGTTCCTTGGATCGATATTTGCAGGGCACTCACTTAAGTCTTCTTGTCCCTTCATTTCATATTGAGTGCATAAAGCTCATGTGGTTACTACAGTACTTAAGTCCTATTTAGACCGATAATGTGGTCGATTCCTCTTGGTCCAAATTAGTATTTTGCAGTAGTCCTCAGTGTTGTGTGTTTCTTTGTTAGACGCAACACTTATATTTTATATATCCTTATTGGTGTGGAATGAACAGAGGTCTAGAAGCAACGGGCTGAATACATTGGGTAATCGTCATTGCACCAAATCCCATCCCTCCTCACAGTACTTATTACCCCCCAACCCAATAATGAGGTAGTAGGAGGGAGTTGCGTCTGATCTAGTAATGGGCTTGGGTAGGACAGGAGGAGGCATATGGTCACTGCTGTCTTATACCAATGTTATATTAAGGTTTCTGAGGCTTGTGGAATCTGCTTAGATCACATGCTGTGCATAGGCGGACATCTAGTGGAAGCTGCGGAGTATTACAATTTGTTTTTCGAAACTCGAAAATGGGCGTCGACACAGGGCGTGCCAGTAATACTATCCCTAGTGTGACGTCCACTGTACCCATGATCCCTCACGCGTCTAGGACCCTCAGATTGTTTTTTTCCGCCATGCTGGTCGGAAGCACTGAGCGGAGTTCCCTGACTTAGTCCGATTTTGCAAATATTGTTATATATTTCCCCGTTTATTCCACCTATACGTCGAGTCTCCGAACATCGACACTCGACGCCGGATCGGAGAAAAGTCAACCGTTGAACTACAGCGACGGATTTGGGCCTCGGAAGGCCTCTAGCCCCGGCCCGGGCCTCGGAAGTCCTCTGGACTCGGCCCTGCAAGTAGGGAGAGTGGGGGTGGCACATATCCTACACTCTGATTAATGTAGGTACATTACTTATATTCCTACACTCCCAGCCCGCTGCCACAGGGTGCGTATGGAGGGTACACCTTTTCAATTTTGCCCCAAGTGCAAACGCAAGTATCCTTGGGTTGACACACGCCACGTGTAACCTCTGCTTGCCGAGGGACCACCCCGAGGCGAATTGCAGAGCATGCAGTCCGTTCAAACCGAAGACCCTTAAGGACTGTTCAACAAAGCGTTGGGCCCACCACGCCATGCGACAAGAGGCCATGGCCGCGGAGGGTGCCTTCAGCGATGGCAGCGACGCCGTACTTTCGGACGGCGAGGGCAATGTGGCGTGATGGACAGCCAAGCGCAAGTCCCCGACCTCTGAAGGTTGTCTGGCAGGGCAGCTATGGGGAAGACACCCGAGCGCTACCCACACCACTTCCAGCAAACAAAGGTCCAACCGAGACTCGACGCGCACGTCGAGTTCTCGGAAAGAGGCACATAGAGAACGGTCCACTGAGTCAGTGTCCTCTGGGCGTTCGCGTTCGAGATCGCCTCATGACACCAGGCAACCCTCCACTTTTGCCAAGAGTGCCTCGCTCCCCTTAGTGACTGAGGTTTGGTCGTCAGAGGACGACGCCGACCTCTACCCCCAGGCCGCACTCCAGGAGTCGACGTCTGCAGGCAGCGCGAAGGCTGCTACCGAATCCCTTACACTCTCCAGAGACAGGGACTCTACCCCCGAATCTCGGTGCCAGGCATCGAAAAGCTCTGATAGGGCCCAGAAATCGGGGAAACACTCTTCCACCCCCGGGGAGGGGGGAAAACAACGAAGTAAGCAGTCCCTGCCTACTTCCACTCCTAAACTACATTCTACTCCACCTAAACAGACGGACAAGTCTGTCTCATGTCCCTAATGCCCCTGTTCAGGCCAGTGGGTCTAGTCAGGATAAAACAGGGAAAGCACTCCAGAATAGAGTTATTCTCAGTTCAAGGGAAGGGTCCAGTGATGACATAGACAGAGTAATATCAAGGATGTCATCATTGGCAGATTTCTACACCAAAAACCCGGAACACTTTCTCTCTTATACCCCAGAAGGGTCAACTCCCTCAGGCTCTAAGGATCCTATACCCCCAAGTAAGAAGTCCCGGGGTGAAGCACCAACTCTGTCTTCAGACCCCTTCTATATACAGCCCTATTCTCAGTATCAGGAAGATCCATCCTTTGGTGAGGATCCAGACGTGGGCATGTTCAAAGAACAAACTGGGACGGGCTATTATGGGGATGATGAGGACCAAGAGGAGGAGGAGGAGGACGACGACGACCCAGATGCATACAGGGTAGATTCCCCGGTAGAGAAAGAGCCCGCGGTTACCGACTCCCCTGTCGACAACCAGCCTCTCCTAAATGAGGTCCTGTCCAGAGCGGCACAGCACTTCCACATTGACACCCAAGGTGCTCAGGAAGAGAGGGACTTTGCAGAGGAATTGGTGGGAGAAAGGAGACCTGTTGCTCAGGCCATCCCTATCCTTAAGTCAATACAAAGGAGGATAGACCCTTCCCTTGTTAACCCCAATCTCACTAGGGCAGTAAACCCCATAATTGAAAAGCTTTTCAGGGCAGCCAAATCTGACCCACTGTACATAAGGGAACATCTCAAACCGGACTCCCTGGTTGTTACAAACACCCGTAAGAGGGCGAGAACACCCTTGTCATCGTCCGAAGCTCCCGCCGACAAGGAGAGCAATAAGATTTATGGCTTGGGCAGGAAAGTAGCCTCCACTTCCGCCTACCAGGCAAGGATTGCCAACTCCACCACCCTGCTGGCTAGTTACAACTGCCACCAGTGGGAAGAAGTCGCGGCTCTCATAGACTCTGCCCCAGAACCCTTAAAGAGCCAATTGGCACGAGTTTCAGCAGAGGGGAGAGCCGTGTCAGGTTGCATTTTAAAATCAACCTTTGATGCCGCGGATAACGCCTGCAGATTAATTGCTGAAAGCACGGTCATCAAGAGGCATGCTTGGCTACGGCAGTCTGGTTTCAAGGCCGGGACCCAAGCATCATTGATAGATAAGCCGGTGGAGCCGGATCTATTTTGGAAAGGCGGTCGAGGACGCGCTGAAGCATGCCAAGGACGAGTACGAGTCACATCAGACAGATGGGTGCTGTCCACAGTGTCCGCAGGATACTGCATAGAACTCCTAGAGCGTCCCCGAAACCACCCTCCACGACAAAGAATACACTCCTTAGACCACCAGAAGATCCTACTCGAAGAGATCGAAAATCTTCTTGCAAAGGACGCGATAGAACTCGTCCCGGGACACCAGGTAAACAAGGGCATTTATTCAACTTACTTCCTTGTGCCAAAAAAAGATTTGACAATGCGCCCAGTATTGGACTTACGGCCTGCCAACAAGTATGTCAAGCCCCAAAAATTTCGCATGACTACTCTCCAAGAATGAATTCCCCTCCTAAAAAAGGGGCATTACATGGCAACATTGGATAGGAAAGATGCCTATTTTCATATTTCCATGTTCCCAGCGCACAGAAAATATCTGTGCTTCAAGATGGACAGTCAGCACTACCAGTTCAAGGTACTGCCCTTCGGAATAGCCTCGGCTCCAAGGGTATTCACCAAGGTACTGGCGGTGGCGGCGGCACACCTACGCAGGGAGGCAATCCCAGTGTACCCTTATCTGGACGACTGGCTCATCACGGGGGACCCCAGTAATTTGCAGGACAAACATTCAAAGAACTATCGACCTCCTCTTCGAATTGGGCTTCTCCATAAACGAGAAAAAATCAAGTCTGGTGCCCAACACTGTTAGGGAGAATTCTCTCTTTAGGCTGAATTTCCTAACCTAGTGAGTCCCCCAGCAGCTTTGCTGGATTTCTGGAGTTTGTTTTTTCCTCCTGCCAAGAGTGAGACTCTTTTTCTCCCACTCTTGGACATGATTTATGGTATTCCTTTGACTGGTAATGTGTTTTATGGGCTATGGGGTCCTTTACTCCATAGGGTCTCATGTGTTTTTCCTATGTGTGTTACACAGCACCCTCCGTGCAGTAACACAGGGGTGTCATAGTGACACCCCACCATAGACTCCATACCCTGGACTGACTCCTGTCTCCCAGGGCATGTAAAGTCACCATTGGCTTTACCAGTCACAATTTATTAACTGAAACCAGTACAAACCATCATATTGTGGACGTACTGGTCGGGGCAATTCGATTGCCCCGGGGTCTGTTAGTGGAGGGGGCACGTCTCCGTCCCCCCTGATCGAGTTTTGGCTGGTGGCAGTGGAAACTACTTTTTATATTCAACCGCAAATATTTCCCTATGGGATTTTCCCATTGTTCGAGGCTACCAACTTTAATTATTTAATTCTCATAGCCTTGAACATACCACCGGTTTATTTAATTAATATTAATTCTCCGGTTGGTATTTTTTGCCAAGACTCTATTCTAAAATGGCGTTTGTGTTCTCTTCTGTGACTCCAACCCAAGTCGAGCCCTTAGTTCCACTGTTTGGCTTGCTTCTCCACAGAAGCCTCCAAAAATGGTGCCACTCTGTCTGGGTACCACAGGGGGCGTGGGAGGGGGGTTTAGGCACCCTGGACTGAGTTACCTTGGTAACTCAAGTCGCACTCTTGTGTGATTGCCCCAACACTTAGCATGTTTGAGTGACAGCTAGGCTGAGTGAATGGGGGTTTTCTGCATAAAAGCAGGGCTTTGGGGACTGGAACTTCAGAAGTCGCCATAGGACCTGAGAATCCGATGAGGGAGAAGCTGAGCCGAACTACCACGACTACACCACCGGTGGAGCCCTGCAGAACCACTTCCCGACGACAGAGAAGATCTCCCGGCTGGAGAGGCTTCTTCCCCTGACTGGTGGGCACAACCAGTTTACCTTTCTTTCTTCGCACCCCAGCCCGGCTTGTGGTCGAACTGCCCGTGCCAAGCACCCTGGCAGCCGGATAGCCACTCACCACTGAACCGTGAATCACCGGACCGCTCCTTGTACCTGAGAAACTCCGCGGCTGGTTTCTTCCCTGGCAGTGCAACGAACTCCTGTCTTCCTCCACGACGAGATCCTCTCTTCCCCGGGACGAAGCACCGACTTGCATCTGCTGCCAGGACCAACTGCCCCCGCTGGAGCGTTCTCACCACTTTAAGGTACCGTGTCCGCCAGGCCTCTCTTTCTAAAGATTGCAACAAGGTAATAATAACTCCTTAACCTTCTGGACTGGGCTGGCCGCCTTGACCCTCTAACTGGTCCCTTTCTTTGATCCAACTCCTTTTTGAACCATTACAAGACTTTTGTGCACTGCAACCGTGTGACCTTGGACACATTTCGTTTCGATCCTCTTAAAGCGGATCTGGCCTACTGACTCTGAATTCACGGTTTTACTTTGCCTTCCCCTCTTGTTCTGTTCTTGTAAAAGTGTTGGGATCTCTTTCAAGTTGTTCTCTGCTTTTCTCTCCCTTTTTTTTGTTTAAAAACGAATCATTAGAGTGCCATCTGTGTTAAGCACTCACCGCTGTCTGAAAATAAGTGGGGCTTTACTTAAGACTTGTCTAATATTCTTTTAAGGGAGTGTATATCTTTTAGTGACCGTGTTTTTGAATTGCTTACTATTAGCGCCTGTGTGTTTTTCTAGATGTGGTTTTAAATAAATAATTGTATCTCTTTTACACCAAGCCCTGGTCAGTGTTTACTTGTTCTATTGTGTGCTCTTGACCTATCGTGAATACTCTGCATACTGCCTAACTCTTCTTGAGGGAAGTCTGACTGCTCAGCCACAGCTACCAAGTGAATCTTTGTGGTACAGACTGCTACCAAGTGGGTTTACTGCCAAACACCTGTAGTCCTAAATCTTTTGCAGTGGTCCCAGAGGGAACTGCACAGGTTTCTGCCTAACAAGAACCTCCAAGCAGTTCCTAGGAGCTGTTCTAAATACTCAAGAGGGTTTGGCTTTTCCTTCAGAGGAAAGAATTCGGAATATACTACTGCAAATACCGCAATATCAAACCGGTCACCAGTTAACAGTACGCAAAGCAATGCGTATGCTGGGCATGATGGCGTCATGTATTTACCTGGTCCCCCATGCGCGCCTGCGCATGCGTCCCATGCAAGAATGGTTGGCGAAACTGTGATCTCAGGCAAGTGGTCAGTGGGACGATCTAGTGGTCGTTTCGCCAACACTTGTACAAAGCCTCCACTGGTGGACAAAAGACAATCTATCCAAGGGGAAACCCTTTTACAATCCCGAGATACAGGAGGTAGTCACGACGGACGCATGCCTCACAGGATGGGGAGCTCACCATCTCCACCACACAGCTCAGGGTCTCTGGTCTCACACAGTGGCCAAGAATCACATCAACCTGCTGGAGCTTCTGGCAGTTTTCACAGCACTTCAAGCGTTCAAGCCCCACCTGCTGAACCTGTCGGTGCAGATCCGGACGGACAGCACGACAGCCATGTTCCACCTGAACAAGCAAGGAGGGACTTGTTCGCCAAATCTGTCCAGACTTGCCCAGAAAATTTGGATATGGGCACTCAGACGGAACATCTTTCTGTCATCTCAACATGTTCCAGGGGATCTCAATTCTCTAGCGGACGCTTTGAGTAGAGATCCCCTTCCGGAGGAACACGAATGGTGTCTACACAGAGAAATCGTAGAAGATCTCTTCTCTCAGTGGGGTTTCCCCACTATAGACCTATTCGCCACAAGTGAAGACAGACAGTGCCCAGGATTCGCATCCAGGTTTCCCCAACCAGACTCCCTGGGGATTGCCCTGTGGATGAATTGGTCAGGGATGTTTGCATACGCTTTTCCACCAACTCCTCTCATCAGGAAGGTGGTGAACAAGATGAACATAGAGTCTGACGCTCGTCCTAGTTGCTCCCATGTGGGCGAGACAACCGTGGTTTCCACACCTACGCAGACTCTCGGTGTGCGATCCCATCAAACTCCCGGGCTGGTACAATCTTTTGTCCCAGCACCAAGGTCAGAAGGTGCATCCTCTACCCAACTCCATGAACCTAGTAGCATGGCTCCTGAGGTCATAGAGTTTGGACATCTCAATTTACCACAGAGGTGTATGGACATCCTAAAAGAGTCTAGGAAACCGAACACGAGGCATTGCTACTTCGACAAATGGAAGAGATTCGTTATCTGGTGCCAGAATAAACAAATCAACCCAGTTGATTATTGCACTCCTTCCTCAATCGTGACATACATGCTCCACCTGCTGGACGCGGGGTTGGTTTTCAACTCACTAAATGTACACCTGGCAGCACTGTCAGCGTACACCACCTAACATAGCAAGGTGTCGTGGTGGAAGGTACCTGTGGTTAAAGCCTTCATGGAGGGAGTAAAGAGACTTCATCCTCCTATATCTAACCCACCACCAGGATGGGACCTGAACGTGGTGCTATCTAAACTCATGGGCCCCCCATTCGAGCCCATGCCTAAGACAAGTCTCAAACACCTGACCTATAAGACTGCCTTCTTAGTAGCCATTACAATCATAAGAAGGGTCAGTGAAATTCGGGCTCTGTCAGTGCAGGATCCTTTCCTTACTATACATAAGGATAAGCTGGTTTTACGGACACACCCTAGGTTCTCATCTAAGTTTATTTCTAAATTCCATGTAAACCAGTCCATCGAGCTTCCGGCTTTCTTCCAAAACCCACAAAGCTCGGCTGAGGTTAAACTACACACCCTAGATGTGCGTAGGGCGGTCCTTTACTACGTAAACAAGACCTGACCGCTTAGGAAAACAGATCAACTGTTTGTCTCCGTAGCCACAGGTAAAGAGGGAGATCGCGTCTCTAAGGGTGCCATCTCCAAGTGGATTGTCGACTGTATCCAGTTGTGTTACTCTCTTTCTGACAAAACTTTGCCTTTTACACCCAGAGCCCACTCGACAAGAGGCATTGGGGCCACGCTGGCTTTCATTGCAAATGTTCCCCTTAACACCATTTGCAAAGCAGCTACTTGGAGCTCTATTCAAACTTTTACTCAGCACTACTGCATTGACACCCATTCCAAGACAGATACTCAAGTGGGACAAGCGGTTCTAAGACATTTATTTGCTCATGACCCTTCTCAAATCCCACCTCCTTCTAACACTGCTCGCTAATCTATGCACAGCATGTGATCTAAGCAGATTCCACAAGCCTCAGAAAGGGATACATTACTCACGGTAATCGTATTTCTGATGCTTGTATCTGCTTAGATTCACATGCGACCCACCCTTCCTCCCCTCTGAGAGAAGGCGCATGGATGCTTGTAGTCTTATCTATCTTCTATCTGCTTGGATCATCTGTACTCGCGCTACTCCTCATGCTACCTCATGTCAGAAAAAATACAATCTGAGGGTCCTAGACGCGTGAGGGATCATGGGTACAGTGGACGTCACACTAGGGATAGTATTACTGGCACGCCCTGTGTCGACGCCCATTTTTGAGTTTCGAAAAACAAATTGTAATACTCCGCAGCTTCCACTAGATGTCGGCCTATGCACAGCATGTGATCTAAGCAGGTACAAGCATCAGAAATACGATTACGGTGAGTAATGTACCCCAGATTTATACTGCGCCCATCACCACTGTTTCTGTGTATTCTGACCCCACCACGGTGTGTCCACAACATTGTGTGTTGGTAGTGAGGAATAGATGATAGGGAGAGATGGTCAAAGGAGCTGGTAAGGTTAGGCCCTTGTAAATATGTTTTGGGTATAGTTTCTGAGAGAGAGCACCTAAGCCTCATTGCGCAGGGCTCAAGTTTTGAAAAAGTGGGGGGTCTCGGACGTATGCAATGGCAAGAGTGATGTCACAGGCAGTGAACATATGTTGAAGTGAAATATTCATTCATTTTGTCTTTCTCATGAAAAAAGTACACAGGACAAATGAGCATTTTCCAAGCGAGCACATTTTCTAATAATGCTGGCTAAACTTAAAAGTGGCATACCTTCAATATCTAAGAGTCTGTAATAAAACTTGTTCTGTATAGCAGCAGGTTAACATAAGACATTTAATAGGTTCATTATATGAGCTTTTGGTGATTTTGTTACTAGGTTTCTGACTCAGGACACAAAGGTGACATGCTTGGAGGCATACATTTTTATTTCATAGAAAGTAAGGAAAAACCCTGTCTGTCCCTATAAATAAGAGGGGTTTCCCTGTCTCAAACAAAACTAAGGATAATGTCTGAATGCTCGGCCAAAGAAAAATAGTCCCCTGTCCTATGTCCCAAACCTATTTCCATACCTCACACTAAGAAAACTATATAACTAGCATCACCTGGATTCCAGAAAGGTGGTTCCTTCCATTTGGTCGGTTTTTTTGCTGTTTGTCACTCTTTCAGGAATGCAACTTTTCCCCTGGCTGTCACTAGGCCTTTCAATATAGTTAAACAACTCTTTACAGTTCCACAAAGTTGGGGAAAAAATCTCCTTTGCCCAAGCCTTGAACAATCTCTCTTTTAATATTCCAATGTTGTCTGTGGTTGTGCCAGCGGAGATCTCTCCCCCCTTGGTCGTCGCTTCCAGTTATGTGGGTCCCAGACCCCCTTCTCAGGCTAATGTCTCTCACTGAGGCCTGTTTCACTATCCTGCCAGGTGTTGTTTCACATATACAATTCTACAATCCTTTCAGCATTTGGGTCGAAGACCCCTTTCTCAGGTTTATAATGTCTCTTAACCAGGCTCGGTTCACTAGCATACCAGGCACTGTTTGGCATATAAAGTTCTCTGGAATTCTCCCAAGTACTGGTACGAGGAAGATGACGACTCTTGTATTCTGATTGATTGTCTTCAACAATTGGTGTTACCCTGGGGGGGGGGGGGAATCTCTTTTTTTTGCCCCGACTGGGTTAAACTCTGCGTCTCAAGGTCTCAACTGGGTCTTTGCTCTGTCCCCTGCTTCATAGAGCAATTCCCCATTCATTAGCACAGTTCTCTTTTTAGATTCTTTCAACCTCAGGGGCTTGCTCCTTGCCCCTGCTTTGGTGTTGCTTCTCTCTCCGGCTCCTAGCGTCTACAGGCTTCTCTCGCACCTGGAAGTCGTGCATTGGTTTCACAGCAATGGGTCCCTCACAGGTACAGCAATAACTTCTTACACTCTCCAGCTGCGACGCGTTTTCTGGCTGGTCAGTGTCTTGGTCTCCTTTGGTCCCTGTTCTCCGCATGGCAGTTCCCTCTAGCTCGCGGTTCCTCCAGGGAGAACCAAACCACAAGAGAAGTCCTTCCTTTCTTTTTTATCTTTGGCCAGCTCGTTTGAGAGCTAGTATGTTCGCTTTGGTTCTGCAAAGGGCTCCTCACTCCTCTTTTCTTCTTCTTCGTGTCAGTATCTACAGAGCCATAGCTTTCCAAATTTTCTTTAATCTTCCTAGACACAGTATGGTTTTCCTCATACTCATAGATATGTCTACTCTGCATAAAGTAACTATGAGCAGAAAGAGGAGGTACAGAGGATGGGAGTGTTTTGGCCCTAACTGTATGGGGGTGTGGTTTTGGGTGTAGAGTGGTAATTGTTATACTGTGTTCTCCATTGATAGTCTTCACCTCTCCCACAGAGGGGGTACCCTCCCATGGGATACATGGATGAATACTACCCCCAGGGGGACAATCGGGTAGCGGCCTCACCTCCCTGACCCCATCAGAAGGGTCCCCTTCGGGGGAAGAAGTGACAACACTGAGGGGTTTGCCATACCTCAGCCGAGCAAGTTGGGTTCAAATCCCGGCTAAGCACTCTTTTTGTCAAATGAGTGTAGCAAATCATCTTTTTTAAAATGTCTTTAAAACACAGGAGGAGGGCTGAATCCACCCTCTGAAAAAAGTGGGTGTATGCCATTCAACCACGTGTACACCCGACTTGTGCCCAGCTCATTAGTGAGTACTGTGAAGAGGGAGGGGGGCCTACTTTAATGAGGATTACCTGACATAATCAGGTCATCAGTTTAGAAAGAGTCAAGCTTGTTGCTAGGTAGGGCTAGGACTGTTTTGAGGAAGAGTAGTAGGACTACGGGTAATAGAGAATTATAGATGTAATCGAGGCATTCGCTACCAATACACGTGTATGCGATTGAAGGTTATTTTGTCACATGCTCTATGTAGCCTGGTATCGAGCTACGACCCCATTCCTCACACTTTGGCCTTTATTAAATACATTGCTAATTGATAAGGTATTATGAAACTATTTATTGTAATGATTAAGCTTCTGGTGCATGGCTGGAGAAAATAAATGTCAACTTGTCATTGTCACAAAATAGCATCTGATATGATATGATCGTTTATTTATATAGCGCCTATACACAATGTGTTTCAAAGCGCTTCAAGGCAAGGGAGGGAACAAGTGAAAATACAACCACATTCTTACAGGCCATGAAACAGTAAGGATGTGAAATTAACTATCGTACTCGGCCTGACAACATTTCAGATAGTGCAAGAGCTAAGACATAGATAAGGAAGGGAGGGGGAGAGTGGGAAGGAAATGGAAACAGACAGGCGACTACCGTACTAGGCCTGACGACATTTCTGGTAGAGCCGGAGAAAAACAAAAGGTGAGGGAGAGGGGTGCAGAAAGGGAGGGGAGGAACAAAACAAGCGACTATCATACTAGGCCTGACGGCATTTCAGATAGTGCTGGAGGCGTGGTGGGGGGGAAAAAACAGTAATGGGAGGGTGGAGGAAACAGACGAGGTTGCTATCATACTAGCTCCAGGGACAATTCTGATAGAGTAAGTGCATAGAAGAAAGTAAGGGGAGGAGAAAGGAAAAGGGAGAAGGGAAAGGAGGAGAGAAAAGAGAGTAAGCAGTCAAAAAAAGTGGATAAGCAAGAGTGGTGAGCGAATACAATTGCAGAACTCATTAGTAACACATAATGTTGCAAGCCAGGATACAAGATGAAGATGGGAACAGCATGATTCAGGGCCACCATGAGTACAAGATGCAAAGGAATTCCAGCATGAGAGTTGAAAAAGAGTGACGCACCGTGAATGAATGAAGTCCATGAAAGTCAAATCCAGCATTGGCCACAAGACGGTGATGGTGAAGGAAGGCACCAGGTGGGCGTGGCTTGCTAAGTGGTGAAAAAGAGCGGGAAGCAGGAAGGCACTAGGTGGGCGGGGCTTGCTAAGTGGTTAAAAAGAGCAGCAAGCAGGAAGGCACCAATTGGGCGAGGCTTGCTAAGTGGTGAAAAAGAGCAGCAGGCAGGAAGGCACCAGGTGGGCGGGGCTTAGGCCAGGTGACCTTGATCCACTTGCACCTTCTCCCCATCTGCAAAGGAAAAGAAGTTGGAGGGCTCCTTAAGTAGGGAAACAGAGCGGCAAGCAGGAAGGCACCGGGTGGGCGTGGCTTGCTAAGTGGTGAAAAAGAGTGGGAAGCAGGAAGGCACCAGGTGGGCGGGGCTTGCTAAGTGGTGAAAAAGAGCGGGAAGCAGGTAAGCACCAGGTGGGCGGGGCTTGCTAAGTGGTGAAAAAGAGCGGGAAGCAGGAAGGCACCAGGTGGGCGGGGCTTGCTAAGTGGTGAAAGAGCGGCAGACAGGAAGGCACCAGGTGGGCGGGGCTTAGGCCAGGGGAACTAGATCCACTTGCACCTGCTCCCCATCTGCAAAGGAAAAGAAGCTGGAGGGCTCCTTAAGTAGGGAAACAGTGGCAAGCAGGAAGGCACCAGGTGGGCATGGCTTGCTAAGTGGTGAAAAAGAGCGGCAAGCAGGAAGGCACCAGGTGGGCGGGGCTTGCTAAGTGGTGAAAAAGAGCGGCAGGCAGGAAGGCACCAGGTGGGCGGGGCTTAGGCCAGGTGACCTAGATCCACTTGCACCTGCTCCCCATCTGCCTCCAAGTAAAAATAAAAACGTGAGTAAAGGAGCAAAATCCAGCATCCAGTTAAACCTTTCAATAAGTTAAAATTACCCAAGTGTAGCGTTAAGTTAGATTGTGCATAGGCACAATGGACTATAGTAAGCAGTTGGTACCAACCGCGGGGGACAGCGGGTGCAGCATGGCCCTACACAAATTCTCGGCGGTGCAGACAACTGAGACATTTCAGAGCGGTCTGGTTAATTTTTCACCAACGTCTGCGCTGTAAGGAGGGCCTTGCATCTGTGCAAAGTGTCCCGGCCACTCGATCCTCTGGCATCTTGGACAGTAAGGTTTCACGTTTGTCTTAGTTTCTAGCAATGGCCTGCTAATGGGCAGTAGTTTTTTGAAGGCTGCAGCCACCTCATCCGTTTTGGGGCTTTGTAGAAGGAACATTATTACCTTCAGAGCTGCCGTGAGCAGGACAAAATGCAGATAATAAAAGGCACCTTCAGAAAGGTTCAATTAATGCTGTAAAACTTTTCTTAGCAAAACCGTTCTTGCGCATGGGTGTTTATTCAATTGGCATAGTAATGGGACATTTCCAAATGAATGACCCCACACCTCTTTAGTCCAAATCCGTCTGCTACAAAGAAAATTAAAGGGAGAAACACAAATGAATCTCCTTTCAAATATTCAATGATATCCACGATTTCTTCTAGCTTGACATCCAAAAAAGGATTTGCTTTTATGTGTATAGTCAATTTTTTAACAGCATGCACAACAGCAAGGTTGGAGGAAAGGCACTAATTTCCGTCAGGAGGTCTAAGCGAAGGTGCTGGACATGCCCTTCGACTAAGAGAATCTGTTTGAGAAGGCGTCGACGAGTCCCTCCAGGCCATCAGGATGTATACAGACAGCCCGTTGGCTGGGCACTCTCCAACAGCACTGCTCGTCTTTTCGCTCCTCCAGGGGAAAATCGAGTAGGTCTTCAAAAAGGTTCTCCATGTCGTATCGACGGCCTTCCAGATCCTCAACGCAAGAAGCCTTCAGAGACCATTCCCAGGCCCCCGATAGCAGAGGACAGCGTTGCCGTCGCCCACAGGGAATGGACGCCAGCGCCGAAGCAAACCTGAACTGACCAGGACGTCGAGCCACCACTCGTGTACCCCGGTGGGAGGCCGGCTGACTAGGTTAATCAGCGAGTGGAGAAAGATGACCTCTGACAGAAGGGCGCTGGACGCTCTCGCTCAACGGCACACCCTGGAGTTCCAACGCAGGTGTCTGCGGATCCCTCCAGTTCCCCGTCCGTCAGGAGCCGCACATCCCTCAGCTTCTGGAAGAGGTACGAGCCATGCTGCGAAAAGGGGCGATAGAGCTGATTCCCCAACGGCTCCGGGGCTCGGAGTCTATTCCATATACTTTCTAGGTAGAAAGAAGACGCGGGTGGGGGCCCATCCTAGACCTACGACGTCTAAAGAAATACCTAAAGTCCGGGATGGTCCAGTTGCAACAACTGCTCGGCCAACTGGAAAAAGGAGACTTGACCTCGTTGGACCGCCTATTTCCACATCCCCATTCTCAAGAAACATCAGAAGTTTCTAAGTTTTGTGGTGCAGGAACAGCACTATCAGTTCAAAGCCCTACCTTTCGGTATGCAGTCGGCCCCCAGAGTGTTCACGAAATGCCTGACACCAGTGGCAGATCATCTGCGTCTACAGGGCATACACTTTTATCTGGACAACTGGCTGATAGGCGCCCGTTCGCAGGAGCTGGGCGATGGACAAACGGAGACGACCGTCAGACTATTAACGGATCTGGGATTCTCTGTCAACTATCTGAATTCCTACTTCACACCATCGCAGAATGCGGTTACTAAGCACCAGACTCAATACAGTGTCTTGCCTGGTGTCATCCTCTGCGGAGAGGCTAGCGGCCATTCAAGGAAAGGTGCAACGGCTGTCGTCGACGAAGACGGCCATGTGGCGGGCCCCCAAGTTGTTACAGGGCATGATGTCCTGCATCTACCGCATCCATCTCAGCAGGTTTCAGATGTGACCCTACAGGAATTCCTGGACGCCCGCTGGATACAGGTGTCCGGAAGCTTCACAGACCAGATCTCTATCAACGAAGAGTTCCGTTGGGCGATAGGATGGTGGGGCGTCCGCTCCAACATCGGCCAAGGCACAGGATTTCAAAACCCCCATACCAGGAGACAGTCGCCACGGACGTCTCCCTGGACGGTTGGGGAGTGCACACCCGACCTCTCCATGCCAGAGGCCTGTGGCTGCTGGAGGAGAAGGATCTTCATATCAACATCCTGGAGCTACGGGCAGTGTTCTGGTCCCTAAAGTCGTTTCTACCGTCTCTGAAAGGCAATGTGGTAAGGATCTTCACAGACACCACCACCACTTTTTACATCAGGAAACAGGGGGGCACTCGATCCCTGATGCTCTCCAATGAAGCGCAGGACTGGGCAGTCGGACAGGGGATGATCCTCGTCCCTCTCTACCTGGCGTGAGTCAAGAACACCATCGCAGACTCCATCAGCAGGGAATTGGGCTCCTGCCACGAGTGGGAGCTTTGTCAGGATCAGGTGGACTGCCTATTCGTCAAATGGGGCAGTCCCCAGATCGATCTGTTTGCGACAGCGTAGAACTCCAAATGTCAGATGTTTGCCAGCAGATTCCACCAGCAGTAGAGCCTGCGGGAAGTGTTTTCCTTCCTGTGGGAAGAGCTGTTTCTGTAACGCGTTTCCTCCATTCTCTCTCCTGCTAAGAGTCATCAACACACTCAGTGTTAATGCAAGATGATGCTCATCACCCCAGTGTGTGCCCTAGGCAGATTTGGTATCCGGACCTTCTCAGCCTGTCAGCGTCGCCTCCTGTCAAGTTGGCAGTGGTTCCGGATTTTCTGGACCAAAGAAGGAGGTACAATCTTTCATCACAACCAAGGATCGCTGAACCGTAATTCTTGACTCCTGCAGTCATAGAGTTTGGAGGGTGTGAGTTGCCAGCGGACTGCAGTGAGGTCCTCTCCAATTCCAGGGCGTCGTCGACCTTGAAGTGTTGAGGTCACAAGTGGAAGCGTTTCGCTACATAGTGCCGGTTACAGAAGATTACCCCTCTGAGGGTCACAGGCCCACAGATCCTTCCATACTTGCTATCCTTAGCCATGGCCGGACTGGCGCATGCCTCCATCAAGGTACATCTGGCGGCTATCTCCCGCTACACCAGGTCCCAAGGAAGATCTTCACTTGGTCCCACCGACTCGTCAAGGCGATTCTCAAAGGACTTTTTCGATCTTTCCCGCCGGTGAAGGCTCCTGCCCCGGCATGGGAACTCAACGTAGTTCTGACAAGGCTCATGGGGGCCCCCTTCGAGCCTATGCATCAGGCCCCACTCAAGTTTCTCTCGTGGAAAACGGCATTCCTTGTGGCCATCACCTCTGGCAGAAGGATAGGTGAGATCTAGGCCCTATCCTGCAACCAACCGTACCTGACTTTCTACAAATCGAGGGTGATGCTGCGTACGCATGCCTCTTTCATGCCCAAGATTCCGTTGGAATTCCACCTCAACGAGCCTTTGGTGTTACCTGTCTTTTTCCCGAAACCTTCGTCGCTGGACGTTGCTCGTGCCCTGAAATTCTATGTGACACGCACAAACAGTTTTCGGAAGACTTCACAACTGTTCATGAAATTTGGTCCTGTGAACCATGCGAAGGCCCCGTCCAAGGCTTCCATTTCAAGGTGGCTATCGGGCTGCATCATGCACTGTCACTTGTTGGCAAACAGCCCGCTGCCCGGAATTCTGAGAGCACATTCCACCAGAGCGATCGCTGTGACAACGGCGTTCCTGTCTGGTGTCTCCCTGCTGGACATCTACAGGGCTGCTTCGTGGAGGTCCACGCACACCTTCACAAAGTTTTGCTGTGTCGATAGGGATTCCAGGGAGGAGTCCAGAGTTGGCCCGGCAGTGCTACTCGACCTGTTCGCTTGTGGCGAGTCTGTTCCAGAGGTAAGGATGATTGCTTCTGTTGAGCCTTGCCACCTCCCGTGGTTGTGTAATGTTGTACTGCTATGTATTCGTTATTCATGAGCATGTGAACCCATGCCAGACCCCATGCTGGAGAAGGTTTAAGTTACTTAACTGTAACTATTGTTCTACAGCATGGGTCTGGCATGGATTCACATGCAAACCCTCCCTCCGACCCCTCTGTGCCGTCTCTTGGTTATACTGCCACATTACGAGCTTACCAAATCTGAAGATGTCTCCCAGAGGAGGGGCTTAGGGAGAGGACTGTCATTGGATGGGGGCAGTATGACCCACAGGACAATAATTGGTTTAGAGGAGAAATACAGTTTTGAAGTGAACGTGAAACAGTTTTTTCTTTTATAGAGGATTCCCAGCCTGACTGGGAATATTCATGAGCGTGTGAATTTATGCAGACCCATGCTTGAGAACAATAGTTACAGGTAAGTAACTTAAATCATATTTTTTATTTTATTTGTTATTTGTAAGGCACCTATACAACAAATGGTGTTTCAAGGCACCCCAAGACACAAAAGGGGGTGGCGGGGCAAGGGAGAAAGATATAATAACCGTCCCAGTGGTTCCATGTTTTTTCATCGCCTGCAGTTTCATCGCAGGGTTTTTTACCGTGGATTATTTAAAAAAAAAAAAAAAAAATTTGGGGGGTTATCTCACCAAACCCCCATCCCCTTTAATTATTTTTATATCCCCGTACACCCACAGACAATTTATATAATTTTTTAACCCCCCCCCCCCAAAAAAAATTCAATGATTTTTTTTTAGAAAAAAATCTGCAGCAAAAAAGCCAGCGAAAAAACATCAGGCGATGAAATTACGTCGTACCGTCCTAGTAGGCCTGGTGACATTCGGATCATGCATGTGCAGAACAAGAAGTGCAAGAAAAGGGTGAGGGGGCTGGACTGTGCAAAAAAAACAAAGTGCTAAGGCGGGAGGGGAAATGGGAAGAAGTGGCGAGAAACAAGTGCTAAGGGGAGGGCAGAGATGATGGGTGGTGGGGGGCTGGAGTCCTGTCATACTCAGCAGCCAGCCAGCCAGTCGCTGAGGCAGAAAGGTGTTAGCAGGGGAGGGGGAGAGTGAAGGAGGAGGGTAAAAGTTAGTCTTGAGGAGCTTCCGGGAACTTAAGGAGATCCGGCTCAAGCATTAGAGGGGCAGAGAGACAAACCTTTAATTGCTTTATTTTTCCACTGCTGCTCATTCTATCCTATACCATTTGATTTGACAGATATTTAGTCTCATAAACGTCGTATACATATATAGTCTAACTAGTACGCTGCTATACCAGAAATTCTATTATACTGACTAACTACGGCAGAACCAACAATTCCTCCCATGCTGCTATCAATCACTGAAGCTGCTTGGACCGCCCAGAGTAATGCTACACAGGCAGATGAGGGAAACTCTGATATACACGGTTATGTCATTTTATTTAGTCTTGCAGTGCATACCTTCTACTGTTAACATGTCCACATCCGCTCTTCTCCCTCCTACCCTTCCTTTCGCTCTTCTCTAAAATCTTATCTTTTCCATTTCCCTCTCTAACACCTCATGCCTCACCTCTTACTCCTGTACTACTTTACCCTCTCCGTTCTCTACTCCCGTCTACCCTACCTCCGGCTCTTATCTAGTCTTATTCTTTCCTCTCTTCTTCCTCACACCTTCTCGCTTCCCCTCTTACTTCTGCTTCTACCTCCACTCATACCTCCCACTCCCTCACAGATCAGAAATATCATTAACCATCTAAAAGACAGATTGTCATCCAGGTTTTTAGATTTATTCTGAATTTCAGATAATCAGTGGTCACCCGAAGATAATTCAGAAGAGCATTTCAAGCTGACACAGCAGCTCTGAAAAAGATTTCTTTTCGGAAAAGGTATACATGAACTTTGCAACTTCCAAGCGAAGATAGTCTTGACTGAGACGTGCCTGAGACATCCTGAGCCTCCTGAGATGTTTACTCTCCTGGCCTGTTAACCAGGAGTTGACCTGTTAATTGCCCTGTATGTAACGCATAGCAATTTAAAGACAATTGTGGGGCTCTAAAGGCATCCTTTGTAAGTCGATTAGAATTGTTGTTGCATGGTCAAATTTCTGTTTTCCCACCACAAGTCTAGCGGCAGCATTGAATATCACTTTTAAGAGAGCCAGAGAGCACTGACCAGATAGTATTTCCTTAATCTATATGGGATACAACATTAGATTGCACCAGAATACGGAAAAGATGAGCTGAGATGAAAGGTTTTACAGTCTGCAGTGCAAAAGGGTGAAAATTGCTGATTTTACTAAGGCATTTATGTGTCTCATCAGTGAGTTGTGACACAAATCTGGACAATTTGTCCATTCTCCTGAGAGGGGAGCCACCCCCTTTGAGGCTTGGGGTCTGGTCAAGTGGGAACTCACTGAGAGTGACTCCCCACATGATGGCTTGGTATACCCAGTCTTATACACAAGCCATAAATTGTTCCCCAGAGAATTGGAAGCTCTAGCCATCAAATGGGCAGTCCTGAACTTGCATTACTATTTCACAAGATGGAGTTCCAGCTCGTGACTGACCACTCTGCTAACCTGGATGAGTCTGCGAAAAGATTCTAACGCCGGAGTCATGAGAGGGTTTAACATCTACAGCCATGTTATTTCTCGGTAGAACACAAAAAGGGTAAAGAACAAGGCAATGCGGACTTTTTAAGTCATTTCTCACTTCCTAATCAAGGTAGACTGGGTATGTGACATATCTGGACAATTCTTCTCTTCTCATCATAGGGGAGCCACCCCCTCTTTGGGCTAGGGAGGTGAGCTTGCTAAGCAAGACCCTCCCTATGGGTCTGGGCAAGTGGAAGCTCACTGGGAGTGACTTCCAGTAAGGAACACCCAGTCCAAACCACCTTTTCTGCCTATATGGATGAAGAAAAGACTGGCATCTCCTATTATGACTGTAATGAACAAAGATCCTTCTTTTACTCTATTGGCTTCAGGTAATGCTGAACTTGGCTCGAATGCCGTGATCAAAGAAGATGGACGGACTGTGACTGGAGGGGACAGTTCTACAGAAGGAGAGCAATCACTACGCAGAGGCAAGCGTCTTTAGCAATGATGTCCTGGAGGGATGGAGTAACATAGCCAGCGGTGGCATGAGGGTAGCGAGACCGCCAGGCTGGATGGTGGTTGCCTTGAACAAGCAAGAGACTCTGGTCAAGGGGAGAGAAACGATGGGAAGACAGCCTTCTCTGGTGGCATGACCACTGAAGCACAGTGGAGGGCTGATGCCAAGACCAGAGATGGGAAAGGAGCCTGGATCCCCGAGGTCCACCTGGTAAGCACCTTTGCCACTGAGGGAGGTACCGACAGGGAAACAGACGCTACCGACTTGTGGAGACTAGATGAGGCCTATGACTGTTAGTTTCCATGAGAGAATGTAACGGGTACACAGCCCCGCTAAAACGAAGTGAAAGATACGAACACTCAATATCAAGGCTGGAATAGCTGACAAAAGCATGAGAACTTGAGAAGCTAACCAGCACCCGTCCCTGCTAATACAGAGTAAAAGAGATACAAACACTATAGATCAGGACTGGAAGAGCTAATAAGACTAATGATGGACGGGCAGAAGTCCTATGCCAAAACAGAGTGAAAGGAAAATGAATGCTCTGCAGGAAGGCTAGCAAAGTGCAAGAGGCCACGAGAAGCACGAGCGGGCAGACACCCTTAAATAAATTTGATGATTGAGAAACAAGATACTTAGCACAGACACACCAGACTTTGGGGAGTCCCAGGACCTCAGATGTGGGAAACCGAGAAGTGTCTTTTTAAATTATCCTGGAGGGATTGAGACATTTATTTAAAAGAAAAAAAAAATCTTTATCAAGGGGAGAATGAAACCCACACAGAAGATAATTATAATTTTTAACCTCGAGACTCTATACGAAGATTGTGAAGACTATACCATTATGTCCTCAAGGAACTTTGACACTGAGAGCAGGGCAGTTATAAGTTTGACCAGGCAGAAGCCATACTGAGGCTATTGTGGAAGCCCCCGCCCCCCTTTCCTTTTTATTAGGTATTTTTCTAAAGTGGTAGAGCTAGTTAGTTGTCTAGGATTCGGGCAGACGACTTTTTACTTTTGGACTTGACATGCATCCTTGGGTTTAGTTTTGCTAGACCGGGAACTTCCCTCATAGCGTTGGGGCTAGTTAGAATTTTTGTTGGTTTTTATTTTAATACATTTCTCTAACTATGAGCCAATGTGATCCGAGTCCTCCTTCTGGTCACCACAGTTGGGTCTAAAATCCCAGTGATTTAACAAACTGAGAAAAGCCAGATTATGAGCCTGGGCTATTAACCTCTAGAAACCAATTTGAGACAGAAGAAAGATCGAGACATTTTCTTTCATCTTAGATGCTCACGGAAAAATGTAGCTATGGTCTTTGTCATCAGAGTCTTAAGTTTGGTATCATCAGCGATTATAAAGGAATCCCATTAACAATTTGCTTTACAGGTAAGACCGCATGGTCTTGAGGATAGTTTGGGAATTTCTTTCCAAATTGTTTGAAATTTTCTCTGAGAAGGACGAAGCAAATTTTTGACATTCCTCAATGGAAGTACTGGTTTGTATCATTGGTAGGAGGGTTCTTCATTACTTTCACCAGGGTGAACAATGCGTTTGGTTGATTTCCTCCAGATTCGATAGCCAGCTTGTAATAATAATGTTTGCCGTGTACTATCATATGTGCATAATCCTGCATCAATCATTTTAACTGATTGAAGTTCTCAAAGGAGGGGGCGACCCACCAACTTTGTTCTTGGCAATAAGTTGATTGTTTATTAGCATTTAAGATCTCAGAGAACCATGTGGGCGATGATTTGGTCTGCAGAGGTTTCAGCTGAATTGGGACAAGATCATCTATTCAGGAAGTTTAATGATGATTTGAACACCTCACCAATCCTCTCTGTCCCTTTGTTGTCAATTTTCACCTTTTCCCAGATCATACTCCGGGATCTTCAAATAACTTTAGATCACGTTTCAAGATCGCTATTTTCTTTGGATGTCCTTTGAGAAATAATTTTCTTTTTCATCAAGGAAAATGCCAACAGTGAATGGTTTGACCAATCAACTAATGTACTCCATATTTAATTTTATTTCTAGGGTGCTGAAAATCCAGTCTAAAATATTTCCCTTATGCTTGGGAAACCAACAATTTTTTGGGAGTTCATTTGTTTCTAGGAACAATGCTGATGATTAAGAATCGTGGCCAAAAGTGTTTCCCAATGGAACATTAAAATCTCATAGGAAGAAGCAGTGGAGGAGCTACTCATTTGCAACAGACTACATCAATTCCGATGTAAAACTCTCATTGCTCACTGGTGGATGATAAATCACAGAAATATGTTAAGTTCTCAAAGTTTTGAGGGATAATTTCAAGGCAATGCACTTGAATGAGCCTGGTATCTCAATCACTTGAGAGTATTTCAGGTGATTTGCGAACGATCATGGCAATTCACCCACCCCCCCTCAACTCCATCCATTTCTGTGTCTCTATCTTTGCGTTATACTGAATAACTTTGTGAGACTAAAACGTCTAAAATATGCCCCGAGTGTGCATGAAGCCAGGAATCACTAATGATCATGCTTTTTTTAAAAAATTGATTCGATGCAACATGATCTATTTGTTGAACACATTTTCCATAACTCTTCAAGTACATCAATTCTAAGCCGGGACACATAGTCAATAAGTGACGATCCGTTTCTTTTTCTCCACCACAAATCTGTCGAAGTCTTTGATCAATAGGAATATTCTGCCAGGCCCCCTGAAACTCCAGCATAGGTAGTGAGTTAAAACGCAGGTACATTATTAACCTTCTTAATGCCGGGGAGCAAGGCTTTGCAAGATAGCTAGCCACTAGGTTAAACTTAAAGCTTTGTGCCAAAAAGGGCCTATAACGCTTCTTCAAAATAAGCTTGTCCAAGTTATATATTCTATCCCAGACTCTAGATTTTGACTTTAAAGTTTGCTCTATGTTGGGTAAATCATGGAAGAGGGCCAAAGGTATGGCCAGTGCATTTAAAAGAAAAAGTGCTGAACATGCCAATTCACACACAAAAAGAGTACTCTTGTGATCAGGTATACCAAGACCTAAGATATTGCAGAGTTTATTAACACCACATACTGACGAAGTCAGTCTGAGATAGAGGATGGTACGCTGACCAAGCCAGGTTCAGGAGAGGGAGTAAACACCAAATTCCATCCTCAGCGCTTTGACAGGCACTGAATTTCAGAAGGTTCATAATAGACTGTAATATTTTTGCGTCCAGTTATTTCCCCAGACTACAGAAAAGTTCCTGTAAACTATAGAGTATCGAGGGAATGAAGCTAGTATAATAAATGGTCAGAAGACCCTCCAGGTTATCTCCCTCTTTGCAAAAAACATAATGCTTGGCGGCCAACCACGTCTTCCAAGTCTTGGCAGTTATATAATCCTTTATAAAGTGGTGAGAGGGATTGAGCTTCAGTGGAAATACCAAATAAGCGTAAGTGTCTACTACATCCAGTGTATTTCACCCCAACTTCCAGGAAAAAACATTTTTTTTGTGCAAGAACAACCCCCAAGATACACGACGTTTGTTTTGCTAGTATTAATAGTCATGTGATTGGCGTGTGCAAAGATAGTCAAAGCATCTATCGATCGCTGAAGCTCGATGGGGGTCTAATCAAAGAGAAAAATGTCATCAGCATAACCAAGCCAAATAATAAGTACACCGCTTACACTTGGAGGCAAGTTTCCTGCTGCTTTCAAGTGGTTGGCCATGTCGGCTATATACAGGTTAAAAAGCAGTGGTGCAAACACGCACCCCTGCTTTAGTTCCACATTAGTCTCAACCGGTTCAGTGGTTGCTCCCTCTTGGTTAAGGTGCACAACGGCCATCATGTTGGTGTACAAAAGTTTTAGAAAATATAGCAAATGTGAATCAATCCCCCAGGCAGCAAGCTTCGTCCAAGGAAGAGGGCGAGACCCGACGTCGAAGGCTTTACTAAAATCAGATGGCAGCAGTAGAGATTAGAGCCAGGGCAACAAGTAGTGTCAGTAAGGAGGGATTGGATTGTACAAATATTGTCTTATGTCCCATGTGATTGCCAAAATCTAGTTTGAAAAGGTTTAAGAAGATCTTTTTCCAAAGCCACTGATTGAGCTTGTTGATGAGGATGGAGGAGAATATCTTCATGCTCGAATCGAGCATTGCCAAAAGTCTATAATTTGATGGATCATGCCTTCCTCCTTTTTTGTACACAGGGATCAAAATAGATTGTTGCCAACTTTCAGGAACCCGCCCACAAATCTCGATGCGACAAAACAATTCCAATAACACTTTTGCACAGAAGGCTGGACTGGCTTTCAGTGTTACATTGGCCATGCCTTCAGGACCAGGTGCACAACATGTTATTAGTTTTCTAATAATGTGGAGCACATCCTCAATGTCACACTCTTCTCCAAAGATGCGAGTAGAGGGGACATGGGTATCAACTGATACGATGTCCTCATTAAATGTAAAAAAGTGTTTCCGGATGTGCTCCATCCACTGTGATTCAGAGATGGAATTTAATTCAGTTGGGGCAGGTCCTGCCAGATGATCCCTGAAATGTGACCAAAATCTACAGTTCTCATTGGAACTAAGTACACGAAACATGGAAAACCAATGGATACTATTTAAAGAAGATTTATTTTGAGTCGGAAAATTTTTGTAACGGATTGCTAAAGTGAGATGTTGGGATTGCTTCTCATTGGAGGAGAGCAAAAGTTGACTTCTGACTTTAGCCCTACGATAGAGTACTTTTATTTGTGGATTAAAGGGTAAAAGTTGGTCAGAGTGTATCCACTCCTTTTTCCAACCGTGTAAGAACTGTGAGTGGTTATCCTGTGTGCTAATTTAGCGATGAGGGATTCAATGTCCCATGTATGTAGTGACAGCCAGGTTTCTAGGTGGTCCTGGTTTGCTGTGATGGTATTGCTAAACCTGGTAGTCATTCCTGCCGTCCAGACAATACGATTCCCAGTACTGTTCATCCTCACTGCTGAAATACAGTGAGATGTCACTTGCTGACGTCCCAGGGTGAAAGTCCAAATGAGCGTGGAATGGCCACTCATGGTGTTGTGTGATGGACAGCTGTGAGCATTGGTTAAGCATATTAGTGTTGACCACCACGTAGTCAATAAGAAATTTGGACCGACCATTGGACCAAGTTAACATCGAGTTTGGGAAGTCTGGATTAACACTGGATAAGCAGGCCAGATCATGACTGCCCAAAAAGGAATGCCAACCATGGGCAACTGCACCAGCTGTATACAATGGGCAGGAGTGATGCATTTCACCTTCAGTGTCACTATGCATTAACAAGTGCAAATCATGCACATTAAAATCGCCAGCAATCGGCACCATGCTGGCAGCAGGATGACTGTAACATTACCATAGAATGTTCCCAATCAAATGAGCATACAGTTAGCTTGATGCCCTGCATTGGCTTCTGCAATTGCAGAAGGATGTGCCGCCGCAGAGCGCACATTAGTTTATGGACATCTAAATTGGTTTTTCTTAGTAACGTCTTTATGCCCGTTTAGGGGCAACAAGGCCACTTTTCTCAGTTTCGAGACATTTTGCGTTCAATTTTATAATTTGTAAGGCGGAAGGGGGACACGTGTACCGGGACTAGTCCTGGCATGATGTAGTCGTCATATACAAAATCATTTAACAAATTGTGTGAAGTGAACACCTTCAGCTACTAATGCTGACTCCCAAAACTTATTCGGTACTTGTTTCTGAGACTGTTACTGTCAAACTAAGAACGGGAATTGAATTCGGTCAGTAGAGTAAACCCCTACTGTTAGGCATAAAATAAAAATGGCCCCAATACAGCTCCCTGCTTCCGATCCTGCAGCCCTGCATTAACACACACAAACACACGTTTGCAGCGTTTTGTGTCTATGAGAGCGTTTTATGCACAAGTGTGAGAAGATAAGGCGAGGTGGGCCCTGTGAAGTTTAGTGTTGCAAAATAAACCAGCAGCACAGTAAATATTAAATTGCAAGTGCAATATCAAAATAATGAAAGGACCGCTCCTATTGCGCTTAGTGACCAGCAATCAACAGACTAACAATATTAAATCAATTTAAAACGGACTTCAGTAACAGAAAATTAAACAATGAAGAGTGCAGGATGCAGAAAACAGAAAGAACAATCAATCATGGTGTTTTGTGGCTTCATGATATGTAAGTGGTTGGGTAAGGGACTAATGTAAAAGCATGGAGATTAGGGTAAGTATGTCTTGTTGCAATGTAGATACGTGCAGATCGAAAAATACATGGCTTCCTCTGGTATACAAGTTTTGGATATTTTGTGAGTTGTCTGGAGAAGTGGTTAATAAATGCTCACGGATGCTAATGTAAATCGTTTGTGTAGGGGTGTGTGGTGTCTGTCAGAGTGGTATTTGAGGAGTTGGAGAGTTGTGTTGGTCTGTTTGTGGTGAATTAGTATGGTTTATATGGGGAAATGTAGTGTGGATACGTGTCTTTGGGTGGTGTACATTCCATTGTGTTACCTGGTTTGGTGCTGGAGTTGTCCGTCTAGATGTGTTGTCTGTTAGGATGAGAGATGGAATGTTTTTGTTGGCTATTGTTAGTGGCTTCAAGAGTTAAAGGCGAGTTATATTGCAGTCTGTGCACTACGTGCAGGTGAGCCTGGTGTCTCTTGGCAGCCCCACATAAGGGTGTCCTACCAGCAACGATTGGAGGCACTGAAGGAATAAGACAGGGGGCGCAGTGAAATTGCCGGAGACTGTCTGTGTGGACAGAGCAGCGTTTAACTTGTTTTACTCGAATTTTCAAAGGATTACAAAATCTGAGCAAAGGAGGACTACAAATCCACTGAGCCAACTGGAGCCTCTTTCACCTCCACACCGAACCTCCAACAACGCTGCCAAGCTTCAAAATCTCCCAGTTTAGCGGAGCGTGGCAGAGTGTAGAGTGTTTGGTGTCCGGTGGCTGGAGGAAGGAGGACCCCGGACCTTATGATCATGAATGAAGGTAAGCCAGGGACATTGCCGGGGAGGCATACATTGCCCCACCATACCTTGAAGGAAGCTGACCCCGAGAGTAATCAAATGACACTTGTTGACCTTTGTGAAGAACCTACAGAGACATTTAGGCAGAAAACAGTAGGTCAGGAAGGGAGTGAACCAATATTCACATAGCAACTTGAAGCCCTACCAAGACAAACTAACCCCCTTGGTCTGTCCTTTTAACATCATTGTGGAAATCGGGCAAAAAACAGTTGATATGGGGAACGCCAATCAGCAACTAGAAGAGGAAGTGTAAACAGAGGTGGAACAAAAAGCCACAACAAATTTGTTCAAATGGCGGACACTTAAAAAACACTTTGACCCCTGGCAGGCAGGATTTGTTAAGGGGATTGGTCCAACTTTAAACGTGTTTCTACTAAATTTGTTGAAAGTAAAAGCCTTGCATACCAAAGGCTGTAAATTATATCTAGCTTTTATAGATCTATCAAAAGCTTTTGACTCAGTAAACAGAAATACACTGTGGGCCAAATTAGAGCAATGGCAATGCCCTAATACAATCCTCGATAACATCAAAGACTTGCATCAAGATACGTCCATTGTGATCAGGTTGGATAAAAGTGGAAACCTCACTAATCCAATCTCCATAATATTGGGACTGAAACAAGGATGTCCACTGGTGCCCGAATTATTCAATCTATTCACATCAGAAATCGACGAGGCTTTTTCAGAGACACGTGCCTTTCCACCAAAGATTGCAAATAACCTGATTGAAAGACTCCTTTATGCTGACGATATAGTCATATTAGATCGGACTCCTATTGGCCTTCAACATCAGCTAGATTCCCTGGAATTCTATCTAGAAAGTAACAGACTAACAATAAATCCAGGGAAATCGAGGATCATGATCTTTAAAGCAGGAGACAAAGTAACAAAAAAGGAAAGCTATCCCTGGTCCCTGAAGGGACAACGTATCCTCACAGTAAAAGAATTTACGTACTTAGGCGTAAACATTAACATCAGTAGGTGTGAAGCACAGAGGACAGCCAAATTATGGAAAAAGGCTAAAAATCTGGCAAATTGAGGTCGGATCCTACTACAGAAGTACTGTCGATATTCTTTAATTCCACTGGTGCAATTCTATCGGTCAAAAGTGCAGCCAATTTTAACATATGGCGCAGAGACATCATCTATGCTATCTGAAACTATATGGCCAAAACTGGAGGGGATCTTCTGGAAAACTGTACTTGGGCTGCCTAAAAGCATACCTATAGCCATTGTACAAAGAGAACTGGCCTTAACATCGCTCAAAGCTATTACTCTTTGGAAATCAATCTTCCTGTACCGCAAATGTGTAGAGGAAAATCCAAAGGGTGGCTTTGCAGTCTTAAAACAGGCAATGTTAGATCCGAGAGAGAAGCAGCTGACAGAATGGAAGAAAATATGCTTGTTGATTTTGAGAAACATAAACGAAACAGAGGATTCCATGATATGTGACCCGGATAAGATTAAAAAAAGCTGTATATTAACGATTGCATTGACACGCAGGAATCAGTCTACAACTACAAATACTAAGACAAATTCTGGTCCCGGCCACGAAAGTTAAATGATCTTCCAGGATACATAAAGATCTTCCCTAACCATTTTCTTAGAATGCAATATCTGCATCTACGCTTGAATCTTTTTCCGTCAAATGTAAGGTTAAGTGAGAGAAAAGGCCCTAATGCTACAGCTACGTGCAGACTATGTTCAGACATCAACATTATTGAATCAATCCAACATCTGCTCCTGAGCTGTCTGAAGACAAAAGTGGAAAGAGAATCAGAAATGGGTAACATTTTCAAACAATATTGCAACAGATCTATTGAAGATTGGTGGTTAGTCCTGATAAAGAGTGAGAAAACGCATATCACCTTGGCGGTGTCGAAACTTCTGGTACAAATTCAAGCAAGACTAGACTTGGTTAACGGAGAAGATAATAGCCTCTGGGAAATGGGCGGAGACCATTAGATATATATTTATTCCGACATGAGCAGTTGTTCTGTGCACCACAAACTTTGCTATCCTTTTTCGATTCATCGTTTTCTCAGTTCTCTTTTTTTTTTTTTAAATGTTAATAATTGAGAATGTATTTCTATTCCATGTGTAAGGGAAGAAAATTGGAACATAAATTTAAATTTATTTCTATTGACGAAAGGTTTTCAACTTTGTAAAAAATAAAATGTCAAATAAAAAATTTAAAAAAATTAAAAATTGTTGGTGTCTTCAACAAACTATCCATTAATTGGTGACCAGCCTTTTCACTTTGAAAACATTCTAGTTGGTCACGTTTATTTGGTATATACATTGTAAATATTCTTTCTCCATCTTTTCTGTCTTATTAGAACCCTGGCTGGGTGAATAACGATTTTGCACTGGTCAATTTGTGGGCTACAAGAACCGGTATAGCTCAGAGTTTTCTTATAGCCTGTAAATTTCAGCATTGGTTTCTTTTTCTCAGAAAACAGTGCACTAACAGTGCTTCACTAGCCTCTAGGGGCCTAAATTACATTTTCCTTGAAATTACGTCCTTTTTTGTTTTTTAAAATTAGTGGAAAGAATAATTTACTGTAAATAAGCATAACTTATATATATTTTTGTCATGTTATTTTTCATGTTTTTTGAAACTTTAATATTCCACATGAAATATTTAAGTCCCCCCAAAACAAAATATAGTAATAAAACATATATATTTTTTACATTAACTTTTTTTGTGTTTTTGGCCAACGGTTCTAATAGCTTTATAGACCTCGAGCTTGCGCCGTACTATCTTTATGGTTCCTCAGACCTCATTAAAGGGCCGAGCCTTCAGGGACACTCAAACTGTAGAATCACTCAGTTTTACACAGGATTATGCTAAAACGCAAATAGACATGCACTACGAACTAGCAATTAACAAAGCCACCATTTGAAGTGTTAGTGTACCTCCCTTGCCCCATGGATTTTCAGTGTCTGTGCACCACTTGCAGCAGACATAGCAAACTTTCAGGGGTAACTCTTTCCTCTGAAAAATCTCAGCTCTTCTTAAGATTTGAAGATGATGGATTGTTGTGCAAATGTTGCATACATGATGCATACCTTTGTCAAACAAGGACTTCAAGCAGATGCGTTTATCACAATGGTGCTTCTGTGCGTATCTGTCTTGAACTGAAGCCACGTAGGGCAGTTTAAGAATATCCCCGTTTTACGATGTCAATTGTGAAATATTTAACCCATTCTGACTTTTGAGCCTAAGAAAAAAAGTATTTTAAAAAGTGTTTGAATAAATACTTTTGTGTGTACATATGTATATGCGTGTGTGTGGGGCTAACGAGCAGTTTGTGGCCGCTGCAAGCAATATGATGCGGAATTGGGGGCAGCACAGGCATATATTGAGGGAGAAATTGATGTGGGCACTAGCAGCATGAAAATGTTTTATACAGGGGAAATGCTGGTATGAATTGTTGAGCCCAGTCTCATTATTTTCCTTGGACTCAATAAGCCTGAAAAGAGGAAAGACCTCATGGTCTGGTTTAGGCAGAAACTGCTTGAAAGTGGGGCAATGCTGGGATCGACTGCAAAGGGTCGAATGACAAAAGGTTCGAGTCAATAGTCTCAAACAAAAGGTTCGAAAAAATATATATATATATTTTTTTTTTGGGGGGGTCCCCCCTCCCCCCCCAAACCCGCGTTTTTGTGGTAAAAACCACTTTCTTTACCTACACGGAAACCCAAAAATAAATATATAAATTTAAAAAAAATTTGAACCTTTGGTTTTCGACTCTATTGATTCTCACCTTTTGCATTGGAGCCATTTGTAATCGATCATTTGACTGGACACCCTGTTCAACATTTTGGACATGTGTTTTTGTTATCTTTAGGACTGGATTTTCGCCATAGAAGAGCACTCTGCATACAGCACTCACTACTGTTCCCAGGACCAGCAAAGCGACGATGAGGAGGAAGAGGACACAGTACCGGCAGATGTTTTACATGAATCGTTGCAGGTGACGTTCGGGAATAAATATTATACTCCTCCATTTTAACTGTTCCTCTGCAAGACCATCCTCCAGATCAGTCAGAAAGCAACCAGAGGGTGCGCTGCCTTCTTATTAATGCTAATTTTGTTTCCAAATGACAACTCTCCCCTTTCTCTTCGTTCTACCCGATTTAAATTAGTCGACCTCGCCAGTAAGAGGAGAAGGAAAATCACCCTCCTGAACGAGATTACTATAATTATGACATGCCCTGCCCCAGCATCTAGATTATTCATTCTGCCTACATTTTATGTGCCTTGTGCTTCTGCACAACGTGCTCAAGGAGACAGTACAATGTGTTCTTCGCTCAGCAGTGGTCAGGTCCCTTAGCCCCCCATAGTCTCCTGGTGAGTTTGGAATTTTTCTTTCCTTTTTCTTTTTTAAGTGCTTTTGGTTTAACATTTTTAAACCTTTTACACTATATTAAAATATTAAAATAAGACAGTATACAACAGATAATACAACAATATCAATTTCAATATGGATTTCAAATTTAATCCTCGTGTTTAAAACATCAGTATGTACTATAATATAATACGTTTCGATAAAAATGGATCATCTAGTGTTAAAATTTAGAGAAAACTAAAAGCCAAAAGCCCATCTGCCGCCAATTGCCATATGTGATGGGCAGCTGCAGCAGCCACCAGTGAAAATTGGTCAGCTGAATGGAGCTTACATTTGCAATAACCTTAATCATACTCCAGGGTAAGCTCTTGCCGTGAGGTCTCCACTTGTTTGCCAATTAGCCTGCATAGTCTATCTCCCCTCGGAATGCCCACCTAAGCTCTCGTATTTTCTAGAACAGGTAGAATATGAAGACAGACAGATAAAATAAATCTAATGAATGCAGGTAAACGAAGTTTGGTGAGATAACTCACTGGTCGGTCTATACAGAAACATGGATGTGAGTAAAGGGAGTACCTACATCGATTAGCCAAATGGTTCAATACCTGAGAAATGTCGTGCAATCTTGACTTCTTTTCGAATTTAGATACATTGAAGTCCAGCCACGACTCCGAAACACTGTGCACACCGATTTCAATAAAGTTTTGAGTTATTATCTGCTCCAATTCCCTGTACCATACACTTTTACAGAATCAAGTGGAGTGGTTGACAGCCAGGCTAAAAAAGTATCTTCCTCCAGGCAACCATAATGGATTTTCACCCAAAACTTAAAAGCAGAGGTTTTCCAAAGTGATAGAAGAGAAGGCAAGCCTAGTTCGAGTCGTATAGCTTCCACAGGCACCATCCCTGACAGGCAAAGTAAAGACCACAAAATGTTGGCCTCCAGCCTGGGAAGCCAGGCAATCGACTTCTCTGGAAAAACTTCCAGGACGTATAGTATGCTCGGAACAGTTGAAATCCTATAGGCGGCGATGTTTGCCTCGATAGAATGACCCCCATAGGCATCATTAATCTTTTTAATTATGAACCACTTCTGCCATGCCTCAAACGAAATCCCCTCAGCCAAATAATTTGACGAGGTAGTTGCTCTAATACAGATGCTGAGATATTTATATTCCTCAATCTGCTTTTGTAGAGCATCCCCCCCCCATATGCCCTTTTACCAATAGTCATGGTGTTCATTTTTATTGCATTAGGGCAGAAACCATGCTCACGAGCAAATTCATGTAGAGCATCTAAAGAGCGTTGAAGGCCGACAGCTGTGCAATTTAATAAAACAGTGTTGTCCACGTACGTCAGGCTTGTTAAAAATTCACTGCCATAACAAGGCGAATTGTTCTTGGCAGCCTTCAACGCAAGGGCTAACTCAGCTAAATAAAGGTTAAATATCAGAGGTGTGAAGACACAACCCTGCTTAAGCCCTCTATTGGTAGTAAAGGGTTTTGAGAGTACCCCTGGGACATTCTAACCCTCACCTCTGTATCATTATATAATGATTTAATAAAGTATAGTAATGAGCGGTCTATACCCCATCTTGCCAATTTTTCCTGGAGTTTGGATCTTAAGACACTGTCGAAAGCGGCAGAATAGTCTACAAAACACAGGTATAATGCAGTGCCAGGATAGCACTGTATCTCTGAAATTAAAGTTAAGAGGACCCAGATGGAGTGAGTGGTCCCACAACCCTTTTTTTGTTTCTTTTTGTTTTACTTTTATTTTTATTACAGGTTTTCACATTCACAAACCAGAAAAACTTTATGAACACTTCAACAAAGAAATCCCTTTTTTACACCAGCCCCCCAATTTTACTCAGATTCCCATCCAAATCCTCCATTCCAAACAGGGTCCGAATCAGCATTTTCCTGCGCTGGACACAATCAATTTCCTTTATCCAGCCCAACACTTTGTCCCAGACCATCTGTACCCGGGGGCATCCCCACCACATATGCCAATAATCGGCCCTTTCCACACACTGATGCCAACACTCCGGGCTCGTGTTCTGAAACATGTTAGTGAGCCTAACGGGGTCGTACTGCCACCTATGTAAGAGTTTAATGGCATGCTGCTTATATTGGCCGGAGATTGACATCTGAGGGTCCCCTCTACACAATTTCAACCACTCTGCGGGGTCCAATTCCCTCCCCAGGTCCCTTTCCCATTTCCGTCTGAACTTTTCAATTGAACCCTTCCCGGCCATAACCAGTTCTTTATACATAAGCGAGATCAGGTCCTTCATGCCCGTTCTCTTGTCTCAGAGCTGCTCAGAGGGAGTAAGGTCCCTCTGTATCATATCCCTGCATTTTCAACACATGAGCACTCCCTTCAGTTGGAGATATGAAAAAACACAGTGTGCCCAGGCCCAGTTCCTCCTCTAATTCACTTACAGTGATGAATGTATCCTTCCTCCATAGCTGACCCACTCTCTCAAGACCGCCTCATACCAGGCCTGAAACTTCCCCAGATCCGGGATAGCATCCCATATCTCTGGTGCCCACAAGTGGCTTAAAGGGGATGGTCAGGTCGTTACCCTCTCCATTCCCGTGCCCGGTCTCCACACTTCCCATATTGTGCCCAGAATGAGGTGGTCGCGGATTCTGCGGGGGAGCCTCTTTCTTGGGACCCATAGCCATTCCCCAACTGTGGCAGTGACAGATGTACATTTTCCAGGCCCACCCATTGATATTCTCTATGCATTCTGAGGTCTGGGACAAGGACCCACAACCGTGAGGCTTTATAATACAGTTTCTGATTGGGGAGCCCAACTCCTCCCCTGTCCTTCGGTAAGGTTAGGACATCAAATGATATTCTGGGCTTTTTCCCCAGCCAGAGAAATTTCAGCATAATAGCCCTTATTTCACGGATGAATGTTTCAGGGATACCGATCAGGGGCATTTGAAATGCATAGAGAAATCTCGGTAAGCACACCATTTTAAGGGTGTTAAGGCGCCTGAGCCATGAGATGGTTAGTTTACCCTATCTTTCCAGGTTTGTTCGCAATCCCTCCAGAAGCGTGTGGAAATTTGCCCTAAATAGATCCTCCAAGAACCTTGTAAGGTTAATTCCCAAATATCTCAATGTGACGCGGCTGACCACTAGTACCAAAGGGGAGAACCTCCCACTGTTCCTGACCCCTTTTCCGTCCAGTTGAAGGGGTGTAGATTTCGACTTGATAATTTTAAACCCAGAGATATATCTGTATTCCTCCATCAATGCGAATGCCCTGGGTATGGTGGTCAGCGGGTTCTGTATGTGCAGCAGCATGTGGTCTGCGTATAATGCCACCTTGTATTTGTATTCCCCTTCCACCCACTGAGAATCCCACAACCCCTGAGTCTTCCCTGATTCTCTGTGCTAGTGGTTCCAGTGATAGCGCGAATAGAATTGACAAACCATCGGGAGAAGCCTCGAATGACCACCACGCAAGTCCATGGGGATCCATAAACCACCATGATGCCTCGCAAGAACCTAGGGCCCAAACCCACTTTGCTCAGTACTTCTTTCAGAAAACCCCACTCCACCCTGTCAAATGCTTTTTCCGCATCAACCGATAAGACTACGGGCTCCCCCATGTCCCTTGCCTCATGGATAAAGTGCAAGGTTTTAAAAAATGTGTCCACCCCCTGGTGTCCCCTTATGAAACCCACTTGGTCTGAGTGTAGCAGATGGGGCATATGTATCTCTAGTCTTGCCGCCAGGACCCGAGTGTAGATTCTGGCATCGATATTGAGGAGCGAGATTGGGAGATATGATCTGTATTTCCGGCGGTCCCTGCCTTCCTTTGGGAGGACTGTGATCATTGCCCTGGAGACTGTTTACGGGGCTTTCCCCCCTCTCCAGGATGTCAGTTCTACCATAAATGGGAGAAAGGGGCTAAGAAAGGATTTATAAAAGCTTGCAGAGAAACCATCTTCTCCTGGAGCCTTCCCTGTGGGAACCCTTGACATTGCTCTTTATTTCGTGAACCGTTATGGGGGCATCAAGTGCCTCGGTGTCCTCCCGGGAGATCCTGGGCATCGGTATTCCCTCTAAGTACCGGGGTGTTCCCGTGGGGTCTGGGTTAACCCTGTTTTATACACGTCCTCATAGAATGACGCAAATGCTTTCCAAATTCCCCCCCGCCCTTGGTCCTCCGTTTACCCCACCTCTTCTATGACTTCAATCCACCTGTCGGCCAGCTGCCCCCTGAGTCTCACTGCTAACAATGCGTCCGCTGTGTCCCCATTCTCATAAAGCTTTTGTTTCAGAAACTGCAGTTTCCGAATCACCTGTCCTTCCTTGAGGAGTCTCAGTTCCTCCCTCTAGCCTCCAGAACCCTTTCTTCTCTCCCCTCTGCCATGTCCCCAACCCTCCTGTCCAACTGAGCAATTTCAGTCCGGAGCTTGTTTTCTATTAGGGTGTGCTCCTGTTTTTTTCCGGGCCCCCTCCCTGATCAGGATCCCTCTCCATGTCACCTTCCGTGCTTCCCATACCGTTAACTTAGAAACCTCCCCTGTATCGTTCACCTTGAAATACTCCTGAATCTCTTTGGATATTTCCTCCTGGAACACCGGATCTTTACATAGGGAGTCATTACATCTCCATTTAGAGCCTCTGGGCACCATCCCCTGCCAGTTTAAGTCCACCAAAACCAAGTCGTGGTCTGACCATGAAATCGGGGAAATCTCTGAACACGTCGCCTCCTCCCATAGCCCCCTGGATATATAGATGTAGTCTATTCTGGTGAATGTGCCATTAGGTGCCGAATAGAAGGAATCCCCCATTTTCTTTGGTTGGAAATGCTGCCATATGTCCCATAGCCCATATACTTCCAACATTCCCAGGACCTCCCCCTGCGCAGGTCGAGGCCCTTCCTCCGAATACCCCTCCCAGGTTTGTCTGTCCTTCCCATAGTCTGCCCACATATTTAAGTCACCCCCCAAGATTATATGTCCAGTTGCTTCAAGCATCAACTTCAGGAGTGTTTGCAGCAGATACCTCTGTTGCCCCTGGTCAGGGCAGTATATTGTAGCAAATGTGAACCCTACCTTGTTAATAAACCCTGAGATCAGGAGAGCCGTACCTTCCCCCATCGGCCTACACCTTTGTGACCCCCATCATAAGGATACCTACCCCCGCTTTTCTGAGATGGCCTGATCCCCAATATTCCTGTCCCAGTGCTCTCCCTGGGATCCTCCTTTCTTCCCCTCTAGCACGTTTGGTCTCTTGAAGAAACAGTACATCAAAACACCCCCTCCGGAATTCCCTGCCACCAGTGACCTCTTTGTGGGTGAGTTAATTCCTTTAACATTCAAAGTCCCCACCCTCAGGAGACCCACTCCCTTGTCCCCTGGAACTACCGCCATCCTCCCCGCCTTCTTATCCACTTAACAGCAGGCACAGTAGGCGGCCCCTGACCATAAATCCCAACCCCAACAACCGATAAACATTTTTTTGAGAAGATCCTTGTCTTTGTCTTACCCCCCTCTCCACCTAAGTTGACCCCCTCCTCAGCACCCAAATCCCCCTGGTTAACATCACCCAAGAGATATCGGACCACCAGTTGGAAACAGCTCCCTTCTGGTCTCGTGCACTTCACACCTATCCTACTTGGAGCCCCCCCCCCTATTGATCTCCGGTCCATTTGACCTCTTGTGTGATCATACCTCAGCAATTAGAGCCCAGTGTCAACGCCCTGGTCTCATCAACCTCATGCCACTGCCAATCCCACTCCCATTCTGGGTCATGGTCTCCCAACAGCCCACCACCCTTGCCATACCCACTATTACAGCTTCCACTGCAAGATCATTGACCTGCCGGCCCCACAACCCCCCTTTGCCCCCTGGTGAGAGCCAGCTGGTTCCCTGTCACAGCCAAATTGATTCCGTCCTAAGTCAGATGTCCGCACCAGGAGATGTGTTCAACTTTCTGTACTTCCTGGATCCTGGGATCCGTCTCCTTCTTGGTCCCTTGATAAACCACTGCCTGTCTCGTCTGCTGCCTTGTCCCCCTGGTTTTCTGATGCGCCGGCCTCACCCAGCAACTCACCAGTGTCTCTCTGAATATCTGCCTCCGTTGTCAGTCTATATTTTTGGCCCTCCAGCTCAAAAGTGATGGAGAACGGGAACCCCCACCTATACCGTACCCCATTACTCGTTCAACCATTTGTTCAGGGCAGAGCACATTTTCCTCTTGTATAGTGTCAGGGAGGACAGATCTTGAAAATTGTAACTGGAGGCCCTGTATGTTACTGGGCCTCTCAGTCTCGCTTTTTCCAGGATTTTCACTTTATCAGCGTAGTTATGGAACTTGACCAAGACCAACCTCGTGCCCCCAGGAGCCCCACCTGCTTGGTGGATTCTCTCAATCTTTGCTTCATAGATGGTATCATCCTCAAAGACCAGCTTTGTGACCTCATGTGGAGCTCTTTTCAGGCCGATTTCCATCTCCCCCCTCTCGGTCTGGAATACCAAAGAGTCTGAGGTCATTTTGCCTCTCTATCTCTCTATTTTCCAGGTCATCCATCTTCATCCTGACCTCTTCCTCGCGTTTCTCAATTTCGGCAAACCGCATATCCATGTGTGCATCAGGGTGTCGAGGGACGACTGTTCTCCACTTCCTCAAGTCTCTCCTCCATTTTGTCAATTCATTGGGTGATCTTGTCCACTCTACTCCCAATGTCAGCCCTCACATTCCTTATTTCCTCCATGAGTGCGGCAACATCCTTCTTGGTGGTCGCAGATTCTTCTGATGCAGTGGCCATTTTGGGTTGTGACATGTCTTGAACACCCTGATCACTCAGTGTACTTATAAGCTGCCAACCTCAGCCTTGCATCCATGTACCTCTTCCTACTGCCCCGTCTGGTCCTCTGGGGGTTACCCCCTTTGTGGTCTGCGGGTGTTGCTGGTCAGTGTTCACTTCTCGACTTACGCCTTAGCGTGCCTTTATTCCGGAGAGTGTCCCTTGTATCCTTGGTCTGGGAGGCGGGCACACACCCCGAGATCGAGGCCCACACCTCCCTAATGGAAGATGACTTTTCAGGATACAGGATCCTGCTTTTTATCACCTCACCCCAAGTGTGGATGCAGTTCCGGGAGCCTCCTGTGTTCAGATGCTCTCCCTCTATCAGGGAGAGAATTTCCTCTGCTTGATCCAAGCTATGTCGCCCATGTTCCTGCAGTTGGCCATAGGTAAAAGGACACTCCCCTTCAAGAGTGACCATTCAAACTGACCGTTTGGGCCCTCCCCAGTATCTAGGGGCCTATCCGGAGGGGAGGGAGCTGCTTACCGGCTCATTGTTTGTCTCTGTGGGGTCTCTCCGCGCTTTCCGCCTGTCCCTCCAACCATCTCAGTTACATGTGCTGTAACTTCTAATGCGCCCTGGACATTGGTCAGATGCTGCTCATGTGTCCTCCAGATCTAGTGCAATGTATTCGAGGCGCCTTATGTAGGCAGTGCTCCTCCTGGGGGGGTACCCCTCACAGTGTCCCCTCTGCGTTATTCACTGCAGAGGTGTCCTGAGCCATGTATTCCTTCATGCAGTGCCGCCGGCACTGTCTTCTCTCCTAAAACCCCTTTCGCTTTCCCGGCCGCTCTCCCTCTCAGGGGGCCGGCACGCGTTGCCTCCACAGGCGCTTGTTCCCGGCTCTCACTGCTCAGCTGGTCCCCGGCCAGCCTCTTCTTGCTCCTCCGCTGGTCTGTGGTTGCAGCTGGTGGAGAACTGCAGGAAGCAGAGTAAGGAATCGTCTCTCCATTCAACCAGCCCGGGGTTCCGCTCTCTCGGCTCCCGGTCTCACCGTCCCTCGCCGTGGTACAACATTCCAGGCTCTGCCTTCCCTCATCTTCTTTTTATTACTTTAATTTTAACTTGCACATATATTACACTTTATATCGCATACAATCACATTACTTAATGATACAGTTGCACAAAGAGGTGTGTATTCCACAATAACATACATACTTTATAATGCTTCTTCTCAATCTTTCTTGTTTGCTCCCTTCACAAATAGATATTGCCTGAAACTGCCCCAGATGTCTTTCGGTCTACTTGTCATTGTTAGGAAGCTGGAGTATACTTCCTCATTATCGTTGGCCCAGTTCATAGCTTCCATCCATACATCTTTCACAGGTGGATCTTTACTTTTCCAGTGCAACAGTAACGCCCGCTTGGCCAGGAGTAGGCCAATGTTTAGCAGTATACGCTTAGTTGGATTCATTTGGTCCACAAAGCCCAATATACATATCCTAGGGTTCCAGTCCATAGGTTGACCTATCGTTTCATCCAGAGCTGTGCACACACCAGACCAGTATTCGCCCAGCTTTCGGCATGATCATAACATATGTAATATTCCTGCCTCCTCACTATTGCTTCTAGGGCATTTCCCTGTTGCTGTATTGTACATGATTTTGAGACGGGCTGGAGTGAGGTGCACTCCATTTAATTTTTTATAGTGTATCAGGCAGTATCTTGAATTACAGGATATTTGTTTCGATAGCTTACATACCTGTGCCCAGTGCGTGTCTGTAAGGGTCTCCCCCAGGTCCTCCTCCCATTCTTTTTTTACATCAGGTTTTTTGACTTCCCTGGTGGTTAATGTCATTTCATATAGTGTGGAAGCAGACTTCTTCATCCCGTTATGTGCAAGTATGTATCCCAGGGACGGATGTGCAGGGCGTTCTTCCGGCAAACTCTCCCACACCACTGCCATTGCCGAATGCAGTCTCAAGTACTGCAGCTTCTGTAATGGGGTATCACCTACGATTTCCTTGATGTCCTTCCAGCTCCCAAAAGTATGGTCTTGGAATAAGTCCCTGAACTGGTGTATTCCCTTATCTCGCCAGTGCACTGACAGGGCGGTGTCTTGCGTTGGAGATAAGTAGGGTGCATCCCATATAGGCATGTTTGGGACATATATCACAGTGTTGCTGGTTTGGTCTGTTAACCTTGTCCATGCTCTGCACGTGACCAGAGGAGGGTCTATAAGGTTATAACTACCGACCTTCCCTTCTGCTAGTTTGTGTAGGAGGCAGGCTGGGTTCTTTCCCTGTGTCTCAAGGGTCTCATGTGCTGAAGTAGGGGCTCCATCTGCCCAGTACATGGTGTAGCAAGCCTGGGCTGACAAGAAGTATAGCTCAAAATCAGGGGCCAACAGTCCCCCTTTCTCGTTTCCAACTGGCCCGCACTTGCCCCTTCCATACGAACGTTGAGCATGCTCCTTGTAACCCTGTAAGGTTGGCTCTTCCTGGCCACACTGGCACCATTCTAAACAAATAAAACAACTTAGGAAGTATTATCATTTTGATCAGTGCCAGCCAGCCAATTCGAGAGATCCGGAGTTGGTTCCATCGGTTTAGTTTAGCGCAAAGTGCTTCTATTAGTTTCCCGTAGTTAAGTGCACGCGCCTGCTGCGCCAAGTGTGCTATTTCTACCCCTAGATATTTGACTTTGTTAGGTGCCCACTGAAGCCCATACAGTTCTGTGGGTTTCGCAATCGTCACTGTCAGCGGGAATATCTCGGATTTGGCTGTGTTAAGCCAGAGACCGGAGAAGTCACTGAATGCATGAACCACACTTATTACCTTCTGAAGGCAGCGCTCGGGATCCCGATCCCTCAACACTTTCCTCCTCTGGCGCCCTCCAGGAGCGTGGAAGGGGGGGCCCCTGGCTCCAATCAAACCTCCGATGGGGGGGCAAAGTGCCCCTCCCGCAGGCCAGTCCTGGTGTTGCCGCAGCCATGTCCCTGTTCGGGGGTGTGCGCACCCGGTCTCCTCTGCAAGGGCTCCCCCTCTCTTCCTTGTGTTACTTGGAGAGCCTCATTCTCCCCTCCGCGTGGCCTCCCGATCCGATTTTCGGCCAAAGTGTTCAGCAGGGATTCACCCCTCAGCGGGTCACTCCTTCCTTCAGAGGAGGGTGTATTGTGGGGGGGGTTGAGACCCCTAACAGACCAATGAAGTGACAGCACAACGCTCAGGATGCCATCGCCTGCACGTCCCTGGTGGCCTCCCCGCAACCCTTTTTAAATCCTGAGTGAGAAAGGTATGCAAAAGCATACAAAAAGATCCAGGACATTGCGCCTTTATAAAGGTAAATGTAGATGTATTTTATTCTCATCTGTAATATGAAAATTTCCCTTCTAATTACACGTGTTTCGGCCCCTATCGGCCTTTTTCAAATTAGGGTTGGTGTAATCAAACTGATACCAGATTAAATAGACAGAACAATGTATTATGGCATACATATTCGAGGCAAAAGCAAAAAAGAAAAGGCAATACATACATTGAAAGTAATATAATATAAGAACATCAAAATAATTGTATAGATAACAAAGATAAACATTCATTTATAAGTTGTAAGATAATTGTTGAACAGGAAGGGATAGAGAGGGGAGACATACAAACAAAACAGGAGACAAAAGACAAGTAATGCATTAGTCACGGTTATTCACTAAATAATGTGTGCAGTAAAAACCACGGCTACTTCATGTCAAAACTTACCCACACCGGGGTCTTTGACTTCTCATTCAGAAAAAGTGTATTGGATCAAATCCCATTGTTATCTAATCGGTTACCAAGAGAGAGAGAGATAAAATTGTCTTTCATTTCAGAGTTATCATGTGTAGAATGCTGCACTCGAGTCTCAGTATGATACTGCACTTGATTAATTTCCATGTTAAATGCTGATGTTAAATGCTTCATTCGGCGCTTTGTTTCTTTATAAGTATCATGGTACAAACATAATAGTGCGAACGCGGTATGGCTCCTCCATTCTATGTTATTTACATTTAATTAAGTTGAGATAACGCGTATATTCTACAATTTATGAACGCAATGGTATAAGTCGCTAATAAACTGGGGAAATCTGATAAGTTACCAAGAAAGAAATATAGAATTATCTTTCAATTCAGAGTCATTGAGTATAAAATGCTGCACTCATGATTCAGTATAATACTGCACTTGATTGCTTGCGCTGTAACATGCTTCGCTCGGTGCTTCGTTTATTTATAAGTGTCATGGTACAAACATAATAGTGCGAACGCGGTATGGCTCCTCCATTCTATGTTATTTACATTTAACTAAGTTGAGATAACGCGTATACGACGAACATCTGACCAAATTTATTGATGATAGTTCGAACATCATCTTCAAGAAAGCTAATACTCTGAAAACCATCATTTGCCCATCCATGTTACCAGATACACCAAAGAATAATGAAACGACTTGACTTACCCAAATTGAGCCAGGCTTCAGAAAATGTGGTTTCTGCACAATGTGCAAATTTGCCGGAGATAAAATTAGGAGGCTGGAGGATCACAATGGAAAAGTATTTGTAATTAAGCATTCAATTAACTGTAGAACAAAGTTTGTTGTTTATGCTATCAGATGCACTTGTAAAAAATGGTATATAGGTAGCACTAAAAGAGAGCTTGGAATCAGAATCGGTGAACACTTGGCAAAAATTGGGAGTCAAGACCCCACCCTACCCCTGGCAGTTCATTGGCAACAGAATCACCAGTTGGACGATAAGGCGGATATACAATGTATTGGTTTAAAGCACGTCACTATGAACAACAAGAGAGGGGTCAGGGGGGGGGGGGGTAGAGTCCGAGCATTAACGCCAAGCAGAAGCTAAAATCATTTGTTTCTTTAACACAACTATACTTGGCTTACATCTTGATACTGAAATGGCATCATTCTTATAGTTACTTAAATATTTCTAATTTCACCTGTGTTTATAATTTTGTGACATGCTGATAATGATCTGTTATGGAATAGGTACCAGTATTTTTTAAGGTTGTAAGGTAATTACTGTCTCAACTACCGTGACAATGCACATTAACATTTGTATTCATTATACTGATTTTCTGTCAAATACTTTTTATTACTCTGAAATTAAAAGTCAATAATAAATTCACCTATAGCAAGCATTAATATGCTTACTCTCTGACAAATACTCCTTTTTTTGCTCTTGAATTGACAGTTAATAACTAGTTCACCTCTAGTCAACATTAGAATATTTAATTCAGTGAGTATATACCTTTAAGGTACTTATACAACAATGACGCAAAAGCATTTTTTCTAAAATGTCAATAAATAGTTTTTAGGAATGTAATCACGTAGGGATATATTCGGGACTATGGCTCATTAGTGGGTAAAACCAGCAAATACAAACAACGTCTATCAGCTCATGTAGTTTAAGGGATCCGCGCGCATGTTGCTAAGCAACAAGGCGAAGCGGCATATTCGGCGTAAGGTAGCCATGGGAACAGTTAAAACAGTCCCAAGATGGCGCTTGTGCGGATCAGCGAAGCCGACGCGAGTGACTACTTTCCTTTTCAAGTAAGTGGCGTCCGTTGCCTCAGCGTATTTACCGATTCATAGTATTGCGATTTTTGATTGTGGACGTGAAAACGTTACATGATGCATCATAACTTGTAAAATACACTCGTTAACTCAACTTAGTTAAACATAAACATCTTCAAATAGAGGAGCAATACCGCGTTCGCACTATGGTGCTGGCAGCAGGACATGTACAAAGAAACGAAGCACCGAGCGCAGCATTTTACAGCGCAAGCAATCGAGTGCAGTATTATACTGAATCATGAGTGCAGCATTTTATACTCAATGACTCTGAATTGAAAGATAATTCTATATTTCTTTCTTGGTAACTTATCAGATTGCCCCAGTTTATTAGCCACTTATACCATTGTGTTCATAAATTGTAGAATATACACGTTATCTCAACTTAATTAAATGTAAATAACATAGAATGGAGGAGCCATACCGCGTTCGCACTATTATGTTTGTACCATGACACTTATAAAGAAACGAAGCGCCGAATGAAGCATTTAACATCCGCATTTAACATGAAAATTAATCAAGTGCAGTATCATACTGAGACTCGAGTGCAGCATTCTACATGTGATAACTCTGAATTGAAAGACAATTTTATCTCTCTCTTGGTAACTGATTAGATAACAATGGGATTTGACCCAATGCACTTTTTCTGAATGAGAAGCCAAAGACCCCCGGTGTGGGTAAGTTTTGACATGAAGTAGCCGTGGTTTTAACTGCACACATTATTTAGTGAATAACCGTGACTAATGCATTACTTGTCTTTTGTCTCCTGTTTTGTTTGTATGTCTCCCCTCTCTACCCCTTCCTGTTCAACAATTCTCTTACAACTTATAAATGAATGTTTTTGTTTGTTATCTATACAATCATTTTGCTGTTCTTATATTATATTACTTTCAATGCATGTATTGCCTTTTCTTTTTTGCTTTTGCCTCGAATATGTATGCCATAATACATTGTTCTGTCTATTTAATCTTGTATCAGTTTGATTACACCAGCCCTAATTTGAAAAAGGCGAATAGGGGCCGAAACACGTGTTAAACGAAGGGCAATTTTCATATTACAGATGAGAATAAAATACATCTGCATTTACCTTTATAAAGGCGCAATGTCCTGGATCTTTTTGTATGCTTTTGCATACCTTTCTCACTATTTTTGACAGATTTCTTGTGACTTACCGTCGGTCCAGTGCTTTGCGACAGATCAATGAATGTGAGGAACAGAGGGGCAATTCCTGTCCCCAGTTTGGATTTGGTTACAACTATTTTTTGCATTAATTTAATGTTGAACGAGTCGCCCAACAGACCAGCTGTAACCCTAAGCCCTGCACTCTTGCCTTTTTAAATCCTGTCTGTTGGAAATTCAGCAAGCCACCCAGGAGGAAAGCAGATCCAATAGTGTATTTGCAAATAACTTGGAGCTACAATCCAACATGGCCCAACAGCCCATAATTTGACGGTTGGTCGCGTGGACCTTTCTTATGCACCGTTCTCAAAATCGAACATTTCCAGGAGCAAGGGATAATCCCAGTTTCACATATCTGCAGAAATTAACATTGTAACAATGAAGCCCAAAACTGGGGATCACTCTTGGTGACAGCATTGCAAAGACCATCAGGGCCATTGGCCCTAGAAGCCTTGGTATTAGCAATGATGCCCACCAAATCTGCCTCCCTTAAATGTGTGGAAACCAGCGAGTCACGTAGTGCTTTGGGATTCTCCATAAAGCTGGGTTCCTAGTCCCAACAATATGTGCGCTCAATAAAAATACCCCATTTTCCTCTCATATACAGCAGATTTCTTTGGCATTACTGCCAGCCCCATGGCTACGTATGAGGTGCCAAAATGTCTAAGTATAATGAGTCCTAATCAGACAATTGAGGAATTTCCAACCAGCAGTGTTCTCTGAAAATTTGTATCCCCCAACCATGTATTATATCTGGATCTAGTGGCTGCAATTATTTTTGTTTTTGTCCCTCAAGGGCAATGTAGGGTTTTCTTGAATCTCCACACTACTGAGTTAACCTCTTTTCTCATTTTATCAATAGCAAGATCGAACCTTACTCCTGGCTTGCCCATATGTTTGCTTGTCACTAGATGTATGTGATCCAATGGACAGTATACGTCCATCAAATTCTCAAAATCCCAGTTACAATTCCTCAAAATGTCATCCCCATTAAAGCCACAACCCGTTAAGGCAAATTTAAATGTTTGTATATTAGCTGATGTCCAGCATAACCTATTTCCCTGGATACTGACCGTTGGGTTAACAATCAAAATATGGCACGGTTGAGGAGGGGGCCCGAGCAATTCATAGAAAGAATTACATGGTCACTAGAGGCCGTGAGTGTGGTCCTAAACTTAGGACGATGTTTAGCAATCAGAGGATTAATGAAAATAAAATCAATACAACTGCTGTGCAGTCTGTTGCTCCATGTGGTTTGTGATTTCCCCTCTTTAACAACCAAAGGAGTAATATCAAACTCCTGCAGGGCCCTTCACCATTCTTTGGCCTTAATCCCCGACAGCTCTTTCCTACCATCCCGCAATTTTTTGTTGGGCAGTATAAACACAGTCTACGTTGAAGTCTCCCGTGAGAATGATACCACCCTTGGGGACTAAAGTGAGCCATTTTCAAAAAGTCTCTATCACAACTTCAATCAGTTCTATTGTGGAGTTACCTCCTGGCGGATCATACAAAGTTGCCACCAGGGTAACCCTCAGGCCAAACACAGACACAAAAAAAGTTCCTGTGAGGGCTGGTGGCAGGGAATTTAGAAATGTTGTAAATCAATTTGGCACCAATACATAGCCCACCTTTCGGGTGCCCTTTTTGTGGGTGCAAAGATGGGCGAAACAATACAATGTAACCATCAAAGTAAAAAGAAGTGGTTTGCCAAGATTCCTGGAAACAGAAGAATTGAGCCCTCATTAACACATCAAGGGAATCGAGGTTGTTGAGAAACGAGCGTTGGCTCTGGTATCCGATGATAGGTGTATATATGTAGCCTCCACCAAGGTCGCCGGTCAGAATGTTATTTGCATGACCTGAGCCCAATGCCCTTGCTGACTCTGCAGCACCTGTTTAGCTGGATTTTGCTTTGGCCTTGGTTAGGGATGAATGTATTGAGAATGCCCACGAACTGAATCATTTTGCAAGGACGGTTGGAACACTGAAATCTCAAATCCCAGTTCCAGCAATAACTTAGCATTTTTACATATGCGTTATGCGAGAAACAAATGTTGCCAATGACCAATTAGATGAACTATCATAGGTGGGTATAATGATCACAATGAGGAGTAACACCATCAGCCGGAGCTTCCTTCTCGGAAGTCACTTTGCTAGATAACGATTCTGATGATGTGAGTAACTTCGCCAAGTCAGGGCTTAAAGATACATTTGTTCCTATAATGTTGTCATGATTAAAATCCTTGGAACCCATAAAGTTCCGTTGGATAACCCTGCATACATTGCCCACTACTACTGTGTGGCCGTTCCTTAGGCAGCAGTAACTTATTGGCCCCCGCTGGCTGGTGAAATTTGTTTCCTGAACTGTTGGCACAGGAGTAGTGTGAAATCTGGTATACTAGGTAACGGGAGGGACTGCTCAAAAATGTGGGAGGACTTATGAGATGAAAGCAATGGAAACAGGGAGGTGGCGTCCTGCCACATACATTTTGTAGCTTTACATGTACATTTTCTGTAAAGATTTAACCATTTGGCATGGAGTCCTAGGTCCTTCCCCTATCAGTCAGCTTCAAACACTTGATGCCAAGAAGAATGTTCTTATGAATTTGACTGCTTCTGTATCTTCTGTTGGTTGCCCTCTGGAAAATTCAAAATTCTTCTTTTATATGTTATATATTGAGGCAAACCACAAATGTTTTCACGGCTCTGTAATTGCTTTGCACATGTGTGTACATATTTGTATGTGAATGTTTACCTATGTATCTGATGATTATATGTATGTTCTTTTTTCTACATAATTTGAATACGAGTAAAATGCAGAATTGTTTTTTATTCCTGCAAAAAAACAAAAAAAGAACCCCTGATGCAGGGGCACGTAAACAAAATGCGAAACTGAGTCTGCATCTCTAAACACCAGCTAAATAAAAAGCTAAAGTGTACTTTACAAGTGTTTTTGCTCACCTTTCCTATATGAGAGTTAGTTAAAAAATACAGCTCTGCATATACTAAGCATGCCAAATGGTTAAATCTTTACAGAAAATGTACATGGAAAGCTACAAAATATATGTGGCAGGACGCCACCTCCCTATTTCCATTGAAATCTGGTATCCAACATTTCTTTAGAAGTTATTTAATGCTGAAATTTTACATTAATTGTACAGTTCGTATAATTGCCAAGAGGGCGCAGAAAGATTACATTCTGACAAACTTGCATTATGCTGCAGTCCCATCATCTTTAGAGCTTGAAAATGTTTTGCTAACGCTATATATTTGAACATTTTACATTTAATTGTTTTGATAAGGTTCATATAAAAAAAGCACCGATGAGAACAAGCAGTGTTAAAGTTTTGACGAAGCGAAGTCCTACATGCAGTGAACTATTCATTATGAAAGCTGTTGTAAGTGTGCTGCAAGCTGGAGCCAGCAAGCAAAACGGCGTTCGAACAGCCTATGAAAGAGTAAAGCCATCCTGTTAAATTGTGAAGAATGTCAAAAAATGTAAGATTGCGTGCGAGAGGCTAAGGACGTTAAGCGGATTGTGGAGAACTAGAGAAAAGCCCAAAACTAAGCCGGTCACCATTTGTCCCAATGGGTATCTAGATGCCCTGATTACTTGCGAGTGATACAATTACTCAAAGTCCAAGTATTCCTCATCACAGTCCTTACTGTGAGGCAAGTGCTTAAACCCCCTAAATAAAAAAAAAAACCTTGCTCTTTATTTGTGTTTCAGTTAATACAAACTTTACACATATTTTTACACAATTATTAATTTAAAACTGAATAATCACACATGCATGACATACAAAAGTACAAAGCGTCTCTTATGTACTGTCACCATTTAAAAATCATCGTACATAATATTCTAATATCATTCTCATACAATTAATCAAATTCATACATCTCCTAAAAGACTAAAAGCAAACATTTTCAACCTAATGAAAACAAATCTATTAATTTGCATTCATGGCGCCACTTGAATATGACCTCAGATCACTAATCTCCTATCTCGTGTGTAAACACTAACCAAACCCTATAGAGAGCAATCTTCAAAGATGAACTTGGCGAGTTCAGGCAACGAGACCAAAACACCTCACCTTTAATAAAATCCAGGTCACCAGATCCCCCAGTAGTTGCTCATATTCATTGCCCATTAATGTACATCCTGCGCATACCTAGATGCCTCGAGCATAGCAGTGTTGGAGCAAAGTCTACAATACCTTTCCCTTTCAGATACGCTATTGGCAAGTCCCAAGGTGGGCAGGCGGTTTTAACGCAGTAATAAAATGAATCTTCTCACATATTTTGGACGGGCACAGTTTCAAGTACAATTGGGATGTTCATATGAGCAGCACATATCTGAAACAACCCCATACGTGTATAGTGTGCTTAAATGTGTGACATTTCCACCCACATTTCTAGCCTCTTTTCTAGCATTCTTTTATTATCCTCATAATTCTCTGCCCAATTAGGGGAGCAATCGACCTCCTCAAGAAGTTCTATAATCTTGTCATATACTTAGCTTTTTGATCAGCCAACATCATTTTGCCTATTAAATATTGGGCGTTTTCAGGTTCGCCATATCTAGCTTTTAAATAATGCAGGGTTAGTTTTAAGTAGCAAGATTGAAATGTCTTATGGCTTCTGTATTAACTTACTGTTTCCAAACAGTCATAAAATGATCCTTGATGGAATTCATATAAGCGGATAAGATAGATAAGAAGGATTGACTCTCTTTGGCTAATAGGGATTTCCTATACAAGGTACATAATTTCCAGACATAAGAGATTCCCAGTGATGACAATCCCAACTCGTGCCTGAGTACACTCGTAGGTTGACTGGCGTGCACGCAAAGTACCTGCTTCCAAAATAAGCACTGCAGCATTACCCAGAAGGTCTGTTCCTTCCAGGCTTTGGTCTCGGCACCATAAATGAGAATGGGTACCACCTTCTGCTTATGGTATTGGATTATGGGTATAATAGAAAATTTGCCAAACTTCTCATGAATAATTGTGGCTTGTGCAACAGCTGTTTGAATTTTGCGCCTTAGATCTACACGATATGGCAAATCAGAGGGATGATTTAGTGTTGAGGCCCAAGTATCGGTATTCATTGACTACTTCCAGAGGAGATTCTTGCAAGGTCCACGAATAGGAGCATTTGCTGATCTGCTGGTGAGTTGCACAGATCATGTATGACCTTTGTTGTGGCCAGATTCATAATTAAATGCTTCGAAAGTGGCATAGCGCTCTAAAGCTGTTAGAAGATGTTGTAGACCTTTGGGAGTCTTAGACAGAAGGGCTAAGTCATCTGCATACAGAAGCCAAGGTACTGCACAATAGCCAAGTTTGGGGGAATCGGGTACAACATTCTAAAGGTGGGGACCCATGTCAGAAATGAAGAAGTTAGACAATTCTGAGGCCAGAATACAGCCTTGCTTGAGGCCTCTAAATGCGGGAATTGATCTGGATAGTCGTCCATCGAAGGATAATGAGCGTATTTGGATTGATGTATTGGAGTGTAACTGCGAAATTAAGGCCTGAAGGTAATTCGGGCAGGCTGCTCTTGTCAATTTGTCTATCAATAATTCTCGCGATACAGAGTCGAACGCTGTTTTAAAATCCACGAAAGCCATATACAAGGGTTGTTTGGCTTGTTGGTCGTGCAACTTTATTGCAGTCATAGATAGTAGATTAATAGCAGTGCCTAGCCTTGGGACAAAGCCTGTTTGGAATCGGTCATGTAGCCGCTCGGTAGTCATCCAGTGGTTGAAATCCCTCAGTACCAGGCAATCAAAGAGCTTCCCTGGGGCATCGAGCAGTGCTATGGGCTGATAGTTCTCAGGTAACCTCTGATCGCCTTTTTTAAATATAGGGATAATGATGGATTTTTGCCATGACGGTGGAATCCTAGGCCTCGGTCTTCCAATTTTTGTAGTGCATTATAATTACATTGGGTTTCACTCGGCCCGGTGCTCCTTTCAAAGTCCCGAATTCCAAAAGTTGGGAGATATTATTCCATTGGGCGACACTGATCGGGCAAACAGTTTTCCTTTTCCTAGGACCTTTACCTTCCCCCAGCACATTCCATATATTCCTGGTATTTCTTTTAATTAATGCTGTTATTATATGCTGCCACTCACCATTACAACTTTTTAATCTTCACTAGCATATCCAGTTTCTCGATCTGTCGAATCTCTCTACTCTTCACCCTTTTTTGATCCCTTACATATTGGAGAATTAACAAGAAAGTAGTCCACAGTAGCCTTTTTCCTGCCCTGAAACCAGGTATAGTTTCCTGGGTGATCTTCCTTCACTGTGCCATATCATATATAGATTGCATTCTTTCAGGAAGCTCACCCAGTTTCTACCTTCAATGTTGACCTTAGACTGTCACATTTTACTTTAGCCGTCAATGTGCCCAGAGGGAGGTACATTTTACTGGCTCACACTAACAGTTCAGGTCTCCACCCAATATTATACGCTCAGCCTGGGGTCCCCTCAGCCATTTGGCAAAGACCAACGACAGGTGATCTTGGATGGTTTACCTATGTTTGTCACCAGGGTGGGTTAAATATATATCTTAACAATTAATATTTAACCCTCGTCCTGTGTTAATAGGTGTTCAACTTCAATTGCCTGGAAGAAATCTTGCTCATGGGAATTTGCTGCCTGTCTTGAATTAAGAGTTTAATTCTCATGGCTCGGCCCCCATATGGTTTGTCTTTTTCTCAATTTTTTGACACGATTTGATATGTAACATACCCATCCACTAATATTTTATCTCTGAGCTATGTTTCCTGCAACAAAAAGACCTGGTTAGTCAAAAGAGAAGCCAAAGACTCTGGCATACCGAGTAAGTGACCAGAGCCTTGCGTTTTCCATGTAACAATGGAAGTCGATCATCGGGCAGATATGTTAAATGTATGTAAGGCTTCCGCTAACCAATTTAACACCATCTGTACTCCTGCTACTCTGGTTTCACCAATACTTTGCTGTGTCATAGTTGAACCCAACTTAATATTAGTGTTACAAATCACCCGAGGAAGATCAAAGTCCTCTTTCTCAGTATCGCGTTCAATCCCTGCCGTCAGCAACTGCACATGTTGACTTCTTATCAATTCAGCAATTGCTGTGCAGCGGCAATGGACTAGATTAACATTTGGGTTAACACACTCGAAGGGTTCTATAAAAGCAAAGTCTTCAGAGTTTAGGACTCTAAGTTGTGGTATTGATTTTAGTACTCCTAATAAAACGGAGTGATTTAACCATTTGTTCCTTGCCCTTTGGTTCAGGTTCTTAACATTAAAACACTTCTTGTCACTATGTGTCATGCCCATGGGTCTCACTCCTCCCCTGATGCCCTCTGTTGTTACTGCTGGATTAAGGCATTTAGATATTTTATAGTCCGGTGTAGTGCTACCATTGGGTCCCTTCATACCCAAGTCTTTCACCCTACATACAGAATAAGGTGTCAATATCATTTATCACGGATACACTTTCGTTGGTTATCACATTATTGATTAACAAACTAGTTAGTGTTCCTCCTTGTCTGCGCCTAGCACAGGCCACTTTCTTTTTGGCTTGTTTAGTGACTTTCACATTAGCTTTCTCAGGGTTTGAAGACTTTTTCTGCTGTGCCAGACGTAATCTCAGCAACCGTCTTCTCTTTTCTAGACATACTTTGATCTGGAGTGGTGTTTACTGTCCCATTCCCTTCAACCACTGTTTGGTATTCTAATTCTTTAGCCTCTACTAGGCCCATTAGCTGCGAGTCAACCCGTTGGTTTCCACCTCAATTTCAGTTTCTTTGCGTCTTTCGCAGCTTTTAGTTAGTGCATTCTCTTTCCTACTTTGATCGGCCAGGGCAAGCGGGGGTGTTCATGTTGTCAAGAATCTTACTGCATCATTTTAATGAGATTTTCATCGCCAACGCAGTTCTGGTCATATAAGAATGCATTTCATCCTATCGATCCAAATCACAAACTTCTGCTTCTGGGGGCGTAGCTGTATCAATATCTATTAACAGATTTTAGGAAGCAGATAGTCTGGCTGGGTTGTAAACCACCCGCACTCGCTCTTTCACAGTAACATTGAGGGGGCTGATTGCAGGGAGTAGCATAAATCCAAAAGCGAGTTGTTGTCAATGCCCCCCACCCCCTCTTGTGTTTTCTTCCCAAATTGTATCATTGCTTACACAGATTTGATCACTAGGAGTGTGCAAGCTCACTTCCATTAATTCCGGCTTAATAATGTCAGTTATGGCTACCTCCTTATTAAAGAAGGAAGTTATTGTCCCTTTAAGTTGTTGTGGTTTAACAACTGTCGTATTTCCAGCCTTTGGGGGCAGACTTTTTGGATCGCTCGTCACCCATTTAGTGAATTTCGCTTGTTGCTCCCGCTGTCCCTGACACAGGTTATATTTCCTTTTTATTTTGCTTGGCATGTTTAAAATAGACGTTTAGCAGCAAGGATAAATGAACTGCAGGGACATGTAGTGGTTTACACTCAAATTATAATTGAGCAGTTTACTCACTTGATAGTTTAAGAGGACCACCCTCAAACTCCTGCTCTCCGCAAGGCTGCATGTCTGCACTCACAAAGCACCCTCGCAAATGTGCGTGTGCTAATGTGTGCAGCCTCCCACTATATGCTACTTGCTAGTGGGTAGGCGGGACATCTGCTTTGGCAGCCAATCCAATGAATGAGACATTGTTAGTCTCAATACAGCAGCCAATGCATTAGATCGAGCATTGTTTCTGTGAAGGCAGCGGTGTAGGTGTCAATATCTCTACGATAGAGATAGAGTACAGTCTGCGTGTCGGCACTCACCAAAGCACTCTCGCAAATGCTCTTGCTCATACTATTTATTAAACTCCTCCCCTAAGCTAGGTATAAAGGCAACTCTGACTCTGAGACTTCCTGTTTAAACTGAAATGGGTCTCTTGCCGCAAGGATATCAAGGGCGGTGATGAGGAAGACTTACACATAGGAGTAATGAAGATTACTGCAGTAAATCAGGCTATTACCACCTCAACTTTCTTTCTCGTCACAGTCCTTACTCTGAGGATATACCAAGCTGTAATCCTTCCAGAGATTAGCTAAATAAGCACTTGCAGGGCTTGCTTTGGCAATCATACTGTGCTGGCTATCTAATTTAACAGGAGGTACACTGCACCCCAGAGACACTGAGCTAAAACCTCTGAAAATGTCAGTTGTCTTGAGTAGTATGGGAAAACGCCAAGAGCTGCAGAGGCCTTGGAGCCACCCCCTGGAACTCCCAAAGAAGCCACTGGCCTCCGACAGCCTTCTCTGTAACCGAAAGACATACAAGAGAAAGCCCAGCCGGTACCAAAGCCCAACTAAGACAGTGCAATAGGGTACACTTATGGACAGCACAGTGCGAACAATAGAATGTAGCCAATACATCTACTAATTTCCCCAGTTACATCGTCTTCTATCACCCCACCTGGAAGACAACAACTTGGATCTTGTGTGAAGTAAAATGTAGATACTGCTAACCTACAAAGCCTGGCTAGATTAGGTGGAGGGGAGCAAGTTGGGTGGGGGAAAGGTGCTAATAGGTCCTGACAGTCTAAACACCTGCAAAAAGGACATTATATTTCCTGGACATTTGAATCTTGAGAAGACTCTAGTGATGTCTGAAATTAAAATATGAAAAGGGAGGATTAGGTTTGTCAATCACTGCACTAAAAATGACAAGAGGTCAACATAACTGAAATGGTGTCCAAGCACCTTTTGATGGACCGGAATGGCTTGTTGGGGACTTCATGAGGATAAGTTCAAAAGAAAACTGCAAGGCGGCAGTACAACAAGACAAACCATACAATGGTCGGCCCTTGTTAGCTTCAGCTAGTGCACCCATTTCACTCATAACTACACCACACAAGGAGAATCCTCAAAGTTCTACCCAATATGGAAAGGAATACAAAGCAGAATGAGTCAACTGCACATGCTGAAATTCTTAACCAAGAGGTCCTTGTACCCATGGAACTGTAAAAGGATGCAAGAAACGCCATTGCGAACCATGCAATGGGTTTGTGGAGAGCTGACTGAAATCGAAAAAGAAATGCCTCTGCAGAAACCCGGCAAAACAAAATACTGTAATAGTTGATCACTGATATTCTCATCCACATGCAAACTAGGCAAACTTTGAATTAGTGCATAATGGATCAGCCAGGTGTAAATGCTTGACAACGGTAGAAATTAAAATACACTGACAGGAACTTAACTGGAGAAACGGGATGTTTACTGAGAGATATTCCTACCTGGCATGAGTTGGAACTCAAAATGTTAACCTTATATGAAACCAATAAAGGTACTATTAGCAAAAAACACTGTCAGGCTAAAGCTTGATTTTACTACTTGATAGAGGGAGCTCAAGGACTGCAATTAACTACTGCAGAAAAATACTCCAAAAGGTCTGAATCCTAAGATCAAACTAGAATTAATGGTGCTCAAACAATAGATAGATAGCTTAGGAAAACACAACAGTTATAAGCATTAAACATTGAATATTTTAATAAAGACATAAAAAGTAATTTTACAAATTCGTTGTAAATCACTAAATAAAACACTCTAAAACAGTGACAATATCGTACCTTAATGGGTAGGATTGACATCAATGTTAATCTGATCAATGATAGTACAGAGTATCTAGCGTGTTAGTTCTCTGTTGTAGTCCTTATTTCGACATTTTTCTTATTACTATGGTCAAAAAATTACCATTGTATAGTCTCGACATGTTTCTGTTCGGTGTCAATTAATACAGAACTTTCATCAGGAGTATAGTCACTAAGTTTAAAAAAACCACAATCTGAACTTTGAATCTGTTAAGCCGAAGGATCTTCTGGCTGGATGTGGAAAGTGTATACGACAAATCTGACGTATTTTCAGATAGTTGTAACTGTTGGTAAAATGCAGTGGAAAAAGAGAGAAGCTATTAGTGCTATTATCTCAAAGGAGAGAGAAATCTCAAGAAGAGGCAAGGGATATAAATTACTGTGTCCCTTCTATGGAGTTAATGCAGAAGCTGGCTTGGTTAAGGCATATTTAAGGCTTCTGTAGATGAAGAGACCCTTAATAAGGGGTAAACATCCTGCAAAAATAAAGTATGCAACACATTTAGAATCGTCCTGCGAGGTCGTATAAAAGGGAACTCAGTGGAGAAATCACCCTTAAGGCGTTAAAACTAGTAATGCATTCATTAGCAAACTGTCCCCCGGAGTATATACCTGGAGGTTTTGGATGGTAGTAGCTCTATAATCCTAAAAGAGCAGTCAATTGGAAAGACTTTTTCTGCAGCCCTCAGGATAGTTTTAGTTCGGCTGGGATAAACTGTTAAAGAAAACGAATGAAGTACCTCATTAGGGTCTTCAGAAGTTGAGTTATATAAATAAAATAACAGGTAGGTTAACCACCAATGGGTATAGAATCTTACCGTGGCTCGTTATAATAAGGCGCCGTATTCTTTAGTGGGCGCTGAAGTAGAGCTGTGTTAACTACAATCGGTTTCTGTGTAGTATAGCGTCTTGTAGATACCTGCCAAAACAAAGATGGGGATTCCCCACCTCTCGAAGAGGCTTTCTATCAAACTGCTTTAAAGGACTCACTAAAGACCGCCCCTCTCCTGTCTCCCTTCGTCTGATGCTTCCCTTGCCCAGGCATCCCTATATCCCAAGATGTATGATATGGTATGATTGGTTATAATGCGCTTAATACCCAGAGGTTCCTAAGCGCGGACCCAGGGATCAAACCTGTGTTGCTCTGTGTCGTCTTGCTTCCAAGGGGAACATGTTGCCCCTGAGCTATCCTCCCGAGACGATAAACGCTAGGGATCGGTAACCCCTACTATTTAGCAGTGGACTGCTTGGTGTTGATGACCTAAAGACAACAGCCTTGTCTAGCTGTCTCCAAGTGTGATTTTCTAAGTGGTTCATAGTCCAGGGAAACACAAAATAAAAATACTCTTTACAAATTGAAGCCTGAGGCCAAGGATGAGGCAGTCTGCGGCAGTCTGCTGCCTGAGGAGGCCACACCCGCAGCGCATTGGTAGCCCCACACCCCTGCAGCCCAACATTGCTGTAATGTTCTGAGCCCTCTGCGAAGCCCAAGGCCAACAGCCAGACAACCTCACGGCAGTCCAAAGATTCCCATCTATGGACGCAGATGAATCCTAGATATGGCCCTGGGAGCCACAGCAAAGCACTAACAAACAAAAGTGCTTGTAGAGAACTTACTCCTTGGAGTGCATTTTCTGAGGCTTGTGGATTTGGAAGAATGTGTTGTCTTACAGTGAGGTGGGGGGAGACTGACTAAGGCAACCTCTTTGAGCCAATCAGGCGTAACCCGCTGTCGATCACTGCATTCATCACAGGCCCATCAACTATCACAGCCAATAAATCGGGGACAGGAAACATCAAAACCTTCCTGACCTATATTCTGAAATTGTCACCTGTAATATAAAAACAGCCCGATTCAAGTGACTTTGCTATTTTAAAATGTCTAAGCGTAAATCAACAGGCAACATTTCACCTGCCCTTGGCTTTAAAACATCAGCTTGTATCACTGCCCAGATTATGGAGGTCAATTCATTCATAAATGAGATTGAGAACCTGCTGGGTGACATTCACCATAAGGGAGATTCTACAAACAAGGAACAGCCTACTATTCTAGATTGTACTCCCAATAGCAAAACACTGCTTACTACAAACACATATCAATCTAAACAGTCCTTTACCAAAATAAGTGGCAAGTCTAATAGTACATTTAATGACTGTGAGCCTGTTGCGAACCTCAGAGCACCAAACTCAAGATTGGGGGGGGGGGTGCAGCTATATTATACCAGTGGAGATCCATAAACCTGGAGGAATAGAAAGATCTCCTACTGCCCCACAGGGAAATTATAGGGCATACTGCCCATCATATAATTGATGCAGAATCTGCTGTGGGTGGTTCCTATGGAAATATGGATCGCAGATGAGGTGCAAGTGTAAGTCGAGGCGCTAAGCCGTGTGACCTTGGTTCCTTTTTTCCTTTCAGGATCCGTGCTTTACTAGAAGTCTTGTTGGTTTTCCTTCATCCCGAATCCCACAAAGGCCTTGAGTTTTAAGCCTTGAAACAAGTGTGGACGCCAGATGTTGGTTTCCGACCCCTATAGAATGTTTATGCTGTCTAGCGGAAGGGCATAACACGCAGGGTTGAGGGTTGTCAGTCGATGCACCCTAAGGTGCTTCGAGAGCGTGCTGTGATTCTCTTCACCTCTTTCCACAAGGGAAAAGGCTTTCAACCTCTGTTCGAGGTTGGTGGGCATGGAGCATCATATATAACAATGTTCTTGCAACCCGCAGTGATGAGAAGAAACCTCGGAATAGGCCCTGTTCCTCCAGACACCATTCTTCATCGTCCAAGAAGAAAAGTCACTGCTTCAGGGACTCCTGAATAAAAGGCACCAGTTACCTTTCCCAATCCAATCCTCCAAGCTGGAGGAATGGGAGGTCTTTTGGCTCAAGTTGTTGGAAACCTTTGCTAAAACCCAGATGCTGACGAGTTTGGCAGCGCCATCAGGGTCCATTGCACTCGGATGAGCCGACAGAGACCCTCCCAAGGATCACTGCTGTACGCATTTGGGCTTGGATGCGGCTCCCAAGTCTGCTGATGCTGGTTGTCCAGACAGACCTCAGGCTGATGCTTTTGGGTCTCAGTGCTGTCTAGATCCAGAGTGCAGTATGAGTTCTGCGACATTTTCGATGATGCTCTGAAGCACACCCTGATGCCTTTCAACGTGGCGGTTGAGGCCCCAGTGTTGGCAGTGTGGGAGAAGCCCGCCTCGGTGGCCCCAAACAGACCATCTCCAGATGGATAACCCTCTGTATCTCGGAGTGTTACTAGAAGGCAGGGAAAGAGCTACCGCCAGGCATCACAGCCCATTCAACTAGGGGCATGGCCACATCTTTGGCACTGCAAAGGGGTGTACCAGTGAGGGACATCTGCCGGGTGGTGACGTGGTCGTCATTGAACACATTTGCCAAGGATTACTGCCTGGAAGTGTTGCGTGGCGCCCAATTTGGAAGGGTGTTTCTACAGAATTTTCTGCTGTAGGAACTTTCATCAAGCCTCCGCACTAGGTACTGCTTTGGGAGTCCATCTGATGAGCTGTGGGAAAAAGCAATCCATTGAAGGAGAAATTACTTACCAGTTAGGTTCTTTCTATCGATTCTTCTCCCAGTATGCCTCATCGCCCTGTCATACAGCCTTGCTGAAAGTGCCGGCAGAGTGTCTTGCAGTCTGTGCAGTCTGTGAAGGAAGTAAGCTGTAAGACTGCTTTGCCTCCCTGCTATGGTAACTTCAGACTTCGGCTTTTACTCAACGTGGGGTTTTACTACCTTTAGCCCTGCTTTCTCTTGTACTACACTCACACAAACGTTTTCTAACTTATGAGACTCACAGCCTGGCCCAGTAGACTACCATAGTACTGAGGTGGTACATCTGGTCCTTTGATTATTGAAACCGGCGGCTGCTGTTTCTACGTTCCCTGCTTGGAATCCAACTACTGTAACTACTGCATCGCTTTACCGTGCGGGTCGGTGGTTTGTTCGTTGCCGAGTGTGCAACTGGTTCTGCTGTTGCACACGTATCCCTGATATTTAGCGAGCCTACGAGACTTTAGAAATTACTTCAACATTACTTGAACTCTATTGTAGGAATTGAACAAGTCAAGTCATTGCTTTGGGACAGCATCGGGATTGTTTCACGGACTTGTTTTGTTTGAGATCTGCAAACTATACAGCATTGGGATATATTGTGCTTTCTGAAAACACTCAACCCTTTCTAACAGGGCGAGGACTGCCGGCCTAGGTCCTTTGACCCACACCGGGTCCTTTACTGCTTGTAATCAGCTAGTGTTCGAACTGGAGCTGTGCAAGTACAGTTTGCTCTACCAATGATCAAATACCTCCTTATCAGGCGGAGACTGCGGGCCTTGGGTCTTTGACCCACGTTGGGGTGTAGTCTTTGTACAACTAGCAGTACGGTTGCAGGCTTTGTTTCTATACGCAGTTCAATTGCTGTGTTCCAAACAGGACTGCGACTGCAGGCCTTTTCTTTGCCTTTGAGCCATTCCTGTTTGTTATGATAGTTGAACGCAAGTGTTGGTTCTTTTTATAATTTGAACTGCGCTGGCCTTGTGTATTGTGCTAGGCCCTAGTGCTGGGAACAAATTATGGTTTCTTGTGCTACTGCCTTACTGTCTTAAGTTAATTGTTATTTTGTGACAAGAGTAATTCGTGTTGGGGCGCCAGACGGTGACTGCGCCATTGTGCCTTTTTTGGTCTATAGAAGCCAGCGAAGTACGCTTGTAAATGAGGCACAGCTTCTAGCTCTAAATTGGGCGTATTAATACGCATTTTGGAAATGCTCACTCTTAGGAGTGGCTTTGCTCAGGGTGGTGCTTGCAGAAGGGGGGACGTTGTTCTATCCTCATCCGATTTGCAAACAATTAATGGCTATGAGGGGGGAGACTGGGACTTATTCCAGCTTACTGTGGAAACTGCCCCTGTGGATGGGGCTGTGATGAAATTGACAAACGTGAAGTGTTTAAGTGGATGTGTGTCAGCACCCACCATATTAGTCTCTAGGAAGGTGGTGAGATGTCATGCCTCGACTCCTCAACACACAGGACCAAACAAAAAAGCCACAGGCCCTAGCAGTGATAACTATCTCCCGCATTCGTCTATGGGATATGACTTGGTGGGATTGAAAGGCATTATGGAGGTAAAGACTTTCTGGCCCATAATTAGTTGACTTAACAACTAAAGTGGTTCAACAGTAAGCTATAGACCAGGCTTCAAGGGAACATGTGGACGTGCTGTCTTTGATCTCTAGCTTTTTTGGTAACGGCCAGGACTGGTCATGGCTACAACCGTCCCAGAAAACACTTGAGAACATTAGACAGGGCCCGGGACATGCATGACACTATCGAAGTAGAGGTGGTCTCTTGGAACACGTGCAGAGGTGTAAATCTAATAAAATTCATGGATAATCATAGTGGAAGGAACTCTCTGCATCAGTTTGTTTCAGGAGACCATGATTCAATAACACCTCGTACTCCAGGGTTTTCACGTCACTACTAGTCCGGATGTTAGAGGAATCGCGGGGTGTCCCAGAGGGGGCCTCGCTATTGCCATCGATTGTAATTTGCAGATCAGTTGGGAAATGGTCTGTAGAAATGAATGTGTTCTGGCTATTAGGCTCGATCTAGGTATAGTACAACCTCCCATTTTATTGGTAAACCTTTACTGGAACCCTGTGAATGTTGAGTTAAAAATGTTTGAGTGAGACTTCGCTTATGGTTCATGAGGGGCTGGGGAGAAAGAATAATTGTTGGAGTAGACTTTAACTCCTATTGCACTGAGGGAGCGCAGTGGAATGAAGTAAGTGTTACTCCTATTCACTTGCATCACAATGTTCTATGGGGTATGGGGTGGGATCTCTTACTTACAGAATGGGACATGTTCCTGCTGGATTGTTGCCCATCTTCCCCCTCTTCCTGCTTTACATGGAAAAGAGGCCCTTTGTCATCTAGAATTGATTATTTCTATATTTCGAATGGTCTCCGGTCCCACTGTATCTATTTGAACCATACTGATTACGGTTTGGGTGATCATCTACTTCTCTCTTTTACTTTGGTTTTTCCTTTTCCCACTTTTTCTGTCCGGCCTGACTTGGTCGGACTTTCAGTGACTGGGCAGGGGAACACTATCATGTGGGATTGAAAGTTGGTGGCCAAGTTGAATGGCCCGTTGATTACATCTTTGTCTTCTCGACCCTTGTTTTCTGATGACTTAGGCCGGCTGAGGGTTAAAATAGCTTCCATTATAATACAATCATGGCTTGTATCAACAAAGTTATAAATGAATGCCCACCGAATACTCCCAAAACTTATTTGGGTGATGTCAGAATTCTCACATCTAAGATCGCCAAACGGAGCCAATTGGTGGCTCTGCGAAGACTATCGCTTGATGATTGTGTTTATCGGGCCAAGAAAAGTAAAGTCTGTCAATCGCATAAGAATCTTGTTAAATCTCTTAAAATTGATTTCAATCTCCAGAGACATCAATACACCCATTAGTCCCTTTGTAAGAGCACGGATACTCATTTCTGGTCTATTAGTAACAAGACTTTGGGCACAGGAGAAAAGAATTTGAATTATCAGATATCATATCGGAACAATCTTGGGTTGAATTTTATGAGCAGAAATATTCTTTACCTCATAAGTTCATTGGTAGCGGGGATGATGATCTGGGTCATGTGGAGGAGGGTACCTGTCCGTGGGATGGGGAGGATATTTTGTGGGCCATCAATAAACTTAAAACCTCCCGTGCCCCGGGTCTTGACGGCATAACACCCTTTGTTTTGAAAGAATGCCTGCAGACCCGGGCAGCCATACTGAAACCACTATTTGATCTTTCAGACTCTTCTTATTCATGATTCGTGCACCCGATCTATATCCTTCCCATCCTGAAGAAAGGGGATGTATTAAATCCCAATAACTATAGGCCGATCGTCTTGATTGATGCGATTAGTAAAGTTTTTACAATCCTTCTCTTAAGAGATCTAAGCTCAGTAGTAAAAAAGGACAGCTTATTAAGTCAATTCAGGTTGGATTTAAGCCTGATCTGGGTACGCCACTTAATGCTACAATCATGTCCCATATTAGACATCAAGTCCACCATACTCAGGCTGGGAATGTATTCATGGCATCCCGTGATTTGACCAGTGCCTTTGATGGAGTCATCAGATCTAGGCTATGTAAGAAACTCCTGGAAATGAAGGTTTCCAGAAAGTTGGTTCAACTCCTTGCCCTTCTTCACACCAATGCGCCAATTTGCATAGGCTTGACTAAGGAAGGTTCCCTGTCCAGAGCTATAAGAACCTTTGTAGGGGTGAAACAGTGCTGTACCCTAGCTCCTATTCTTTTCAATTTGTATTTGTGTGATGTAGCTACCATCTGGCAACGTCCCTTAATCGCACAAGGTTAGGAAATATCAAGTTGGTTTGGATTGCCTTTGCCAACGATTTTATTATTTTTGATAGGTTTGAAATGCAAATTGAATCTTATGCATATGCTTTGGCCAATAGTCTACTACCCAATGCCACTAAATCCAAAGTCTTGGTTTTATCTAGGGGACATACACCTAAAATCGGAGCGTGGGTTATGGGTTAGGGGAAAAATAGAGCAAGTTGTAGAGGTGACCGATTTGGGTTATAAGCTTTCTAACAAGGTCTCTATTGAATTTTGGAAAATCAGTCTGTTGGAGAAGGCTTCTCAGCTGATCCCCCAATTTAAATTTCTACGAAATAGACTGTGTTCATTTTCCTTGCTCCCTCTTCGTTGTTACTATCTCGTCAAATTTGAACCTACAATCCTTTATGGTCTCGATATTTCACTGCATGAATTGGGTAAATTGGTCAGCTGTATCCAAGGAAAGCTTTGGAAGGAGGTATTGGGACTGTCTATGGAAGTGCCTAATTGCGTAATTAGACATGAATTATGCCTCACTTACTTGAAGGCGCGGTAAAGGTGGAGACAATTATCCATCTTTAGGAAAATCCTTGTCCCTCCGGTTAACTCTTTATATAAGGCATTGCATGTAGCGATGGAGGCAGGGACCGTTATCTCCCTTGAACAGTTCCAGGATGATTGGGATATTGGACCCTGGGGCTTTCTATGCTTGATTTAGTACATGGGCCTGTTAGAGTAAAGACTTGTCTTTTTTGAGCTATCTCGGTCGAAACTTTGGAAGAGCAGTTTAAACATCACACTCTCAATACACCACAGCACTTCCCTTAAATCCCAGACAAGTTAAGCTCACAAAATGAAGTGGGAGCAAAATGGCACTCCAGCAATTTAAAAGGGAGGGAAAGACAAAGTTAAATAAAAATTGAACCACACCAACAGTAAGTACTCAGGGCAATAGAACAAGAGGAACTACAGTGATAGAATTGGGTAGAAAAGGCCAAAGTCAATAGGACAAAAGTCTTTTGCTCAAGATCACACAGTTCAGGGTAGTTCGCGGTAAAGTTTGTGCCACGGATTTCAGATGAGGTTGGGTGGTAGAAAAGTTAGTTTAAAAAGAAGAGAAGGACAAGCCCTCGGATTGGAGAAAGAGTTCACACAATTTCCCCGTGGCTGAACGAAACGAGCAACTGGGTTTGCACAGTACCTTAAAATGGAGAAGAAGCTGTAGCTGAGGCGGACGTTCCTGGTAGTTCCTGCAGGCTCACAGTTTCTGAAGCAACTGTCTAACACGAAGTAGGAAGACTTGGAGGGTCCTGCACTACCCAGGGAAGAAACCAGCAGCAGAGCAAAGCCCTGAATAAAAGGTGCGCTCCTTAAAACCCAAGCAGGGTCCGACCTTCCTGGCTATCCGGCCCACTGTAGCTCTGTACAGCGAATTCGACCAGAGGAGGGGTCCTGGCTTGCAGTTTGGGCGAACTGGTTGGTCCCACCAGTTCAAGGGAAGAAGTTTCCTGGAGGATCCTCTCTGTCGGCGGATTCTGACGTTTCTCACCTGCAGCAGGGCTTCACCGGGCGGTTCAGTCATTGAAGGGGTCCTCTTCAGTCAGCTCCTCGTTGGTTCTTGCGTTCCAGTGGCGACTCTGCCTTTCCAGCCCCAGAGACCTGCTTTTTATGCAGTTTTCCCCCATTCCTACAGCCTGGCTGTCAATCACACAGCAGGGTGGCTGTCCTGGCAAGGACGGTCCCCTTAGCCAATCAGACAAGAGTGCGACTTGGGTTACCAAGGGAACCCATGGAAGGGGTCCAAAGACCCCTCCCTCACATCCTGCCTACCCAGACTTTCAGGCGCCTTAAGGAGGGCTTCTGTGCAGAAGCCCACGAAAAGACAGCGAACAAAGGAATCAACCCCGGTTTGGCACGCAGAGAAGAACATGAGAAAGACTTTAACAATAAGAAATGGCGACTAAACCCAGCCGGAGCCAAAAAAAAGATATTTGGTCAAGCAGGTTTATGTTTGAGGCTAATATAATAGCCTAAAACAATACCATGGTTATATAAGATAACCGCGGTAGAAAAGTTAGGGTAGTTACCACTGCCACCAGCCAAGTCTTAATTTAAAGGGAGCGAAAAACTGCCCCGCAAGACGCAGACAAAAAGGGATAGGAATGAACCCTTTCCAATACTACATGTAAAATGGGTTGTACTGGGCCTGTAGTTTAACCCTTTAAGTGCCATGGGTATTTATCCCCAGTGCCAGGGCCTTTTTTGGTGATTTTGGTATGTGGCCATTCAATGGCTTGTAACTTTTTTGTTACATGAGATATCTCGGCCAAATTTGGCTCCTTTTTTCCCCACATGTAGGCGGTCGTAACGCCACCCAGGAATCCCAGGTTGCTGTAGGGCGATGAGAGAAAATAAGGAAAAAGTGCAAAAATGTTGGGTTTTTTCAAAAAATGCCAATAAAATGATGTACAAAGAAGCTAGGAACAAATGGTTTGCTGTGCTGAGTTCCCCAATTTCGTGGCTTTCATGAGCAGGTTGAGTGGAAATGGAAAAAAAATATTTTGATGTGGTTATCAACCGTTTTGTGAGAGGTAGGCGATTTTTGCCATTTTTGCCAATTGGACATGCATGGACGGAATGGAAGAAAAGGGCAGGAAAGCCAAATTGGAGGACAGAAAGGCATATATTTCTGCAAAGTAGACAAAATTCCAAGTTTAGGAAGGGGTGATTTGCATAGGTCAGGCAACAACTAGGTAGGGGAAACTGCCATCGAATGGGGGAAAAGCAGAAAAATGACTGAAAAAAAAGGTAAGTGTTGGACATGGTTGGCTTGGTACGGCAATGGCTTCTATGAATTTTGAGAAAAGCAATGCTCCGCTACATTCCCCCGACTCTTGCAGTTAGGAGAGCATACAATTTTTGTAGTGTTTTTACAAAACAAGCAATACCACAAGCCAAACACTGAGCCATGGTACACAGGAGTTTTACGCTCACGGCCTGACCAGACGCACTTAGCATGTGTAAATTGGGAAAACCAATGTGGTGAGGAACGGCAGCCATACATTTTTTGAAAGAGCACAGGCAGACCTTTTCAAGGGTAGGTGACTTGTGCAGGTTACAAAAGTGTATGGTGGCTAAAGCAGCGACTAAATGTAGGTCACATTTGGGGAAAGAAAGGGTTGTGAGACAAAGGGCACCAGCAAATGGGTCAAAACGTTATGAAAACCACACAAACACAACACATGGCCTACCGTCCCGCGTTCCCACAGGTGTCCCGATGAAAACGGTACCTCACATGTGTGGGTGCACCTACCTGGCCGCCAAGGGGAAAGCCTAAAACACAAGTAACCCCAAGTCTGTTTTCAGAGCGAAATCTCAGACATTCTGCCGACCGGCACAACGTACAGATATGGCCCTCGGGTGTCCAAGCCACCGAGGAAAACAAGGAACCCCATGCATTTCCGAAAAGAGGACACCCGTGGGAATACGCAGAGGTATGATTTGCGCACATCGCCCCAGATTTTATGACCCAGACAGCTCTGCAAAGTCCGAAATGTCGGGAAAAAAACGCCTTTTCCGCACATTTCGCTCGATGCACCCATGGAAACACGCCCCCAACAACACATGGCCTACCGTCACGCGTTCCCACAGGTGTCCCGATGAAAACGGTACCTCACATGTGTGGGTGCACCTACCGGGGCTGCAAAAGGAAAAGGTTAACCCACTGGTCATCCCAAGCCTTTCGCTACTGCCCATTGTGTTCATGTGGGCAACCTACAGATTTGGCGCTAGGGCGTGGAAGCCAGCATGGAAAACAGGGAACCCCATGCATTTTCCAAAAGAGGACACCCCTGGGAATCCACAAATTTCCCAAGTTTTTATTAGCCACAATCCCCGACAAAGGGTTATATTTGGTGGGGAAAAAAAAACACAATGTTCACTTTGTCTGGTGTTCTGGGTAATAAATTCTGGGCCGCTTCGCGCAAGTCAGACCTCTGCGCATTCCCACAGGTGTCCTCTTTTGGGAAATGCATGGGGTTCCCTGTTTTCCTTGCTGGCTTTGACACCCTAGGGCCAAATCTGTAGGTTGCCCACATGAACAAATTGTGCTGTGGCGAAAGGCTTGGGGTTACTAGCGGGTTACCCCTTTCCTTTTGCGCCCCCGGTAGGCGCACCCACACATGTGAGGTACCATTTTCGTCGGGACACCTGTGGGAACGCGAGAAGGTATGACATTTGTTGGTGGCGACGTGTTTCGGTGAGTGCACACAGGGAAATGTATCTGAAATTGGCTGGAAATGCAGACAATTCTCAGATATTTCCCTCTGGCCACTTACCGAAACACACCGCCAACAACACGTGGCCTACCTTCCCGCATCGCCACACGTGTCCCAATGAGAGGCAGACCTCTTGTGTACAGGTGTGGTACCTGAGTGACAATGGGTACATCTTTTGTATAGTAACTTCTCTGTAGTGCTCTTAGGAAACAGTAAAGTACTGGTAGTAAGCCATTTCACATGCACCTTTCCTCACACTTCCCATACATACCAGACACAATGCAGTTAGACACGCAAGGTGGGATTTAGCACAAGGACAAACCTCCTTGTGTAGCACAAGAAGGTTTGTCCTTGTGAGCAGTGATGCCACGACAAGGCACCCAACGGATCACTGGCCATTCGTATCCTTTTCGTGTCTGCAGTCAGTTGGCATCCATTTCAGCAGTTGCACTTCTACCAAATCACTAGCACCAGTGCAAGTGTATCTACACATGAGCATATCTACACACTTATACCACGTGGACATGTGTGTACAATGCAACTGTGTCTCTAGCAATATCTTAAATATCATTTGGCATCAATTTTATAGCAACTGTGTCTGCATGCAAACTTTGTGCCTGCAATCACATGTGGACACTGATAGCAAGTGCATACTGGCTCACTTCGCTACCCTGCCCTACAGGCGCTATCTTCCACACCAGCTTTGAGTATGCCCATAGCAACTATGGGCAAACATTCTTATGTTCAACCGTACCCACACAAAACAGCCACCCTGCAACATGACAATCATTTCGGCAGTGCTGGAAAAGTCCATTCACAGAAATTGCAGCTGCATGTTCTTTGTATCTTTACCTAATTCACACACCAATCATATCCAATTCATTCCTACAGAAGACGTGTCACTTACACCACACATAACATTACTCGCAGTAAAACAATAAACAAGGCAGGATCTTACGAGGTACGCAAGACACCGCTGCCATATAGTTGGTGTCCAAGTACCACTTTCATGACACTTAGACCTCAAGGGAGGGAGCCAAAGTGGCGTGTATTATTTTGAAAAGACACCCCTTGAGTGGAGGGAACCTGAATGGTGTTCTGGTCTTCCACAACGCACGGCTTGAGTAGAGGGAGCGGGACTGGACTTTCTTTGCTTGCCAAACCTTAGGTGGAAGGAGCCAGATTCGGGTTCCTGCCCAAAGTACGCCGGAAGCGGATGGGGTTTTCCAGACGTTTTTTTTTTGTAAGGCAATCCCGAACAGGAGCAAGCTGCACTCCCATAGGGGAGTGACCCAGAGTGCTCCACCCTTCTTCTCCATGGCCCGCCTCAACTAGAGGTGGTGGAGTGGCATTCCTTTCCAAGATGCGCCTGCTTTGAAAGAAACAAGCATTGCGTTACTTTGCAAGGCACACCACGCGCAGAGGGAGCTAGACTGTCTTTTCCTTATGAGGTAGACCTGAAGTGAAAGGTACCGGGGGCGATGTCTCTTTCCCAGGCAGGCCTCAAGTGGAGGGGGCAGGACAAGCATTGCTTGCCTAAGCACGCGAAAGGGGAGTAAAGCAGAGTGCTGTCCCCACCTACTCCAAGGCACACCTCAAGTGGAGGGAGCTAGAGTGGCATTTCTTTCCAAGATGCGCCTGCTTTGGAAGAAACAAGAATTGCGTTACTTTGCAAGGCACACCACGCGCAGAGGGAGCTAGACTGCCTTTTCCTTATGAGGCAGACCTGAAGTGAAAGGTACCGGGGGTGATGTCTCTTCCCCAGGCATGCCTCAAGTGGAGGGAGCAGGACTAGCATTGCTTGCCAAAGCACGCCAAAGGGGAAAGACCCCCATGGCACAACTCAAGTACAGGGACTCGTAATGATTACTATTTCGCAGGCACGCCTCCAATGGAAGGAGCTTGATTAGCATTCCTTTGCAAGTCACGCTTTGAGCTGAGGGATCTAGACTGATGTAAATTTTCTTGGCAGGCCTCAAGGAAAAGCTACGGCTGTGGTTGCCTTTCCAAGGCAGGCCTCAAGTGGAGGAAGCAGGACTAGCAATGCTCATGAATGCACGCTAAATCAAGTGAAGTGAGTTGACATCATGTTGCTTTTTCATTGAAGGTATACCTCCAGGGCAGGGTACAAGAGTGCCATTCCTTTACAAGACATGCACGATTTCAGTGGCTAAGGGTCCCTTTCAAGGAATGATGGGCATTTTCAGAGAAATCAGTCGATCTCCCAATAATTTTCCTTTGTATGATACAAAAGGCAACAAGGCTGAAAGCAGAGGGCAGGCTGGGAAGGGCATTGAGGACAGTACACCCGAGTATCCTTCCTCTTTCCTTGTTTTGTACACACCTTACATTTTCGGTACGGTTGTGCCTTCGTGGCAGTGGGAGGAACATAATCACCAAAGTGTCGCTCTTGCAATCTGGGCACATCTTCGACCTCTGGAAAGGAGGAAATTTGTACATGAACATTAGCCAGAGATTGAAAAATTGCTAATTCAAAATCCAAAAAGGAGAGCTTGTTTTCTGGAGTAGCTGCACGGTACACCACATAAGCATTGTACGTTGCCATATGCACAATGTGTGTGGCTAACTTTTTGTACCAGAAACGCGACTTGCGTTCAGCGTGGTATGACTCAAGCACTTGGTCATTTTTGTCTACTCCACCCATGTACTTGTTGTAATCCAGAATGCAATTGGGCTTCAACACTTGCTGAGTCTGCCTGCGCAGAGGGACAGCTGAAGTACTTTCATCATGAATAGTACTTAGCATGTACACATCCCTTTTGTCGCAGAATTTCACTGCTAACAATTCATCCTGTTGCAATGCCATACATCGTCCCTTGGCCAACTTCTTACACACAAGTTGTCTGGGGAAGCCTTTGCGGTTACTGCGGATTGTACCGCATGCCAGTGTGCCCACATTGAACAATTCCTTGAACAGTGGAATTCCAGTGTAGAAATTGTCTACATACAAATGATGTCCCTTGTGGAGCCATGGTGTGAGAAGATCCCAAACAATCTTCTCACTTGTCCCTAAATGGGCTGGGCAGCCCGGAGGGTTTAGGGTAGAGTCTTTACCGGTGTAGACTCTCATGCTGCTGACATACCCAGTGGTACTTTCACACAACATGTACATTTTAATCCCATATCGTGATCTCTTGCTAGGAATGTATTGCCTGAATACAAGGCGACCTTTGAACAACACCAACGATTCATCAATGGATATGTTCTGGCTAGGAACTTACACCTGTGCAAATCGGTGAGTGAAGTGGTCCAGAAATGGCTTCAGTTTGAACAGCCTATCAAAGTTTGGGTCCGTTTTGGGTAATGCTGCCGAGTTGTCATTGAAGTGCAACATACGGTGCAGTGCTTGAAAGCGATTTCTGCTCATTGTAGCTGAAAAAAACGGGCAATAAAGTGGTGCTACAGTAGACCAGTATATCGCGACAGACGGCTTGTGTCCAATTCCCATGAGCAAAATGAGACCCCAAAACTGTCTCATTTCAACATCGTTTGTGGGTATCCATGCTTGTGCTCTGGAGTGGGTTTTCAGAGTGGGACCCCTAGACCTCATGAACTGTGCAGCGTATGAATTGGTTTGCTGAACCACATCTGCAATGAACCCATCATCAACAAAAAGGTTGAAAAAATCAATAGGCTGAAACCCTTCTGTATTCACTGTGCACCCTGATATACCAGTGAAAGGGGGCACAACAGGCTGAGCCATTGCTGGAGGCACACAGAGCGACTCTTGAGTCATGTCAGGAACTGCCACATTGCGTGGCCGTCTTGCACGTCCCCTCCCCCTTACAGGTCCCCTGCGTGTGGGAAGTGTGCGAAAAGGTGGACGCACTCTTCCTTCCTCTTCATCATCAGATGATGACGATGATGAGTGGGAGGAGGGACTTTCGTCAATGGCCATCTCACTTTCCCAATTACTTCCCTCCTGCCCCTCAGAAGCACTATCTGTTTCAGAATGCATGTACACATCTGTGCCTTGCTCTGAGCCAGACTCCATCACTGCAGCTAATGCCTCCGCACCAGACATTGATCGCTGTGAAGCCATGAGTACCTTCGCTATGGAACCCTTCACTGCCCAAAGACCAGATGAAGACTGAAACAATAAGTATGTGTGCGTCTGAAAGTATGGAACGTAGCACAGTAAGTGGAATTCAGTGCCACAAACCTACTCCACACAAGTACACCAAAAGGTCCAGACTTTGCTCACAAACTGTAGCAGCCCTCTGCAATATGACGTACTCCCTGCACGCTACAATAAACGGAGTAGTACTTTGCAAACACTCACGTGAAATGCTAAGGACCAGCTGACTGCTTTCCTACAAGTGGGTAGACAGCTACAATACACCTGCACCTAAAAGAAAGAGAACAAAAAATCTATGGACAATGTACTATTCCGCTAAACTGTACAGAAATACAAGCGTGGGGACGAGGATTTCAGCCACACTACCTATTCAGAAACAGCCAACATGCTTTGCCCTCCTCCATGGGATGCTTGTGGATGGGAAATCGAGGTGAGAAGCAACCATGCAACGTATTAGTGATTGGGTGAGTTGAAAAGCCATAGGCAATGAAGAAGCAGAAAGGGAAGATAAATAAAGTACACGGCTGGCCCTTCCGGGCAACTGCTGACACACTTTTGACAAAAACACCTGCTCATTCACATAGGGGTGTCTATTGTAAGGGGAAAGCTCACAAGGACAAAATTAATGCAAGGCCAAGCAAATTGATGTAGGCTGAAGCAAGTGGTGATGGGTAGCTAAGAAATAAGCATCACAAACATACTGAATGCTTTGACATGCCATGAATGCAAACAATTGCTAGGAAGTGGAAGTCTCACTGCCAACATACTTACTACCATTTTTATTCACTTTTCACATCTTCCAGTGCGTCCATCAGTCACTGGGCAAACCCCCCCTAAAATAGCGTCTGGGCAAAATCCATTATGTTTCCAATGAACAGCTCCATGCCTGTTTTGGAAAGGTGTACCCCATCTCTGTGAAACATCACAGCACCTTTGATATTGCCATGGTGAATGGTCCGTATTCTGGTGTTGCCCTCTGTCAGTCTAGTGAACTCGCCATTCAGTTTCCACACCGAGCGGTTGATGGCCCTTCTATTCCCTTGAGTTCTCCAATCCATCCTGGGAATCATCTGGGACCAGGCCACCACAGTGTTTGGAAACCTCTGTGCAATCCATTCAAGGTCTGCCATGAGCTGCTCCCGTACCCCCTTCCGTCCCACAGACGCAAAATCATTTCCTCCCAGGTGAACCACTATAAGGTCAGGGGGGGGGCCTCTCCTTTTGCTTGGGCAGCGATGATGGCTCCTCGGAGCTGGTGAAGGCGCATCCCCCCCACCCCAAACCAATGCACTGCAAGGCCATCCCTTCCAGACCCAGATGTAGGTGGCCCTCGGAAAAGTCGTGCAGCCCTTTGGATATAAGAGTGGCCGAAAATCCACACAACCCTCATCCTCACTAGGAAATGGAAACAGGAAAACCCCCATGATTATGGCTACACATACATTTTACCAAATTACACAACAATTGCGGCAATACATGACTCTTGTAACAATCCCAGACACACACTTTACCCATTCGGAAACCACCTCTCATTTGAGATAACAGTAGGTCGACACATGATTGCCACATTATTTTCAGGGGAAAGAGGTGAAGAAGATAGTATGTCACCTTGTGCCAATAACACAGTTGTGCTGGCGCAATTGTAATCAGTAAAAGTTGTCTGCTCCTGTGGCCCACCGCCTGCACAGCACGGTGGTAAGGTGACTTGCACATGCTACATCGTTACACTTTGGCAGGGTGACTAGTCTCACAGAGGATATGAAGTCCACAGGAAGTGTGCTTTGTACGCTCTCTGAATATAGGTACCCTGACAGAATGTGCCACATTTACCACAAATGGGTGCACCTTCAGACACTTTCAATGTGAGTGTTTCGGCCATAGCTCCAGGACCACTGGTGAACTTGGGGGCACTTCACTACCAAGGAAGGGAGGTGGCCAAGGTCACACCCATCACCCACCACCACCCTACATCGCTTCCTGGTCAGCACTACAGCTTTCCTCTCCTGGAAGGGATTGGACCCTGCCAGGGCACCCTGCACCCACTGCCGAATTTGGAGGACAAAATATCCACCTGGGGGACGGACGCCCAAGGCCAATGACACCCCCCCCCCCTCTCTAGGTACCCTGCGTTACAGTTTTTCCCCCTGCAAAACGATGGGGACCATGACGGGGCACACTGGGACCACTGCTGGAATTGCACCACAGAAATGGTGAACTTTGCAGTGAAAGGAAGGAGCTCTGTAACAAGTGTGCATAGCATGCTCAGAAAAAATGACCATCTATAAAACTACTGGAAAAAAAATTGAAAATTTGCTGCTACTTATGTCGGCCAAACCTTTCCTTCTGCAAAGCAGCCGCCTTCCTCAATGCAAGGCACACCCATCACTGGCCCCCAACCCTCCCCACTACCTTTTCCCACCCTTATCACTGACAATGCAGCCACAATTCTTTCCACCGCAGTAACCCTCCACCCCCACATTACCAAGTAATAAATGTTGTACTTACATAAGCCAGCAATAGCTTTTCAGTAGCCGCAACTGCAAAGGAAACATAAAAGAATTACATTCAATGCTTTGCCTACCAATAACACATCCAAACTGTCTGGCAACTATCTGTACATTTTTCACTTCCTTCCACCAGTTCCATGACACTTCTCCAGCATTGGATCTTTCATAGATTCACATGCTTAGAATATTCCCCGTCGTCAGACTGGGACCCTCGGTACACATATATAGCCTTTTCCTATAGGAAAAACTTCTGACACTTTTGTGTCCTATCTACGTCCTTTTAGGACCCGCCTACGCATGCTCCGTAGGTCTTCCCAGTATAAGAGGCCCGCCCCCGCGGCTCCCCTTCAGATTTCAACCGTCTCCAAAGTAGTGGGATCTCCTCGCGTCGTCTTACTTTTTGGTACAAGGTTGTGTACTGGAGTTGGAGTTCGAGAACTTTTCCTCCATGTCAGGAAAAGCGCTGTTCCGTCCATGCGCGACGTGCGGATTGAAAAAAGTTTACGAGGGGGACGGACATATGGATTGTATATACTGCCTCCACCCTCATCATTCGGCTGATAGCTGCGACATATGCAAAGGGTTTTCTCAAAAGACCCTCCAAGACCGAAACCGACGGCTGGTGGCATGGCTGAATGATGGAGCAGGGGCATACCCCCCTTCGGAGGTAGGCTCCACACAATCGGCGAAAACATCACACCGCGCTGCCTCGTCGGAACCACCGGCGAAGAAATCTCGACCGACGGAAAAAGAGTCATCTCGGAGTCATTCGGCTAGAGAATCCTCGTCGAAAAAATCGTCCTCTTCATCAAAAAAGTATGACAAGGAAAGGCCGAAATCCTCCTCGGGCGATCACCATAGATCGACCTCGAGTCGAGAGTCGAGTAAAGGCAGGCCAAGTGTGGAAAAGGCGGGACCGCCTAAACCACCTGCTAAGCCACCGTCGTCGACGGCGGTCCAGTCATCGGCCTCCACCCTGCCACTGACGCATGTGGTATCCACCGTCCCACCGACAACGACTGCGACGGTGACCTCGTCAACGGGGATTCTACAGGAAGCCTGGAGGCCTGAAGTTTTTGATCCGATTCCCCCGGATACTTTATTGCAAGAACAGGCTGTGTCGCTGTCCTCTGGTGAGGACGAGAGCGGGAGAATAGCTGGCCCGGCAGACCTCGGGCTACGAGTGGTTGACAAGTCGTCGACGAGGGGATCCGGTTTACCGGTATCTGCCCCTCTTCTCAATCCTCAATCTGTTTTGTCGTTGGAAATTCTGTCCACGCTTTAGTCTTTGGTACAGTCGTTGGACCAGAGACTACCTCAGGTAAACCTGCCACAGTCACCCGTCGACGAGCCGGGCCCGTCCCGTCCACCGACGCACTTACGCACGCCAATCTCAGCACTGGCACCCCAAGAGGAAGTTGAGCTGCCAGATTCGGAGTCGGACAGGGGAGCCATGTCGGATATCTCATCATCCCCCTCCAGTGATCCAACCTGTGAGACAGAGGTGGAGTTAGAAACCCCAAGAAGCCCAGCTCACCCATCCCCTTCCGGACGACATTGCATCATTCCATTCTATGATGGAGAAGGCGTGTAAGGAATTTGGTTTGTCCCAGGAAGAACAGAAAAAGGACTGTTTTTTGTTCGACCACATGGGTAAGAGAAGGAGGTCTGTGTTCTCAATACCAATACTAGACCACGTGTGGAAGGAGGGGTTGCAGACAATGCGTCACCCCTTTTCGGAGCCGGCAGTGAAAGGACGCCTCGAGAAAAAGTTTAAGGCTCCAGAGTCTACACCCAAGTGTTTATCCTCCCAACCAACGCCAGAATCGGTGGTGTCGGCGGCAGCGTCGAGGAAGGCGAAGGCCCAGCACAAGTGCACGACGACTCCTGAAAACGAAGCAAGACGCCAGGATGCCTTTGGCAAAAAAGTGCTATCCGTGGGAGCAACCACAGTAAAGGCCGCAAACTCTCTGGCTATTGTAGCCAGATACGACAGAGAGATGTGGCACAGGCTAGCGCCGTTGCTGGATCATCTTCTGGAAGAGCATAGGAAGGCAGCGATGTTACTTGTCCGAGAGGGTGAGGAAGCCTCCAATCACGCAATAAACATCGCAGTGGACCTCGCTGAATCAGGCTTCAAGCAAGTCAATAATGGGGTCGTATTACGACGACAGTCATGGCTCAAGTGTACCTACTTCAGACCAGAGGTACAATACAAAGTATTAGATATGCCTTTTGAGGGAGACCTTTTATTCGGAGAGAAGGTAGACGAGGCCCTAAAGGGAATGAAAGAGGACTCGGACACGGCACGTTCATTGGGTGCCCTCCAGAGTGGCAGAAGCTACAAGTCTTTTCGTCCCTTTAGAGGGGCTTCAGGTAATTCCAGATTCTCTGCGTCTGGAGACAGATCTTTTGGCAGGTCGGCTTACCCCTCCCAAGGGTACAGGTGTGCTTCCCAAACGGCAAACCGACGCCGGAACTTCCAGACGTCCAGGAAGAGACCATCCTATCTGTCGTCGTCGAGAGACAAACAAAATAAAGATCAGCAGTGACAGTCAACACACCGTTCTGGGGGGGAAGAGTGTCCGCATATGTCGACGAGTGGGAACGAATAACGACGGATCAATGGGTGCTGGACACTGTAAGGAACGGGCACTCTCTACAATTCAAGCACAGCCCTCCGCACATTCCACCTGCGTTCACCGCTCATTCCCATCTGAGAATACTGCAACAAGAGGTAACACTCATGTTAGCAAAGGGCGTGATAGAATTAGTTCCAACATCACAGAGAGGTCAGGGAGTCTACTCAAGATACTTCGTCGTAAAAAAGCCGAACGGCAAAAGGTGTCCCATTTTAGACTTACGAGATCTCAACAAGTCTTTAAAGAGCCTAAAATTCAAAATGCTCACGCTGCAGGAAGTGATCCGCGCCGTTCAAGAAGGGGATTTTCTAGCGTCCCTGGATTTACAGGACGCGTACTTCCATATTCCAATGTGTCGGAAACACAGGAAATTCCTGAGATTTGTAATAGGGCGGACTCACTACCAGTTCACGGTTCTTCCCTTTGGGCTCAAGACCTCCCCCAGAACGTTCACGAAATGCCTGGCCCCAGTAGCGGCCTGGCTGAGGAAGCAAGGCCACCACGTATACCCATACCTCGACGACTGGCTGGTAAGGGGATCCTCCCCAGCGTCGACCAACACAAGTTTGCAAGCCACTATGCAGCTTCTGCAACAGCTGGGATTTGCCATAAACTTCGAAAAATCCTCTCTGCAGCCATCGAGAACGTTGGTGTTCCTGGGGGCACAGTTCGAGACCCAGTTGGGGCTAGTGAAGCCTTCTCTCGACAGAACCTCAAAACTCAATCAGATGGCGGGCCGACTACGACAAACCACCAGGGTCTCAGTGAGGAAATACGTTTCGGTCCTAGGGGCCATAGCATCCTGCATCCATCTGGTGGAAAACTGTCACCTATTCATGAGGCCAGTCCAGGAATTCCTCGCGGACCGATGGACACAGGCCCAAGGATCGTGGTCAGACAAGATAACCATCGACGACAAGCTGCTTCGGACCCTTCAGTGGTGGCAGAGTTCCCACAATTTCAACAACGGTGTACCCCTACAGGAACCGGAGTTTCAGCGAACCATAGTCACGGATGCGTCCCTAACCGGATGGGGAGCTCACATGGGTACCCTTCAAATGCAAGGTCGCTGGTCTCCAACGGAGTCACTCCTACACATAAACATGTTAGAGCTCAGAGCAGTACGATGGGCCTTGAAGGCATTCCTACCACACAAGGGATCGCGAGTACGAGTACTGACCGACAATACGACGGCCATGTTTTATTTGAGAAAACAAGGAGGGACGCGATCAAGAACTCTTTCCATAGAGGCCCAGAAAACATGGCATTGGGCATTGAAGCACGGGATTTCCATCGTGGCTCACCATCTCCCGGGAGTGAGGAATGCGCAAGCGGATTCCCTCAGCAGAAGCATGGCCCAGATACACGAATGGGAAATGGACACACTTCAGCTGATGAAAGTGTTCGAGAAATGGGGTCACCCCCCTCTGGACGCTTTCGCAACCAAGGACAACAAGAAATGCGAGCAATTCGCAAGCAGAGGGCCCCAGGAGGGTTCCATGGGGGAGGCATTCTCCTTCCCATGGATGGACATGTTCCTTTATGCTTTTCCTCCGTTCCCCCTCATACGGAGGACAGTACATTGGATACGCAGATACAGTTGCCGGGTAATTCTAGTGGCACCGTATTGGCCGCGGCAACCGTGGTTCTCCGACCTGCTTCACCTGTCGCTGGAACTTCCAATACCGTTTCCGAGAGTCCCAAACCTTCTATCCCGGGCAAAGGCACGGTGTGGCATCACGACCCGGACAGTCTCAACCTTGCAGCCTGGCTCCTGACTTTTCGGAGTTCGGTGCTTTAGACGTTTCGGAGGATTGTAAAAAAATTCTGCAGGCGGCTCGAGCCCCTTCTACCAACAAATCTTACACCTATAAGTGGCAGAGGTTCTGTGAATGGTGTCGAGGACAGCAAGGCCTACAACCGTTGACGGTGATGCCGGAACAAATTCTACCTTACCTGCTTCTCTTGGCAGAGAGTAGTTTATCCTTCACATCGATAAAGGTGCACCTGGCGGCCATCTCGAGGTTCACGAGGAAGAGACAGTCGTCTCCTCTATTCAGCGACAGACTGGTGAAACACTTCATGAGGGGTTTATTTCATACTTTTCCCCGGGTGAAACGTTTCCCTCCAACTTGGAGTCTCAACACAGTGTTGGCAGGCTTAATGAAACCACCATTTGAGCCTATGGCCACGTCGGACATGAAATTCATGTCGTGGAAGTTGGCATTCTTAATTGCTATCACATCAGCTAGGAGAATCTCGGAACTGCAAGCGCTGGTCGTAGACCCGCCATACTTGAGATTCTTTAAGGACAAGGTGGTCCTGGCACTAATCCTACGTTCGTCCCAAAAGTTCAGAAAGTGTATCACAAACACTCGTCCATTGTTCTCCCTACTTTCTTCGCGACCCCATCATCGGCAGCAGAAAAAGCTCTTCATACCTTGGACGTAAAGAGGGCTCTGAAATTTTACCTTTTTCGTACACAGGAACTCAGGTCTACTCGACAGTTGTTCATCGCATATGGTCCGTCGACGAGGGGAAAAGCAATCTCTAAACAAGGATTGGCCCGATGGGTCTCATCAACGATTGCGTTTTGCCACTCCAAGGCCGGAAGGCCACTGCAAGGGCATCCTAGAGCCCATTCTACAAGAGCAACGTCTTCCTCAGCAGCATTGTGGGTAGGAATTCCGCTGACAGACATATGCCAGGCCGGGGCATGGTCAGTGCCCCACACGTTTACCCGCCACTACTGCCTTGCCAGGCAGCATGCGGACGAGGTGCAGATGGGAAGAGCTGTCCTGCGCCATCTGTTTCAGTAAGGTAAGCTCCACGCTGTGGAGAGTCAGTTTTTTCTACCTTTTGATGACAGTATACTTTATGTGGGTAAGGTTATATGAGTTAACTTATTCCTGCTGTACATATGCATTGTGTATTATGGTGAGGGTATATTACATTACTCTCACCATATTCTCACCGCCGTCTCAGATGTTACTGCTATACAATCTATTCTAAGCATGTGAATCCATGAAAGATCCAATGCTGGAGAAGGGAATAGTTTCTTACCTGTAACTCCATTTCTCCAGCATTGGTATCTTTCATGGAGTCACATGCGCCCGCCAACCTCCCCGGAATGCAATGTATTTGCTTAATAAGTTTAACCCTTCCTACTTTGGAGGGGCCGAAATCTGAAGGGGAGCCGGGGGGGCAGGTCTCTTATACTGGGACGGCCTACGGAGCATGCGTAGGCGGGTCCTAAAAGGACATAGATAGGACACAAAAGTGTCAGAAGTTTTTCCTATAGGAAAAGGCTATATATGTGTACCGAGGGTCCCAGTCTGACGACGGGGAATATTCTAAGCATGTGAATCCATGAAAGATACCAATGCTGGAGAAATGGAGTTACAGGTGAGAAACTATTCCCTTCTCAGTCATCTACCACTACGGAAGGCTAGACTACACACGGATTGGAAATGGAAATAAGACAAGTGGGCATATGGCATCCTGCAGAAAAAAAATAAAAATAAATAAATCTCGGAAATCTGGCACCAAACCATCACTGTTTGGAAACCTCTGTGCTACCCATTCCAGTTCCTCCATTAGCAGCTCATGTATCCCTTCCCCTCCCACAGACGCTAAATCATTTCCTCCCAGGTGCACCACTGTAGGGTGGGGGGGGTTGCATCTCCTTTTGCATGGACATCGCTGATGGCTCCTCTGAGCTGGTGAAAGCGCTTCCCCCTAACCCCAAACCAATGCACCAGGAGGACATCCCTTTGAGAGCCAGATGTGGTTGGCCCTCGGAAAATCGTGCAGCCCTTTGGGTAAAAGAGTAGGCAATTATCTACACAACCCTCATCGTCACTATGATATGGAAACAAGTGAACCCCCATGAATATGGCTATACATACAGTTTACCAACTAGCTGAATGATTGCGTGAACACATGGCTCTTGTAACAATCCCAGACACACACTTCACCCATTCGGACATGCACCTCATGTGAATTTACAGTAGGTCATTACGTAATTGGAACTTGTGTTTTAGGGGAAGGAGGTCTGAAAGAGGTGAAGAAGACAGTGTGTCACCTTGTGCCAATAACACAGTTGTGCTGGGGCAATTGTAATCAGTAAAGGTTGTCTGCTCCTGTGGCCCACTGCCTGCACTGCACAGTGGTAAGGTGACTTGCACATGCTACACCATTACACTTTGGCAGGGTGACTAGTCTGACAGAGGATATGACCTGTGCAGCAAGGGTGCTTTGTAACCTCTCCGAATATAGTTACTCTGACAGAATGTGCGCCATTCATTACACATGCATGCAAATTTGGACACTTTGATTGTGAGAAATTGGGGTGCAGCTCCTGAAGTACTGGTGAACCTAGGGCCATTCGACTACCAAGGCAGAGAGGCAGCCAAGGTCACACACAACAACCACCACCACCCTACATCTCTGCCTGGCCAGCACTGCAGCTTTCCCCTCTAGGACGGGATGGGGACCGTGCCGGGGCATCCTGCACCCACTGCTGCTTTTGAGGGAAAAAATATCCATCTGGGAGATGGACGCCCAAGGCCAATGTCTTCACCCCCCACCCCTCCTGCCCCTCTAGCTACCCTGCGTTACAGCTTTTCCCCCTGCAAAAGGATTGGGAGCCTGGCGGGGCTCACTGGGACGACTGCTGGAAAAGGACCACAGAAATGGTGATCGTTGCAGTAAAAGTAGTGTTCTCTGTATCAAGTGCGCGTACCATGCTCAGAACAAAATGACCATCTGCATTACTACCGGCAACATTTTTGAAAAGGAGCTGCTACTTATGTCGGCCAATTTTTCCTTCTGCAAAGCAGCCACCTTCCTCAATGCAAGCCACTCCCATCACTGGCCCCCGAACCGCCCTACTACCCTTTCTCATCCATACCACTGACACTGCAGCCACAGTTTCTCCCACCACAGTAACCCTCCACCCGCACCAAGTAATATATGTGGTACTTACATAAGTCAGCAAAAGCTTTTCAGTAGCCGCAACTGCAACGGAAACATAAAAGAATTACATTCAGTGCTTTGCCTACCAATAACACATCCAAACTGTCTGGCATATATCTGTACATTTTTCAGCTCCTTCCACCACATACATGAAACTTCTCAGTCATCTACCTCCACAGAAGGCTGGACTGCACAGTGATAACAAACTGGCATAAGACCAATGGGTGTATGGCAACCCCCAGCACACAAAAAAAACATTGCACAGATCGCTAAGTGGCAAACTTCCCTCCCAGGGAAACAGCACTGTTCAGCTGCACTGGGGGGCGTTTTGTGCGCTACCCCGGCAAGTGTGTTCCTGGCCACCCCAATACCTCCCCAGAGCACCCACTTCCTTCACAACACCAACACTACAGGCCCTGTTCACCCCCATCCCAATAGCAATGTGCCCTCCACCCACTATAAAATGTTGGAATAACCAAAATTTCATACGTACATAACAAGGGAAAAGCTTGAACTGCTCAAGACCTGTAAAGGGAATAACAAAACATATATTATCTGTGTCAGCCCACCCAAATACCAGACCACCCATATTGGCCCCCCCTGTTGCATTGGCCTGTACGTTTTGGGCACCCCGGCGCCAGACTGGCACACCAATGTGCCCCTCTCCGCCAAGGCAGGTATAGTAAACGAAGAACACAATTCAAAAGGGCAGGCGGCCCTTTTGCGGGGGCGGAGGGGCCCCCTACACCGCTGTGGAAGTTTCTAACATGAAGGGGGGTGCACCTCTCCACCACCACCCCAATTGGAGGGGCGGCCCATCTCATGTAGCCCTCCCAAGGGGCAGATAAGGGGGGAGGCTGTCCTGCACTCCTCCCTGGGCTCAGGCGTCCGTTCCTAGGAGCAGATATCTGGTCCCAGGGAGGGCTGCATGACATGGCACCCACTTCATTGTGGGCGGGGGGGGTTAACGCCCCATTCCATTAGAAACTTTCCTGACTCTTTGGGGTGCCCCACCGCCCCCCCTAAAAAGCGTTCCAACATTTTCACTTATTTCCTTTGGTAACCCAACTCCCCTTTGTGCACAGGGGCACATTCGTGTGCCAATCTGGCGCCGGAGTGCCCAACCTTACTGCCCCATCTATTGGGGGTCCTGTCCCAGCATTTTTGGGGGCCCTCTCCCCCCCCACCCCCAATGGCTGGGGGGACACATCATGCAGGCCTCCCTGGGCCTCCTCCAAACGGCTGCGTGAGGTACACCACACCCCCATTTGGGGTGAGGGGGGAGAGGGCCACCCCAAAAGGTGGGGCAGGACCCCCAATAGATGGGGCAGTAGGGTTTGGGCACCCTGGGGGCAGATAGCCACACTAATGTGGCCATCTGCACCAAGCAAAGTTGGGTAAACAAAAAACAAAATACAAATTCATAGGCTTCTTTTTAGGGGGGGCTGAGGGCCACCCTAAATTGGCAGCGAATGATGCACCGCAACGGGGGGTAGCCCTCCCCCGCACCCCAAATGGAGGGCCCCACCTCATGCAACCCTCCCTGGGGGCAGATAGGGGGGCCCCACCTCATGCATCCCCCCCTGGGGTCAGATGCCCCTTCCTAGGAGCAGATATCTGCCCCACCTTTTGTGGTGCCACCCCCCCACCCCCAATGGCTGAGGGACACACCTCATGCAGGCCTCCCTGGGCCTCCTCCTAACGGCTGCGTGAGGTACACCCCACCTCCATTCGGTGTGAGGGGGAGAGGGCCACCACAAAAGGTGGGGCAGGACCCCCAATAGATGGGGCAGTAGGGTTTGGGCACCCTGGGGGCAGATAGCCACACTAATGTGGCCATCTGCACCAAGCAAAGTTGGGTAAACAAAAAACAAAATACAAATTCATAGGCTTCTTTTTAGGGGGGGCTGAGGGCCACCCTAAATTGGCAGCGAATGATGTACCGCAACGGGGGGTGGCCCTCAACCCCCCCACCCCAAATGGAGGGCCCCACCTCATGCAACCCTCCCTGGGGGCAGATAGGGGGGCCCACCTCATGCATCCCTCCCTGGGGTCAGATGCCCCTTCCTAGGAGCAGATATCTGCCCCCAGGGAGGGTTACAAAGGGTGTCCCTTTCTACTTCAGTTGGGGGGGGGCATCCCTCCCCCCCCTCTCATTCAATAAAAAATCTATGGTGGCTAGTGGCCCCTCACCCCCACCCCTCTCCCCACCCCCTTTCCACATCATTTCAATTTCTTTTTTTTTCATTCCCCCGGGGCAGATGGTCAGCCATCTGCCCCAGGGTTCTCATGCATGTGCCCCCATGCTTTGGGGGCCGGGAGGGGGGAGAGGGCTGCTTACTTGAGGCAGCCCCCCCCCCCCTCACAAACAGATCCATGGTGGTCTAGTGGGTTGCTGGTCACGGATCGAGCGCTCTGCGCCGATCCGTGACCAGCAATGCCTCATATATGTGGTGTCCTAGGAAAGGGGGAACCCCCCCTTTCCAAGGACACCATTTTTTACAAAATCCCTGGTGGTCTAGTGGGCCCCAGGGCCCCAAACCCCCTCCCACCTCCCCCTTCCCTCTGATTTATTTTTTTTTCCTTCACACCCGTATTCACCCCTGGGGGCAGTGATCATCTGCCCCCAGGGGTCTCTGCCGCTGTGGCCCCATGCCTTGGGGCCACGGGGGAGGGGGGCCGCTTACCCAGTAAGCAGCCCCCTCCTCCCCCTGCGTCACAAACGGATCTGTATTGATCCGGTGGCATTGCTGCCCGCGGATCGCGCGCCCTGCGCCCGATCCACGGGCAGCAAAGCCACACAATGGGTATCGTTGTAAAGGGGAGAATCCCCCCTTTCCAACGATACCCGCCTTGATCTCCGGCTTGAAATACAGCCGGAGATCGAGGCGGACAAAGAAGGTCTCTTACCTTCTCTCTTCCCCGCAGCCGAAAATGGCTGCTGCGGGGAATTTACTTTCAGTTTCACACCGACGTGCGTTACGCACGCTGACCTGAAACTGAAGGTAATCCAGCCCCCTGGCAGTGAGGGGGGACCTCCCCCTCACATAGCCCGGGGGTTGGATTACAGTTTTGAGCGATCCCTGCTTTGCAGGGATCGCTCAAAACAAGGTGCTGAAAAGGACGAGCTATCTCGTCCTTGGCACTGCGTGTGCACTGTCAAGGACGAGATACCTCGCCCTTGGCACTAAAAGGGTTAAAGAGACTACATAAAGTTAATGGCAACTTTACATGTTTCTGGGAGACGGTAGTCAGTCCCAGAAAAATGGATTCAGAGTGAAGTCTAAAAGACAACCCTGTGTTACTGCACTGAAGGTGCTGTGTAAGACACACAAAAATGGTGCTCATGGAGTAGGTGAGGCTCCGGAGCCCAAATTCACACGAATGGTAAAAACACACACAGCAAAACACATGTAAGATTGGGGAAAAGGCTCACACTCTTACCAGGTGAAAGAAAATAAATCCTAGAAGTCCAGCAAAGCTGCTGAGGGACTCATTAGGTAAGGGAAATTAGCCATTTATGAGAATTTTCCCTAACACAAAGTAAATAGTCTTAATGTCTTCTTGGTGTTTTTAATCAATAGCAAATTTCCCAGTTTCACTGGTTATAAAGTGATGCAAAATAATGTTTCAAAATACAAGATTTGAAAGCTGAGGTTGTGCTCCTTTCCCCTACACTTTTTATCCCAAATTGCTGGATAACTCAGGAGGAACTGTTTCTTAGCTTTACAGTTCTTATGTCCTACCAGCTTTGCATGCTCTGCTACCAAGCATAGGACTCCTTTTATCCGTCACAGGGGTTTTGACCCTCTTTATTCTCAAACTCTCATGTGGGTGCGGGACCCAGACTCGCAAAGTGGCTTGCTTCACTCTCCTGCCAAGCCAGTGTATTCTCATTGACTGTCTCTTTTCTCCTCACAGTGCCCCAGACCCTCTTTGCTTTAAACTTTGGCTTCTTGTATGGGTGCGGGTCTCATACTCGCATTGTTGTATCTGCTTGGTACACTCTTCTGCGAAGTATAAAACTGCCTCTCATTTGTCTCCCTCTGACTTTCTAAGGTTAGGGTATCAGACCCTCTTCCCAGCTTCTGGGTTCACCCTGTTGCTTCCCAGGACCTCTACGACCTCCAGGGCAACTTGCATACTTGTCTGTTTCCTTCCCGTAGGTACCAGTGGTTCCCGGGCATCTGCTTCCCTTCTTGAGGCTCCAGAAGCTTTCGGGTATCTGGCAGGGTCTGCAGAGGCTCTGCAGTCTTCTGACGCTTCCCGTCTGTGCGGTTTCTCTCTCCTGCGCCCCTGCTGAGGTCCCTTTGAACTCCCACAGTTTACATTTGTAGCCAGTGCTACTGCCTCGCTGACAGTTCCTCCTAGGAGGGGGTCTCTTGGTCCCTCCAGTGAAGAACCCTCCAGCTTCCCTTAGTCCCCCTCAGATCGCTGGGGCTCAAGGGTTTCCCCTCTCTCTGGAAGTCACACTGGCCCACAGCTCTCTCAATGCCCCTTCAGCACAGCATTCCTGCTCATTGCTCCTCCAGGGAGGGTTTCTCTCATACTTCCTGAGTCTGCTTTCCCTTCTATACTGGCTCTGGCCCATAGGACTTGGGGAAACATTAGACTGCTGAATGTGGTTCCTAGAGGTAATCCTCAATGCCTCCACACTGTCACAGTACTCATCTTATGGCTCCCTTGTGAGTCATTGGGGGGTCGTCTTAGTCACATTACTGGGAATGGTATCTTCACTTGGGTAACTCCTATTCTTCCTCATCCCAGTACTTTCTAGGGGAATGGTAGGGTGACTACAATTTATGAACCTATTAGGGAAGGGTTTGTTATTAGGATTGTAGGAAGGGTGTCTTGGGTCAGGTGATGGGTGGGGGTATCATAATCTTACGGGATGCTAGTGTCTAACCCCATAAGGGATTTCCTCTCCCATGTGGTCCTCCCCCTGTGTACCACCCCCAGGGGAACTGTTTCACTGTGGTCGCACCAAACTGGCCACATGGGAAAGGTCTCCCCTTTGGGGTGAAGGAACAACCTCCTCAGATTTGTCGCAGCATTCATGCCTCTACCAGGGCTGGCAGGCCCAAAGATGGTACTCCCTCTGGGGAGGTCGAGATCCTTTGCGGACGCTTCCAAGGTGGAAGGTACCTAAAAAGGCGAAGTTGTCAAATACTCTGACTTCCTTGTCAACGAGCGCCACAGAGTCTGTCGTCTGGATTGGTGACAGGCACGAAAGGGTACCCCGTCGATGAAACATTGTTGATGGCCATCTGCAGCGTCGTCGTCAATGACGACCATGAAGACTTCCTCGCCAACGACACCAAGACCAAAATCGTCATCGTCGACGAAGACTCTGACATTGTCGAGCATGCTGTCCGCCAGACCGTCCGTACCGGTTTTTGTCACATCTACAGGCTCGTCAACAACGGCAGGGACAATCTCAACAGGCACGTTGACTGTCTCAAGGGTTGAATTGCCTCTGCGCTCTGTCAGCCCCAGCTGGGTCTATTCCATCTGCACTGCTTTCTCAGGTGGGCCTGTGTTAGGCACCTTCCCGAGAGGATCCGGCAGAGAAAGGGAGCCACCTCTAGATCTCCTTTCTACTAAAGCCCACAGGGCACATCAGCTGCATGCCAAACAAATGGGTGCTCCGTTTGAGCCTATGCAGTGGACATCTTTGAAGTTCCTCTCGTGCAAGACTGCCTTCCTATTGCCGATCACCTCAGCTTTTCGTCAACTTATCGAAGGCTTCCATCTCCAGGTGGCTCTACGGCTGTATCATGCATTGCCATCACTTTGCCAACAGACCATTGCCAGGGAGGCAGAGGGCCAATTCTACCAGAGCCATTGCTTTGACTACTGCGTTCCTCTCTGGTGTTGCTCTGCTGGTTATCTGCAGGGCTGCTAAGTGGAGGTCTACTCACACCTTCACAAGATTTTACTGTGTCGACCAGTGGTCGAAGTGTACAAAAAGAAGTAGTGGAACTATGTTCCCTGCTGGTCGGCCCCGCTCCCCACAAACCCCATCCCTGCTCCCCTTCCACACACAATCCAACCCCCCCCCCCCAAACAAACGCACCTGCTATTTTTGGGAATTTGCACTGACGTTCAAGCTTCAACTTCTTCCTACACTTTTATTTTAAAACTAAACCATTCTAGAACGGTTTCCTTTTAAAATAAAAGTATAGGAACGGTAAAACTTAAAAATAAAAAGTATGGGAGCACCGCTCATGACCGCTCCCGCCAACTTCGACCTCTGGTGTCGACGGAGATTCCAGGGAGGAGTCTTATGTCAGACAAACGGTGCTTCTCAACCTGTTTTCTCGAGGTGAGTGTGTTCCAGGGGTACATTTTACTGCATCTGTTGACCCTTGCCACCTCCCGTGGTTGTATATATGTACTGCTGTGTAATCTTATATATCGCATTCTGAGAACAAGGGTTATAGGTAAGTAACTTGTTCCTTCAATAACATAGGGCAAGACAATACAAGAAAGAAAATGGAATAATCCATGAGAAAGCACATTCACCATTAATCAACTTTCACAGATAAGGGGCGACATATATTCCTGTTGAGGATGTGAGGTCTTTGCATTTTGAAGATGTCTTGTCCCACATAAAGTGGTATCTTTTTTTTTTTAACTCTACCCATCAGCCGTATACATTCAGGGACTACCAATCGTTGGGCTTCCCGCAGAGTGGGGTTCCCCATGACACGCCCGATGTTTTGCCATAAAGGCACCCCAATCCCAAAAGTGGATATATCATTATGCCCCAGGTAAGTCCGATTTTGCATCAAATAAACAACCACACCTTCTGTAGCCAGTCTGACTGATCAGGGACAAAGGGTTGTCTCCACTTTTGTGGCACGGCTATTCTCCCTGCACATATAAGGGCCTCCCACATTCTCAGCAATCTATATGATTCATAATGCATAGGCAGCATTCCCAAAAGAAGTGTGAGCAGTTCAGGCTCAACAGTTCACCAGAAAATGTGAATCGGAGGGCATGTCGAACCACATATGAATATATGAATGGAAGTCCCTATCTCCCCACAACCCCTGGTGCTGAGTGGTGAAGCCCCTGGAACCATCTTAGAAATCTTTGAAGTTTCCCTATGTTAACCATCTAGGACCTTAACATTGTGTTAAATTGCATGTGTGGAAAGTTTACTATGGAAAGTGACCCTGTATATTTTCTCATATAACCTTTCTGGCATGGTGATCCCAGTAAGTTTTGAAGTTCAGCCTCCCCTTAATTGTGTCCAGTACCAGGGCCTTAAATAACTTGGAAACGATCCTTTCCTGGATTATGCCTTTTCAAGGACCATCTCAATCGGCATGAGTTCTTGGAGCAGATCCTCCTTCCACCCTGGTCTCAGAACCAATCCTTTAAATCTGAGATATTTGCATTTTCCAATATTTTCCTTCCCCAACATCTCCCGAATGTCACTAAAGTCCTTACATTTATCACTGAGAAGAGATGACCCACTCTCTCGAAACCTATGTTTGATCACTTCTGGGTCCTTTTTACCCAAATTGATTTGGCAGCTGAAGATTAGGGGCCAACAGGCTCAAATATAAATCTCTATTCATCCTGTTATTTCTTCATAATATCCAAAGGAATCCCAACGTAGGATTTTCACATACCTCTCGAGGTACAGATGTAGTAAGTGTGCATAAAAAGTCCCTGACCTTTTTCGGATACCTAAAGCAATCTTCCAGATACGTCCAATAAGTCCTCAAATCATCCATCATGTGTTCCAGCATCACCCAGAGTTGTTCTGCCTTATAATATAAGAACCCAAAACCTCCCCCCCCTTAGGAAGCACCAAACCCCTACATGCTATATGAACCCTTTTATTCTGCCACACAATGCTAAAACACATGCTGTGGACCTCCTCAAAAACATGTCAGGCAATGGTGTGGGAAGCATCATAAACAAAACTGTATTTTTATTGCCATTTTAAAACATCATACAACCTCTAGACTACTCCCAACCCCCCAATCCTCACCCCTACCCTGGGTTCACGCAGTGTCCTAGCATATAGATTCCAGCTGTCATACGTGTTTCCTAGGCTCCTATGGGGCCATATCTGATTTCCATATGTGTTCACTTTAAGTCCATGTAACGCTCACCTGGTATCCAAGGCGACGTCACTCAGCCTGTTCTGACCTCTTACGACCTCAAACCCTTCCCTGGAGGCTATTCGACTGGAGACTGGGCATGAAACACAGGATTGGTAGACCTTAACTCGCTATTGTCTCTGTGTGCTTGAACCCCTTCTTCCCCGGGGTCCAAACCTTCCCTTTGATCCACAGCTCACCTTGTTTTCTTGGATAGTGTGTTCTCTGTCCTGCTGTCAGCGCAGGGGCGCGTTGATTGATGCATGCTCTTTGCTGCCTAGTTACTTAACTGGCAAGAGTCCGACAGGTAAGTATAATGAGTCTTTTGAACAGTTCTCTAACTTTGTTCCTTTCCTTCCTTAGATGATGGCCGGCGTCCAGGTGCTGAAGGTGAGTGAGAGCGTGATGCACCCCTTTCGTATTTGCATTGAACTGAATTATTTTTCTGTGTCTTTTAGGTGCTGCAACGTTTTCAGCGTGGATGCCGGTTATGAAGAACAAATGCGGTGGGTAAGCGCGGTATGCAGCGCCTCTAGATGTTTCCATGCTAACCTGGAGTGTCTTTTCCCTCTTGCAGATGGATGAGAAGTTCCGGAGTGAATGTAAACGTCCCCAAAAACGCACCCCCCTTAGTGAGAGGCAATAAAGGACACACCCCAGGAGGGGAATGAGACCAGGACCAAGCGCGGGTGAGATCAAAAGGGCTTTATATAGATCAATATAGGGCATGCAAATGACTCTGAAAACTCAGAGCGCTCTGTCTGACAATAGCAAAGACAGGCCTACTTATTTACAGAACACGTCATGGGTGACACAAGCTATAGGGGACACATAATCGTGGGGATTGGGTGGTGATGTGTAGGGGGTATACACAGTAGAGAGTTGCTCTTCCAGGATTGGCTGACATTGGTGCTGCGCCACGTGGGCTTAGAAGGTCAGCTGGGCTCATCGGGGTGGAGTTCCGGGCCGGACATGCCTTGTAGCGATGATTAGTAACTAAACTGACATTTGCCCTTTTGGCCACACATTCACACCCATTTGTCACACTTCATGCTTCCGTTGGTTTGTGATTCTTGCAAGCACTGACCTTAGATCAATACGCAGACAGGAACATTGATATGCAATCTGAAGTGTCCCAATACATCAGCTGTGAGGATACCTTAGGTTCAAACAATCTGGTCCCATGTGCATAGTCAGGGGCTTGGGAGGGGTCACTTGACCACCCTGTCTTGGTAGATTCGGTGAGGGATGGTATTACGATCTGGTGGTACAAGGGTGGGTGCCCCCCTTTTGAGGGCCATTAACTAGGGGTCGGCGGAGATACCACTGGCCCATGGGGGGCATGTGACTAGTGCCTGAGAGACGGTGGGATTTAGGACCAGGTAGCTCGTAAGTCATGGAGTCAGGCTGTGGCGGCCTCTGACATGGGGGAGGCGGATGCTTGAAATGGGTCCAGCAGGGTCGGGAGGGGAGGCGAGGCTGTGCTGTTTGAACACCAGCTATCTCTGGAGGGCCTGGGCAGGAGGAGGGGAGATGGCCTTGCAGCTCTGTGCGCGGCATCCAGCACAAGGCGGCATACTGTCCCGTGGGTGAGGGGCGAATAACAACACGTGGGGTCTCTAAGAGGACTCGTATGCATTTGCATTAGAAGGGATACTCACTGGGGGCCATACCCTTTAGCACAACAATTCACATCTATAGTTGACATACGAACATGAGGTAGTGTTAGGCAGGTGTATGTATAAAGAGGGAAACACATGTTATTGCATATTGTCATCAGCTAGCCAGTCTTCGTACATCTTTACATTATAAACAATATCTGTTGCATATTACTCTTTACCCATTCTACTTCACATTAGCAGCGAACGTTAGTCAACATGACATATATTACATAAATGGTTTCTACACATTACAAGAGTTTTCTGGGTAGATAGGGGTGTAGGGTGCCACACAGTCTAACGCTGGGGGCTTGGTACAGGGTCAGGGCATGCAGGTTTTGGACTGGTTTCAGTTACTTCCTCATGTTCCAGTTCATGGCTGGGGGAATGATGTACTGCGGAAGGTTAACAGCTACAGTGTTTTATTGTGTTGTTTGTTCGTGTCTGGTGGCTCGTGAGAACGAGTCCTCAGCGGATCTGCCATGCGGCATGGGGGTGGGGGAAGTGTGGGCCTCTGTGAGTGCGGTCGAGTGGGGGTCAAGCTGCAGTTTTCAGTGTGCTCGTTGGCTCTGCCTGGGTTAGATCTGAACGTTTCTAGCAAAATGGAGTCGGTTTAGTACAAGATGGCGTCTGTGCTCTGCCACATAGCGTGGTAGTGCAGCCTCACGTGTCGGTCTGCAGCTGCCCTGCCGCCTGGACCCGGGGGCTGGTGGGCTGCCAACGAGTCATGAGTCTTAACCAGGGTGGGAGATGCAGTGGGAGGGGGGGGGTCCTATTGACCTATCCTCCCCTACAAGAGACAGAGTTCCCCCAGAGCGGCTGGGATTCAGGTAAGCATTTGAAGCTCGTACAGTATTTAAAAATAAGCGAAGATTTGCAAAATGCTTACTAATGCCTTTTTTCTGTTCTTTTCCCTTTTCCTTGGGAAGTGTCGTGCCGGGATGGGAATGACACCGCCGAAGATGCCCGCAGAACAGAAGGAGCGATGAATGATGGGCAGAAGCTCCGCAAGGTAAGGCTGTTCCTAACGGTGTTCTTGTTCTTGCAGGAGCTGAGCGCAGAAGAAAGATGCATGCCTACTGATCCGAACACGGTGAGTGTCACGCTGCAGGCGCAGAAAACGCAAAGCATATTTCTCAGCCTGGGTGTGGCTTAAATAGTCTCTGGGTATCCCAGGTGTCTCTGGGCTGAACCACACCCAAAAGACTAGACTGCACATGCAGTTCTGGGAACCAAAATATGTGGGGTCATCCATCTTGTCCCCATCAATGCACTACAAGTCCAATCCCCAATGTTATCCTATAGGAGTGAGGGTGGTCAGTCAAAAAACCGAAAACAAAATCTCGAACTGCAAAAATATCGAATCCAAAATCTCGAAAAACAAAAATCTCGAATTATTTATTTATTTAGTTATATGTGTTTTTGGGGTCAGGTAAGTAAAAAAAAGGGTTAAAATAAAAAAAATAGAAAAAAAGGGGGTTTGGGGGGGAACCCCCCCATTTCGAGATAAAAACGTATTAAAAAAAAAATTCGAGATTTTTTTTTTCGAGATTTTGTATTTCGGTATTATCACTATAAACCAGGAGTGAGTGAGTCTGGTGCCACAAGCGCCAAGTCTGACTCCAAGTGGGTCTTTGGAGAGATGGAGAGGCCCTTGAGGGCCGTGTAGGTGATCGTGGCTTGGCTCCAGCCCGACATCTTGGAGGGATGGGGACATGAGGGGCAGGAATCATGACAGTCCAGTATTCTGAGGTTTTGTGGGCCGCATTGTTGCATGTATTCACTTTTCAGGTAATCAAACACTTCTCCCCAGTCACTCCTGAATTTCTGTGCTTCTCTTTGTATCCGGCATGCGATCCACTCCATTGCTGCTATATCCCAAAGTTTATGTAGCCAGATTGTCACTGTGGGTGGATTTTTTTTGTTTCCAACTTTTGGCTATCACCTACCACACTGCTATTAGTATCGTCATCAGGGCTCTCTTTTGGGGTTTCAAGATTTAATTCAATTCTGTATCTAGTAGGCCACATATGCTTTCTCCCAGGGAGAGTGTATGCTAATTATCTGACCCATAATGTCCTCCCAGAATCTCTTAATCTTTGAGCAGTCCCACCATATATGCTTCCAGTCCCCTACCTCTTTGCATCCCCTCCAACTTTCCTGGGAGACTGTATTATACATTATATGTAGTTTATAGTGTGTGTAGTGCCATTGTAGCATCATCTTTTACCATGCCTCTTGTAGTTGTATGGACCTGGTCTTTTTCGAAATGTTCCTCCACAGCCCCTCCCACTGCTACTGTGGGATAACTCCTCCTATTGTTCCCTCCTAGGCTTCTTTGTATAGCCAGATCTTATGAGCTGTGCAATCCTGTAAAATGGAGTATATGTTTGACATTCATTGTTTTTCCACAGTGTGTGTGGTTATATACATTTCAAATCTCATCAGTTGTCTGGTCAATGCGTGACGTGTCTCCAGTTGTCTTAGCCAGTGCCTCAACTGTGTATATTTGAATCCATCCGTTTCTTTTATTCCCATATGTACCTTGCATTGTCCGCACGTTGCTACCTCCTCATCCCACACCATGTCTCCTATTTTCAAGCACCCCTGTTTCCGCCATTGACTGAATTTTCCCTTTTCCATACGCAGGGAGAAGCTGGGATTCCCAAACATGGGAGTAAATGGAGAGGAGCATGTTGATAAATGACCCTTCTTTAGCCATCTGTCCCATATGTTGCACGTTGTCTGGAGGACTGCACTACGTCTAGCGCTCTGGGGCCTAACTTTCCCTGGTAGCCATAATAGCCCTCCCTGATATGAAGGGAGAGCAACTGCGCAAGGTGGTAGGTTACTCCTTTGGTAGGTCCAGTTCTAGCACTTCTGACTTAGCCATATTTATTTTTAGCCTCAAGGGTTTTTTCCTGTACCCCAGTAATGCCACCAGTGCCGGGATTGGCGTTTCTGGTTCCACCAATGTCATCAGCATGCCATCTGTGTATGCCGCAGTCTTATGAATTTCCCCTCCAAACGAGACACCTTTTTATATTTTGGTCTTGTCTAATTGAAGCGAACAGTGGTTTAGAATAGATTGCATATAAGAGGGGAGTTGAAGGGCACCCCTGCCTTGTCCTCCGCTCTATTTGGATTGTATTGGAAAAGTGTGCGTTGATGGCTAAACGTATCGAGGGGTCTTTATAATTTTCCTCCACCATTCGAATAAATCTAGGTCCAACCCCCATGTGTTTCATTGCCTTGGTCGCCGGGGTCTGTTTGTTTTCTGTTTTCTCTATAAGGTGTATGACCCTTCTCGTATTAACCCAAGTTTGTCTCTCTAAAATAAAGCCTGATTGATCTTGTCCTATCACATAACGAAGTGCGGTTTTTAACCTGTCTGCCAGGATCCCCATATATATTTTAACATCTATATTTAATAGCGCAATGTGCCGGTAGAAGCTGCAAATTAAGTCTTTGTTCAGTTTCCCAAAGAGAATCACCTTCACCTCCGACATAAAGCATGTTATTCTCTCCTCATGCCAGAACGAATTGTATCGTTTCGTTATAACAGTGTACAGTCTTTACATAGCATTATGTAAAATGCCGCCGGGTACCCATTAGGGCCTGGCGCTTTGTTGCTTGGGAGTAGCTTCATCATCTTTTTCTCCTCCTCCTCTGTTATTTCCTCTTCTAGGTTTTTCCTGCCTTCCGGGGTCACCTTTGGCATCTGTAGCTTATCCAGGTGTATCCTGTATTATTTGCTGATTAGGCCACTCTGAGGAGTAAAGCTGTTTATAATATATCAAATAGGAGTTTATGATGTCCTCAGATTCTGTTGATACTGAGCCATCTGTTCTCTTAATTTATTTTATTTTTTTATTTGGTTAGTTAAAATAAGTACATTTAATTTTATACTGGCTAGATAAAATATGATATATGGAAATTGATCTTTTCAAGCCTTAGCTGGGTGTTAAGGTAGCAATAGTGCATTTTCTTGAAACAATATTACATGACCATGAAGACTAAACATTACTTTATTTAGATCTGCTATTGTTTTGATTACGGTTTTCGCTTGTATTGGGAGTTGGGTGTTGATTATATGCTTTGTTGTTTGAAGTGATTGTATTTTGTGAACATAATGTTAGTCTTCATGGTCATGTAATTTTGTTTCAAGAAAATGCACTATTGCTACCTTAACAGCCAGTCTAGGGCTTAAAAAGATCAATTTCCCTATATCATTTGGTTCCATCAAGCCATTTAAAAGAAGTGATTTCTCAAAGACCCTCAGTCGTGTTCTTAACATAGAGCACTCAACCATTAGATGTTTTAGAGTCTCAATTTGAGAAATATTTAGGTAGAAGCAGCAAGAATTCAAAGATATTTGCTTCCTTCTAAACAATACCTCACGCGTATGCCAGAGATTGAATCTAAAACGCATATATTGTCTGTATATGTGAGGTGATGGGCATTTAAGCAAGTAGTCAGCCATAGATCTAAATTTCTTATGCCCAAAAAGGGAAACATCAAAATCTTTATATGCTAGACAGCTAGAGTAATTACTAATCCAATTATATTGGAAAATGTTGATTTTAGCACACCCCGGATTGAGGATCATCATCTCCACAGATACCGAAACATCAGCTAAGGCATTGAGTACAAATTTATGCCAGTTGATTGATAATGCATTTTCCGATTTTAAGAGATGATAAGCTACAATACCCAAAACATTAGGTGTTTCTAAATTCAAAAAACATTTTCTCAGAAATGCACACTGTTTCCACAAAACTTGAGAATACGTTGATGGGTATCCCAATTCAAAACGTATCGATGATAATTGGGTACAAGATGGTAGCTTTAAAACTTGTTTCCAAAACTTGGCTTCAAATACGTCCCAGACCTAATGCTTTCTTGGTAACATAGCTTCAGCTCCATAAAGTAAAGTAGGGATGACCTTCTGCTGATGAAATATCGTTATATGATTAAATTAAAATTTACCAAATTTGTATACAAGTAATTTAGCTTGGGATATCAAACCTTGCAATTTGCTCTTCAATTCAAGTTCATAGGTGACACCCTTACAATAATTAGTAAATGACACCCCTAGATATTTATACTGAGGAACTATTTTTAATTTGCAACCCTGTAAGATCCACTTATATTTTTTTGTTTTTTTTATTTTGAAAAAAACTTCAGTTTTGACATAAAGAAAAAACTTTTGTTTAAAAAAAAAGTTCCATTCATCCGTTAAATAAGATCCATTCGACTCACACTTCTCAAGAACAAAAGAAAAAAACGATTGAGACTTTGTTTGGAAATTCCATAGGTCCATTGGATAAAGAAACAACCATACCATTCACACTTCTAAAGGCAAAAGCCAAAACAGAAGGAGAAAAAAAGAAAGTCTCAGGCTTCTAAAAACAGTCTTTCACACAGCAAGTGGTGTCAGATTTGGCTCAGCCAACATTTAGTAGATCAACGAAATGTCGGCTTCATAAGCATAGCTTAAGGAGGGAACTTCAAGAGCGCATCCAAATAATTCACAATGGCACAAGCATGTTTGACATTATTGCCAGAAGAAATCAAACACCAGCAGGCAGCCATATCTTCATCTAAGGGCGCAAATTGACCAAGATGTGTGGAGCGTAAGTCGCAGGTAGCCTGGCAGTCCAAGATTAGATGTTTCAATGATTCAACTTACCATGACAGAAACGGCATAGGTTATCTTTTATCAGTTGGTCTTTTCTTTGCCATAGGATTTCCTTAGATTTCAAGATGTTCAATCGAAATCTAAGGAATTGTACGCGGTAATAGCGGGAGTAGCAGCGCAGCAAATGGGGCGACTGAGAATTACATTTTTATTGTTAATTGCCCAGCCAATTAGTTGAAGATAACTTTTTGCGTTTCTCTAAATTGACAATCCATGCCCACGACTCAAATTTTCTTTTTGCATGTTGTGGTCGGATGAACAAGTCCTAGTTACTAATTGCTGCCGCATCGACCAATCTTTGCACTCTTAATCGCCATTGGTCCAGTAGGCAAACGTTTTTAGTCTCATGTTTATTTGTGAATATATGGTAGGCCGAAGCCTTACTATCCACTGTCATCTTTCGCATTAGCGAGATTGATTTCCATATCATGTGGCTGTACAGTGAATTCAGTGATAATTCATTGCATAAGGATATGAGTGAAACACATCGCGGAAGGTTGAGGGAGCGCCGCCAGAAGCGGTCCTCAAAATGGTTCCAGGTTTGCTCATTGATATTCCAGCTAGCTTCAGCGCCGAAGGTTAATATAGGCACTACCTTTTGCAAGTAGCACATCAAGATGGGTGCTAGAGAAAATTTACCAAAGCTTTTGTTTATTTTTGCGGCTTGGAGGGCTAACCTTGAGGACTTCAATTTCAAATCCTTTATCCATTGCTGTTCACAAATTGAGTTATTGAACTGGACTCCTAGGTCACGTATGGAGTCGACTGAAGACAGAAGCTGGCCTCCAACCGCCCACCTGAAGGCTCTATCTTTTCTACTGGACACTGTTCCAATGGACACAATTTTGGTTTTTCCTGTGTTTATTGAGAGTTTGTTGATAGATAGGTAGTCGTAGAGACAGAGAAGTAGGCGTTGCAGACCAATCTGGGTTCTGTCCATCAAGACTAAGTCGTCTGCATAGGCAATATATCTTACAGGAACCTGATTTATTTTAGGCGGAAAGCAGTGAGCTTGCTCAAGGTAGGGCGGCATGTCCGTCAAGAATAATTTGAATAAGTCAGCGGCAAGAGGGCACCCCTGCTTGATTCCCCTTGTTGTTGGAATTGAAGCTAATAGTTCTCCACTCTTGTTGAGGCGCACCTGAATCGAAGTATTCGAGTGGAGAGCCATTATTGGGTCAAGGATGCTAACTGGACAATTCCATTTATGCGATTTTGACCAAAGCAGGTCGCGATTTATACCGTCAAAGGCCTGCTTCATATCAATGAATGCTAGATGGATTTTAGATCTAGCTTTCTGGGCTTCCAGTTTTAAGATTGTTAGTATCGCAAGGTTTACATCGACACCCACGCCCTTTGAGAAGCCAGTTTGACGTTCATCAAGAATACCAGCACCGTGTGCCCAATTCACCAGATTCAATTGTAAGTAAGAACTAAAGATTTTACCGATCGAATCAAGCAATGCAATGGGGCGGTAATTTTGTATTTGTATTTGTATTTTGTATTTATTTTATTTATATAGCGCACCAGGCCCAGGGGCAACCGGGCCTTTTCGGGAGTATCCCAACTGCCCTTCTTTTGAATGGGAACCACGATTGCTGTTAGCCATGACTCTGGAAGTTGTTTATGTCTAGCAATTTTCCCGAAGAGACACTCAATAAAAGGCACCCACATCAATATATTTTTCTTGAGCATCACGTTGCTGATCGTGTCAGGTTCAGCAGCACGAGAATTGTTTAGCATCATGATTGCTTGAGTTATGTCGGCCTGCAACATGTCCACATCCCAAAGTCTGGCTTCGACCCTGAGGTGTGGTTCAGGTTCAGGGTTCACGCTGTTGAAAACTCTGGAGAAATGAGTGCACCATCTATCACCTGAGATGATATTCTGGGTCGAGTTTAAGCTGTTCACATTGCCCATATTCAGGATTTTCCAAATGTCTCGAGTGTTTTTCGTAATCGGGAGCTTCATCATTAGTTCTGCACGATCTTGCTCAACCATGATTCTGTGAGACAATGCCCAGTTCCTGTAGATTGCACGTCTTGCCTTCACTTCTTCTAACATCTTGTGCCTTGGGATTTTTTTTATTTTTTATTTGTCTCAAGTCTCTTCTTAGGTCTTTCTTTTTCTCATGCAAGACCTTACTGAACAGATTTTTGTGGCATTTGCGTTGTTGACTTGAATCATTGTTGTCAGTTATATAGATTGATAGTAAAGGAATGTAGTCCACTCCATATGGCGAGCTCGAAAATCGTTCAGAAAGGCATCCGATCTGAGTGACACTTAACCGTAGGCGGTTTCCACCCATATTCATCTCAACTGGTAGATTATATAGAGCAGCAGAAGTTGTCACTGCCAAAAAACATCCATGTTCCAGCAACATATGATCACTATTAGACATAATTTGAGAATGCAGTGTGGTAACCTTAGACTCAAAGTTTCTTGAGACCCAAATGTAGTCGATAATACTATGCAAAGGATCGCGGTGCCAGGTTGGTTGCGCGGGGATATCACCACTTACAGCACCATTTAACATCACACAGTCACGCATTTTCATCGCGTTTGACCACCTTTGCTCTCTCTCCGCCAGATCTTCTTTGGTGGTCTGCATGTAACTTTGGGTTAGTTGATCATAAGTAAACCATGAACAATTTAAGTCACCACAGCATATGATTGTCAGGTTATTATACCTCAGTATTGCATCGTCCATTAGTGTACCTATTGCATTAACGAAATCCTTATCGTTCATTTTTGCAGGATTCCAATAGCAATTGATGATCAAGAGGGATTTTTTTGCCTCCGAGTTATCGCTCAATGTGTGCATAGTTGATCCTTGCACAAATGGATTATGATTTGAACATACTGGAGTTGACCATTTTTGAGACAATCGAACCATGGTTAGTAGGGCCGCACTAGGTCTACCTTGTGCATTTTCAATAGCTGGGTTAACTAACATGGTGTAACTGTCTCTCAGGGGAGCCTCAAGGAGCCACGTTTCTTGTAGACAAATTGCAAACAAGTTTTCAAGGGGGACTTCAAAGTCATTAAACAGGTGGTTGAAGCCACGAGTGTTCCAAGACAGAAAAGAGTAAAGTGCCTCCTGTGGTTCCAGTCATAGCTAATCCTGCACGTGTTGTCTCGGGAGGTTAGCTTGTTTGACGTTAAAGTTTCCTGGATGACCATTTGTTGAGGCAGAGCTCAGAAGATTCCGTAGTTGAGTCACATCCACTACGTTTTTTGTGTTTGGTTTGTTCTCGATCCTCTCAAAGTTGTTATTTGAAGCAGCTTTCCCAGGTTCAAGGGAAATGTCAAAACCAAACATCAGAAGGTCATCAGCAGCTTTAAGAATCATGTTGCGAACCCCAGCTGATTCAATGTGGAGCAAGACTGCATCAGAGCACTGCTCAGTTACATATTCGACGATTTTGATATCATCTGAATTGATCATGCGAAGCAGTGGTACATATTTAAACAGCCTCAGCACATTTGCACGGTTGAGGTTTAGCTCAGTATCATCACCATGGATGTTTTGTAATCTTAATTTAGAGGTATAGTTCACTGCATGATGTAACTTATTTTCGTGGGTCCACTTATAACAGGTTTGTTTGTGGTTAATCTTATTATTACAGACCACAATCTGGGTTTCATCAGTGTTTATCACCAGATTGTTGTCATGTGCATAACTAGCAAGCTTATGAAGCATTTTTTGTCGCCCTACTGGTGTTTGCGATAATGTCAGATCATCTGCATACAATAGGTACCTTATTTTTTGCGTATTCATGTTAGGGGAATCTCCGATTGTATCTTCAAAACTTGCTCCGATATCCAATATAAAGAAATTAAACAGGAAGGCGGTGAGAGTGCACCCCAGTTTAAGACCTCTTTGAGTGGGAATCATAGCGGAGAGTTTTCCATCTAATGTTAATCTAACTTGCATAGATGTTTCCTGATGAAAATGCATAATCAGTGCAAGCACAGATGAAGGACAGTTATGGGCTTTTAATTTGTTAAATAGCGAGGTTCGATATATGGAGTCAAAAGCTGACCTAAAGTCTATACATGCTAAATAAAGTGATTGCTTCTGGGCTACAAAGTGTGATTTAATCAAATTAAGGCTGAATATATTTGGGATGGTACCTATGCCGGATACAAAACCTGCCTGGAATGGATCCATAAAATGATATTTTGCTGACCATTCATATAATTCTCTTAATAATAGATGGCAATAGATTTTACCTGACACGTCTAGCAAAGAAATTGGTCTGTAGCTGGAGGGACTCTGGCGATCACCTTTTTTTATAGACTGGTAGAGTTATGGAAAGAGTCCAGAACTTGGGTAAAGATTGTGTTAAATTTATAGCTGAAAAATCTTAAATAAGATGGTGGCCCAGGGCTCTGGGTGCTGTTTTAGTATATAATTTGACAGACCATCAGGGCCAACAGCTTTGGAGTTGCTTGCTTCATCGATATAAAATAAAATATTGTCCTTATCAAATGAAAGTAAAACATTTTTGGGAGAATTTAAAAATGAACTTTCAGAATTCTTGAGGTGAATAAAGCTCACTGAAATGAGATATCCACTTATCTTCAGAAACATTACTTAATTGACTGGTTAATTGAGGACCATGTGTATTTTGATTTATAATGGACCACTATTTTAGCCATATTCTTAGAAGCAATTGCAGATAGCATGTTGGCTCCATCACGTTGGTACTACTGGGCTTTATGGTTTTTCAACCAGTTCTTATATGTATTTCTTATTTTTTTAATGAGTACATCTTTAATAACAAAGGGATACGCTAACGCCGCCCTTAGATGAGATCGAAATAGAGATTTTCTTATTTTTACCTCATGATCAAATATGTGTCGATGGTGATATTTACTTTGAGGCCCCCCTTTGTTTTGATGAAAAAGCTGCATTGTATCACTATATACAATTCCCACGTTACTAGGTGGACTAGAACCAGACCCCAAAGACTCTGCTAAATAGGTATCAAATTGACATAAGGCACTCTGACCATCGGAGACGATTTAGCCCTGGATTTACAATCATATAGCTTTTACAATATGCAGTTGGTAAATTCACATTTACACAATCACATGGCCATTTCATTTTAAGCATATTCTGATCACTTAAATTAGATTCTGATACAGTGAATTCTGAAACCTTCAGGAAAAGTAATGTCATTCACATAAATGTAGTCAATTATTGCTACACTATTCCCTCTACTCCAAGTCGGCTGGGGGGTATATCAGAATGGTACGAACCATTTAACATAAAAAGGTTTAACAAGGGGGTTCCAACAAAAAGATCTCCCTTTGTCATATGACATATTTGGCTGAAGGTAATTGAGGTTGAAGTCACCTGCTAGTATAATTTATGTTACCGTCTTATCACATGCAACTAGATCTAATAATGCATTTATATAATCTATGAAACAGTCCTCTGAAATTCCCACCGGGTTCCAGTAAACATTTATCACAGCACACAGTCATTTGAAATTTAACCTTAACCAATAACATGTAGTTATTTGGGGCTGCCCAGAAGTCCACTTTAAAAACGCTATCAGTTTTTACAGCGGTTAGCAGACCAGCAGAGGGTCTCCCTCGTGTAGATTTTATAGCCGGAATAGTGAAGACATCGTGTTTATCCCAGGATGGGGTCATGGTAAGCCATGTCTCCTGGAACAACACAATGTCAAATTTACCAATTTGGCTCTGATCAGTATTAAGGAAATGGTTAAAGCCCCTAGTATTCCATCTTAAAAGGGAAATATCCACATTCCACTCTGTCACTTCTAGCTAGTGTTGGTTACTTACACCAGTACAGTGACAACATTTATAGTAATGTGAATTCTGCTTTACTTTCTGCTGGGGGATGGAAGATGATATTGACATGCACATCTCTTGTGAACCAACCTTGCATTCGGATGATGAATCTAACTCAGCTGAGAATGCAAAACCCAGCTCATGTAAGAATTCTTTAGAGGGCCAGATTATATTCTGAATTACCCTTGACTTCATCCAAAGTCTTACAGTTGATAAACTTTTATTACTCACAAACTCCACTAATTCAATATCAGAGGAACATATGTCCTCTAATTGAGGTAAGTCGGAAAATATAGCCATCACTGAACTCAATCTTCAGGGTTTTCTCAGTCGAAGGTTTTTGGGATTTACTCCCTATAGGTAAGATTGAAGGCCCCCCCCCAATGCCTTCAATCTTCGCTAAAGCAGATTCAATTCAAAGCAACATTTCGGGGGGTAACTTGGAGGAGCTCAATTGCTCGCTAGGGCGGGACAGTGGATGTTTAGATTCAGGTATAGATCTGCGCACAGGATGGGCTGAACTGGATTAGACTGTAATTAGCACCAATACCGTTTCCGGGACACCAGACTCCCCTGAGAAGACAGGTGCTGCAGTGCCTGCCAGGAGACTATGGATTTGGTTGTTATTTTGTCTTTGCCTGTACTGAATTATTCAGCACCCCATTCACTGGCGTAATACCAGGCGAATGACGAATATCACAATGGGAGTCTAAGGATATTATGACAGGATAACTTGCCATGTAGGCATCAACTTCTTTTCGTATTTCCTGCCGATGAAGGTCACAAGAAATCATTTCTTTTACATTCACTCTATCTGGTTTTGTCAAACAGGCCTCGGGGATTTTAGGGACGCCAACTTTTTTGCAGCAACGCCTCTTTGACTAGATCATCTAGTGGTGCATAAGCCAGGTGATGTTCATCAATGAAAGTCTTATTGGTATTAAGTTTGGCTTGTGATTGCATCCAACATTTTTTACAAATAGCCTGAGAGGCTCTTTCGCCGCCTTTTTGGGTAGATTGATTGCTTTAAAAAAAGCTTTTTTCACTAGAAGCCAAGAGGTTATGTCTTGGCTGTTGATTTTTAGTCAATTTGGTCTGAGGCTTTTTTTTTATTTTTCCTGAAGGCTTTGGGGTAGAGATAGTATAATCCTTTTTCTTGGAATTACCGTCAATTATGTGCTCGAGTTCATCTTCACTTACCCCACTACCACCAGGTTTCACCAAGTGTGAAGTGTCTGATATATCATAAATAATATTGCTGATACAAGGAACCATGGGGACAGGTTTGTGTTTCTCATTTGAATTTGCATTAACTGTCGCTGCTACTATAGGAATTTCATTAAAAGATGCTTGACAAGCGACAGATCTACAATTGATATTCATTTGTTCGACCCTCGTGGCTGCGGCTTTTAGGCCTTGAAATAGGCTGACATCATTTTGCCAAATATGTATTTTTTCTATAGAAGTGCCTTGACTACTCGCTTTAGAATCCAGTGAATCAAATAATTTACTTAAGGATTGAATAGCCAGATAAGTAACTTCTAGAAATGTGTCATTAGAAGACCTATTTGGTGCTGTGCTCACGCTTACCAGTGACAATTCAGGGCGCTGCAGAGTAAGTGGAATAAAGGAAGCAATTGAATCGGAGCCGGAATTACTGACATTCGAATACAGCGCCGGAGATGATAACAAATTAGGAGCCATTAGGTTTGAGGCCTAAATCAATTATGGGCGCATCATCTTGGACCAGAGAAATTAAACTGACTGCTTTTTCTGCTGCTGCAGCTGTTGAAGGTATGTTACTCAAGAGCACACTATCGCTCAATGAGACGTTTTCGATAGATCTGTGATCCCCGATGTTCTGTCTTGGCATCAGTGATGGTTTATTTGAAATTATAGTTCGTTTTCGAGGGCCCGAATTATGGACGCATTTTACACGAGGGAGACTAGCAATTGGACTAGAGGCGGTGTCAGGGCAAAATACGTCTTCCACAAGGTTTATCAGTTTCATTGTTCTTGCTGGAATGAGGGTGTTGATCGTGGGTTGGTCCCTACAAAACAAGCGAATATCGTTTGATTTTACTGGATTAGCCGCTAGTTTGGGTATCTTATGGCTCAGTCGGGTTGGAGATGTTAAACAGGGAAGACTTGCTGTCTGATTACGGCTGGTTGAAAAATAAAAGTTTTTCCCCTTTTCTGACACCATAGGAGCTACCTTACAGGGCATGACAGATTTCAAAGTCCGCACAGAATAGGACATACTATAGATGTAACTGTGCCGCAAAGACACCTCGCTGCCTTGGCAAAGAGGCCAAGAGGTACTTCACGGTACTTCTCTTAGTGCGCGCACGCTGGTGCGCGCGCACTGTAGCTTTTGTAGGGACGAGCCCAAGTGGGCGTGGCTTGAGCCAAAATGAAGTAAACAAAGCCTAAATTAGGCTCTAAGAAAGTCATAGGAAACAGGATACAGTCCACGAGGAGCTCCACACAAACAGGACTTGAGGCCAAGAGGTACTTCACGGTACTTCTCTCGGTGCGCGCCTGTTCTCTTAATTCTGTCTATGTTGTGCTTACAGCTTTGTTGTTTCAATAGTCTCGCTAGCATTCTGTCTGCCTTGTTTGCTTTGACATATTATCAATGTTTAGTTTGCTTTGATATATTATCAATGTTTAAGGTTGAGTAATGTTTGCTCTGCCCTGCCTGTCCGAAACACTTCTGTATATTGATGTATTTTATCCTTTTATAGTTCTCCTTGTTCTGATTTGCTGCTAATTTTCTTTGGGCATCTGTCAGTTAGCCCCCCGTGTTCTTTTCGAACCTATCGTTCTCTTTGGAGCAATGAGCATTGAGTGAGATTATTTCCCCCTGAGCACTGCCTTAAAGGCATCCCAAACATTCTCCACAGGAGTGCCTTGTGTGTTATTTATTTCAAAGTAATCTCAATTTTTTTCTCGCAGCGTTTGTCATGTAACTGTCATATAATATTTCTCTCGGCAGCTTCCATGACCATAATGTGCTGCGCCGTTTCATTCCACTTAGCTGAACTCTTATGGGAGCATGGGTGGACCGAGAGATCGGGTCTACCTCTATTTCCAATAATGACCTTAGTACCCCTGGAGTTCCCTAGACATGGTCTATCCTGGAAAATGTATGATATACATGGGAGAAACAAGTGTACCTCACCTCACTCCCTTTTTTTTCTCGCCAGAAATCTTTCAGAGATATATCTGTAAACCTTTCCTGTAAAGTGTTCGACGGGCCCTGGCTCCTGGAGGCCACTTGGCTACTCCTACCCTTCCCGGGGTCCCAGGCAAGTTTAAAGTCCCCTATCAAGAGTATCACCCCTTCCGTGTACCCTTACAGTTTCACCAGAATCGTGTTTATAAATGCTTCTTGTCCCGAATTGGGGGCATATGCGGTTCCTATAGTTAACAACCTGTTCTCCAGAAGTATTTGAAGGAAGATATATCTACCATTTGGGTCTACTTGGGTGGCGGAACAACTTGGCTCGCAGCAAATTTCTGAGGCCTATCAGGACCCCAGCCGTTTTATTTTTTGCATTAGCCTGGTATATTTGCAGGAACTGGTGTATATGTAGCCTGGGTCTGTCTCCCCTTCTAATGTGAGTCTCCTGTTCGCTGCACCTCTTCTAATTTGTGCTTCTAGTTTGTTCTGATTTACTGGCGTTTTCAGGCCCCGTATATTATGCGAGAGAATTTTTAATGACATTGTTCCTATAAATGTATTTATGCATATGCTCCCCTTGCATCCGGCTCCACTGTCGACTCCCTGGACTAGACCACTGCGTTCCCCTCTTCCCTAAACCCCTCCTCCTCCCTCCCAGCCCCAAACAACCCCTTTTCCACCTTCCCTACCCCCTTCCGCTCTAGGCTCGGTATCCAACGATTCATCCCAATAATCTTGGGAACCGGCCCACGTTTTATCCCGGATGTTCTAAGGTTAAACTAACCTACTAAGGATGCCAATTATTACCTCAATTCCTGCCTCTGTCCAGGCCTGGTTACACCGACTTGGCTCTCTTTCCTTCCCCTTTCACTGCATTTGGGCATTTTTTCCCAATCCCCTGCTGATAAATGTGCATCGGGTGCATTTTATGAGTGTTCCTCTGATTCCTTCTGTTGCAGATCTTTATCGGTCATCGTCCCCGCTCCATTTCGTGAGAAGGCCTTTTAGTTTTTCTCCTCTTCTCCCACTTCCGGTCAACCAATCCCATGGCTGGTTTCTTTGCCGAGGGTCCCCTTGGCCTGTTCACTCTAGAGTCTGCCTCCACCTCCTTTATCCCTATGATTGAAAGGTCTTCAGTAATTGTGATGGCCTTCTGTTGTTTCCCATCCCAAGAGAACAGTGTGACAAAAGGGACTGTCCACTTGTAAGGGATTTTGTTATCGGATAGTGCCTTTGTCACTGGACCCATTGCTCTTTGTTTGTTTGTGTGTTTGTTTGTTTGGTATTGCGCGCCAAACCCATTAGGTAGCCGGGCGCAGTAGAGGTCAAGACAACTTAAGCTTAGTTACAGAAAGTGTACAGAGAGGCATATAATATACAAAACAGTTGGAGAAGTAAGTACTGCCAGTATGGCTTCTTTTCTGTAGCATTGAAACAGGAGAATTTGTGGTCCATTTATTGTAATGGACGTCTGTCCCCTTGCGGTACTGAGGATGTTTTCCTTCTCTTCATTTGAGGCCAGTGCTGCCAGCACATCTCTTGGTCTATCTCACGGTCCGGACCTTTTTGGGCCTAGCCTATGAATGCAGTGAATTCGAATGTCCTCTGGAGAAGATTCCGTCAAGAGGTTCGCGAAAGCATTGTTGCACTATTAACTTTAGTTCTGCGTCTGTTTGTTTCCGTGAGGCCATTGATTCTTATGTTCGACCTTCTGGATCGGTTCTCAAGGTCTTCCGCCTGAATTTCCGTGCGTTACCGTGGCGATTTGCTCTAGCAGCTCTGAGTTCTGCCGAACATTGTTTGAGATTTCAGACAAGCCATGTTCCATAACGTCTACTCTGTTTCCCAGGATGTTGATTTCTTCCCTGAACTATTTCAGGGAACCTTTTAGTTCTTCCTTAAGGCTCACCATTTAGTCATGAAAAGTCGCCGTCATCCTCTCCTCCAAGCCCTTGAGGCAGTCCTTCAGATCTTCCTTATTAAGCGCCATGTCGCTGGTCTCCTGGGCACCCTCACCTCCTTTGTGTTGCTTCTCTGTCTCACTTACTGGGTTTTCTATGATGTGTTGCCACCAACACCGCTCCTGTTAGCGCCTTTTTGTGACCGTATTTGCTCCCTGTAATTCTGGAGTCAGCTTCCCTTTCAACCTTGGCATCTGAGTGAGTTAATAGGCCCTCAACTGTTCTTTGGGGTCTTGTATGTCCTGTGGCCCCTGTCGGCTCTTCTGCTGATCTTGTCCCTCTTGCAGCGCTTTCCAGGGGCTTCCTAGGGTGCAGTAAAATGTAGCTGTTGCTGTAATTTGTAGGGCCACGTCCCACTTACTTTGGCTGTTATTGTGCTGCTCCCCTCTGAGGTCTTCCTGAAGCCTGATTGTACCTCAGAGATCCATCCCATGTGTTGCCCTGGGCTCCAAGTGTGTGGCACAGAATGTTCTCCCTCGTCTGACGGCCCTTTTGATACCGGTCCATCTCTTTGACTCTTGGCCTCACTACCCTTACCTCTTACGGCTTTCTCGTTCCGCCAACTGCCTCCCAGACTGTGTTTCTCCGATATTTTTGTAGTGTCCTGATAGGACTTACCGGGGTCCCCGGCTTTCATTTGCGGGTGTGGGGGATGGAAGTGGCTGGAATCGCTGTGTCGGGGCGTATGTTTTATCTATTTGTCTGCACCCGGGGCCCTGAGTCCACTATCTCCTACGGTGTGCGTGCGACGGCCGGGCATCATTGTACTGATAGGATCTCTTTCTCCTGAATTGTATTCCCCTGGACTTGCATGCTCTTCTGCTCTTCCCGGTCTCGCTTGCTTTGCCCAGTGCTGATGTATTGATGCCTCCGCCTCTTTCCCCTCTTCTCTCGCTGTGTGCCCCTCCGGTGGCTCACCTTTTGCTTGCTCCGTTCTTCTCTCCACCTTCTGTGCTTTCTCCGAGGGAGCCTCGTCTAACTCCCCGGTACTTCTTCCCGACAAGGGTCAGCCATCCACCACTGGGATGCTGCTCTCTATTGCTCTTGGATTATGGCTTTCATCCGCTCCTTTCCCATTCAGTGACCCTGGAGTTATTCCGATGCTGGCATCAGCGTTTTAAACATGCGCCTCTGTTTTCTCCGTCTCATGCGAGGGGTGAGGGGGCTACTCCTTTCTATTTCAGGGGGCGGGAGGCGAGTAGTTCCAGCTTTTTATAGCTTATTCAGCCTGCTATATTGCCTCCTTTACGGTGGCCCTTCACAGAGCACAGGGAAATTCAACTTCACTCTCCGGCGGCCATCTTGGAATACCCAAGTATGTTCATTTTAACCACTGTCAGTCTCCCCTCCCCACCCAAGGAAGCTTGAGGTTGGGCCACCTCATCAAATCTCGCTTCAAATACCCCAACATTATGTCATAATTAAGCTGGTACAAGTCAGTAAGTCTCCTCAAGGTCCTAAAGCCGAAGTAAGTTATAGCCTTCTTTATTAGAGTCCGCTCGTCCAGTCTTGCATGGGCTTGGACAGAATCGCGGGTGTCCCCACCGAAAGAATATCAGACTTAGTGAATTTAATTTTAAAACCCATCAAAACTTTGTAACTGTCCAGAGTTTCCATTATCTGATTGGGGAATCCCTTGGGTTTGTCACCTAGCATGAAATATCTGCAAATAATTGAACCTTAAATTCCACCCCTTCACAATCGATACCTTGTATCCCTGAGTTAGTTCTGATTGCCGCTGCCAAGGGTTCGATCACAAATGCTAAAAGAGGGGATAAGGGACATCCCAGTCTAGTTCCCCTAAATAACGAGAAGCCCTCAGAAAGAGCCCCATTTACTGCCACCCTTGCCATGGGTTCTCGATAAAGTGACTCCACCCACACCCTAAAATGTACTGCAAACCAATATTTAGTTAAAACTGTGCTCATGAAGACCCGATCAAACGCCTTCTCTGCACCAAGAGAGGCTAGGTACGCCTCCCTGTTGTTGTTTCAGGGCCTGGTATATACGGTGGTATATAACTTTTAGCGCCTTCCTAATGTCTGATCTTTGCCTACCCCAAAAAACCCACTTTTTCCCCTGGATAAGTGCCAGAAGAAATGTATCCAGCCTATTCCCCAGGATCTTCACCAGAATCTTCAATGGTTTGCTTTTCTCCTGCAGATTCCTCATCAGATAGATATCCATTCCAGCGTCAGCTGCTCTGAAAACGTTCCAACAGGTGGCGTACTGCACTTTGACTCGGCCGTCGATCTGTCTTGCCTTGATGCTTCGGTCTTCGGCTCTGGACGTGACATTGGTCGTCGTACATATACTAAATCACAACGCCCTGTACCTGTGCTCCGCATGCCGCTCGAGGAACAACTCTCTCGCCAGATAACTTTCCAATCAACAAATTTGTTATTCAATGTGATTTTGAAGCCATATCCACTCCCAAGGTGTCCGGCTTCAAAGGCTGCAGGAACTGCAGTTCCAGGAGGTCCATTTTGGACACACAAGACGTCTGCGTGTGGTGCCTTGGTGTAGGTCACATCACTGAGGACTGTGGTTCCTGTAGGAATATGAATCCTAAATCACTGCGGTAGAGGACAGCGAAACTCACGGTAGACAGGCCACCATCAAAGTCTCTTGCATGGTCGACCACCCGGTCATCGGAACCGAGACAGAAGGGCCTACTCCTGAAAACGAAGAAAGGCATTGAAAGAAATCCAAAAAGAGGTCACACTCTGAGTCACTCGTCTTCCTCCCATAAGAAGAAGCCGCGTCATCTGCCTACATCCAGGCTGCAACAGATTCTTGACATGTCCCGTAAGGCAGATGCGGGTATGGGTGATCCCTCGATGCAGCAGGCCTCAGTTGCTCCAGTGGCACCCAGTAACCCCAGCCTCAATTGTCGTCGTAGCCTTTGGGCTAGGCGCCAGGAAACATCGGTTCTTCCTCGGCTCCAAGCCTCAGTCACCAATCACAGCCAGCACGCATTAGGGATCAACGCAGTGTTCTGCACTGATTGGTGCGGTACCATCAATGTCGGCACCCATTGCTGAGCGGTCTTATGTCCCTAGGTTGAGGGGCGAGTTCTTCAATACAATGACCATTATTTTTGTTGACAACCAGTTGCTTTGTGGCCTCGACCCTGCCTATGCAGGTGCTGGAGGTAAGGACCAGGCGGATTTCTTTTTTTTTTAATATCACATTTTATTGTTTTTTTCTGTAAGACAACAACATATAACTTACAAACATAATGTCCGTACATATATCAAAGGCACCGTAACCCATCATCAGTTGAGTTACAACATTCGTTGCATGACAATGTTTGGGATATCGCCTTGTTGTATAGGTGTTCCATGAGTTTTGTGCAATTGGGTCGCACACCTTGACCTTGATCATCACATAGTTTGTTCCCATTTCTGCCATATTTTATCGGCTTTCCCAAGGCAGCCTCTAGCTGTGTAGACGCAGTGTTCCATCGCTATGCAAGCGTCCACATCTGTTTCCCACTGGGCATATTGAGGGGTGGTCTCTGAACCCCATAATTGTGCGATATTTCTTTTGGCCAGCCCAGTGGTCGTTGAGAGCAAGAGTTTTTCAAAACGAGTCATTTCTCCCTCCTCCTCAATCCCCAATAGCAAGAGTTTTGGTTCCTTTGGGATCGTCCGGCCTATTACTCGTGACAACCTGTCACAATATTTTTTTCCCAGAAATATTGAATGCGTGGGCATTGCCACAAAATATGAAAAGACGTACCCTCTTCTTGTTTACAACACGGGCAATTGGCATCTGTGGTCTCGCCCCAGCTGTATAGTGTTGTTCGTGGGTAGTATATTCTATGTAGTACTTTCAGTTGGATTAGATGGATTCTAGCCGATATGGCCGTCTCTCTGGGGTACATTAAGGTTGTGGTCCATTCTTCAGGCAACAATGGGCCCACATCACACTCCCATTTTGCTTTCATGTTGCACGATTCCTTTGTGGCAAAGGAAGAGATTATGCTGTACATAGTTGACGTGGTTTTAACATTCACACTGTCCAACACAATATTTCTCTCTATCGGTGTACATTCTGGGAGGTCAACGAGACTTGAGATATGTTTGGTGAGTGCATGAGACAGCTGCATGTGGTGATAGTGTTCGGTGGGTGGAAGATTAAATGCGGCCGATAGTTCAGTAAATGGTATGATTCTACCGTCTTTTGTCACTTGCTGGATCGTTTGTATCCGTGCTGTTTCCCAATTTGGCCATTTGGGTAGTTTGTGGAGTTCTGGGAGGAAAGCATTATTCCATAGGGGTTGTACCAGCGTGATTTTGTTGCCCCATCCTATTTGTCTGTTTCTCGCTCCAGATTTGGGTCGTGTGTGCAGTTATTGTGCGAGAGGGGAGGTGGGGGGGCGGCTCACTATCTTATATAGGCTTTCGACTGGAGGTTCGTCTTGTCTTGCTGCTATTTCTGCTCGTATGTGCGGCAATTCTGGGTCGCTGTGTAGTATGTAGTTTACTGTCGCCATCTGGCTAGCCCAGTAGTATATTTGTATGTGTGGGAGTCCAATCCCTCCCTCCCATACTGATCGTTGGAGTGTGGTCAGTGCTATCCTTGGGTGTTCCCCCCCCCGACCCCCATAGTAGTTTCCGTAGTGTTTTATCTATTTTACGGAATTCATTTGTGGGGATGTGTAGAGAAGCTTTCTGTAGGATATACAAGAAGCAGGGTAGAGCTAGCATTTTGAAGAGTGCCGCTCTTCCCAATTTGGTCAGTGGCAGTGTCACCCAATGATTGACGTCTTGTGTGAAGTGTTTCATAATTGGGTATAAGTTATCGGTCATGTAGTCCTCCAGTCTATTTGTGATTAGGATAGCCAGGTACCGGAAATGTTCCTGGACCAGGCAGATTTAATCGCCTTGGGTGAGGGGCATCACAAAGCCAGTGGCCTTGACTCCTCTCCTGACAGGCTCCCCCTTTTGGGCATGCTAATACCAAGTATTGTGCCTTGGTGGATATGGTGGTTGATATCCTAGGTTGGAGTGCTCCAGCCTAGCCCTTCTCTGGATATGAGCTCACTGACATCCTAGATGAAAGACCTTCTACTAAGAGGGCCATGCCATTTAATGTGGCTATTGCTGACCCCATCGCCTCCTTTTGGCAGAGACCATGTACCATTTCTTCGGTTAACTCCTACTTCACCATGAAGTACATGCTGACAAGGGGAGACCCAGCTTATGTTTCCACTGACCCAACACCATTGGGGCTGGAGGTGCACGCGGCCACGGGTAATACCAGATCTGCCACATCCACATCGATTCTCCCAACAGATAGGGAGGGAAACAAGGTCGACACCTTGGCTAAGAAGGTGTTCCCATTGGGTAGTATAACCCCTAAAGCGGTTAACACGTCTTGCGCGTTTACAAAGTATTCCTTTGGCTTGTGGTTTGCTATCGGGGAAGCCGCCCAGTACACTCCCGAGGGAGAGATGCGAGAGGGCTTCCAGAGACTAGTGGGTGATGGTAAGGAGGTAGCCCAGCAGTCATTGCAGACAGGCCTGGACGTTGTGGACTGCGTCATGAGATCCATGGGGTCAGTGACTGTTTTGAGAAGGCAACCTTACCTTCATACATCTGGGTTCTCGCCCAATGTCCAGACCAAACTACTGGATATCGCCTTTGACGACGAAAGCCTGTTGGGCCCAAAAGCCACAAGTTCTTTCAGAAATTTAAGAACTCAAAGCTGGCTTCCAAGTCGCTAAGCCAAGCTGTCCAGCAGCAGGCGAAACCTGCCTTTGGCTTTCTCTGAAGAGGGGAGAGGTTACAGGCAATTGCGTCCCCTTACAAACCAGGGAGAGGCAAAGGTGTTTTCCGTGCTCTGGAAGGGGCAAGGTAGCCTCCAGGGGCCAGCGGCGGCAGCGTCTGGGGTGGCTGTGCCTTCAAAGCCACTTTGATCTCCCCCCGGGTTTCCCCGGTTGAAGGAGAGCTATGGGAGCACTGGCCCCAGTGGTGGGAGATTACCTCCAATGCCTGTTCGCTCCAGCTCGTCCAATGGGGTTACTGTGTGCGTTTCTTAAAAAGGCCGCCGGACAGACCACCTCTTCCTCCTCAGCAACCGGAACAGGAGCTCTAGGAAGAGCTTCAGGCTCTGCTTTTAAAGGGCACCGTAGAAGAGGTACCAACCAAGCAGAGAGAGGATTGGGCTGTTAATCCCGGTACTTCCTGGTACCCAAGAAAGGGGGAGGACTCTGTCCAATCTTGGACCTCAGGGCCTTGAAAAAGTTCCTGAGGAAGGACAAGTTCAAGATGGTGAAGTTAAGAGAAATTCCCCATGCTCTCAGATTTTAGTACTGGCTGGAGTCGATAGCTTTCCAGGATGCATATTTCCATGTGCCGATCCACCAAAGCACAGGAAACTCCTGAGATTCCTCATAGGGGACAAGCACTACCAGTTCAAGGTGCTTCCCTTTGGTTTGACCTCCTCCCTGAGGATCTTCACCAAGCTCATGGCGGTAGCTTCAGGAGATCTGGTGTCCATGTGTTACCATACCTGGATGACTTTCTGATCCGAGGGAAGTCGACTGAGCAAGTTTTGTACCATCTAGAGGTCCCCTACTCTATACTCCACAAGCTGGGCTTTTCCTGAACGTACAGAAGTCACACATGACACCAACAGATGCTCCAGTTGATTGGAGCGGTCCTGGACACTTGGATGGAGAATGGCTTTCCCACTCAGGAGAGGTTGCTAGTGTCAGGCCAGATGGTTCAGCTGTTCCAGTGCCACAACACCTTGCTAGCGGCTTGCTTACTCCGCCTTTTAGGTCTAATGGCCTCCTGCGTTTTCCTAGTACCAGCGGCCAGTCTGCGAATGTGGTCTCTGCAATGGCTGCTGTGGGGTCAATGGACCAGTATTTTGACACTTTAAAACACATTCTGAAAGTGTCCAGGTCGGTGGCCAACGATTACCTCTCTTGGTGAACCAGGAGCGAGAACATGTTGCCGGTGGAACCTTTCTGGCCTCTGTGGCCCTTGGCTTGGGTGGTTATGGATATGTCGTGGAAGGGTTGGGCCGCTCACTGAGAAGAATTGCAGGTGAGCGGTCTGGGGTTTGCGATGGAAGCTCAATGGCACATCAACACGCTGGAGCGGAGCTGCGAGCGATCAGGTTAGCCCGGAACCCTCTCTAAAAGGGAAGCATGGCCTCATTACGATGGACAATACAGTGGCCATGCACTACCTGAACAAGCAGGGTGGCGTGCGCTCCCTTCCCCTTTGCAGAGAGGCGATGCTACTTTGGTGCTGGCTTTTAGATAATCGGATTATTTCTCAGATCATCAGATCACTTTTCTCTAAAAAGACGACGGGCTTTAGTCTGTTGGGAATAACTAATATATATAAGCAGAAGCTGGTGTCTGTTAATATATGCTCTGTAGACATCGTTCCCAGATTGGTCTGATTGGGCGGATGTGACGGAAAGTGTAATATGGCGCAGATTGCGTGGCCTTACTAATTGCACCCCGGTCCAGGCGATATGTCTCGAAATGGGGCTTATCTCTTTGTCAGCCCAAATTGATCATAATAGAGCTAAACTATATGTGAAAATAACATTTTCCCGCCCAGGTACTCTGTTGTACATCCTTTAGGAAGGTCTGGACGGAGGTAAAATGGAGGCCCTGAGTAAATTTAAGGAGAAAAATCTGCATCTTTTTGATAAAATTGGTTGGTCCCCTAAATGGGATCATGGTGAAGGGGCGGTAGTAAAATCAATGAAGGATGTCATAGAGAAGTGGGATTGGGCTTCCAGCCATGATCAGATCTCCACCATGAGCACTCTAAGCACATTTGCTAGGATGCCTTTTTATATTTAAAGAGCCCCAAAGCTATCTGAAACGTATGCCTTCCCCATGCTACTCGCAGAATATTTTTAGATATTCGACTCAATCGACTTAATGTATTGGGGGTTCAGGGATCCTGGACTAATGTACCTGCTCAGAGAAGGATCTGCAGAATATGTGTTGATGATTCTAGGGTGGAAACAGTCAGACATGTACTTTGCTAGATTTGATTATGATCATATGTATATTGAAAGTGAAATTTGATGCGATTATGATCATATGTATATTGAAAGTGATATTTCCTGGCTGAGTTGCCTATCGGGGAGGAGTAATGGGTTGGTCATTGCTATCACCCAGAGCTGGAAGGTGGCAAATGAACGCCTACGGAAATTTGAAGAGGATGTTAAAATGATGATGGACTTGGAGAGTGGACCTGAATTGGGTTCCGATACACATGACCATTGAATAAGTTTGCGATGTAATTAGTTCTGTATATATATGTGGCATAATTTCTATTTGGATATATAATTCTGCCATGCCCTTTTAATTGTGGTGATAATCCTTTTATATGTTTTTGTGTTATCTAAGTTTCTATTTTCTTGTTTTCTTTTTCTCTTTTCTATGTTTTTATTTCTGAATCTGATGTAATTTCGAGGTAATGCCGTTATATAATGTTGTATGATATGGCTTTCTTTTATATACATTTGTGAAAAGTTCTCTGAACTATAACGCAATAAAAAAAAATCAGATTTCAGTCTTAGCATTATATCTGGCAGTAACAAAGAATGAATTGGCAGACACTCTGAGCAGGCAGAGCACGGTCTCACATGAGTGGGAAGTGTGCCAGGAAGTCCTTGAGGAGGTCTTCTCTCAGTGGATCGGTTTGCCACAGAGTCCAACAGGAAGTGCAGATAGTTTTGCCCAAGGGAATTCCCAGCGAGAGGTGCTGTGTTTCTAGTCGAGTAGACCTTCAAACTCCACTGTGCCTTTCCTCCGATGCCTGTCATTCTGTGTGTTCTCAGGAGGTTCTGAGCGGCCCTGTACTGATTGCCTGGATTGGGCAAGGAGAATGTGTTACTCAGACTGCCTGGACTTGGCCTCTGCTCACCTCTCCGGTTGCCTCGACGGCCGGATCTCCTATCTCAGTTGGAAGGTCGGTTTCACCATCCGAACCCGGAATCTCTCAACCTACATGCTTGGCTCTTGAGAGGATAGGTATGACGACGGGGACCTCTCGGCAGAGGTACTTGAGGTGCTGCTGGCTACACGCAAACTGTCAACAAGATCACTGTATGTACTCGGGTGGAGAAGATTGGAGGCGTGGTGCAGAGAACGTGCGATTGACCCCATCTCTTGACCCAGCACAATGATGATGGAGTTCCCTGTCACTAGCCTCCTCGGGCCTTCAGGTCACTAAAGTCAAAGGATGCTTGACGGCTTTTTCTGTGTTCAAGAGGTCTCCAGATCAAGGGTCTTTCTTTATGTTCTCCAGCATGGGGTCTGGCATGGATTCACATGCTCATGAATATTCCCCGTCGTCAGGCCGGGAATCCTCGGTATAGAAAAAATCAGTTTCGTTTCTGATCTGTCTTTCTCAGTAGTAACCAATCACTGGTCTCTGGGTCATACTGCCCCCAGCCAATGACTGCCCTCTCCTTAAACCCCTCCCCTGGCAGCCATCTTCAGATTTTTACCGCACGTTCAAGCGTTGGGAGTCCTCGTGCTTAGCTCTCGAGCTTTTACTGCGTTTTCGCGCTTTTTTCAGGAGATTTTTCTCATTTTTCGGTTAAAAGAGCCTCAAGCTCCACTGTTTCTACTTCCGATCAACGGGGATCCATTTCGGAGTTTTCTTCGTCAAGTTACGCTTTTGGAGGATTCCAGAAGTTCCGAGGCCTACCCCGGACATGGCCCAGGAGAAAAGGGAGCTCGACGCCCGGGAAGCTATTCAGGACCTGCCCTGGATGCCAGCTTCAGAACGTTTTCAAGGAGGACGAGCATTCGTTATGCCTCTGTCTCCATGAGGACAAGACGCACAAGGAAAAGGACTGTGCGTTTTGTGGAAACATGTCGGAGCGGACCATGAAGGATCGCCACCTCCGTCTCGCCAACTGGCTGGAAGGTAAGAGCCCGCCAGGCGAGTAGAAGAAGTCCGAGCGGTCTTCTAAGTCCTGTGAGGGTGCTCCGGCGACGGGGGCCCAACAAAAGGCTAAGCACTGCGAGTCCGCGGGCACCGGAAGCGCCGAACGGTCGGGCTCCTTGGCTGCCAGGCAGGGCGCACCCTCCCCGGCGCCATCAACCACGAACCAACGCTCTGGCTCGGGTAAGAGGAAGTTCGAGAACCCAGCGAAGCTTCTGGACAGGCCCCGGTCGATCTCGAAGACTCCGGCAGAGGGGGAGCGAGGCTCGGACCCTCCCCCGAAGGTGAAGGCCCCGGGCGTACAGAAGGTGATGTTGGCCGTGATTCACCCTGCTAGGGCTCGATTGAGGATGTCGCCGCGGCCCTGGCTCAGCCTGTGGAGGCTACACCAGTGGAGGCGCCCTCAGGTACCAGAGTCTCCCTGCCACCGCGGAGGGAGTCGTCTTTCAGACCCATCGAGAAGACCCCCACGAAGTCCTCGTTGGAAAAAGGGGGGGATGGGGTGGTGGCCATCGTGGATACGGACACGACCTCTGAAGAGGAGCTCATCCAAGTCGTGGAGGAGACACAGCCCATCGGGAGGGATCCCGACGAGGGCGACGGTGACGCAGACGAGGCTCCTCAAGAGCCCTCGCGCCCGTTGTTTCCGGCGCCGCAGGACTCCTCGGCGGCCATTTTGTCAGCCATCCAGTCCTTATGCTCGGAGATAAGGACTAGGTTGCCCCTTCCCCCGACGGAGGAGCCTGAGCCAGACCCGACAGAGGATCCGGAGCCAGGACCTTCGGGGAGCCCACCGCCTAAGAGGACGACGGCGCATCCTAGGCCTCCTCTCCCGCCTCTGCGGCCTTCTCTGCCTTCCCCCCGGTCCCACTACCCACGGGGATGATACAGGCATGGACACGACTACGACAGGTACGGATGACGACGGAACGTGTCCCCCGTCGCCCCCTGCCCGGGCGTCCCCACCCGACGAGATTGGATCCTTCCATGCAATGATCTCCAGGGCATCCAAGCTCTTCCAGCTCTGCCCCGAGGAAAAGAAGGAGGGGTTCCTTTACCAGCGGCGCGAGGCTAAAAGGAAGACGGTCCTCGCCGTACCGCTTCTTGATGACATCTGGGATGAGGGGCTCGCCCTCCTCAAGAACCCTGCCACGGCTCCTGCGAAGAGGGACCGGTACGAGAAGAAGTACCGTGTCCCCGACGCGGCCCCCTTGTGCCTTAGAGCGCAACCTACCCCGGACTCGGTCGTCTCGGCGGCGGCCAAGAAGAAAGCGGGGGGGGGGCATCGGCCTCGACTTCAACCTCCCCTCCGGACGGTGAGGGTAGGAAGCTGGATGCGATGGGACGACGGGTCATCTCATCTGCAGCGACGACCATCAAGGCGGCCAACGCCCTGGCCATCGTAGCCCGCTACGACAGGGAGTTGTGGTTTAAGAATGCCCCTCTGTTGGACTTCCTTCCGGATGCCAAGAGGGCTGAGGCCCTGCAAATCTTGCAGGAAGGTGAGATTGCCTCGGACCACGCCATTACGGTGGCTACGGACATCGCCGACACCGGTTTCCGTCAGTTGGGCAACGGCGTTTGCCTGAGACGATGAGGATGGCTCAGGGCGACAGATTTCCGCCAGGACGTTCAGACCAAGGTTTTGGATATGCCCTTCGATGGGAACAACCTTTTCGGCAAGGCGGTTGATGAATCCCTTCAGGCGATCAAGACAGACACGGAGACGGCCCGTGCACTGGGGGTGCTCCAACAGCGACGGCCGTCCTTTCGGAGCTCCGGAGGCAGACAGGGTGCCTCCAAGGGAGCCGGCAGCAGCTCCTCTACTTACCGTCAAGCGGCAAGGTCTTCGTCGCAGGAGGCCTACAGGGGACGCGGCAAGTCGTCGCCAATGTGGTCAAGGAGGCAAAGCGGCCTCCAAGCAGGATTGAACGGCCGTCGGGTAGGGCCCCCGCCGAAGCACCCCGGTGGGAGGCCGGCTGACGAAGTTCGTCGGCGTGTGGGAGTCCATCTCCACCGACCTTTGGGTGCTGGGCGCCCTGGCCCTGGGGCACGCCCTCGAGTTCCAGAAGAGGTGCCCCCGCATTCCTCCCGTGGCTAGGAAGGAAAATCATGTCCCTCAACTGCTGTTGGAAGTACGGGCGATGCTCAGGAAAGGTGCCATCGAGCTCGTCCTGAAGAGGCTTCGGGGCACCGGAGTTTACTCAAGATACTTCCTTGTGAGGAAGAAGACAGGAGGATGGCGTCCCATCCTGGACCTGCGACGACTAAACAAATACATCAAGGCACAGAAGTTCCGGATGGTCACCCTCCAGCACGTGCTGGGACAGCTGGAGGAAGGCGATTTCCTGTCGTCGTTGGATTTGGAGGATGCTTACTTCCACATCCCTATTCTAAAGAGGTACCGAAGGTTCCTCAGGTTCGTGGTCAAAGGGCAGCACTACCAGTTCAAGGCCCTCCCGTTCGGATTAAAATCGGCGCCCAGGGTGTTCACTAAGTGCCTGGCACCGGTGGCGGCGCGGCTGCGCCTGCAGAGGATCCACGTCTACCCCTACCTGGACGACTGGCTCATACGGGCAAGGACAAGGGAGCTCGCTGTGGAACACACTGCAAAGTCCGTCCAGCTGCTCATGGACCTGGGGTTCTCCATCAACTTTCCAAAATCCCACCTGGTCCCGTCGCAAGTCGCCCTGTTTCTGGGAGCACAGCTCGACACAGTGGCGCGGCGGGCTTCACCGTCGGAGGAAAGGATAAGGACCATCCTAGGAAAGGTGCAACGTCTACTGGCCACGGACGTGGCCAAAGTGAGGTCTATCAAGTCCCTCCTCGGAATTATGTCCTCCTGCATTTATCTGGTGCCCCATTGCAAACTTCGGATGCGGCCCTTGCAAGAATTCCTCGACGCCCACTGGATCCAGACAACGGGCAGCTTCGAGGACAGGATCTCGCTCGACGAAACATTCCGTCAGGCGATACAATGGTGGGGTGTCCGCGCTCATCTGACAGCGGGAACAGGCTTCCTAGCCCCGGCCAACCAGGTGACGGTGACGACGGATGCCTCCCTGGAAGGTTGGGGAGCGCACACCGGGGGCCTCCACACGAGAGGCCTTTGGTGCTCGGAGGAGAAGACTCTCCACATCAACATCTTGGAGCTCCGCGCAGTGTTCTGGGCCCTCAGGTCCTTCCTTTGGTCCCTCAAGGGCAAGGTGGTGAGGATCTTCACCGACAACACCACCACGATGTTTTACATTCGGAAACAGGGCGGAACCAAATCCCTGGGCTTCCTTGGACAGGGCAGGGATCTGTGGCATTGGGCCATCGCACAAGGGATGTTTCTGGTACCCTTTCATCTGGCAGGGATAAAAAACACCATTGCCGACTCACTCAGCAGGGAGCTGTGCTCGTGCCACAAGTGGGAACTGTGCCAGGATCAAGTGGACGGACTCTTCCGACGATGGGGCGAACCCCAGATCGATCTCTTCGCGACGGCGGCGAACTCCAAGTGCCAGAGGTTCACCAGCAGGTTTCCCCAACCGAGGAGCATGGGCGATGCTTTCCCGTTCCCCTGGGACGGCCTGTTCCTTTATGCATTCCCGCTGTTGCCGTTGCTACTCCGGCTCGTCAACCAGCTCAAGAGGTCCCGGTGCAGGATGATCCTCGTCGCACCGGCGTGGCCGAGGAAAATCTGGTTCCCGGACCTTCTGGACTTGTCAGCGTCCACACCAGTCAAGCTACCGACGGACGCGGATCTTCTCTCCAGAGAAGGAGGCGCCATTCTTCATCACAAACCAGAGTCGCTGAACTTGCAGGCCTGGCTCCTGCAGCACTAGAGTTTGGAGGATACGACATCCCGGCCGACTGCAGAGAGGTTCTTGCAAAGGCCAGGGCATCCTCAATTCTCAAGTGCTACGGACACAAATGGAAGAGGTTCTCTGTCTGGTGCCGAGCACGGAAGATTAACCCTCTGCGGATTACGGCCCCTCGAGTATTGCCGTACCTACTGTCTTTGGCCAAGGCTGGCCTATCTCACCCCTCCATCAAGGTACATCTGGCTGCCGTCTCACGTTACACCAGAACTACAGGACGGGCGTCCTTGTGGTCTCATCGTCTGGTGAAAGAATTTATGAAAGGACTGTTCCGATCATTCCCGCCGGTGAAGGCCCCTGCCTCTGCGTGGAAGCTCAACGTGGTACTAACTAGGCTCATGGGGGCCCCATTCGAGCCTATGCATTCAGTGCCGTTGAAGTTTCTGTCGTGGAAGACAGCATTCCTCGTGGCCATCACCTCTGCACGACGAGTGGGAGAGATCCAGGCCCTGTCTTGCAAGCCTCCATACTTGACTTTTCACGACACGAGGGTGGTGCTGAGGACGCACCCCTCCTTCATGCCCAAGGTGCCGTTGGACTTCCACCTGAACAAGCCCTTGGTGTTGCCAGTTTTCTTCCCGTCGCCTTCGTCGCCGGCTGAGAGGACTCTGCACTCGCTAGATGTGGCTAGAGCGCTGAAGTTCTACGTGGACCGCACGAAGATCTTCCGGAAGACATCACAGCTGTTTGTGAACTTTGGACCTGTGAATCAAGGGAAGGCTCTCTCGAAGACTTCCATTTCCAGATGGCTCTCCGGCTGCGTCATGCACTGTCACCGGTTGGCAAACCGACCTCTGCCCGGCCGTCCGAGAGCCCATTCGACCAGAGCGATCGCTGCTACTACGGCGTTCCTGTCTGGTGTGCCCCTGCTCGACATCTGCAGGGCTGCTACGTGGAAGTCGACGCACACCTTCACAAGATTCTACTGTGTCGACCGGGATTCCAGGGAGGAGTCCAGAGTCGGCCAGGCAGTGCTGCGCAACCTGTTCGCCTAAGGTGAGCCTGGTGAGGAGGTAAGAGTTGCTTAATGTTGAGTTGTTGTATTGCTTGATATTGAGCCTTGTGCCACCTCCCGTGACTGTGCATGTGTATACTGCTATGTATTCTTATATTCTTGAGCATGTGAATCCATGCCAGACCCCATGCTGGAGAAGGAACAAGTTACTTACCTGTAACTGTTGTTCTCCAGCATGGGTCTGGCATGGATTCACATGCGAACCCTCCCGCCTACCCCTCTGCGGCTCTTCACTTGGTCATAATGCCACTTCACGTGCTACCAAATCTGAAGATGGCTGCCAGGGGAGGGGCTTAGGGAGAGGGCAGTCATTGGCTGGGGGCAGTATGACCCAGAGACCAGTGATTGGTTACTACTGGGAAAGACAGATCAGAAACGAAACTGATACTGATTTTTTCTATACCGAGGATTCCCGGCCTGACGACGGGGAATATTCATGAGCATGTGAATCCATGCCAGACCCATGCTGGAGAACAACAGTTACAGGTAAGTAACTTGTTCCATCCCATTCATAGCCCAATTCCTGATGGGCCCTGTGAATACGTTTCCACCCGTTCCCTCTGTTGTTCCAGACTGGGACCTTAATTTGGTTTTCACCTTCCTCATGGCCGCGTCTTTTGAGCCTTTGCACTCTTGCTCCATTTGTTCCATTTGTTTGCTCACTCTGAAGACGGCGTCCTTAGTATCCATTGTGTCGGCCAGACGGGTCAGTAAGCCCTGTCATGCAAGCTACTGGTTTCTAAGTGTTTTAGAGAGAAAGTTTCCCTTAAGCAACAACCAGGGTTTCCACCCAAAGTGGTCTCAGAGTTTCATTTGTCCCAGGCTATTGACCTGCCAGTTTTCTACCCGCCGTAGCACCCTTCCAAGGTTTCATAGGCTACACCCAAAGAGCGCTCTTGGCTTTTTTGTTGCAAGAACAGCAGAGTTTAGGAAGGCGGACCAGCTGTTCATAGCCTTCTCAGTGGTGCAAAAAGGGTTTGGCTGTTGTGAGACAGACATGGCATCAACAGTTAGACACAGACACAAGAGATCCAGTTGAAAACCTTTATTTAAGCGTCAGGACAATGGGTTTCCCTTCCCGCACCTTCATTCGGATACTCTGTGTTCCTTCTTTCCCAATCCACATTATTCAATTGTCTCGCGATCGTGGAGGATTGCAATAATGGATTTTGTTTCATTCTACACACATTTGCTACATAGTATTTAGCCGCATGTATCTGACTGCGAGTCTCTCTGTGCTTCATACTCGACGGCAGTCTCACCACCTGCCCCTCAGACACTCCTGGCCACGGTAGTAGAACAAGCACACCCGGCTTATATAAGCAGAGGTTGGCCCTGTCCACGGCCTTCATCTTCTCACCACACTGGCTCCCTGAAGACACTGCTCCCTCGCCTCTTCACCCCAGAACCCTCTGCACTGTCACAGTGTAGCTTGTTGGTCGGTCATTCTCCTCCAGCTGGTATTTCTCCACTGTCTTGTTGCTGGCCTCCAGAACGCCAGTTCCTTGCAAGTCAGGGATCCCCACCGGACTCGGTCACACAGCCTCCCTGTTGTGTCTTCAACTGCTGCCGATCTCTGCACTGCTCAATGCCCCACATTTAATACACCTGCAGCAGATTAATAGGCTGCAGGTGCGTGGTCAGTGTAGAGCCTGCCTGACCTTCCATTACCCAATTATCTGGACATGCCTGTCCTTTAACTCTGAGTTGGATCTTAAGGAGTCAGTGTGTCTTTTCTTATTCCCTTTAATGACCTGCAGGGGAAGTGTTGGATTTTGCATGGGGCTATTGTGAAAGGCAGGCGGGAGTGTAGGGGAGATTAGTATTAGCAGAGGAAGGGTGTTTCAGTTTTAATTCCCCTCTTATGGGTTCAGAGGGATTTGTTTTCCTGTAAGAGGTGGGGTCTTCCTTCGTCCATTCTCTCCAGTGTGTGAGAAACCTGAAGGTGTCTCCCTGACTAGTCCCCGGGGATCTGTCATCCAAGTGGCCAGGACATGGCCATCCCTATTGGATCACGTTCCTGGGGGTGGACCAGTGAGTGAGGATTACCTGGATGAGGTGTCCTCGAGGAGTGTAAGTGGGGCACCGACGGGTGAGACGCGGTATCCCCCCTTCTTGTAACACTGTTTCCCCATCTTACCCCGTTCGACTCGTAACACCCCCCCCCCCCTTCTGACACTAACAATTTTGCACATCACGAAAGACGACAAACACCAGAGCCGTCTACCTGACATGTCCCACCACAAAGGTCAGGCAAAGTCAGGCAATTGACCAGAATCAACTGACAGCCCTTTCCCTTCCCCACAGTGATAAAAGGTGGAGCACGTGAGCACAATACGAGTAAGGTAGACTGCACGACGAGAGAGCTAACTCACCATGTCAGTTCAAGAGGAGGAGAAAGCACAAACTGAGAGGGTGACAAGGAGAGAAGCAACCTTGCCCTTTCTGGGACAGGTCCATGAAACCTTCGGAGAAGGAATCGTAAGACCGCAAACAAGAGCCAGCGTGTGTTGCAGCCGATGTCAACAGTACTCAAGGTCCTCCTCTGTGAACAACCAAGCCGGGTAGAGATGCTGGGCCTCATTGTACTGGCCTTGACTCCAGAGACAAGAAAAGCCAAGCAGTTCATAACAGTCGGTGAGTCGAGGGGAGAGCAGATAAGAAACTGGACTGTGTTGAACTAAAGTAGCAAGTGGCTGAGTAAAGAAAGCATAAAGAACGGTTGATACGCAAGGCGAAAGCCAGAATAGAAAAGTTGCTTATTCTGTAAAATCTGGGAGATTACCCTGTTGTTGAACTACCGTAACCAGAAGGCTGTGGGAGAAAGACGAGAAGGGGGTCAAAGTGGTCAAAGAGGTCTAGTAAAATCTTCTGTGTATGTAAAATCCAATGAATGAAAGCCTTTGACCGATAGATGATTGTGAAGCTGAGGGATGCCAATAAAATCATGCATTGTAAAGTTGGCAAGAGTGAACCCGACCGAGGGATGCCGATAAAAGGGGCACAGTCTGAAGTCCCAATGAATAGTGTGTTGACAAGAGTGAACCCGGCAGAGGGATGTCCACTGTGAACTGTTCAAAAAGACATTAAGATTTGTGAATCCAATAGATGTCGCAAAGAAGATTGTGTTGAAAGCCATAGTGAACCCGGTGGAGGGAGGCTAACAATCGTGATTGGTGTGAGCCTGGAAGAGGGGGTCCCAGGGGTGAAGAGCTGTCATCCAAACACAAACAGAGATGATCAGAGAAGAACTTTGTTGACATTTTGTTTAATATTGTGAGAGCTCATCAGACCTTCAGAAGCGAGAAGCTTGAATACCAAAGGGCCTGATAGTACTAAACACTTCTTGTGTATCTGAGCCCGGAAGAGGGGGATCCAGGGGTGAAATGACAGCACCCAACTTAAAAGCAGAAAGGAACTTTTGTTTAGTATTTTGTTGAAGACATCGGGTCCTCTGAGGCAAGAGACTTTTCATAGAAAAGAGACTTAACCACCAAAGGCCCTGATAAGCTGAAAGCGGAACTGTTAGCGTGTTCTGGGAAAGCTAGAGCGTGTGCTGTGCTCCAGTGTCCTACCTTGTCCCATGCTCACGGGGAAGGGAGACCTGACTACCCCATCCTGACTTATTATTTGTGAACACTTCTTTTTTTTCCTGCGAATCCTATCCCACACTATTTGTTTGTATTTAGCGTAAGGATTGGCAATAGGTTTTTCTTAGTATAGACCCTTTTATTTGACAAGACACCATTAGGTCTGCCTTATTATTATTTGATGGTCGTAGGTTGCTCCCATCTTTGATTTAGGCTTAGATTAGGTTTTTTTCCAACATGCATATACAGTTTAATAAACATCCTTGAACTGTGATCACTTGTACTGTCTTTAATGTTACCACCACGAGTTCACTACAAGTGTCTCCCCCTCCCCTTCTTCTGGGTTAGTGTTTCATCGGAACCCCTGTTAATCAGGGTTTTGGGTATTCCTCTATAATGGGGGTGTGGGGAGAATCCCTTTTGGCTGGATGAGTGGTAATACCCCAAAAAGAGGGAGGGTAGGTTTTCCTTTTTGGGAGTACCGCGTCTCGCCTACGGGCATCTTCTTCCTAGTCCCTGAAGACCCTACACTCAGGTGATCCTCCCTCCCTTGTCCACCCCCTGGTTTGGGATACAAAAGTGATGACCCTTCCTGGTCACCTGGGTGGAAGATAACCAGGGATAGATTTTGAGAACGCCCTCAGCTTTCTCACACTATCTCTAAGTAAACCATCTCTAGGTCGATCACGCTCTGCATTTTGGAAGGCTACCTCGATGCAGGGAAGGGTTTACCTCTGGGGTTCAGAGCCCTCTTCACTAGAGGGGTCGATGCCTCTTCCGCTCTGCAGGGGGGGTACCAGTGAGGGATATCTGCCAACTGGCAACTTGGTCCTCACTGCATACCTTCACCAAACACGACTGCTTGGAGTAGCCCGTGGAGCTGTCACTCGTTTCGGGGGGGCATTTTTACAGAGTTTCCTCATAAAGGGACTTTCATCCTGCCTCCTTCACACATACTGCTTAGGGAGTCTATCAGAGAAAAGTAATCCATTGAAGGAGAAATTACTTACCATAATGTTCTTTCTATGGATTCTTCTCCCGCAGATTCCTCATCACCCTCCCATCCAACCCTTCTTTGAAAGTGCCTGCAGTCATTAACTTGATGTGTACTGTGTTCTTTTTGCGGTCTCGCTCCTTAAAGATACCCAATTAACTGTTGGGTATCTTTTTTTGTATGAGTTGTGGCTGTTTCAGCTTAATCGATTGATCTTCCTCTGCATGGGCTGAGCTCTGGAAATAAAAGGTGGGGAACTGAGGTTCTCCAGCATTGGATCTTTCATGGATTCACATGCTTAGAATATTCCCCGTCGTCAGACTGGGAACCCTCGGTACACATATATAGTCGTTTCCTATAGGAAAAAACTTCCGACACTTGTGTGTCCTATCCACATCTACGTCCTCTCTGGGGCCGTCCACGCATGCCCCGTAGGACGTAGTGGTATAAAAGCCCCGCCCCCGCGGGTCCCGTCAGATTTCAACCGTCTCCAAAGATAGTGGGATCTCCTCGCGTAGTCTCTACTTTCTAGGTTTATTGTTGAAATTACTCGTTTTTGATCGAAAGGTTATTGGTCTTACCAGGATGTCGGGCAAACCGCTCTTCCGCCCGTGCGCCACGTGCGGATTGAAAAAGGTTTACGAGGGGGACGGCCATCTAGATTGTATATATTGCCTCCACCCTCACCATTCGGCAGACCAGTGTGAAATATGTAAAGGTTTTTCCCAGAAAACCCTGAAAGATCGGAGTCGGCGGCTGGTGTCGTGGTTAAATGACAGGGCGGGAGCATATCCTCAGTCGGAGGTTACCTCCATGCGCAGCGTGGCCTCGACGAAAACATCGGGGGCCCCGCGCCGTTCAGCCTCGTCGGAACCACCGGCAAAGAAAACTCGACCGGCGGAAAAGGATGTTCCACGAAGCCACTCTTCCAAAGACTCTTCAAAAGAATCTTCAAAAAAGTCATCATCGTCGAAAAAACATGGAAAGGAAAGGCCAAAATCCTCCTCGGCGATCCTCATAGATCTGCCACGAGTAGAGAGTCGGAAAAGCGCAGGGAGAGCTCTGTGAAGGCGGGACCGCCTAAGCCACCTGCAGGCCCACCGTCGACGACGACGAACCAGTCAGTGGCCTCGCTGCCGCTAACGCAGTTGGTTTCCCCCGTCCTCAACCCGCTGACGGCGACGATGTCCTCGTCGACCGAAGTTCAGGCCTGGAGACCAGAGGTTTTTGATCTGGTGTTGCTGGACTCGTTACTGCAGGAACAGGCAGTGTCGATTTCCTAAAAGGATGACGACGGCTTCAGGATTGCGGGCCCGGAAGATCTTGGGCTCCGAGCCAAGTCACCATCAGGAGCAACCTGCTCTCAGGTGTTTACCCAGTTTTCAAGCTCACAATCGGCCCTGTCCATGGAGGTTCTGTCCTCATTGCACTCGCTGCTGAAATCGTTAGATGAAAGGCTTCCACCAGTGCACCCGTCAACGCCTCCCGTCGACGAGCCAGGCCCGTCACATCGTCCAACCCAAACGACCAGAGTTCCGGTGACTCCAGTGGTCCACGAGGAGGGTGAGCTGTCGGACTCTGTATCTGACCAAGGATCAGTATCGGACATCTCCCTGTCTCCATCTAGGGATCCATCCTGGGTGTCGGATGTTGAATTGGAAACACCAAAGAGCCCCACTCACCCGTCTCCACCAGACGATGTTGGCGCGTTTCATTCAATGATGGAAAAGGCATGCAAGGAATTTGGCCTGGTCCAGCAGGAGGAGAAAAAGGACTGTTTTCTGTTCGACCATATGGGTAAGAATAGGCGTTCAGTATTCTCAATACCCATTTTAGATCATGTCTGGAAAGAGGGTGTTCAAACCATGCGTCACCCGTTTTCTGAACCGGCCGTCAAAGGCCGCATTGAAAAGAAGTTTAAAGCGCCAGACTCTACCCCGAAATGTCTTTCGTCCCAACCTACACCTGACTCAGGTGGTGTCGGCGGCAGCGACAAGGAAAGCGAGGGCCCCACACAAGTGCTCTACCCCTCCGGATAATGAGGCAAGGCGCCAAGATGTGTTTGGTAAGAAGGTACTATCCGTGGGTGCTACAACGGTGAAGGCAGCCAACTCTTTGGCTATTGTCGCCAGGTACGACAGGGAAATGTGGCACAGACTAGCCCCTATACTGGACCACCTTCCGGAGGAACATAGAAAAGCGGCTATGTCTCTGGTACGAGAGGGCGAAGAAGCGTCGAATCATGCAATTAACATAGCGGTGGAGCTGGCGGAGTCGGGCTTTAAGCAAGTAAACAACGGGGTTGTTCTTAGACGCCAGGCTTGGCTTAAGTGCACCAACTTCAGGCCCGAGGTGCAGTATAAAGTATTGGACATGCCCTTCGAAGGTGACCTTCTTTTTGGAGAAAAGGTGGATGAGGCCCTGAAGGGCATGAAGGAGGACTCGGATACGGCACGCTCGTTGGGTGCCCTTCAAAGTGGAACATTTTTTCGATCTTTTCGTCCCTTTAAAGGGGCATCGGGCAATTCAAGATTCTCTGCATCCAGGGATAGATCTTTTGGCAGATCAGCATACCCATCCCAGGGATATAGACGCGCCTCTCAAAACACAAGCCGGCGCAGAAACTTCCAGTCATCCAAGAGACGACCGGCCTATCCTTCGTCGACGAACAAACAAAAAGACCAGCAATGACGGGAAGCGCACCGTTCTGGGAGGAAGAGTGTCAAACTGCGTCAAAGATTGAGAAGACATCACAACAGATCAGTGGGTGTTGGACACAGTGAGGTACGGACATTCTCTACTATTCAAATGCAAACCTCCAAAATGTCCACCGGTATTCCTACCCCAACCACATCTGAGCGTTTTGCTGCAGGAAGTAGCACTTATGTTACAAAAAGGTGCCATAGAATTGGTTCCTGCATCGCAGAAAGGCCAAGGGGTATACTCACGGTGTTTTGTGGTAAAAAAGCCAAACGGAAAGTGGCGTCCCATTCTCGACCTGCGCGACCTCAACAAGACCTTACAGAGCCAAAAATTCAAAATGCTCACGCTGCAGGAAGTAATCAGGTCCGTCCAAGTGGGAGATTTTTTGGCGTCTCTGGATCTACAGGACGCGTACTTCCACATACCTATGTGTCAAAAACACAGAAAGTTTCTGAGGTTCATGGTAGGTCGGACACACTACCAATTCGCAGTGCTTCCGTTTGGTCTCAAATCCTCCCCAAGAACGTTCACAAAATGTTTGGCACCCGTGGCAGCCTGGCTGAGAAAGAAAGGGCATCATGTATACCCGTACCTCGACGACTGGCTTGTGAGGGGATCCTCCTCGGCGTCGACCAACGACAGCGTACAGGCTACCTTACAGCTTCTGCAACGACTGGGGTTCGCAGTGAACTTCGGAAAGTCCTCTCTAAGGCCATCAAAGAACTTAAAGTTCTTGGGAGCTCAATTCAAAACCCAGTCGGGAATAGTGAAACCTTCCCTAGACAGAATGTCAAAAATCAATCGACTGACGAGTCAACTACGTTTACATTGCATGGCGATCCTAGGTTCCATGGCTTCCTGCATCCATCTAGTAGCCAACTGTCGATTATTCATGAGGCCACTTCAGGAATTCCTAGCGGACAGATGGAAGCAGGCCACGGGTCGGTGGTCAGACAGGATAACCGTCGACGACGACGAAATCATCTGAGCCCTCCAATGGTGGAAAAGCGTTCACAACCTGGGCAGAGAGGTACCTCTACAAGAACCAGAATTTCAGCGAACCATCATCACGGACGCATCCCTGACAGGCTGGGGAGCACACATGGACAACTACCAAACCCAGGGCAGATGGTCCCCGACCGAATCACTCCTACATATCAATGTACTGGAGCTGAGGGCAGTAAAATGGGCCTTGAAGTCATTCCTCCCACATATCAAGGGGTCGAGAGTAAGAGTGCTGACGGACAACACAACAGCCATGTTCTACTTGATAAAACAAGGCGGCACGAGATCCAGGACCCTGTTCGTGGAGGCTCAAAAGGTATGGCATTGGGCTTTGAAACACAACATATCTATAGTGGCACACCATCTTCCAGGAGTGAAGAACGTACAAGCGGATTCCCTAAGCAGAAGCATGGCCCAGATACACGAGTGGGAGATGGACACCATTCAGCTGCAGAAAATCTTCAAAAGATGGGGTCACCCCTCAGTGCATCTCTTCACAACAAAAGAAAACAAGAAATGCGAGCAGCTCGCGAGCAGATGGCCTCAGAAAGGATCCCTAGGGGAAGCGTTCTCATTTCCATGGACAGACAAGTTCCTGTACGCCTTCCCTCTGTTTCCCCTTATACGGAGAACAGTACAGTGGATACGCAGATACAAATGCCGGGTCATTCTAGTGGCACCGTATTGGCCGAGACAACCTTGGTTTTCCGACCTGCTGCATCTGTCGTTGGAACAACCGATAACATTCCAGAAGGTTCCGAATCTCCTGTCCAGGGACAAGGGAACAGTGTGGCATCACAATCCGGACAGCCTCAACCTGACGGCCTGGCTCCTGACTTTTCGGAATTTGGCACTTTGAAAGTTTCTTCGGATTGCCTGAGAATTCTACAGGCGGCTAGGGCTCCTTCCACCAACAAGTCATACATCTGCAAGTGGCGAAGGTTCTGTATGTGGTGTCAAACGCAACATGAAATACGGCCTTTAGAAGTAACTCCAGAACAAGTTTTACCGTATCTTCTTCACCTGGCGGAGAGTGGGTTATCCTCGTCATCCATAAAGGTGCACCTGGCGGCCATCTCAAGGTTCACGAGGAGGAGACAGTCCTCTCCGTTATTCAGCGACAGACTGGTGAAACATTTCATGAGGGGTCTTTTTCGAACCTTTCCCCCCAACGAAGCGGTTCCCACCAACATGGAGTCTAAATGTGGTGTTGGCGGCTTTAATGAAGCCACCTTTCGAGCCAATGTCCTCTTCATCCATGCAGTTCCTATCATGGAAGCTGGCTTTCTTAATTGCCATTACATCAGCTAGAAGAGTATCGGAGCACAGGCATTAGTCATAGACCCTCCATATATGAGATTCTTTAAGGACAAAGTGGTGCTATCAACTAATCCTACTTTCGTCCCGAAAGTTCCGACGGTCTATCACAAACACTCGACCATTGTCCTCCCTACTTTCTTTGCGACCCCGTCATCGACGGCGGAAAAGGCTCTTCATACTCTAGATGTGAAAAGGGCGTTGAAATTTTATCTGCAAAGAACACAAGAACTCAGAACTACCAGACAGCTGTTCATCGCATACGGTCCGTCGACGAGAGGAAAAGCAATTTCCAAGCAAGGACTGGCTCGATGGGTCTCGTCGGCGATTGCTTTTAGTCACTCCAAGGCCGGGAGACCCCTACAAGGGCATCCTAGAGCCCATTCCACAAGATCGACAGCCTCTTCCACGGCGCTGTGGGCAGGAATTCCTCTGACAGACATCTGCCAGGCGGCGGCATGGTCAGTCCCACACACGTTCACACGCCATTACTGCCTGGAAAGGCAGCATGCGGATGAAGTACAGATGGGAAGGGCAGTTCTGCGCCATCTGTTTCAATGAGGTAAGCCAAAACGGTGAAGCTTTTGCCTTGTCTATACTGGCTCTTTAGTGTGTTGGTTTTGAGTAGAAATATATATATATATATATATATATATATGTATGTATGACGAATATGTATATATCGGAAAATATGTTGCTGCTTATGTGCCTATATAATTAGGTTTTGGGGTGTTTTTGCGGTGTATGTTGCATTGCATTCTCACCTCCTTCTTTTAGGATACTGCTATACAATCTATTCTAAGCATGTGAATCCATGAAAGATCCAATGCTGGAGAAGGGAGTAGTTTCTTACCTGTAACTCGATTTCTCCAGCATTGGTATCTTTCATGGATTCACATGCGCCCACCAGCCTCCCCGGAATGCAATGTGCAAGATATATGCATAAGCAGGTTCTCCTTTCTACTTTGGAGGGGCCGAAATCTGACGGGACCCGCTGGGGCGGGGCTTTTATACCACTACGTCCTACGGGGCATGCGTGGACGGCCCCAGAGAGGACATAGATGTGGTTAGGACACACAAGTGCCAGAAGTTTTTTCCTATAGGAAACAACTATATATGTGTACCGAGGGTTCCCAGTCTGACGACGGGGAATATTCTAAGCATGTGAATTCATGAAAGATACCAATGCTGGAGAAATGGAGTTACAGGTAAGAAACTACTCCCTACAGGGGCGTAGTGACGCAGTATATGTTATACGATCGATGCATCGAGGCAAGACAGATCGACGGCCGAGTCGAGTTGCACTATGCCCACTATCGAAACCATTTCTGAGCAGCTGACGCTGGAATGGATGTCTATCTGATGTAAAATCTGTGGGGGAAGAATCCATAGAAAGAACATTACAGTGAGTCATTTCTCCATCTGTGTTAAGGCGTGAGATGAGCCTATATGATGAACACAATGTCAGATCCTTCTGCTCCTTAGATATAACCATGATAATAGTTCTGAGCATCGAGTGCGGGAGGGGCTTGCCTATTGGAACCTTGTTAAATAATTTTGCCGTCGTAGGGGCCAGCATTGACTGAAACATGTTAATGGAACCGAACCATATACTCATCCTCTCCTGGGGATTTACCACTTTTCATTCCCTTTATGGTCGCCATTATCTCCTCTACCGTGATGGGGGGAGCCCAGCAGGGTGGGCGCCATTGCAGGGGTGGGGCCGTGGTATTGTAGGGATCTGCAACCTGTTAAACGCCTTTATCCTTTCCAACGTCCCCCTCCCATTCGGAAGTATAAAGGTGGGTGTAATACTTTCTAAATTCTCCTGCAATTTCCCAACTGCTTTTCTCAACTCTTGCGACTGCATGATGGCATTCACCAATCGGGACAGCGTCTGTGACCGGAGGCACCACGCCAACAGCTTATCTACTGTCTTATCTGCTGTATCCCCTTTCTCATAGTATTTCTACTTGCTGCTGAAACAGTGGGACTACATGGCAACCTTCGATATGAAAGACAAATACTTTCATATTTCAATGTTCCCAGCGCACAGAAGATTCTTGTGCTTCAAAAAAGCGAACCAACATTACCAATTCAAAGTGCTTCCCTTCGGCATAGTCTCTGCTCCAAGGGTATTCATCAAGGTACTAGCAGTAGGGGCAGTACATCAACATCACCCGTCCCACGCTCAGGGTCGTGGTGGTACCGGTTCTGTTGAGGGGGCAAAGAGGGTGGTCACAGACTGCAAATCCGTCAAACGAAAGAGTGCAAAACATACTGCTGCAAATACATCAGTATCTACCCGGTCGCCAAATAACCATGCGCAAATAAATATGCTTGCTTGGGATGATGGCATCATGCATTTACCTGGTTCTGACGATCTAATGGTGGTTTTGCTAACTCTAGTTCAAGCACTACGCTGGTGTACAAAGCAAAATCTGTCGAAGGGAAAACCTTTTCACAACCCTATAGTGCAATCGATTGTCACAACAGACGCAGCTCTCTCCGGGTGGGGAGCCCTTTTACTTGTCACAATCTCTATCCATGACCACCTCAGAGACAACAGCCCCCTGACAGCAATGAGGCTACACCCCCGTCCAAAAAACTCCCAGGCCTTAAAGACCCATCAGCAGAGGGCATGGAGTCAGTCTTGGCACCTTTGGCGCCAGGCTCATTATGCAGAATGAAGCAAGCACCACTAGGGACCTTAATCCAACATGGAGGTCCTTATTTCAACTCGCACCCAAGAACTGAACTTGGCAGTCTAGTGTTTTGGGTGTGGTTGATCTTCAGGTGTGGCTGGCTATATAAGCCATGCCCGAACTGGGATTCACGCTTCGCGTTATTCTGCACTCCTGCAGCGCAACGCTCACCATGTCCAGCTCCAGCTCATCAGCTTCCTCCGACGGCTACATCTGGAGTCATCAACCTTGATCCCATCGGGAACCTTCAAGAACAAGAAAAGCATTAAAGGAAGCTTACCTGTGATACTTAAATCGCACTTCCATCAGCGCTCAGCGGTCTCGCCATCTCCGGAGTGCTCCGCAACCTGCGAAATAAACTGACAGCAGATTAATAACTGCGCTCGGCGAGCAACGGGTTCTGCACCGCGCGACACTTCCTGCAAAGCTAAAAACACCAAAATTCACTCACCTGAATAACCGGTCGTTGGTTACTTCACTCCGGATCGTCAGCGCACTGCACCCTGAAACAAAAGGCGAGAAAGAAATAAAGAAAGGCAGGTTAGCAACTAAGTCACATTGAGCTGCGCGGCGTTTCGCGCTAAACTACTTACCTCAGCATTATTCATCCGGCGCAGCAGCTCCGCATGCAATAACTCCTGTGGAAGACAGAAAGACTTTGAACAACATCGAAAGGACAGGAGAAGGAACTGAACTAAAAGACTTACCTGAACTCTATAAGCAGATAAACGAAGTCGGTGTTACAGCCAGACTGGACCCGCCACAAGGGGCACAGGACCAGTGAAGTAACTAGGCCCTCTGAAAGCCCACAACTACCACGCGCCCCTGCGCAGAGCTGCAGGACGGAGAGCTCAACATACAAGAAACCAAGATGAGGCAGAACCTACAAGGGAAGGGGTTTGATAAGTGGGAGGTGGGGGTCTTCATCACAGACTCTGTACCTAACCTCCATTCTCCTGTCATAGGATCTGTCCACCAGCCAACATACAAACAAGCAGAAGGTGTCCAGGATAGTGCACAGCCTCTCATCCAGTGTCGTGTGGCGCCCCCGTGGATATCATGTGAGCGTAACATTACCTTCCCCACACAGCGCATGGCCTGTGGACTCAGATTTCAGCCCAAATCACATCAACTTGTTGGAGCTGCTAGCAGTGCTCAAAGCCCTGCAAGCTTTTCAAGTGCACCTGTCGGGTCAGACAGTACAAGTACTTGCGGACAGCACCATTACCGTGTTTTGCATAAGTGAACAAGATGCGCCAGGAATAAGTGACACTAATCCTAGTTGCTCCTATGTGGGCGAGCCAACCTTGGTTTCTACATGTGCGCAAACTGGCGATGTGGCATCCAATCAATCTCCTGTGCCCCTACAACATGCTCACACAGCACGGGGGGGCAACCTTCCGCCCACACCCTCAGTCTAAGTCATAGAATTTGTCCATTTAAAACTACCTCAAACGTGTATGGAAATCCTCAAAGAGGCACGAAAACCAAACACCAGACACTGTTATAACAAATGGAAAAGATTTGCTATATGGTGCCAGTCAAAAAAAGTAAACTCAATCGAATGTACTCCATCACACATTGTTTATTACATGCTCCACTTACTTGACTCCACGCTAGTATTTAACTCCATCAAGGTTCACCTAACGTCTCTATCCGCGTACATCATTTCTCAAAGCACTTTCCTGGTGGAAAGTGCCTTTCATTAAGACATTCATGGAAGGAGTAAAAAGACGTTACCCTCCCATTTCAAACCCACCTTTAGGGTGGGACCTAAATGTGATACTTGCAAAGCTCATGGGACCCCCCTTTGAGCCTATGCACAAATCCAGCCTTAAACACCTTAAATATAAAATGTTTTTTCTGGTGGCTATTACCTCCATAAGAAGAGTCGGTGAACTACAAGCTTTGTCAGTGCAAGACCCTTTCTTTGTTATCCACGAAGACAAGTTGGTACTAAGAGCACACCCTAGGTTTTCACCTAAGTTCATATCTAAGTTCTATTTTAACCATTCCATTGAACTACCAGCTTTCTTGCAAAACCCTTCAAGCTCAGCTGAGAAAAAAATGCCATACACTAGATTTATGGAGGGTGGTCCTTTACTATGTAAACACAAGACCGCTACAAAAAACAGACCAACTGTTTGTCTCCATGGCACCTGGCAGGGAAGGCGTTCACGTTTAAAAAACGCCATCAAACAAGATTCTGCCTTTTTACACCAAGCACTCTCTACCTGGAGTACAGGAGCTAGTCTGGCATTTATTGTAAACATCCCGCTGGACACATGGAGTTCCATACATACTTTTACTCAGCACTACTGCATTGACACACATTCTAAAGCAGGTTCACAGGTGGTACAAGCGGTGCTAAAACATCTATTTGCCGCTGTACCTTCTCGCAACCCACCACCTTCTCCAGACACTGCTTGCTATTCTATGCATAGCATGTGATCTAAGCAGATTCACAAGCCTCTGAAGGGATACATTACTCATCGTAATCGTATTTCTAATGCTTGTATCTGCTTACATTCACATGCACTCCCCCTTCCTCCACTGTGGAGTACAAGGTGCATAGATGTTTTTCTGGCTTCCCTACTCTTAGCTGCTTTATTACATCTGTACTCAAGCTACACCCCATGTTACCTCATGTCAGAAACAAACCAATCTGAGGGACCTCGACACATGAAGGACCATGGGTACAGTGGATGTCACACTAGGGATAGTATTACTGGCACACCCTGTCGATGTCCCTTTTTTCGAGTTTCGAAAACAAAAAATGTAATGCTCCGTGGCTACCACTAGATGTCGGCCTATGCATAGCATGTGACTCTAAGCAGATACAAGCATCAGAAATACGATTATGGTGAGTAATGTATTCCATATACAGTTATATGTGGTACCACTGTTGCATTTAAATTCAATTGAAATGCACCAACTGCATGACAATTATTAAAAAGCATTTAAATTATTAGGCAAGGGTTAACTTCATGAAACATGACTATAGAAAAGCAGGTAATAATTAGACTATAGGCAGGAAGCTTTCTTTAGGTTAAAAAGGCAATACTGTGTGACGATCCCCATCCTGAGCAACTGTAAGGAAAAGTTAAGGTGTACTTTCTGATGTATATTACAGCCCAGTCCAAATATGTTCATTAATAGTCTGCTTCTCTTTCTACTGACCTCACTGTCCCAAAGTACCTGGGAAGCCACAGGAGAACTGGATCCAAGATTTATTGGGGACCCCTGGATTTATTTATTTTATTATTGTTTGCTTGTTAGGTGCTTATACAGCAAGTACAATGCATGCTCTTCCTCGTCACAGTATCTTGGGTGCCTTGGAAGGTGAAGTGATGGAGTTTCTCAGTTTCACTCGACGATGCCCCTTGACGATGGACCACCCTTGGAAGAAGGAGCCAGTGGGACGTCTGGTCGAGCAAGAGAAGGGAACCTATCAGTGTAGGAAAGGCAGCAATGCAGGTTTGTTGCGGTTGTCTCTGATGTCTAGTTGATATGCCGCTGTGGGTGTCCCACAAAGGTAGCACTTACTGTGGACTTCGACAAGACTTGGCTGAAGAAGATCAGTCTTTTGGTGGTTGTTGATGACTTTTTAGTGGCGACGGGTGCAGTGGCAGCTATAGGTGTCGGTTTCGGGATTTCCCTGTTCACTGCCTTTCGGTTCATCGGTGCTGCAGCCGAAGCACGGATCTCAGGATAGCTTCTGGTGACCTGGGCACAACCACTGGACTGTGGACCTCACCAAGTCTAGACCCTCAGTATGCTTTTATCATGGATTGGAAGTGGGAAATGCACCGGTGGACACTTCTCCGCTGACAGCGACCCTAGATCTTCTACGGCGTGAAAAAGTGGATAGATGTCATGGCAGCTGTGCCCCTGAAGATTTCTTTGGATGGTTGGAACTTTTGCAGCTCCGGGTGTCGGGCAGCACTATGCCAGGGTGCCCCCTCTTCCTGGCGATACTCTGCAGCTTGGCTTCCAGCGGTCCCAAATACTCCACCGGACCCTGGGCGACCCAGATGGACTTCTTGGCTTCAACATGTGAAGGCACTCCACTTCAGGACTCAAGAAGATCACTTCTCCAGATGGCAGGCACACAGGACTGGCTTCCAGGGCACTTCAGGTGAAGAGAAGCAGTTGCACGATATTCCCTCTTAGCTACGGATGACGTTGCCTTTCCAGGTCCTCTCTGGTTCAGTCCTTGAGTCAGCACAGCAGCCTTTGGATTTTGGTGAACAGTTGCAGCCGCAGACTTCTTCCTCCAGCTGGACCCAGGATGAAAACTTTTACCACTGGTTCTTTCCCCTCCTCTCTCAAACACTCCCTTGTGCGCCCCCTCTTTAAAAAAACGCCAACAGACCCAACCTTTCCAGCCAACTACCGACCTAGCTCCATTTCCCACTTCGTGGGGAAACTGCTGGAGAAGTTGGCCTTGCCCCAACTCCGCTCCCACACTGTACTTGTTGGTGGTCTCCACGACCATCAATCTGCATTCCGAGCATCCACAGGCATGGAAACTGCTCCCCTGAACACCCGTGAAGAATTGCTCACATCTCTAGACTCTAATTCTCCAGCTGTCCTCATCCTACTCTCTCTCTCCTCTGCCTTTCGACACAGTCAACCATTCTACCCACCTAAAACGGCTCCATGATACCCTTGGTATCTCGAAGCGGGCAATGGATTGGCTGACCTCCTTCGTAACTGACCTTTTGTCCCAAGTCATTCTGGGAACCTTATCCTCACCTACTTTCTTCTTCACCTGTAGGGTCCCCAAGGGGTCAAACCTCTCCCCTTGGCTCTTCAACACTTAACTTGCTCAGCCGGACCTCCTCATTTCTTCCTTCTCCCCCAACTTCCAGTGTTATGCGGACGACACACATCTCTTTTTCAAACTTCGTGCTGACCGTCTTGCATCCTCCATCATCCCTGACTGCCTATCTGCCATCCAGGCCTGGTGCACTTCCAATGATCTCTGCCTCAATGCCAGCAAAACTGAGATACTTCCAATTGGGACCCTGCACCCTCCTTCTTCCCTTCACTCTGGCCTTCCTCCATGCCCCCTGCCCCTGCTCATTCTTTTGAAGCCAGAAACCTTAGTCATCTTTGTCTCCTCTCTCTCCTTCATCCCTCACTCTCAGGACATTGCAAAAAAGTCAAACTTTCAGCTCTTCCTTTTCAAAGGAATTCTACCTTTTCTCACCTTCCCCCAGAAGCTCAATGTTACCTGAACCCTGGTTCTCTCTAGACTTAACTATTGCAATAACCTTTCCCTGAATCTGCCTTCTTCCACTCTACCACCCCTCCAGCTAGTCCAGAATAGGGCAGTGTAAAACCCCACCCATTTGAGGATGGTAGTTTATTTCTATAGAAAGAAGGGGGATTCATAAGTGAAGGTTTAGTCCTGTTAGGTCTGTTGGCCTATTCTCTTCTTTGGCGCGGGGGGAGGACTTGGTATGAGCCCCCCGCAGGGGGATTGGGAGCGTAGATGAGGCGATTCTGGGGAAAATCCTTTGACCGTCTCCCCACACTGGGGAACCGGTGGACCAGACCATCGTTGTAGATATTGGCATCCCAGTGCGGGCTGATGGAGAGAGCGGCGTCCTGAGAAACACACTGGGCGTTCAGGACCTCCATACCTACAAGGTCCGTGGAGGACAGCACCATGCCGGCCACGTTCTCCCCTCTATCAGGGTTAAGGCAGCGTGCACTGGATTGCGGTGTGCAGCCCAGCTCGGGCTGGTTGCACCCGTGGGTTCGAGCAGGCTATGGGTCAGTCGTAGCTGATGGTAGTGTTCCTGTCCCCTTTCATTGACAGGAGGTAAGAGAGGAAAAGTATACTGAGACGGCTACTTAGTAGCCACCTGCTGGAGCTATAAAAGCATTGTGTTTTTTCTGGCTCTAACAGCCGCTTTGGTGGATTATGTCAATTTCTAGTTTACTTCATAACTGACGAGAAACGACAGAGAGTGTAACGGGTATAGGAAATTCCAAGGTATTGTGGATACTTCAGTTCGCAACAGGCTCCCGGTTGGGCTGAGTTGGAGAGTGGGGGTTGAATTGGCGTGGACTGGTGCAGGTATAGGCCCTCTCGGTCTTACTGCAGTTCAGTGGAATAGATACTAGATGGGCAGCTCTTGTCCGCTAAGAGCTCGCCCAGGCATCCCGCATGACTTGGTGCCATCCGGGAGACAATAAGGCCCATTTTGACCGGTACCCATTAGGAGCTCTAAATAGGGAGGATGGTACCTCAGGAGGGAGCCTAGATGTTCGCCGGCATATGAGGGGAAGTATTCTGATGTAACAAGTGTTTATTTAACAAATGTGACCAAGCTACGCTCACATGTTTTGCTCATGACGTACAAAGTGTTTAGCTCGCTAAGGTGACCAAATCACGTTCGCATATGCCACTAATTAAATAACAAGGGTCTCTTCTCTGATAATTTCACAGTTGCTTTGATTGGTGTCCAGGGCCCTTATGCATCCTCTTGGCTCTGACCTCACACACCAAATCGCCCCCAGTTTCTGTCTATCCTCAGCACTTGCCCCAGCACACCCTCTGTCCTGGAGGCTAGCACTTACCATACCTTGTTGCTCACCCACGAGCACAGGCACCCCAGCATCTACCCCACTGTCCCCTCCCTTCTGCACTTGCACGTTCTGAATACTCACAAGGCGTAGTCGGTTTGTCCTTTTTTACCTCCACTGTATTTCATGTTTTTATGCATGTAATGCGTCTCATTCCCATGTCTCCTCCCTGTTGTCCTGTGGGTGCTTTGAAACTGAATTTATTTGCTGTATAAGCACCTAACAAGCGAACAATACATTAAAAAGTAAAATAAGATGACTTCAGCTTCTTGTTTCAGCTTTTGACAAGGCGAGTTTGAGGCCACCTGTCATATTAAGAAGGGATTAAGCCCATTCAGGAATGGCTGACTACTCTAGAATCCATCCTGGGGCAGAACCAACAGACAAGTAGAGCCAACCAAGACAGCACGTTCACAAGGGCTAAAAGCCTGCAAGGGAGTAATAATACCCAGAAGAGAAAACACTCTTCGACTCCCCGGGTCAACAATATGGGGTGGAAAGAAAGATCCCAGAGGCAGCTGATGCGTTTAGTAAACTAAGCAATGCATTTCCAGAAATCAGCAGTGCCATACCTCCCAGACCCCCTCCCCAGGGGAAGACCATATGGGCAGTCCCGCGGCGGACTCACCAGAGGAGTCGCCAGAAGATACAGCCTCATCCCAAGATGAGGATGTTGAGCCAGAAAAAGATCAGGCAAGTCCTGCGGGGAGTAAGAGACTCAGGAAGGAGTAACACCTTGAAGTAGAGGAGGTGAAGATGTCGGATATGTTTACTCCCGATGACAATCGGAACCCCAGATCCTCAGACTAGCAGCTTTCACCTAGGGTAGCAAAGAACATGGCGCAAAGAATTCGCAAAGCACTAGATAAGGATACTAGACTACACATGAAAGCCAAATGCCCTCGGCCTGATCTACCTGTAAAAGTGGCAGAAATCCCACAGCTAGACCCAAAAATTCTAGCGTCCGTCACGAAAACTTCCAAGGACCTGAGGAAAAGTATCGACCGGTCTTGGAGGAGTTGGCAGGAAAAAGTCTTACGTCTCACAGGGCCACTAGCTAAAATGATGGACCTAGCTGAAAGGGCTAGGGATATAGGTGAAGAAATGGATCCGGACACCTTAGCAAGCTGGCCCAGAGAGCCGCCTGCCTCTTGGGAAATGCTAACTGCGCCATCTCCTCAGAAAGAAGCAAAGGGCTTCTGTTGAAAAGGGATTCTAAATTGAGCAACCTCGCCAACTACGAGGCAGGCGAAGCAGCAAAGTGCTTACTATTTGGAAAGGCGTTCGGTAGGTTTGTAGGAACCTATACCTCCTTGGAGAAGGCTTAAGCATCGATTAAGAACAATTTTCTCAGGTGACCAAGACCGGCTGCTATAGAGGTCAAATGGCCAGTCGCTTTCAGTCTAGATGAAGACCTCAAGGGAATAGAGCACACTACTGGGAAAGCAGACAGCAAGGCTCTTTCTTTCCATCCAGAGGGAGATTCCCTGGAGGACGCAGGAGCAGAGGAGCTGGAAGAGCGCAGAGCTTTACCACAGGTGAGACCAAGTATCTACCCGTCGGTAGGGGAGGACGAAGCATTTCTGGCAAAACTGGTGCATGCTTTCCAGCAATGCTTGGGTGCTACAGACTATTCGGGGGCTACGGATATAGTTCATGCAGGAACCCTATCAATATGTACTCCCTCGCCCTTTAGTATTGTCGCAAGCAGAATGCAGCCTCCTTCACGACAAGCTCTCGCAGCTCGATATGAAAGGAGCTATCGAGCAGTGCGAACAGGCTCCAGATTTGTGAGCAATTTGTTCCTGGTGCAGAGGAAAGAGAAAATGAGACCTGTCATAAATTTGAAAGGCCTCAACGGTTGGGTGACATACACTTCAAGGTGGAAGGTATCCATCAACTGAGAGAGACACCCAGTGAGAAGGGGACTGGTTAGCGAGGATAGACCTAAAAGAATAAAATACCTTAAAGTACCTGAAGAAAAAGATGATTGCACATTTCTCGCATTCAACTGGGAAGGGCGATTTCAAGACGATGCCCTTCTGCCTTGCATCAGCACCATGAGCGTTCACCAAATTGATAAAGCCAATAGCAGCAGCCATCGTAGAGAAAGAAATTCGCATAATTATTTACTTAGACGATATTCTGCTGTTGGCAGATGACAGAGAGGCCCTAGCATACCAGACAACCTGTGTAAGTGGCCTGTTGACATCTCTAGGCTTCTTAATAAACCAAGATAAGTCAGACACGACACTGGCAAGACGCCTCAATTTCCTAGGGTTCAGAATAGACCCACAAAGCTACACTCGAGCTACCAAGGAGAAAGATCCAGGATATCAAGAGAGAGATCAGACCATGTCTCACCAAGCAGACAGTCTCTCTCTGAGAACTGACACGGATAGTCGGACCGTTAGCGTCCTCTATTTAAGCCCTATTCCCAGGGCCTCTGCATTCTCCAGCATGGGGTCTGGCATGGATTCACATGCTCATGAATATTCCTCGTCGTCAGGCTTGGAATCCTTCGTAAAAGAAAAAATCAGTTTCAGTTTTTGTCATGACCTTTGCCCCTGGCCCTCACTGGCAAGTCAGCCTTCCAGTTAGGGCCAGGTCAAAGGCCTTAAAACCTCATCCAAGACTCTCTTGGAGTCAGTCCTGGCACCTTTGGCGCCAGACTCATAGCCATCATGAAGACCAACATTAGAATGGGACTGTTTAACTTGGGAGGGTTCAGCCAACATGGAGGCACACAAATAGCTTGGTTACAAGGAACTGAGCTATGCGGTCTAGTCTTTTAGGTGTGGTAGGCCTGGGACTACTTTACCTGGACTACTTTGGGTGTGGCAGGCCTGGGACTATTTTACCTGGACTACTTTACCTGAGACTATTTAAACCGCACCCAAACAGCAGAACATGCTTTGCGTTATTCTGCTGTGGGCAGCGTAACGCTCACCGTGTCAAGTTCTTTGATGCCAGTTTACCTGAAACCAAGGACCTGCAGAGAGTGAAAGAACACTACAAAACTTACCTGGAGCAGAATCCTGTCTTCAATCCATCGCCGACTTCAGTTCCACTCACCTGAAGGTACGAACTCCATCATCCTGCACCACATGCATCCTGGAATACCATAACCTGGAAAGAGGTGAAAGAAAGACAGCATTAGTAAGCGTTTACTCATGTTTCCGCCCGAATGAAGAAAGCCGCACAATTCTTACCTGGGTAGTCATCTCCTGGTCAGTATCATTGCTGGAACATTACGGCACTCGGCGAGGAACATTGCAACCTGCAAGGAGAGAAAAGACACAGGTTGGCAATATAAAAGGCCAAACAGCGCCGCGCATCGTGCATTACTCACCGGACAGCATCGCGCACACCGCACTTTCGCCTACCGGCCCATGCTCATCTTCAAACTGCATGACAACACCAAAATACCTTTCCATACCTAAAAGGAAAGAAGCAAGACATTATTATTCGAACTACGAGGAACATAACTGGATATAAAGACTGTAAAGTAGCAAACCTATGGAGCAGCAGCAGGCCTGGATTTCCACAGGGGGGCTTGCACCAGTGAAGTAACTTGCTCCCTGCTCGCCTCCCACATCTACGTGCCCCTGCCACGAGGAGCAGGACCGAGAATCCACCTTTTACAATATTAAGGTGAGGAGAGGGCCCTAGGGGGAGGAAGGAGTTGAGGCCAAGGGAGGTGGGAAAACATAAAGACAATCTGGTATTGAATCCAGGTCTCCTATATTGCAGACCCATCTTTAACCAGGGGCCTTACCAAGGGACCGGGAGAGGGTTTGAGAGTGCAAATCATCCAACAAGGGCTGGGTGGCGGCCCCCTGGATACCAGGTGAGGGTAACAGTTTTGTTTCTGAACTGTCTTTCTCCTAATAACCAATCACTGGTCTCTGGGTCACACTGCCCCCAACCAATGACTGCCCTCTACCTATGCCCCTCCTTTGGCAGCCATTTTTAGATTTTTACCACACGTTAAAGTGTTGGGTGTCCCCGTGCTATAGCTCTTGAGCTTTTACTGCATATTACGTTTTTTCATAGTTTACTCTTATTTTTTCGTTCAAATCGAGCATCAAGCTCCACCGATTCATCTTCCGATCAACAGGGACCCGTTTTGGAAATCTCTATGCCCCTCAAGGGTGAATTTTCATCAAATTTCACTTCTTGGAGGATTCCAGAAGATCTTGGAGGCCTACCCTTTGTGGTCATGGCCGAAGACAAAGGAGACTCAACGCCTCTGTTTAGGATCTGCCCAGGATGTGGACTACAGAACGTTTTCAAGAAGGATGGGCACTCACACTGCCTCTACTGCCTGAACGCAGATAAATCGCACATAGAGGAGGCCTGTGCGTTCTGCAAGGACATGTCCTCCCGTACTATGAAGGACCATCGCAAGCGACTCGCTAACTGGCTGGAGTCGAAGAGCCCGGCGGCAGGTGAGCCCTGTCAACGTACTTCTCCGAAGAGAAAATCCGAGCGGTCTAAGACCTTTGAGGGTGTTCCGGTGATGGGGGCCCAACATAAGGCAAAGCACTGCGAGTCCACGGGCACCGGGAGCGCTGTTGGTACGGGCTCCTTAGCTGCCAGGACGGGGGCAACATCACCAACGCCGTCAAGCACGAGCCAACGCTCCGGCTAGATGAAAAGGAAATCGGACAACCCGGGTAAGCTTCTGGAGAAGGCCTGGTCGTTTCCGACCGAGAAAGCCAAGGGGGCACTCCCTCTATGGTGAAGGCCTCAGGCACGCCTAAGGTTGCGAAGGCCCAGTTTCGCCATGCTAAGGCTTCGATTGAGGGAGTGGTAGCGTCCCTGGCGAAGATCGCAGAGGCGCCCCAGTAGAGACGACCCCCAAGCCCAGAGTTTCCCTGCCCAGCTGTGAAACCCCTGGGCGAGAAGAAAGGGGGGGCACGATAGTCCTGCCGGACTCAGATATCTCATCCGAGGATGAGCTTGCGGGCCTCAAGTCAGTTCTTGACAATAAATTGGACGAGGTCAGATCCTACGGGAAGGATCCCCGCGAAGATCCGACGTGGAGAGCGACGGAGGAGATGAGGAGGAATGGCAGATCGACAAGGAACCTGAGGACACTACGCCCCTGCGGAGGCTCCTGTCGCAACCGCTACCACCACCGACGGACAGGTCAGAGGAGATCTTATTAGCCTTGCACACACTGTGCACAGAGATATGGACACAGAGAGCCCTCCTTCCAAGCGGAGGCAGGTCCACCCCACCCGCCTTTCCATCCTTCACCTGCATCCCCTCCTCCGAGGGACGAGACGGAGACAGACGGCGACAACGGGGACAGACGATGACGGTGGCGACGACGGAACTGATCTCCTGTCGCACCCACCCCAGGCTTCCCCTCCCGACAAAATTGGTTCCTTTCACGCCATGATGGCTAGGGCCTCAGAGCTTTTTCAGCTATGCCCTGAAGAGCAGAAGAAGGAGGGATTCCTTTGTCAGCGACGAGAGGCCAAGAGGAAGACCGTGTTCTCGGCCCCGCTGTTGGACGACATCTGGGACAAGGGGCTGGCCCTCCTGAAGAACCCATCCTCAGCCCCAGCGAAGAGGGACCGGTACAAGAAGAAGTACCGGGTTCCAGAGACTGCACCGATGTGCCTCACAGCGCAACCGTCCCCGGACTTGGTGGTCTCTGCGGCGGCCAAGAAGAAATTGGCTGGGGCAACGGCATCAACTTCCACTTCCCTGCCGGATGGCGAGGGGAAGAAGCTGGACACCATGGGACATCGGTGTTAGGCAGAATCCTGTGCAGTGCCTAACATTGGTGGCAGCGGTGGGATATAAAATTGGATCCCCTGTCAGATATCACCTCCTTTGGAAAACCTACTCTGGTAAACATACCAAGTAGGGCCTTAGCTACATCCTGAGCCATAACAGTCCTCATAGGTATTGCCTCAGGATACTTAGTAGCATGGTCTACTACAACCAGGATAAACCTGTTACCTGAAGATGTGGGAGGATCAAAGGGACCAACAATGTCAATCCCTACCCTCTCAAAAGGATCTCCCACCACTGGGAGAGGCACCAAGGGTGCCACATTCTTGGCTCCACTCTTGCCAGAGGTTTGGCAAGTGTGGCAGCTCCTACAGAATTTGTCCACTTCTGAACCCATCTTAGGCCAGTAGAAGTAGAGACAGAGCCTTTCCTTGGTCTTCTTAAAACTTAAGTTACCAGCCAAAGATATCTTGTGGGCTAACTGCAGGAACTGGAGTCGGTTCACTAGAGGTGCTACAAGTCTTTTGCAGTCTCCAGGGGTTGACTCAGTCGGTTCACTGTAGAAGAGGCCATCTTCCCAGTGCAACCTATACTTTCCAGGCTCTTTCCCATCGAGCTGAGAAGCTGCCTGTAGGCGAAGACCTTCAAGAGTAGGACACACTCTTTGTCCTCTGCTGAAGTCTGCCCTGTTGGGTCCACCTTCTGCCAGTAAAGACTGCAGCTCAAGATGTTCAACAGGGTCAAGATCCCCAACCAGAGTAAGATCTTCTTCTAGATCTGATTCCTCAGTATCTAGTTGAACCATACAGGGTTGAACCTCACACTCTGCCTCAGCTGGGGGAGGAGTCACAGATGTGACTTTGGACAGTCTTGGAGATGTCCTTCTGGGCACAGGGGTGCTTGCTGGTTTCTTGCTGGCAGACTTGGGTTTCCCCATTGTCTCTTTCTGTCCTGCAATAGCAATAAGTAAGTCCTGTGGACTTGGGGTGATAGTTTCTTCTATCAAGTCCCCTGGAGAGCCTCTCAAGGTTCTCTCCCTAGCAGACCTTGTGAGCTCCTGCTTCCTTTTGCGGAGAGGCCTGGGGTACTAGACACAACTCCAAGGGTTTTAAGGTCATTACCCAACAGGACTCTCCCAGGTACATCACTTTGCACACTTACAGGTATTCTGACAGTCATGTCATTGCACTGGATGAGAGCTGGTAACTGGGGAACCATTTGCACAGGGCCTCCAGCTAACTTGGTTAGGTGTTTGGGTGCCTTAGCAACATCCTCTACCTTGGAAAAACATTCATCCACCACAGTTATGCTGGCTCCAGTGTCTCTGATGGCAGGGGTCTCCTGACCATTCACAAGAACACTATCTCTGTAATACTCCTTAGTATTATCTGGGATTGAGTTAGACATCCAAGTTCTTTTGTTCCCAAAGACCCAAGGACACTAAAGAAACACTAGCTGAGACTCTCATGGGCTCATCAGCTAGTAACTGAACATTTCCACTGGCTATAGGTACTTCATCCACCTGGGAGAAGGCTAAGGAGACAGTGTGGACCCCTGAAGGTTTACCCTTACATCTGGGATCCCCTTTCACATGGTCAGTTGGCCCACAAGCAAAACATTTTCCAAATGCTTTAATGAATGGGGGCTTGGTCTGACCTCCATCTGGTTTGGGACCAGATGGTACACTAGCCTGATTCGGTTTCCCTTGTGGTTTACCCTGGTTATGTTTGGGGCCCTCTTCTGGATTGGAATTATTGGAATTCTCTTTGTTGTCTTTCTTTGACTGCTTTCCCTCATCCTTTTTCTGAGTTGCCCCAGAATCCCTGTGAGTAGCCCTGTTGGCAACCCACAAGTCAGCAGCCTTAGCTGACTTCTTAGGATGCATCGCCTTTGAATCAGCCAAGTGCTGACAAAGCTCAGGAGAGCATGCATCATAGATTGACTCCAACATTACAAGATTCCTCAAACCTTCATAAGTGTTCACTTTGTAACCCTTAACCCAACCATCGAATTTCTTCAAACATTCACACACCAAGGTAGCCCAAGGGGTACCATCATGCTTTTTGAGGGTCCTAAACCTCTTAAGGTACTAGGAAGGGGTCTTCCCAAATCTAGCTATCAAAGCTAGCTTCACACACACATAATCCTGCTTATCCTCCTCCCCCAACTCCATTACAGCATCACTTGCAACAGGGGGAAGCCTAGAGAAAAGCCAAGGAATCAACTGATTCCCTGAGATACCTTGAATCCCATGATTGTACTCAAACTTTGCTAACCAATCCAAAACATTAAGTTTAGTCTCATACATACCAATCATTTCCTTTGGCATACAGGGTCTCTTAGGGCTGGAAGACCTAGAAGACTCTGGGAGAGAAGCATTTTCCAAAGACAATTTCTTCATTTCTAGAGCACGAGCCATCTCCATTTCTCTGCGCCTTAATTCTTGATGTTTCATGGCAGTTTGTGCATCAATACGTTTCACTTCTAACTCAAGTCCCATTTTCTCCAGAGCAATAAACTCAGGAGTGAGTGTAGGACCTGTGGGGGGTCGCTGTGGACAGAGGTTGTGCTTTCTGAGCAGCTATGGGTGTTGTATAGTTTCCTAACAAGGACCCATCTACTTCTTCTAATCAAACACTCAGAAACATCAGTATCCACATTTGCTGAAGGGGTAGGCTCTTCTGACCCACTCTCCAGACTTTGTTTTCCCATTAACTTTGCAACCAGTGCAGATTTCTTTTCTTTACCAGAGAGATTCTTTTCCCTAAACATGGTTCTCAGAACCTCAGCAGTATAGTTTGAGACCCTCTTCAATGTAGTTTTCCATATTTGACATGATTTTTCAGTTATCAGAATTAGTGGTGTTTAGCCTTGTGGTTAGTTGACACATGGTAATAGCAGCACTAAAATCCTCACCATGGTACGCCAGTGTTAGGCAGAATCATGTGCAGTGCCCTTAGGGACCACTACACACAATTAAGACTACAAGTGGCAATACAAGTTCACCTTTGGTACAAGCCTGTACTACTATGTTAAGTGGTAGCAGTAGCGTAGCAGCCAGACTTATCTCAAGAGCAAATGAGCAGTAGTAGAGATTACACCAAGGACTAAAATTACTGTGACTCAAGCAAACACTGACTCAAGGTTTTTGGTTAAAAAAATAAAAGAACATTTATTTTAAACCATCTGTTCAGAAAACACTTCACTTCTATTAAATTAAAACCACACGTAAAATAGACTACACACAACCAATTCACTTTAGGCAACACAACACAAGGTAAGTACCTTTGGTTTTGACAAACAGGTGTTATGAAACAAAGACGTTACCGGGAATACATAAGCAATCACTTTTTGACAGTAATGACAGTTCGGTCTTACTAAAGATATGCCTACCCGCGGGAAGAAATGTTACCAGGGTAAAACCACACTTAGCACCTGAGTTACCACGATAGAGTTGGGGGCAAAAATTAGAGGCAATACTTTTGTGAAGGCAGACAGAATCAGAGAACACTTTTTAACCAGAAGATAAAAGTCAATAGGCCTGCGCCAGTGTCAAGGGGAACAGGGTTCCTGTTGTCGAGGATCACACAGTCAGGTAGTTCACGATTCAAGGTTGCCAGGAGTACTTGGATATTGTCAACAGAGGAAGCAAAAGTTATAAGAGGGAATGAAGACAAGGGCAAGCCTTGGATGAGGGGAAAAGGGTTCACCCTAGTTCCTCGAATCTGGACACAGTACCTTATTCTTTGAAGAAGCTGGTGCCACGGCAGTTGTTCCTGGTAGTTTCCTGCAGACTCGCGGTTCCTGGGACTTCAATCGTGGAGACAAGAAGGAGGATGTCTGGAGTGATCTGCACTACCCTGGGTTGAGGCCAGCAGCAGCGACCGTGAATAAAAGGTTCGCTCCTTTAAAACAGGAGAGGCTCTTCAGATGGCTATCTGGAGCACTACAGCATTGTGCAGCGATTTCAACCACAAAGAGGATCCTCTGGCTGTGGAAGATGAGCTGGTTGACCCCACCAGGCTCAAGGGAAGAAGACTCCGGACTGGATCTTCTCTGGTCGTTGAAGGGTAGATAGCTCAGGACTGCAGGGCTTCACTGGCACTCGGTAGTTGCAGCAGCTGTCTTCTTCTCTGCTTCTCTTTGGTTCCTTGTAGTTCCAGTCGCGACTCTGACTTCCAGCCCAAGAGTCATGCCTTTTATGTGAAAATCCCCCATTCACACAGCCTGGTTGTCAATCACGCAGCAGGGGGCATGTCCGGCCCGGACAACCACCTGAGCCAATCATGGCAAAGTGCGACTTGGGTTTCCTAGGATACCCTGTGCATGGGGTGACTACACCCCTCCCTCACATACAGCCCACCTAGACACCCAGGCGCCAAGAGGGGTGCTTCTTTGCATAAGCCCGCCAAAAGATGGTGAACAAAGAAAGCCAACCTTGTTTGCCGCGCAAAGTAAAACACAAGAAGGACTTTAACAAAAAGAAATGGTGAATAAACCCGACCGGAGCCAAAAGAAAGAGTATTTGGTCAAGCGGGTTTATGTTCGAGGGTAATATAATAGCCTGGAACAATACCACGTTTATGTAGTATAATCGCGGTAGAAAAGTTAGGGTAGATACCACTGCCACCAGCCAAGTCTAAATGTTAAAAGAGCAAAACGAAGCTCAGAGAGGCACAGACAAAAAGGGATAGGCATTAACCCTTTCCAGTACTCCATGTAAGATGGGGTGTACTTGGTCTGTAGTTTTAAATGACTACATAAAGTAAATGACACTTTACCTGTTTCTGGGGTACAGTAGTGAGCCCCAGAAAAAATGGAGTCAGTGGGAAGTCTCAAAGACAACCCTGTGTCACTGCACTGAAGGTGCTGTGTAACACACACAAAAAGGGGGCTCATGGAGTGGTGTGCTCCAGAGCCCAAGATCACACAAACAGTAGAAATACACATGGCAAAACACATGTAAGAGTGGGAAAAAGGCTCACACTCTTACCAAGTGGAAAAAATAAACTCCAAAAATCCAGGACAGCTGCTGGGGGACTCACTAGGTGAGGGAAATTAGCCATAGAATGAGAATTCTCCCTAACAGTCGGGTCATCTCATCGGTGGCCAACGCTCTCGCTATCGTGGCCCTCTACGATAGGGAGCTGTGGATTAAAATCACCCCCCTCCTGGACCTCCTCCCAGAGGACAAGAGGGCAGAGGCCCTTGAAATATTGCTAAAAGGCGAGGTGGCTTCAGACCACGCCATCACGATGGCCACGGATATCGCCGACAACAGCTTCCGCCAGATGGGCACCAGCATTTGCCTTCGCCGGCGGGGCTGGCTCAGGGCCACAGACTTCCATCAGGACGTTCAGACGAGGGTACTGGACATGCCCTTTGACGGGAACAACATGTTCGGCAAGGCAGTAGACGAGTCAATGCAGGCCATCAATGCAGACGGAGACGGTGGCAAGTCACAAGGTGCCTCCAAAGGATTTGGCGGCAGCTCTCCCTCATACCGTCAGGCGGCCCGTTCTTTGTCACAGGAAGTCTATAGAGGCTGCAACAAGGCCAGCGGACATCGTCGTCGCCGCCAAGGGGCCCAAGGTGGTAAGGCCTCGGCGAAACACGACTGAACCGGCCGTGACCCCAGTGGGAAGCCGTCTGGCGAACTTCGTCAGTGCGTGGAAATCCATCTGCACTGACCGTTGGATACTGGATGCCCTGGCCCACGGGCACACTCCGGAGTTCCAAAGGAAGTGTCCCTGTTTTCCGCCTGTGGCCAGGAAAGAAAACCATATTCCTCAAATACTTCTGGAGGTACGAGCAATGCTAAAAAAGGGCGCGATAGAGCGTGTTCTGAGGAGGCTCCGGGGCTCCGGAGTATACTCACAGTACTTCCTTGTTCGAAAGAAGACCGGCGGCTGGTGACCCATCCTAGATCTCTGCCGCTTCAGCAAATACATAAAATCCCAGAAGTTCCAGATGATCACCCTTCAGTGCGTGCTGGGACAGCTGGAAGAAGGGGACTTCCTGTCGCTGCTGGGCATGGAGGATGCCTACTTCCACATCCCCTTTCACAAGGGACATCAAATGTTTCTGCGCTTTGTGGTTCAAGGACGGCACTACCAGTTCAAGGCTCTCCCCTTCGGTCTGAAGTCGGCCCCAAAGTTCTTCACCTAGTGCCTGGCAGCGGTGGCGGCGTGGCTGCACCTGCAGGGGATCCACGTCTACCCCTACCTGGACGATTGTCTCATCCGAGCGAAGTCAAAGATCTCGCCATTGGACACACAGCGAGGACCGTCCGCCTACTCGCGCAACTGGGGTTTTCGATAAACTATGCAAAGTCCTGCTTGGAGCCATCTCAGGACGCCCAGTTCCTGGGAGCCAGACTCAACACAGTGGCACGCCTAGCCGCACCATCAGAGGACAGGATAAAGGCCATCCTGGGCAAAGTACAATGGCTGTTGACCATGAAAGTTGCCAGGGTAAGTTCCATCAAGTCCCTGCTCGGCATGATGTCCTCATGCATCTACCTTGTTCGGCTATGCAGACTGTGGATGCGGCCGCTGCAGGAGTTCTTCGATGCCCGTTGGATGCTGGCGACGGGAAGCTTCAAGGACTAGATCGCCCTCAACGAGACCTTCCGTCAGGCGATTCTGTGTTGGGGGGTCCGCGCACATCTAGCGGCGGGCACGTCCTTCCAGTCCCTGTGGCATCAGGATACGGTGACAATGGACGCCTCCCTGGAGGGATGGGGCGCACACACCGGAAATCTCCACGCAATAGGCCTTTGGCTCCCGGAGGAGAAGTCGTTGCACAGTACGGCCCCTCAAGTGCTGGCGTACTTGCTGTCGCTGGCCAAGGCGGGGCTGGTGCACGCCACTATCAAGATCCTTCTGGCAGCTATCTCCCGCTACACTGTAAGCGACTTCAATTCAACACTACAGCTAAGTCATTGCCTAGTCTGGGATGCTGATGGAAGCCCTTATTGATATATTTTTATGTCCAGTTTGTTTACTCTGGATGACAACCCTTATATAACACCCCTCTCTTAGAATCCCCCTGACCCCACTGAGCCAAGAAGTAGGTTTGTTTTGCAAATAAAATGGTTTATTTGAAAATTAAACAATATATATCTATCACACTTTTATAGTAAATTAATATTTGATATCACACTTGAGAATATGATGTTGATCAACAATGGATAATGTTATAGTGGTACACTCTTTTTAATGGTTTAGAAGTTGATATAGAGAGGATAAAGTAGCTGAGAATGCTTTTATGGCTTCAAGGACAATGCAATGATGAATGAAAATGCAGGACAGAAAATAAACTTGATATGATTTCAACCAAAACAATGCAATCACTTTTCTTTGACAATTCACCCCCCCCCCGTCTATGCAAGGTAAAGAGATGGGAGGAAAGCACACAGTTCTCAGGAATGCAATCAAATATAATTCAGTTCCCCCCTAGCAAGCTTAGAGGAAAACAGGTAGGAGTTTTAAACACAGGCAAAATCATTTTAAATGTGGTGGCAATGAAGTGAAAAAATATACTCAAATTGCTTTTAATTCCCTATAGGAGGTTCAGGGTGAGTGAGAGATACTTAAATTAATTCAGGATCACTTTAGCAATGCTCTATGAATGATTGTCAGGTTGCACACGAATTTCAGCAAGGAAAGCAAGGACAAATATTTTTACACGTGGCTGAAATTAAGCAAAATGTCAAATTGCGGCAAATTTAGTCACGTGCGTCGAACACTATTACGGAGGCAGTATAAGGAGTAGGAAGTCGGTTCTAGGCTCGTTGGAAAGCTTAGAATCTTAGCTTTAAGATGACAAAAACTCGCTCCTAGCACAAACGGTTCCGGAGATACGGCCGATTTAGTAAAGGTAGTTTTTCAGATTTTAAATTTTAAAGCTCAGAATGACAGATGACAGTTTTCAGTTTTAAAAAATACAGAATTACACGATTCTAGGAGGCAGTTCTAATAAGGCTAAAATAGTTTGGATTAGATTATTTTAAACTAAGAGATTGGTTTTGGCACAGTGCTAGCTGGGTACTGACACTAGATTTTGGACAGGAATGCGACTTCGTCACCGATCGGGTCAGGATTGGCTGGACTTCTGCTAGCAGTTCTTCACAGCGATCTGGTCTCTGGTTCCGGATACAGCACTGCTTTCTGGATACTGCTACAGGTTCTTGCAAAAGTTCTTGGCAAAGAATTCAAACAGCTTGCCCGGCTGTTGAATAGTTTGGTTGGTTTTGAGGCCTGCTGAATGATTCAGCTTGTGGATTCAGGCCTCTCTGCTACAAATTCTGGAGTTAATTTCTGGTCTCTGGAGATTGATGGATTTGAAGTCTGGATCTCTGGATGTGAAGTCTGAAGTCTCCCGGCAAAGCGTCCTGCAAGAAAGTGGAAAGTTAATGTCTCTACTTGGGTTTCAATGTTCCTTTTATGTGTTTTGAAAATGGGTGTGTGCCTGGGCCTAGCTAAGCCTGCCCCTCCAACTTATCATTGGCCAAGCTTTCCTCTCTCCCTTGATTGGGGGAAAGAAATGGAGTGTCAGAGTGATGCTGTAGGTTTTATGGTCAGAGGATCCTCCCCTTGTCAAATTGCACTCAAATCTATTTCTGACCCAAATACATATTTATCTATGTACCATTTTTCTAATATTATAGGTCCAGTTAACATATTTTCTGTAGCACCAAACCATCCGATCCCTGTCTTTGTACGATGTTGTGTCCACTTATGACAGAATTCTCCCCTTTTCATCCAGATAACGACCTCTAAACCTCTCCAGATTTTACACAAATGTGCACCAGGGATATGGGTTTCAGATGATAGTGTCAGGTTTTTAACATGCATACATTTGGAGTAACAACCTTTTTTCCGCTACTATCCCCAAGAACATCCCACAGGCTCCTAACACCTCTTAAAATGTGCACAGATAAATTACAAGAATGATGATGTTATTTATATAATTTTTACAAGTCCGCACTGTGAATTATCCATCTTTTTAAAATCATGCTCTGGCCCCAAAGGGGTGTGGTTTTCTAAAGCACATGGTGGAATTTCTGGTTTATCCACTTCCCCCAAGCTCAGCTTGCCCTCACAGGCACTGCCCCTCTCAGTTTCTCCCAAGAGGAAGCCATTTTACGACCCCCCCAATATAACATTTGCCTGAGTCCAGGAGAGGGCTTTGTTCAACTTCCTGCAGTCTGCAGGTACCACTCCCCTAATTCAATCAGAGAGGTGTCACATCCTTTTGGTGGGGGCAGCAGAATGCAGCCAGGCCTGGGAAGAGTTGTTGAGCCAGTTCAACTCCTGTCGGGGCTAGTTGTCAGGCAAAATTCAGCTAAATGTCACTTTATTTCCCAGTTTTCTACATTCAAATCACACTGACAATTTTTACACATGCAGCTAGAACGCTGATTCTAAGTTCAAAACTATGACATTTAAACAATTGCAACCTCTGTGACACTCACAAGTAGGTTACTCATTTATTCTAAACATTTTGATTTTAGTGGCTTTAAACCCAAATTCACTTAAGCTGCTGACATCCCCAGCTATTTTTTATATATACATTCAATAATTACTTCCTTCATGTCATTTCAGAATATAGTTTTACATTGTATCCACCTCTTAGCAAGTCTTTCCTTGGCCTGGTTTGGGTTCATTTGTTCAGTTTTCACAAAAGTCTGGTGGTTTTAAAACGTCGGCTTTCTGATAGTGGTGAGCACGAGTATTGCCATCATTTTTGACATTAAGAAAATGAATTCCCCACAGTTCTGGATTGCTTTTGGCAATCAGCATTGCCATTCCCAATGGTTTCAGGCTACTGTGTGTAGCCCAATGATGGTTTTAGGCAGTGCCCTCCTGTGCTCACAACATAGGCAAAAATGGGTGGCAGCCTATTCTTCATGTTTTCCCTGTGCACTCTCTGGGGAGTTCTGGCCATCATGATGTTTTAAATGCCAGTAATGCACAGTTTTATGGTAGGGCTTGGATGCATGTGTAAAAACATCCCACACACCAGAACTCCGGGACGATCGTCGCTGTGGCCGCATCGCCTGGTTAAGGAGTTCATGAAAGGACTTTTACACTTGTTCCCGCCAGTGAAGGCTCCGGCCCTGGCTTGGGAGCTCAATGTGGTGCTGACTAGGCTCATGGGTCCCCCGTTCGAGCCTCTACATTCGCCACCTCTGAAATTCCTGTCATGGAAGACTGCATTCCTGGTGGCCATCACCTCCACACGACGAGTGGGAGAGATCCAGGCCCTCTCCTGTAAGCCGCCGTACTTGACTTTCCACGCAACAAGGGTCATGCTGAGGACGCACCCCTCCTTCATGCCCAAGGTGCCGCCGGACTTCCATCTCAACGAGCCCTTGGTGTTACCTGTTTTCTTCCCGTCGCCTTTGTCGCCGGCTGAGAGGACTTTGCATTCGCTGGATGTGGCTAGAGTGCTGAAGTTCTATGTGGACCGCACAAAGAGTTTTCGGAAGACGTCACACCTGTTTGTGAACTTTGTCCCTGTGAACCAGGGGAAGGCCCTCTCCAAGGTCTCCATTTCCAGGTGGCTCTCCGGCTGCATCACACACTGTCACCGGTTGGCAAACCGACCATTACCTGGCCGTCCGAGAGCCCATTCGACCAGAGGGATCGCTGCAACTACAGCGTTCCTGTCTGGTGTGCCCCTGCTGGACATCTGCAGGGCTGCTACTTGGAAGTCGACAAACACCTTCACAAGATTATACTGTGTCGACTGGGATTCCAGGGAGGAGTCCACAGTCGGCCAGGCAGTGCTGCGCAACCTGTTCGCTTGAAGGTGAGCCTGGTGAGGAGGTAAGAGATGCTTAATGTTGAGTTGTTATAATGCTTAATGTTGAGCCTTGCCACCTCCCGTGGTTGTGCACGTGTGTACTGCTATATATTCTTTGATTCATGAGCATGTGAATCCATGCCAGACCCCATGCTGGAGAAGGAACAAGTTACTTACCTGTAACTGTTGTTCTCCAGCATGGGTCTGGCATGGATTCACATGCAAATCCTCCCGCCCACCCCTCTGCGGCTCTTCTCTTGGTCCTACTGCCACTTTACGTGCTATCAAATCTGAAGATGGCTGCCAAAGTAGGAGCTTAGGTAGAGGGCAGTCATTGGCTGGGGGCAGTATGACCCAGAGACCAGTGATTGGTTATTAGGAGAAAGACAGTTCAGAAACCAAACTGAAACTGATTCTTTCTTTTACCGAGGATTCCCAGCCTGACGACGGGGAATACTCATGAGCATTTGAATCCATGCCAGACCCATGCTGGAGAACAGTTGCAGGTAAGTAACTTGTTCCTTACAGAATGTTGCCGAGATCGACTATTGGACATCTTTAACTGGGTCTGCAGTATCATAAAACGATACCTCTGGATCGAGAAGCGATCACAGAGCTAGAGTGGTGGCTGCAGAATATGCAAGCGTGGAACGGGCGTACCATTTTTGGAGATCGTCCGGACCTAATAGTCGAACCGGATGTCAGCAAGGCAGGCTGGGGAGCACGGTCCGACGCACTAGAGACAGGAGGGAAGTGGAATTCAGAAGAGTTACAGCTTCATATAAACTGTCTAGAACTTTTAGCAGGGTCTTTCTCGATAAAAGCTTTCACAAAGGGAAAAGCGAACAACTGTGTTCTGCTGAAGATTTACATATCTGACCACTAAGATGTTGTCAATCAGCTAGGGGGGACAAATTTCAGACTCCTGGCAGAATTAGCAAAAGACTGCTGGCACTATTGCCTACAGGAGGCAGCCGAGTACTTTCCAGGAGTGCTCAATAGAGTTTCAGAATGAAGAACATGGCATCCAACAGACTCCTGCGACTGGAAGCTAGTCAAAGAAGTGTTGAGCCATTTAGGACGGATATGAGGTCCTTTTCACAAAGACCTTTTCGCCTCCAGACTGAACACTCAGAAGAGCAGGTATTTCAGCTGGAGGCTGGATCCAACAGAGTGATGGACAGATGCGTTTCTGCAAGACCGGAGAAGCGAAACGCACTACGCATTTCCCCCCTTCATGATGATGAGCAGAGTGCTACTGAAAGTGCACAGAGAACAGGTGACCGTGATTGTAGTAGCGCCTATGTGTAAGTCGCAAGTGTGGTTTCCAGCTCTGATGGAACTTTCCTCTGATTTCCCGCAGATTCTCCCATCCGTCCAGCACCTGCTCACGGACCCAGCTGGATCATGTAATCCTCTGAGAGTGAAGGGAACACTCCCGCTGGTGGCATGCAAGGTATCATGCATGGATGGTCTGTTCTGGGAATTTCAGAACAAGAGGCAGGGCTTATCGCAGACTCTTGAGCACCCTCCACTCAGAGGAGCTACACCGCGGCTTGGAGCAGGTGGTCGTCATGGTGCGAAGGGAGAGGTTTTCCACCCATTTCTGCCCCTGTAGTAGCAATCCTGAATTCCCTAGCTGTGCTTTTGGAAGAGGGAAAAGCTTTTAGGACCATGTGGGTATATCGGTCAGCAATATTTGCGGGACACAAGCAAGTGGAGGGTGCACAAGTAGGGGATCACCCAGCAATAGTAAGGCTCATGAGAGGAGCTCGATTCCGAGTCCCCCTGGGACGAGATACAATCAGACGTGGGATGTGAGCGCAGTGCTACGATTCTGAATGGACTGGCTGCCCAGCAAGTATTTATCCTTGACACAACTTTCAGGGGAACTGGCCATGCTTCTGTGTTTGTTGTCTAGACGGAGAGTATCAGATGTCAGGGATTTAGACATTGATAGGAAAGTATACAGACCAGATGGAATTACCTTCACTCTCACTAGGAGGACGAAGACTAACTCCTCGTCTATCTCTTATCCATATCTGGTGGACAAGCTACAGCTCTGCGTCGCAGAGTGTATTCGAGAATATGAGTGTAAGGCCGCAGTACTAATAGCGCACAGAAAGCCTTACAAAGCGGTAGCTACAGGCACCATCGCGAGATGGAAAACAAAGGGGGTCTGGGAGTCTCTCTACCAGCACGAACACAGCCTAATGACCTGTTGTTGGGTGGATGGCCCCTGGGAGAGAGACTACCAAATCTTTAGCTCACTGTCTTTCACAGAGAAGAAATGTCCCTGCATATTGGTCTTTGTCTTGCCCAGGGCCAGGCGAAATGCTAGGCAATTGAGTACCAACTGCAACCCCATACGTGTGTTTCAGCCTTGTTGGGCATCATCAGTGAGGTGGAGCTGTGCCTCTCTAAGAAAAGTGAGCAAGGGGTCCATGTCTGGATGCCCAACAAGGCTAAAACATGTGTATGGGGTTGCTGTTGGTACTCTTGTTCAGAGGAGAATTGCCTAGTATTTCGGTGCTGGACTGCCCCTGGGCAGGGCAAAGACTGATATGCAGGGACATTTCTTCTGTGTGAAAGGGGCAGTGAGCTAAAGACTTGGTAGAGCCTCTCCCAGGGGCTATCCACCCAAGAACAGGTCATTGGGCTGTGTTCATTCTGGTAGACAGATTCCCAGACCCCCCTTGTTTACCATCGTGAGATGGGTCTGTGAGATCATGCAGCTAGCAGGTATTGATCTAGCAAGGTTCCGTGCACACTCAGTGAGAGGGGCTGTGGCGTCCAAAGCGTTCTCGACCGGGATAGCCCTGGGAGATATCTAGAAAGCGGAAGATTGGGCCAGCGACTGCGCCTTTAAAACGTTTTACTTTAAGCCAGTACCATCAGTGGCAGCAGTGATAATCTAAGCTTTGAACAAGCATAATGCTTGCCTCCGGTCTTGACATAGAATGACGATTACCCTGCATACTGCGCCGGGAGTCTTGATTCTATTAAAGACACAGAGGCAAGCATTAATTTCCCACCCAGCGCATGCACTGTATGTGTATATGTCATGCATAACCATGTGTTGCCTCTTGGAAAGTGTAGTGTTGTGCATTCTCCACCCTAATGGCATGTTTCTGTTTGATAGGAGACAGTCAAAAGAATGGCTCACCGCAAAGTGCAGTGATGGCGCCAGGAGACTGGCGGGGGCCTCAGATTGGTGCCCAGGTACAAACGCCCAGAGCATGTCTAAAGAAGATGTGACTTCATGGGCGATTGTGTTCCAGTTTCAAGTTTAGGTGCAGTTCAGAGCATCCAAAGAAGAGGAGGAGTGAAGGGTAGGAAGTGACAGATAGGCCAGCACAGGAAGTGTCTTGGACTAAAGAGACTTTTCAGAAGGGAAATGTTGTCTGAAAAAAAAAAGAAGAAAATTAGTGCTTGAAGTCATTTTGTTGAATCTGCTGAAGAGTAAAATTAATTAAGTTGAAGCATAATGCTTGCCTCTGTGTCTTTAATAGAATCAAGACTCTTCATTGTGAGCTAGAGAAATAGCACCGCCTGCAAATGGCATTGGGTTGAAGTGCCTACTCCCTCCTTCCCCTGACTAGCCGACTCCCCTCTAAGGTAGGAAAACACCTTACACTACACACACAAACCCCTCCCGACCCCCTTAGATGGGTGCCACAAGCCTAGCTATTAGCATATCAACCCTAGCCGAATCATGATCAAGCGCTCCTCTTTAGCCCTGTCACACTCTCCCCCATCAGCAGCTAACCATACCTACGTCGCTACAGTCCATCCGATCGTGGGCTCTTTGCTATAGATAACATACTCCTAGGACTATCCGCAAAACACATAGCAAGCGGATTGGCACACAGGAACTGGGTCCTTCTGACCGGCACCCATCAACGCCACAGGTTTCACATCTGCCTCTCCCACTGTCCTACTATTGACCCCCCACTTTCATTCCCACAGATCCAAGCACAGCAAGGCCACCAATAGTGGCAGAAGGGCACTTTACCAAGACCACTCGCAATGCATTTTAAGGCTGTGTTTTGTTTTCAATATTGGTTCTGTGTTAATCCTTATTCTTATCCTGTTAATCTTCCGATGCTAATGCTGACGAGACAACGTTCTGAAGCTAGTACTATAGATCTCTTCACGTGGTTTTAGAAAGGAGGATGTGCTAGTGGTGCACCTCATACAGCTCGGCCCTCGAGCTACCATCATAAGGCCCTGTGTGTAAGGGGGAGCATTGGAGGCAGTGTTGGTTGGCCACCTTGTCCCTTTTCTGTCTTGCTTTTGACTCAGCACTGCCAACAAAATGAGGTCCTAATTTACAGTTCCTCTGTCGGCTTCCAATAAATATGTAAGAGCCAAGAGTTGATTTTGGCTAATTTGATTGCATTCTTAAAACTGGGACATAATTTGAAATCATTGAATTAATGTACTATTAATTGTTTTATATTTTATGTATTGAGAATTAATTTTAACAAGTTTACAAAAGTGTAAGATTTATAATATGCACTTACATTGTAATAAATGGTGTGGAACGCTTATTTAGCTAAAACACACTAAATAAATACAAAATTAAAAAAATCATTGAATTATCTGTATATCGTAAAGCCACCAGAATCTGTCACTGTAACTATAGATCGACCATAAAGCGAATGTCACTGTTAGCACACGTGTATCTTCTAAAGTCCTTAATCACCATCATAAAAGAACAAAGTTGTGTGCACATTAGAACGCTTTATATCGTTGAGAGTTTTGCACGGTTGAAAGAAAGGGATTCATGCGAAGGTGAATATTACGCCCCTTAAGTATTTATTAACTGTGGATATTGTCTAAATGCCTTGTGTTTGGTGCACTCTATTATATTAAATGTTTTCTTGAATAATTGAACATCCTTGACGATAATGGCCACAAACACATTAATAAGCAGGAGAGACCACCCCCCCTTTTTCCCCGTCTCGCATTTAGTAATCCCCATAGCTTTGTTAAGAAAGGGGACTGCTGCGTTTTTTAGAATGTTCCAACACATCAGAGTCTCTGGTTTCGTGTACATGTTCCTACGTTAATTATTTAAACTATTGGAAGAAATCCTCCCAATGTTGGCTATCCAAGTGTTTTTTGCATCCCTCAAGAGTTGGGCAATAACAGAACTGCCTGCACAACCTGTGGCTGAGAGACGGGGAGGGGTGCTGTCCAATGAGCACCCACATTGCCCTTCAGCCTGTGTCGGTCTATGGGACCCCTAAGAACTCTGCCACCTTAACACATTGTTCAAGGTGTCCCTTTTGTTTTGTTGTACTGCATTGATCGGTACTACTGCTTTAGAATAAGAGCAGGCAAAGTGTGCAGTATTAGCCAAGTGGTTAAATAGGCTGGTGTTTACCAAGCCAAAAGAATGTGCTTCTCCTAGCTTCTGGAGGCAAGAAGCATTATATATCACTAGGCCGGGCTCAAGTGATGGCTCCTGTCACACTGAGCTAAATTTACTTCATCACTCCTGAAAAATTAATGCAGTGAAATCGGAGAAAGTTGTGGGCTGTGTCACCTTGGTATAATTTCACCACATAACAAAGCAGGAAAGTTTGTAGCTGAAGCATGCATTCAATTTTGCAGACATAATCACTGTATGCATTTTACTCAGAAACCTAACATATAGTGTATCTGGTCTTCTTTCCGGAGTTCACATATTAAATGATTGATGTTAGAACTCTGTGGCCAAGGTAATTAGCAAAGAGAAAGATATTGGGTTACAGGTATAGGAGAATATTTAAAGAGAAGGCATCACGTGCAAACACGAAGACTTCCGTCTTCGGTACTTTATAGCATTTTATTTACAATCCTACATTCTCTTGCTGAAAATAACCACTGTGGCGCATCAGCATTGCATGCAAGTCCGATTCTTGCTTTTAATTGTGCAAATTCTGTAAATCTTGCAAAAACACACTTTACGCAATATGGAATACCAGTTCCATTGCACCCGCAAACGACTAAACTTGTTACTATTTTATATTCCTAAAACCAAAATGTTGGGTCCAACAAAGTGTCCCAGTTGCATGACATTGGAATTCTCATTTTAGAGCAAGAGTCTTGCATTCAGAGATAATAAAGTATTTTTTTTAAAAGTGCTTCAAAGGCGAACAACTGTAGCAACAGTGACAGCTTGTGAATCCTTTCACTTTATGGGCATACATATTTCATACGGAGTGCAAGGAACCCAGCATAGCTGGGGTTAAAAGGTACAATTCACAGCACACCTTCTGTGAATAATTGGGTAAAAAGCCATACAATTTACAGTCTGTTTTATACGGTGTTGTGTGGGGGTCTAGTTGTTGTGGGCAACGTGAGCGTCATGACTGTGTCATGACGCTCGCGTGCCCAGTTAATAAAAGGGGCTCTGCTTGCGCTGCGAGGGCAGAGCAGCAGAGCCCCAGGAAGTGGCAACTCGTGTCTGTGATCCTTGCATATTTGGGGCCTGCCACGTGGTCGTGGCTTTGTGTGTGCGGCGCGGCCCGAGTGCCCTCGGAGCCGCGACCGTTTGGGACCAGGGGGTGACACCCCCACTCATTGGATCCTGCGCCCGGTGACACCGGGCGCTGCAGGGTGTCTCCCTGTCCGAGACACGCCGGCCGTTCGCCGACGTGCACGCTGCTGCCGGGTGATCCCGACGGCCCTAGAGGGCTGCCCCGGAGACCGGAGGCAGCCCCCACAACACTGGCGACGAGGGAGTCGCGCCCGCCAGCTGGTGCGTGCGGCGGGCGGAGTCGTGGGCCCGCGCGCACGGCCGCAGTCGGCGGCCGTGCAAGGACGCACGGAGCGGCCCTCCATTAGTTAGGAGGCGGGGCCTGGAGCTCCGACCCGCGGCGGCACGGAGCGGGGAGGACACCCGCCGAGTACCCGGGCTGCCACGGGTGAAAATCGCTGTGCGAAAAAAAAAAAAGTGAGGCGTTCTTTGCTAGCAGGGAGGAAAGAAGGAGGCGTGGCCCACGAATGAGCCCCACGACCGAAAGGGGGTGGGGCCCGGTCCCTGTCTCGTGGGCGGAGCCGGGAGGAAGGCTCCATGCCTCAGCGGTGAACGGCCTGCTCGAACAATAGGGGACAATAACCCCTCCACAAGCCGCATTTGTGCCACGCCCGAGGGTGGCGGCTCCACCCGGAGTGCTTGTGCGCCCTCTAGGGTGCCAGAAGAGGAAGGCCCTTACACAAGGGTGGGGCCACCGGAAAACGGGCAGTGACCCACAGGCCAAACTGGTGTCAAGCCCTGGGGTTGCGGCTCCACCTGGAGTGCTCGTGCGCCCCTGGGCAGGGAGGACGCCAGGCACCCATCGACAACTACCTGAGCCTGGCAATTGCAAGTGCCCACCAACACTGGTGATTGGCGGATGACGTCCTCACCTGCCCACAGCATGTCGGACGAGGAAGGGGTATGTAGGGGTCAGTTAGCACCGATACCCCATTTTGACGTCCTCGGTGCGCCGGCAAGCCTGGGGGCCCAGTGGGTGGCCTGGGTGGAGAACCTGGAGTTGTACTTTGAGGCAATGGAAATCAAAGATGCCGCCAAACGCCCGACGCTCCTATACTCTGCCGGGCTGGCCGTCCAGAGACTGTTCAAGACACTAAGGCCCCAAAATAAATCGTACGGTGCAGCCGTCGCAGCCCTGAACGAATACTTTAGACCCATGGTCAACAGGGACTATGAGAGGTTCAGGATGAGGTGTGCGAAGCAGGAGGAAGGGGAAAGCCTTGATGCATTCCACGGGAAGCTGCGGGGCATTGCACTGGGCTGTGACCTGGGGAACTTCGAGGAGGATGAGATCCGGGCGCAAATCATCTATGGCTGCAGCTCCACCAAGTTGCGCAAGCAGGTTCTGAGGGACCCAGCGCTGACCCTTGATCGAATACTGGAGCTTGGCCGGTCCCAGGAACTGGCGGAGGTGCGGGCCTCGGTCATGGACTCCTCCAGAAACCAGCTAAAGATGGAGGTCCCCACGCACCGAGTGAAGGTTGAGGAGGTGGCGGCTGTCAGCAGGTGGCCAGGAGGAAGAGTGATGAGGAGGGGAGACTGGCCGAAGAGAGACCCCAATGCCACAATATGCCAACAGTGTGGGTGGGATCTGCCTCACCCGCAGGACTGCCCGGCGATGGGACAAATCTGTGGAAGGTGCGGGAAAGGAGACCACTTCGCACGAGTGTGTCTCGCTCCAGCCCCGGCCGGCATGATGGGGGCGTCAGGGGGGAGCGAGGTGAAGGGGAGAAAGACTCCCAAAGTGGCGGCGGTCCAGGTGGTGGAGAGTCCCCGAGAAGTACCGTATGAGGTGGGGGAGGAGTACGAAGAGAATGTATTCTTCGTGTCCTGCAGCGGCGCCGAGAGCCAGTTTGATCCCGGAATCTTCTGAGTGGGAGGACCCCGTCATGGGGCCCCATAGTGTGGGGACTGGAGCACACCTGTTTTGTCTTGCGGTGTTAAAAGAAATATGTTTGGGCTGGAGTAGCTGTTAGCTGGTGCGCGGGCTGGAATGCACCAAATGTTTGCGGTGGGGTGTCGTTTTGCTTGTTTATAATAAAGGAGGGATGTTGTGTGGGGGTCTAGTTGTTGTGGGCAACGTGAGCGTCATGACTGTGTCATGACGCTCGCGTGCCCAGTTAATAAAAGGGGCTCTGCTTGCGCTGCGAGGGCAGAGCAGCAGAGCCCCAGGAAGTGGCAACTCGTGTCTGTGATCCTTGCATATTTGGGGCCTGCCACGTGGTCGTGGCTTTGTGTGTGCGGCGCGGCCCGAGTGCCCTCGGAGCCGCGACCGTTTGGGACCAGGGGGTGACACCCCCACTCATTGGATCCTGCGCCCGGTGACACCGGGCGCTGCAGGGTGTCTCCCTGTCCGAGACACGCCGGCCGTTCGCCGACGTGCACGCTGCTGCCGGGTGATCCCGACGGCCCTAGAGGGCTGCCCCGGAGACCGGAGGCAGCCCCCACAACATACGGTAACAAATGAAAAAATGTAGTGGATGCCAGGTCACCAACAGCACACATAAGCATTTCCATGATGCCATTGGCCACAGCAAATGCTAGAATGTTCACAGTCAAATACTCTTCATTATGCCTGTGCCCAAAGTATATGCCAGTATTCCTTCAGTGCAAGAAGTGTAACAGATGGCCGCAAGAAAGCACCAACTCTCGAAGACGGTTAATGAAGTGATTGAGAAGGGTCTCACTATGGGCCGCCCCTCTGACGTCAATGTGGGTCATTCCCTCCCTAGCCCAGTGATCCCTCAACTGCAAGATGGTGACAAGAGATCGGTAACCCCTACTCTCGCATAACTGACTGGCTGGCCGTGGTGACCGGAAGGAAAAACCAATTTTCTCTGCCTCCCTCTGGAACTTTCTAGGTGGATCCTAACCTCTTTCTGCAGATTCGAAATGTTATAAAGAAGTGTTGCCTTCAAGTCACCCAGGTCTCACTAGGTCTGCCTTGTGTGCTCTTCTATTCTTCATCCTGATCTAACCTTTCTCTTCTTTCATTCTCCTTGACTCCCTTCTCTTCCTCCTACCCTACTATGTATTTCCCCCTCTCAAGCTTCTGTGTTGGCCCACTGATTGTACTAATCTCCCACTCTACTCTACTACTTTCCGCTCTCCTCTACTCTTCCCTTTCCACTCTTTGCTACTCTTCCCTCTATTATACTCACAACTTTACTATTCTCCCCTTTACTACTCTCAACTCCTCACCTCTACTACTCTCTTCTCCCCTCTCTACTACTACACTACAATCCACACCCACCTTTGCTCAGTCACCCTCCCAGTCACCTTCCCATTCAATATCTTTCAACCACTAATTTACCTCTGTTAGTCTCACTCATCTTGCACACACTCACACCCAGGTACCACTATCTCCCACCAACCAGTATCTCACATTACACACACTTTCATCAATCCTCCACTCTCCTCTTTGCCATCCTTCCTCCGCTTCATCATTTTCTCCTATTTATCCTCCCTTGACCTCAGGAAATAAACCTGAGTTTAAAAGTAGGAAGCTGACCAAACCTAATTTTGTTGTTGTGGACTTCAAGTCCCATAATTCACCGAAGTACTGGAACGAGGAAGAGGGCTTGAGAGCAATGTTGCAGGATCGGTCAGCTTGTTAAGACAAATAACCCACACCTGAGGGAGGCAGAGAGGCTTAAAAGCCCCCCTCAGGTGCAGGCCATTAGATTGAGGTGGAGTTGGAGCAGCAGTAGTAGCAGCAGCAGAAGGAAAGCACGTTGTTGGCAGTCCACGAAGAAGTTGTAGGAAAGAGAAAATGATGTGACCACTTTAGAGCAGATTCAAGCTGTGTGTCCTGGAAGGGTCCTTTTGCCACTAAATCTGAAGCGCAAAGGTTGCACAGAGAGAAGCGTGAAGGAAGAAGGCTGTCCCCCATGTGAACCGGATTGCAGAGATTGCGCATTAGGAAGCGTGCATGAGGCTGTGGCTGGGGCCTGGTGAGCACCCAACAGTCTCAGGAGCAAGTTGAACTCTGTACTCAGCTGACAGAAACAAAGGCAACTTCAACAAGGAATTGTCGATTTGAAAGGTGCCAGAGCAGTGGAAGTCCTGCAATACACGAAGGGATCAAAGACAGAAGTCGGTGAGTGTTACCGAGCGTTCAAATCCCTTGCGCGACCAACGGCAGCTAACCGTAGCAAAGGAGAATCACTTGCTTGCGAGTGAAAGCACTGTTAACCCGACCATTGATTGTCAGACAATTAATGCAACAAAAGTAGTACTCGCGTATGAGTAAAACTACCTGAGGGCCACTGATTGAATATTAAACTTAAAACGGCTGAAGTACTATTTGCGTGCGCCTAAAAGTGATTCTTAAGTGAAGGCTAACTGAAGAGTTAATTGTAAAGCAGTAGAAAACATTGTAGCACTGAACCTAAGTGACCGAACTTTAATAATTGTTAGTTGTAGAGAACAAGCATTACTCAAAGCCAAGAGTGGTGCAAGCATTGTCCCAGGCCAAGAGTGGTACAAGCATTGCCCAAAGCCAAAAGAGACTAACAACAAGGCATACCATTAAGCTACTGTAATCAACCGGAAGAGAAGGAGCAAATGCAAGGTTGTAAAAGGAAGAAGCTTGTTGATGGTGATTGTTCCATAACATTAAAGCGGCTATAAAAACTCACATTGCCAAAACCATAAGGAGGAAAGGTACAATGACATCCTTAAGTGCATTTTGGTTACTGGTATTGCAGAAGGACAAGGGTGGCAAAGAGGCTCCGCTTGTGGAAGGTGTATGTTCAGAAGAAGAGTGCCTTGCTTACTTGGAAGTGTTGAGGGGCACTAAAGTGAATCTTGTCTTTTCTGAAAAGTTGATGAAAGTCACAAAGTTTCAAACTGCTATGCTGTGGTGAACTTTTGGTTGTCAGTAGATTTAGAACTTCAGAAGCACTGTTGATTGTGGAACCATATCGGGCAGGCGAGTAGACCCGCATGGGGAATCCTTGTAGAAGTGGGCCTGCTGTGAGAGGAAACCAGGTGCTTTGGAGTAATCCTGACAAACTGTGTTAAAAGGAGAGCTGAGAAAAGCTGATATTAAGAAGTTGCGTTTCTTTGACATTTATAAGTTGTGGCAAATCACACTGACCAAGAATATCATTGATGCTGTTTGATTAAATGAAAATCATTATTCAGGGAATAAAGTAATCTTTCTTTTGCTGAACATTGGATAAACAAAAATGTCTTTTGACAAGCTGTAGGTGCAAAGAGCTGTGTTGGCACTTTGTTTCAAACCCGGATTTCCTTGTTTCTTTTTGTTAAACATTGGAACTGAATCGAACTTAAAACCTGGGAAAGGGGAGTTCACCCAGGTTATGAAGAGAGACTGTAACTACATTACAAATGCTGTTATTGTTGTGAATTGCCAAATATTTTCTTGTGTTTTTTTATGTACCAGTGTGAGGGTCAGTTATCCTTTGTTAGAGTGTTCCTTTAGTTTATTTTAGGCTGGCAAATTCTCGTCAGGGTAGGGATACTGAGGCATTTATTGAAACGTATGATTTAATAAAATCGCATATTATGAGAAATCTAAAAGTTGGCCGCCGCACATTTCTGACCCCTCACAACTCCCTCTAGTAAGATGAGGTTGATGTCATTTGAGAATGCTTCTTCTGCGAAGTTCGAAAAAAAGGCAAAATCCCATGCTCTTTGGACTTCCTCTTCAGCGGTTTCCACAGATGCAGGACCAAGTTCTGAGAAGGGTCGGTCGCTGGCTCCGTCGACGGTCAGCCTGCTGGCTGATGGGTTACCTCTGTGCATGAAGAAATGGCTGACCCCGATGTCCAAGCACAGATCGTTGAAAAGCAGATCTTCTAAGAACCTGTCACTGGTTCCACCTTCATCGAAATAAGCCTCATCAATGGCAACTTTATCCATCAAGACCGTCAATGACACATTCAGCGAATACAAGTCTTCCTTCAGCGGCCCCTGTGTCAAAAGGTTCTTCAATGACCATCACCTTTACCTATACAACGGTCACCACGCCCAGGGTGTGCCTGCCACCTAAACCTCCGTCAATGGTACCTGTGACAATCCTGTCGATGACCGCTCCTATTCCTGCTGCGCAGGCTCCTATCTGAGCTTCTTTGCTGAAGAGCTCTGATCTGGTGAGAGACATGCCTCCAGCTTTGGAATTTCTGCTCAGGCCAACCGTGGCTGTCCCCCTATTTACTCTGGGTCCTATGGATCGCCCAAAATGTCACCTGCCATCTACTCCACTTCTAAAGAGGACCTACCTGAACATTTTTATTTGGATCAGGAAGGGGGCCATGTGGAACCCAACCCCATGCTCCCCATTCCTGATTAGGGGTCACTGACCCGTGGAACTTCACAGCCATTTGGCCCTCCAAGGGGCTCAAGCCCAGGTCCTGCTTCTTCTGTACCAGCACCTGTGCTGAGAAACATGCCCTTGGACATCCTAACCGCCCTGCACATCCTGGTGGCTGAAATTCAGCAGAGGCTGCTCCTGTGCCTGGTCCAGACAAGAGTCCTCCAAGGCCTCCTCTGCATCAGCAGACACCACCTCATACGGTACTTGTTACCCCTCGGCCAGTGCTCGGGCCCTGCCCCCCTGTGGCAGTGGAGCCAGTTTGCACTGGCACGTATACCGATACAGCCAATACTCACATAGATGAGTTTGACGACTATGTTCCCATGGCTGGGGAACCTCTGGATGTCGATGAACCTGCCAGGGCCTCTTGCCCAGACAACATTGGCTCTTTCTACTCCATCTCGAAAGCTGCCAAACTCTTTAACCTGGTGCCAGAAGAGAAGGAGGGCTTCCTTTCTGAACGACGGGAGTCCGCTAAGAAGACCACTGGGTTGGTCCCTTTTTTGGATGACATAGGGGAAGATGGCTTGGCAGTCATGAAGGCTAGTTGGAGAAGAAATACTGGGTTCCAGATACAGCCCCCAGGTGCCTTAGGTCTCAGCTTTCACCCGACTCTGTGTTATCGGTCTCTGCCAGGAGGCGTTCCTCAAACCTCTCCATCATCCACGGTCCCTCTGGACCAGGAATGCAAGAAGATCGATGCTGAAGAGAAGCGCATCATCACCAAAGCACCCTCCATCATCAAGGCCGCCCTCGCCACCATGTTAAGGTACGACAGGGAGCTGTGGTACAAGCTGAGGCCCATCCTTGACTTCCTCCCTGATGACAAGAAGGCCGAACCCTTGAGCCCTATTCGAGGATGAAGTAACTTCCAACCACGGCATCACTGTCGCTCTCGACATAGTGGACTCTGGCTGCCGCCAGATAGGGATCGTTGTGGCTCTCCGACGCTAAGGTTGGCTAAAGGCCACGAATTTCCACACAGATGTGCAGACCGAGGTCATTGACATGCGTTCGATGGGGACAACCTGTTTGCAAAAGCTGTTGATAGACACTCTCAAGGCCATCAAGACTGATGCAGAGACAGCACACTCTCTGGGGACCCTGCAGCAGAGAAACCCGTCCTTTCGTTCCCCAAAGGGGAGGTTCTCCAGATCATACAAGGGCTACACCACCGCCTATTGTTAGCCCTCCTGCTCCACCACCCAAGAGGTCTATAGGGTTCGCTCCCAGGCCAACAGCAGAGGCTCCCAGTGCCATTGTCACCTGCCATCCAAGATGCAGAAACAGGCATGAGCCGGCCCTGGACCTGTGCCCCACCTCTGCACCCCAGTGGGAGGACGACTATCAGAATCAGTGGCAAAATATCTCCACAAACAAATGCGTGCTGCATGTTCTTCCGCAGGGGAACGCTTTAGAATTTCAACACCAGTGCCCCTGCATTCCCCCATATCGCTCGGCAAGAACTACACGTGGCCTGGCTCCTACAGGAGGTTCAGGCTGTGTAACGCAAAGTGGCAAATAGAACCAGTCCATTAGAACCTCTTGGGCTCCAGAGTGTACTTCAGATAGGAAGACATTAGGAGGGTGGCAGTCAATTCAAGACTTGTGATACCTCAAAAAGTTCTCAAATCCCAAAAGTTCAGGATGGTCATGCTGCAGCATGTTCTCGACCAGCCGGAGGAAGGGGATTTTCTGGCGACTCTCTACTTGAAGGTTGCGTACTTCCACATCTCCATTCATCGCAAACACCAGAAGTTCCTGCGTTTTGTCATCCACGGACGAAATGACTAGTTGAAGGTCCTTCCTTAAGGCCTGAAATCGCTCTGAAGGTGTTCACCAAATATTTGGCCCCGGTGGCAGCACATCTGCTCCGCAAAGGAATCCACATCTACCCTTACCTGGACGATTGGCCCATCCGGTCCCGCTCCGACACGCTGGCAACACAGTACACAGCGGAGACTTCGCTAGGATTCTCGATCAACTATCCGAAGTCCTCCTTTGTGCCATTTAAGAACGTGTTGTTCCTGGGCTTCCCCGACTCCACACAGTCTTGTGTCTGGCCACTCCTTCAAAGGAGAGGGTGAAGGCCATCCTTGGGAAAAGTTCAACCGCTCTCAACAGCATTCGTTGCAACAGTCCAGTCCATCAAGTCCCTGCTGGGGACCATGTCTTTCTGCATCCATCTGGTCAGTTTTTGTAGGCTTATGATGAGAACCCTCCAAGAATATCTGGATGCCAGGTGATAGCAAGTCACTGGCACATGGACAGACAAGATCGCCCTCAATCAGACATTCCGTCAAGCTCTGCAACAGTGGTCAGTTTGTCCACACCTCACTCAGGCAGTCCCCTTTCAAATCCCTCGGTGCCAAGCTATAGTCACGACCGATGCCTCTGTGGAGGGTTGGGGGCCCACACAGTGCATTCTCACTCCAGAGGTCTCTGGCTCCCAGAAGGAAAGGAGATGCACATAAACGTCCTGCAGCTGCAAGCGGCCTTCTGGGCCCTCAAGTCTTTTCAACCTCAGCTCCAGGGAAAGGTGGTGAATGTATTCATGGATAACACCACCACCATGTTTTACATCCGGAAGCAGGGTGGGACTCGCTACCCCGCTCTCTCCCTGGAAGCCCAGTCTCTATGGCACTGGCCCATACTTCAATGCAAGTTTCTTGTCCCGTTTCACCTGGCCGGGCATCAAGAACACCATACAAACTCTATCAGCAGAGAGCTGCAGTCCTGCCACGAGTGAGAGCTTCAGCAAGCGCAGTGTCACGCCTCTTCAGTGAGTGGGGTCTTCGTCAGATCGACTTCTTTGCGACAGCTGCCAACTCCAAGCGCCAGAGGTTTTCCAGCAGATGTACTCAGCCGAGGAGCATAGGGGACCCTTTCTCATTCCCCTAGGTGGGTCTCATCCTTTATGCCTTCCCTCCAATTCCGCTGCTGCTGCGTGTGATCAGCACACTCAAACATTTGTGTTGCAAAATGATCCTCATTGCACCGGCGTGGCCGAGGCATATCTGGTTCTAAGTACTTCTCCATCTGTTGGTGGTTCCGGCCATCCAACTGTCTCCACTTCCTGACCTCCTAACCAGAGAAGAGGGTCAATCCTGCAGCATGACCCGGCGTTGCTGAGCCTCACGGCCTGGCTCATGCAGCCTTAGAATTTGGACAGTATTGGCTGCCTTTGGAATGCAAGAAGATCCTAGCACAAGGCCAGGGCTCCCTCTGTTGACTTGCTACATGCACAAATGGAAGCGCTTCACAGTGTGGTGTCACTTGCAAAACATTTCCCTGCTGCGTGTGACAGCCCCTCAACCTCCTCCCATACCTGCTCTCACTGGCCAAGGCTGGTTTTGCCCATGCGTCTATCAAGGTTCACCTGGGCGCTATATCCCAGTGCACGCAGGCTCTGGGCAAGCTGTCCCTTTTGGTCACACAGGCTCGTTAAGGAGTTCCTCAACTGTCTCTTCAGGACGTTTCTGTGGGTGAAAGCGGCTTCCCCTGGCTTTGGAACTGAACGTACTACTGTGTAAACTCATGGGGTCGCTGTTTGAACCAATGCATATCGTGCCTCTTTGAAGTTCATGCTACGATAGCGTTTCCCTGTGGTGTTCCCCTGCTCAACATCTGCAGAGCTGATACGTGGAGGACTACCCACACCTTCACAAAATTCTACTGTGTCGACAGAGTTTTCAGGGAAAAGTCCCTGGTCGGCCATGCAGTGCTACTGTATAATCATATTCATGAGCATTTGAATTCATGCAACGCCTCCTGGTGGAGACGCAAAACGTTTCTTACCTGTAACTCTTGTTCTCCAGCATGGGTCTTGCATGGATTCACATGCAAAACCTCCCTCCTTCCCCTCTCTGGTTCTTCTTAGTTCATACTGCCACTTTACGCATGCTACCAAATCTGAAGATGGCCACAAGGTGTAGAGCTTAGGAGGACTAGTGTCCTTGGCTGGGAGGACACCAAAGGACACTGATAGGCTATAAGAGAGACAAGCAGTGCTTTCTTTTTGCTTAGGTATCCCAGCCTGATGACAGGGAATATTCATGAGCATGTGAATCCATGCAAGACCCATGCTGGATAACGGGAGTTACAGGTAAGTAACGTATTTCATATCTGGCTTTAAGTCCTGCCCTTTTTCATACACAAGTCTGCTGGCATTTAGTAATAGCTGCCTGCTCGAAGTGTAGTACATTTCATATGTTTCCCGGCGTTTGATAATAGCAGCTCGCTAAAGGTCTAATCAGTTCATAACTGGCCTAAACGGAGCGTCTGGGTTGCTGGCTTGATATGTGAACCGTTATGCGGTACTGCTGCAGGGACAATCAATTTCACAGTTCATGTCTGTGTCAATGAAAGCATCTGGATTGCTGGTTTGATATGCAGATCTTTCCATGGTCGTGCAGTTCTTCAATGGCTCTCTCGAGGTTGGTTTGCTTGCTCTTTCCTCCACCAGCAGGCCTCCTGGGTAATGTAGTCATATGGGAAATGAGAAATAGACTGGCCAGCATTGAGCACGGCTGACATGGGGGCAAGTAAAGGTGCTACTTGGTTAGCTTAGCCAGGCAATGATAGAAGTGACAGAGACGAGGTCCCTCCCAACTTCCTCATCCCGCCTCTGTGGCAGGACTGGCTTTGGTAAACACCCTGGTGCGCCTCCTCCCCAGGTTGAGAGGGTTCCCCATCACCTCATGACAGGGTCAGGTCTCTGATCCTGTCACAGATGACATGTTCATGCTGGCTGTGCCAAATAAAACCAATATTACCACTCTAAGAACACAAGTTGCTGAGCATAAAAAGGACAATATTACCAGTGTAAGAAAGCTTTTTCATGCTAGCTTGCCACTATACCCCAGCATTTCCCTGTAACACTTTGTCTTTTAGCCAGTGTCCAAAGTATGCCAGGATTTCCAAAACATCTCTGCACCACATTGCCTCCGCTAACGCTGACTTTTGGATACAAACTGCATTAACATGCACACAGATTCACATGTGTGCATGCGTCTGCGCGCACACGCACACACACAATTATAAAACCCAGTCTAGCAATACAATTATACATTTGCAGCTCATTCACTCCTGACACAGCAGGAAGATTTTTTTGAAACAGTCAGGATAATCAAAATCTGGTCCTATATGTTGGTTAACACCAGGCTCAATCCCCTGAATTCCTCCTGCAGTGGTCATCAACAGTCCTTTCATGCATATGGCACACCAGCAACGTCCCTTTTGTTTAACATCTGTTGGATTTGTTTTGCATTTTTTTTGTCAACTATATAAAATTCTAAGGAATTTCTTTAATTCAGATTTGAATGTTTCAACAATGTCACTCAGCTGTGTTTTATCTATTGTCTGTAACTAATCCTGTTCATGTGGAGACAGTTTTACAAAAAAGGCAGATGGCACTAGGTGTACAAAAACAATTAGTTTCCAAATGATTTGATATGCCTATATCTGTATTTTATTTTACCTCTGCTGATTGTGTTTTATCTGGTTTGTTTGCATTGACGTTCTTATGGCTGTTTTACTGCCAAAAGAAAGTTGAAACTGGACAATAGCGATGATTGGATTAGCGTAGACATTCCTATGAAGATATACCTTTTGTGAAGAGCTCTGTTTTGCAGGCCAGTCTTTCATGTTGAGGTTTCTATAAATGTGCTTCTAATGGATTCCCTCTCCCATGGATTGCTCATCTTTGATATCCATCTCCAAATGCAGCGCAACTCCGCCCAGCACCTCTACATGGGCTGCACCAGACGTGACCTCTGGGCCATTATATATTGAGGGGCTTCTCCTCGTTCCAATTTTCCGCGCACTATGCTTGCTTCAGGTACACTGTTTGAGTGGGGTGGCTAAGCCTCTCACCTTTCTAATGGATGTCTTCACCACACTGATTCCACATCTATGATATATCCACAGCTCAGCTGTTCTTCAGTAACTTTTCTACTACCAGGGGATGCAGCATGGCTCTGTGTTAGCTCTGTCCAATTCCTTTACGTGCCCACATACCATCTGAATTTTTTAATGCGTCGCCATGCTCAACGCTGCGAAGACCCCTGGATTCACACCGTGTGCGTACTGCGGATGTCTGTTTCGAATCCGCACAGGATTTGTTTGTACTGCTTGGACGAGGAACACAACACCCAGGATTGTGGGTCACAAGACGGAGCGTGATGCTAAGCGGTCTTGTTCGTCAGAGTGTCATAGGTCCGAGGAAAGGTCCCCTTTGTGTAAGGAAAAGAAAAAAGCACCCCAAGAGATCCTGCTCTCTGAGTGGATCCTCACACTGCCATTCTTCCTCGTCTTTCAAAAAGAAGAGCCACCGATCCAGAGGTTCTCCGGGGCCGGATAAGGTACCTTTTCCTACCCACTCCTGCACCCCAGATGCAATGGGAACATTTTCACCAAAAGATGCTAGACATCTTCGACCCTGGCACAGACAGGACCCACTGTGTCTTCCACGACTGGAAGGAGAAGGATCCCACTGTGGATCACTCCTGCACACGTACAGGCTTTGGCCAAGAGGAGGAAAGCACTTCACCTCCACCTTCGGGATTCGAGATCTTAGCGCCACCCCCGAGTTTGTTGGCGCTGCCGCTGGCCCTGAAGAACCTTGTATGAATGCTCCTCTTCCATTTAAACCCTATATGTTGAAGATGTGACATCTACGAAGTGGGGACCAGGTACTCTTTGGATTTGAACCCTTAGTCTCCATTGAAGAGAGCGACTTCCCAGATGAATTCCAAGAGGGGGTTGAGCACGTCGAGGGGCTTCATTTCGGACCTCCAAGAGGCCATTGGCCTCGACACATCCCCATGGATGAATATTCTTCCATCCTCCATTCCCGGTTAGCCTCAGGTCACTTTTCAGAGGTTGATGGTGAAGGAGGCCGAGACCATGTGGCTCTCAGTCCTCTCCAGGCCAAAATTCTGTTTGAATTGCCAGACATCCTGGATGAGTGTCAGGAAGGAAATACTACTGCCCTTCAATGTGGCAGTAGAGGCTCCTGTAGTGAAGGTATGGGAGAACCCTGCTTTTCAGCAGTTGACAGGTAACTGGCCAGGTAACATTGCCCTGATCCCTACAGCATGTTTTTCTGTCCACTCATGCTTCCCCAGAGAGCTTGAGGTGCAGGCCGTGATTGCCAATGGGAAGTAGTCCACATTCCCCTCTCTTCATCCTGACTGATAAAGTAAGAGACTGGACACTTGGGGGAAGAAGGTGTTTGCGTCGGACAGCCTCACCCTTTGTGCTGTAAATGCTTCTTGCACCTTGGCAAAATTCTCTTTTGGCCCATGGGGCGCAGTGGTCAATGTGGCTGAGCATTTCCCTGAGAGGGTGACGAGGGATGGCTTCTTGTCTATGGTGGCAGGCAGCAGGGAAGCTTCCAGCCAGGTTCTACAATCTGGGCTGGACAAGGCTGACTGTGGACAGGTGCATGGCCACAAGTGCAGTGCTCAGGTTCCACTAATGGATCTGAACGTCTGGCTTCGCGCATGATGTCCAGGCAAAACTTCTAGACAAGCCCTTGATTGTCAAAACCTGTTTGGGGCAAGGCTGATGCATCCCTACAGACGTTCCAGACATTAAAGGCCATGACAGTCAATGAGCCTTCCCGTAAAGCAGTCCCCTGCATCTTAAGCAAGAAGCCAGAGGTTTTTGTCCCTCTCTCTCCTATGCTCTGTGGGGTCGAGGCCAGGCCGCCCTGGGAAGGCTGCAGAGCTGGTGTCTTTCGAGGGGTAGAAATAAAGGTGCCACGGGTTCCCCTGTGAGGGGGAGACTTTCCTTGTTCACCAAGGAAGGTGGCAAGACCACGTCGAGATGCTTGGGCTTTACGGGTCGTTCAACAGGGTTACTATTTCCCTTTTGTGCTGCGTCTTCAGGAACAAAGTACTTACAGCACTTTGCCTCTGGATCCCACCCTCTTGAGGAGGTCTATCAGCTTCTCTCGAAGAGTGCGATAGAACTGGTGCCACACTCGGAATCAAACCAGGGTTGGTGGTTGTTAGGGAGAATTCTCTTATTAGGCTAATTTCCCAAACCTAGTGAGTCCGCAGCAGCTTTGCTGGATTTTTGGGGTTTGTTTTTTTCTCCTGCTAAGAGTGAGACTCTTTTTCTCCCACTCTTAGGCATGATTTGAGGTATGTCTTTGACTATTGTATGCTTATGGGCTATGGGGTCTTTTTATTCCTTAGGGTATCATCTGTTTTAGTGTATGTGTTACACAGCACCCTCAGTGCAGTAACACAGGGGTGTCATAGTGACCCCAAGCATAGACTCCATATCCTGGGACTGACTACTGTCTCCCAGGGCATGTAAAGTCACCATTGGCTTTACTAGTCCAAAATTGTGAACAGAACCAGTACAAAACATCATATTGTGGAAGTACTGGAAGGGGTTAATTAGATTGCCCCTGGGTCTATTTCCAAGGGGGAACTGTCCAGTCCCCACCCCCATGTCGAGTTTCTGGCTGGTGGCAGTGGTTACCACGCAAAATATTCCACCGGAATATTTCCTATGGGATTTTCCCATTGATTTTAAACGAACCACTTTTTGGTGCAATGTTAAAGATACTGCTGGTTTATTTATTTAATATAAAATCACCGGTTGGGTCTTTTCGCCAGAACTCTTTTCTAAAATGGCGTTTGTGTCCGTCTCTGTAACTCCAACCAAGGACGGGCCCTTTGTTCCACTTTTTGGCGGGCTTCTCCACAGAAGCCCTCCAACTGGTGCCACTCTGTCTGGGTTCCACAGGATGTGTGGGTGGGGGAATTTTCACCCTGGACTGCGTTGCCTTAGCAACCCAAGTCGCACTCTGTTCTGATTGGCCCAGTGGTGAGCCACCCGGCTCACCACTTAGCATTTATGAGTGACAGCTAGGCTGTTGAATGAGGGTTTTTCTGCATAAAAGCAGGGCTTTCGGGACTGGAACTTCAGAAGTCACCACAGGACCTAAGAAATCCAAAGAGGGGAGAAGCTGAGCCATCTGCAACGACGAAACCACCGGTGGAGCCCTGCTGCAACGACCTCACCACTTTCCCGACGACAAGAGAAGATCTTCTGCTGAAAGTCTTCTTCCTCTGAGCTGGTGGGATCAACCAGTTCGCCATTCGCCTTCCAGGACGTCTCTTGGTCGAATCGCCAGTGCCAAGGACCCCGGCGTCCGGATAGCCAAGCTTCACCACTGTGACTGCGAATAAAAGGAACACACCTTTTAACGGAGCGAACTCCGCAGCTGGTATCTTCCTTGGGCAGTGCAACGACTCCAAGTTTCCTCCTCGAAGAGATCTTCTCTTTCCCTGGTCGAAACCAGGAACTGCATCTGCTGTCAGGAACAACTGCCACCGCTGGAACTTCCTCAACTTTATAGGTACTGTTTTCCACCTGGCCTCCCTTTCTACGGTTTGCTAAAGGTGACCCTTAAATCTTTGGCTTTCCAACTGGGTTGGCCCCCAGACTTCTAACTTTACCTTCTGAATCAACCCAACCTCTTTTGAACATTTTTACAAAGACTTGAATGCATTTCTAAACTGTGTGATCTTGGGCACATTTCACCTTGCTCCATTTAAAGTGGGTCTGGCCTATGAACTTTGGCTCTACAGTAGACTCTGCCTTCACTAACTTGTTTTGGTCTTAGAAAAGTATTGGGAACTGTTTTATTTTCATGACCTGCCTTTTTCTCTCCCTTTAACTTAATTATTGGAGTGCCATCTAAGTTATGCGCTCGCATCTGTTTTTACAAATAGTGGTGTTTTGACTTAGACTTGTCTAATAATTCTTAAGGGAGGTGTGTATACTTTTCTGATTGTGTTTGAACTTGCTTTGATTTATAGTGTTAGTGTATTTCCTTAAGTGTGCGTTAAATAAATATATACTTTTGATACCAAGCTCTGGTCAGTGTTTGCTTGCTCTACTTTGTTTTTAGCCCTATTGTGTATCCTCTGTATACTGCCCTACTCTTCTTGAGAGAAGTCTGACTGCTCAGCCACAGCTACCGGGTAAATCTGGGTTGTACAGACTGCTATCAATTGGGTTTACTGCTTACTCCTGTGGTCTTAATCTTCTTGCAGTGGTCCCCAAGGGAACTGCACAGGATTCTCCCTAACAGTGGTTTTTTGGTGACAGAGGATGGGGGCTTGTGTCCCATTCCGGATCTTAGGTTGTTGAATTTGTTTCTGCATTACGACACATTTAAGATGGATACATTAGCCCAGATTCTGCAAGCCCTTGATGTGCTGTATTAGTTGGTATCACTGGACTTTCAGGATGCCTACTTCCACATGCTTATTCACCTGAAACACAGGCTGTACCTAAGTTTCGTGGTGGGCGACCATAACTACCAGTCCTGCCATTCAGTCTTTCTTCAGCTCTTAGGGTTTTCACCAAGCTGCTAGCAGTGGTGGCAGCTCGCCTCAGGAGGGAGGTTATTCATGTCTTTCCCAACCTGGACTGGCTCGTCAGAGCCCCCTTCCCAGATATAGTGTCAGTATATCTTCTCTGCACATGCACTCTATTACACATCTTGGACTTTTCCCTGAACTTCATAAAGTGCCATTCCAGTCTTTTCGACTTAATAGAGCAGTCTTGGACATTCACCTGGGAAGGGCATTCCTGTTCGAGGACCAAGTGGGAGCATCTTTCGGATGGTCAATTTCCTCCAGTCCCAGCCTCAGCCTTTCTGCGCCTTCTGGACCTCATGTTCTTGTGCATCCTAGTGATACCGGAGGCGAGGCTGTGCTCACGTTCTCTTCAGTGGCTTCTCCGTTGCCAATGGGTGCAGTTTCAGGGCCACCTCACTGACCCTTACACAGTATCTTGCATAGTGGGCAATGCAAAACAACTTGCTGAGAGGCGGGTTGTTTTGTCAGTCTTGGCCCCAGACGACTGTGGTCCCGAAGGCATCCGTGACTGGTTGGGGTGGTCACCTGTCAGACCTAGACCTAACGGTGAGCTGAGTCTCGCCAACACATCAACTTCCTGGAGCTGTGGTGATCAGACTGGCCTTTGTCATTGTCCTCCCTTCTGTGGAATAAAATACTGTGCTAATCCTAACAGACAACAGTGGACCATGTACATCCTCAACTAACAAGGTGGTTTGGGGTCGTGCCTCTGTGCAGAGAAACAATGCAACAGTGGTTCTGAGCTCTGGAGAGCAGCGCTCTACGACGGCAGCCCATCTAGCCAGAAGAATGTCACTGCGTATGTCTTCAGCAGACAGACGTCAGCCTCCCATGATTGTCAGGAAGTTTTAAAGGGTAACTTCTCCTTTTGGGGAACTCTTCAAATGGACCGCTTCACTTCCACTGAGAACAGGAAGTGCGAGTTATTGCGCTCCAGGTAATTTCCTGCAGATGTCTTGCTGCTGTGTACGGACCCAAGAAAGGTAAAGGACAGGACCAAAGAGGCAGAAGGTAGGATCTCTACTCTGGAGGACAATCTGTCAGCAATAAAGGGCCAGATATCTCTTCTACAAAATTAATCTGCAAGCCTGGAGCATCTAGCTGAAGACGCAGAAGGGCGTACCAGGAGAAATAACATTTGCATTGTTGGCCTTCTGGAAAAGGCAGAGGGGGAATCAATTGAACTTTTCCTATAGAAATACCTGTCTGAAAGGTTTGGGGGCAGGGGGAGTAGGTCTATCCTCCCTCTTTTACATCGAAATAGCACACCGGGTGCCAGCCCGGCCTCCACCACCAGGGGCCTTTCCTCTAGTCACTATAGCACGCTACTTCATTTCAGGGATTGGGACGCCATCCTGAAAAGAGTGAGATGATTTGGCCGGGTGTTGGTTGGCAATGCCAGAGTGTCTTTTCCCCAACTTTACGAAAGAGGTCCAGAGACTGCAGCAGTCTTTTTCAAAGGGGTAAAGCGTGATCTGCGCAAAAGGGACGTCGTATATATGCTTCTTTACCCAGCAAAGCTGAAGGTTATGAGAGAGGGTGCGAACAGTTTTCTTCAGTACCCCCAACAAGGTGTGTGACTGGTTGGAAAGTACTGGAGGGTCTGTATTGCCAACACTGAATGATTAGGGAGGGGAGGAATTGCCATCCAGAGCTTGGGGAAGGGGCAAGCGAGTGGACCTACCGTGGCCTCGGAGGTTGGAGCACTGGAGAGAGAAAGGGTGGTGGAAGGTGAGACTCTATGGCTGGATCGCTCTGCTGAGGAGTCTTGATAATCCTAAAGACAGCTACTCTGTTGTCTATCAAGGTTATTAACTGCCTATATTGACTGTGGATAGATGAGATGTGGGTGCTTGAATGGCAATCATATATTTTACCATGGGGACATCTTGGAGGAGTTAAGGATTGTGATGCATGTTGATGCAACAATGAAAGTCCAGGGCCTTGAGAGGGAGGGCACATATGTAACAAGCAAGGGGGGGTGGGCGGAAGAAGGGAAGGGAAGGGGAGGGTACTAAGTGGTCTGTGGGAACCATTGACATAGGACCGATAGGAGTCGGGGGGCTGAAGGAGCACTCTTCTTCCAGTTGTGTGTTAGGTTGCGCTGCGCTGTTGGTGGCACTGTAGGTTATTGGTTAGTAGGAGCAGCCCTTGGTTCTTAAAGGGACAATGGATTTAGGGAAAGAGTTACGGGTTAGGGTAAAGGGATTGGAATGGGTGGCAGATGCTTCTGGGAGTTGGAAGTATGTGAAGAGGAGAAGCTGGGACGGACGTGAATGTTTCTGGTAAAAGGGTGGGACCCAAAGAGCATTCGGTCATCAAGGCTCTGGAGGGGAAACGGACGTTCAGTTCTTAAGCTTGAATGGGGGGGGATAAGACAATGAAGTTAATGTCTTGGAATGTGAATAGGCTGGGCACGAGGGTAAACAATGGGCGGTTCAGCAATTTTTAAGACACCATAGCCCTGACATGGTAATGTTTCAGGAAGCCCACCTTTGGGGCAACAATTTTCAGTTTCAAGGGAGAAAGGCATACTCTACGGTATTTCACGCAGGTTTTGCCAGGGGCTCTAGATGGGTAGCCATTATGATAAGAAAGATGGTGCACTGTGTCACCAAGCACCTGAGGACTGATTCCGAGGGTGCCTGGATGGGCCAGCAATTGGTCTCCCTGTTAAATGTATGCTGTCCCCCCTCCTCCTCATCAATGACTTTATGGGGGAACTAAGGGAGGTAATCCTGGAAAATGAGCCAGACAGAATCCTTATTGGCAGGGATGTTAATTACACCATGCACGCAGACAAAGGACAGGATGACCAAGGCTGTGGCCAGGGGCGCGTGTGCAATCAAACTTCAGGAAGGGGAAAAATCATTAGGTCTGATAGATGTTTGGAGGAAAAGGTTCCCTACTGAGAACTGTTTTTCATTCCACTCTGGGGCCCACAGATCTCTTTCCGGAATCAACGTTATCTTTACTACGAGTGATAACATTAACAAGGGGAAGAGTGTGGAATACTTGCCGAGTGGCATCTCTGACCATTCGCCGTTCCTGATGCAGTGGGGGTTTGGGAAGAAACCGCAGTGAATATGGTGGTTTAATGCCTATCATCTGCTGTCTCCAAGTATTGGGGAGACACTGGGTTACGCCAGGGATGACTACTACTGGGAGAACGAGGGCACAGTGGACAGTGCATTGGCCGTGTTGGAAGCCTATACGATCGTCTTGCGTGGGACAGCGTTGAGGAAGAAAGCAAGCAGGAAGCTACAAGAATTTCACAAGACGGAGGCCAGGGTGAAGGAGCGAGAAGAAAGGTGTATAGAGGAACATTTGGAACAGAGGTATGGGGATCTTCACATTGCCCGGGATAAACTTGTGACGCTATCACCTGACAAGGCTAAAACACTTGATTTTGTTAAGTAGGGGGCGAGTTTACGAACAAGGAGATCAAAACAGGCTGTTGCCTGGCATGCATAGACTGTAAATAGGTGATAGATGGAGTTACGATTCATGGATCACATCACTTCTCCCCAGGGGGGAACCCTTCCCTGTGAAGTTAGGGAGGTGAGACCACTACGCAACATTCCCCCCAGGGGTGGCGGAAAGCAGGAACTCACAAGGAGAGTCTCCTCCCATGGGGACAAGGACTCCCATTCCGCGATGTAACTCCCTAACCCTTTTGCCCAGGAGGCTATGAAACCCATAAAGTCTGTTGAGAAACAGTCTCAAAGCACTAATGTATATTGTTGCAATACTCCTTTGATACCACCAAGAACAGGAAGACTAAAATAGTAAAATAGACATACAGTCTGCTCTCATGTCCTCTTCCAAGAGTACTGTGAAGAAAAAGATCGGCAAGTACAGAAGATACTGGGTAGAGGTGGCCTCGAGGAGGCATGAAGAATACAAAATAGACACAAAGGACAAGGACACTCCGCTGGGGACGACCCAGCTGAATGACATGCAAATTGAGAAAGAGCTCAATGAAAGTTAAAACCTGGAAGTTCAAACCTGGAAGCAAGAAGCTATGCCAGAGAAGCAAACCGCCAGTCAGGATGACGCCGTTGGCAGGTTGTTTGGAGTCCTTTGCAGTCCCACGCAGAGTTGGCCTGACTGGAAGCTGGCAACTGACCGACGTTAGTGTGACCTCAAGGAGGTGGACCGAGCAGTCCGTTGACCGCACCGGTACCGCCTGACCAGGGACCCCACAGAACCAAAGCATACCAGCAGGGAGTGGAAAGAGATGGAAAGAGATGCAAAGAGAACATTCGGCAGGAATGCATCGCCCCAACCCCCCAGGAAGAACCAGTGATGTGGCCCCAACAGAGAAGAGGTAACGGGAGTCACAGAGACCCGTCAGGGTTTGGGGAAGGGTGCCGAATATATAGAAGGTATCGGGAGTAATATCCCTTGTCGCAGTAATTGTGCCAAAAGTACCGAATGGGAAGAAGGCATCGGGAGTAATCTCCCTCATCTCAGTAGTTGTGATAAAAGTGCCAAGTGTGGAGATTAGATCACAAGTGATCTTCCTCGCCTCAGTTGTTGTGTCAAACAGACTAAAAGAGAAGATGATAGTGGGAGTAGTCTCCCTCAACACACTATCCTCAAGAGGGACACTAAGGCTAGAGAGTGCCATGACAACAGTCTCCCTTGTCAGAGTGTTGCAGGGAACCATGCACACTATGGTAACACCTTTGTTTTCAAAAACAAGAGAAGGGGAAAGAAAGGCAAGAAATAACTGTATTGGAAACAAAAAGAGTGTTTGACCTTTAAGCAAGCCTTGAGAGAAGCCTGGGAAGAAGTGCAAAGGTTGATCAAAACTGTTGCAGGAAGTTATCCAAAGATAACCACTGGCTGAACCAACTGAACTAGGAGAAGGGGGGTCATTCTCCTGGAGCTATTTATGTTAATGTCTTTCGTTAGTGGTAGGGCTAGAGTAGGTTAGTTTGAACAGAGGACTGACACTTGGAGTTGGACAACCACCCTGAAAATGAGCACCCAAGTTATCCTTTAGTTAGGTAGGGAAAACTATTTTGGGATAGGGCCAGATGGGCCTTTTTCATTATTAGTTAAATAAAGATTATTGTGAACATGCCACCCCTTTATCCAACTCCTTTCTCCTGCATGCCACAATGGATATCTGGCATCAGGGATGCTAATGGGACCCTGTGGATGGAGGACTAGGATATTGCTGACACTTTTTCTGCTTTCTATGCATAATTATGTTCTGCGGTGCCGGGAAGGTGCAAGGCTGCAGTGAGGGATTGCATGTAGACCCTTCTCTTGAAGAGACCATCTGAAGATCAAAGAGAAATGTTAGAGGTGGACTTATCTTTAACTGAAATAGACATGAGTATGCAACAACTGCATACAGGCAAAACTCCAGGCCCCAACGGCCTTCCTACAGATATTTAGAGAGTACTGAGGGAAAAGACAGTCATTCACTTGCTAGCCTTGTTTCTGCGAAGTATGGAGGATCGAAGGCTTCCAACAGATCTCAGTCGGTTATAAAGTGATTCTTAAGAAAGCAAAGGCCAAAGAGGTCCTGCCAGTCATATAGACTGATCTTCCTCTTAAACGAGGAAGTCCAGCTTTTGGCAAATGCCCTAGCCAACAGGTTGCTTACAGTCCTCCCCTACTTTATTCACAGAGATCAACATGGTTTTATGCTGGGAAGATTGACGTGCCTCAACCTATTGCGGCTGTTTAGGAGTAGTCACATCAGCGGCCGGGTGTCAATACAGAAACAGTGCAATACTGTCTTTGGATTCTTATGAAGCTGTTGATTCCATCAACTGGACATACCTGTGGAAAAATAGAGTGGTAAATTTCATTGCGGACAAAATACTGCCTCCCAAAACTCAATTTCTTTTCCCTCATACAGCCATCCCAACGCATTTTAACCCCTTTACCCCACAACCCTTTATTTATTTAATGTTTGCAGTGTTTTTCGGTATTATGGTCCACTCTGAAATGTACCACTCTGTGATGTTTCAGATATATTGACTGGATACCGTTTTGTCAAGGATTGGTTTTAGCTTTGCCTTTATTGGTTGGGCATGTCTTCTTCATGAAGCCCCGATAGCGAGAGTAAAGGTAGACGAGTGCCTCTCGGGTCCTTTTCCTCTGCACAGAGGGACAAGGCAAGGATGCCCTCTCTCCCCCTTATTCACTCTACTGATTGAGCCATTGGCAGAAGCAGTGAGAAGGTATAGGTTGTTCACAGGTCTCGAGAGGCCAGATGGCCACATAGATAAAATATAACTGTTCGTGGATGACATCCTTCTATATGTGAGCAACAGCAAGACCTCAATACCAAGATCGGGAGAGCTGCTCTGAGAATTCCTCTCTACAACCTGCAGGTAAGATGGGAAACATCTGTGTATTATGTACTTATGGGAGAATGGGAAGACCATGTCCCCTGCAGGGGATGGGGGGAGAGGGGGGTTGACCGGTTCCCACTAGAGAACCATTCCAATACCTTGGGGTTAAGATTGCAGAAACAAGGAAAGTTTTTTTTTTCTGGTACCCGGCAGTTGCCAATTTCGTCAGGGACGTTTAGAGGTGGGCAGATCTTACTTCATCACTCCTAGGCAAAGTTGCACTCTTCAAAAGCCTTTCCCAGCAGATTTTGACAAATTAGTCAGAGGGCTCAGGACCTTTATCCATTGGATAACCTTGGATATGTTAACTAATTTTATTTGAAAGGGTGGGCTGAATCTCCCGAACTTGCTGAAGTATTTTTGGGCCACTTGGTTGGTGATGGCAAATAACTGGTTCTTTTTAGGGCGGTGGGGGGGGGCAGCCAGAAATCTAGAGAAATCTATAATGGGGCGGTTAACCCTCGACCAATTCTTATATGGGAGGAGATGCCCGGGTGACTTTCCTCAGACGGGAAGGCTGGTGGCGAAGGTTTGGCATATTCTGATGAAGGAAACTAGGAACTGAGACAAACTAATTCTAAATCAGCCAGTATGGGGAAATATTGTGCTATTGTTTGACCGTTTTCTGTATCGAACACAGAAAAATACAATAAAGTAGTTGAGGTGTTTAGAAATTGAATAAAACATCTTGTAGTGCAGGTCCTGTCAAGCAGTGAACCTATAGGTACTGGAGGACCGTGCGGCCAAATTGACCCTGGACTTTCCACCCCTGATACCTAGGGGACCCCAACCAGATGGTGTGCTTCCACCTCGAGGTCCCACTCCAGAATTAGCTCATGCCACTGCTCTGCCCATAAAGAGAAGAGGACGCACCTATCACATCGGTACAAGACCAAGGACGAGGCCTCAGGCTTAAAATATTGTATATATTGTTGGGAGACATTGGCGGTCCTTATCTTGACGCAGGTTACAGAAGGTCCCACCGCACCTGCTAAAGCCAGCTGGATACCAAATAAGAGCAGTATCCATACACATCAAGGCTCGGACTTCATACCATTGAAAAGAATGGCGATTGAGTTTTGACGCAAACTGCAGGAATTATGATGGCCACATCTTCCTGTGTGAGCATGGTGAGGCAGTGTGGTCCAGGTTTCCTTCCACTATCTAGAGACACTGAATAGTATGCGGTGGCTTCAAGAAGACCATTTTAGATCCTTCTGGATTTTTTACAAAGAGGGCAACCCAATTCCATTTGGTTGGGAGCTTTTGAGTCAAGCCCTTGACCGGTTGGTTGGTGACTCAATGTTGGCACCTCATGATTTAAGGAGAGGAGACACAATTATTGGGGAGCTGGACCTTGTGCACTGTGCAGCGACTACTGTGTTGCAAGTTGGCGCAATACTTCCCCCGTCCAGACTTTTTCCCATACAACCACCCGAATGCAGCCTTTGGGCAACCTATTCAGAAAGTGGTCAATGACCTGGGGCTCGGTGCCCCATCTAGACCCGTTTAACACTATAACTCCATTGCCATTTTTGATACAGGCCCTCAAAGGGAGAAGTTCTCTCCGTTCAACCGAGGCTTTACTCACCCAATAACTACTCTGGGAGAACTCCTTGCTAGATGTCAACCATGAGCAGGTAGCCGTCTAATAAATACAAACCGGCCTCCGTGGATCTCATTTATCTCTTGAGGCATGTCACCCCTGAAAGCCTGTTGTTTCAGGCAGCAACTGAGCGCTCTTAATAGCTCCATGTTTCCTGTATAGAGAAAGTAAACAACTTGATGGCTTTGCCAATAAGATCTTCAGGGCAGACAGCTTGGCCTTAGCCAAATTTTCCAATTGTCTATGGAACGTGATGACAGAAGCAGTGTGCCATCTCCCTGAAGGGGTGAGGTTAGAGATGGCTTCAAAGAGAGAGTGTAGAATAGCAAAGAGGCAGTTGTACTGAAGGGATGTCGCACCCCTCAATAATCTAAACATAGTATCACTCTACATACATTTTTTGTTTGTTTTATCGTATCACCAGTTTTTTACTAAATGTAACACATAACCTTATATACATTTATACAAAATGTATTTCTCACAAAACGCTTTCAAATCCATAAACCACTAAAAGCCATTCCTTCAGTTCATCATATACAATTTAAAACATTACATCCAATTTTTTTTTTTTTTTAAACTGTCTTTATTTGTGGTTACAAAAGCACAGCGGCACCGTAGCACATTTCAACTCGTATATACAACAAGAACACATCTTAATTTGATTGTGTTTACACTGTTACGAGGACATGTTATCATTCTCAATCATGTTGCACAAGTAGACTCTAAAGGGGCCCCAGATGTCCTTGGGTCTGCATGATACAGGTTGGGTCATAACACACTGTTCTTCTGCCTCATTTATGTGTGTCAATTCTTGCAAAACATTATTCATACTGGGTGGGGCGGAACTCTTCCATTTCTGAAGTATGCATTTTTTGGTTATGGCACACGTAATGTTGAATAATCTACAAATGTTTTCAGAACATTTGCCAATATCGCCAAATAGGTATTTCTGGGGGGGTCATCGCAGGGGGAATCTGTGTTATTTCTTCCAACAATACTGCCACTTCTTTCCAAAACCCTGTCACCAGCGGACATTTCCAATACATATGATAAGCATCAGCCTGAGGTGAATTGCACTTTGGGCAGGAGTCTGAGGCATCCGGTGCAAATATTGCAACTCTGGCTGGTGTATAATGTAGCCTGTTTAGGATTTTGAATTGAATCAATCTCAGCCCAGAATTTAGTGAGCATGCAATACCTTGCCCATTTCTCCTCCTCAATTGACATCTGTAAATCTGCTTCCCACTTCTCCCTAACACGATTCTGCGTGGGGGTGTGTGCCTGAACCGCAGATTACAGCCTGGAAATCCCCAGACTGTTTGTAGCCGTTATTAGTTGTATACACGGATGAACCACTGGTTCGTCCGGAAATAGCGGCCACCTCCTGATAAATGCGGACCTCATACGATGTATTGGAGGGTTTTGAGCGGTCCATCTCCCAATGCCCTTAAGAGCAACCTCAGTTCCACAAATTTCCCATCTACAAACCCCCCACTTTCATTTCCCTGTCAGGGTCCCACGAGTCTTGTACGCTAGTGTCATGCGTGGGAGGCAAGCCCGGGAAGTTCCACAGAGGTATCTCCGGGTTATAGGGTATTTCAATCTTCAGTCTTTTGAATATTGCCTCCCATGCCCTTACCGTGCAGCTTACAGGGTTATATTCGCACGTGTCCCTATATTTTGTATTAAAGAGGACAGATTGTATATTCGTGGGGTGTGTGGTATGTTCTTCTATCCACGCATGGGGTGTACTATCTGGGGCCTTATACCAGTGTTTTGCAAACTGTGCCTGGGAAACATAATAATAAAGCTCGAAGTCAGGGGCTGCTATGCCTCCCATGGAATATGGGTCCGTCATTTTTTCCCTGCTTATTCTAGCCGTTTTTCCGCCCCAGAGAAATGTGACCACTATGGATAGGAGTTTGGTGAAAAAGACTCTGCCCAGCCATATGGGGATATTTACAAAGAGGTATAGTAACTTGGGAAGGATCACCATTTTGAGGACCGCTACTCTACCCACCAATGAGTTTGGGAGGCATCCCCAGATCTGAAGTTTCGTGCTTATAGAACGTAGTACAGTTTCATGATTATCTGAGTACAGCGTGTGTTCGTCTCTGGATACCAGAACACCAAGGTATCTGATGTTGTGGTCTGACCATTTAAGCCCTCCTGTGGTGAGAGGACACCTAGTGGCCGGGGTAAATGGGAATATTTCAGATTTATTTCTGTTTATAGTGTACCCAGAATATTCTGCAAATTCCCGTATTTCTTCCATTATGGGTGCTATATTTACCTCGGGCTCTCTAACATACAATAGTGTGTCATCTGCATAGAGTGAAATCAGCTGGGTGGACCCCTTCATCAGAATCCCTCGATTTGTGTGTCTCAGTCTGACCGCAGCCGCCATTGGCTCGATGGTTAATGCGAACAGTAGGGGTGAGAATGGGCATCCCTGTCTGGTACCTCTGCCCAGTAGGAACATATCAGAGATGGTCCTGTTAGTTAGGACTCGTGCACCAGGTTTTGTGTATAATAAACTGACATACTTTACAAAGTTGGGGCCCATCCCAAATGCTTCCAGATCCGCCAGGAGATGCTCACGAGACGGAATCGAATGCCTTTTCCGCATCGAGGGATATGGCTGCCGCACTTCTCGCCGGGTCTATCTGTGCCATGATGCCAAAAAGCCTACGGAGATTCAGAGCAGTGGATCTTGTGGGGATAAACCCATTCTGGTCAGGGTGTACAAGGGTAGGTACAGCAGGGAGAAGTTGGTTCGCTAGGACTTTAGCGAATATCTTAGCGTTGGTATTTATAAGTGACAAGGGTATATACGACGATACGTCCTGTGGAGGTCGTCGTGGCTTGAGGAGGACCGTTATGATAGCCTCCCTCATGGTGGGGGGCAAAATGCCACTATCGAGAGCTTCTTCCCATACCTGCATCAATACTGGGACGAGTTCCTCGTGGAACTCTTTGTAAAATTCGGCCCCCTATCCATCCGACCCAGGTGCCCTACCTGACGCCAGCGCTTTAATTGCTTCCGTGATCTCATCTGGGGTGATTGATTGGTCCATGGCCAGACGGTCTTCCTCAGGGAATCTAGGGAGTGAGAGGGCCCCAAGGTATGTCTTAATTTCTGGGAGTGATTTCAAATCTTTATTTGAATAGTTGTTTATAAAAGTCCAAAAATTCCCCATTTATACCCGTATCAGTGAGGCGTATATCGCCTTGCGCTGTCTGAATACTAGTGATCAGGGTGGGTTGTTTATCCTGTTTGAGTAAGTTGGATAGCGTTCTACCCGCATTATTCCCCTCTCCATATCTTCGAGCCCTTATGGGGGCCGCAATATATTGAATCTCTCTGCTGGCCAGTTTATTAAACTCTTGCAGGTGTGTGTGAATGTCAGACAATAAGTCTTTATTTTGGGTACGCGTGTAGTCTGTTTCTAACCTGTCAAGTTTGCTTTTGACCTCTGATAGCTCAGTTGTCACTCTTTTCAACATACCAACAGACATAGATATCAGCACCCCCCTTATCCAAGCCTTAAAGGATTCCCATACTGTTGAAATTTTGTCAACCGATCCCATATTGTTTGTAAAGTACTCTTCGATATCAACATGCAGTGTTTCCACTACCCCGGGGTCTGCAAGCATTCCACCGGGAATTCTCCACCTCATGGCGGGCACGGGCGCTCCCCGGAGCAATAGATCTAACAACACTGGGGAATGGTCTGACATAGTACGAGGCAAAATTTCACACCCCTGCAGTGCCGTCGTCATAGATGAAGATAAACCAGTAATCGATCCTGGATTCAGAGTCATGGACGGTAGAGTAAAATGTGCATCTTCTACTATCAGGATGTAGCTCCCTCCAGGAATCCACCAACAGAAGTTGCAATAGGATATGTACTAGATTTAGGGCTGCTTTACTGGGAGCTCTGACCACCTTAGAAGCTCTACCTAGCACCGGATCAAGGACCAGATTAAAGTCCCCACCCCAGATGACCCTTGAGATTTCAAGTGAAACAATTATCTGATACAATTCTATGTAGAAGGCGGGGTCATCAATATTGGGCCCAAAGGTGTTGACTAGGAGAAGGCGCTGTAGAGTGATCTCTCCCCATACCAAAACATATCTCCCCAAAGGGTCAATCCTGTGATTCTCCAGCCTAAACCCCAACCCTGGATGAATGAGTGTAATGACCCCCCTAGACTGTGATGAATAGTCTGTATAGTACCTTAGGGAGACCCATTTAAGCAGTAAATTAATATTACTGGTCCCCACCATGTGAGTTTCTTGAAGCATCAGCACCTGGAGACTATGTCTGGTGATGTAGTTACCAATTTTTTTGACTTTCATGTGATTATTTAGCCCCCGGACATTCCATGTTAACAGTTTAACCCTCAGACCATCGGCCGTGAATCATGAGTACATATCCGCCATCCTCTTGAATTGCAACTATATAATGTTCGTGAATTCTAGTCAGTGCCGGTCCATATGCAACCACATTTTTACATCTCAAATCCCAGTTACCAACTTTGTGCCTCAATTGGGCCAGTCCAAGAATGTAACGTCTAATCCCAACTCCCTTGCTCCCCCCCCACCCTCATCGTCACTCCCCAACTCGACGATGCATCAAACCAAACTCATGGAATATTCCAAGGGAAGCCATGTTGCTTCACGTGGCCGCCGACTGGGTCCCAGCCTCCACTTAAACACATTGCCTGGGCCGATTAATATTGCACATTTTTTCCCAGCTACGGCCTATGCTAGAGCCTGTGTTGTACCTGCGTTTGCCTCATGAGTTTATCTTCCCCCTTCAGTCCGCCGGTCTGGGCCTGTTGTTTTGTGCTGGTCCGCCCCCTCTAGGAGGGAGAGGTATGGAGGTTTCGATGTAGTGTGTAGCCTCAGCCGGAGATTCAAAAAAATGTGCTCTGCCTGCGTGTTGGATCTGCATTTTGGCTCGGAAAATGAGGGCGTACGGGACTTGACGCTCCCGCAGGAGCTTCTTGACTGACTCGTAGGATCTCCTGCTTGCTTGCACCCCCGCAGAGAAATCGGGATAAATATGGATACGATTTTCTTCGAACTGGAGTGTTCCCGCCTCTCTTGCCTTCCGCAGGATTGTGTCTCTGTCCCTGTAATTAAGGAGTCTTGCAATTATAGTGCGTGGCGGGGCGCCCGGCTTAGGAATCGGGGCCAGTGTACAATGTGCCCTTTCGATCACAAAATGCTCACAGAATGTTTCCCGCCCAAACAGGGATTTGAGTAATTACTACAGTTGTCTTTCCATCTGGCCTTTCCCAAAGGATTCCGACACCCCCACTACATGGATATTGTTCCTTCTTGATCTTGATTCGAGATCCTTGCACTTGTTTTGTAACTTAACAAAATTTTCTTTGATCAAGGCAATGTCTCGGGTATGATGCGCAATGGTGTCCTCATTAGTGCTTATCCTATTTTCAGCCTCTGTGTCACGCACACTCTCCCTTTCCACTCTAGCCTTAAGGGAGCCTATGGTAGAAACAATGTCATCCAGCTTTGTGTTTACGGAAAGGAATCCACTCTGCACTATTGCCGTTAGTTTATCCACTTGATTGCCAGGTGCGGGTTCAAGGCCCCATCGGTGTCAGCATGCAGATCTGCCACAGTGGTTAAGTTTTGGTTGCCTGTGTAGGCGTCCATCGGGCCTTTCTTCTTGCTCCCCGGGGTCTTAGAGCCCCTACCCACCTCAGATGGTTCTTCCGTTCTGGTGTCCGCTATGGCGGCCGTGGTAAGGGAGTATTCCGCTTGTCTGTTTTGTTCAACGTGTATCGGGCCTTGGAGCGGGACGTGGGAGTGTATTTCCGTCATCCGGGAGACCACTCAGTTGGGCCGAGTGGGTTGCGCCCTCCCACATATTGTATTATCGGAATGGCAGCTTATGGCAGACTCTATCGGAGTCTCAGGGCCGTAATGGGCCTATGCGTACATCCGCTGGTCGCCGGGTGGGATATGAGGGGTGTGTGGTTCACTCCCGGGCTTCCCAGCAGGCCCCTAGTTCATGCGCTGGGGTCTCCAAGTGGGAGCCAGCCTCAGCCCGGCAAGTTTGCTCCACCGGGGGCTGTATGGAGCCCAGGTAATCCTCCGTAGGAGTGATAGGGTTGTTTCGGGCAGCTGTGTTCCCCAAATCCCGGAGCCCCCACTGTTTCCGTCGTATCAACCTCACCTTGATCGGATGTTGTCTTCCAGTTCCCAGGGAACTGCCATGCAGGTCGGGCCCGCCGAGTGGATTGGGAGGTCGATGGTTCGGGGGGGTCTATCTCCGGACCCCAGAGTGCAGGATCCTTCGGGCTATTCACTTCCCTGATCGTATGTCCGGTCCTCGGTTCGTCTCCCCAGATCCGCCAGGGAGCCCAGTGGCGCAGCTTCAGAGCAAAGAGCGGGAGCCGGTCAAGTACTTAGGCTCCTCCCATTTGGGGCCTCTCGGGGCGCAGAAGCCGCGGCACTCACGTGGTCCGCCCCGGTGCTCAATTCTGGGTCCCGGCCGCTGTGCCGGCCGGCCAATGTTTGAAACGGCACAACTCCGGCCCCTTTGGTCGCCAGAGCCCAGGAATTCCAACGGATACTCAGGCTAGCGATGCCTGTGTCCGAGGCTTAACATGCAGGTCTGAGGCGGATCTTTATACAAAGGATCTTTCAGTGGAGCGGGAGCTCAACAATCAGGCGGCCATTTTTGTTGTGCGCAACAGCGCCCCCACATAACATCCAATTTAAAACCATCCTATTTCCATCTTATAATACACTTCCCCAAACATACTCCTTCTCTTTAATTTAAATACACAACTTCTCCCACTAGATTATGGATGTGAACTAAAAATGTCACCAATGATATAATCATAGACATACCGCTACCCCCTCTCCCCCCCATTTGTTTGTCCCAAAGCCAATCACTGTCTAAATATACTTAATCAGCCACAAATCTTTCAAAATACATTTTCCTCAAGATTTTGTGGCCAAACAGTTTAGCACCCAATGTTTGAGGGTCTCTGGAACTTCCTTATTCTTACACATCCTACATGTCCAATCTTTCTTTTCTATGCCTCTGATCCTTCCCCATCTATCTAAGGTTCCTAATAGATTGAATTGAAACCTCATGTTATACCATACTATATTTATAATTGGGAAATCTAATTACATATTCAGGGAGGCTCTGATAACTTCTATATTGCTTGGACAACTGTAGGTGTAATTTTTTTCTTAGTGCTTCGTAATCACTACAGCACTAGTCTCTTCATTTTCTTAAATCGGGATTCTCAAACAAGCCACTTTGTTTCATTGCAGAGTCCTGAAGAATAGTCTCTCACTCCATAATACATTCTGATAGTGCTTTACATGAGGATTGAACATGAGTAGCTTTTATATCTTCGAACAAGGAGAACTTTGCTACAACACTAATCCCAATTTAGGACCAATCAACACATACAGGGCGGATGATGGCAGACATAAGTGTCTTCCAAAATATTCCTTCCATACCCTCTAGCTTTTTTCAGTCTAAGGTGTATAGTTCTATTCCATATAATATTGATGGTAACACATTCCCCGTATACAAGCTAATTACAGGTTTAAGGGTATATTTACCATATTTCACAATTATGTTTTTACACTGGGCAAACAACTGTTAATTTTTGTTTCAATTTTATAATCAACATACCCCTGTGCATTGATTCAAGATTATAAATCCCAAATATTTAATTTCACTTAATACAACCAACTTCCTATTTTCAATGTACCAAGCCCTTAAATTCCTAACTATCATTATAGCCGTCTTTTCGGCATTGATAACCAAATTATTTGCCATTAGAAAGTTTTGAAGGGGGAAACCAAAGCATGTTGAAGACAGATTGGGGTCCTGTTGAAAAAGTATATCATCCGAAAAGAGAATGGGCACTCTCAAGTTGCCTAGTTTATGGGGGAATGAAGAGCATCCCTCCAGGTGCTTAGATATATCAGACAGGTAAAGATATAAAATATGGAGTTGTAAAACGCAGCCCTGTCTAAGGTCCCAATTAGTCATGACTGGAGACCCCATCTTCCCATAGCTGTCCAACCATATCTGTACACAAGCATTTGTATGTAATTCTACCAACACTTTGGGTAGACATTTGACATTTTGGGAGCCCCCACTCATAAAGCATATTCCAAAGACCATTCTGTTCGATGGTATCGAAAGCACTTGCTAGATCCACACTCGCCATATGTAATCGCAGTGTCCCCCCTACTTGGAGCAGTTCTTGAAGAGACGAGTGCTATCAAACCGTTCGGGATAGGGCCTTAGTTTTCCCCAAAACCTGTTGGACATGTAAATAGCCTTTTTGTCCTCCTGGCCTAGATTGTAATGTCCTCCAAGAGCAACCCGGCTAACAACTTGGAAGAAGAGTCCATAATGGTTATGGTCTGATCATTTCCTGGGGATCTTACGTCCTCTTTTTAAATATTGGGACAAAATATGCCCTCCACCATGACTCAGAAATCACCTCCCATATTATTACTGGCTTAAAAACCTGACATAATACCTCAGCTCATAACTGGGCATTAGATTTAAATATCAAATTCGGGTTTCCATCAGGCCCGCCGCCCCTTACAATTCTTTATCAATAGTTCAATGTCATGTGTGTCAGAGTTGCCCTCCCACATCTTTAGATTTTGTTTTACAAAATTACACCTAGTCAAATTTGTTGTATAACATTTCCTAGTTACTTAATTATTCCATTCACCCTCACATATGACATTGTCTATAGCTTCCTCAGTCACCCTACTTGTATCATCCACTCCATTAACAGCTTTCCAAAACCTTGTAGCATTACATTCAATTACATATCCCAACATGTTTTGGGCAGCTGTATCATCCAGGCTGTAGTGATAGTACTTAACCCAGGTCCTATATTGTTGGTTCAGCTTTTTTATAATCTGCCTTTTTTCTTCTTTATTTAGTTATTTTCTTCGGAGCTCTCTAATTTCTCTCCTCAACGTTTGCTTTCGTTCCTGAAAAAAAAAACTTTATTTAATAAAGGTTCACATCACAGTTGAGTACATGCATTTAGTATTACAGAAGTCAAACACTGAGTTGTTGATCTTATACCACTTACGGGTATTTCAGGATAAGGAGCAAAAATAAGGACAAACCAGAAAGGAACATAGCATACATTTGAGCCCATACTGTTCAATTCACTTGCAAAATCGTAATAGCTACATCCCAGGTCTAACATGCTCCAACCTTGCTCAACCGGGATCCATCTGAGGCCACCTTTACCTCAGATTCCATTGCAGCAGTCTGAGCATTAAGGAAAGTTAGGAAAGGGTCCCAAGTGTTACGGGCCTTGCTGATGAAGCAATCATGGAGCAATACACGGTATTGAAGTATAGTTAAAAGAAAACAGTTTATTTAGAGGGAAATCCCCTCATGCCAAAAAAACAGAGAAGTCCAGAAATGTGATAAACTGATGTTTTATTAATCCAAGCAAGGATATGCACACAGATTCTACAGCTGCAAATTCACTCTCTGCTCATTACAGGCACGCAGTGAGGTTTTAAAAAGGGCTGACATTGCAACCATAAATTACATTCCTGGGCTGTAAGCGAGATTTGGATTTAGTGAACAGTATAGGCATTGTTACAGTATATTGGGGACAAATAATATGATTGGTCTGGCCAGATCTGGTAGCTTTGCCTGGCACCACCCCCAGGAAGTCAGTGCAAGCCTTATCAGTATAGGAACTTTACCAGGATGTGAGCAGAAAATGATGGGTGGGGAAGGTGGTTGCACTGTTTAACGCTGCCCTGTCTTGCTTATAACCTTTGAAATAATTGTTACTGTTTTACGCCCTGCATCACTACCTAAAGCATCTAGTAGCCAAAGGCCTGCATGGCAAACTGCACAGCGCTAGCTGCCTGCCTCTTTAACACGCCCCAAAAGCTTGTTACCCACAGTCGCTAGACCATAGTTCAAGTACACCTAATCCCCTCTCCTGCACCTCTGCATTGCTGATTAGGCCTCTGCCTATCTGTCGCACCTTGACCGAACTGCTATTGCTGCCCCCCTATTGATGATAGACTTATGCCTGCACTTGGCGCCCTGATCAGCATAAATCTAATGCAGGCAATTGTGCGAATGCTAGGCCCCTGCCTGTCGGTCGCGTTTTAAAGATGTTGGAGGTAATTACTATTGATGAACCTCTATTTTTGCCAAATATACAGCCGCATAAGATACACAATTACGTGCCCCAGCCTTACACAACTCGAAGTGTACCACCTCAAATTCCACTTACCCCACGCTGAGCCTCGATTAGCACTGCACAAAATACATGACTGCGGGAGCTTTTCACTATGTACTAGCCCGCCTGCCTTAGCAATTTATTGATTGCAGTACTCCCATAGCTAGCCTCCCCCTCCTGCCCTAGGTGACTTTGAACACCCTCCACCTACCTAGCAATGCATAACCTAGAACAACCCACCATCTGCCACCCCAGGCAGCACCACCACCACTCATCTATCAAAACAACTACCATCCCCACTACCCATCAGAGAAATGAAAGAGTTGCCGCCTTCATCTCCAAAATAAACCTAAGCGTAAGAGAAATGCCAAACCAAGCCTTCTCATCAGGAGAATCCCTGACAGCCAAAATAACGCTATGCGCCACAGCATCCCTCCTTAACCACCTCTTCAAAAGGCCTCCGGGCTCCACCTCATCCTTTGAAGAGGAGATAACCGCACTACTAACCACAGACTTCAACCCTTCCTCCAAGGTTATCATTCTAGGGGACTTTAACTTCGGTCTTTACGACAGCACCGACACTAAGCCACAGCTCTGTCCAACACCATAGAAGCACAAGGATTTACCTTTTGCACTGCAGGCCCCACCCAGGCCAAAGGCTGCACTCTAGACTAGCTGGCCCACCACATTTGCACCACGGATATCTCTAACAATGACCCCTGTCCCTGGTCAGACCACAACACAATACTGTTCACTATCAACACATCCACACAGTCAAACTCACCCACCATCATTCAACTGCAATTCAAGCTCGCAACCACCCCAACATCACACCGGAGATCACTAACCTCACATCCCTGGTAGCCACCTATAACCAGACCATGGAGGCAGCCATTAACTAACTGGCCCCCCTTGGCACTTGCAAAGCTAAACCCAAAGCGCACATCAATCCCTGGTTCACCTCGGAGCTTAAAGACCTACGCAATAGAAAAAGAAACGCAGAAAGTAACTGGAAAAGAAAACCTAAGCAACAAAAATAAACGTCAGTTCACCACCCTAGCCTCTAAATATAAAGAAGCCACTCTCCAAGCTAAGAGCAACGTGTACAACAGGCATATCGAGAAAGCCAATTCTGCCACCAAAGACCTCTTTTCTGTCCTTTGGGAACTAGAATCACCCTCTCAGACTCATGACCACTGCATCAAAGACCAAGCTTGGTGCGAAAGCATACAAAAAGCACTCATGGACCTAATCGCAACCCTACAACTCAAGATTAATCTAAAAAAAACTGAAGCTCGCCCCTCCAACCCAAATTACTGCCACGGAATTCAACCCTCCGAAAACTAACCCAAGGTTCGAATTCTCTCCTATTACTGTAGATGAGACTATCAAAATCATAAAGGGCCTAAAACCATCAAAATGTCAAGGAGACATTTGCCCCGCCACGCTGATCAAAGAATGCACACATAATCTAGCCCCGTTTATCATATCCTTAATCAACAACTCCTTTGCTTTTAACAAAGTGCCAGAAAATCTGCAGGAAGCGTGGGTACGTCCCCTACTGAACAAATCCACACTAGACCCTAATGTGCCAACCAACTACAAGCCCATTACCACAGTTACCTTGAAAAGCATGATCTACTCTGCCTTCGCCAATCAAGTTTCAGACCCGTCCATTGCACTGAAACAGCCTATCTGGAACTTAAAATTCAAATGGATCACATCAGAGACAGAGGTGACCTAGCCATCCTCCTCTTACTGGACCTTTTGTCAGCCTTCGATTTGGTGAATCACAACATCCTATGCCGCCACCTAGCTAGCGACGCCCACTTCTCGAATAACGGCATAAGTTGGATTGAATTCTTCCTCTCTAACCGATCAATGAGAGTCTTCTCCCCCACAGCAGCAGCACCCCCCACTCCAGGCACATGCGGAGTCACACAAGGATCGTGTCTCCCCCCTGCTATACAATGCGTTCACAAAACCGCTCTTTGACTGGCTAGACAAATTGAGTGTCACATACACAAATTACGCTGACGACACCCAAATACTCCTACCAATCACGGCGATTACGACACTGACTCCAAATCCTTGAACTCCATCTACCTCGCTATCCAAGCATGGATGGCTCAACACGAACTCTGTCTTAATGACGATAAAACAGAGATTCTGATCATAGGCAGCCCTATCAGGCTGAAGAACCTCCCATCCACCTACAAATCCTTTGACATCGATGGGAACAACATCACAGTTGCCAAAGAAGTCAAACATTAGGGGTATACCTAGACTCAGAACTAACTCTCACCGGTCAAGTCAATGCCATCACCGCCGCATCTAAATACACTGCGAAACTCATCACAGCTTGCAAACCCTTATTAACCGCTGAGAACCGCATCACATTGGCCAGAGCCCTGATCCTCTCCAGGGTCGATTACAGTAACGCCATCTTCGCAGGCTCCTCAGCAAAAAACATCACAAAACTTCAGATTGTCCAAAACAATGCAATTAGAGCAGCACTCAGCACCCCCAAATCAGACCACATTACCACAACCAGAAGGAATACCCATGGCTCCTAGCCAGAGATGGCATTAAATTAAAAATACTTTTACTCGCACACAAATGCCTATCTAACACCGCCCCACCCTACTTCTCCAACCAAATATCCAAAGCTCAACCATCTAGACCAACCAGATCTGCCTATTTGGGGCTGCTGACCCCACAGAGATACAAACGTTAAAAAGCAGGAGGCTCCAGCTTCCCTGTTATCGCAGGCAACTACTGGAATGCCATGCCCCCTGAGCTAAGGACAGACCATTCACTCTGGTAATTCCGTAGAAAACTCAAAACCTAGCTTTTCAACCAATATATCAAAAATTACCCCTGAGTACCAAGCACCATCCTAGCCCCCTCAGACGAGGCACACTTAAGGGATCCAAGAAAAGTATTATGTAATATGTTAATTGTTATGACTGAGTCTAAGCTTGAAACGTATCCATTGCACAACTGCAACTTTAACTGTAACTGCATTAAGTATTTGACTAAGCATGAAAAGTAACTGGATGTAACCATCTCCTTAAGCACAAGGCCTGATATGAACTGTAACTGCATTAAGTATTTGACTCCATAAGCACACGACTTGTCGAAAAATGTAACTGGCTGTAACCATTCTCTTCAGCACAAGCGCCCAGATACCCAAGGGTTAGGTGCGCTATATAAATGTAATAATAAATAAATGAAGGTGATCGCAGAGCACCGCCTGTCTTCCATTAATGTAATTTCCAACTTCTCACACCTTCTGGGCTTGAGAAGTTTGTAGTGGCAACATTAATTAAAGTCATGTTCTCCATCTTCTGTCTTCAGTTTGATGGGAACAACCTTTTCTGTCTGAATGGGCCTTGTTCCCTAGCTCCAGGTCACATGTTCAGGGACTGTAAAAGTGATTTTCTCTGCCTGCATTTATGAGGGTTTTCGGTATTCTGTCCTTGTAGGTGCTGTATCTTTTCTGCTGACTCTCTCTCCCAGGGTCCTTGGCAGGGCTGCATATGCTACCTGCTTTGCGTCTCACTTTTAAGCTTTCCCAATTCGTTTTAATGCAGCTGTGGCTTCCATTTTGCTTTCATGGCTGTTCATGGTAATTGCTTTTTCGGTGTCAGCATGCAGTTCATGTGTGTTGGTTTGCACTTGGCTAATGTCTCTGCGGGTGTGTTCAGCCATGTCGCCTTTTCATGATTACTTTGGTGATGTCTTCCGGGTATGGCCTGTGGGGCTACTTCAGTGGGTGGCATCTGTCATCTTAAGGGTGTGCTGGGGGGGGTCTTTGAGACCCCCCTCAACAGTATCGCAACAACATGACATGGTCACCATCCAGGATTCAAATGTGTGTGGTGTAAAACTGCACCACTTCAACAGGATACACTGCCTTGAAATCATGCCAATAGATAAAAATGTCTATTAATTCTTGGGAAAGCCAGGCATCCATCCAAACACACAGCAGAGTAATTCACAAGGCACATAATTTCCGAGTATTCGGGTTAACGCTGAGACGACCTGACCCCAAAATGTAATGAGACACGGGCAGGACAAGATCATGTGTGCGAAGTGTGCCAACTCTGCATGGCAACACAGGTATGTCCCATCTTTTGTGGAATCAAATTGCATATGGCGAGACTGCGTAAGATAATCCTGATGAAGAGTCTTAAATTGTATCAACTTAAGCCAAGTATTCATAGCACAGGTCCGAGCACACGCTCACATTTGGGACCACTGTTTAAGACCCTGCCCACATCCCCCTCCCATTTCAATCTTCATGTAAGCGTCTCCTTGGGGGCATCCTGTTGAACCATAAGGTAAATGGAGGAAACTATACTACAAGAGTTAGCTGAGTTAATAAGAAAAATGTGAATAATGGAGTAGTCAAAGGCTCAAGCGGAATATCCAGAGACCACGTTTGGATTGCTGCATGCACACGCTAGTATTGGAACATATCCCGAAACTCTGACCCACCTTTGCCTCAAACTGCTCCCTGGACACAAACTTCCCCTCTGGATAGAAATCATACATGTAATGAATTCCGAGCATCTCCCACACGATCACTATAGCCTTATCACACAACGGCTTCAAGGACTTGATCCTCTGGTGCATAAGGGGTGCCAATCTGTAACTGGCTGTAACAGCTTCCTCCAAGCATGAATGGTACAAGCTACAGGGTTGAAGCAACACTCATCGCTTACTTGCATAGACTCAAGACAAACCTGAAGAAAAAAAGGATGAACCAAGCCCGTCTCTATTAGTACATGTGGGTAATACAATTATCCTGACATCCAGTAAGAAGCAAAGTGAAGCTGAGTGGCCAAGTAATCCTGCTCCATGTCCGGGGCACCTAGTCCTGTTTGACCATACGGCTTAATAGGCGTTTCCCACTTGGCTCAGGGAGATTTAGGATGCCAAGCCAATTTTACCAACAGAGTCTTGAGTTGCACAAAGAATGCAGCCCCCGACCATACTGGTATTTCTGAAAATAGAGTAATTTAGGTAGAACCACCATCTTAACGAAGACTATACAGCCAGATGTGAGGAGGGATAAAGTACACCATTGATCAACCTTACTTCAAAGGACGTTTAAATTCGCTAGATGATTATCCCTTAAAAGAGTGCTGTGATTCCTCCTACCTCTAGTATCCGTGTACTGGACAGATAATTGCTCCCATATGTAGGAACTCGGAGGTTTAGGCTGACTTGTGTTAGCGCTCAGTGGGAACAGGATCGACTTGGACCAATTTATGGGTAATCCTGGTAATTCACCAAAGCCCTCCATTTCCTGCGTCAGTGTGGTTAGATTACTCACAGGATCCTTAAGGTATGATATAATATCATTGGCGTATAATGAGACTATTCATGCCGACCCCCTTGCCCCCAGGCCAATCCTTGGTCGCGATGGAACGTATGCAATCATATGGCCAAGGGCTCTATGGCCATAGCGAATAACAATGGCGAAAATGGACATCCTTGACGCATTCAACAGCCCAGCAAGAAAGAAGCCGACCACGCACTGTAAGGGGCCAGAAATGCGAGACAGACACAAAGCTGAATTGTTCTCAAGGTATGCCATTTATTCAACATAAAAATGGGTTTTCATAAATGTCTCACTATCCCTAACCTAATAGAGAGGCCCATGCCTAGCAAACTAAAACTAAACAAAAAGCACAACAGTGCCTACACTTCTTTCCGCCAAAGTAGATAAATAAAGAATTCCAAAAACCGTTGTTTCTGATGAAAATTGTTCTTTGTTTATTTTTTGCTTTGATAAAGGTAAAGCCCTTCTTGGATGACATGTGTTTCGTCGACTGCGCCTTTCTCAAATCCGGGCTATTCATATTGATACAAATGAAAAAAACAGAAAAATGAAATACATATGTAACTTGCAACTCAATTATTTCACACATACTAAAAAATGTGACTTTCTTGTGTTTTAGCCCCACACCATGAATCTCCAGAAACCATGCTTGTAACAATACATGACACCTTGTGCTTTCTAGGTAAAAACTATATTGTGTGCGTGTGTCAGTGTTGCAGGGCCAAGGAAGGGGGGAGGGTGGAAATTGTTATTTTTATCGTTATTATATTGTTGACCTGTACACTATTTAACGATATCTATGTCTCACTCTTTGTAAAATACCAGAACTGCTATCATCTTGTTACCTGACACTCATAGTACTGTACAATCACAGTTCTTACCCTTTTTAGTAAGGTTGCAGTTCACCCAATATAGTGTAATTTTGCCGTCCTATTATTGACTTTTTACATCGCTAGGAGAAAAGCTCAAAATATGACAAGGCAATCAACATTGCTACAAAGAAAGAAGGAAGGACAATCAGACAAAATGATCCAATGTATCACTACGTACTGTGCAAACAACAAGGAGATTAAGAGAGTTCTTAAACGAAATTGGTACCTATTAAAACTGGACCCACATGTAAACCAGTATATTCAAGAATACCCGACCATAGTTTATAGAAAAGCCAAAACTTTGAAAATGATGTTGAGCCCATCACTACTACCAGAAAAAGAAGAGATGAGACCACAGACATGGTTACTACAACCAGGGCCGGGTTTCAGAAAGTGTGGCTTCTGCACAATGTGCCAGTATGCGATACCAGACACAGATGTGTTCTCCAACCAAGACGGGATTAAAACTCGAATTAATGAACAAATAAATTGCAGATCCAAATATGTCATCTATGCGATACGTGTCTGTAATCTAATATACATTGGGAGTACCATTCGAGAGCTAAGAACGAGAATCAGAGAACACTTATCTGCAATTGGAAGCCAAGACAAAAATCTTCCATTGTCCCACCATTGGCAAAATAATCATCAACTACAAAACAAAAAAGACATCAGATTCGTGAGCCTGAAGAAAATAAAAAATGGGCAAACGTGGAGGTGATCAAGAATTACGTTTGCGGCAGGAAGAAGCCAGACTCATTTGCCGCTTCAAAGCGGTAGAACAAGCGTTACACTCAGACAATGAGATGGTTCATTTTCTTTGAGAAGACAATAATAAGTGACAACTTTTTCAATTATGAACCTGTGCCATGACAACGAATGGATGAATGCACAATATGTAATGTGACATTGCGCCAGGGTTTGGTGTTTCGAATTTACATTTGCTCTATCAGTAATACAAATTGTTGTATTTCCTATAATGCACAAAACCAACGTGTTGGAAATAGAATCAAATGGCCATTTAGAATAGAACTAGTTAAAGGAAAAAGCATGATTCATGTAGAAGGAGGTTTGGTTACTAGGTATGAGCCGAACTACTGACTAAACGACTAAAAGTAAAAATATCAACTTTTATTATTTTTTGGGGGGAAACTACATTACCCACAATCTTTCACTTTGGAAACGGGTTCACATCGGAATTAAGTAATTCCTACGACTAACAAACAACATTAATCACATGCAGGATTTTTTGAATTAACTAGTGCCCAACAGGACCAATATTAGAGCAATATTCCTCGGCAAGGCTACATGTTAATCACCAAGCAAAACAGGGTAAGGCATTCCAAAATATGGCCGCCGTTATTATTGAAATATAATTACTACAAGCACAATACAGGAAGAAAGGGTTCATGGTAACCCGTTACCAAGCAAAACATGGGAAGGTATCCCAAAATATGGCCGCCAATTTGGTGGCGAGGAAAGAGAGGAGGGACTTAGGGATAATGCTCCTTTAACATACAGTGATCATCAGGAGAGAAGGAACCAGACGCTTGGAGCAGGAGAAGATGAATTTGTAGGTAAGCCCTAAGATTAGGTGGGAAGCCCACCCACGGCTAAAGGCACGTATTTAGAATTGTGCTAGGAGATTGCATTTGCCGTCTTTTTTTACAAAGACAGCAAGGAAATGGGCGCTTTTTCGGATTACGCGTGACATGAGGGGTACACGGCGATCAGGATTGGCAGCTCGATCAAAACAGGCTTTTGTGTAGAGGCATTGGTACAATGCACGTAAGATTTGTATATGTTTACCAACACTAGAGGTGGCAACAGCCTGATTTATATATATAAATACAATAATTTGGTATCTGCTCATTAACACTAGTGGTGGCAACAGCCTGATCATATATTTTTTTCAAAGAGCACACAAACATGGAGCCAAGCCAAGTTATAACGCTGATTTTTGAATAATGACCAATTTAATCCTAATGTTAATATATGGTTGTAAACAAACATCTATGCCTTTTTTGTGTAGGTGGGATTGAACCCAGGACGTAAAAGTCAATAATAGGACGGCAAAATTACACTATATTGGGTGAACTGCAACCTTACTAAAAAGGGTAAGAACTGTGATTGTACAGTACTATGAGTGTCGGGTAACAAGATGATAGCAGTTCTGGTATTTTACAAAGAGTGAGACATAGATAGAATATCGTTAAGTAGTATACAGGTCAACAATATAATAACGATAAAAATAACTTTATTTCCACCCTCCCCCCTTCCTTGGCCCTGCAACACTGACACACACACATAATATAGTTTTTACCTAGAAAGTACGAGGTGTCATGTATTGTTACAAGCATGGTTTCTGGAGATTCATGGTGTGGGGCTAAAACACAAGAAAGTCACATTTTTTAGTATGTGTGAAATAAATGAGTTGCAAGTTACATATGTATTTCATTTTTCAGTTTTTTTCATTTGTATCAATATGAATAGCCCGGATTTGAGAAAGGCGCAGTCGCCGAAACACATGTCATCCAAGAAGGGCTTTACCTTTATCAAAGCAAAAAATAAACAAAGAATAATTTTCATCAGAAACAACGGTTGTTTGGAATTCTTTATTTATCTACTTTGGCGCAACGAAGTGTAGGCACTGTTGTGCTTTTTCTCAAAATTTACAGACGGAGTAGAGGAACTCAGTATCTCCGTGGCCTACACTCATTAGACAAGTCTTAAAATAATAGACAAAGGAATACAATACACAAGACAAGAACCAAAACTTCAAGGAACAAACAATAACAGGTCGCGAAGGTACAAGCATATGATATCTGTTCCAAAAAGTTCCTCAATGTCATAAAACTAAAGAAAAATTACCTAGTGTCCAAAATATCTCTGACCCTCATGCTGATGCATACAATTGAATTGCACCACAAAATTATGGTTGACTTTTGGTTCAAGTAAACAGTTTTGTAATTCAAACTCAAAATGTTCTTGAAAAGTACTACTTGCAACCAGGGTTGCATTCCCTTCCCCTGGATCAATTCAGGAATACTTAGCTTACAGTTTTGATTTAACAAAATGATGTTAAAAAAAATAAGTCTTTTTCAACCACTGTATATTTCTCAAAGATGCCACAAATGTCCTTTTCACCAAAGATGGTTCATAACTCAAAACAAGTCGATGTCTTTCACAATATCCCTCTTGAAAGGATGATTGATTTTCTCCCCAAAACACTCTTTCTTGAAATAAAACACTTATCAGGATAGCAAAAAGCAACTTGTCTCAGTGATGCCACTGCTAGTCAAACAAATTATACAGTACATTAATTCTCTTAATTTAACCAAGGTTCTTTCCACATATCTTTCTGTCATAAAGATATCAAACCATCATCATCTTTCCTGGTCCACCTGCCTGCCAGGACTAACCACTACAAGCCCTTTCCTGGTATACTCGCCTGCCAGGAAGGAAACTCCTACAACTAACTTCAAACTTGATGGCAATAGTGATTGTAAGGTCCTTAACACCAATCTCCCTTGGAAGGAGTTTGGCCAATAACTGCCTTTTCGTATAGTCTCTTGACATCTTGTGTTCCAGCTTTCTCTAAACTGAGAACAGAATGTTCATGAATTATTCTCAAAAGATCTCTCAAGGACTTCTAGCAGTTTGGGTTACACGCTTCCTCCAGTGGAAATCCCAAAAAGGAAGAGCTGTGCCATGTTTGCCTTAGTATGGTTTCACAGTCACTGGGCTGTTGGCAATGTGAGACACATCTTTCCCAAGAGCATATCTCTGATCAGGGGATTTATGCTTTGATTGCTTTAGTAAGGTTTTCTCACAGCTTCTTGGCCAATGGTAATGCTGGTCATGAGCTTTTCTCAGTGGTTATTTTGATATGGTATGCCAGTAGACCCTTGACTGGGGGGTAGTATCGGTTAGAGGCTTTCTCCACTGATAGTTCCCACAAAGTCTTTTGACAGCTGTGGTAAGTACTGGCTATAAACTCTCCCCACTTATAGTTCCTTATAAGGGAACTTTTTCTTCTGCCACTTAGCTTTGTTTCCTTTAACTATTCGGCATTCAGAAAATAAGTTTTGCTTTGATTTTTCAATTGTTTGGTATTCAATATTGTTGCTGTGTAACAGCTTTCAAGTGCAGAGCGCGCCGAGGTCTGCATTCACTCTCTGCCAACTCAACCGGTTCTCTGCAGTGGCCCTCTTGCTGTTAGCCTTTGCGGTGGTCCTTCAGCGTCCATTCTGCGTTCTCTTCTGCAAGCCTCGGGTAAGTTGCGCATCAGGTTTTCGGGAGCATAGACCGCTCTCTTCATCTGCGGCTTTGCCGCTGTGCCCCACACTGCTCTGGGAGCACGTGTCCTTCTCAGCGGGGCTTCTTAGTATGCTGCTTTCTGCTGCGCAATCTCTGCAGTTCTGCTTGCTTTCACCTTTCGGAGTGACTCCTGCTGGCAGGCTTCTATACGTGGGTGCTCCTGCACCTCCGATGGCTTCAGCTACTCTGGCTATACCTCCCACACGGCCATTCACTGCTCATTGGCCTTCTTCCTCTGCTACACCTTCATTGGCTTTGTTCCCTTCATTCCCCAGCTCGGCCTCCTCTTGGGTTTTAAATATCCCGCTCAAGTGCTTTGAATGACAGCAACTAGACTGCACCTTTGAATACTCACCATTCGGAGCCCTTTTGGCGTCTGAGTTCTTATTCCTTGTCCCAGTACTTTTAGCATTATGGGAACTGAGGTTCCTAGAAGAATGTATAACATTAAGTTGTTTCGTGTTATTTTTAAATAAGTCAGACTGTTTGATGAACTGAGAGTTACTGGAGTAAGGGGAGATTGTGGAAAGTGTTTGTAATTCCACATTAGAGTGAGCATTTCTCATTAAGGCATAATAATGACAATTCAAGGTTTTCACCTTTAATTCCTGAAACTTTGAAGCACCAACTTTGTTTTGTTTAGCTGCCTTTTTATAACAGGCTCTTTGGACATTAATACATGAAGTATTTGTACATTGATAACATGCCATTACATATCTAGGAATTATTTCATCCTCGGAAGAAGATGAATACTGCGTGCCTCCTGGTGAAGTCATTACTTCCCTTTGATGGCCATCTCCTCACATGTGATCCTTTCCCCTGAAACCGCCCCCCAGGGTTAGTATCAGGTAGCGGCTGCCTTTCCCTGGCCACATGGGAGGAGACTTTATGCTGGGGTTTGGTGATAACTCTGCTGGATTCATCACATTACCAAATTGGCCGATTCTGGCATTTTCCCCAGCATAAAGTAGCTTTACAGACCATAGGAAGTAGTTGAGCAGGCCCACCCTCTCCAAAACAGTAAAGGGAAAATCCAAGGAGATGGAGTCAAAAGCTTTTTCAGAATTTAAAAGGGCTCGAGCTGCCTGAACCTCAGAGTCTATCTGAGAGAAGATTGCAAATTAACATCTCAGGTTCAATGATGTGGACCTCCCAGGCATAAAGCCCGATCCGGTTGCATAATAGTGGTAAGGTGGGGGAAGAGGCGATCTGCCAAGATCTTTGTAAACATCTTAGTGTCCAAATTCAATATCAAAATTGGCCTGTAGGATGCACACTCCAATGGATTTTTATTGAGTTTCAATATTAATGACTCTTGTAAAGTGAGGGGCAGCAAGCCATACTGCAGTGCTTATTACCAAACTTTCAACCTATATGTAGCCACGCTAGGCCCATATTCCCTATAGAACCCAGCAGTAATACTGTCAGAACCCAGGGCTTTCGAGGATGGCAAAATCTTCACAGCTGTTAAGATATCTTCAGTCATAATAGGGGAGGCTAAAAACTTGCATGCACTCTGGTCTAGTTTGGGCAGGGAGGTATCCTCCAAGTATTTAGTCAGCAAATCTACATCAGATGGCTCTCGACTAGTGTAAAGTTTCTCCTAATAGTCGACATTGGCATCCTCTGCCACCCCCCGCTACTAAAGGTGGTGTCTGTGCTAAACCTCCTGGCCACAGGCACCTACCAGCACACAGTGGGCCAGCTGCATGGCATTTCACAACCACTCTTTTCACGCATGCTGACCCAAGTGCTGGATGCCCTCCTGAAGCATGCTTGCACCTACATATCCCTACCATGGACTGCCTAGGAGATTGCCGACACCAAAGTAGGCTTCCATGCACTGGCAGGCATGCCCAATTGCGTCGGTGCCCTCGACAGCACCCATGCCGAATTGGTAGTCCCTCAGCCATAGAGGCTGTGTACCGCAGTCGCAAGCAATACCACTCCATCAATGTGCAGATAGTATGTGACTCCAGCAAGATCATCACACATTGTTGCGTCCGATATCCTGGATCTACACATGGTGCTATGGTGCTGTGTAACTCCACGCTACCCTGTCACATGGAGCAACATGCTGGACGACGTGCCTGGCTGCTTGGTGAGTTGCCTGACTGGGCCATGGCAGTGCACCGGGGTTGTGAGGTGGGGGGATGCATACTCCACCAAGAGTGGGAATGGGCGGTGAGTGGAGAATGCACGCATAGCTATACACTCTTGACATGAACCGTATATCAATGACAACATGTAAGACGCCCAACCTGGCCACCATGGGTTAGTCAAGCAATGCATGACCAAACATGATTAAAACAGTGCCAATGTTACTAGTGTGATCATGCACAGAGTACTATAAACAGCAATCATGGGAGGCAAGACATCCGTTCTGCATCCACAGTACATCCGCATCGGCATGCAAGTAATCACCCTGCATCATCCGTTCAACGCCATCCAGGCTAGCACACCATACTGCAGTATAAAATGCATCTGAATAATATTTGTGCATACATACAGGGACATGTGCATGTGAACAGCAAATTGCTGCGGCCATGGCTGTGAATCCTGAAGGTGGCCGCTCCGAATGACTCACACAGACCTCTCTGTACTCCCATGCAGGTGATGGAGGATATCCCTTGAAGCCGTGGCTACTTACCCCCGTGCGGAACCCGCGTAACAGCCATGAAGAGTACAATCGGGCCCATACCCGTACCCGTGTTGTGATTGAGCAGACCTTTGGCCTGTTCAAGGTGCGATTCCGCTGCCTAAGCAGGTCTGGTGGAGCTCTCCTTTATAGGCCTAAGAAGGTTGCAAAGATCACCATGGCCTGTGTCATGCTGCACAACATGTGCGTCCGGAGAAATGTACCACTGCCACCTCACATTGACATGCATGCACCGGGTGAGGATGAAGACGGAGGAGAAGCAGCACTGCTGCCAGTACGTGATGCACAAGATGGCCGTGCAGTACGCCAATCACTGATTGACGAATACTTCTGACCCACAGGGACGTTGATTGATATGTGTCAGTACTACACTGAACATTGGGTCCATGTGGACATGCACACAGGGAATGTGCGAGTTGGGCACTGTGCACTGTCATGAATAAAATGTATACACACGAAATGAACAATGTCCAGGCATTGCATGATTTTTCACACAAAGGGTGTATTAATATTGTTAGGGAGAATTCTCATTCTGTGGCTATTTTCCCTTACCTATAGAGTCCCCCAGCAGCTTTGCTGGATTTGAAGGGTTGGTTTTCTTCTCCTGCTAAGAGTGTGACTCTTTTTCCCACTCTTAGGCATATTTGCTATGTGTGTTCTAGGCTATTTTTTTGTGTTTAATGTCTATGGTGTTTATCTCACCCCCATAGGAACCATCTTTATCCACATGTGTTACACAGCACCCCCTGTGCAGTGACACAGGGGTGTCGTAGCGACCCCCAAACACAGACTCCATACCCTGGGACTGACTACTGTCTCCCAAGGTATGTAAAGTCCCCATTGACTTTACTAGTCAATCTTTATGAACAAAACCAGTACAACCCATCTTACTATGGAGGTACTGGAAAGGGTTAATAGTTTTTCCCTTATGTTCATTTTCGAGAGGGTACCGTAAAGTCCCTCTCTCAAAAGTTTCTGGCTGGTGGCAGTGGGTACTACCAAAAATATTCGACTGCAAATATTTCCCTATGGGATTTTCCCATTGTTCGAGGCTACCACATTTACTGACAGCCTCTAACATACCGCCGGTTTATTTTTATATTAACTTTACTCCGGTAGGTTTTAATTGCCAGAACTTTAATATAACTTCTTTCTCGTGTCTTTCTCTAAACTCCTAACCCAGGTCAGGGATCCGTTGTTCGTTCTTTTTGCGGGCTTCTTCCAAGAAACCCTCCTTTTGGCGCCACTGAGTCTGGGGTGGATCCATTGTGTGGGAGAGGGAGTAGGACCCCTGGACAGGGTTGCCTCAGCAACCCATGGTGCACTCTGCCCTGATAGGCTGGAGGGTCTCCCACCAGGATGACCACTCCACTGTGTGAGTGACGGCTAGGCTGTATGAATGGGGATCGTTTTGCATAAAAGCAGGTTCCTGAGGACTGGAAGAGCAAGATGTCGCCACTGGAACTAAGAAGCCGGAGAGAAGCCAAAGACATCTGCAACAACTGAACCACTGGTGAAGCCCTGCTGCAGTGTCTCACCACTTTTCTCCACATGACGAGAGAAGATCTTCATCTGCAAGAGCCTTCTTCCTTTGAGCTGGTGGGGCCAACCAGTTTGCCAATCACCTTTCGGGTCCTGCCTTAGTCGAATCGCCAGTACTCTGTACTCGGAGACCAGATAGCCAGGCACCCGTCCACCCAGACCACGATTTAAAGGAGCGTACCTTTTATTCGTTGGGCAGCACTGCGGCTGGTTTCATCCCCGGGTAGTGTAGTGACTCGAACCTCCCTCCACGATGAGAGCCTCTCTTCCTCTGCTGGACCTCCCGAACTGCAGGATAGTTTCAGTAACCAGGAACAACTGCCACCGCAGGAGCCTCTTCTTCATTTTAAGGTACTTTGTTCTGCCAGGCTGCCCTTTTTCGTTGGTAGCACTAAAGGTGTTTTAAATCCTTTACCTACCTGTTGGGTTGGCCGCCCCAATCTTCTAACATTGTCTTTCACCTTCTGCATCCACCTTTTCAAATCGTTTAACAAAGACTTGACTGCAGCTACAAGAACATTTTGCTCCTGGGCCCTTTTGCCCTGTGCCACTGACTCTGGCACAGGCCTATTGACTCTGGCTAAATTTGTTAGAACTGCCTTCTCTAGATTGCTTCTCAACTAGAACTGTGTTGATGCACCTAATTCTTATAACCACCTTCCTTTTCCTTCCCATTTTGTAAACTTGTGGAGTGCCATTTTGCTCGGTTTTCATTTAAGTATTATACATGCTAAAGTACTGCCTTGCCTAAACGTGTTCACAAACCTATGGGAAGTGTTGCTAGGGTGTTTAAAAATATATTACTGTATAACTTGGGCTTTCCCTCCCTTGTGAGAAATTGCTAGAGTGCCAATTGTGTTTGGTTTTCACTGTGCCGTTTTGCTCAGTTTTCACTCTTGCTCAAACTTGTCTACAATTTAACTAGGGAGTTGTGCATACTTTTCTTGACTGATTTTAACTTGCTTTTATAACTGCGATTAATGTGTTAACTTTAGAAGTGTGTAAAATAAATATATATATTCTTTTTAATACAAAGCTTTGGTCAGTGTTTCCTTGTGCCATAGTATTATAGCCCTATTGTGTAAACCCTGAATACTGCTCATCTACCTCTTGAGATAAGTCTGACTGCTTAGCCACAGCTACCAACTAAATCTTTGTGGTACAGACTGATACCAAAGGGGATTTATTGCTCATACCTGTAGTCTCAATCTTCTGTAGTGCGCCCCAAGGGAACTGCACAGGATTCTGCCTAACAAATATAAACTACAGAAATGTGCTACCCCCTCCACAACACCAAAACACCCCATAGCCCCCATTGAACACCCCATACCCCCCATTGAACACCCCATACCCCCAATGACCACCCCCTTATACACCACCGACACCATCTAACCCACGCCCATTGTTGTCCAACACTATTTCCTAGCTTTCTTGGTGTCCAGAGGCAGCATTTCTGATTGCCTCGCACTCCGTCTTGTCTGACGCACAGGGCTGGAGGGTGCAGAGGAAATGGGTGTGGAGGATGGGGGTGTGGTGGATGTGGTGGATGCTGTGGTGGTTGGCACGGCTGGTGCGGGTTGTTGCTACTGCATGTGCAGCAGGATAGAGGTCAGGACCTGCGTGACGGCCCCAGGCTGTCTCGCATCATCACCGCAGAGGCATAGATGGCAGCTGGGTTCCCCGCTATGGCCTGTGCTATCTCTCTCCTCGTGTCCTCTCCCTCTATCGCGTATTGTCGGACAGGCTCCAGCATGGAGTCCTGCCTTGCCTCCACCCTTGCTAGCCGTGCCTCAAGGTTGGTGGGAGAAGCAGTGGTTGAGGGTGCTGCGACCGGGCATGAATTGGCTGGGCTGGCCTCAAGGGTGGTGCTGAGGTCTGAATCGTGGAGTGCCGGATCCGCAATGCTGCTTGTGGGTGTGGCCTGAGTGTGGGGTTGGGGGGTGGACAGGGGGCTTGGGGAGTGTGGACATGCCACATGGATTAGTCCATCCTCGTCCACATACTCCTCCACTCCAGTTTCAATGTCGCTCAGTGGGGCAGTGGCTGCTGCCTCGCCCGCGGAACTTGTTTCCGCTTAATGAGTGCCACTGGCCTCGCCTTCCACTGGTGTTGCCAGCTCTGTGGTCCTGGTCTCAGGCGTAGCTGTGGGGCCCTCATGTGTGGCCATGGCCTGGGCACTTGCCCTGGGTTTTGGTGTGGGCTGCGAGGCTGCCCCGGAGGTGGATTTGTCAGTGGCAGTTGTCTTGGCCCGGGACGTGGATGCCCTTGTGGTTGGTTCCTCACTGGTCTCTTCTCCATCGGTGCCTGGGGGGGTAGAAGAGATGCAGGCTATCAGTGATGGTGTTACATGCAAGTTGCATTATATGATGCTGTGGAGATTTTCAATTATCATGCATTCATATCTTACAGGTGTGTCACACAGGCTAGTTTGAAGGGGGGCATTCTGCCATTAGCCGTGACGTCTCAATTCAGGAATGCTGCATGGCAGGTGGCATGCCATTGTATTGGGGTTTGTGTGTTGTATGACGTGGGAATGGTCCGTGTGTGTTGCCTGTCTGTTGGTAATGGTATTGGCACTCAGCATGCATTTCAGTGTGGCAGGGTTTGGGCCTCCATCTGGACATGGATATGTCGATGTGTGTGTGTTGGGACATGCATTGCTTTGCCTAGACTCTATTCCAGGTCACTTGTGCTATGTTATGGTTTCCCCTACTGGGGTCTGCAGGGTCACTCACCTCCATCTCCAGATGTTGCGGCACCTGTCTCCATCTCCCCAAAGCCCTCAATGGACTCCATCTGGATGAAGGTACTGCGCGTCTCCTCCCAGCGCATTAGTTTTGTCGGGGAGTGAGGCCCCCCGCCTGTGGCCATGGCATCCCTCCGATTGCTGGCCAGGATGTTTCGTACCCTCAGGCGGAGGTCATCCCACCTTTTCTTACAGTCTTTGACTCTCCGTGGGGTGGTGCCGACAGCAGAAACTTTGTGGGCTACCTCCTCCCAAATCTCCTTTTTCCGCTGCTGTGCCTCCCTCTTGAGGTTATGGGTATTTATGTCCTCAGTATGGGCAGCGAGGGTGTCTGCCAACATGTTTAGTTCTATATCAGAAAAACGCTGCTTGCGCAGGCGGGGGTTAGATTTTCTGCTTGCCTTGGACATGGTGATTTGGAAGGCCCTGGTCTCTCCTGTAATACACTGGTGGTTTGGAGGGATTGCAATGGATTTGGTTTTTAAAGATGGCCGCCGGCACATTTCCCGTTCCGACGTGATGTTACTTACCGGGTCGGTATTAAGGCGTTGCTCCTAGGCGGAGGCGGTATCAGCGGGTCCCGTGATGGTGCTATCCGGGGGGGGGGTATTTGGAGGACCTTTATCGGCATGCCGGTATGGCCATTGCCGGCATGGGGGTTTGTACGTGCTCATGCACTCGTAATCAGCCGCAATTAGCGGCGTCATACGAGCACGGACCCGCTACCATGCCGGTAATGACCCCGTTTTTAGCTCACTTCTCTTAATGAGGCCCATATTCTTTTACTTGGAAATCTTTAGTCAGTGTCTGCCTGAATCCATAGTAATTGGTGTCCTTTGTGTAACTATTTGATACTGCTCACTTACTCTTGAGCCAAGTCTGGCTGCTCTGCTACTGCTACCACTTTAACTGTGTAGTACAGGCTTGTACCAAAGGTGAAATTGTACTGTCACTTGTAGTCTTAATTGTGTGCGGTGTTCCCAAAGGGACAAAAAGGTAGCAGGCGCCCCTCTCTCGGAAGAACACGGCATGATAACCTGTTCAGTGGTTATTAACCACTTTGAGAGTTTGCAGCCATCTGCTTTTTGCTCACTGTACCTTGCACAGATGGGAAATATCCATTTGCATGTCAGTCTTTGTCCCGCCCACATGGGCAGTCCAGCACCGAAAGGGTACTGCATATAATTCTGCCTAACAGTGCCCACATGAGGCCCAGATCTGGAAGTTGGTTCGTGGGGATCCGTCTTAGGTCTGCCAGGGGGAATAGTGAGGGCTTTTCTCTAGTAATGGCTATCCCCGAAAGTCTAGTGTACGCGTCTATCACTTCGAGCCAGCAGGGCAGGTTTTCACATGGGTTCCCCACAAAAAGGAGCATGTCGTCCGCATACAGCGAGATTTGATGCACCATTCCGCCTATGTCTATCCCTGTGTCCCCATACTCAGCTGGCGGTTCTAGAGCCAATTTATACAACATCCGTGACAGCGGGCAACCCTGCTTGGCTCCTCTGTATATCCTCCAGACCTCTGAGACGTGTCGTCCAGTTTTTGACTCTAGCTCTGGGATCCTTATGCAGCAGCCTAATCCATCGAAGGAACCCTTCCCCTATTTCAAAGTGGGCGAGGACACTCATTAGCCTGTCTGGTCTACCATGTGGTGGAGCCTTCGGAGATTCCATGCCAGGTTTCTCACCGGGACGTAACCCGTCTGATCCGAATGGATCAGCGTAGGTATCATCCTTTTTAAGCGGTTAGCAATCACTGCCGTAAGATTTTTGGCCTCTTGATTAATGAGGGAAATCGGCCTATACTAGGCACAGTCCAGCTGATCAGTATAATTACTGATTCTGAATGCTGCCTGACAGTTGTTCCTTCTCATACGCCTCTTGATACGTTTCAAGCAATCTCGGTGCCCTTGTATGTCTTGTAGAATTCACCCGGGAGCCCATCAGGTCCTGGGGATTTGCCTGACAGGAGTTCAGTGATTACTGACTCTAAATCATCAACTGTAAGGGGGTTGTCTAATGATTGGGCCTGTTCTTCTGCTAGTTTTGACAATCTTATCTCTGCCAGGGCATCTGTTATATCCCCTGGCTCCACCTCTGGATTAGCGGTGTACAATCGCTTTTAAAAGCGGGAAAATAGTATGTTAATGCCCTCCTGACTTCTAACCTCTATCCCCGCTTCATTGTTTATCGCATTAATTGGGTCCCTTTTACATTCCTGCTTAGTGAGCCAGGCCAGAAGCCTGCCTGGTTTGTCCCCCTCTGCATGCAGCCGCTTTAAATATTTCCCATAGTCCAGCCTTCCCAGTTTCTCTCAGAGTTCTACGCATCTCAGTCTCAGCGCCATTAGCTCTCTAGGTTCCTCCCCCCGTGATCCCTGCCCGGCGTTTCCCCAGTTCTATCTCCCTTTCCAGGTTGCCAAGCTCTGCCAGGGCCTCTCCTTTTAGTTTCCCCGTTTTCCCTACTGCTGCCCCCTTATCACCACTTTGAATGCATTCTAGAGCGTACCATTACTCTCAACGCTTCCCACGGTGTGCTTAAAATAATCTTCTATCACATCATGCAAGTATTCCTCAAAATCACCCTCCTTCAATACCTCTGCCCTCAGCTGCCATGTTAATGAGCGCGCTTTAATATTTATCCCCGTAAAATCTTTCAAAGAGTCAGTGCCCATGAATGAATAATCTATATGTTTAAATATTCGATGGGGTGCACTATAATGTGTATACCATCTCTCCTCTCCCTGTACCTTTCTCCAGCGTCCACCAACTACAATCGGGTCAAGACCATTTGTAACGCCTTGGTTTGGGGTGCTGGCTTCCTGTGTTTGTCATCCGACCTGTCGAGGAGTTGGTCCAGCATGCAATTGAAGTCTCCTGCCCAGATGAACGTTGCTTCTCTGTGCTGGGCCAGTTTGGGCGCAAGTTTCCTGAAAAAGTCTGTTGCATCGTGATTCGGTACATATGTATTTATCAAGCATATTTCCTTACTCTCCAGCATTCTGTGCACAAGCACTAGTCTTCCTTCTGAGTCGCATTCTTGCTTTATTAGCTAAAATGGTACCCCTGGGGCAACCCATATCAGTACTCCCCTGACATAGTTGGAATATGTGGAAATGTACACCTGTCCTCCCCATTTCTTGTCCACTTTGATTTGTTCCTCCCGTGTTAGGTGAGTCTCTTGCAACATTGCTATTTTGACCTTTATCCTGTTCAACCAAGCATATACTCCAAGTCTTTTAACATAGGCGTTGAGCCCCCTAACATTCCAAGTTGCAATCATTATCTCATCAGGGCCCATATTTACTGTGTCTCCTTTGGCTCTGCCGTCCCATAGCCTTCTGTATGCCCACTGCCCTGTGTCTCCATTTCACGGCCCTTGTGTGGGGTTCTCCATCTTGTAGACCGGTTCTCATCATTCACTCTCTAGTGTCTCCCGGTATCTCTGTCTCCATGGGCCTCCGACCAGGGGTGTTTCTCTGAGCCTTGGACCCGTGCTCTTCATCATTTCTGCCGCTTTTCGCTCCACTCACTCTTTTTCTGCGTATGCTGCTTCCTCCACCATTAGTGCCGCCTACCAACCATCCAACCAATTGACTAACTATAACTAACAAATCAACGCCTAGCTACTCCCAAATCCCCGCCCCCCTCCTCGAACCCCCCTGCTCGGGCTTCGTTGCTTCTCTTGCTCCGCCTACCCCAGTGGGGCCGGCCCCCCGAAAGCGTGATGCCTCAAAACTGACATCTCAAACTCATGGAACACTTTGGGGTTGCGTGTCCTGTCAGCCCTTGCGGTAGTAGATTCCGTCGCTCCTTTATGAATTCCTTCTTGCTTTTTCTTTTGTGCTAAATGGCTCTGCTTATGTTTGGTCCCCCCTCTTCATCTCCGGGGTACATTCCCACCATCATTAGCATTCCTTGGTCTTTGCTGGAGATGGCTTGCTGGTCCATCCATGTGTGAGCCTCCTGTGTCGTCTCAAAGAGGCATGACCTACCCTGGTGTATCACCTTGAGTCTAGCTGGATACAACAGCATGTACAACATCATGTAACGTACTCCTGCCGCCCTAAGGTGTTCTTTAGTCGGGTCGAAACGCGCTCTTTGCTTCTGGACCATGACAGTATAGTGCAGGTATATAGTGATCCTGGAGGAATTCCTGGTGATCACTCCCCCTTCTATTGAAAATGTCAATATCTTTTCCCTATCTTTGAAGTTAATGATCTTGGCGATCATTGACCTCGGGGGGCACCTGGTTGGGGCTTTCTGGTCTGGCTCTGTGTGTTCTCTCTACTGCAAAACACTGGGACAGTGCCCCTGCCCCAATCTCCTGGAGCAGCAGATTTTCAACGTACCCCGTGGGATCTCCACCTACCTCACCTTCCAGCAGTCCAACTATACGGATGTTGTTCCTTCGTACCCTCCCTTCCGTATCCTCCGCCCTGCGTTCCAGGATCTTGCGTCGCTGCATCACTTCCGACATTTGCATCTGTGTGACGGCGATATCGGTGGTGTTTTGCTGCACCTGCTCTTCTGCTATCGTCACTCGGTCCGTCAGATTTTGTGCGTCTTGCCGGAGTAAGCCTACATCCACCATGACTATGTCTAACTTGTTTTCTTTTTTTTTTTTTAAACATCATTTTATTGGTGGTCTCAACAGGTACATTGGCATTCACCCAGCATTACATTCTGTATATCTTACACTAATATGGTTATCAACATTCAAACAATATACAGTTTACATGGATGTTTCACTGTCTGAGAGCAGTTCATAGATATGTCCTGAAGGGGCCCCAAATGTCCTTTGGTCGGCTCGTGGTTGGTTGGGTTAGAACGTACTACTGTTCCGCGCATTCATTAATGTATGTCAATTCACACAGGAAAGTGTTCATGCTCGGGGGAACCGGGCTTTTCGATGCCTGCAAAATACACTTCTTGGCGACAGCACATGACGCATTGAATAGTCTTCTAATCTTTTCAGAACATTTCCCAATATCGCCAAACAAATATTTTTATGGGGCCAGACGGGGGGGGGGGGGGATCTGCATGATCTCTGTAAGCATTTCGGTCACCATTCCCCAGAACCGTACCAAAGCTGGGCAATCCCAATACATATGATAAGATCCCGCTTGTGGAGTCCCACATTTGGGACAGCTGCCTGAGTCATCCGGCGTGAATTTGACAATTTTGGCAGGTGTATAGTGCAACCTATTCAGTATTTTGAATTGTATTTGACGCAGTTCTGCATTAAGTGATGCCCTTTTCGTGAGTGCACAGTGTCTTCCCCATTTGTCATCGGGTATCAGCATTTGCATATCTGATTCCCATTTTTCTTTAACCCGGTTTGTCGTGGGGCTGTGTGTCTGTACCTACGCATACAATTTGGAAATCCCCAACCTTCCTTGTGTTGTAACCAGTTGTATGCATGGATGGGAGGGGGGCTAGTCAGGGAAGGATGGCCATCGTGCCTGATACGCAGATCTCATTCGGTAATATTGTAGTGTTAGGAGCGGACCTCCTCCCATAGATCTCGTGAATTCTGCCAGGTTCGCGAACTTCCCGTCTATATACATATCTCCTATCTTCATTTCTTTAGTGGGGTCCCAGGTTTTCTGTATGCTTATGTCGAATGTGGGGGAAATATTTGGGTAATTCCATAGGGGATCTCTGGGTTATAGGGTATCTCTAGTTTCAGACTCTTGTATATTGCCCCCCAGGCTTTCACGGTTCAACTCACAGGGTCATATTCGCATGAATCTCTATGTTGTGTATCAAGAATAACTGATCTAGTATCCATAGGCGAGGTGGTGTATGTCTCTATCCATGTGTGGGGTGAGTTATCTGTTGCATCATACCAAAACTTCGCGAACTGTGCCTGTGCCACCAAGTAATATAACTCGAAGTCTGGGGCCGCAATTCCGCCACTCTCATATGGCTCTGTGATCTTCTCCCAACCCATCCTGGCCACCTTTCCATTCCAAATAAATGCCACTGCCAAAGATCGGCGTTTGGAAAAAAAATCCTTGCCTGTCCATATGGGGATATTTACAAATAAATATAGCAGTTTTGGGAGCACAATCATTTTGAGCACTGCAATCCTGCCATGCAGTGAAATGGGGAGGGGTGCTCCAGAGCTGTAGTTTAGTGTTGAGTGTTTGCAGTGTCTGGTCATAGTTATCAGCATATAGGGTTTGTCTACTCCCAGAGAGCAATACCCGTAGGTATCTGAAATGCCGCTCCGACCACTTTAGGCCGAACGTTAGCGCAGGGCACTTTGTAGAGGGGGTGAGTGGGAACATTTCTGACTTCGCATTATTTACTGTGTATCCAGAGTATTCAGCGAACTCGTGAATGTCTGCCATTATGGGGGCAATGTTCTTATCGGGCTCACGAACATATAGCAGTGTATCATCTGCATATAATGATATTAATTGGGTTGCTCCCTTCAGTGTGATACCCTTGCCTTTATGTCGCAATCGAACAGCCGCTGCCATGGGCTCTATCGTTAGGGCGAATAGAATGGGAGAGAAAGGGCACCCCTGTCTAGTGCCTCTACCCAGCTCAAACAGCCCAGAAGTGGTTCTGTTTGTGCACACTTTCGCACCAGGGGCAGTGTACAATAACTTGACATATTTCTCCAGCATGGGGTCTGGCATGGATTCACATGCTCATGAATATTCCCCGTCGTCAGGCTGGGAATCCTCGGTAAAGAAAAAACCAGTATCAGTTTCGTTTCTGATCTGTCTTTCGTAGTAATAACCAATCACTGGTCTCTGCGTCATACTGACCACAGCCAATGACTGCCCTCTACCTAAGCACCGCCTCTGGCAGCCATCTTCAGATTTTTACCGCACGTTCATGTGTTGGGATCCTCGTGCTATTGCTCTCGAGCGTTAGTGCTTTTTTTTCACGTTTTTTCTCAAAAACGTCATTTTTTCGGTCAGAAGAGCCTCAAGCTCCACCGATTCTCCATCCGATCAACGGGGACCCGTGTCGGATTCGCCTGCGCCCCTCAAGGGTGAAGATTTCGTCGAGCTACGCTTTTGGAGGACTCCAGAAGTTTCTCAGGCCCGGTCATGGCCCAGGAGAAGGGGAGCTCGACGCCCGGAAAGCTGTTCAGGGTCTGCCCTGGATGTCAGCTGCAGAACGTCTTCAAGTTAGACGAACACTCTTTTTGTCTTTACTGCCTACATGAGGACAAGACGCACGTGGAGAAGGACTGTGCGTGTTGCGGCAACATGTCGGAGCGGACCATGAAGGACCGCCATCAACGTCTCGCCAACTGGCTGGAAGGGAAGAGCCCGTCCGGCGAGAAGAAGAGGAAGAAAGCCGAGCGGTCTTCTAAGACCTTTGAGGACGCCCCGGCGACGGGGGTCCAACATAAGGCCAAGCACCGCGAGTCCGCTGGCACCGGGAGCGCGAACGGTCGGGCTCTACGGGCGCCAGGCAGGGCGCACCCTCCCCGGCACCATCAACCACGAGCCAACGCTCTGGGTCGGGCAAGAGGAAGGCCGAGCACCCGGCGAAGCTCCTGGAGAGGCCCCGGTCGAGCTCGAATGCGGAGGGGGAGCGAGGCAGTGTCCCCCCCCCCCAAGGATAAGGCGGTGAGCGCACCTAGGGTGGTGAAGGCCTTAATCCATCCGGCCAAGCCCTCTATCGAAACTGTCGCGGCGGCCCTGGCTCAGCCTGTGGAGGCTACACCAGTGGTGGCGACCTCGGGGCTCAGAGTCTCCCTGCCACCTCGGAGGGAGTCCTCTTTTGTGCCCATCGATAGGACCCCCGTGAAATCCCCCTTGGGGAAGAAAAAGGGGGGGCAGGGCGTCGTCGTAGATTCGGCCTCAACCTCGGAGGAGGAGCTGGTCGAAGTCTTAAGCCACGGCCTCGGCGTGGAAGAAGACCGGCCCGTCGGGATGGATCCCGACGCAGGTGACGACGACATCGTCGAGGGTACCGACGGGGCCCCTGATCGCCCGTCGGATTCCCCTCTGCCAGCGCCGCGAGACAACTCGGCGGCCATTTTGTTGGCTATACAGTCCTTATGCTCAGAGATAAGGACGAGACTACCGTTGCCGACGGAACCTCTCCCATCGGGGGACCCAGAACCGGGACCTTCTGGTGTTCCCCCTACCAAGAAAAGAAGGATCCACCCTCCGCCTCCTTTTCAGCCGTCGCGCCCCTTCCAGCCCTCCTCCCCGTCCACCCGAGGGGATGATACGGGGACTGACACGGCAGCGACGGGTACGGACGACGAGGTATACGACGAGGATGTACCGTCGTCGCCTCCCACCAGGGCTTCTCCGCCCGACGAGATTGGATCGTTCCACTCCATGATCACCAGGGCATCCGAGCTTTTCCAACTCTGCCCTGAGGAGAAGAAGAAGGAAGGTTTCCTTTATCAGCGGCGCGAGGCCAAGAGGAAGACGGTCCTCTCAGTGCCTCTATTGGACGACATTTGGGATGAGGGCCTCACTCTCCTCAAGAACCCTTCCACGACGCCAGCTAGAAGTGACCGGTACGAGAAGAAGTACCGGGTCCCGGACACGGCCCCCCTGTGCCTCCGGGCGCAGCCTACCCCGGACTCCGTCGTCTCCGCGGCGGCCAGGAAAAAAGCGGGGGGGGGTGCAGCCTCCACATCGACTTCCCCACCGGACGGCGAGGGAAAGAAATTGGACGCTATGGGACGCAGAGTCATCTCGTCTGCGGCGACGACGATTAAAGCGGCCAACGCCTTGGCTATCGTGGCCCGCTACGACAGGGAGCTCTGGTACAAACTGGCTCCCCTACTGGACTTCTTGCCGGACGACAAGAGGGCAGAGGCCCTGGAGATCCTGCAGGAAGGTGAGGTGGCTTCTGACCACGCCATTACCGTTGCGACGGACATCGCCGACACTGGGTTCCGCCAGTTGGGCAACGGCGTTTGCCTTAGGCGGCGTGGATGGCTCAAGGCTACGGACTTCCGTCAAGACGTTCAGACCAGAGTCCTGGACATGCCCTTCGATGGGAACAACCTGTTTGGGAAAACAGTGGACGATTCCCTTCAGGCCATTAAAGCGGACACCGAGACGGCACGGGCCCTTGGAGTTCTGCAACAACGACGGACGCCCTTTCGGAGCAGCGGAGGCAAGGGCGCCTCCAAAAGTTCCGGCGGCGGTTTCTCCACCTACCGTCAAGCGGCCCGCTCGTCGGCTCAGGAGGCCTACAGAGGACGAGGCAAGTCTGGCGGACCCCGCCGTCGTCGCCAAGGAGGTCAAGGCGGCAAAGCCTCGTCGAAGCAGGATTGAACCGACCGTGGGGTCGGGCCCCCACCGAAGCACCCCGGTGGGAGGCCGGCTGGCGAGTTTCGTCAGCGTGTGGGAGTCCATCTCCACCGACCGTTGGGTGCTGGACGCCTTGGCCCGGGGCCACGCGCTCGAGTTTCAAAGAAGGTGTCCGCGCGTCCCCCCCGTGGCCAGGAAAGAACTTCACGTCCCTCAACTTCTCCTGGAGGTAAAGGCGATGCTCAGGAAGCAGGAAGGGCGCCATCGAACTCGTCCCAAAGAGGCTTCGGGGATCCGGAGTTTACTCGAGATACTTCCTCGTGAAGAAGAAGACGGGGGGATGGCGCCCCATCCTGGACCTGCGACGTCTGAACAAGTTCATCAAGGCGCAAAAGTTCCGGATGGTCACCCTCCAGCACGTCCTGGGTCAGCTGGAGGAAGGAGACTTCCTGTCGTCGTTGGATTTGGAGGATGCCTACTTCCATATTCCCATCCTAAAGGGGCACCGAAAATTCCTCAGGTTTGTGGTCCAAGGGCGTCACTACCAGTTCAAAGCCCTCCCCTTCGGACTACGGTCGGCACCCAGGGTATTCACCAAGTGCCTTGCACCGGTGGCGGCGCAGCTGCGCCGCGAGGGGATCCACGTCTACCCATACCTGGACGACTGGCTCATCCGAGCCAAGACGAGGGAGCTCGCCGTGGATCACACGGCAAGGACCGTCCGACTTCTCACGGACCTGGGATTCTCCGTGAACTACGCCAAGTCTCACCTGGTACCCGCGCAAAACGCACTGTTTCTGGGAGCGAAGCTCGACACAGTGTCTCTTCTGGCCTCCCCTTCGGAGGAAAGGACCAGGTCCATCCTGGGCAAGGTACAGCGGATGTTGGTTTCCGACGCGGCCAAGGTGAGGTCCATCAAGTCCCTCCTCTGAATGATGTCTTCCTGCATCTACCTCATTCCCATGTGCAGGCTCCGGATGCGCCCGTTGCAGGAGTTCCTGGATGCGCGCTGGACCCAAACGACGGGCAGCTTCGAGGAGAGGATCACACTCGACGAGAGTTTCCGCCGAGCGGTCCGGTGGTGGGGCAACCGCACGCATCTGACGGCGGGCATGGACTTCCAGACCCCAGACCACCAGGAGACAGTGACCACGGATGACTCCTTGGAAGGGTGGGGAGCGCACACCGAAAATCTGCACGCGAGAGGCCTTTGGCTCCCGACGGAGAAGTCCCTCCATATCAACGTCCTGGAGCTCCGTGCAGTGTTCTGGGCCCTCAGGTCCTTCCTTCCGTCCCTCAAGGGCAAGGTGGTGAGGATCTTCACCGACAACACCACCACCATGTTTTACATCAGGAAACAGGGCGGAACCAGGTCCCCAGCGCTGTCCAAGGAGTCGCAGGACCTGTGGCATTGGGCCGTCGCCCAAAGGATGTTTCTGGTGCCGTTTCATCTGGCAGGGATAAAAAACACCATCGCCGACTCACTCAGCAGGGAGCTGCGCTCGTGCCAAGAGTGGGAACTACGGCAGGATCTGGTGGATCGCCTCTTCCGATGGTGGGGCACACCCCAGATCGACCTGTTCGCGACGGCGACGAACTCCAAGTGCCGGAGGTTCACCAGCAGGTTTCCCCAGGCGAGGAGCATGGGCGATGCCTTCTCGTTCCCCTGGGAGGGCCTGTTCCTCTACGCGTTCCCTCCTTTGCCACTGCTAATCCGGCTCGTCAACCAGCTCAAGAGGTCACGGTGCAGGATGATCCTCGTCGCACCTGCGTGGCCGAGGCAGATATGGTTCCCGGACCTTCTGGACTTGTCAGCGTCCCCGCCAATCAAGCTGCCGGTGGACGCGGATCTTCTCTCCAGGGAAGGAGGCGCCATCCTCCACCACGACCCGAAATCGCTGAACTTGCAGGCCTGGCTCCTGCAGCGCTAGAGTTTGGAGGATACGACATACCGGCCGACTGCAGAGAGGTTCTTGCAAAGGCCAGGGCGTCCTCGACTCTTAAATGCTACGGACACAAATGGAAGAGGTTCTCTGTCTGGTGCCACGCACAGAAGATTAACCCTCTACGGATTACGGCTCCCCAGGTACTGCCGTACCTGCTGACGCTGGCCAAAGCTGGACTGGCACACGCGTCCATCAAGATTCATCTTGCTGCGATCTCCCGATACACCAGAACCACGGGCCGGACGTCCTTGTGGTCTCATCGTCTGGTGAAAGAGTTCATGAAGGGACTGTTCAGATCGTTCCCGCCGGTGAAGGCTCCGGCCCCGGCGTGGGAGCTCAACGTGGTGCTGACCAAGCTCATGGGACCTCCGTTCGAGCCTCTGCACTCGGCCCCGTTGAAGTTTCTGTCGTGGAAAACAGCGTTTCTTGTGGCCATCACCTCCGCACGACGGGTGGGAGAGATCCAGGCCCTTTCATGCAAGGCCCCGTACTTGACTTTTCACGACACGAGGGTAGTGCTCAGGACGCACCCCTCCTTCATGCCCAAGGCACCGTCGGACTTCCATGTCAACGAACCCTTGGTGTTGCCTGTGTTCTTCCCGTCGCCTTCGTCGCCGGCTGAGAGGACTTTGCACTCGCTGGATGTGGCTAGAGCGCTGAAGTTCTACGTGGACCGCACAAAGTGTTTTCGGAAGACGTCACAACTCTTTGTGAACTTTGGACCTGTCAATCAGGGGAAGGCTCTCTCGAAGGCTTCCATTTCCAGATGGCTCTCCGGCTGTATCATGTACTGTCATCGGTTGGCAAACCGACCGCTGCCTGGCCGTCCGAGAGCCCATTCCACCAGAGCGATCGCAGCTACCACGGCGTTCCTTTCTGGTGTGCCCCTGCTGGACATATGAAAGGCTGCTACGTGGAGGTCGACGCACACCTTCACGAAATTCTACTGCGTCGATCGGGATTCCAGGGAGGAGTCCAGGGTCGGCCAAGCAGTGCTGCGCAACCTGTTCGCCTGAGGTGAGCCTGGTGAGGAGGTAAGATGCTTAATGTTGAGTTTGATGTACTGCTTAATGTTGAGCCGTTGCCACCTCCTGTGGTTGTGCATGTGTGTACTGCTATGTATTCTTTATTCATGAGCATGTGAATCCATGCCAGACCCCATGCTGGAGAAGGAACAAGTTACTTACCTGTAACTGTTGTTCTCCAGCATGGGTCTGGCATGGATTCACATGCGAACCCTCCCGCCTACCCCTCTGCGGCTCTTCACTTGGTCATACTGCCACTTCACGTGCTTCCAAATCTGAAGATGGCTGCCAGAGGCGGTGCTTAGGTAGAGGGCAGTCATTGGCTGTGGTCAGTATGACGCAGAGACCAGTGATTGGTTATTACTACGAAAGACAGATCAGAAACGAAACTGATACTGGTTTTTTCTTTACCGAGGATTCCCAGCCTGACGACGGGGAATATTCATGAGCATGTGAATCCATGCCAGACCCATGCTGGAGAACAACAGTTACAGGTAAGTAACTTGTTCCTTAATCAAGTTGGGGCCCACTCCAAACGCCTCCAGTACTGAAAAGAGGTATTCCCACGAGACATAGTCAAACGCCTTCCCGGCGTCGAGGGACACCGCGACCGCCTGTTTATTTGGGTTTATTTGTGACATTATGCCGAATAACCTGCGTAGGTTCAGGGCAGTGGACCTTGCGGGATAAATCCTCTCTGGTCTGCATGCACCAGCGTGGATGTTATGGGTAGCATGCGGTTTGCCAGTACTTTCGTGAAGATCTTCGCTTCCACATTTATAAGCGATAGGGGCCTATAAGATGACATGTTTTGAGGCGGGCACCGAGGTTTAGGTAGTACCGTGATTATGGCCTCCCGCATTGTTGAGGGTAGTATTTGCTTTCCCAGGGCTTCTTCCCATGTTTCCAGCATTATAGGGACCAGTTCTTCCAGGAGTTCTTTATAGAATTCTGTAGTTCTGGGTCGTCCAAGTTGGGGCCATAGGTATTCACCAGGGTTATTTGCTTCCCAGCTATTGCCCCCCAGACCAGTACATATTTCCCCATCGGGTCCACCTTGTGCCCCTTGGTCAGGAAACCCAGCAAATGATGTATGAGTGTGCAAACCCTTCTGGACTGCGAGGAATAATCTGTATAATTGGGTAATTTGCCCCATTTAACCAGTATGTTCTCATTAACTGAGCTATGTGCATGTGTTTCCTGCAGCATTAAAATCTGTGGCCTGTGTCTGTTGACATAGTTCCCCATTTTTCTGGCTTTCATCGGGTTATTTAGGCCTCGGACATTCCAGGATAGTAATCTTATCTTTAGCTCGTCACCCATCTTTCATGTATATGTATTGTGACATACCATAATGGTCACTCAATAGTAGTTTAACATCGTTTGAGTAGCACCAGTATCTGTGAGACCACATTTCAATTAAACTAAAACTACTGTTCATACGTTCCACTTACCAAGACTCGTCTTGGTGGGACCAACAGTCCAAAACACTCCCAACTTCCCGACCCCTCCCTCCACCCACATCATCTACCCCAACTTGACGATGAACCACAATAACCATTAGGAACATTCCTGAGGGTACCTCGTTGCCTGCACGAGGCTACCAGATCGGGCTCACAGCCCGCTTTAGTGTTACTTGAAGCCCCCCACAAGAGCCGAACATTTTTCCAACACAAAAGGATACACACATGACTTGAGTCAATTAGCAGGGTTTCAGTCATCTAACTTGTTTTCTAAGGACGCCTACAGAGCACCTATCGCTGTGTCCATTTTATTTTCAAGGAACGCCGTCAGGGCGGCAATTGCTTCCAGTATAGGTCATTCGCTTCCACTTCCCACATGTTGTGCGGCACTCGTCGCCATCGGTATGGTTGACTGGGCAGGTTGTTTCTCTCCGGATTTCCTGGTAAAAGAATCTATGCTGGTTTGTTTACCTCTTGTTCCTTTTGTCCTGTTTGGCATTATCCTCTTGCGAGCGTGAGGTGTCGTTTTCCCCTTCTATTCCTCTTGTAGGCCCCACCACTTGGGTCTGCGTGGGGCAGGTGTCTGCTACCTGCTGCAGTGATTAGGGATGTTCGTGCTTCCTTGTCTTTATCTATTTGCGTCCTGGCCCGCCCTTTGCCGCCCGTGGATGTGTGATCTTGAGCCCGTGGATGTGTGATCTTGAGCCAGTGGACTCCCACGTGATCTGGCTTGTCGTGTTATGCGATATGTCCGTTTGGTGAGCACTGTCTCTGCCGATTCTGATCGTCCTTTATGTGCCCACCCATGTAGATCAGGGTCACTGTTGGTGGCATGTGGCCACTGTTATGGTGCCCCTGGTCCTCCACTCTTCTCAACTGCCAAGCTGTGCTCTGTTCGCCGCTGCAGCCCAGAACTCTCAGCCTACCGTGGCCATGGGCTGTACCTCTTTCGTGATGCTGCCTTGGGATGCGTTAGCTGCTACTATACTTCCGCAGGACCCTGCAAGCACTCCACCCTTTGCCTTCTTCTGAGGGGGGTCGCCTCTCTCTTAGGCTCTGTGCGGCTTCTTGCAGCACGCTCTCCCTCCTCGATCTTTATGGCGTAGGTCTGCTCCCAAATTGGCTGCACTCGTCCGCCTTGAATGTCGCGCTCCGTTCCTGAGCCTTGTATTACACTATATTGTCCAGCGAGTGGGTTGTGATCTCCCACGTCTTCTGGTCACTACCTGTCTTGTTGCTCTCATTAAGCCTCTCGGGTGGGAGCTCACTGTGTACCCAGCTGGTGTGATGCCTCTGCCTCTATCAACCTCGAGTATCCACTTGCTCCTGTAGATGTTGCCCTGTTACGTATTATGCACTTGCGTTAATGCCTTAGCACAGCTTATTCACGCTTAGACTGGTATGCTACTGGCCAATATAGGGAATAATCCTCTGCTGGTCTCTCCTGGGCGGCTTCCTCCTGTATTACTTTTCAAGTGGGCTGTGTCATCCCACATTCTGCTACTTCTTAGCCGCTTTGTGCCCTGCGCCGTTGAGTGTTCTGCCCAGTGTTCATTGTTCTTAGTTGACAGCTTATGGCAGTATTCCTCTCCTTCATGCAGAGTTGTAGTCCTCACCCCCCAAATGCAAGTCCTTACTCCTGTTCTCCTCCCTTCCGAGCTCTATTGGCCACCACTGCTGCGGGCTATCCAGTGATGTTACACAATCCGCGTAGGCCAGGACCCCCCTGGCTCCTCAGGTCGCACTGATGCATGCTGCCCCCTTTTCAAAGGTCCGGGGCACTGTGGCCGTATCTCCGGTCCTCTCACCCCTCGCCTGACCCGCTCACCGAATCAGCCTGCCATAGCCGCGAGCTGCACTTTGCTTGCTTGCGATGCGGCCGGAGGATATTTTCTCCACTGTGTGTGCTCTCGCTGGGGCTACTCTGCGGCACGTCCCAGGTGCTGCTGCACTGTGTGCCTGCGGCCTTGTGCCGGTCTTCTGCGCCCCCTGCAGGGGCCTGCGCCTCTTTACCTCGGCGTTTGTTTCCTGGCTGGAGACTGCCTCTCCTGTGGCGGGAGACCCACAGATTTTACCCCGCCTGCTATGTTGTGCAAATTCTTGTTCTCCCGCCTGGGCTGGCCTACTGCGTCAGCCCCAGTGTGCGCAGCTCCCTGCGCCGGTGCCCGGGAGGAAGCAGATGGATCGCCTCTCCTCCCCTGCACTATTCTTCCGGTGCTCCGCTGGCCTGTGCACTGCCCAGCCCTGGCGGGTACGCGGTTGTCAATGCCAATAGAGGAAAAACTCTCTGCTAACACACTACAATTGAGTGACATTAAGATTGCTTTGTTATTTTTAACACTCACTAGCTAAAAAAAAAGAGATTCCTAAGCACCAAAGATTGACAGAGAAAAATTTGGAAGGAGCAAATGACATGCAGGCAGAGAACGCAAAAGTAGTTGGACTTCTCAGATCTTCTGCATGGCAAAGATCTGACCCTGATACATACTGAAAATTCTCAATAACAAGCGAGGAAACCAATTGTATAGAGAAAACTTGTCAGTGATGAGAAGAGCATTAACACTAGTCCTGAATAGAGATTTAGTCAAGGATTTGGAAGTAGTAGATTCCACTAGTACTCTAGCCATGTTTGTGCCGGAGGGAGTTCCTATTCGAGTGGTCAGAAATCATGGGAGGGAAAGCGCCACTCAATCGGTTGTGTATAAAGGAACATCCAGAAAGGTGAATGGAAAAACAAGAAGGGGGAGAAAGAAATTGAGGATAGACTCAAGAAAGTTCTTCAGAGATATCACACCCGACGAATAGGTCACCTGCAAGTAACACCCCTATTATGAATTCATCGGTGCTGACTAAAGGGCAGCTAAGGCGTTGCATGCAACCATTACTGCAAATCTGCAAAAAAGATAGCTGCACTCAAATGAAGATATCAGACGAGAGTACTATCACTACCGAGATCGATAAATGGTGCCGGAATTATGTGCCAGAACAATGAGAAGGGGTGGAAAGTTGGGATCAAGCTCCTGTGATCCTAAAAATGAAAATATAATAATCAGCCCAAAAACAAAAGCCATGGATCAGCAAACTGAACTTTTGGAGAACACTAGGATGATAAATTTGTCTGCTAAAAAGAATGCAGAGTCTCAAAAGTAATCCCCCTTCCGACCCCTTGGGAAAATGGGAGCCAATTTTCTACTCTGGGATAGGGGGCCAGAGAGAACTGGCAGGGGGGAAAAAAACCACAGCGTCAGTTCAATTGCAGATGTGCGATATTGTTGTTGAGGAGGTGTCTGCTTGTGGGATGGGAAACAAGTTCAAATCTAGCCAAAACCCTCTATCTGTAGCAGTTTCCCAGTAGCTGAGTCCATCACCCAGGGAGAGGATGAGTAAGCAGGATGCTGGAGTTACCACTCAGAACCGCAGAGAGATTGATTTGTTTTTTGCTCGTCTAAGAATATGGATTGAACAATTTTCTTCAACAGATGAACAGTTGGTCTTGCACAGAAAGGTGATATTACAAATCGCCAAAGAAATCCCTGACCTCTGTCTTCTTTCAACCTATGACATTGATTATATCTATGAAAACTGCACAAACGTCGTAGAAGTAGGTCTCAAGTCCTGGATGGGTTCTAACGCCCTTTTAGCAGCTCAATCACACTTCCAGAAATTGGGTTATTCTATCTGGAATAATCTGCTCGAAGGAAAAGTGCAGGTTTAGGTTCCAACAGTGGGTGGGGTAGAAAAGTCAATACTCTCCCTATCACTCGGTTGAAAAGAATGATTGAAAAAACAGAGGAAAGGAGGTGTATGAAGCAAACTTTGATGGAGCTTTGTTTGATTGTAAAAGGAAAAATATGGTCCCTGTTACTGGACATCCTCAAGTTTTTCACAAATTGGGGGAAAGTAATGTGTCTCTTTAGCCAACCACGAAATCAATATGCTAAGCTGGAACACAGGGGCCATAGGGGCTTCACTAATGACATCACACAAGCAGAGGTATTCACAAAATATGATACAGTTTGGCTGCAAGAGACGTGGCTAAAGTCTGAATTCAAAATAAATGGTTTCTCCATATTGGAAAAAAGGCAACACTTTATAATGGAGGCCTTCCGTCAGGAGGAATAATAGACTTCTAGAATTCATTGATAAAATTTGAAATATTACTGACGAATCCGCAATATATCCTTGTAGCGAGACTGTATTATCAGGCCAGTGATATCAGAAGAAATTTAACGACAGTGAACCTCTATTGGAACCGCTCGTGTTCCACCTTGGAGTCTTTTTTTGGGGGGAGAATGTATCTGGAACATTGTTGAAGGCACACTAATTGGGTGGGTCTCAAGAGTATAATAGGTGCTGATTTAAATTTGTATTGCTTGCCGCGCAATCCTTCTTGTAAAAACCTTGTAGCCTGTAATAGAAATAAATTGTTGACCTATATTGAAGAATGGGTTCTGCTTCTGGGTAATGGAAGCATTGAGGGGGATCACCATCTTGCGCCTACGTGGAAAAGCGGTCCTTCAAGTTCGATCATAGACTTTATGATACTGTCCAGAGATATGTTCTGTACAATGCTTATTGATGAAGATCAGAGACCATCAAAAGTGATCATAACATGGTAACGGCAAAGTTTGTTCTGGCATTGTAAAGCCATCTGAGGCAGGTTTTCAGCAAAGCTTATTGTTGAATCCAGGAGGGAACAGACTCTCGAAGTTCAGAGCTAGAGGCAACAAACTAAATAAACATGTAAGTGAAAATGTGACCTCAATGTTGGGTGATCGGCCTGATTTGGTATGCTGTGTCACTGATTTCATTTTTTTTTTTAACATTTCTTTATTGAATTTTTAACAGGGTTACACAAGGATCCCAACCATGCAAATCCCAAACATTTTACCCCTCCCCATCCTCCCACCTCCCCCCACCCCACTAATTTCTTAGACTTTTTCTGCGAACAGGATAAACCCACATATATTGGGATTAAAGTCACTACAAACCATAGGCACACTTTCGATCACAAGACATGGTCCCACAAAAGGGAGCTCAGAAAGAATATTAGATCCCTAAGGAGGGGGCAATTTGCAAGCTTCGAAATTGCAAGGGAGAAAAAGAAGCTGGTTGGGGGAGTACAGGATTTGGGCAAGGGCAAATAGATTCCTTAAGCAACAAAGACTGGGTCTATTAATGTTGGGTATTCTCATATCAAAAGATTCCCAACATTTCTGGGCGCAAACAAAGAAAGCGGGACTCAAGAACAGTGACAAAGCAATTGTGTGTCGGAGAGTGTTTGGACCAGTCATTTCGGAGATTTATATAGTAATCCGACAGGAGATGAGAGGGGCAGGAGCAAGAGTGGTCCCTGTTCATTAAATGTGACCAGAGAAATCGTAGCTGAATTAATAAAGAAGGCAACAACTTCAAGAGCAGCCGGGCCGAACGATTTAACAAATACCATCTTTAAATCCGATGTAGCGTTATGGTCTCTAGTCCTCCTGTCCCTGTTCAAAAATGTGATTGGATTAGGACGGTGCCCATCGTGTTGGAGAACTGCCATCATTCCAATCTATAAGAAGGGCGATCAGGCAGATCCTGCCAATTATCGCCTGATTGCCCTTCTAGACACGGACAGCAAGCTGTTTGTCGGTGCAAATCTCTAGGAATTACAAAACTGGGAAGAGAATAGTGGTATTCTAGACAAAGCACAGATTGGTTTTAGAAAAGGAATGTCCACGTTTCTTAAAGGCTTGATTCTCAACATTATGTGAGGTAACGCTTGGACAGAGGGAAATCCCCCTAAACCTGCCTGGGGCTTTAATTGATTTATGAAAAGCTTTTGACATCCTCAATAGAAAGCACCTTTGCAACAAATTAAGACTGTGGGGGATTCCCCAGGTTTATCTATAATACTCCACCTTCACGAGAAGTTGAGCATACAAGTTAGATTAGATGAACAGGCACACCTAACCAAGCCCATATGCACAAGAGAGAGGTGTGACGCAGGGGTGAATGATAGCCCCTTGCCTCTTTAACCTCTATTTAGCAGACCTGAATGAGGCATTAAAACATCAGGTGTTTGTGAGCCCGGGGCTGGGGAGTTGAAAGGTATGTTAGATCACCTATGCGGACGACATCATGCTTTTTGACTATACACTGCGTGGCCTTCAACGCTTGTTAACTGTCCTGGCGACCTTTACCGAAGGAAAGAACTTGCTAATCAACTCGCCCAAATCAAACATTATTTGCTTTTGTAATCCAACAAAAAAGCAGCCTGTACTAAATGGCCCCTTAATGGCCCAGTGATTAATCAGATGAAAGAAGCTTTGTATTGAGGATTCTAATGATCTGCACGCATGAACACTGCTCTCGTAGAAAGTAGATTGAAGGGTAAAATGGGCCAACTGAGCTGTCCGATGAAGAAATTGAAGAGCAAATACTGCCGATTTTCTATCTATAAGGCAAAGTAATTCCAACTCTTCTATACGGGATGAATGTAGAGTGTCAAGCGTGAAATCTAAACTGGGCACGAGTGGAAGGTAGACTATGGAAGAGTTTTAAATCTTCCAGAGTCTCTACTGGTGGCAAGCCTGAGATATGAGCTTGACGTAGGCTCCTTAGTGCCAGTTTGGATTGGAAGTTAGTGCTATTGTACCAGATAATTTGGGCTGCATTCAAAAACTCTTTATATGAAGATGTAAAATCTTTAATGCAGAAGGGTTCCAGTCAGTTTGTATACATCCTGGAGTCAAATGTGGTGACAATTCTAAGTAAGTGTGAAACAGCCATAGAGGACCTGGACAAAAAAATCCAGCTGGAGTCAAATGGGCGTTCATGAGAACAGATAGGGTTACTACAATAGACAGTATGAGAAATAACAAACTGCACACTGTTTCTCGTTATAGACAAACCTAGAGGTGTTCCATCGTGTTTGAAACAATTGCCTAATTCAAAATGGCGAGCTGAATTTTTTAAAGTCTGTTTGAATCTCATACCAACAGGAGAAATGTTGGCAGGACGGGACAAAGATCATAAAATTCAAGGGCGAGTGTCCACTATGTGATAAAGGGGTAGATCAGACGATACTCCATATTTTTTTTTTTTTAAATCAATTTTTATTGTTTTTTAAAGGCAACAGAGAACGTATACAGCATGTAAACTTTTGGGCAAGTGCCCAGCATAACTCCGCAAATAAACCATAATTCCCTGATGTATTCACCCATCCTCCCCCCTCTGCCCCCTAACCTGTCGTCTCGGAACGCAGAAACAGTTTGTCCATAATATATCTCCTTGGGCAACTCCGACTGGGTTAAAGCCTGTCTGTGGGTGACCGACTCCCCCTAGTCTGGGGCAAAGCATTATGTGCTGTGGAAGATTTCGGGCTGGGTCGAGGGCCCCTGTGATTCTCCGGGTGTTTTTCTGTGTGGCCAAACACCTCCATAAACTGTAGCCAGTTCATCTCTATCTGGGCACATGAGCCCTGTATCACCGCCGTAAGTCTTTCCATGAAATAAATGTCCTTGGCCACTGCTACCCACTCTCTTCTCGTGGGGAGGGCGTCCCTCTTCCATGTTCTAGCCCGAGCCGCTTGAGCTGCCAATAGTAACGAGTGAGAAATGTCAAGGAGTTTTACCCAGTGTTCATCCCTCAGCTGCAATCCAAACATAACAGGATTGAGTCTTGTGGATAAATCCCCTCTCCCACTTCCTTTAGCCAGTTTAGGACTTCAGACCAGTAAGCTTGAACCTTCTTGCATGACCACCACATGGGCCAATAGTTGGCTTTTTCCCCACATCCATGCCAACACACCGGGACGACATCCGGGAACATCTTAGAAAGCATGATCGGGTCGTACTGCCACCTATGAAGAAGTTTGTTGGCATGTGTCTTATATTGGCAGGAGATAGATGTCTTGAATTCCCTGCTACAGATACGTCCCCAGAGACCATCCCCTATTCCACAGCCCAGGTCTCTGTCCCATTTCCTTCTAAGACTTTTGGTTGTTCCCTCTCGGGGGATCATAAGTGCTCTGTAAATGAGGGAGATGAGTCCTTTCATTTCTACATGGGAGTCTAAGATTTTTTCGACCGGGGTGAGCTTTCTTTGTATACATGGCTTTAGTTTCAAATTAATTAGAACTCCCTTGAGTCGTAAATATAGGAGCGGGGAGAGTTTACCAATTCCAAAGCCTCCTCAAGCTCCTGAATGCTTATGAAGGTGTCCTCCCTCACCAGTTGACCGACTCTAGCTAATCCAACGTCAAACCAGGGCTGGTAATGTTTATGGCCTGGGATTTCTTCTAGGACTGGCGTGGACCAAATGTGGCTCAGTGGGGAGGGCCAAGTGGTCATCTTCTCTCTAGTTCCCTTCCCTGCCAATGCTTTCCACATTGTTCCGAGTATGGGGTGGTCCCTGCTTCTTTTTGGTAGCTTCTTCAATGGGACCCATAAGCATTTGCCTACCGTGACTGGGTGCAGGTAAAAGTTTTCGAGATAGACCCATTGTTTGTTGGGGTCCTCCCTGAGGCGTGGGGCCAGCGCCCTAAATTGGGCCGCTCTATTGTATGTTCGCAGGTCTGGGAGGGCGACTCCCCCTCTTTCCTTGGGGAGGGTAAGGGTCTCATATCCTATTCTGGGTCTCTGGCCCTGCCATATGAATTTGGTTATTCGCTTTTTGGCTTCTCTGAGGTAGGACTCCGGGGCCTCCAGCAGTAGCATCTGGAAAACGTATAACACCCTGTGGAGAAGGTTCATCTTAATGGCGTTTATTCTTCCCATCCAAGAAATTTGCCCCTTCGCCCAACCCTCCATGTCCTTGAAGAGTTTATCAAACAGAGGGGGGTAGTTTGCCTGGCTAAGGTCCTCGTTGGGTCTAACAATATTAATCCCCAAGTATTTAATTACCTCTGTGCAAATTTGGAGACCCAAGGGGGTCAATTCGGCCACGTTCCTTTCCATGTCTGGAGCAAAAGGAATAATCATAGACTTACCTATGTTTATCCTAAAGCCTGAAAAGAGACCGAACCGTTCGATGACCTGCAGGGCGGCCAGGACCGATCTAGCTGGCACCCTCAGGTGTAGCAAAATATCGTCTGCGTAAAGGCCGAGTTTGAAGGTACGGTCTCCTATGTCAATGCCCCGTACCATCTGGGAACCTCGAAGGTATTCTGCCAAAATCTCCATGGTCATGGCGAACAGGAGCGGGGAGAGGGGACAGCCCTGCCTCGTCCCTCTTTGGATGCTAAAGATGCGTGACAGGTGACCGTTGACCGTGACTCTGGCAGATGGGGCTGCGTATAGGGCCTTAATGGCTTGTCTGATTCCCATCCCAAAACCCAACTTCTCGAGTACCCTATGTAAGAACCTCCAGTCCACCCGGTCGAACGCCTTTTCGATGTCGATGGACACCAGATCCGGATTATCCCCCTTCGGTGCCGCCTCTCTCATGACATGCAGCATTTTACGAAGGGCGTCCTCCCCCTGTCTCCCCTGTATAAAGCCCACCTGGTCTGAGTGGATTAACCCCAGCATGTGGCCATCAATCCTTGTAGCGATGATCCTGGTGAATAGCTTTGCGTCCACATTCAGGAGAGAGATTGGTCTATAGGAGCAACAGTCTGCCGGGTCCTTCCCCTCCTTCCTTGATCACTGTGATTAATGCTTTACCAAAGGATGGGGGTGCCCTCCCTGTGGTCATAATGTTGGAGAATAGACCTGCGAGGAATCCCACTAACTGGCCTGAGAAGACCTTGTAAAAGCCTGCAGTGTACCCATCTTCTCCCGGGGCCCTTCCCAGCTTCAGGCCCGATATAGCCTTGAGAACCTCCTCCTCTGTTATTGGGGCGTTGATGGCGGCTGCTACTGGGATTCCAAGAGTGGGGAGGGTGACCCCGTTGAGGTATGCATCGAGTGTTTCCTTCTCTGCCACACTCCTCCCTCCCATATAGGGTTTCATAGAAGCCGGCGAACTTCTCAGCTATGCCTTCCGTGTCTGATCTTTCCCCCTCTTCGCCGCTTACAATTCTTGCCACCCATCTGTCAGCCCGCTGACCTCGGAGATTAGCTGCCATCATGGCGTCGTAATATCTTTGGCATAGGTGTTGGAGCCCAGCTAAGATTTTGCCCATCTCTAGTTCCCTCATTTCTTGCCTCTTCCCTCTTGCAATGCCCAGATCCTCTCCCTATCCGCCTCCCCCTTCCCTTCCGACCTCTTCAGTGAGAGAATCTCCGACCTCAGCCTGTGAGCCAGGAGAGTCCTCTCCCTCTTTTTGGAAGCCCCTTCACTAATCAACCTTTCCCTCCAGGTTGCCTTAGCCGCCTCCCATTCTGTCTCCCGGTCGACTTCTCCGGTATCGTTTAGCTCGAAATATTTCCTGATCGCCGTTATCATCTCCTCTTTAAAGACCGCATCTCTAAGAAGGAAGTAGTTACATCTCCATAGGGATTCCCTAGGTTTTAGGCCTGATGTGCTGATGTCGGACCAGACCAGGTCGTGGTCCGACCAGCTGACTGGGCGGATCTCTCAGGCATCTATTCTGCTCATGTACTTGTGCCCCGTGAATAAGTAGTCTATTCTTGTCCTTGTACCGTGAACTGCGGAGTAGAAGGTGTATCCCTTACCTAATGGGTTGAGTTCCCTCCATATGTCCACCAGACCCTGGTCCCACATTAGGTCCTGAAAACCTCCATACGGTCGTCCCCCTCTACTACCTGGTGGAATGGCCTTACCACTGTGGTCCAACTCTCCATCCGCCCACATATTGAAATCCCCCGCTCACCCCCCCAAGAGGAGGAGCCCTTCTGCTTTGGCCATCACCTCCCCAAGGACGACTTGATGAATCCAATCTGGCCCACATTCTGACAGTATATGGCAGCCAAGGTGACTCTAGAGTTGTGTAAATTACCTGAAACTACCATGGCTCTCCCGTCCTCCCTTCCCCACCGGGTTACCTCAATCAGCTTTTGGTTCTTGTGCAGTATGATTCCATCTCCTCCTCTCTTAGTGTTGCCAGATGCCTAGAAAGTCTGACCCACATGGGCTCCCGAGATGGCCCACTCCTTCCCCTGGACTGTTCTAGTTTCTTGTACGAAGAAGATGTCAACTCTCCCATATTTCATTTCCTTCCCCAAATGGGAGTCCTTTGTCGGGGAGTTAAGCCCCTTAACGTTGAGGGAGCCTATTTTAAGTGTCTCGGCCCGGCGCTTCCTCTCATTGTCTGTCATTGGTTCTTTGCCTTGTGTTCATCTTTTTCCCGGTCCTGAGGAAGTTGCCCTGTTCCCTTTTGGAGCTGGATCGGATCTGGGCACGAGGAGCCCTATCCCCACTTCCCTCCCCTCCCCCTCCTCCCTCCCCCGATTGGGACGCCTGCCAACGGGCAAGCCACCAGGGTGAATGTGTATCCATCCACCGCAGGGGTCTCAGTGAACTCTGTATCCCCGGCCGGGATTGCCAAACAAATGTCCTTACATTCGCTGATGGTAAGTCTTTATTCGCCTAGTCCTCCCCATTCTCTGACGTAGGGGTGTTTGGTTTCTTGAATTTTCTTCTGCCCTTTGTCTTTTTCTTTGTGGACCAGGGGCCCTCAGGTTGTCTCCTGGTTTCTGGCCATGCTTGTGTGCCTTCTTCGTTTCCCTCCTCCGGAATGTCACCCTTGAGCACTTGGAGAACTTGCGTGGCTTCTTTGCCACTAGTCACCCTGTAATGTAGGTCAGTTCGTTCGAAGGAGAGGGCAAATGGGAAAGACCACCTGTATCTTATGTCCTGGCTAGTGAGCCACTGGGTGAGTGGGCGACACTCTCTTCTGCGGGTGAGGGTGGACAGGTCTTGGTAGATCTTAATTGTGTCACCTTCAAAGATAAAGCTCTCAAGCCACTTTGCCTTCTCCAGGACCTCCATTTTTTCTCTATAACGGTGGAAACGCACCACTACGGATCTTGGCCCCCCTCGTCCCCCCCGTCCACCTCGATGTGCTCTCTCCAGCTGGACTTCCTTGCCCACTTCTAATGTAAAGAGTTGGTTGATCAGACCTTGGACTTTCCTCCCCACATCGGCCGATGTCTCCCCTCTTTGCTGGGTCATGCCCATTATGCGTAGGTTATTTCGGCGTTCCCTGTCTTCCAAGTCATCCATCTTCAAGATTATGTCCTCCTCTCTCATTTCAAGATCTGTTAGCCTCGCCTCGTATTTCATGTCCAAGAGGTCTGGAGGTGGTTATTTTCCATTCCTTCCATTTTTTCCTCCAAGGTATCCACCCTTCCTCTGAGGTCCACTATGGAGGCCTGTATGTCGGTGCGGATAGCTTTGATTTCCTGGAGGATGTCCTTGAGATCATCCTTCATTAGCGCTGCAGAAGGGGGGGTCACTGCCTGAGGGCATGGTGGCTCGGTGGACCTCACTCGAAGCTGTTTGTGAGCGGCGGAAACGTTGGAGGGAAACGATTGCCCCTGTGGCTGGGGGCCGCTCCAGGATGTTGCTTTTTTGGTGCCTCCAGATGTGGTGCTTCTAACAGGACTCTCCTGTTGGGGTCCCAGGGTTCAGCAAGACAGCCTGACCCCTCTTCGTTGTCGGGGTATCGGATTCCTGGCTATAGGCCTTGATTTTGTGCTGAGGGGCCTGTGGGGCTTCCAATGATTGAGGTCGTGGCCTTACTTGGTACGGTGGGCCTCTGCTGTGTAGACTGGGGAGGACGTAATGCCGCCGATGAGGTGGAGGCCGCCCTGCCCCTTTTTCTGGGGGAGCTGGACACAGGGTTGTAGCCCTGAAAAGGCTGTGGGGGGCAGAGGAGCGGGGCAGCACCCCACCACCGCGTCCTCAATGTTCCGCTTCTCCCCTCTGACTCCTCGCCTTCTCTCCATTGCTGACTTCAGGACGAGCCAACGCCCTGGGCCCGGGCTCCTTCTCTTGTTGGTGCTGCCGTGTGCCGATAGCTCTGCAGTCCTCCCCGCTAAGGGGGTGGGGTGGGGGGGTCCCCCCACACGGGTCGGATAAGGGGCTCTTCGCCTCAGCTCGTATGCTCCAGCTTGATGAGGGCGGCGAGGGGCCCGGGCTGAGTTATGTGCGCAGGGGCAGGGACCCCAGCGCTTAATCACCTGATGTGTTCTGAGGGCACGGGGCAGAGCCCCAACCACCCCAGTCCCGCCGCGGCCTCCCGGGGGGCCGATGGCGCAGCAATGCTGACGCCTCCGGGGTCCTTAGCGCGTATTGGTCCGAGGCGCCGGTGTCTCTCTGGTTCTCTGTATGGGCTGCTCAGCTCGGGGAGTGCGTTGGGGGGGCTCTGAGTCCGCTCCGGTTGGTGGTCCTCGGGGATATTGGCCTCAACTCCTCTGCTCCAGTATACAGCCTATGGGCGGGGGGCCGGGACTGTGCCTCACTCCGCCGCCGGGGTCCCGCGAATCTTCGTCTCGGCAGGGTTTTAATCACAACGCCATACGTCTGGGGCTGTGAGCGCGGGGGCGCCGTCTCCCGCGCTGAGTCTCCCGGCGTATTCAATGGGTGTGGGGGGGTTCTCCAACACCTCAAGCCTCACCGCTGTCCCCCGGGGGGGTCGATGATACGGCTGGGCGAAACACGCCCGGGGTCCCGGGCGCGGGCTGATCATGACCGCCGCTGTCCTTCGGGGAGCCTTCCTGTGGCTCCTTGGCCCTGGTCTGTGTTGGGCTAGTTCTCTTGGCCCACGGTCTAGATGGGACTGACTACCCGGGGCACATGTCCTCTCCAGCTTCACTGGATACTCCCGGCCAGGGACTAGGAGGAGCGCGAGCCTCACACGTCTGGCATGCTCTGCGCCCCCTGGTGGTTCGTTCGATACTCCCTATTTTGATCTCATGTCCAGGGGTGCAAGACTTAAGGGTGTTTTATTTGGATTGTTTTGTCGACAAGACAGGCTGGTTGAATACAGAGGATTTCTGGAAACGATTATCCTCAGGTCGTGAAACATTCCTAACTATCGAGGTATTGAAATTATTAAATTGTTTTGGTTTTATAATGTTATAGAATTGTAAAAATGTATATGCGACCTGAGGATTGGTTTGGACCATGATAGATTCATATTTATTTGTGTATTACTGTGAAAAGTCATTTTTTATTGACTAACACATTATTAATTCAAAAAATATATATTTAAAATGACTAACTTGATCTTTGTGGATGCCGACTGACCAAGGAGTACATATTAATGTCAAAGCTCTTGGGTGTCTCGATTTATCTTCTACCTAATTTCATCCAAAGAGGGATTTCTGTAATGGGCACCAGTTCCAATGCAGATGTTCAGTTTAGCTGAGCATTTCTGGGCACAATTTTTTTATGACGGCCATTACTAACTTCGCTGATTAGCCTCACTCTAATTTTTTTAGGGTGCTTGGAAATCGCCCACAAAGATGGAGGTTAAGGGGACAGGACATGGGGGCAACGATATGTTAGTCACTGTTGTAATAAATAGATTTTGTCTTATCCCGGTATGGGCTACCAGACTTCCTCCTTAAGGAGATTATATTATCCTGATGAGATGGAAACGACTTGCAGTTAGGACCAGGAACAATTGCGAGGAGGGATCTTTACTGCTGTAGTTGCACACATGCATGCACCTGGCAAAAATGCTTTTTTGCATCTAGAATACTGCTGCGCATCACACTCTAATTCCATTATTTCTGGGAATGGATATCCCACAAGTATGGAGGAAAGGGAGATATTTACTGGTAGCATAGAACTCACTACAGTGAGTAACTTATTTGTAATCGTACTTGTTATTGAGTTGCCTCCCCCCCACCTTTTGGTTGGTCTCATGAGTAACAGTGGTACTGAAAATAATGACCCTGCGTTTATACTGAAGATGTTGGTGAAATAATGACTGGGTAAGGTTGAGTTGCTGTAAAATGCTATAAAATGTTGGCATTCTGAGCCTAATGCATGTCTCAACATCTGCTGCCTCTATGCTAAGCTCTATATCATTGGTGTTATTTGTAAATGGGAACAGGTTGGCGTAACATTATATTTTCCATGATTTAAAAAGTTACCCCAATGACAATTACTTATTCTTTTTTGTTTGGTTTCTGTTTACAGAAAGCATATTTATCCCAGATGCAACTGAACATACACATTTCCAATTTTCTTGCAACAATTAAGGAATGGGAAATCGCAAAAGGTAACCTAATACGTCATCTTAATTACCTTTTAGATGTGCTTCTATCTACATTTCTTCATAAGACTAAGTGAAGTAACCATTGGAACAAACCAAAGGTGCTGGGGTAAAGAAGTATGAACAGAGAGTTAAGAGCACTGCAGATTGGTATATGGAAATATATTTAAATAGAGCACTTTTGTCAAAGGACATCCTTGTAATATTGTAATAAAAGTTGTCAGTGCATTCACAACAACACAAAGACATATCTGGGGACTTCTAGAAATCTCTTTAAGCCACCTGTTGCTATGGTGCCACCTGAGGTAATCCCGCATTTTGTCATATTCCCCAGCCCACGTCCTACACTTCATCCTGCTCTGTGCAAATATGTTCTCTTTTTCTCACCGACCTTGAAAGGAAGTTGAGCGCCCTTCACTGAGGTGGTTCTTAGGTTTTGTATTGATCAGATAGTAAAGCACTTCGTTTGGCTCCCTTCTAAGAATATTGGCAAACATGTATAAATGGAAGTTTTATTATACATTGATTTTGCAGCGGTCTCATAATTTGGCTGTAAAATGCCACATTTGTAACTAAATTGGACCACATTACCCTTGCGCAAATTACTGTTGCTCCACTTCGCGACTAGGAACTGGCTCTAAACCACTTTTCTCGTCTTGAAGGCAACCACCACCTGTGCGCTGGCCAACTTGACACCCAAACTAAAAACATTGGGTGGATCGAGGTCATCTCAAAGTAAAACCATCTCCCAGTAGGACCATCACCAGACTGGGAACTAGATAGGCTTGCTTGCATAAACCTTCTCATGCTAGGCTCCAGTACTCTGGAACGCGATCTACTCATCAATCTGGACTGCTCCTTCAAATTAGGAAAGAACAGAAGATCTGTTTTGTCTCGGGAGGATAGCTCAGGGGCAACGTGCTTGCCTTGGAAGCAAGAGGACACAGAGCACCACAGCTCCGATCCACGGGTCAGCGCTTAGAAATCTCTGGGTATTAAGCACGTTATAAATGACCTATCATAGCATATATCTTCCAACAACACCTTTGTGTAACCTATGTTCTGGCTGTCTTGTGCACACTCACATCCTTATACTGTATTATTATAATTATTACTATTGTTTACTTGATGACTTGTTACATTTTGGCTACCAATGTTTTGGTTCGTGACTTTTACAGCGCTCCCTTGCTCCAGAGATAGGTTTGTGATATAAAAATATCTAATCATTTTATAAAGTTGGGGTTTTGACCCAGGTTTCCTTGTCAGTTTGCAATTTGATCAGACAGAGAACAATGACTCATTGTTATTAGTTTTCCTTTAGCACTTTTTATAATGGCAACTGTTAAGTACATGGCAAATTTGGACACAAGGAGATGGAGATAAAAAGGGATGGGTGATTTTCCCAGGATCATGCTATTTTTGTGAAGCTTGGAATCCAGGAGATAGAACCAGTGTCTCCCAAGTCCATATTTTACATCTTCAAATCAGTTTCACCCTCAAATGAATTGCTATTGCAGGAAAACACAACATTACCCTACCCAACATATGATGATCAATAAACATTGGGTCATTATTGTAGCTACAGCTATACCTGTACATTACTTGTTGTTTCAGTGTGCTTCTGTAATGCACTGCCCTTTGCTCACAGGAGTGTGAGTGATTTATGTGTTTATAGTCATTTATTTTGAATCTATGCACTCTTGTTATACCTCTGTGGTTGCGACTGTATAGTTGAGGTTACATCACATGCTACATAGGAAAATGCAAAGATACTTTCTCCTATAACATGTAAACCCTTAGATGCACCTTCACCAACTTTGGCAAGCAGTTTATTGTGACTCTTATGACGCATGTATGTCAAATTTGGTAAAAATACATGCTCTGGTTTAAATGTTAAAAGAAGTTAAATGTTTTGGTCATCGTGTAGAAATGTGATGACATCATATGTTGTCATAAGTCGGTTTCTTATGACGATTACTCTGTTTTTTCACCACTAATGTTTTATTAACAAGTTTAAGGAAATATGTATAAACTCATAATGAGATTATTAGTGTGTACAAAACACAAGTATAAGTAACAATTTTACATCGCATCATGCTAGGTGCCTCAAACAGATATCTTGTAATCACGTGTGGACGTGATGATGCAATATCTTGACTGTTTTTAGGCAACACAATGCCAGTTATCCTAATGGGTGCCCTTGATGATATCTAAATTATGTTTTTAGAACAATGGAGTTGTCAATGTCATCAAAACATGATGACGTAGGTAAATAAAGAGCGACCATTTTGTGGCCACTTTTTTCTCCGCGCTGGAAACAGGACGGATCACCTCTATAGACCATCAGGCAAGGTAAGCCGCAATCCTCTAGAAATATAAGACAGAGTAGATTGCACACAATGACTTATGCCATAATATTTTAACACTAGCATGTCAAATGAAACATCTAGATCTGTTTCACAGATCAGATGACTGTCATTCTGTGGCCTGAATAGGAGGATGCACATGAGACCAATGACTCGAGAGAATTATCTGATGCAAAGGGAATGATTGGGTAAGAACAAAATAGATGTACCATCCCTATTTATTTCACATGAAGCATAGCAGTAAGCATTAACTGGCAGAACCTGGATTTCTCTAAAATAGATCAGCCAGGTGGTGTCAAGAGGCAAACATGGAAAGTCCATACCATTAAGGGATGTTAGAGACAACACTGCCTAGATCTGTCAATGAGGGGTGTATCCGGTATTCCACAATACAGGTACACTCAACTTCTACAATGAATAATTATATGAAGATTAGTGTTTTTAATAGTTTTTTATTAGACAGATCCTTCCATGTGTATAGATCTATTTATATACATACACATGTTTTTACTCTTCCAGCTGTTACACTTCTTATTATGGGAGGTGTCGGTGGACTGCACACCAGATATTAAAAGTTGAGGAACCTAAAATTCCAAATGTACCAGATTAAGAATAAAACAAGGATTGTGAACATCACCCAGGTGATTATATACTAAGAAACATGACAGAATGATGTTAATATTGAGAATTCAGATCAAGAATGATTGGCTGATTTATATTTTCATATAATTTCTTTTAGATATAATCAAGTGAAAAGATTGACATTGAACTAAAGAGCTCCTGATGAAGGGAACATATTCCCGAAACGCGTTGAGCAAATTTATGTGATAGCAAAATACAAGGAATTTGTCACCATAATGCATTATGGTTTATTGAGGAATAATTTTTTCTGAAAACAAATTGTTTGATTCAGGGACTAACCTGTTGTACAATACGTAGAATAGTTACAAATGAATGCTGAGACCTATAATGTAACGGAAACTGGAAATGAATATATAATGGAATATTATTCAGAAATAATCTCTTATGTGAATAGTAAAATTTATATTATTTGACCTAAAAATTTGTAGAAAGTCTTTTTGTAGTTATTCAACACAAATTAGGTGTGTGAGGGACGGGAGGGTTCCACAAATTTGTGGACATCTGTGTTTTGCATTTTGAACATCACCTAGTCTCAGGGTTGGTTAATCTCCCTTGCACCCCACTAATTTCCATAAAATATAAATCTAATCCAACAGAATTTTTAGGAGTGCTCCTAGCCAACAGGAAAATAGTCCATTTTCCTTGCACCCATAACACAAATAGATGTGAGGCAGGGAGTTACTGTCTATTGACGGGGGCAGAACAGGATACTGTTGGTTTTAAATGCGAGCCGAATGGTAGGTGTTTGCTAAGCCCACCTATATCTTACCTGTTAGATTTCGAAAGCTCTATTGCTCCGCTGCACAGGACTTGCACGTGAATGCCAGTGCTCATGTATAGCATATAATGGGTCAACGTGTGAACATTTTGTTGAACATTGGTTGTCATTCACACAGAATGTAATCTTTGACCCATTTTACTGCAGTCCCTTTCTTAGGATTTTCTTTCTTGTAATGCTGCTGCCCTCTATACCCTTCAGCATCACAGATTGACACTTATAATGATGTCAATGAATATGTAAATTAGGGTCCCACTCATGTAGACCTATGTGGGGGTTCCCTATCACTTGGAGGCTTATTTACATTGTAGGAGTGCTGATAACTTTGCCTGTGTTTGCTGCCCCGATGCTCCAACCAAAAGGCTGACAGACTATACAGCACTGATGATCCCTGATAAGGGTGACATCGTTATGCAGTTGTCTGCAACCTTGAGAACAGTCTGTCATGTATGGAAGAAGCGGTGTAAAAAATTGCGCTGCTCAGTTTGACATTTTTCCAGAACTAAAGGCATGCATTCGGCGTAATTTGAATATCCATAATGCTTTTCTCATGTGTAGCTCTGAACTAAATGTGCCCTTCCAGTGTTAGCTACTGGGTGATGCTGTGCCATGTGTGACCACGATCTAATTGCTTATTCTAATTTTAGAATCGCTGATTAAAATATATGGTCCAGGCACATGAACATTTTATGTTTTCTATTTCTATTCACACAAGCACAATCAAAACAAATGTTACTCGGAACTCCTAAAAAGTAGTTTTCTTGAAAGGTTATTTATTAGGAACAACACAGCAAATTCCTCAATCCGTACATAAAGGTAAGTACCTCAAAACGTAAAACGAGAAGTGCCCAGCCTCTGCTCCCTTAACACATCTTTCCAGAAGTTTCTAAAGCTACTTTGAGACTCTTAAAATGTTGCTGGCCTTTATTCCATGCTGTTAAAGAACAGTGGTGGACTCTTGAAACCCAATGAAAAAACATCCAATGCCGAATGGGGGCCCTCCTTCCCTAGCAGGGCACTCTAAATAATTGTAGAGGTGCTGAAATGCCATTATTGCCACATTTGTGGCTGCACTTGGTATATTATGGCAGCACCAATGCGACTCTTACATATGGTGACTTTATTACACAACATTATTGAAGTGTCTGTGGCAGAACTTTACATCTGATGGTAGCACTTTCTAGGCTATTGCTTAGATTTGCTGTGCTTAGGACGACATTACTGGGTCATTGATGCACCTAGCATGTGATGAATAGCACCAAGGCTCAGTTTCATTATGGTGAAGCTATATACATATAGTGACGTAGCAGCCGCATGATTGCATTATTTTGGCATTTAAAGCTGCATGATAGTAACAGTCACATGTGAGGGTATACGTTGAATGTGGTAGCTAAAATCTGTCTGATGACATTGCCAATGCTTGTTTCCATACGCGCTCAGGACTCTGTTTTCTCAGAACCTCTTCCAAATTATTTGTTGGTGCTTCTTTGCCTGCCCCCCAAGCCTTTGGGTTTCAAGCACTGTTCAGACTGCAGTTCCAAGATGTCCATTACCGACCCGCACAATGACTGTGGGGTGTCTGGGGACGGATCACAATGTGACTTGTGTGAGCTTATGAAACTGACGGCCTTGAGGGAACGTAATATTCACATTTGTTTTTCATCTTTTGCTCAGCATATATCATTCACATTTGATCTGCATGTGTGGCTCTTCACTTCTTTCTGTAACAAAGTATGATCGTTCATTGCATGCAAGTTTGCCTTTTTCAGTAAATTGCCTACACAACATTTACTGTTCTGGTCTTATTATTTAGGACACCTCCAATTAGTGAAAACGAATTTCGATATGATGTACCTATGTATGCAAATAAAATCCAACAGAAACACCATTGTGTTTGTTCACCTTGAGGGAACGGGCATCTAAGTTAGCACAAGGTTGTCCCACTTGTGATGTCGCCAGCTCTCACCTATTGTCCTCGTAGGTCGACAGACGAGCCGACTCTGAACAAAAGGATTGAGAGTGAGGGCAGGTGTCACCAATAGGCCAAGAAGGGGTCACACTCAAGTTTTGAATCTCACCACTCATCTTCCTCTTCTTACAAGAATACAATAAGGTAACATATTTCTCCAGCATGGGGTCTGGCATGGATTTACATGCTCATGAATATTCCCCGTCGTCAGGCTGGGAATCCTCGGTAAAGAAAAAACCAGTATCAGTTTCGTTTCTGATCTGTCTTTCGTAGTAATAACCAATCACTGGTCTCTGCGTCATACTGACCACAGCCAATGACTGCCCTCTACCTAAGCACCGCCTCTGGCAGCCATCTTCAGATTTTTACCGCACGTTCATGTGTTGGGATCCTCGTGCTATTGCTCTCGAGCGTTAGTGCTATTTTTCGCGCTTTTTCACAAAAAACTTCAATTCTTTCGGTCAAAAGAGCCTCAAGCTCCACCGATCCTACATCCGATCAACGGGGACCCGTGTCGGATTCGTCTGTGCCCCTCAAGGGTGAAGATTTCGTCGAGCTACACTTCGGAGGACTCCAGATGCTTCTCAGGCCCGGTCTCGGAGATGGCCCAGGAGAAGGGAAGCTCGACGCCCGCAAAGCTGTTCAGGGTCTGCCCTGGATGCCAGCTGCAGAATGTCTTTAAGGAAGACGAACACTTTTTCTGCCTTTACTGCCTTCATGAGGACAAAACGCACGTGGAGAAGGACTGTGCGTTTTGCGGCAACATGTCGGAACGGACCATGAAGGACCGTCATCAACGTCTCGCCAACTGGCTGGAGGGTAAGAGCCCGTCTGGCGAGAAGAAGAAGAAATCCGAGCGGTCTTCTAAGACCTTTGAGGGCGCCCCGGCGACGGGGGCCCAACATAAGGCCAAGCACCGCGAGTCCGCTGGCACCGGGAGCGCCGAACGGTCGGGCTCTACGGGCGCCAGGCAGGGCGCACCCTCCCCGGCACCATCAACCACGAGCCAACGCTCTGGGTCGGGTAAGAGGAAGGCCGAGCACCCGGCGAAGCTCCTGGAGAGGCCCCGGTCGAGCTCTAAGGCAGAGGAGGAGCGTGGCAGTGCCCCCTCCCTCAAGGATAAGGCGGAGAGCGCACCTAAGGTGGTGAAGGCCTTGATCCATCCGACCAAGCCCTCTATCGAAACGGTCGCGGCGGCCCTGGCTCAGCCTGCGGAGGCTGCGCCAGTGGTGGCGACCTCAGGGCCCAGAATCTCCCTGCCTCCTCGGAGGGAGTCTTCTTTTGTGCCCATCGATAGGACCCCCGTGAAACCCTCCGTGGGGAAGAAGAAGGGGGGGCAGGGCGTCGTCGTAGATTCGGCCTCAACCTCAGAAGAGGAGCTGATCGAGGTCTTAAGCCACGGCCTAGGCGTGGAACAAGGCCAGCCCGTCGGAATGGACCCCGACGCGGGTGACGACGACGACGACATCGTCGAGGATACCGACGGGGCCCCTGCTCGCCCGTCGGATTCCCCTCTGCCAGCGCCGCGAGACAACTCGGCGGCCATTTTGTTGGCCATACAGTCCTTATGCACCGAGATAAGGACGAGGCTACCGTTACCGACGGAGGAACCTCTCCCGTCGGGGGATCCAGAACCGGGACCTTCTGGTGTTCCCCCTACCAAGAAAAGAAGGATCCATCCTCCACCTCCTTTTCAACCGTCGCGCCCCGTCCAGCCCTCCTCCCCGTCCACCCGAGGGGATGATACGGGGACTGACACGGCAGCGACGGGTACGGACGACGAGGCATACGACGAGGATTTTCCGTCGTCGCCCCCCACCAGGGCTTCTCCGCCCGACGAGATCGGATCTTTCCACTCCATGATCTCCAGGGCTTCCGAGCTTTTCCAACTCTGCCCTGAGGAGAAGAAAAAGGAAGGCTTCCTTTATCAGCGGCGCGAGGCCAAGAGGAAGACGGTCCTCGCAGTGCCTCTGTTGGACGACATTTGGGATGAGGGCCTTTCCCTCCTCAAGAACCCTTCCACTACGCCAGCTAGAAGAGACCGGTACGAGAAAAAGTACCGGGTCCCGGACACGGCCCCCCTATGCCTCCGGGCGCAGCCTACCCCGGACTCCGTCGTCTCCGCGGCAGCCAGGAAGAAAGCGCGGGGGGGTGCGGCCTCCACATCGACTTCCCCGCCGGACGGCGAGGGAAAGAAATTGGATGCTATGGGACGTAGAGTCATCTCGTCGGCAGCGACGACGATTAAAGCGGCCAACGCCTTGGCTATCGTGGCCCGCTACGACAGGGAGCTCTGGTACAAGATAGCTCCCCTGCTGGATTTTCTGCCGGACGACAAGAGGGCGGAGGCCCTTGAGATCCTCCAGGAAGGTGAAGTGGCTTCGGACCACGCCATCACCGTGGCGACGGACATCGCCGACACTGGGTTCCGCCAGCTGGGCAACGGCGTTTGCCTTCGACGTCGTGGATGGCTCAAAGCTACGGACTTTCGGCAGGACGTCCAGACCAGAGTCCTGGACATGCCCTTCGACGGGAACAACCTGTTTGGGAAGACAGTGGACGATTCCCTTCAGGCCATCAAGGCGGATACTGAGACGGCCCGGGCCCTTGGAGTCCTGCAGCAACGACGGACGCCCTTTCGGAGCGGCGGAGGCAAGGGCGCCTCCAAAGGTTCCGGCGGCGGTTTCGCTTCCTACCGTCAAGCGGCCCGCTCGTCGTCGCAAGAGGCCTACAGAGGACGAGGCAAGTCTAGCGGACCCCGCCGTCGTCGCCAAGGAGGTCAAGGCGGCAAGGCCGCGTCCAAGCAGGATTGAACCGGCCGTGGGGTCGGGCCCCCACCGAAGCACCCCGGTGGGAGGCCGGCTGGCGGGCTTCGTCAGCGTGTGGGAGTCCATCTCCACCGACCGTTGGGTGCTGGACGCCCTGGCCCGGGGCCACGCGCTCGAGTTTCAAAGAAGGTACCCGCGCGTCCCCCCCGTGGCCAGGAAAGAACTTCACGTCCTTCAACTTCTCCTGGAGGTAAAGGCGATGCTCAGAAAGGGCGCCATCGAACTCGTCCCAAAGAGGCTTCGGGGCTCCGGAGTCTACTCGCGATACTTCCTCGTGAAGAAGAAGACTGGAGGATGGCGCCCCATCCTGGACCTGCGACGGCTGAACAAGTTCATCAAGGCGCAGAAGTTCCGGATGGTCACCCTCCAGCACGTCCTGGGTCAACTGGAGGAAGGAGACTTCCTATCGTCGTTGGATTTGGAGGATGCCTACTTCCACATTCCCATCCTAAAGGGGCACCGAAAATTCCTCAGGTTCGTGGTCCAAGGGCGTCATTACCAGTTCAAAGCCCTTCCCTTCGGACTACGGTCGGCACCCAGGGTATTCACCAAGTGCCTCGCACCGGTGGCGGCGCAGCTGCGCCGCGAGGGGATTCACGTCTACCCCTACCTGGACGACTGGCTCATCCGCGCCAAGACGAAGGAGCTCGCCGTGGTCCACACGGCAAGGACCGTCCAACTCCTCACGGACCTGGGATTCTCCGTGAACTACGCCAAATCCCACCTGGTGCCCGCGCAAGTCGCACTGTTTCTGGGAGCGAGGCTCGACACAGTGTCCCTTCTGGCCTCCCCGTCGGAGGAGAGGACCAGGACCATCTTGGGCAAGGTGCAACGGATGTTGGTGGCCGACGCGGCCAAAGTGAGATCCATCAAGTCCCTCCTCGGGATGATGTCTTCCTGCATCTACCTCATTCCCATGTGCAGGCTCCGGATGCGCCCGTTGCAAGAATTCCTGGATGCGCGCTGGATCCAGACGACGGGCAGCTTCGAGGAAAGGATCAAGCTCGACGAGAGTTTCCGACGAGCGATACGGTGGTGGGGCACCCGCGCGCATCTGACGGCGGGCATGGACTTCCAGACCCCAGCCCACCAGGAGACTGTGACCACGGATGCCTCCCTGGAAGGGTGGGGAGCGCACACCGAAAATCTGCACGCGAGGGGACTCTGGCTCCCGACGGAGAAGTCCCTGCATATCAACGTCCTGGAGCTCCGTGCAGTGTTTTGGGCCCTCAGGTCCTTCCTTCCGTCCCTCAAGGGCAAGGTGGTGAGGATCTTCACCGACAACACCACCACCATGTTTTACATCAGGAAACAGGGCGGAACCAGGTCCCCAGCGCTGTCCAAGGAGGCGCAGGACCTGTGGCATTGGGCCGTCGCCCAAGGGATTTTTCTGGTGCCGTTTCATCTGGCAGGGATAAAAAACACCATCGCCGACTCACTCAGCAGGGAGCTGCGCTCGTGCCACGAGTGGGAACTACGGCAGGATCTGGTGGATCGCCTCTTCCGACGGTGGGGCACACCCCAGATCGACCTGTTCGCGACGGCGACGAACACCAAGTGCCGGAGGTTCGCCAGCAGGTTTCCCCAGACGAGGAGCATGGGCGATGCTTTCTCGTTCCCCTGGGAGGGCCTGTTCCTCTACGCGTTCCCTCCCTTGCCTCTGCTAATCCGGCTCGTCAACCAGCTCAAGAGGTCACGGTGCAGGATGATCCTCGTCGCACCTGCGTGGCCGAGGCAGATATGGTTCCCGGACCTTCTGGACTTGTCAGCGTCCCCGCCGATCAAACTGCCGGCGGACGCGGATCTACTCTCCAGGGAAGGAGGCGCCATCCTCCACCACGACCCGAAGTCGCTGAACTTGCAGGCCTGGCTCCTGCGGCGCTAGAGTTTGGAGGATACGACATACCGGCCGATTGCAGAGAGGTTCTTGCAAAGGCCAGGGCGTCCTCGACTCTTAAATGCTACGGACACAAATGGAAGAGGTTCTCTGTCTGGTGCCACGCACAGAAGATTAACCCTCTACGGATTACGGCTCCCCAAGTACTGCCGTACCTGCTGACGCTGGCCAAAGCTGGTTTGGCACACGCGTCCATCAAGATTCATCTTGCTGCGATCTCCCGATACACCAGAACCACGGGGCGGACGTCCTTGTGGTCTCATCGTCTGGTGAAAGAGTTCATGAAGGGACTGTTCAGATCGTTCCCGCCGGTGAAGGCTCCGGCCCCGGCGTGGGAGCTCAACGTGGTGCTGACCAAGCTCATGGGACCTCCGTTCGAGCCTCTGCACTCGGCCCCGTTGAAGTTTCTATCGTGGAAAACAGCTTTTCTTGTGGCCATCACCTCCGCACGACGAGTGGGAGAGATCCAGGCCCTTTCCTGCAAGGCCCCGTACTTGACTTTCCACGACACGAGGGTAGTGCTCAGGACGCACCCCTCCTTCATGCCCAAGGTACCGTCGGACTTCCATCTCAACGAACCCTTGGTGTTACCTGTGTTCTTCCCGTCGCCTTCGTCGCCGGCTGAGAGGACTTTGCACTCGCTGGATGTAGCTAGAGCGCTGAAGTTCTACGTGGACCGCACGAAGGGGTTTCGGAAGACGTCACAACTCTTTGTGAACTTTGGACCTGTCAATCAGGGGAAGGCTCTCTCGAAGGCTTCCATCTCCAGATGGCTCTCCGGCTGTATCATGTACTGTCACCGGTTGGCAAACCGACCGCTGCCTGGCCGTCCGAGAGCCCATTCCACCAGAGCGATCGCAGCTACCACGGCGTTCCTATCTGGTGTGCCCCTGCTGGACATATGCAGGGCTGCTACGTGGAGGTCGACGCACACCTTCACGAAATTCTACTGCGTCGACCGGGATTCCAGGGAGGAGTCCAGGGTCGGCCAAGCAGTGCTGCGCAACCTGTTCGCCTGAGGTGAGCCTGGTGAGGAGGTAAGATGCTTAATGTTGAGTTGATGTGATGCTTAATGTTGAGCCTTTGCCACCTCCCGTGGTTGTGCATGTGTGTACTGCTATGTATTCTTTATTCATGAGCATGTGAATCCATGCCAGACCCCATGCTGGAGAAGGAACAAGTTACTTACCTGTAACTGTTGTTCTCCAGCATGGGTCTGGCATGGATTCACATGCGAACCCTCCCGCCTACCCCTCTGCGGCTCTTCACTTGGTCATACTGCCACTTCACGTGCTTCCAAATCTGAAGATGGCTGCCAGAGGCGGTGCTTAGGTAGAGGGCAGTCATTGGCTGTGGTCAGTATGACGCAGAGACCACAGTGATTGGTTATTACTACGAAAGACAGATCAGAAACGAAACTGATACTGGTTTTTTCTTTACCGAGGATTCCCAGCCTGACGACGGGGAATATTCATGAGCATGTGAATCCATGCCAGACCCATGCTGGAGAACAACAGTTACAGGTAAGTAACTTGTTCCTTCTAGAAGATAAAGTAGTGTCCTGTTAGATGATGGACTGGGTACGTCTTTTCCGTCTAAGGGTGCATCAGGGGAGGAGTGAGAGGACTTCCAAGAACCAACTGTTGGGAGTTCTCCAGCATTGGGTCTGGCATGGATTCAAATGCTCATGAATATTCCCTGTCGTCAGGCTGGGAATCCTCAGTAAAGAAAAAATCGGTTACAGTTTTGTTTCTGAACTGTCTTTCTACTAATAACCAATCACTGGTCTCTGGGTCATACTGCCCCCAGCCAATGACTGCCCTCTTCCTAAGCCCCTCCTCTGGCAGCCATCTTCAGATTTTTACTGCACATTCAAGTGTTGGGAGTCCTTGTGCTTAGCTCTCGAGCTTTTACTGCGTTTTGCGTTTTTCCTAAGTGTTTACTCTTATTTTTTTGGTTAATTCGAGCCTCAAGCTCCACCAATTCGTCTTCCGATTAACGGGAACCCGTTTTGGAATTTTCTACGCCCTTCAAGGCCGATATTTCATCAAGTTTTCACTTCTTGGAGGATTCCGGAAGATCTTTGAGGCCTACCCCACGTGGACATGGCCCAGGACAAAGGAGACACGACGCCCGTTGGATCTAAGCTGTTTAGGATCTGCCCAGGATGTGGATTACAGAATGTCTTCAAGGAAAATGAGCACTCCCAGTGCCTCTACTGCCTTCGCGTCGACAAGTCGCACGTGGAGGAGGACTGTGCGTTCTGTAAGAACATGTCCGTCCGGACAATGAAGGACCGTCATACTCGGCTCACTAACTGGCTGGAGGGGAAGAGTCCAGCAGCAGGTGAGAAGAAGCCCGAGCTGTCTTCTAAGACCTTTGAGGGCGCTCTGGCAACGGGGGCCCAACAAAAGGCAAAGCACTGCGAGTCCGCGGGTACCGGGAGTGCCGTTGGTTCATGCTCCTCAGCTGCCAGGCAGGGCGCGATGTCACCGATGCCATCATCCACGAGCCAATGCTCTGGCTCGGTGAAAAGGAAGTCGGAGAACCCGGGCAAGCTTCGGGAGAAGCCCCGGTTGATCCTAACGGAGATAGCCAAGGGGGGGCGAGGCAGTGACCCTCTCCCTAAGGTGAAGGCTTCAGATGCGCCCAAGATGGTGAAGGCCGTGATTCACCCGGCCAAGACCTCGATTGAAGTTGTGGCAGCAGTTTCCCTGCCACCCCAGAGGGAAACATCTTTCCAGCCTATCGAGAAGACCCCCGTGAAACCCTGGGACGAGAAAGTGGGGGGGGGCACGGTAGCCCTAATGGACACAGATACCACCTCCGAGGATGAGCTGGCTGGCGTCAAAGCTATCCTGGACAAGAAGTTCGAGGATGTCAGGACCTACTGGAGGGATCCCGACGAGGCGGACATAGAGAGCAATGGTGGGGCTGACGAGGTGCCGCGGGCCGTGGAGGAATCAGAGGACCACGCGCCCCAGCCGTCGCTCCCATCACAGCCGATGTCTACTCCACAGGACAATTCAGGAGCAATCTTGATGGCTTTGCAGACCCTCTGTATGGAGATAAGGACAAGGTTGCCATTACCCCCAGCGGATAATCCAGCGGCGCCTGGACTGTCGGGGAGCCCAGAAGCGGAGGCGAGTCTATCCTCCCCCTCCCTTCCAGCCTTCACCCCCATCCCCTCCTCCGAGGGATGAGACTGGGACGGAGAGGGCGACGACAGGGACGGATGGTGACGACGGGACAGATTTACCATCACCCCTGCCCGGGCTTCCCCTCCCGACGAAATTGGCTCCTTTCACGCCATGATCGCCAGAGCATCAGAGCTTTTCCAACTATGCCCCAAAGCGCAGAAGAAAGAAGGGTTCCTCTACCAACGCCTGGAGGCCAAGAGGAAGACCGTCCTCTCAGTCCCGTTACTGGACGACATCTGGGACAAAGGACTTTGCCTTCTGAAGAACCTGTCCACGGCCCCTGCGAAGAGGGACCGGTACGAGAAGAAGTACCTGGTTCCGGACTCTGCTCCTACGTGCCTCAGGGCACAGCCATCCCAGGATTCGGTGGTCTCTGCGGCAGCCAAGAAGAAATCGGCAGGGGCGATGGCATCAACTTCCACTTCCCCACCGGGCGCAGAGGGTAAGAAACTGGATGCCATGGGATGACGGGTCATCTCGTCAGCAGCAACGACCATCAAGGTAGCCAACGCCCTTGCGATAGTGGTGCGCTACGACAGGGAGCTGTGGTTTAAGATCGCTCCCCTCCTGGACTTCCTCCCAGACAAGAGGGCGGAAGCCCTTGAAATCCTGCAGGAAGGTGAGGTTGCGTCGGACCACGCCATCACGGTGGCCACGGACATCGCCGACACTGGCTTTTGCCAGATGGGCAACGGCGTTTGCCTTCGCCGGCGCAGTAGGCTCAGGGCCACCGATTTCCGTCAGGACATGCAGACCAGGGTACTGGACATGCCTTTCGACAGGAACAACCTGTTCGGCAAGGCAGTGGACGAGTCACTGCAGGCCATCAAGGTGGACACCGAGATGGCCCGGGCCTTGGGTTCTCTGGAGGCAAGTCTCAAGGTGCCTCCAAAGATTTGGCGGCAGTTCCTCCTCGTACCGCCAGGCAGCCCGCTCCTCGTCGCAGGAAGCCTACAAAGGCCGCAACAAGACAGGAGGACACCGTCATCGTCGCCAAGGAGGCCAAGGTGGCAAGGCCTCAGCAAAACCAGACTGAACCGGCTGTGACGTCGGGCCCCCACCCGAGCACCCTGGTGGGAGGCCGGCTGGCGAATTTCGCCAGCGTGTGGGAGTCCATCTCCACCGACTGTTGGGTGCTAGATGCCCTGTCCCACGGGCACACTCTGGAGTTCCAAAGAAAGTGTCCCCGTTTCCCACGTGTGGCCAGGAAAGAAAACCATGTGCCACAGCTGCTTCTGGAGGTACGAGCAATGCTAAAAAAGGGTGCGATAGAACTCATCCCAAAGAGGCTCCGGGGCTCAGGAGTATACTCGCTGTACTTCCTCGTCCGAAAGAAGACTGGTGGCTGGCGGCCCATCCTAGACCTTCGCCGCCTGAACAAATGCATGAAGTTCCGGATGGTCACCCTTTAGCACGTGCTGGGACAATTGGAGGAAGGCGACTTCCTGTCATCGGTGGTCTTGGAGGATGCCTACTTCCACATCCCCATACACAAGGGACATCGAAAGTTCCTACGGTTCGTGGTCCAAGGGCGGCACTACCAGTTCAAGGCCCTGCCCTTCGGGTTGAAGTCGGCGCCAAGGGTCTTCACCAAGTGCCTGGCACCAGTGGCGGCGCGGCTGCGCCTGCAGGGGATCCACGTATACCCCTACTTGGACAATTGGCTCATCCGAGCAAAGTCAAGAGAACTCGTCGTCGATCACACAGTGAAGACTGTCCGCCTGCTCACGGAACTGGGATTCTCAATCAACTTCGCAAAGTCCCACTTGGTACCGTCGTAGGATGCCCTGTTCCTGGGAGCCAGACTCGACACAGTGGCACGGTTGGCTTCACTGTCGGACGAAAGCCGTCCTGGGCAAGGTACAATGGCTGTTGACCATGGAAGTGGTCTGGGTAATGTCCATCAAGTCCCTGCTCAGCATGATGTCATCGTGCATCTACCTTGTGCTTTTGTGCAGGTTGCGGATGCGGCCACTGCAGGGGTTCCTCGACGACCATTGGATGCAAGCGGCGGGCAGCTTCGAAGACAAGATCTCAACAAGACTTTCCGCCAAGCGATCCGGTGGTGGGGCACCGACGCGCATTTAGCAGCGGGCATGGACTTCCAGACACCAGCACATCAGGAGACCGTGACGATGGACGCCTCCTTGGAGGGATGGGGAGCACACACCGGAGATCTCTGTGCAAGAGGCCTTTGGCTCCCGGAGTAGAGGTCACTGCACATCAACGTACTGGAGCTCCGAGCCGTGTTCTGGGCCCTCAGGTCTTTCCTCCCGTCCCTCAAGGGCAAGGTGGTGAGTGTTAGGCAGAATCCTGTGCAGTGCCCTTAGGGACCACTACACACAATTAAGACTACAAGTGGTAATACAAGTTCACCTTTGGTACAAGCCTGTACTACTATGTTAAAGTGGTAGCAGTAGCGGAGCAGCCAGGCTTATCTCAAGAGTAAATGAGCAGTAGTAGAGATTACACAAAGCGACTACAATTACTGTGACTTGGGTTTCCTAGGATACCCTGTGTAGGGGGTGACTACACCCCTCCTCACATTCAGCCCACCTAGACACCCAGGCGCCCAGAGGAGGGCTTCTTGGCAAAAGCCCGACAAAAGACTGTGAACAAAGAAGGCAAACCTGGTTTGCCGTGCAAAGTAAATCACAAGAAGGACTTTAACAAAAAGAAATGGAGACTAAACCAAACAGGAGGCAAAAGAAAGAGTATTTGGTCAAGCAGGTTTATGTTCGAGGCTAATAAAATAGCCTAAAACAATACCACGTTTATATAGTATAAACGCGAAAGAAAGGTTAGGGTAGATACCACTGCCACCAGCCAAGTTTTAATGTTATAAGAGCAAAACAACGCTCAGAGAAGCACAGACAACAAGAGGTAGGATTTAACCCTTTCCAGTGCTCCATGTAAGATGGGTTGTACTGGGTCTGTAGTTAAAAGTGACTATGTAAAGTTAATGGCAACCTTACCTGTTTCTGGGGACAGTAGTCAGCCCCAGAAAAAGGAGTCATTGGGAAGTCTTAGAGACAACCCTGTGTTACTGCACTGAAGGTGCTGTGTAACACACACAACAAGTTGGCCTCATGGAGTGGTGTGCTGCACAGTCCAAGTTCACACCACAAGTAGAAAGGCACATGACAAAACACGTAAGAGTGGGGAAAAAGAGGCACACTCTTACCAAGTGGAAAAAATAAACTCCAGAAATCTAGCAAAGCTGCTGGGGGACTCACTAGGTGTGGGAAATTAGCCATAGAATGAGAATTCTCCCTAACAGTGAGGGTCTTCGCTGACAACACCACCACAATGTTCTACATCCGAAGCAGGGGGGGTGCCAGATCCCCAGCCCTATCTAAGGAAGCACAGGATCTGTGGCACTGTGCCGTTGCCCAGGGGATGTTCTTCGTACACTTCCATCTGGCAGGAATAAAGAACACCATCGCCGACTCACTCGGCAGGGAGCTGCGCTCTTGCCACGAGTGGGAGCTTTGGCAGGATCAAGTGGATCTCCTATTCCGACGATGGGGCAATCCCCAGATCGATCTATTTGCGACGGCGATGAACACCAAGTGCCGGAGGTTCGCCAGCAGGTTTCCCCAGCTGGGGAGCTTGGGCGACGCATTCTCGTTCCCCTGGGACGGCCTGTTCCTGTATGCGTTCCCACCGTTGCCTTTGTGACTCATCAGTCAACTGAGATGGTCTCGGTGCAGGATGATCCTCGTTGCACCAGCGTGGCCGAGGCAGATTTGCTTCCTGGACCTTCTGGATATGTCAGCGTCCCCTCCAGTCAAAATGCCGATGGACGCGGATCTTCTCGCCAGGGAAGGAGGCGCCATCCTCCATCACGACCCAGGATCGCTGAACCTGCAGGTTTGGCTCCTGCAGCACTAGAGTTTGGAGGGTACGAAATCCCGGCGGACTGCAAGGAGGTGCTTGCAAAGACCAGGGCATCCTCGACTCTTAAGTGCTATGGACACAAATGGAAGAGGTTCTCTGTCTGGTGCCGTGCACAGAAGATCCACCCTCTACGGATTACGGCCCCTCAAGTACTGCCGTACTTGCTGTCGCTGGCCAAGGCAGGGCTGGCTCATGCCTCCATCAAAATCCATCTGGCGGTGATCTCCCGCTACACCAGAACTCCAGGGCGGTCGTCGCTGTGGTCTCATCGCCTGGTAAAGGAGTTCATGAAAGGACTGTTCCACTCATTCCCGCCGGTGAAGGCTCCGGCCCGGCGTGGGAGCTCAATGTGGTGCTGACCAGGCTCATGGGTCCGCCATTCGAGCCTCTGCACTCGGCACCGTTGAAGTTCCTATCGTGGAAGACAGCGTTTCTTGTTGCCATCACCTCCGCACGACGAGTGGGAAAGATCCAGGCCCTCTACTGTAAACCTCCATATCTGACATTCCATGAGACGAGGGTAGTGCTGAGGACGCACCCCTCCTTCATGCCCAAGGTGCCGTCGGACTTTCATCTCAATGAGCCCTTGGTGTTACCTGTTTTCTTCCCGTCGCCTTTGTCGCCAGCTGAGAGGACTTTGCACTCGCTGGATGTGGCTAGAGCGCTGAAGTTCTACGTGGACCGCACGAAGAGTTTTCGGAAGACATCACAGCTGTTTGTGAACTTTGGCCCTGTGAACCAAGGGAAGGCCCTCTCGAAGGCTTCTATTTCCAGATGGCTCTCCAGCTGCATCATGCACTGTCACCAGTTGGCAAGCCGACCGTTGCCCGGCCGTCTGAGAGCCCATTCAATCAGAGCGATCGCTGCTACTACGGCGTTCCTGTCTGGTGTGCCCCTGCTGGACATCTGCAGGGCTGCTAAGTGGAGGTCGACACATACTTTCACGAGATTCTACTGCATCGACCGGGATTCCAGGGAGGAGTCCAGAGTCGGCCATGCAGTGCTGCGCAACCTGTTCGCTTGAAGGTGAGCTTGGTGAGAAGGTAAGAGATGCTTAATGTTGAGTTTTTTTAAATGCTTAATCTTGAGCCTTGCCACCTCCCGTGGTTTTGCATGTGTGTACTGCTATGTATTCTTGTATTTATGAGCATGTGAATCCATGCCAGACCCCATGTTGGAGAAGGAACAAGTTACTTACCTGTAACTGTTGTTCTCCAGCATAGTTCTGACATGGATTCACATGCGAACCCTCCCTCCAACCCCTCTGTGGCTCCTCTCTTGGTCCTACTGCCACTTTACGTGCTACCAAATCTGAAGATGGCTGCCAGAGTAGGGGCTTAGCTAGAGGGCAGTCATTGGCTGGGGGTGAGGATGACCCACTGAGCAGTGATTTGTTATTAGTAGAAAGACAGTTCAGAAACGAAACTGAAATTGATTTTTTCTTTACTGAGGATTCCCAGCCTAACGACGCGGAATATTCATGAGCATGTGAATCCATGCCAGACCCATGCTGGAGAACAACAGTTACAGGTAAGTAACTTGTTCCTTATTTAATTTGTGTTTTATTACGTGCCTAATACTGTACCTGAGTTCAGTTTCTAGGCGCGTATTCAGGATTCAAACCTCTGTTGCTCTGCGTGGTCTTGCATCCAAGACCAGCGTGTTGCCCTGTGCTATGCTCCATTCCTGATAATCAGCTTCCAATGCCTAAACAAGTCCGATAGGCTGTGGACATTTCCAGCAGGGATTCTAAAAGATAAGATCCTGACGGGGGAATTAAGGGACAAAATGCCATGAATTATACACCCGATATGGCAGGGGCAATGGTCAGGGGGACGAATTCAAGGCAGTTCTGCAGGGGCACCTCATTGCGTTGACGGCGGCAAAGGCTAAGGCTAAGCAGTTGCGTCAACTGGAGTCAGACGTAGAAACCAAATTGAAAGGGATAATGATGCGCATGTCGCGAGATCAGAGTAGTTCACTAAAGCCGGAGCTTAGAAGTGAGAGAGGGCAATTGGAAATGTTTTATATACGAAGTGTGAGATACCTAAAGGTGTCTCCCTGACTAGTCCCTGGGGATCTGTCATCCAGGTGGCCAGGACACGGCCATCGCTATTGGATCCAGTTCCTAGGGGTGAACCAGTGAGGATCGATCACCTGGATGGGGGGTCCTCGGGAGTGGAAGTGTGACACCGATGGGAGAGACACGGTATCCCCCATCTTGTAACACCTTTTCCCAATCCTACCACGTAGGATACTCAAACACTCTGTCTCCCCTCTCCCCCGTCCCCTTTTCCGACACAAACACTTTCACACACCACGAAAGACGGACGGACGGACAAAGACCATGGTCGTTTACTTGACATGTCCCAACACAAGGGTCAGGGAAAGTCAGGCAATTGAACAGAATAACACACATCTGATGGCCCTTTCCCTCAGGGATAAAAGGAGGGACATGAGGGCACACTACGAGCAAGGCACATCGTATGAGGACAGAGCTATCCAAGCACGGCAGTTCAAAAGGAGGAGAAAGGTGGCAACAACCGAAAGGGTGACAAGGGGAGAAGCAACCTTGCTCTTTCTGACCCAGGCCAGCAAATCCTCCGTGGAAGGAATTGTAAGACTGCGAACAATAGCCGGCATGTGTTGCAGCAGATGCAAGCGGCACACAGAGCCCTCCTCCGCTGACAATCAAGCCAGGGAGAGACGCTTGCTACTGTGGTACCGCCCTTGACTCCAGAGACAAGAAAAGCCAAGTGGTTCATCACAGCCGGGGAGCCGAGGGGAGAACCGATAAAAAACCGAACTGTGATGAATGAAAGTTGCAAAATGGCAAAATAAGTGAAGTTCAAAGAACTATTAACATTAATGGAAAACCAGCTGCAGAGGGGTCAGGCACCACGTGGGTGCTTATTCAGGAGACTCTGGTTGATCCCACGTTTATTAAAACTACCAATACCAAAAGGCCCTAAGAGAGCCGCAATGAAAAGGCCAAAGTGGTCATACATGGGTCTAGCTAAATCCCCTGTACAGTCGAACGTCTTTAATTGACAAACCAGTGAAAACCCCAGGGGAAGTGAATCCCGCATCATAAGAAAGAGGCGAAGCCTAAAGTCCCAATGAACAGTGTGTTGACAAAGCTGAACCCGACAGATCGATGTCCTCAGTGAACTGTTTAAACAAACATTGAGATTTGTGAATGCAATAAGTGGAATTGATTTGAAAAGACGTACTGAACCCAATGAAGGGAGGCTGACATTCGAGAGGGATCTGAGCCCGCAAGAGGAGGATCCAGGGGTGAAAAGGCATCACCCAACATACAAGCAGAAAGGAACTTTTGTTTATTATTTTTGGAACACATCAGGTCCTCGGAGGCAAGAGACTTAACCACCGACGGTCCTGATACCTGAGAGCCGAACTGTTGTCTCGTGCTGGGAAAGCTCAAGTGTGTGCTGTGCTCCGTAGTCCAGCCTTGTCTTGTGCTCAAAACGTGGGGAAGGGAGACCTCAACTACTGCATCCTGATCGATTGTTTATGAATACTTCCTTCTTTCCCGTGAATCCTATCCCTCACCCTTTTGTATTTACTTGTAAGGACTGGGAATCGTTTTTTCTTAGTATATGCCTTTTTATTTGACAAGACACCACTAGGACTGCCTTATTATTATTTGATGGTTGTAGCTTGCTCCCATCTTAGATTTAGGCTTAAATTGGGCCTTTTTCCAACCCGCATAAACAATTTAATAGACACCCTTGAACTGTGATCACTTGTATCGGTCTTTACTGTTGCCACCATGAGTTCCTCACAGAGGAGAGCAGAAAAGGCCCTCCTACTTGTGAAACAAAACCTTTATGTTAAAGCGAATAAGGCGGTTCTTTGTATTCTATGCTGACCTCTATAAATCAGAGGCCCCTGACTGGGACAACAACAAACTTACCTACAATTGCTGCGCCTCAATAAAATAATGCTGCAAAACCAGGGAACTATTAGAGTCAGAAAAATCTGAGGAGGAGGAGGAGGTGGTGAACCAGGCAATTAAATCGCTACCACTTAACAAGGCTCTGAGCCGCGATGGGTATACAGCAATATTTTATAAGTCCTTCAGGGCCACACTAACACCTAAATTAACTGTCCTATTTAATGAGTTGGGAACACAAGGAAGAATATCCCCCACAATGTAAGAGGCTAAAATGGTGGTATTCACAAAACCTAACCAAGAACCCACACAATGCCTGTCATACCGACCGATCGGGCTGATAAACTTGGACGCAGAACCCTACGCTAAGGTGGATGCCATACTCCCAGATTTGATGAAGCTGGAACAATCTGGATTTATGAAAAATAGGCAGAAATGCAACATCAGACGGGTCTGCCACCTGATTGAAAGGATTTCTAAGAACGGTCCCCCACCATTCTGCTTGCGCTTGATGCTGAGAAAACGTTTGACCGAGTGGAATGGTCTTTCCTGTTCCAAACAATGGAATCCATTGGCTTTGGTAGCATTTACATCTGTATGGTCCAAGCAAACTGTTACCCCAACTACGTGGCACGTCCGAATATGCTATGCTTGAAAAGCAATTGACTTACTTGGGAATTCAGTTACCCGACTCCATAGCATCACTTTATAAAGCAAACTATGTCGTCTTCTTGAGAAAATAAAGCACCTGCTGAACAAATGGTGTCCTCTGGCTATTTCCAGGCTAGGTGGGATCCACACAAAAAGATTGCTATTCTCACAAAAATCCTATACTTTTTCCCAGCACTGCCGATCAAAATTCCCCAATCCTGTTTTACGCCCTAGATAATTCTTTCTCAACTTTTATATGGAGAAAGCAGAAACCTAGAATAGCCAGGAGAGTGATGGTAACCTTTCATAGCAAAGGGGGCTTAGCCCTTCCTTACTTCCGTATATAGTATGTGTGCAAAAGTTTGTTCTTGATTGAATATAAACTAAAAGCATTAATAAAAAAATATATATATATTTCTGAGGCTTGTGGAATCTGCTTAGATCACATGCTGTGCATAGGCCGACATCTAGTGGAAGCTGCGGAGTATTAGTTTGTTTTTCGAAACTCAAAAATGGGCGTCGACACAGGGCGTGCCAGTAATACTATCCCTAGTGTGACGTCCACTGTACCCAAGATCCCTCACGCGTCTAGGATCCTCAGATTGTTTTTTTCCGCCATACTGGTCGGAAGCATTTTGCGGAGTCCCCTGGCCTTAGCCATACTTTTGCTAAAAATGTAAACAATTAATCTATTCACATCCTTCCCCACCCCAACGTCGAACTTCGACACTCGACGCCGGCTGGAGAAGAAATCGACCGTCGGCTGCTGCACGACAGATTTGGGCCTCGGAAGGCCGCTGGCCTCGGCCCGGGCCTTGGAAGGCCTCTGGCCTCGGCCCTGCAAGTAGGGAGAGTGGGGGGTGGTACATACTCTACACTCTTGGTATATAGGTACACCTTATACATTTCCTACACTTAACTGCCCGCTGCCTCAAGGTGCGTATGGAGGGTACCCATTTTCAATTCTGCCCCAAGTGCAATCGCAAATACCCTTGGGTCGACAGGCACGCCACGTGCAATCTCTGCTTGCCGAGGGACCACCCCGAAGCGAACTGCAGAGCGTGTAGTAGGTTTAAACCTAAGACACTTAAGGACCGTTCGACGAAGCGTTGGGCCCACCACGCCAGGCAGGTGGCCATGGCAGCGGAGGGCGCCTTCAGCGATGGCAGCGACGCCGTACTTTCGGACGGCGAGGGCATTACAGCGTCGAAAGACAGCCGAGCGCAGGTCCCCGACCTCGGAAGGTCGTCCGGCAGGGCGGCTATGGGGAAGACCCCCGGTGACACAAGCGCTTCACATACTACACACACTAAACACACTAAGTCCAACCGAGACTCGACGACGTCGAGTTCTCGGAAAGAGGCACAAACAGAACGGTCCGATTCGGTGTCCTCTGGGCGCTCTCGATCAAGATCGCCGCATGACTCCAGGCAATCATCCACTCTTGCCAAGAGTGCCTCGCTCCCTAGGCTAACAGAAGTTCGATCGTCGGAAGACTAAGACGACTTCCACCCCCAGGCCGCGCTCCAGGAGTCGGAGCCTGTAGTTAAAGCCAGCGAGGCCCCACGCTCGAAGGACAGGGACACCACTCCCGATCCTCGACGCCAGGCGTCGAAAAACTCCGGAGCCACTAAGGGACAGGGAAACCATTTTTCAACGCACGGGGAGGGGGGAAAACAGCAGAAGAAACTACCTGTGCATTCTTCCACACCTGTGAAACACTCCACTCCCCCTAAGCAGACAGATAAAACCAGGTCTGCTGATAGGTCTACAACCAGCAAGGCTACTCAAGATAAATCCCATTGACTTGCTGATAGAGTCATTCCCAGTTCCAAAAAATGGTCCAGTGAAGACATAGATAGGGTCATGTCAAGAAAGTCTTCTATGGCTGATTTTCATGATAAAAATCCAGAACATTTCCTCTCGTATGATCCACAAGGGGCCACACCCTCAGGCTCTACTGATCCTATCCCCCCGAGTAAAAAGCCCCGGTTTGAAACTGATGAGGTCAGAACCCTTCGAGGTACAACCTTACGCAAGACCATACTCACGGTATCAAGGAGAGGCTTCCTTTGGTGAGGACCAAGAATTTGGTATGATAGAAGAGAAAACCGGGACGGGCTACTATGGGGATGATGAGGACAAGGAAGAAGAAGAGGATGACCCGGAAACATACAGAGTAAATTCCCCGGTAGAGAACGAAGCCCCGGTTACCGACTCCCCGGTCGATAACCAACCCCTCCTAAATGAGGTTCTCGCTCGCGCAGCAGAACATTTCCACATTGACACCCACGGTGTCCAGGAGGAAAGGGACTTCGCAGAAGAGTTAGTGGGAGAAAGGAGGCCTGTTGCCCAGACCATCCCTATCCTTAAGTCCATTCAGCGGAGAATAGATCCGTCCCTGCTGAACCTGAACCTCACCAGAGCAGTCAATCCCAGGGTTGAAAAACTTTTCAGGGCGGCCCAGTCTGACCCTCTCTATATAAGAGGACATCTGAAGCCAGACTCCCTAGTTGTCACCAACACTCGTAAGAGGGCTGGAACACCCTTGTCATCGTCCGAAGCTCCTCCCGACAAGGAGAGCAAAAAACTATACGGTTTCGGCAGGAAAGTAGCCTCAACGTCCGCCTATCAAGCAAGGATTGCTAACTCCACCACCATGTTGGCCAGCTACAACTGCCATCACTGGGAAGAAGTCGCGGCACTCATAGCCTCTGCTCCTGAACCTTTAAAGGGCTAGTTAGCTCGGATTTCCGCAGAGGGTAGAGACGTGTCTGGTTGCATTTTGAAAGCAACCTTCGACGCTGCGGACAACGCAGGCAGATTGATAGCGGAGGGCACTGTTATCAAAAGACATGCGTGGTTACGGCAGTCTGGTTTTAAGGCAGAAACCCAGGCATCATTGTTGGACAAACCGGTGGAAACCGATCTGTTGTTTGGTAAGGCGGTCGAAGACGCACTGAAAAATGCCAAGGACGAATACGAAACACTCAAGTCCCTTGGCCAGTTAACCAATAAACCCCCTAACTACAGAGGGAATAGTAATTTTCGTCGCCCACGCAGCCAAAATTCCCAGAGAGGATCTAACTATTCACAGGGGCAGGGTATACAGTGGAACAACAACCAACAGTCTACCCAGGGCTACGGCAGGGGTAATAGGAGAGGTCGTGGTAAAGGCAGAGGCAGCCCCAGCAAGGGAGGCGGCACGCCTCCACCAAAGCAGTGACGCTCATTTCAGGGTCCCTTCTCACGCAACCCCAGTAGGGGGACGCATTTCCAACTTCACCCAGGCTTGGGAAGGTATCACATCAGACAGGTGGGTGCTGTCAACAGTATCCACAGGATATTGTATAGAGCTACTGCAGCGTCCCCAGAACCATCCTCCACGACAAAGAGTACACTCCTTAGAACATCAGAAGATTCTCCTCGAGGAGATCGCCATTCTGCTACAAAAGGACGCGATAGAACTCGTCCCGGGACACCAGGTAAACAAGGGTATTTATTCAACTTACTTCCTTGTGCCAAAGAAAGATTTGACAATGCGCCCAGTATTGGACTTACGGCCTGCCAACAAGTATGTCAAGCCCCAAAAATTTCGGATGACCACGCTACAAGAGGTAATCCCCCTCCTAAAAAAGGGGGATTACATGGCAACTTTGGATATGAAAGATGCTTATTTTCATATTTCCATGTTCCCAGCGCACAGAAAGTACTTGCGCTTCAAGGTGGACAGTCGACACTACCAATTCAAGGTACTGCCCTTCGGGATAGCTTCAGCACCAAGGGTATTCACCAAGGTACTGGCGGTGGCGGCTGCACACCTACGCAGGGAGGCAATCTCGGTGTACCCTTATCTGGACGACTGGCTCATAACTGGGGAAACCCCAGGAATTTGCAGGACAAACATTCAAAGGACTATCGACCTCCTCCACGAGTTAGGCTTCTCAATCAACGAGAAGAAGTCAAGCCTGGTGGCCAAGCACCTCAAAACAATTCCTAGGAGCAATCCTAGATACCCAAGAGGGGTTGACCTTTCCTTCAGAAGAAAGAATTGGGACTATATGACTGCAAATTCCGCATTAACAGTCAGGTCAACAAATAACGGTACGCAAAGCAATGCGGTTACTGGGCATGATGGCGTAATGCATTTACCTGGTCCCCCATGCGCGCCTACGTCCCATGCAGGAATGGTTGGCGAAACAGTGGTCTCAGGCAAGTGGTCAGTGGGACGATCTAGTGGTCGTTTCGCCAACACTGGTACAAAGCCTTCACTGGTGGACAAGAGAGAATCTCGCACAGGGGAAACCCTTTTACGATCCCGAAGTACAGGCAGTAGTCACTACAGATGCATGTCTGACGGGGTGGGGAGCTCACCATCTCCACCACACAGCTCAGGGTCTCTGGTCTCACTCAGTGGCCAAGAACCACATCAACCTGCTAGAGCTTCTGGCAGTATTCAGAGCGCTTCAGGCGTTCGAGCCCCACCTACTAAACCTGTCAGTGCAAATCCGGACAGACAGCACAACAGCCATGTTCTACCTGAACAAGCAAGGAGGGACTCGCTCGCCAAATCTGTCCAAGCTTGCCCAGAAAATCTGGATATGGGCACTCAGACGGAACATCTTCCTGTCATCACAACATGTTCCAGGGGAGCTCAATTCCCTAGCGGATGCTCTGAGCAGAGACTCCCTCCCAGAGGAACACGAATGGGTTCTACACAGAGAGGTCGTAGAAGATATCTTCTCTCAGTAGGGTTTCCCCACTATAGACTTATTTGCCACAAGCGAAAACAGACAATGCCCAGGATTTGCATCCAGGTTCCCCCAACCAGACTCCCAGGGCAACGCCCTGTGGATGAACTGGTCAGGGATGTTTGCGTACGCTTTTCCACCAACTCCTCATCAGGAAAGTGGTGAACAAGATGAACAGGGAATCGATGATGCTCGTCCTAGTTGCTCCCATGTGGGCAAGACGACCGTGGTTCCCACACCTACGAAGGATGGCGGTGTGCGAGCCCATCAAACTTCCAGCCTGGTACAACCTACTGTCCCAGCACCAAGGTCAAACAGTGCACCAGCAACCCAACTCAATGAACCTGGCAGCATGGCTCCTGAGGTCATAGAGTTTGGACATCTCAATTTGCCACAGAGGTGTATGGACATCCTAAAGGAATCTAGGAAACCAAACAAAAGGCACTGTTACTTTGACAAGTGGAAGAGGCTCGTTATCTGGTGCCAGAGTAGACAAATCAACCCGGTTGATTGCACTCCTTCCACTATTGTTACATACATGCTCCACCTGCTAGATGCAGGATTGGTTTTTAACTCACTGAAAGTACACCTGGCAGCCCTGTCGGCTTACACCACTTCCCATAGCAAGGTTTTGTGGTGGAAAGTACCAGTAGTTAAAGCCTTCATGGAAGGAGTAAAGAGACTTCACCCTCCTATTTCAAACCCACCACCAGGGTGGGACCTTAATGTGGTGCTAGCCAAGCTCATGGGCCCCCCTTTCGAACCCATGCATAAAAGCAGTCTCAAACACCTGACTTATAAAACGGCCTTCTTAGTAGCTATTACTTCTATAAGAAGGGTCAGTGAAATTCAGGCTCTGTCAGTGCAGGATCCCTTCTTTACTGTCCATAAAGACAAACAGGTTTTATGCACACAGCCTAGGTTCTCACCTAAATTTATATCAAAATTCCATGTAAACCAGTCCATCGAGCTTCTGGCTTTCTTCCAGGACCCGCAAAGCTCGGCTGAGGTGAAACTACACACCCTAGATGTGCGTAGGGCGGTCCTCTACTATGTAAATAAAACCAGACCGCTAAGAAAAACAGATCAACTGTTTGTCTCCGTAGCTACAGGCAGAGAGGGGGATCGCGTCTCTAAAGGTGCCATCTCGAAGTGGATTATTAACTGTATCCAGCTGTGTTACTCACTCTCTGAAAGAACTCTTCCTTTCACGCCAAGAGCCCACTCTACTAGAGGCATTGGGGCCACTCTGGCTTTCATTGCAAATATACCCCTTGACACCATTTGCAAAGCAGCTACTTGGAGCTCTATTCACACTTTTACTCAGCATTACTGCATTGACACCCATTCCAAGGCAGATACACAAGTGGGACAAGCGGTTCTAAGACACTTATTTGCTCATGATCCTTCTGACATCCCACCTCCTTCTTCAGGTACTGCTCGCTAATCTATGCACAGCATGTGATCTAAGCAGATTCCACAAGCCTCAGAAGGGATACATTACTCACCGTAATCGTATTTCTGATGCTTGTATCTGCTTAGATTCACATGTGACCCACCCTTCCTCCCCTCTGAGAGAAGGCGCATGATTACTTGTAGTCTTACCTTTCTGTCTATCTGCTTGGATTATCTGTACTCACGCTACTCCTCATGCTACCTCATGTCAGAAAAAATACAATCTGAGGATCCTAGACGCGTGAGGGATCTTGGGTACAGTGGACGTCACACTAGGGATAGTATTACTGGCACGCCCTGTGTCGACGCCCATTTTCGAGTTTCGAAAAACAAACTGTAATACTCCGCAGCTTCCACTAGATGTTGGCCTATGCACAGCATGTGAATCTAAGCAGATACAAGCATCAGAAATACGATTACGGTGAGTAATGTATCCCATACTATGTGGCCAACTTAGAATCATACAAGACTGGCTAATGGGCAATCAGGATAAAGTATGGTGGAGGATGGAAAGGTTGGTAGTGGCCAAACCCCAAACCTCTAGACAAAGTATTATGGTTACCACACTCAGACCCACCAGAGAATATGCAGAAGAGCGCGATGACGGCTCTAGATATCTAGGATGAGCAGATTAAACGGAGAGGGATTACGTCTTTTTCCTCCTCGTTTATCCCAATTTTCCGAACCGTCAATTTACCCCAGGCACAGAATGGGGAGGGTACAAACAGTGGTTGGGGAATAATTGCAAGCGACTGTGGGACATGACCCAGGGCTGGGAAATTAGAAGGTTTGACCAGTGCAAATTAAACTTTGTGTTACTAGAAATTGCAAGGTTCAGCGATCAGCAATTTAGACACAGGACGGGTTGGTCAATCCTGCAGTGAAAGCCGCCGCTACGAGACCCCTCACCCCTTTTGAAAAATATATCATTACTAACTTGGGGAACAGGAACCTGATTTCTGCACTCTATAAACTGCTGGTGGATGCCCCCGGTCCCCCAAACTGTTGGTACATGAACCAAAGGGGAAATGTGCTAGGGGGCCAGATACAGATAGAGCAATGGGAGCGCTTATGGGTAGATATCTCTAAACTAACAAGGGCGATTCATATACGGCTAAAGGTGATGTTCCTATGGAACTACACGCCAGAAAGGAGGCACAGATTCTACCCAAACATGTTCTTGTTATGTTGGAGGGAGTGCGGTAGAGTTAGGGCACTGGGGACAGGTCTGGTGGTCATGTCCCAAGCTTTGACATTTTTGTGCGGATGTGAATGGGGGACTGGAAGAAGTGTTTTGCACTCAGATGGGCAGGAATATGGAGCAGGACATACTGGGGCCTAAAGGCCCGGAACATAAAGGCATGACTAGATGTCAAAGGAAAGCATACACTATTTTTTTGTCGGCGTTGCTGGTAGCACCCCCAGAAATGGAAACAGTCAGACCCACCAGATGAGCAAGACTGGATAACCAAGGTATGGAACTTTGTGTCCGTGGTATGGTTAACTTACTCCCTCCAAGGGGAGCAGGCTTGTTTCAGCATTGAGTGAGCATCAGTTCTGTCATTCTTGCATAATGACTTTAGAGAGTCCATGAGCCCTCGAAGTCTGCAACCATTGGGCATATCATAGGCCAAGTTGAGTTAGCTATTGAATAGAAGAGCACAGTTTGGATCCGGGGAAGGGGGGGCGAAGGGGAAGGACGAGGGACATAGGGGGGAGAGATGGAGGGATGAGGGAGGATGTTGGTTCTTGTGTTATACCAACAAATTCAATAACAATATATTTTTTGGCTTCAAGTCTGAGGAGAGTCTAGTCTGCTCAAGTCTCCTTGTGTTTTCTTGGTGAGAGTAGCTACAGTTACGTGCTACGGTGGATTTGTGCCTTTGAACATTGTTTTGGAACACTGTAGCTTTCAGCAGAAAGGGCCTCCTTCAGAAGCTGATTCCTGGCGCGTAGCGCCACAAGTGAGTCTGAGAAGAGTCCAGTCTGCTCCAGTCCCCTTGTGCTTTCTTGGTGAGAGGAGCTGCAGCTACGTGCTACGGTGGATTTGTGTCTTTGAACATTGTTTTGCAACACTGTAGCTTTAAGCAAAAAGGACCTACTTCATAAGATGAATCCCGTCGCATAGCGCTGCGAGTGAGTCGGGGGAGAGTCCCGTCTGCTCCAGTCCGCTCAAGTACGTGAAGTACGAGCGTTAATGGATATGGCTGGGGCTAGTGGTTTATTGACCCACCAAAAGCTATTGCTTAATCGAAGGCAGCAGGGACCTGACCAATGTCAAGATTCCCAAGCAGAGGTGAGCAATTTAAAAGATACATCTCACGTTGAAAATGGTGTGGTGTCTTTGCTGTTCCTTTGCTTTCTAGTCTATCAGCTACGTGCCTCACTGACACAAACCTTGCTTCAGTACTAACTCTTGTACCTGTCTCCAGTTCCTCCACACAACAAAACGCGCAACATGGAAAATCTCTGTGCGTGGTCGATGCAGTAAAAGAAACTCTGCGAATTCAGTCGTGGACGTGGATTCTGGAATGTTTCAATCACCTTTCGATGTGACCGATGCCGAGTTACTGGAACTACGCATTCCAAATCTACAGAATGAACATACTGACAAAAGAAATAAATTGCAAGAAAAAAAGATGCATACCGCTCGGTCTATTGAAAACTCGAATTGTGGTAAACAAACAGCTTTTCCTTTCTCTTTAATTTTGCAAACTTTGGATCAAGACATGACGGCGACCAATGAAGTTAGTGGTTTGAAAGCACTATTGCGAGACACGTCTGAGAAAGTTTCAAGTGTTCCTCCTACTCGCATCATGCTAGTCTCGAGCAAATTAAACGCAAGACTCAGCTGCATACAAACACTGGCCGCACCCTTGCATTCTGGTGACTCTGCTCGACTGACCAGGAATACGTTGTCGTCTGGCGAGACTGAGAACACTGACTTGCCTCAAACAGCGGCACTGATGCATTGTACATCTTCCTCGATGAGGCCGAATCCATCTGTTCCTCAAAATCACATAAATAACCCTCAATTCTGTCAAGATCCAGCAGCACGGGAAAACCGTCTAGCTGAATGCTTGAAAACGGACTTCTTAATGTTAAGAGATCGACTTAATGAAAGTAGCTCAAGTATGAATGGAAATACTCCGGTAAAACACATAGCGGGGAGATCCCCATTGGACACCCCCACCTCCTATAGCCACTATAACACACACACATGCTGAAATAACCACAGACAACTTTTGTAAGGTTCTTTGGAATATAGAAGGTCACAGGTTTATTTGGAGCAAACAATAAACTTGGGGCGGTCCCAGCCACATCTTACATACAGTCAGTTACTACCAGGAGAATACTGGTTACTACCAGTAGGACACTGTCCCATATATGCCACGGCACAAGCTGACAACGCTTCTGGTTACTACCAGGAGAACACCGGTTACTACCAGTAGGACACTTAGGGGCACTGATAAGGAGGTTGCTGGCCTAGAGCCCTAAGGGAAGTCAGTGCCCGTCGAAGGATTTGGCTCGAGCCCGGCCAACCTGAGCCGCTGCCGCCGAAGCTGCAGCGTGAACGTCCCTCATTGGCTAGGACCGTCCCGATACTCCGCCTGTAACAAAAAGAAGAAAATTAGGAACAATTCACACAACACAATTATCTTATCACTTTCTCCAGCATGGGGTCTGGCATGGATTCACATGCTCATGAATATTCCCCGTCGTCAGGCTGGGAATCCTCGGTAAAGAAAAAACCAGTATCAGTTTCGTTTCTGATCTGTCTTTCGTAGTAATAACCAATCACTGGTCTCTGCGTCATACTGACCACAGCCAATGACTGCCCTCTACCTAAGCACCGCCTCTGGCAGCCATCTTCAGATTTTTACCGCACGTTCATGTGTTGGGATCCTCGTGCTATTGCTCTCGAGCGTTAGTGCTTTTTTTCGCGCTTTTTCACAAAAAACTTCAATTCTTTCGGTCAAAAGAGCCTCAAGCTCCACCGATCCTACATCCGATCAACGGGGACCCGTGTCGGATTCGTCTGTGCCCCTCAAGGGTGAAGATTTCGTCGAGCTACACTTCGGAGGACTCCAGAAGCTTCTCAGGCCCGGTCTCGGAGATGGCCCAGGAGAAGGGAAGCTCGACGCCCGGAAAGCTGTTCAGGGTCTGCCCTGGATGCCAGCTGCAGAACGTCTTTAAGGAAGACGAACACTCTTTCTGCCTTTACTGCCTTCATGAGGACAAAACGCACGTGGAGAAGGATTGTGCGTTTTGCGGCAACATGTCGGAACGGACCATGAAGGACCGTCATCAACGTCTCGCCAACTGGCTGGAGGGTAAGAGCCCGTCTGGCGAGAAGAAGAAGAAACCCGAGCGGTCTTCTAAGACCTTTGAGGGCGCCCCGGCGACGGGGGCCCAACATAAGGCCAAGCACCGCGAGTCCGCTGGCACCGGGAGCGCCGAACGGTCGGGCTCTACGGGCGCCAGGCAGGGCGCACCCTCCCCGGCACCATCAACCACGAGCCAACGCTCTGGGTCGGGTAAGAGGAAGGCCGAGCACCCGGCGAAGCTCCTGGAGAGGCCCCGGTCGAGCTCTAAGGCAGAGGAGGAGCGTGGCAGTGCCCCCTCCCTCAAGGATAAGGCGGTGAGCGCACCTAAGGTGGTGAAGGCCTTGATCCATCCGACCAAGCCCTCTATCGAAACGGTCGCGGCGGCCCTGGCTCAGCCTGTGGAGGCTGCGCCAGTGGTGGCGACATCAGGGCCCAGAATCTCCCTGCCTCCTCGGAGGGAGTCTTCTTTTGTGCCCATCGATAGGACCCCCGTGAAACCCTCCGTGGGGAAGAAGAAGGGGGGGCAGGGCGTCGTCGTAGATTCGGCCTCAACCTCAGAAGAGGAGCTGATCGAGGTCTTAAGCCACGGCCTAGGCGTGGAACAAGGCCAGCCCGTCGGAATGGACCGCGACGCGGGTGACGACGACGACATCGTCGAGGATACCGACGGGGCCCCTGCTCGCCCGTCGGATTCCCCTCTGCCAGCGCCGCGAGACAACTCGGCGGCCATTTTGTTGGCCATACAGTCCTTATGCACCGAGATAAGGACGAGGCTACCGTTACCGACGGAGGAACCTCTCCCGTCGGGGGATCCAGAACCGGGACCTTCTGGTGTTCCCCCTACCAAGAAAAGAAGGATCCATCCTCCACCTCCTTTTCAACCGTCGCGCCCCGTCCAGCCCTCCTCCCCGTCCACCCGAGGGGATGATACGGGGACTGACACGGCAGCGACGGGTACGGACGACGAGGCATACGACGAGGATTTTCCGTCGTCGCCCCCCACCAGGGCTTCTCCGCCCGACGAGATCGGATCTTTCCACTCCATGATCTCCAGGGCTTCCGAGCTTTTCCAACTCTGCCCTGAGGAGAAGAAAAAGGAAGGCTTCCTTTATCAGCGGCGCGAGGCCAAGAGGAAGACGGTCCTCGCAGTGCCTCTGTTGGACGACATTTGGGATGAGGGCCTTTCCCTCCTCAAGAACCCTTCCACTACGCCAGCTAGAAGAGACCGGTACGAGAAAAAGTACCGGGTCCCGGACACGGCCCCCCTATGCCTCCGGGCGCAGCCTACCCCTGACTCCGTCGTCTCCGCGGCAGCCAGGAAGAAAGCGGGGGGGGGTGCGGCCTCCACATCGACTTCCCCGCCGGACGGCGAGGGAAAGAAATTGGATGCTATGGGACGTAGAGTCATCTCGTCGGCAGCGACGACGATTAAAGCGGCCAACGCCTTGGCTATCGTGGCCCGCTACGACAGGGAGCTCTGGTACAAGATAGCTCCCCTGCTGGATTTTCTGCCGGACGACAAGAGGGCGGAGGCCCTTGAGATCCTCCAGGAAGGTGAAGTGGCTTCGGACCACGCCATCACCGTGGCGACGGACATCGCCGACACTGGGTTCCGCCAGCTGGGCAACGGCGTTTGCCTTCGACGTCGTGGATGGCTCAAAGCTACGGACTTTCGGCAGGATGTCCAGACCAGAGTCCTGGACATGCCCTTCGACGGGAACAACCTGTTTGGGAAGACAGTGGACGATTCCCTTCAGGCCATCAAGGCGGATACTGAGACGGCCCGGGCCCTTGGAGTCCTGCAGCAACGACGGACCCCTTTCGGAGCGGCGGAGGCAAGGGCGCCTCCAAAGGTTCCGGCGGCGGTTTCGCTTCCTACCGTCAAGCGGCCCGCTCGTCGTCGCAAGAGGCCTACAGAGGACGAGGCAAGTCTAGCGGACCCCGCCGTCGTCGCCAAGGAGGTCAAGGCGGCAAGGCCGCGTCCAAGCAGGATTGAACCGGCCGTGGGGTCGGGCCCCCACCGAAGCACCCCGGTGGGAGGCCGGCTGGCGGGCTTCGTCAGCGTGTGGGAGTCCATCTCCACCGACCGTTGGGTGCTGGACGCCCTGGCCCGGGGCCACGCGCTCGAGTTTCAAAGAAGGTGCCCGCGCGTCCCCCCCGTGGCCAGGAAAGAACTTCACGTCCCTCAACTTCTCCTGGAGGTAAAGGCGATGCTCAGAAAGGGCGCCATCGAACTCGTCCCAAAGAGGCTTCGGGGCTCCAGAGTCTACTCGAGATACTTCCTCGTGAGGAAGAAGACGGGAGGATGGCGCCCCATCCTGGACCTGCGACGGCTGAACAAGTTCATCAAGGCGCAGAAGTTCCGGATGGTCACCCTCCAGCACGTCCTGGGTCAACTGGAGGAAGGAGACTTCCTATCGTCGTTGGATTTGGAGGATGCCTACTTCCACATTCCCATCCTAAAGGGGCACCGAAAATTCCTCAGGTTCGTGGTCCAAGGGCGTCATTACCAGTTCAAAGCCCTTCCCTTCGGACTACGGTCGGCACCCAGGGTATTCACCAAGTGCCTCGCACCGGTGGCGGCGCAGCTGCGCCGCGAGGGGATTCACGTCTACCCCTACCTGGACGACTGGCTCATCCGCGCCAAGACGAAGGAGCTCGCCGTGGTCCACACGGCAAGGACCGTCCAACTCCTCACGGACCTGGGATTCTCCGTGAACTACGCCAAATCCCACCTGGTGCCCGCGCAAGTCGCACTGTTTCTGGGAGCGAGGCTCGACACAGTGTCCCTTCTGGCCTCCCCGTCGGAGGAGAGGACCAGGACCATCTTGGGCAAGGTGCAACGGATGTTGGTGGCCGACGCGGCCAAAGTGAGATCCATCAAGTCCCTCCTCGGGATGATGTCTTCCTGCATCTACCTCATTCCCATGTGCAGGCTCCGGATGCGCCCGTTGCAAGAATTCCTGGATGCGCGCTGGATCCAGACGACGGGCAGCTTCGAGGAAAGGATCAAGCTCGACGAGAGTTTCCGACGAGCGATACGGTGGTGGGGCACCCGCGCGCATCTGACGGCGGGCATGGACTTCCAGACCCCAGCCCACCAGGAGACTGTGACCACGGATGCCTCCCTGGAAGGGTGGGGAGCGCACACCGAAAATCTGCACGCGAGGGGACTCTGGCTCCCGACGGAGAAGTCCCTGCATATCAACGTCCTGGAGCTCCGTGCAGTGTTTTGGGCCCTCAGGTCCTTCCTTCCGTCCCTCAAGGGCAAGGTGGTGAGGATCTTCACCGACAACACCACCACCATGTTTTACATCAGGAAACAGGGCGGAACCAGGTCCCCTGCGCTGTCCAAGGAGGCGCAGGACCTGTGGCATTGGGCCGTCGCCCAAGGGATTTTTCTGGTGCCGTTTCATCTGGCAGGGATAAAAAACACCATCGCCGACTCACTCAGCAGGGAGCTGCGCTCGTGCCCCGAGTGGGAACTACGGCAGGATCTGGTGGATCGCCTCTTCCGACGGTGGGGCACACCCCAGATCGACCTGTTCGCGACGGCGACGAACACCAAGTGCCGGAGGTTCGCCAGCAGGTTTCCCCAGACGAGGAGCATGGGCGATGCTTTCTCGTTCCCCTGGGAGGGCCTGTTCCTCTACGCGTTCCCTCCCTTGCCTCTGCTAATCCGGCTCGTCAACCAGCTCAAGAGGTCACGGTGCAGGATGATCCTCGTCGCACCTGCGTGGCCGAGGCAGATATGGTTCCCGGACCTTCTGGACTTGTCAGCGTCCCCGCCGATCAAGCTGCCGGCGGACGCGGATCTACTCTCCAGGGAAGGAGGCGCCATCCTCCACCACGACCCGAAGTCGCTGAACTTGCAGGCCTGGCTCCTGCAGCGCTAGAGTTTGGAGGATACGACATACCGGCCAATTGCAGAGAGGTTCTTGCAAAGGCCAGGGTGTCCTCGACTCTTAAATGCTACGGACACAAATGGAAGAGGTTCTCTGTCTGGTGCCACGCACAGAAGATTAACCCTCTACGGATTACGGCTCCCCAAGTACTGCCGTACCTGCTGACGCTGGCCAAAGCTGGTTTGGCACACGCGTCCATCAAGATTCATCTTGCTGCGATCTCCCGATACACCAGAACCACGGGGCGGACGTCCTTGTGGTCTCATCGTCTGGTGAAAGAGTTCATGAAGGGACTGTTCAGATCGTTCCCGCCGGTGAAGGCTCCGGCCCCGGCGTGGGAGCTCAACGTGGTGCTGACCAAGCTCATGGGACCTCCGTTCGAGCCTCTGCACTCGGCCCCGTTGAAGTTTCTATCGTGGAAAACAGCTTTTCTTGTGGCCATCACCTCCGCACGACGAGTGGGAGAGATCCAGGCCCTTTCCTGCAAGGCCCCGTACTTGACTTTCCACGACACGAGGGTAGTGCTCAGGACGCACCCCTCCTTCATGCCCAAGGTACCGTCGGACTTCCATCTCAACGAACCCTTGGTGTTACCTGTGTTCTTCCCGTCGCCTTCGTCGCCGGCTGAGAGGACTTTGCACTCGCTGGATGTAGCTAGAGCGCTGAAGTTCTACGTGGACCGCACGAAGGGGTTTCGGAAGACGTCACAACTCTTTGTGAACTTTGGACCTGTCAATCAGGGGAAGGCTCTCTCGAAGGCTTCCATCTCCAGATGGCTCTCCGGCTGTATCATGTACTGTCACCGGTTGGCAAACCGACCGCTGCCTGGCCGTCCGAGAGCCCATTCCACCAGAGCGATCGCAGCTACCACAGCGTTCCTATCTGGTGTGCCCCTGCTGGACATATGCAGGGCTGCTACGTGGAGGTCGACGCACACCTTCACGAAATTCTACTGCGTCGACCGGGATTCCAGGGAGGAGTCCAGGGTCGGCCAAGCAGTGCTGCGCAACCTGTTCGCCTGAGGTGAGCCTGGTGAGGAGGTAAGATGCTTAATGTTGAGTTGATGTGATGCTTAATGTTGAGCCTTTGCCACCTCCCGTGGTTGTGCATGTGTGTACTGCTATGTATTCTTTATTCATGAGCATGTGAATCCATGCCAGACCCCATGCTGGAGAAGGAACAAGTTACTTACCTGTAACTGTTGTTCTCCAGCATGGGTCTGGCATGGATTCACATGCGAACCCTCCCGCCTACCCGTCTGCGGCTCTTCACTTGGTCATACTGCCACTTCACGTGCTTCCAAATCTGAAGATGGCTGCCAGAGGCGGTGCTTAGGTAGAGGGCAGTCATTGGCTGTGGTCAGTATGACGCAGAGACCAGTGATTGGTTATTACTACGAAAGACAGATCAGAAACGAAACTGATACTGGTTTTTTCTTTACCGAGGATTCCCAGCCTGACGACGGGGAATATTCATGAGCATGTGAATCCATGCCAGACCCATGCTGGAGAACAACAGTTACAGGTAAGTAACTTGTTCCTTGCATAATTTATCATGACTTCTACCTGAATACTTGGGTGATACGAACGCCTCACCCTGATCCTACCAACCATTTTCTTTACTTTAAGAAGATCTGCACCGCTTTATGCCAAACTCCCATGTCCCCTGACCTTTTATCATATCGCACCCTGACTTTTACTCATATCTAATGTGGGTGGGTATCATCACACGGCGGGAGCTGCTGGGCTAAGAGACTGATTGCCCGCAGCTCCCGCCCTTATAAGCGTCACCAGCGAAACCTGGCCGGAAGCCCGGTCCCTGGGGACGCCTCCTCCGCCTAGGAGGAGGAAGAGTAGAGGGTAGACCAATCCCCCGGAAGGGGGTGGCCAGAGGGGACAGCCCGCTATGTAGGCTGTCCCTCTAGCGCCCCCTACGGGGGCCAGTCAGCCTTTAAGGAGCTCTCTTGTCAGAATTAAGGACGAAACGAAGGCGAAGCTTGCGGGTTGATACTCTGTTTAAAGTTCTAGTACCCCGCAAGAAAGGCCTGTGATTCATAAACAAATCACATCCCGAGACTGCTTAGTCAGTAAAATGCCAGCCTTTGTAAACATCAAAGAGCCAACATCTTATCTTTGGATACTGTTCAACAAGTACAACCTTCATCTGAGATCCATTTAAAGTCCTAGTTTACATCTCCACAACAAGTAGATGCAGACCTTGAAATGCCAAACAAAGTCAATCTATCTATTGTTGCAGGTATTCAAATTCATAACGTGTTAGCTGCCACATCAATAGTGCTAATCCCCTTTGAGAAATTGTACGAGTCATTAAACAACACTTATAGAAGCAGTCCTAGAGTGCACAAAATGGATGAGGCACAATTTCAATAAATCAACTGCAGACGTAAAAATAAATCCGCAAGATGGAAGTAATCATAAATGCATCCTGCCCACAGCGGTGGGTCCTTCCGAAAACAACACTGCTCTCCCTGCAACTTCATTACAATCTGGTACTTGCGTACAAACATCACAAACAAACTATCCCCCCATTAAAGAGAACAACCACACAGACGGTCATTCAAATAGCACGAAAGATGCAACAATGGTCGACCTGTCTACAAAACTACCCTCAACAAGGACGGTGGGTTCAGAAAAGATCACATTAGAAAACACAAACCCAAGTGTTGCTTCTGTCCCTGTGGCTGTCACTTCTCTCGATCCTGATAATGTCAAAGCACAAAAATCTTTATTTGCTATTAGCAGCAACAAACCAACCTTCGACATTTTCTCTAGATCTCCGAAACAACTTTCTACGATCAGTGAGAATAGAAATTCTAGTCAAGTCAAAGGCCCTTTAAAATCGAAAAAGGAAAAGGTGCTTGCTGATCCAAAGACCAGATCAAATACAAACAATTCATTAGGAATTTGTCAATTCCTCAAGTGGGAGTGTTTGAACGACCTATAGTGCCAGCTCTGCGCAGCAAGGCGAAGAATTCTCTAAAAGTCATCATTACGGAGACCACCAGGGGGGGCGGAGCATGCAGGACGTGTAAGCATCACGCTCCTGAAAGCACCGCAGGGCCTAGTGGACTTTCCTAGTTCCCAGCCTGGAGTACGAGACTGAGCCAGAGAAGACCTGTCCCCTGATCAGAGGGCCCTACCCTGAGAGTACCGGGGCCCCGCCGCTGAGACCAGCTGCGGCGTGTCCCGGGGCCCTGGCTTTAGAGGTGTCCTGAGAAAGTGCACACGAGCGACGCCGCCGCCCTGCGAAGAGGCCCCCCCTTCCCAGAAGCATATTTCGCGGAGGTGTGCTGGGGGACGCACCGCACCGTGGGGGACCTGCAGTGGGGCGCATACGGACGCGGCCCCCACGGACACAGTGAATCCTACGAGAGTCGAGGACCAAGGAGGACACGGCCCGGGCTTCCCGCCCGCTATCAGCGCATCGGAACGGGTGCAGCACAGAGGGGCGCCCCCCAATATACCAGGGCCTTTAGCTTGTTCCTGGCCCACACCCAGCGCACGGAGGCCCCTGTGACCGGCATCGGCCCCGTGACGCCCCGGAAGCGCCTTGGCCTACCCGGCGGAGCCCAGCACAGTGACGGGAGCAGTTGGAGGTGAGGAGAACGTGGGGGGGCAGGGACAATCGAGTGGACGAGCCACCTAGCGGCAGCCCCCCCCCCGGGCCTTCTCCTTGGTTGCATGCAGGTACGCCACCCGGTCGGGGCGCGACGAAAAGAGCCCGGGGCCGCCTGAATTCGACAGATTCTACTAGGCCCATTATCGCTGAGACTCTTCTTAGACCAACAGGCCCCACCTAGGGCACAGGGCCACTCACGGATCCACGTGCCCTCATCGCCCGAGTATCCAGTGGTCCGGCCACTGTGGGGGCCCTGGACCGTCGACCCTGACACCGGCCCTCATAAGGGGTATAGAGGCACCGCCCTGAAGTGCGCCAGAAGTCTCGGACCCTGGAGCCACCCCCAGTACCCAGGGCAATCTCATCCCTCCAGCGCTTCCGCCGACCCCTCCTGGCCACGGGTGCGGCCCCCAGGGACGCCGTAACCACCATGCCAGCGGGTGGCGAGCCCCCTCCCGCAGCACTCACCAAAGAGGATCTCAAGGACATTCTTCAAGAGATTAAGGCGATTCGCACAGACATTCAAGCCTCCATAATGGATCTCAAGGGGAGGGTGGAGACCCTGGAGGATAAAATGGAAGGCATGGAAAATAATCACCTCCAGGCAGACCTGCTCGACATGAAATACGAGGCTAGGCTAACGGACTTGGAAATGAGAGAGGAGGACATAATTTTGAAGATGGATGATCTTGAAAACAGAGAACGCCGAAACAACCTGCGCATCATGGGTGTGACTCAAGAGAGAGGTGAAACTGCGGCGGACGTGGGGAGGAAGGTCCAGGGCCTGATAAATCAGCTTTTTACTCTGGAGGGCGGCAAGGAAGTCCAGCTGGAAAGAGCGCATCGAGGTGGAGGGGGTGCGGGCGTCGGACCGTTGTGGTGCGGTTCCTCCGTTATACAGAGAAAATGGAGGTCTTGGAGAAGGCAAAAAGACTGGGGAGCTTTAGCTTTGAAGGCGACATAATTAAGATATTCCAGGACCTATCGTCCCTCACTCTCACCCGCAGAAGAGATTGTCGTCCACTCACCCAGTGGCTCACAAGCCAAGACATCAGATATAGATGGTCCTTCCCCTTCGCCCTTTCCTTTGAACGGGCCGGGGTAGACTATCGAGTGATTAGTGGCAAAGAAGCCTCACAAGTACTCCAAGTGCTCAAGGGGGACGCCTCGGAAGGGGGAAATATGATGGAGACCAAAGAACCAGCCGATACTGTGAGAGAACCGGCGGGTCCCTGGTCCACGAAGAAGAAAACAAAGGGCAGGACAAAATTCAGGAAACCTAACACGCCGACGTCAGAGGCTGAAGGGGACTAGGAGTGTAAAGATTGTTTAGGGAAAAGATTAAGTCTGGCTCGTAGGTGACCCCGGCTGGGGACACAGAGTTTATCAAGAGAACTGCGGTGCAGGAACATGCACACACCCTGGTGGCTTGCCGTTGGCAGGCGTCTTGGACAAAGGAGGGAGGAGGAAGGGGGGAGGGGGGAAATTGATGTTTAGGGGCTCGGGACAGGATATCCACCACACTTCAAATGGGCTCAGGGCAGCCCCGACATGACCAGGAGGACAGGATACTTAAGAAGGGAAAGCAATGGCAGTCAATGAAAAAAGGGGCTGAGTCGAGTCACTCGGGGTGGCTCGCTCAACGTCAAGGGGCTCAACTCGCTGACGAAGCGCTCCCTTCTCGGGAGGGAAATGAAAAATGGAAAGGTGGATATCCTGTTTGTTCAAGAAACCAGAACAGTGAGGGGGGAGGAGAGGGCCATCCCAGGATCTCACGTTGGTCAGACCTTTTGGGCATCAGGTCATGTAAAGAAAGGCGGAGTGGCCTTGGAGGAGGTGATGGCTAAAACGGAAGGGCTCTTGATCCTGGGCGGGGATTTCAATATGTGGGCAGATCGAGAGCTGGACCATAGTGGGAGTTCGGCCACATCAGGCAAAAGAGGAGCTGATCCTCGTGGCGGGTTGCGGGAATTAATGTGGGAGCAGGCATTGGTAGACATATGGAGGGAGCTGCACCCTAGACGTAGGGGATACACCTTCTACGCCACAGTCCATGGCACCAGGACTAGGATAGATTACCTTTTCATGGGGAGTCAGCACATGAGCAGAATAGAGGCCTGTGACATCCGTCCGGTCAGCTGGACAGACCACAACATGGTCTGTTTAGATGTCAGCATAGCGGGGCTGAAACCCAGGGAGTCTCTTTGGAGGTGCAATGACCTCCTGCTGAGGGGCGTGGTCTTCAAGGAAGAAATGTCGGCCACAATTAAAGAATTCTTTGAGCTAAATGACACAGGAGAGGTGAGCCGGTAGATGGTGTGGGAGGTGGCTAAAGCGACTTGGAGGGGAAGGTTGATCAGTGAAGGGGCATCCAAAAAAAGAATTAGGACCCTCTTGACCCACAGGTTGAGATATGAAATAATCCGCCTAGAAAGCTCGGAGGAGAAGGCGGAGACAGAGAAAGAGAGGGACCTGAGCATAGCGAGGGAGAAGAGACTAGAATTGAGGGAAATGGAGATGGGGAAATTGTAGCGGGGCTCCAACATCTACGTCAGAAATACTATGAGAAGGGGGACAAGGCTGACGCTATGCTGGCAGCAAAATTGCGAGGCCAAAGGGCTGATAGATGGGTGGCAAGAGTGGTTAGCTCGGAAGAGGGGGAAAGATCTGATCCGGAGGGGATAGTCGAGAGTTTCGCTTCTTTCTATGAGAAGCTCTACGGGAGGGAAGGGGGGAGAGAGAAGGAAGAGAGAGAGGTATATCTCAACGGGGTCACCCTCCCCTCCCTTGACCCCTTAGAAGCGTCAGCCCTAGACGCCCCCATAACTGAGGAGGAGGTGCTTAGAGCCATATCGGGACTTAAACTGGGCAGGGCCCCGGGGGAGGACGGGTTCACGGCAGGTTTCTATAAGGCTTTTTCGGGCCTCCTGGCAGGGTTCCTTGCGGACCTTTTCTCGAATATTATGACAACGGGGAGGGCACCCCCTTCCTTTGGCAAATTGCTGATCACGGTTATTCCGAAGGAGGGGAAAGACCCTGCGGATTGCCGCTCCTATAGACGCATCTCCCTCCTGAATGTAGATGCTAAGCTATTTACCAGGATTATCGCCTCGAGACTGGACAGCTACATGCTGAGGCTAATTCACTCAGATCAGGTGGGTTTTATACGGGGAAGGCAAGGTGCAGATACAATGCACAAGACGTTGCACCTGATCAGAGAGGCAGCACCGAAGGGTGGGAACCCCGTCCTGGTGTCCATTGATGCTGAGAAGGCGTTTAATCGGGTCGACTGGGGGTTCCTTCAGGGTGTACTCGAGAAGCTGGGCTTTGGGGCGGGGATTAAACAACCAGTCAAGCCCCCCTATATGTGTCACCAACCGCCAGAGTTACAGTCAACGGGGGTCTGTCACGAGTCTTTCACCTCCAGAGAGGTACGAGGCAGGGTTGCCCCCTTTCCCCTCTCCTCTTCGCCATGACAATGGAGATTCTGGCGGAGTATCTCAGGGGGGCTTCAATGGTGAGAGGAATTGAGGTGGGCGAACGCACCTTCAAATTAGGCCTCTATGCAGACGACATCTTGCTCCACCTGCGGGATCCGGCAAGGTCGGTCCTAGCCGCTTTGCAGGTGATTCAACAGTTTGGCCACTTCTCCGGGTTCAAGGTAAACGTAAGCAAGTCCATGATATTTCCCTTCGCACCTGATGCGGATAGAGACCTGGCGGAACTCGTCCCACTGGGCCTCCGAATCTGTTCGGTGGAGATAAAATACTTGGGGATCAACATAGTCCGTCCCGACGGGGATCTAGGCCAGGCAAACTACCCCCCGCTCTTTGACAAACTATTCAGGGACATGGAGGCTTGGGGGAAGGGGCAGATCTGCTGGATGGGAAGAATAAACGCCATAAAAATGAATTTGCTCCCCAGGGTGTTGTACGTCTTCCAAATGCTCCCCTTGGAGGCTCCTGAATCATACCTTAGAGAAGCCAAGAGGCGTATAGTGAAGTTCATATGGCAGGGCCAGAGACATAGGATTGGGTACGAGACTCTTACCCTCCCCAAGGAAAGAGGAGGGGTCGCCCTCCCGGACCTTAATGCCTACTATAGAGCAGCCCAACTTGGGGCCCTGGCTCCCCACCTTAGAGAGGACACCAATAAACAATGGTTATACATTGAACATTTCTACCTACGCCCAGTTACTGTGGGGGAATGGCTATGGGTCCCACTGAAAAAGCTCCCCAAAAGAATTAGGCACCACCCAATACTGGGCACAATGTGGAAAGCACTAGCAGGGAAAGGCTCTAGCGAGAAAGTCACCACATGGTCCTCTCCTCTGAGCCACATCTGGTCAACGCCAGTCCTGGAAGAAATCCCGGGCCACGAACACTATCAGTCATGGTTTGACGCGGGCCTGTGTAGGGTAGGCCAATTGGTAAGGGAAGACACTTTCATAAGTATCCAGGAACTCTAAGCGGTACTGGGAATCGGCAGGCTCTCTCCGCTCCTATACCTGCGCCTTAAGGGCGTCCTAATGAAACCTAAACTAATATCATGCTTACAAAGAGGGCTGACCCCGGTTGAGAAAATCTTAGACTCCCACACGGAAATGAAAGGCCTCATCTCCCTCCTTTACAGAGCACTGTTAACCTCCCACGAGGGAACGACTAAGAGCCTCAGAGGGAAATGGGAAAGGGACCTGGGCTGTACCATCGGGGATGGGCTCTCGGGGAGGCTATCTAGCAGGGCATTTAAGACTTCTATTTCATGCCAGTCCAAGTCCCACGCCATCAAGCTTCTCCATAGGTGGCAGTACGACCCGATCTCCCTCTCTAGGATGTTCCCAGACACTGTCCCGTTGTGTTGGCACGGATGTGGGGAAAGAGCCGACTACTGGCATATGAGGTGGTCCTGCAGGAAAGTACAAGTCTATTGGTCAGAAGTGCTCAGCTGGCTCGAGGAGGCGGGAGAGGGGGTTTACCCATATTAATATTTGGTCTCCGCTACAGGGACGACCACTGGGAGAAACTCCCGGACCTGACACACTTCCTGCTATTGGCTGCCAGAGCTGTACGGGCCAGGACTTGGAAGAGAGCATCTCTCCCCTCGAAGAGGGAATGGGTGATGGTGGCCAAAGAGATTTATTTCATGGAGAGACTAACATCAGCAATACACGGCTCCTGCACGCAGGTTGAGACTGATTGGCTGCAATTTATGGAAGCGTTCGCCAATGTTGTGGACGATACAGGAGCTTAACTGATGTACCCCACCCGGCCCGAAAACTGGTTGTGGTAGGAGACTCCTTGCACTTCCTCAAGTAAAGTCCATTTATGTTTATTCCTCATATCCCCGGTTGGAGCTGCCCGAAACGTTTACTCATGGAGATGTGGATCGTGTGCCCCATCATTAGGGGTCTTGTGCGGGAGGGGGGAGGGTGTATACAGTAGAGTTGTACGTTTCTCTAATCGAAGTTGGCTTGGGCTGGTGCCCGGTTGCCATTGTTTGTATTAATGCTTTGTTGCCTTGAAAAACCAATAAAATTGAATTTAAAAAAAAAAAAGTCATCATTACGACTCAAAAATCCTCAACAGATACACTGAACCCCAATAAAAGATCAAGGGTAGAATTTGAGGAGATGTCTAAATAACTTTCCTCATCTTCAATCGACCTGTTTGACCTATCTACATATTCAATTGACGACAGTGAAATTGTAGCTGAGAATAATATGGCTACAAATTACTCAATTAACAACAGCATCCACTCGTCTTAAAGTGTGAGGAGAATGAAAGCATCTAAAGTAGACTCTGTTCAGACTACACAAGAAGAAATTGAAAAATGGAAAATTCGACAAAAAAAGATCTTCACTGCTCAGCACTCTCCTGAAAAAATGCGTAAATAAACCAAATGTAACTCAGTTAAAAAGTTCAACTTTAAATCTGAATCCAAAACATACTCGGGCCCAAATGCAAACACCAGGTGAATGTTCGTTGTACCCAAGCCGTACTCATCGAACCTCACACGTTATCGCTTATCAAAAACTACAACTGGAGAATATTCTCAGCGAAAAGAATGTGGTAAATCTGAACAGGTCTAATACGATGAAACTCTTACACTGCATTTCTACGCTGCGAACAATTACATCTGTGAATATAGCGATTGTTAAATACGCCTCTGAGAAACGTTTCGCCTGGGTTTACTTGCACTTAAAATCCCAGCTTTTTTAAAAAACGCTTTGGGAGGCTAAAGACGAACTGCTCTTCTTCGGATTTGAGTTATCTTCTATAATAGACTCCAATGAAAGTCATCCAGCAAGTCTGCATGATTGAATAAGATCTCGTCCAATGAACAAAGAAGTTTTTATGAGAACATCTAGAAGGTAGGAACTCTGATAGCAACGTAACTCGACAATGTTCTGATCCTTCTAAAAGGTTGATAGCTCCCACAAACTGGCAAGCAGACAGACATTAGCTAAATATTGAGATGCAAGGAGAAATGTGTTCAATGATCTCTTGGAATACCTGAGGGTACATACACTTATTTCAAGACCCTTGCTTCTTGACCGAGGAGTTTTTAGTTATCTGTCTGCAAGAAACCTGGCTGCGAGAGACACCAACTCGAGATGGTTACTCAGTATTGCTAAATGCGGCTGGAAAAAATAACGCAGGACGTCCTTTTTCAGGGCTAGTGACGATGGTAAAGAATAATAAATATTGGGCAATGACAAAAACCATCAACCCAAACTTATTCGTCCACGGAACAATGCTACAGAGAAATTCGACAGATCCCGACACAATTAGTCAGATTCTTTTTTTTTTAAACTTTTTTTATTAGTGGTCACAGCAAATCACATCGCTACCACATTACAAGGTTATTACATATTATACACATCACTGAGATATCAGGGTTACCCAGTATCATCATCTTCCGAAATCATGTCACACAAGTACATTCTAAAGGGTCCCCATATATCCTTGGGTCTACTTGCCGATGGACGTGTGAGGACAAACTGCTCCGCAGCCTCATTAACATATGTTAGTTTCTTAAGGAAATGTTTCATGCTGGGTGGTCCAGTACTCTTCCACTGCTGTAAAATGCATTTTTTGGAACTGCACATGAAACGTTGAACAGTCATCTGACCCTCTCACAAAACTTGCCTATGTCCCCAAACAAATATTTCTGCGGGGTCAGTGCAGGGGGAACTTGTGTAATTTCTTCCAGCATCTCCGCCACCTCCTTCCAGAACCCCGCCACCAGCGGACACCCCCAGTACATGTGGAACGCCCGAGCCCCATCTGCCTTGCGTTTGGGACATTCTCCAGACCCATCAGGCGCAAACTTTGCTATTTTGGCTGGAGTATAGTGTAGTCTATTTACAATTTTAAACTGAATCAGGCGCAGGCCAGAGTTCAGAGAGACTTGTTTGGTGAGCGAACAGTATCTTTTCCCAGGTTTGGTCCTCTATGGAGTTCTGTAAATCTCTCTCCCATTTAACTCTAATCAGGTTAGTTGATGGGGGAGTGTTTTTGGACTGCAGCATATAGTCTTGAGATCCCCATACTGTCCCTTGTTACCAGCTGTATGCAAGGATGAGTAGGGGGCTCCTCAGGGAAGGATGACCAGTGTTTCTGAAAGGCTGATCTCATACGATCGTATTGGAGCATCCTAAGTGGACACCTGCCAAGTGCCCTAGTTGTTTGTTGCAGGGTCGCATACCTCCCGTCAATGAACAGGTCACTCAGTTTCATCTCACCATTGGGGTCCCAGGCCTCGCGCAAGCCGCCGTCATGGGTTGGCGGTATACCAGGTAGTACCAGAGGGAAATATCAGGGTTATATGGGGACTCGACTCCCAATTCTTTTAATATGGCCTTCCACGCACCAACTGTGCAGCTCACCGGGTTAAACTCACATGTGTCTCTGTAGCGTGTGACAAATATCACAGATTGTATGTTTGTGGGGTGTTTGGTGAGTTCTTCTATCTCTGCGTGTGGGGGCCCGTTGGGTTCACCATACCAGTACCTCAAAAATTGGGCTTGGGCAGTATAGTAGTACAATTCAAAGTCGGGTGCAGCCATGCCTCCGGAGGAATATGGTTCAATCAGTTTTTCCCATCCTATTCTAGGGGTTTTTCCATTCCAAAGAAAGGCTGTTGGCATTGATCTAAGCTTATTGAAGAAAGGCTGGCCCGGCCGTATGGGGATATTAACAAAAAGATACAGCAGCTTGGGCAAGACTATCATTTTAAGGATCGCAACTCTCCCGTGCAGTGATATCGCGAGGCGGTCCCATAGCAGCAATTTGGTACTCAGGGCTTGTAGTGCGTTTTCGGGGTTGTCCGAGTATAGAGTGTATTTATTCCTGGAGACCACTATTCCCAGGTATCTGATGTGTTGTGCTGACCATTTGAGTCCGTATGTGGAGTAGGGGCGTGTGGTTGCTAGTGTGAGTGGGAATATTTCAGACTTTTGCCTAATTTCTGGAGTATCCTGAATGGGCAGTAAATTCCTGAATCTCCGCCATAATGGAAGCGATATTGTTTTCCGGCTCGCGAACATACAGAAGGGTATCATCCGCATATAGGGATATCAGCTGGGTGCCCCCCTTCAGATTCATACCCCTATCTGAATGCCTAAGCCTGATCTCAATCGCCATCGGCTCTATTGTTAATGCAAACAATATGGGTGAGAATGGGCAACCCTGCCTGGTGCCCTTTCCCAGAAGGAATAGGTCAGAGATAGTACGATTAGTCAGCACTCGCGCCCCAGGTTCTGTGTATAGTAGTTTGACATATGTAATGAAATTGGGGCCAGTACCAAACGCCTCCAATACCGCTAGCAAATATGCCCACGATACTGAATCGAAGGCCTTTTCGGCATCTAGGGATGTGGCCACAGCTTCCCTCCCCGGGTCGATTTGGGCCATAATTCCAAAAAGTCTACGAAGGTTGAGGGCCGTGGACCTAGTGGGGATAAAACCGTTTTGGTCGGGTGTACACGTTTCGGGACCTCTGGCAGAAGCCTATTGGCCAACACTTTTGCAAATATCTTGGCATCAGTGTTTATCAGAGAGCGGCCTGTAGGACGATATGTCCTCTGGCGGGCGCCCGGGTTTAGGGAGTACAGTTATTATGGCCTCCTTCATCGTGGGGGGCAGTGTTTTGCTCTGGAGTGATTCCTCCCAGACTTGTAACAGTACTGGGACTAGCTCTTCGTGGAATTCTTTGTAGAATTCCGCTCCTATTCTGGAGCCTTGTCGGATGCCAGGTCTTTAATCGCATCGGCGATTTCCTCAGCCGTGACAGGCTGGTCCATGGCCAATCATGTCTCCTCGGGGAGTGTAGGCAACCTTAGTGTTTCTAAGTATGTTTTAATGTTGGTGGTTGTTCTTGTATCCTTGTTACTATATAATTGCAGATAGAATTTAGCAAACACATTATTTATCTCCTGTTCCCCCAGGAGGACCTCACCTCGTGGTGTTTGTATGCTCGTGATCCGGTTGGGGTGTCTATCCTGTTTCAATAAAGTAGACAGCGTCTTGCCAGCCTTGTTACTCTCCGGTACCTACGGACGCGGATCGGGGCAGCCATATATTACACTTCCCTAGCGGCCAGCTTGCCAAATTCATGTAGATGTGACTGTATCTCAGCCAATGTTGTCTTGTCTTGTGTATGAGTATAAACCTCCTCTAGTTTCCCCAGTGTGAGTTCAGCTTGGGTTAGTTCGGCACAGACTCTTTTAAGGAGTTCCACTGATTTCGATAACAGGGTTCCACTGATCCATACCTTAAGGGATTCCCATACCGTGGAGTATCTGTCAACAGAGCCTATGTTCCTGTCCAGGAATTCTGCAATTTTAATGTGCAGCCCCTCCACCACCCCAGCATCACACAGCAACCCTCTGGGCATTCTCCATCTTTTAACAGGTCTGGGACAGCCATGGAAATCAACCTCAACCACCACCGGGGAATGGTCAGACGATGTGCGGGGCAGTATCTCGCATGTCTGTACCGCAGTAATTAGAGTGGGGGAGACAAACCAGTAGTCAATTCTGGACTGTGAATCATGTAGTGAAGAATAGTATGTGTACCCCCTACTGTCTGGGTGGAGCACCCGCCAGACGTCCCCAAGGGAGAGTTGAATTAGGATATGTTGTAGAGTAATAGCAATTTTACTAGGCGACCTTGTGGTCGTACTGGACCTGTCCAATCTGGGATCGAGAGCAACATTAAAATCCCCCCCCACAATACGATGGACACATCAGTGGAAGTGATTAGCTGGTATACACCAGTATAGAAGGCCGGGTCATCAATATTAGGCCCATACGTGTTAACCAGTAGCATTTGTTGACCTGTGACCTCGCCCCACACAAGGACATACCTGCCAAGGGGTTCTATTTTCTGACCTTCCAGCTTGAATCCCAAGCCTGGGTGTATCAAAGTGATGACCCCTCTGGACTGGGACAAATAATTCGTATAAAACCTTGACCTGCCCCAACTAGGCATTATGTATTCATTATTTAGTATCCATAGCATGTGTTTCCTGTAGCATTACAATCTGGGCACCATGTCTGGCAGTGTAATTCCCCACCTTTCTAGTTTTAGACCGATTATTTAGACCCCTAACATTCCATGACAACAGCTTCACCTTCAGACCGCAACCAATGTTTACAGAGAAATGTACGGATAGCATCACACATCTCAATAATGTACCCGTCGTGGAACACGGATCGTGCCAGAACCTCAGAGACCACTTGTTTAACCACTAACCAACAACTTGCCTCTCCCCTTCCCCTGCCAGCACTGGGTTCCGCAACATTAGACCCACTGCCCGCTTCGAACTGCAAGGCTGTGCAACAACAACAACTTGTTCGATTCCCTTCAACCCACCCCCCTCCCACATGGTCACCTCCCAACTTGACGATGTTCCCACTGCAACTTGTGGAGCATTCCAGGGGTGGACATGTTACCTCACATGACCGACAGTTCCGGTTCCCCAACGCCCCACCTCTTCATAAATTGTGAGGCCGTCTGTAACACTAGGCACGAATGGACCAGAAGACCGAGGTCTAAGGCAACCCAGACAAATCTGTGCAAAAACACATATCTCAGTCAGTTGGACGGGGTCTGTTGTTTTGAGCAGGTCTATCCCCTCTGGGAGGAAGGGGTATAGAGGATTCTATATATGCTAAGGCCTCAGTAGGATTCTCAAAAAAATGCGCTCTCCCAGCATGTTGAATCCTCATTTACGCTGGGAATATTAGGGCGTACGTGATCTGGCGTGCCTTCAAGAGTTTCTTTACCGGTTCTTATGATCGCCTACTCGCCTGAACCGCAGAGGAGAAGTCTGGGTAAATGTGTATTCGGTTTTCCTCAAATTGCAGCGTGCCAGCCTCCCTAGCCAGTCAAAGGATCGTGTCCCTGTCTCTGTAATTCAGGAGGCGAGCAATTATCGTGCGTGGTGGTGCACCAGGCTTAGAGGCCGGTGCCAGCGTACGATGCGCCTTTTCAACCAAGAAATGTTCTGAGAATGCATCCGGACCAAATAGGGATCTGAACAGTTCTTCCAATTTCTTCTCCATTTTGATTTTTCCCAAAGGATTCCGCCACGCCAACCACTCGTACGTTGTTTCTTCTCGATCGGGATTCGAGGTCTTCACATTTGCTTTGCAATTTACTGACCGTTTCTTTAATATGGGATATATCTTGGCTATGGCGAGCAATCGTGTCCTCATTGACGGTTATTCTATTTTCAGTTTCTGTAATTCGAGCGCTCTCCTTGTCAATTCTGGCCCTCATGGAGCCTATGGTCACCACTATTTCTTCTTCACATTCACTGCCAAGAACCCATTTTGTACCAGCATCGCCAGCTTATCCTCACGTTCCCCCAGATCATGTTCCCCCTGTCACAACGGGTTCTGGGTGTATGTCCACTGCAATTGTTTGGCCTTGAGTGTTAGTGTAGGTGTCCATTGGGCCCTTCTTTTTGCCACCAGGGGTCTTGGATGACTTTCCTGACCTGTGTGGTTCCCCCATGTTAGCAAAGAACAACGTGTGACTATCTCCGGCAAGAGTGTTGGTATTGAGGCAGCACCACACCGTCTCCCAGAGTTTAGCCTGATCGGGTAGAAGAGAAATCTTAGGTATACCTGTGGTTTGCTACACGTTGAAGTGTACTAGAGAGCGTTAGCACTGATGGACTGTGCCCTTCAATGTATCCAATCTGTCAGTGTGGTATTACTCAGTCTTTCTTGCAGCCCTGTGTACGGAGCTCGTGTGTCCCACGGGTGTTTTTCCCGGTTGACCGGGAGTAGAGCCCTGGGGCTGTCGCTCGCGCCTCTCCAGCTAGTTGGGAGGTACAATGCCTGATCGTGCCGTGGTGCACGTGGGATAAGCAGTCCGTGGCAGTCCTTAAGGCTGCAACGCGCTCCCTAGGCTCAACTCGCAATGCCCGAGGCTCGGCCGTCACGGTGCCCAGGACGCCTCTCCACTCGGCAACAACATCAGCTCCCCAGGCGGTGCTCAATGATTCCCGAGCAATTTCACACGTCCGAGTCACGGCCAGGACGGGGGAGTGAGGGCTAACAGAGCCAGGCGTACACCCGATGCTCCTACCCGCTCGCCCCCAGGTACCTTAGTAAGGGACAGGTCCAGGCGATCGAGCCGGGCGCTCACACCGCCGACCAGGTTCCGCCCTCGATTCCATCCGGATGCCGCAACAGGGAGGGAAGGGGACGCTCCTCCTAATTGTATCGTCTGCTTCCCGCAGCCTACACGCTGCCGTGGCCGTCCAACACAGGAAACCCAAGCAGAAGCCAGGAGCCGTTGTCCTCGCCGCTCCCAACATTCCCCGCCAGATCCTGGCCCAGGCACGAAACCTCCGCAGCAGGCTCCTCCCACCTGCGGCCTGCAGCACTCCCAACGCCCCGGCAGCTGGGTGAATACGCGCGGTTCCAACCGCCGAATCGCCCCAGTGCCAGGCGGCGGCCAATCTCCACACAGCTGTAACTCGGCGGATTCAAGCCGTTTTTGGTCAGGATTTTCACCCATTGTGCTCGAGTTCCCCGTTCGTCAGCAGTACAGTTTCTCAGCCTCTTAGACCGCCTCCAGACGGATGTATTTATGCAGGATATTGCGGTGGAGCAGGAGCTCTGACATCAGGTGGACATCTTGGTCGTACGCAACAGCCCCCCCAACAATTAGTCAGATTCTAATAGTGAACACCTACTGGATTCCAGCAATGATTTCGACTGCAAAGTTCATTGGATCTGTCACCACTCTAATTGACAACTGTATGATTGAATTCAGTGATCCGTTAATTATTATCTGTGGTGATTTAAACTATTCTTGGTTCGATAAGAACATGCAGCTGAGAATCCTTAACGACACTCAACATAACCATAGGCTACAATGAGGAGAATGGCTGAAAGCAGAATTAGAAATAAGAAACTGTACAATGCTAAATGGTCACACTAGGGCAGACATCCCAGCTTCCTATACCTGGCTTAGGAATCAAAGTCACAAAACCTTGGACTATATCTGGTGATCAAAAAACTTCATATGTAAAATTGACCGGTTGACAATATTAAAACAACATAGTAGTGACCACGACGCCATTAAGTTAACATGGCAAATGAATACCAGCAAGTCAACTGTGTGCTATAGTAACAATATTATAATCAACCAAGGTGTAATCCGATTACATATAAATAAGCATGCAATAGCAGTTCTAGTGTTGCATATTTTGTCAAGGAATGATTACAAAAGCAGCTAAGTAAATTACGCTCTGCTTCTTTCACAACTCAAAACCAGCAAAAGTGGATTTAAAATTGATCAAAGAAATAAATATCCATCTAGTTTGATAGTATGCAAAGAAAGAAAGAGCTTGCATAAAGACCTAAAGCTTTTTTTAAAAAAAGCACCAACCAATTTACTTGATGCTATTAAAAAAAAGGCGTCAAATATATCGAAACTGGTTGAAATTGTTTGCCTTGATTCACGATCAAGAAAGAGCTGAGAGAATTCTCAGATTAATATCTTATCACCACAGTAGAGACACCTGGGCAATCATAAACGAGGGGTCACTAAATCAAAATGCTATGATGACTAATCTAATGGTGTCTGGCTAACTCAGTTTACCAACGTGTTCAAATGTCCGGCTATATTGATTACTGGTTCTGAGATGAAGACCTCTGCTCCTTGGAATGTTTGCGAGACCATAGAAGACATAACAGCGCCAATTGCGAAATTAAACTCAAGAGCCGCAGGTCCGGAGGGCCTCACAAATATCATGTTAAAATCAAACACAAATCTTTGGGCTCCATTTATTGCAACACTATTTCAAAGGATCGCAACAATAAAGGAAATTCCTGTTTCGTGGTCAACAGCAGTGGTAGTACTCCTATTTAAGAAAGGCAATCTGGACGGTCCCTCCAACTATCTCCCGATTGCCTTACTTGACATCATTGGAAAAATCTTTGCTTCCTTCCTACTTAAGAAACTTGCATCTTGGGCCTCTGGTGATGGAATCATAGATTGTCGTCAAACCGGATTCACAATACGACTAGGCACTGAGCTAAATTTAATTTGGTTAAATCTTCTGAAATTAGAGGCCTTAAAAGGGGAACAAAAGCTGTTCCTCGCCTTTGTGGACCTTCGACAAGCTTTTGATCGCACCAACAGAGAAATACTGTGGCAAAAACTGGAGACGTGGTCATGTCCATTAGATCTCTTGCACCCATTGATGGCTCTGCTTTCCAACATATCGATAAAAGTTCGACTTAACGCACAAGGTGACCTCACTGATGAAATACCAACAAGAAGAGGTGTAAAGCAAGGGTGTCTGCTGGCTGCTCTCATCTTCAAATTGTTAATTTCAGATCTCTCATCAGCACTCAAAGTTTCTAAGTCATTTCCTCTGCGGATTACTGGTCACCAAATTAGCTGGGCCATTTATGCTGACGACTTGGTGCTGTAAGATTCAACACAAATTGGGCTACAAAGAATCTTATTCTCCCCCCATTTGTGCCTGAGCATTTGGGAACGCAAGTGCATCCGCACTGGAAACCCCATTTTCCAGCCCCAGGCCCCGATTTCCACCCCGCAACCCTCGTTCCCTCCCGCTTCCTGGAGCCTCTCAATCCCGCCTCCCGACCCTCCCCTGCGCCCTGATTGGCCCCCGGTCCCTCCTTGGGTAAGAACACACGGCCACAACATCCGTGGCCCCTTTGTGCTGCTGCGGTGAGTTTCTCCCCCCATTTGTGCCTGAGCATTTGGGAACGCAAGTGCATCCGCACTGGAAACCCCATTTTCCAGCCCCAGGCCCCGATTTCCACCCCGCAACCCTCGTTCCCTCCCGCTTCCTGGAGCCTCTCAATCCCGCCTCCCGACCCTCCCCTGCGCCCTGATTGGCCCCCGGTCCCTCCTTGGGTAAGAACACACGGCCACAACATCCGTGGCCCCTTTGTGCTGCTGCGGTGAGTTTCTCCCCCCATTTGTGCCTGAGCATTTGGGAACGCAAGTGCATCCGCACTGGAAACCCCATTTTCCAGCCCCAGGCCCCGATTTCCACCCCGCAACCCTCGTTCCCTCCCGCTTCCTGGAGCCTCTCAATCCCGCCTCCCGACCCTCCCCTGCGCCCTGATTGGCCCCCGGTCCCTCCTTGGGAAAGAACACACGGCCACAACATCCGTGGCCCCTTTGTGCTGCTGCGGTGAGTTTCTCCCCCCATTTGTGCCTGAGCATTTGGGAACGCAAGTGCATCCGCACTGGAAACCCCATTTTCCAGCCCCAGGCCCCGATTTCCACCCCGCAACCCTCGTTCCCTCCCGCTTCCTGGAGCCTCTCAATCCCGCCTCCCGACCCTCCCCTGCGCCCTGATTGGCCCCCGGTCCCTCCTTGGGTAAGAACACACGGCCACAACATCCGTGGCCCCTTTGTGCTGCTGCTGTGAGTTTCTCCCCCCATTTGTGCCTGAGCATTTGGGAACGCAAGTGCATCCGCACTGGAAACCCCATTTTCCAGCCCCAGGCCCCGATTTCCACCCCGCAACCCTCGTTCCCTCCCGCTTCCTGGAGCCTCTCAATCCCGCCTCCCGACCCTCCCCTGCGCCCTGATTGGTCCCCACTGAAGATCGAGCACTCATTCACAGTCCCTCCTGGGCAGCCCCTCGGCTAAGGACCCAAGGCAAAGGACGGCTCCTACAGTGACGGCTCCAAGGCGTATCTGCAGGTATCCGCAGGAGAAGCAAGAAGACACCAACAAGTAAGTGTGGCAAGGGCGGAGACAGAAACAACTATTTCTCGCCATACTACCCTACCACTCAATCTACTACTTTTCTGGTGTGTCCCCAATTAGCCGCTCATTGCAAGTCGCATTTGAAGTTGCGCCCAATAGCCTCTCTGAGAAAGTTGATTTTAGAAGTGTCCCCAATTGCATTTGAAGTTGCACCCAATAGCCTCTCTGAGAAAGTTGATTTTAGACGTCGCACCCAATAGCCTCTCTGAGAAAGTTGATTTTAGAAGTGTCCCCAATTGCATTTGAAGTTGCACCCAATAGCCTCTCTAAGAAAGTTGCGCCCTCTCTGACAGTTGATTTTAGAAGTGTTCCCAACTGCACTTAGAAGTTGCGCCCAATTAGTCTCTCTGAGAAAAGTTGATTTTAGAAGCGTCCCCAATTGCATTTGAAGTTGCCCCCAATAGCCTCTCTGACAAAGTTGATTTTAGAAGTGTCCCCAACTGCACTCAGAAGTTGCGCCCAATTAGTCTCTCTGAGAAAAGTTGATTTTAGAAGCGTCCCCAATTGCATTTGAAGTTGCTCCCAATAGCCGCTCTGAGAAAGTTGATTCTAGAAGTGCTCCAAACTGCATTTTGAAGTTGCGCCCAATAGCATCCCTAAGAAAGTTGCGCCCTCTCTGACAGTTGATTTTAGAAGTGTCCCCAATTGCATTTGAAGTTGCACCCAATAGCCTCTCTGAGAAAGTTGATTCCAGAAGTATCCCCAATTGCATCTGACGTTGCACCCAATAGCCTCTCTGAGAAAGTTGATTTTAGACCTTGCACCCAATAGCCTCTCTGAAAAAGTTGATCTTTAGAAGTGTCCCCAATTGCATTTGAAGTTGCTCCCAATAGCCGCTCTGAGAAAGTTGATTCTTGAAGTGCTCCAAACTGCATTTGAAGTTGCGCCCAATAGCATCCCTAAGAAAGTTGCGCCCTCTCTGACAGTTGATTTTAGAAGTGTCCCCAATTGCATTTGAAGTTGCACCCAATAGCCTCTCTGAGAAAGTTGATTCTAGAAGTGTCCCCAATTGCATCTGACGTTGCACCCAATAGCCTCTCTGAGAAAGTTGATTTTAGACCTTGCACCCAATAGCCTCTCTGAGAAAGTTGATTCTAGAAGTGTCCCCAATTGCATCTGACGTTGCACCCAATAGCCTCTCTGAGAAAGTCGATTTTAGACCTTGCACCCAATAGCCTCTCTGAAAAAGTTGATCTTAGAAGTGTCCCCAATTGTACTTAGAAGATGCGCCCAATTAGTCTCTCTGAGAAAAGTTGATTTTAGAAGCGTCCCCAATTGCATCTGAAGTTGCGCCCAATAGCCTCTCTGACAAAGTTGATTTTAGAAGTGTCCCCAGCTGCATTTGAAGTTGCTCCCAATAGCATCTCTAAGAAAAGTTGCGCCCTCTCTGACAAAGTTGATCTTAGAAGTATTCCCAATTGCATTTGAAGTTGCGCCCAACAGCATCTCTAAGAAAATTTGATTAAAGAAGTGTTCCCAACTGGACCTTATAGGTTACGCCCAACAGCCTCTCTGAGAAAAATTTGATTATAGAAGTGTTCCCATGGCATTTAGAAGCTGCGTCCAAAAGCCTCTCGGAGAAAAGTTGTTTTAGAACTGTTCCCAATTGCATTCAGAAGTTGCGCACATTAGCCTCTCCTGAAAAGTTTTGGAAGTTAGAAGTGTTTCTCAACTGCACCTAGAACCTCTAAACTACACTTAGAAGTTACGCCCAATAGCCTCTCCGAGGAAAGCTGACTTTAGAACTGTTCCCAATTGCGTCAAGAAGTGTACCCAAGTGCATTTAGAGGTTGTGACCAATAGCCTCTCTGAGAAAAGTTTGATTCTAGAAGTGTTCCAAACTGCATCTTGAAGTTGCGCCCAATAGCATCTCTAAGAAAGTTGCGCCCTCTCTGACAAAATTGATTTTAGAAGTATTCTAAATTGCATCTAAATTCCAATTGCATTTAGAAGTTGCGCCCAATAGACTCTCTGAGAAAGCCGACTTTAGAAGTACTCCCAACTGCACCTAGAAGTGTTCCCAGCTACATTTAGAAGCACCAATCATGAGCGCACCCACTCCACCTGAGCCTGCCAGAAACGACCGCAGGGGACCACCCCCACTCTCCGATCTACCTCCCCTCCCAACCCCTCCCTCCCGTACCACCCCACCCCCCTCCACACAAGCAGCCACTCCCCTGTCCAAACACCAAGCCAGAGGAGCACGATGGCGAAACACTCACCCTAAATCCACTCATCCCCTGAACTCCACCCCCGACCCGCCAGCATGGCCCACACCCGCTCCCCTCTCCATCAGACCTATCACACCCCACCCGGAAATCACCCACCCACCGCCCTGCCCTTATACCCCTGCCACCTTCCCCCCCAGACAGCACTCTTTCCCCTCCCTAAAAACTGCGCGCCGAGCCCTAGCACGAACCGAAGCTGCCTCCCTCTCCCCCTCTCAACCCCCTACCCTCTCCCACACACCTGTCGCAGCAAAGAAACTAAAGAGGAAACGCGCCTGGTCCCCCTCAATCATTCAGCACTCCTCACCTCCCCTGTCCCGACCCACCCCCTCTCACCCGCATTCTCCGCCTTCCCCCGTGGCCTCCCCCTTCCTGAAACCCCTCTCCCTCGATTTCTCATCAACTGCAACTGAAACTCCCCCCTGCCCACACCCCTTCCCCAAATCACCCAACCCAAATCCAATCATCTTATCACACCAAGTCACTCAGCCCCGCCAGGAACCTGCCAAGTTTTCAGCCCGCCCACTATTCCCTTCTAGCATCACCGACTTTAACCCCCCTCCTCAGCCCTCTCCGCCACCGCCACACCCCGGTCCAGCACCCACACCTAAATTGCCTGCCGATGTGAACTGTATCCTTTTTAACGCCCGTTCCGTAGCAAAAAACAGACACTGCATCTATGACCTCCTCACATCTGTCAAACCAGACCTAGTTTTCATAACCGAAACTTGGTTCTCCAATGACTTCAACCCAATCGCTAGTGAAGCCTTTCCCCCTGACTACTCCCTCATCCCACTGAACCGTCCATCCAGAGGAGGCGGGGTAGCATTCGTCTTCAAATCTCTCTTCCGCGCCTCGATCATCGACAACCAACCCTCCATCCCTTCCTGCGAATCTCTCCTCGTTAAACTTTCCCTCTCCCCATCGCTCTCTCACAGTTTCTTAATAATCTACAGGCCCCCTGGTTACGATAGACAATTCGCAAACAACCTTTGCGACTCAATCGCCACCATGCAACTAAACCACTCCAACCTCACCCTCCTTGGTGACTTCAACATATGGCTCGACATCCCCACCAACCCTATGACACACTCCCTGGTTGACGGTTTAGATGCAATTAATCTCCAACCCCACATAAACGGTCCTACCCATTACAAAGGACACACCCTCGATGCCATCTTTAGCTCCAACACCCTGATTCATTTAAAGCCCCCAACCCCAATCATCTGGTCAGATCACTTCATTCTCTCGTTCACCATCCACTCACCTGACCCCATTCCCGTACTTGCACCCGAACCTCCAATCTTACGCAAATGCTGGAAAAAATTAACGATCACCCCGGACTTAGCCGAGGCACTCCTCCAATCTCCACCACCGACCTGCCTTCCCGACAACAATTTAACCCCTGAGGCCTTTGACTCATGGCTCAACGCACCTCTTTTGCGACTCACCCCCCCATGCAAACCATCAACCCGCTGCGCCCCTTTCCCCAGATGGTTCACTCCCGAGCTGAGGACCACTAAACGACTTTACAAATGCCTAGAACGCAAATGGCAGAAAGAGAAAACCCACGAAAACAGGACCACCTTGGCCCGTCACCTCTATCAATATAAGTCCGAAATCCGGAAAGCAAAAAAAGCCCACTACAACACCCGAATCCTAAACTGCAAAAACCCAAGCAAAGAACTCCACAAAATCATCTCAGAATTCACCAACCCTGCTTGCAATACAACCAGCCCAACCGCCACACAATCGCTGTGCGACTCACTCTCCCTCCACTTTCACAACACGGCTATCGAAAGAACAAAAACTCTAAACACCAAGATGGCTCAACTTCAGCCACCGAGCAATCCTCCGCCCATACCGCCCAGCCCTGCAACCGTAACATCCACGCAACCAACGTTTGAATCCTTTAGTCCAATATCGCCAGAACAGTTTCTCAAACTGCTATCTGCCCACAAACCTTCTGGTTCACCACTGGACCCCTGCCCAGCCACAACCCTTAAAGAAATCTTTGCCTCAACCTGCGCAGGAGAATACGCAAGATCTATCATAAATTCCTCCCTCTCCTCCGGTACTTTCCCCGACGCATTCAAAACGGTACACGTCAAACCTCTAATTAAAAAACCATTGCTCGATCCACTCGAGCCCAAAAACTACCGCCCAATCTCAAACACTAGGTTCCTTGCCAAACTCATTGACCGAACCGCCTACTCCCAACTAAACTCCTTTGTCGAAACCAACAACCTCCTAGACCCAGCCCAATCAGGTTTCAGATCACGCCACGGAACTGAAACCACCCTAACCTCGATCTGGGATGACCTTAAAATGACAGCAGACTCCGCCGGATGCGCCGCACTAATCCTCCTCGACCTATCGGCCGCCTTTGACACGATCGATCACTCAATCCTCCTAGACCGACTCCACTCCATAGGAATCCGCGGAACCGCCCTCAAATGGATAGCTTCATTCCTCAAAGACAGGCACCAAATAACGACACTCTCCAGCTTTACCTCACAACCCCGACCTGTCGACACGGGAGTCCCTCAGGGAGCATGTCTATCCGCCCTCCTGTTCAATCTTTACCTGATCACCCTCCCACCAATAATTCGTGCACACAACATCCTGTGTTACAACTACGCCGACGACACTCAACTAATTCTAAAAATCCTGAACTCGAAACCCGACTCCCGACCCGACCTGGCATCCTGCCTCCTTAACATAGAACTCTGGATGACCCAAAGCCACCTCCTACTAAACCCCTCCAAAACAGAAATCATGATTTGCGGCAATCTAGATCTTCTTCCGCACCCAATACCCTGGCCTCCCGCCATGGGCAACTCACCGACACCCTCCAACACAGTGAAAAATCTTGGATGCACCCTAGACTCCGACCTAACACTCTCGCGCCAAGTCAACAATGTCTCAAAATCCTGCCACTACCACCTCAAAAATCTTAGGCGCATCCTTCCATATCTCTCATTCCCCAACAGAGTCTCCGCGGTCCAATCAATTGTCATATCAAGACTGGACTACGGTAACTCCCTATACCTCGGAATTCATGCCTACCAACTAAACAAACTCCAAAGAGCACAAAACGCGGCAGCCAAAATGCTACTCGCGCTCGGTCCAAGAGACCACGTATCCCCAGCCCTTAAGACATTGCACTGGCTTCCAGTAGCCCGTAGGGTAGCTTTCAAAACCTTATGCCTCTCCCATCGAGCACTACATAAAACCGGACCGCAATATCTTCAAGACAAGCTAATACCTTATCACCCCACTCGCACCCTAAGATCAAGCTCAGCCGGCCTCCTAGTAATCCCTAAGACAAACTCAACCAGGTTAGGCGGATCATCATTCTCAACGCTAGCCCCAACCCTATGGAACTCGCTCCCACCCCACATCCGCCTAACTGAAGACTTAACGGCCTTCCGCAAAGTACTGAAAACCTGGCTCTTCCCCTAAAACTACGCTGGGTAGACTGGAATGCACGCACAAGAAAGACAGGAGTGCACACTTCTGGAACACATGAGAGCATATGTGAGGCACACTGGAGAAGAATAAGTCAAGCAAGCATGAATGTGTAGTACAATCCCAAACGCCTGAAATGAACAAAATGAATAGAACGGACCTGCCCGCTCGGAACTGCGTGACATACATAATATGTTTTAGAATGCAGTGAACATTTTGAAAGAGTACTTATCATAACACACCTCACGCCTACTCTCTCCCTTACATCAACACTCAACTAGAACACAGAGATACTATGACACCATTCGGTATAACTGTTCTCATATCTACATCTCCCGCTCACTCCACAACACTCTATGTAAACACTGCTGGTCTCACACCCACCAGCCAGGCGTTCTCCTCAGGCCTAACGCAGCCACATTCGTCCTGGATAAAGCCAGCCAGAGCGAACACATACTGCTGATCTCTCAACCACCACACCTACCGCTAAGAAGCAGCTACCATCTGAATTCCGCACCAGCTGCACACATACCTGGTGCACACACGCACTTTTGACTCGCTCTTCTCTCTCTACTGACCCGAACTTCGGTTCCCGAGGGCGTTCAACCTACCAGCGCCTTCAGACCATACCAATGGTATATAAGGCGCTATATAAATGCAAAATAACATAACATAACATAACATAACCTTCAAGAGTGTTTGCTTTGAACCGATCTTCTAATAAATGCAACAACAAAAAAAATTGTAGCCCTTGGAACTAAGTTGGGGAAAAGAGACAATTTCAAATGGTTCATAGCTAATGAACCCCTTGAGACCACAAATTGCATTCGATACTTGGGAATACCATTTAATAAATCTGTACATGAATGGGATTGGTCCCAAGACTTGAAAATCCGAATGCGTAATTTGTCACTTCACGGCGCAAAGCTGAAAACAGCATATGAAAAATTCACTCCAAAACCAGTGTTGATGTTTTACACGCAAAAAGTTGTGCCAACTATTACTTTTGGGAGCGAAGCTGGCTTTCACATAAGCCAACCATTTTGGGACTATCTAGAGGGCCTTTTTTGGCGGAAAATTCTCAGACTTCCCTGTAACGTTTCAATGACAGCAATTTGTTATGAATTGTTTGGAATCTTTACACTCAACTGTCATTTGGAAATCGATGGCAGCTTTAAGAAAAATGTGGATAACTCCTACATCTCTTCCTTATCGCATTTTAGCATTATCGTCTTAGAATACTCACAGTGCAGTGGGTTGCTGAAAGATTAGACTGACAAAATTGACGAAATTCTGTCCCAAGCCGATGTTTCAATGGACACAGTGTTGACTATTCCACAAGCGGCAAAGAAAACGTTAAGGTGGTGGGACTGGATTCAAACCACCTAAAAACATGCTAAATTAGTCTAGTCACTTAACAATGGCCCTGTTGTACGAGGTATCAACCAAGCGCCAAACTACCTGGTAAAATTTCCCTCACGATATCATAGAGACAAGTTTCTGAGGTTACGGCTAAATTTATATATAACTAAGGAGATGCTGTTTTTGAAACATGACAAGGAAACCTTGAATAATGTTTGCCGGTTGTGTGTTACTTCAGTTGAATCATCTAAACATTTGATTACAGATTGCGTAAGCTTGAATAGTCCTAGAGACACATTTTTAAGTAAATTCGCCCCTCAGAATGGAAACATGGAGGAGTGGTGGTTTACTTTGCTTGCATGCAATGACTTTAAGTTAACATGTGCAGTTATTGATTTCTTAGACAAGGTTTTGTCATTTGAATAAGTAACTACTGTAATGTCCTTGGACTCACACACTTTGAACTTTTAATTGGATTTTGCAATGAATTGCAACGAAAGTAATGTAACAAAAGTTTGTAATAAACTAAAGTTTACAATAAAAAATGTTTTTTAAAATATATATTTATTTTAAAAAAGATGATGAATGCGTGGGAGGAAGGAGTCTATTAGAACAAAAATGTACTTAACCTCTCAATGTTCTTTCTGATTGAAATTCCTCTCAGGTATCCCTCATTGTCCTCCCTAACTGTGCCTCTTGGCAGTTAGCTAGTACCCCTTACGTCTGTGGTCAAGGTGCTAGGGGAAAAAGGATGCACCGGAGGACGCATGGCCCAGTGCCTCTATATGTATGGCTCCAACTACCTCTCCAGAGTGGCTGGGTAAAGGTATCGGCTGGTGCCGACACAGAGCTGCACTGTGCTCCCTGGTGGTGGTGGAAAGGTTTTTGAAGAGGAGTTGTGCTGGAAGATAGATATTTATTTTATTTTTTATTTATTAGGTATTTATTTATTGGGTATTTATAATGCGCCTAAACATCACAAGGTGTTTCAAGGCGCATCAAAACAAGGTAGGGGAATGAAGGGGAGAAAACAATAAAACAATAACGATCCTACTAGGTTTTAAGACATTCGGATCGTGCAAGTGCAGTTACAAGAATGCAGGGGAGGTGAAGGTAGAGGGGGCACATAGAAGGTACAACCAATATTGTTCCTAGTAGGTCGTGAGACAATTCGGAGCATGCAATTGCAATAGCAGAGATAAAGGGAGAAGGGGTGGGGGGTAGGTGAAGAGTGGGGCTGCAAGGCAAGAAGACAATCAGTAACATTCCTACTATTTTGTGAGACAATTCGGAGCGTGCAAGTTGTTAGGGAGAATTCTCATAAATGGCTGATTTCCCTTACCTAATGAGTCCCTCAGCTGCTTTGCTGGATTTCTAGGGTTTATTTTTTTCACCTGGTAAGAGTGTGAGCCTTTTTCCCACTCTTGCATGTGTTTTGCTGTGTGCGTTTTCAGTTTTTGTGTGATCTTGGGCACTGGAGCCTCACCTACTCCATGGCCTCATATTTTTCATGTGTGTTACACAGCACCTTCAGTGCAGTGACTCAGGGTTGTCTTTAAGACTTCCCCCTGACTCCATTTTTCTGGGGCTGACTACTGTCCCCCAGAAAAGGTAAAGTTGCCATTAACTTTACTTTAGTCACTTTAAACCACAGACCCAATACACCCCATCTTACATGGAGTATTGGAAAGGGTTAATTTGTATCCCTTTTTGTCTTTTGGAACATTGTTTCGCTCCCTTTACTCTAAGACTTGGCTGGTGGCAGTGGTAACTACCCTATTTTTCTTACCGCGGTTATCTTATATAAACGTGATATTGTTTTAGGCTATTATATTAGCCTCTAACATAAACCAGCTTGAGCATATATATTTTATTTCGGTTCCAGCTGGGTTTATTCGCCATTTCTTTTTGTAAATGTCTTTCTCGTGTTTTACTCTGCACGCCAAACCAGGTTTGGTCCCTTTGTTCTCTGTCTTTTCGCGGGCTTCTGCACAGAAGCCCTCCTTAAGGCGCCTGAAAGTCTGGGTATGCAGGATGTGTGGGAGGGGTCTTAGGAACCCTGCCATGAGTTCCCTTGGTAACCCAAGTCGCACTCCTGTTTGATTGGCTGGGTGACTGTCCTTGCCAGGACAGCCACCCTGCTGTGTGATTGACAGGCAGGCTGTATGAATTGGGAAAAACTGCATAAAAAGCAGGTCTCTGGGACTGGAAAGGCAGTCTCGCCACTGGAACGAAAGAACCTACGAGGAGCTGATGGAAGAGGACCCCTACCACGACTGAACCGCCTGGTGAAGCCCTGCTGCAGGCCCGAATCCTCAGAATCCGACGACAGAGAAGATCCTCCAGGAAACTTCTTCCCTTGAGCTGGTGAGACCAACCAGTTCGCCCAAACTGCAAGCCAGGACCCCTCCTCTGGTCGAATTCGCTGTACAGAGCTACAGTGGGCCGGATAGCCAGGAAGGTCGGACCCTGCTTGGGTTTTAAGGAGTGTTAGGACAGTTTTTCTGAAGTCCAATTAAGGGCCTAGCAAAACCATTCTACTGAGGCAGTACAAGACTCCACTCTTAGTATAAGGATGTACCACCTGAGTTCGGGGTAGCGTAGACATAGCAGCCAGGCTTATTTTAGGAGGGAGAGAGGGCAGTAGATACAGTACAAGTGAAATTGTAATACAAATGATCCAAAGAAACACTGAAACACTATGGGCCTCATTACGACCCTGGCGGAAATCGAAAAACGATGGCGGAAATGCAATACCGCCATCGAATAGCGCTCGGTGCGACTATGACCCGTCACCGCAAAGTACGATGCCATTAGCGACACCGTAGTGAACGCCAACGCTAACTGCACCAAGTACGCGCGCGCGCGCCATGCCAAACCGTAAATACCACCATGGCGCAAGGGTACGCGAATTCCGACCCTAGCGGACATGTACCTAACGCCATCAAGCACGGCGGAAAGTACCATTCCGCCATGGTGAGAAGTACGGCATCGCGAATCAACCGTAAACGGCCCCACTGAGTGCCTGTACACCGCTCCCTGGCCACATAGTACAACTCCCCGTAAGTGCAATGAAGTCACAATGCAACCAGTGAAATGTACAAGTCACCCATGCATGCCAACGAACAAAAGAATCTCAAGAGGGGCCAATGGGAGCTGCAGGGCACAGATGGCACGAATACAGAAGCCATTCCAATGGACATGACCACAGTCCCCCACCAAGAAACGCACGCAAACACAGGCACCTGTGACCAGCAATATTCCGAAAATCACATCATTCCACCAGTCCACCTGGCTGACCGGCATCTGTTACACAAAACCTAATCCCCCGCCCCTGAGCATGACATCATTCAAACAGTCATATTGGCAGCCCTCATCCCTGACCTCACTGGGCTTCGTAGGCAAACGCGCCCAGCACAGTACCACGCAACTATACTCCGAAGCTGGAACCCAATGCAGATCTCCTCACAATACATCGCTCCCCAAATAGGAATATGCCACATCACTTGCAAAGAAGAACGCTACACGGCCCATATCAGAATAGAAATTTAATGCACAACAAATTCACCAAGCCCATACAGCCATTAGGCCATGAACTCCAAAACACATTTCACCATTGTGGGCTGCATCCGCAAGAAATGACCAGCTACTTCTTGTGTGACGCCCTGTTCCTTCATGGTACACAGGGCCACATTCTCGTACGAAAAGGCAACATGGAAGCGCACAGAACTGCAGGGCCGTCCCAATGGGGAGGCACTAGTCCAGCTGAAAGGCCGAAATGTTGCTCCGAGCCACTAGTACTGCGTAAGGGCATGTGGCCCATTGGCGATCGTCCCATAAGATCGTAATGCTGCTCCACTGATTAACACGAAGCAGCAGGTGGAGTAAAAGCCATCTGCAGGAGTGGCATACAGATGGCAGTGGCAAAAGGGGAGGAGATACCTGTCAACCAAAAGAAAAGAAAAAGAACAGAATGGCCATCAGAACTACATTCGAACAACTCACTTCAATGATCACACTAAATCCACAGCCATATGCATGCTAGCCCACTCCAAAGGATCATCACCACCCCAAAACCACTTGCGACTCATAACTATCTATATCGAGGTGTAAACACCATCACAAACGAGTGTACCTGTGCATGCGTCTGTGAAAACAGAATCCATCAGATGGGATTGGTAACGTGCATGGACACAAGTGTCTGAGGGCGCGTCGAGACAGGGAGGGCTCAATAAGGCCAGATAGACGATGGTCCCACTATGGCAGCCCTGCATCACATAGCGCAGGGGAGGCGGACAGATTCCAAGAAGCCCTGTACATGGCAAACACTGTATCAAATCATCTGTCCATGCATCCATTCATCATTCCCTCATCCCGTAATAACGCCTGTTTCCATACTCACATAACATGTGAGAATTCCATTGAGTCTGTGCGTTATGCAGCCTGCAAAATCCACTGTGCCCCAGCCCGTAATTCCAGTGTTGTGAAGTAACATGTATTTGGGAACGTCCGGCCTCACCGTCCACTTCGCTATTGCGCATCCCAAACTATTCATATCAATCATTGCATCCTCGCCATGGCCCCTGTCCCAAGGACATTGAACAATAGAACGTTATATTTGCAGTCAGACCTGTGGGCATCTCCTCGCCGCTAGCTGATAACCGAAAGCGCCGCCCTTCGAATTCCTCATTTGCAACATCACGTCGAAAAGGCATCTGTGGCCGCTTGAAATCACAAATTAATCCATCTAGTGCGGCTGTGTGTGAAAATGGCAACTGCCTTCACTCACAAATGGGACGCCCCGCCCGTCGTTGCAACTCGGTACAGTGATGCATGAGGGTCCACCGTTACTCGAGTACTACGTTCCACTGACCCTTCACAAGTCTGTTCGCGACTGCAAAGATTGTATGTGAAACAATGGGACCATAGCCGAATGAACATATCAACCAATGTTACACGGCCATCGGGTACAAATACATGATTGCAATAGCAAGATGCCATTCCTCGAATTGCAGCGTTGTGTGCGGGACGTGCTCGGCCAAAGGGGAGAGCAGCTTGCACAGGTGGAATGAATCACCACAGGTGGAGGCCATACAGCCTGAAAACACATAAATTGCACACCCAGTCTCCTCCCACAACCACAGCCACTCCGAAATGCTACCGGCAGGACTCGCGATGTTGGCCCTGGGGGACCTGATAGCACTGCAAGTACTCCAACTCCAAGAAGAAGACGAACACCAACTACAACCGGCCGCACGGAGGAGACGCAGGAGGAGGAGGAGGGCAAGGCAGGGCCAGCAAGGGCCGCCAGCACAGCCACTACCACCACGCAGGCAGCCCGCAATCCCACGCCTCCGAGCACATCCGTTCAACCTCACTGATGAGCAGATCCACACCCTCTACCGTTTGGGCCGGGACACCATAGCCGCCATTGTGGACATGACACAGGCTGACCTTGTCAGCATGATAGATAGCCCAACCGCCATCCCACCCCTACTGAAGGTGGTGTCTGTACTCCACTTCCTGGCCACAGGCACCTACCAGCACACAGTCGGACAGTTGCATGGCATTTCTCAGCCACTGTTCTCACAGACACTATTGCAAGTGCTCGATGCCCGCCTGCGGGACGCAGACGACTACATCTCTCTACCACGCTCGGTGCAGGAAATTACCAACACAAAAGTGGGATTCCATGCACTTGCCGGCATACCGGGTTGCCTTGGTGCCATCGACTGCACCCATGTGGAATTGGTCGTCCCACATGCCATGGAGGCCCAGTACCGCAACCGAAAACAATTTCATTCTCTGAATGTACAAATGGTGTGTGACTCCAACAGGATCATTACACATTGTTGTGCCCGATTCCCTGGATCAACCCATGATTCTATGGTCTTGAGGAACTCAACAATACCACGCTACATGGAGCGACACGCAGGGAACAGATCCTGGCTACTCGGTGAGTCTCATTTCATGCATGATGATGTGGGGTATGTGATGCGGCAATGACCTGGCAGGAAGGGGGGGGGGTGCGTACGTAGCAATGGCATTCCACATAATTCGTTTATTGTCCACATACAGGTGATGCCGGATATCCACTGAAGAGATGGCTCCTCACACCAGTCCGGAACCCACGGGACCAGCATGAGGAGGACTACAACCATGCCCACTCACGTACCCGTGTAGTCATTGAACAGGCATTCGGCCTACTGAAGACTCGTTTCCGGTGCCTCAGCAGGTCTGGCGGGGCACTCCTGTACCGCCATGAGAAGGTTGCAAAGATGGTGATGGCATGTGTCATGCTACACAACATGTGCGTACGTAGAAATGTGCCCATGCCCCCTGACGCAGAACTGCAAGCACCTGAAGATGGTCATGATGAGGGTGGGGATGTGGCAGCACCTCAAGGAAGTCCGCGAGGCACAGGAGGGCCGTGACATTCGTCAGCATCTCATTGATGCATGCTTCTAGCACTCACGCCTGGTGGCTGATACATGGACACGGGACTCGTGGCACTGTGTGTGTCTGGTACATGCACAATATGGACTGTACGCCTATGATGGCCTAGTACACAAAGATCATTGTCCACACATCTCATTGGTTGATCGTGCATTGTTTATGGCATATGTGATATCATGTTGAACACCCAAGTGAGCCCAACACACCCCCTCCACCCTCCTACCTCCCCCCCGAACACCAGTGTCCAAAGATGCTCATTGTCAGTGGGCAGTCGCTATTGCAAGCCCCCTCTGCGGGTATCAGGGGCACCCCTGCCTGTGGAGCGCAGGTTCCTCCCAGATCTACGTTGGGGGCTGCCCTGGACGGAACTTGCAACGGATGATGTCTCTGCCTGCTCACGTCCATGCATGTCCCTAAGGGTTTGTGAGAGCTCAGTGAGCACACGGCGCACTGCGGCAAGTTCGGCACATACGTCTTTGGACGTCGCATGCAGTTCCCCCCTCAGGCTCTCGGTGCTTCTCTCCATTTGGACTCTCAGGCTCTCGGTGCTACTCTCCATTTGGACTCTCAGGCTCTCGGTGCTACTCTCCATTTGTACTCTCAGGCACTCGGTGCTACTTTCCATTTGTGCCCTTAGTGTCTCTGTACTTCTCTCCATTTCTGCCCTAAGTGTCTCAGTTGATGTTTCTATGTCTGCCTTAGTGCCCCCACATTCATCGGCATGGTCCTTGAGGAGCGTGGCCAGTTGCTGCTGTTGCACGATTAACTGGTCGAGGGACTGTTGCCTCTGCTGGGCCATGGCCATTTGCGGTGGTGTCACAGGGTGGCTGTTCGCCTCATGTTGCCCTGCCACAGGGCTTGTGGGGGATGGCCAGTCGTCGTCTTGTGGGTGCCCCTGCGTGGTATCCTCATGGTGTACGGGATGGAACAGACAGGGGGATTGGGACAGGTCATGGATGGATCTGACTTCGACATCCCCGTCTTCTGTGTCGGAGCATGCTGCCATTAATGGGGTGTCACCTATGGTGCTGCTGCCACCAGAGGCAGTGCCTTCTGTGGCATCCATTGGGGGGACCTGTGGTGCTGCTGTTGTGGGCATGCTGGCTGCTGGGGTGCCTGTTGATGTTCCCTCCTCTGTGCTGCCACCTGATTTGTGCTGCTGCCGTGTCTTGATGCGTGCAGCTGAGGTGGAGGGTCTTTGGCCGTTGGTCTTGGCCCTCTTTGCAGGTGTGCTGGTAGGGGTGTCCTGAAGCTCGTCGTTTGGATCGGACCCTGTGGTGGAGTAAAGGAGGGCGAGCGTTATTAATGGGTCTGTGGGAATTGGAATGGCAATGTATCACATGCATTGGGGTGGTACCTGAGGGTGATTTGGGTCGGGGCCTTGGAGGTGCTTTCATTTGTGTGTGGAGTGAGGGTGCAGTTGTTTGGCAGCCTGCAGTTAGGGTGTGCCTGCTGCACGTGTAGTGGGTGTTTTTGGGGTTTTTAATTATTTATGTATTTATTGTGAGTTTTAAAGTGCGCTATCAGGCCAATGTGTGTGGACGTTCTCCTGGCCATGTGTTGCTGTTGCGCTATGTGGACACATGTGATTCACATGATTGGACATTGTGGATTTGGCATGGTTTTATTTGGGCCACCTACCGGATTCTCCGGATGTCTGCACTCCTTTCTCCATCCCTCCGACTCCCTCTATGCTCTCCATTCCAATGGTGGAGGCACAGATTTCTTCCCAGGGGGTCAACTTGATGGGTGATTCCGATCCTCCCCCGGTGGCTGTGGCAATGTTGCGGTTGGCAGAAAGTATGCTACGGACGCGTATCCGCAGGTCGTCCCATCGCTTTCTGCATTGCTGTGGGTTGCGGGGTGCGGTCCCCACCGCACTTACCCGCTGTGCCACCAGGGCCCATATGGCCTTCTTGTTCGCAAGTGCCGTCCTGGTCATTTGCGTGGAGAAGACGGCGGCGGCATTCTCCTGGAGGGTCTCTGTAAGCACGGTGAGTTCCTCACGGGAGAAGTGGACCTGCCGCTTGCGGTCGCACGCTTTCTTCACTACTTTTCCCATTTTTCTTGGTTTCGCTAGGGTGGATGACGGGTTGGGATGTGTCTCAGGGTAGTGTTTTTTGTGGTTGTGTGGATTTTGTGGTTTTATAGGTGTACGGCGTGTTGTTTCCCGTTCCGGGCCCATGTTTTTACTTCCGTTTCCGTATATTTACGGTCACCGTACTTTCCGGTTGGCGCTCACTGCGGTGTCCGCTAAGATGGGTGGCGGTATTGCACCTAGGGCGCCGTACGGCGGCGGTGTGGGCCGTTTTGGGGTCATTTCCGCCATCGCGGACTTTGCACTTCCGCCATGCCGTGGTGCTCGTGCCCGATGGGTCGGAATGGGCCGCACTTTGCTCCATCGTGCAATGGCGGAAATGCTATTTACGCTGTGGCGGTCCGGTCAGTCACTTTCCGCCAGGGTCGTAATGAGGGCCTATGTATTGTAAAAAATAAAGGATTTATTTAAATACAGGTAGGCCCAGATAAATCTAGGGGTTAAGTAAGTACTAACACATTATATGAAATCACAATATAAAACACAACACTATACTTGAAAGTACTCAGACCCAAGTATAGACCTTATTTGGAACACCTAACAGTAGTTCTAGGGAAGTCAAAACCTTGTTATACACATTTAGTACAGGCTAAGAATATTCTTTGGGAGTAAAAGACCAATGGTTACTTTTAGATTACTTTTGGTAATACAAGGACAGTAGACCCTTCCAGTTGAACAGTGGCTCTTGGAACAAATCACATAAACAGTCAACTGGACAATATACTTTTGGTGAATAGTGAAACACTTATTCTAGGTGCAGTAAAAACCTAGAACTACTTTTATCATAACACACAGTTATACCAGGTGAGTAAAACCTAAGGATGTAATATACAATTACAGATGCTTTGGAAATCAGGGAAACCAAGATTGAGGTAAGCAATAACTCTGGTAACTTGTTTTGGATGGCACACAGCTAACACAAGGTAAGTAAAACCCACATACTTTAACTTCAAAATTAAGGGGAAAGTAAAACCTAATGTCACACTTTACTGAATAATTATTCTAGGTAGGCAACAACCTAATGTAGACTTATTAAGGACAGGCTAGCAGCAAGTCAGGGGAAGCAAGACCCAGTTGGGGGACACTCATACAGTTATCCTAGCAGAACTAACCTGGTGTTACCAACAGTTGGAGGACACTCATACAATTACCCTACAGGAATAATCTGGTGAAACCAACGCATTACTTTTGTAAAGAGGCACAACCTAATCAAAGGAGAGTAAAATACCTTTACATCTACTTTCTTTTAGACTGGTAAAACAGTGGCTAAGGAAGAAAAGATGTTAACCATACTTTTAAGAATAGTGCATCACACATTCAAGATCAGTAAGAACTTTTGTAACTGTTCACTCTGAGAATTACAGTTACGCACCAACTCTTTACAAGTAAGTAAAACACTTGATTTATTTTCTAGGCAGAAGTCCCAATCCCTTCAAAGTCTTTCCCTTAGAGCATGAGGGTTCTCAGTAGTAGAAGGGGGGTCACTAGGACTAGTGACCAACAGGCAGTGTTAGAATAAGTTCTTTAGTAGCAAAAGTCAGAGTTTCCTTAGGAAAACTGGTAAACAAGTGATTACTTTACTTTTAGGGTCAGAAGAGGGTCCAGGGGCTTCACAGAAGACACCCCAGCAGGGTTCTAGCATTGGGACTGGGTGCACTGGATGAGGGACCTCCCAATCACAGGAAACACCCCAGGACTACACAGAAATCCCAACAGGCTTAAGGTAAGTATATACCCAAGCCAACACAGTACCTCAGCAATGAAGAAGATTGCAGCAGGAGAACTTCATGGACTGCAGCCAAATACCCGGTCAGTGGATTCCTTGTCCTGGAGACTGAACACAAGACCTCAGAAGGGACTTTGCAGCAGGGATCGATGAAAAAGGCTCTAGGCAGGATTTATCTCGCGGCTGAATGCGGTTCTGGCGCCTTTTCAAGGAGCACAGAATAAGACAGAAAATCGCGGTTGAATTCTCGTCGTTTAAAAGGTCCAGCACTCTTGTGAGGGGACTTTTTGGACTCGATTCGTGTCTCTGGAGATACACCAGGATGCTCACTAAGTTTCAGCGAGATTCGGAATTCGGAAGACCGTGCACCGCACAGTGGCTGGAGGTCCCAGGGTATTGGGGTATTGCAAGAACGCAAGGTCGCAGCAACCCGTGGGATGGCTCAAAATGCAGGTCTTCTTGAATCTAGTGGGTCTCAACAGGCTCTGGGTTCGGGTTGTCGTTTTTGGAGACCCCAGGTCGATCGGAAGGAAGGTCTGCAGCAGGCTCCGGTTACACAGCAGGCTCTCCGGCCACTGGAAATCATTCCCGCCGCTTTTCCTTCGTCATCCTCTTCCGTTTTCTGATCCAGTGGTCAACATGACTTCAGTTTCCAGTATTTATCAGGAACTGCAACACAACCTCTGCATTCTCTCCCCGCATTTTACAAGAAAGGGGCGTTTGGCTGTCCAATCAGGACAGCCAACCCCCCACTGGGATTTGGCCCAGTTGAAGGAAGGCCTAAGACAAAGGAGGGGGAAGGTTTGGACTCCTCCCCCACTTCCTGTGCTTACAGACTGACTGGAGCCTGGGCGGGGTGTCCAGGGTACTCCCGCCAAAGACAAAACTCAAACAAAGGAATTTCTCACCCTGGATGTCAGGGGAAGGAACAATAAACGACAAGAAACACTAAAATGGCAGAAAAAGAAGACAGAGGCCATTTTGGTAAAAAGAGCACCCTTAGGTGCCTTTACTGCAGCTGTGATTACAGCCCGCGGTAAAGGTGCACCAAATTAGTAAAAGGTATCACTGCCACCAGCCATTAAAGGTAAGCTTGTCACTGTAACATAATTGTTACAGTTTAAATGTGACGGGGGATGCATCTCCCCAGCACTCCACATAAGGTTGGGTGTGCTGGTTTCACAGAATAACATGTAAAAGGGATCCAAAGATCCTTTCTACCCTTGGGAACTGTAGTTCCCTCAAGGTTAGCACAAGAAAGTTAAATGGGGAGCCCCTAGGGCAACCCAGCAACAACAGGCACTTATTGCCAATAAGTTGTTAGACATGATAACTTTAAAAAGACACTATGGAGAGTCTTAAAAATGACACCCATAAAAAGAGTTATAGACAGGTGAGTGTGGAAAAAGGTTCCCACTCACTGAGGTATTAATGAAAAATATCCCACTAGAAAAGCAAAAAGTTCTGGAGTTGAACCAGGAAAGGAAGATTTACCAGCTCTGTGGAAATCTTACCTAACAAGGAGCACACCTTTTATTCGTTGCTTTGCTCTGCTGCTGGTTTCTTTCCTGGGTAGTACTCTTTGAGCTAACTATTTTACCAACCAACCTCGTCCGGAATCCGTCGCACGAACTTTACCGCAAACTACCCTGAACTGTATTATCTTGAGCAAAAGACTTTTGACCCATTGACTTGGGCCCTAAGCCTTTTCTATCTGATTTTATCATTGTAGTTTCTATTGCTCACTTGCCCTGAGTACTTACCTGTTGATGTGATTCAATTTCTATTAATTTTGTTTTTCCCTCCCTTTTAAATTGCTGGAGTGCCATTTTGCTCCAACTTCATTTTGTGAGCTTAACTTGTCTGGAATTTAAGGGAAGTGGTGTGGTGTATTAAGAGTGTGATTTTTAACTTGCTTATAATAGTGAAATGGTATACAACTGAAGAGTTAAATAAATGTATATTCTTTTACTTGAAAACCTTGAGTCACTGTTTGCCTGATTCATAGTAATTGCTGTCCTTTATGTAACAATCTGATACTGCTCACTTGCTATTGAGATAAGTCTGGCTTCTCAGCCATCGCTACCACTTTAACTGTGTAGTACAGGCTTGTACCAAAGGTGAATTTGTACTGTCACTTGTAGTCTTGTGTGTGGTGTTTCCAAAAGGTACTGCATATAATTCTGCCTAACACAAGTGCAGTAACAGAAATGATGGGAGATGGGGAAGAGGAGTAGTGCAGGACGGGGAGGAAGGGGATAGTGCAGGCGGGTTGGAGGAGAAGTGTGCAAAAGTAAAGGTTGTTATTGTTAGGTTATTTTTATAATGCGCAACACGCCCGAAGGCCACAGTGCACAGAGAGACAAGTTATCAGGAGAACCCAGGAGAGCAAGAAATCATATTCGGAGAACTAATCGTTTGAGGTTTTGATTGCCTTCTTGAAACAATTCAAGGAAGAAACATTGTGAGTTAAGGAGGGAATAGTGTTCCACAAAGTAGGAGCACAAATTGAGAAGCTAGTTAGAACTAGGTTTTTCAATTCAAACCTTGGAATTTTGAGTTAGGTGCAATCGCTGGATCAGAAAATACGAGTAGTGTGGGCCTAGTGCAGCCAGTTGATGAGGTAGACTGGGGCCCTATTTGTCATACATTTGTATTTTAGAGAGAGGATTTTATGCTTAATTCTTTGCGAAATGGGTAACCAATGAAGAGACTTTCTGTGATGGGTTATATGCTCATGAGGGGCCAGATTGCATAATGCCCTAACAGCTCCATTCTGTACAGTTTAAAGAGTTGTAATGTTAATTTTTTTTTTATGCGCCACCCATAAGGCTGTTAAAGTAGTCACGACGTGAGTTGACAAGAGCTGTAGCAATAGAGGAACGATTTTCAAGAGACAAATAAGGACTAATTTGTCTCTGCAGTTTGATATATATATATATATATATATGATTTATATATATATATTATTTATGTATTTATCTACATTTTTTAAGCGCACAACGGCCCTTGGGCATCGTGGCGCTGTTACAGGATACTTGCTTAGACGAACAACAGTTAATGTACATTTTACATACAGTTTATAGCAATTTGCTATAAGTTTGCAAATTGTCTTCTCATTCAAACAAAGGTGACAGTGCGTAAAAGAGAGAGGGTCAAATACAGTTGTTACATTTTTGGGAGGGTGTGTGTGTGGTGACGTGGCTAATGGAGAGTTGAGGTTTCAGAACCTTGCGGAATACTGTGTGTGAAGTCTCTTTTCTGAGTGCTGGTGGTAGTGCCTTCCAATTTCTTGATACTTTAACTTGCGAGACATGCTGCTGCATAGTCAAGCCAGAGTCAAGAGTGACTCCCAAGGTTTTAACCGAAGTGCTAACAGGCATGGGGCACCCAGAAATAATAAAGTGACTATATTGGTTGTCAAGTTTGCTTATCCTATGTTGAGAGCCTACAATTAGAAGTTTAGTTTAATTGTTATTTAGTGCCAAAGAGTTGGCGAGCATCCAATTCTGTATCATAGCAAAAGTGTTATTGACGAGAGCAAGATGTATTCGCCAGAAAGCTTGAGGATAAGCTGAGTATCGTCAGCGTTATTGGTAAAGACGATACCAGCATTGTCAAGCATATCAAAAAGATGGCGAGTATAAACATTAAACAAGATTGGCGAAAGACATGCGCCCTGGGGTACGCCGCATAACGGAGGGCCAGGTGAAAATTTAAAATTCCCAATAGTGACCCTAGCTGATCTAGGGCCAAGACAGAGGCAAACCAAGCTAACACAGAATCTGAACAGTTAACTATCTTATTGATGCTCTTAAGTACATTTGAATGGTCCACCAAGTGAAAAGCATCGGATGAATCTAACAGGACTAGAATAGCAATCTTGCCCTGATCAATATTAGTACGATTAGCACGTAAATCAACCAGGGCAGTTTCTGTGCCATGCATTGGCTGTCGAACATTGAGGAGCTCAGATTCCTCGATTTGTTCGTTCAACTGTATATATGCGACCCTATCCAGTATCTTTAGCAAAAAAGGCAAATTGGTTATCGGTCGATAGTTGCCAACATCGGTGGGCTCTAAAGGTTTCTTAAGGATGGGCATAATCCAAACTTCCTTAAGACAAGATGGAATATGAGTGGTAAAAAAAAGTTGAACTGACAATATTGGTAAGTAACTGTGCCAATACATCAATGGATTATTTAATGATATACTCTGGACAAGCGTCATAAGGATAAGATGTCGATTTCAGTCATCGCACAATCGTTATAAGGGGTTGCTCTGAAGGTGGTACTGAACAAAATACAGGAGGGTCCCCAAATGAGTCCATCATGTTGGTCGAGACCTGATAATTAGTAGAGCTCTCCAATTACCTTGCGCTGTGATATTGGTTAGGTGTTGGTCTACTTTAAGGAAAAAGCCTGATTTTGTTCATCACACCGTGCATCACTAGCCTGGACAGATTCATCGGGGACAGTTTTCCCCTCTTGTAAAATTTTGAACAATTCTTTGTCCGATTTAGCACTCGTGATCCTATTGCTAAGGTGGACAGGTTCACTCTCACTTTGAGAAGAGGGTACACAAGGAAGTGCTTGAGGACCAGATGGACGAAGCCATTGACAAGGAAAGAATGCAGAATCACCAAGATAAGACTTTCCTAGAGAGAGGGAGACAAGCCTTAACTTCAAACACACCACAATGCAAAACGCCCAGATTCGGCTTTCCTGGAGAGAGGGAAAAAGCCGGGTGAATAACTAAAACAGAGCCGTCTACATGATAGAGATGGGTAACATACAACTGTGGCCGATGTGCAGCAGACTGCAGAATTTGTTAATACAAGTAATAAGAGAGTAGGACAGTTAAAAAGGGAACACTAAGGGCTAGATAACAAAGTTGAGGAATCGTGGGAGAAATGTTCATCACAAAGAAAATTATAGAGGTGTAAGTAATTTGTCCACTAACGTAATTCCAAACTAAATGAATTAGTCACTCCTTTCTCGTTTCCAGCCCAACCTGCGCCACTCGGCAGATAGCGTGATAACCTCATCTGTTCTGTGTTCACTCAGCTGCTGAGGGGTAGAGAGTAGAGTGGAAATGAGGTCATGGGGCGTGCCAGCTCTACATAAACTGGCCCGACATCTTGTCCAGGGTAGCGGTGCACATTGATTTGGTGATGTGGGCCAGGGACACAGCGCAGCGTTCAATGTTGTGGCAAAAAGAATTACGAAGAGACCTCATGCTCAAAAGAGAATATCAAAGGTGAGGAATCTGAAAGGATTCATGCATCAAAAAGAATGTTACAGAGAAGTAAGTCATTTGTAATTCTGTTCTCCATGCCATACCCCTTTGCTTACGTCCAACCTGGTGGCATATCAACTGGGGTATTGGTATAACACAAACTTGTGCCTGCAGCTATAGCTACTGGGGTTCCTTCTGATGATTGGCACCTATAATGTGCCTCACTAGACAACTTTCCTGTACTGCCTGCTTTGCATCGCTTGATTTGTGGGTCCAAATCAAAGACATAGCTGCAAGGAGCAAGAAATGGGTCGGACAGATTTTTGCCATGTCTTTGGTTAAAGACTTTTATTGAGAATCGAAGGGGTTGTGAAAAGGCCTCTCTGACCCTTCTCTAAGAGTACTTCCCTACCTAAATAAAATCTAAGGTTTTGTCCATGTCACAATGTCAAAAAACAAAACTGTCCTGTGGCCAATGTTCCATTCCGACGCTTGCACTGTAATCTTAACTCTAAGGTGAAAAAGGGGATTTGTCTTTAACCTTGATTGGTTTGGAAAAAGTGTTCATAAAGGAAGGATAAATGATTTGAACAAAATGTTCTTCAAGGATACATTTCTTGGTCCCAGAGGGAAACTCCCTTCCCCTGGATTCTTCTTTGCTCCTTGATATGTTCATACACCATAGTTATTTGGGGCCTCTCTTGGCCAAGTACAACACTTGGACGATAATCCTTTGGTTTCACAATCTTAGGGCTTCTCTTGGCCAGGTACAACACTTGCACAGCAACTGGTGAATTTCACAATGTTGGTTCCTTTCAAGAATAGTTATTTGGGCCTCTTTCTGCCAAATGCAACACCTGCACACAACACTGTTTGTTTTCTTATAATCCTCTTCAATTGTCTGCTATACTTTGCTGCCAGGACTTCAGTTTTACACATTTGAATTTGCCTTGTGTACTCTCCTGCCAGGACTTCTGCTCATTTGGGTTTTTTACCTGCTCCCAATGTTGTCTGTATATAGTATTCAGTAATGTATTTTTCTGATATATTATATTATCTTCTTCTTTCTTCATATTGCCACTGGACACATTTACACATTATGAAAGGGTTTATTTGTGTTTTAAATTCCCTTTTAGTATTCAATTTCTTTTCTCTCTCTCAGGTAAGTAATTTTCACCCTAGGCGTGTTCGCTGATACGCCCCGGTGACCCCTTTGCTCTCATGAGGACTCACCGGCTTCTTTTAGGCATTGGTATGTTCTCTCACGGTTGGTTGGGGAAGGATTCCCGTTTGCTTCCCTCTCACTGTATTCTTTCCTTCGCTCGCTGGTCCTCCATGACTTTCTTGCAACATGCTTGCTGCCCTTTTGGCTTCGACAAGCAAATTGAAGTCCATTGTAAATGATTGACTTGTGGAACTAGAATGAGCATTTCCAAAAAGTTTTGATGGCAAGTCATCTCTGAAAGACTGACAAGTGGAATATAAAAAGGTGATTCCATCAGATTGGCAAGGTTGGTACACAGATTTGACAAAAGGGGTTTCCTTGTTCTTCATGGAAAAAAGTAGTGCAAACATGGCAGTAACCCATGAGGGTTCAGACGTGGCAAGGTTATTCTCATGGGAAAATGGGGGATGCCGTATCTCACCCAATGGAGTCATGACATCTCCCTGGGGGCTGTCTCCTCCCATATGATCCTCCCTCATATTGCTTCCCCCAATGTCAGGATCAGGTAACGGTTGCCACATGAAGAGGCTACCACCGGAAGTTCATTGATAAATCCACCAGATTCATCACAAAGCCCTTTGGGTGTTGTCTATATCTACCTGTGGGGCCAGCAACAGCGAGTGCAATTCATGCTCTTGCCTGAGTCGTCACTCACATACTGTTGCATGGCTGGGTTGCCTGTCCAGCCTGTGCCTACCCAGCCCTCTGGAGCTCCCTGTGATGTCTGGAAGTGATCCGACAGTGGGTGCAACATTATGCCTTCTACCAGAATGTGGTTCATCACTTAGAGATTTTTTTTATTTTTTTTGTAATTAATTTTTATTGACATTTTGCAAGAGATAGAGATCAAACACAACAAGGAAGCCAATCAATTTCAAACAACCAAGAACAAGTAATGAAGTAAGGAAAGAAAACTCCCACCCACCTCCCCTCACCCCCGCCCCCCACCCGGAATCTCAGAAGCATTAGTGACAAAGCCATATCGTCTTTGTAGTAGAGGAGTAACGGCCAGGTAAAATAGAATCCTAAAATCTTATCCAAGTTCAGGCAAAGCTCCCTTTAGTCTCTAGTCCGCTCCTGGATCAGTGTCCTCTTGAGGGAGTATGATGCCAAGTAGTTCCATGCTTTTAGGGCACCAGACTCTACATGCTCCCTCTTTCAAAAAGTTCAACAAGGGAGCCCAGCCAGACAGAAATTTCCTATGCTGACCCTGCAAGGAGTGTGAGAGCCATTCCATGGCCACGACCAACCACAATCTTGGCACCCATTCATGCTCACGGGGTGGGGGGGGGTTCCTTTGACCTCCACATGCACGCCAGTGTCATTGCTGCAGCCATCATCATAGTGACGTACACTATACGGCCCGACTTCATGGGGATATCCAGCAAGCTCCGATTGAGGCCCAGCATGGAGAGACCTCTGTTACCACTCAACGTGATTCCCAGTACCCGTTCAATGGCCCGATGGATAACACCCCAAAAAGTGACCAACCTTGGGCATTCCCACCAAATGTGGGCCCAAGAGCCCCGTTCCCCACAGCTTCTCCAACAGAGCGGCGATGCACGCTCAAACATTTTATTAAATCTGACTGGGGTTAAGTGCCACTGATGGATTAGCTTCATCCACATCTCCCGGGTCTGGATAGATCTAGTTAGTTTTGGGATCTGTTTCCACAGTTCCTGCCACTCTCCCTCGTCTATTACAGCGCCCGTGGCCACCTCCCATTTCTCATGTACGCTCTACGTGGAATCCCCTCTCCCATTTTAATAATCTTGTAGATGGATGCTATGAGGCCACTGTCTTCCTCGTGTGTATCCAGGTACTTCTCAAACAGAGTCAAGGGACGTGTGCCTGCCTGTTTCTGGTCTGGGTGGGACAACCAATGCCTCAGTTGCATATATCCATATCTGTGGGTTTCCCTCAGGCTGAACTCGGTCTTACACTGCTCGAAGTCCTTTAACTTATCCCCCTCAAACATGCCCCAAAGCATCCGGCACCCCCCTAGGTACCAGTCATCGAATGCCGAGGTTTTATAACCCGGTGAGAATTGTGGATTATCATAAAGAGGTGTATAGGGGGAGGGGAAGGTAGTTATATGTGCCCTCTCGATTGCTGCATCCCAAGGCTCCCCTACAGTCGAAGTGATTCGGCTCCTATACATCTGAGGAGGTCTATCTGCTTTCGGGAGCCAAAGCGCTCCCTCCAGATTCCCGGCCACCACCGCCCTGTCCATAGGCCTCCACGGCTTGACCCGGTCGTCCCTCTGCCAATCTCGAAGAATCCTCACCTGAGCCGCCCGGTAGTAAGCTCTAAAGTCGGGTTCCCCCAACCCCCCCCCCCCCCCCGACTGGCAAGTGTCCTCATAAGAGCTGCGGCCACCCTGGGTCTTTTGCGGCACCAAAGAAATGGGTTAATAAGAGTATGAAGGGTTCAGAAGAAGGCGTCGGGAACCGCCACTGGAAGAGCAGCAAAGAAATACAGCAAACGCGGCAGCACTGCCAGTTTAAGAACATTAATACGCCCCAACCACGAGATGTACAATGGGCCCCAGTCAACCAGTTTGGACTTAATCCTCTCCAACAGTGGGAGGTAGTTTGCCCGATAAAGCTCCTCCACCGTTTTGGTAAGATAGATCCCTAGGTATCTAAGTCCCCCGCTTGACCACCTGAAAGCATAATCTTGCTTAATACTTTGCTCTGACCGTTTGCAGGTTCAGGTTTAGGACCTCCGACTTATTGGTATTCACCTTCAGTCCCGCTACTCGCCCAAAGCGATCCACCTCCTCTTGCAACGCTGCTAGTGATGTCACAGGGTCAGTCAGTGTGAGCAACATATCGTCTGCAAACGCGGCTACCTTATGGGTTCACCCACCAAACACCATGCCCTTTATCCCTTCGTCCTCTCTTATCGCTTAAAAAAAAAGATTCCAAATTAAGTGCATAGAGTAACGGAGACAGGGGGCAGCCCTGCTTTGTGCCCCTCTCAATTTGCACCGGTTCTGAGATCCGACCATTGATCACTAATCGAAGGGTTGGACTTCGAGATTTTATTTTTAAACTCTCTTCCCAACCCACCAATACCTCCCCCCCCCAACACATTTAGAACTTTAATTTTAACAATATCAACCAAGTCCCAACTTCCCCTACCCCTGTCTCCCCCCAACCCCCCCTTCCAATGTCCGGATCAGCCCAACAGGCTTCCATTCTCTTCCTCAGTCACAGCAAGCAATCCTTCCTCGCCTCTGTTAGGCAGAATCCTGTGCAGTGCCCTTAGAGACCACTACACACAATTAAGACTACAAGTGGTAATACAAGTTCACCTTTGGTACAAGCCTGTACTACTATGTTAAAGTGGTAGCAGTAGCAGAGCAGCCAGGCTTATCTCAAGAGTATATGAGCAGTAGCAGCGATTACACAAAGGGACCACAATTACTGTGACTCAAGCAAACACTGACTCAGGTTTCAGGTAAAAAATATAAGTACATTTATTTTGAAACCATTTGTTATAAACACAACACTTCTATTAATTCAAACTCGCACGTAAAATACACTACAACCAACCAATTCACTTTTGTACACTCTAACTCAAGGTGGTAAGTACCCTATGTTTTAACGGACCGGTGTTGTGAAACAAAAGACCGTTACCGGGAATACGTATGCGATCACTTTTTGACAGTAATGACAGTTCGGTCTTACTATAGATATGCGTATCCGCAACAAGAAATTTTACCGGGGCAAAACACACTTAGCACCTGAGTTAACCAGAGAGAGTTGGGGGCTAAATCATAGGCAATATTTTTGTCAAGGCAGACAAAATCAGAGAACACTCGTTGACAGAAATTCAAGAGTCAATAGGCCGGAACCAGTGTCAAGTGGAACCGGGTTCCTGTTGTCAAGGATCACACAGTCGGACAGTTCAACATTCAACGTTGCCAGGAGTACTTAGATATTGTCAACAGAGGAAGCAAAAGTTATAAGAAGGAGGGAAGACAAGGGCAAGCCTTGGAGGCGATAAAAAGGGATTCACCCTAATTCCTCAAGCAGAACACAGTACCTTATTCAATGAAGAAGCTGGTGCCACGGCAGTTGTTCCTGGTAGTTTCCTGCAGACCCATGGTTCCTGGAGCTTCAGTGCAAAGGAAGACGTCTGGAGGGGTCTGCACCACACAGGGATGAAGCCGGCAGCAGCGATAGTGAATAAAAGGTGTGGTGCTTAAAAACAGCAATTTTGACCAAAAAGAGGATCCTCTGGCTGTGGAAGATGAGCTGGTTATCCCCACCATCGAAGGGTAGATGGCTCAGGACTGCAGCAGGGCTTCACCGGGATGGGATAGTTGCAGCAGCCGTCTTCTTCTTCGCTTCCCTTTGGTGCCTTGTAGTTCCAGTGGCGACTCTGACTTCTAGCCCAAGAGACTTGCCTTTTATGCGAAAATCCCCCATTCACACAGCCTGGCTGTCAATCACTCAGCAGGGGGGTTGTCCAGCCCAGACAACCACCTCAGCCAATCATTGCAAAGTGCGACTTGGGTTTCCTAGGATACCCTGTGCAGGGGGTGACTACACATGCCCTCACATTCAGCCCACCTAGACACCCAGGTGCCTGGAGGAGGGCTGACGGTGAACAAAGAAGGCAAACCTGGTTTGCCGCGCAAAAGTAAAACACAAGAAGGACTTTAACAAAAAGAAATGGTGAATAAACGCGACCGGAGCCACAAGAAAGAGTATTTATCAAGCGGGTTTATGTTCGAGGCGAATATAATAGCCTAAAACAATACCATGTTTATATAGTATAATCGCGGTCGAAAAGTTAGGGTAGATGCCACTGCCACCAGCCAAGTCTAAATGTTATAAGAGCGAAACAATGCTCTAGGTGGTACAGATAAAAAAGGGCTAAGGATTAACCCTTTCCAGTACTCCATGTAAGATGGGGTGTACTGGATCTGTGGTTAAATGACTAGGTAAAGTTAATGGCAACTTTACCTTTTTCTGGGGGACAGTAGTCAGCCTCAGAAATGGGGTCGGTGGGAAGTCTAAAAGACAACCCTGTGTCACTGCACGGAAAGTGCTGTGTAACACACAAAAGAAGGGGGCTACTGAAGTGGTGTACTCCAGAGTCCACAATCGCAAAAGCAGATAAAATGCACATAAAAAACATAGTTAAGAGTGGGAAAAAGAGGCACACTCTTACCAAGTGAAAAAAAAAATAACTCCAGAAATCCAGCAAAGCTGCTGGGGGGACTCACTAGGTAAGGGAAATTAGCCATAAAATGAGAATTCTCCCTAACAGCCTACAGTTCCCTTAAGAATTGGGCGGGTCTGCTGCCAGCTCCCAGAGTCATGTCTTCCCCGCTCATCTTCTCCCTCCCACCCCTACCCATACTGCTTCATGGCGGTCGTAGATCGTTATCCTTCGACAAGTCATTTAACAATTGGGTCCAATGAATCATTACATCCTCCACCTCCGGCTCAGGATCTGCATCCTGCAAAACTGTTAGTTCCGCCAGACCACACCTCCGCACATCTTTCCGCCATTGATTAATCGCTGGACCCTGTGGACTTTTCCAAGCCATCGCCATTCAGCGTTTTGCCAGCACAAGCAAAAACCTGCCCATTCTGTACCCCATAAGCAGTTTACCGGACACCGTTCCCATCCAGTCCCCAACAGCCCATTCACTCCTTCAAGGACCTCAACCCAGTATTTCGTTATTAACCCACATTCCCATGTCATATGCCAAATCCCTGCCTGTGCCATGCCACATCTAGGACATTCGTCCGCCAACTCCCTGTTCGTTGCCCGAAGTACCACCGGAGTCACATACGTCCTATGTAGGATATTAAATTGAACCAACTGGAAACGGGCATTCCTTGATGTCTTCCTGACTAACTCCCAAACCTAGGCCCATTCTTTCCCTGATATTTGACGCCCCATGTCTGCCCCATGTCTGCCTCCCACCTCGCCTTCACCTTCAATTTCCCCTCCCGCAGGGCCTTATAGATCTGGGAGATTCGTGCCTTCCCACCAGACTGGTCTAGCAATACTCAGAGCACCGGGCACGACTCCGGTTCCTCTGGGATTCCTGCCCATATCTCTGCTAGTCTACGAACCACCGCCCCATATGTTAGGAAAAGCCCCTGCGATAAGTCAAACTTCTGGCACCATTCCTGGCAAGTGAGTAATTTCTCACCTTCAAATAAGTCTCCCACCCTTTCACATCCCCTCTGCTTGAGCTTCCGAATTCCTACCCTCCCAATCGCCTGATGAAGCTTCTGATCCACCCCCCATGGGAGTCTTCCATCATACCGCCCTCCCACCCCCTGCCACCAATATATTTCTTCCACGTCTCTCTCACCACCTCAAACACTACCGTTCTACCCCTATCACCCAACGGGTACCAGAGTAAGTCGACCGGCCTGTAATTGGGCGGTAAATCCCCTACCAGTCCATTCAGGACCAGCCCCCCTGGGTGGCCCCACACCAACACCGACTGCAATCGAGCCGCCACAAAGTAATGTTCATAGTTCGGGAGGCCAAGGCCCCCTTCTTCCCTAGTTCTTCGCATTATCTCTAAAGACACCCTTCTTCTCCCCGTACCCCACAGTAGTTCCCTAATCTTAACATCCAGCATCTTGAAAAACACTCTTTTGGCCACATATAGTATATTATTAAAAAAATAAAGCCGTCGCGGGAGGATCACCATCTTACATAACGCCACCCTGCCCATCAGGGATAGGGGCAACACTTTCCAAAACTGGACGGAGTCACCTATTTTAGATAATGCTCTCCCCGTGTTATGTACAAACATATCCTCCATCTCATGAAACACCCGTATCTCCAAGTATTGAAATGACTCCGTCTGCCATTTTATCCCCAGTTCCTGCAACTCCTCTAATGGACAATCCCGTAACCCCCTAGCGGGAACAGCACTGATTTCCCGGGGTTGATGCGGAAACCCGAAATATACCGAAAGTTTTGCAAAACTTCCAACAAGTCTGAGAGATGCACCTTAGGATCCACCACGTACAAGTCGTCCGCGTATAGGGACACTATGTGTTTATGACCTCCCACCTCAATACAGACCTCCTCCATTTCCTGTTGCAGAAATACCGCCAACGGTTCCAGGAGCAAGGCAAACAAAATTGGGGAAGCAGCACACCCTTGCTGCATCCCCTTCCCATTTCCCATGTCTCAGATACCCAATTATTAGTTCTCACCATCGTCAGAGATTTCTTATACAAAAGGGCCAACCATCTACAGATATTCTCCCCAAACCCAAATTCCTGCAACACCCAAAACAGCCATCTCCACTCCAGGGAATCAAACGCCTTCATAGCGTCGAATGATGCTATTGCCATATCACGCCTCCGTAACTTCACTAAGTCCATAATGTGGTGCAGACGAGAAATGTTTCCGGATGTATTCCTTTCCCCAATAAAGCCGCATTGGTCCGGATCGACCAATCTCGGCGCCACCCTCGCCAACCTAGCAGCTAGGATCTTCCCTAGAATTTTCCCATCGACATTCAACAAGGACACCGTCAATGGCATCCCTCTCGCCACCCAGATGAGCACACCCCTCGCCTGGGTAGAATATGTCGTGCCAATTACTTGCCCGCCCCACAATTTCCCCAACTTCTCTAGCACCTTTGCGCCTGCGTGTGTCTCCTGTATCAAAGCCACCTTTATCCCCTGCCTTTTCAAAAACTCCCCCACTCTTCGTCTCTTCTGGTAGCAGCCCAGTCCCCGGACATTCCACGTCCGGATTTCCAAACTTCCTAACCTGCCCATCTGAGATATTGGAACCTCACTCAACTTATCCCCTCATCCCTCCCAACACCTCTAATCCCTGTGCCCAGTCTCACCCCCGCTCCATTCACGCCTTACTGCTGCTGTGCCAGACCTTCCCTCCCCCCATGAACCCCAATCCCCTCCCTCTCGCACCTACTCCTAACTTGGCGCTCTAGCCCTAGGCCCCTCCCTGTCCCACACCCCCTATTTCCCTGCCCCAAACCCCCCCCAAAACCCCATAACTGCTGTGAGTGATCAGACCCTTCCCTGGACCCAACACCCCTCACCGGCCTGCTCCATTCCTGTAGACCCCTTGACTCACCTAACCCGCCCTCCTTTCCTATCCTGCGGGTAGTAGCCAATAGCGTGATGAAACCCAGGGGATTCTTCCACCCTCCCGGTACCACACCACCAGTGCCAGAACCCCTTCCCCTTTTGCCCACCTCGACTCCCGAGTAGCCAGTTCCTGAAGGTTCGATACCTACCCACCATCCGCTCCCCTTCCCCCTCAATCCTCCACCTCCTTATGCAACCCCTCTCTAATCCCCCCTGACTGGGAGTCCGTCGTATGCGACCTCACGTCCAACCATGACTTTTCTCCCGATAACACCTTCAACCTCGCCGGGAAGAATATCATGTATTTCAGGTTAAGTTCCCGGAGTCGACTTCTCACGGCATCATATGACCTCCTTTGCTGCTGCACCTCCAATGTGAAGTCCCGGAATATCTGCAACTTTGCCTGACCAATTTCATAACAGCCCAACCAACGCGCGTCCTGCAAGATGGCATCCCGATCTCGAAAGTTCATGATTTTGGCCACTATCACCCTTGGTGGCGCGCCCGGCGCCGGGGGCCTTCCCGGCACCCTGTGAGCCCTTTCCACTGTGAAGAGTTTAGACAACCTCTTAATGCCCAACACCCAGAGGACCAAGTTCTCCACAAATAGTTCTGTACTGGGGTCTTCTTCTTTCTCCGGAACTCCGAGCAGACAGATATTGCACCGCCTGGAACGGCCCTCTGTGTCTTTGGCTCTCACTTCCAACATCCAGGTCGCCACCTGGTTCTTGAGCTTCTGGACGTCATCTTCCACAGTTGAAACCCTCTGTTCCACCTCTGTGACCCTCTCACATACTTTAGGGAGGTCCGCCCTCACCAAGGAGACGTCCACTCACACCTCCTTAATACTTTCCTGAATGGGGACTCTTGAAGCTTGTATTGCCGCCATTAATGAGTCCAAAGTCACTGTGCCTTCCTCCCCACCAGTGGGCCTCTCCCCCGCCTGTCGCTCCGGGCCATCCTGCTTAGGATCCCTATCTTTTGTCTCTGTGTACTTATCCATCCATTGCTGGCTTTTGCCCATCTTGGACGGGGGGGGGGGGTCAGACACTCCCCTCCCTGAATTCAGACTCTCCACCACCTGAAACTTCAAATGCTCATTCCATGTCCAACCTGAAGAGGTATTGCGTGGCAAACAAGCTATCACTTGTGTCCTTACCCGAAGTTATGGTCCCCGGGAATCCCTCAGTCCTGCTGGGCGGATTTCACACACCACCGCCCCCCGGCATCGGCCACCAAACTCTTTCTCCCTCGCTATACTTCTTCGCCACACATCTTATCCTTTGCCGGTCCCAGGCCGCCTCAGCCTGTCTCCTCTGCCTTTACAGTCCCTCAACCTCAGCCTCTCATGCACCCGAGGATGTCCTCCTTTCCTCCGTGGCCTGATGCCACAGGTCGCAGTTCGTTCCTCAGGTGTTCCACCCACCCTCAAAACTCTTCTCCGCCCGCCGCCAGCACCCCTCTGCTCAGCCTCATCAAGCCTTCGATCCCAGCCCAGCCGTTGCCACAGGCCAGGGCTGTAATCGGGCTGCAGGCAGGATGGGCTACCTGTGCCTCCGTGGACACCTTCTGCGTCTCCAAGCTTCACTCCCGTACGAGGCCGCTCCCGCCCAGCTCTCCCAGAGCCTCCATTCCTCTCACCATGGGTGTCACTGCAGCTACGGAGTGCCAGTCAGCCTTCCTTACACCGCCGGCCGTGCTCCTCTCCACGGCTTCGCTTCAGCAGACCTGCGCTGCACCCCCGGCGGGTGAGTCTTCTCCACCTCCCCTGCTACAAGCGCCGTTTCCAAGCAGCCAGCCGCCTCCCTCCTCTCAGGCGGAGATGATCACCATTTGCCTTCAGCTCTGCGTCGCTATGCTGGACCTCCTCGGCAACACTCAATCCGTCCCCAAACTCCTTAGATTGCTCCGGCGGCCATCTTGGACCCATGCGAGCCGCCAAGCCTCCAAAGCGAAGTTGTTCTATTTCCCCACCACATTAACTCCCCCAGAGGAGTCATTTGAATCTCCGGCACTTCGGCCTCCAGCCCCGCTGTTTCCGTATGAAATCGTGGGGTTCTTCGTTGCGGATTTGTCCATGATATCGCCCGTTAGGGAGAATTCTCTTCTAAGGCTAATTTCCCTTACCTATAGAGTCCCCCAGCAGCTTTGCTGGATTTGAGGGGTTTATTTTTTTTACTCCTGCTAAGAGTGAGACTCTTTTTCCCACTCTTAGGCATATTGCTATGTGTGCTTTAGGCTATTTTTTGTGCTTATGATCTATGGGGTTTTTCTCACCCTCTTAGGTATCATCTTTTTAACATGTGTGGTACACAGCACCCTCAGTGCAGTACCACAGGGGTGTCACAGTGACCCCCAAACATAGACTCCCTACCCTGGGACTGACTACTGTCTCCCAGGGCATGTAAAGTCCCCATTGACTTTACTAGTCAATAATTATGAAATAAACCAGTACAACCCATCTTACAATGGAAGTACTGGAAAGGGTTAATATTTTTTCCCTAGTGTTCATTTTCTAGGGGGTACCGTACAGTCGCTCTCTCAAAAGTTTCTGGCTGGTGGCAGTGGTTACTACTGTAAATATTCGACCGCAAATATTTCCCTATGGGATTTTCCCATTGTTCGAGGATACCACTTTTACTGACAGCCTCTAACATACCTAACATACCGCCGGTTTATTTTAATATTAACTTTACTCCGGTAAGTTTTTATTGCCAGACTTTGTTTATATTTCTTTCTGGTGTCTTTCTCCAAGGTCGGGGATCCTTTGTTAGTCCTTTTGGCGGGCTTCTGCACAGAAGCCCTCCTTTCGGCGCCACTGAGTCTGGGGTAGACAGATATGTGGGGGGGGGGGGGGGAATAGGCACCCTGGACAGGGTTGCCTAAGCAACCCAAGTCGCACTCTGCCCTGATAGGCTGGAGGGTCTCCCGCCAGGATGTCCACTCCACTGTGTGAGTGACATCTAGGCTGTATGAATGGGGCTCTTTTTTCATAAAAGCAGGGTCCTGAGGACTGGAAGAGCAAGACATCGCCACTGGTATTATGAAGCCAAAGAGGAGAGAAGCCAAAGACATCTGCAATGACTGAACCACCGCTAAAGCCCTGCTGCAGTGTCTCACCACTTTTCTCCACTCGACAAGAGAAGATCTTCACCTGCAAGAGCCTTCTTCCCTTGAGCTGGTGGGACCAACCAGTTTGCCAATTGCCTTCCAGGACCTGCCTTGGTCGAATCGCCAGTGTCCTGCACTCGGAGACCGGATAGCCAGGCACCCGTCAACCACGATTTAAAGGAGCGTACCTTTTATTCGTTTTGGCAGTACCGCGGCTGGCTTCATCCCTGGGCAGTGCAGTAATTTGAACCTTCCTCCATGATGAGAGCCTCTCTTCCTCTGCTGGATCTCCCGAACTGCCAGGAACTACCGCCACCGCAGGAGCCTCTTCCACTTTCAATGTACATTGTTCCGCCAGGCCTCCCGTTTCGTTGGGTATCGCTAAAGGTGTTTTAAATCCTTTACTTACCTACTGGGTTGGCCGCCCCTATCGTCTAACATTATCTTTTACCTTCTGCAACTGCCTTTTCAAAATCGTTAACCAAAGACTTGACTGCAGCTACTAGAACAGTTTGATCCTGGGAACATTGCCCTGTACCAATGACTCTGGCACAGGCCTAATGACTCTGGCTAAACCTGTTATAACTGCCTTCTCTAGATTGCTTTTCACCTAGAATTGTCTGGCTGAACCTAACTCTTATAACCACTTTTTTCCCTTCCCCTTTTTTAATATTGTGAAGTGCCATTTTGCTCGGTTTTCACCTCACTATTATACATGCTAAAGTACTGCCTTGCGTAACTTGTTCACAATCTACTTGGGAAGTCTTGCTGGTGTGTTGAAGAGTCTAAACCTATATAACTTGTCCTTTTCCCTCCCTTTTGAGAAATTGTTAGTGCCATTTCTGCTTGGTTTACACTGTGCCGTTTTGCCCAGTTTCACTCTTGCTCAAACTTGTCTACAAATAAATAGGGAGTTGTGTATACTTTTCTTGACTGTTTTAACTTGCTTTAATAATAGTGATTTGTGTGTGAACATCAGAGTGTGTAAAATTAATATATATATTCTTTTTGATACAAAGCTTTGGTCAGTGTTTCCTTCTCCCATAGTATTGTAGTCCTATTGTGTAAACGTTGAATACTGCTCATCTCCCTCTTGAGATAAGTCTGACTGCTTAGCCAAAGCTACCAACTAAATCTTTGTGGTGCAGACTGATACCGAAGGGGATTTGTTGCGTATACCTGTAGTATTAATCTTCTGTAGTGCTCCCTAAGGGAACTGCACAGGATTCTGCCTAACATCGCCCATGGTCCGGGAGCACTGGGGACCTACGACTTCATTGCTCCGCCGCTCCATCAGTTAGAGATTTGAGAGTAGGTGTCCATGGTAGCTGCTGATACAGAATGCTTTGCTGCATACCTCACTCAGCTTGTCAGACCTCCTGGCTCATGCTCTCCCCTCTGGCAATTCTCCACAGATGGCTGCGAATCCCGGGTTCCTTATTTTGGAAGGCCACTAACCCCCCCCCCCCCACCTCCAATGAAGTGGGTGCACATCCTCTGCGCTCTGCAAATGCTCCAGTCTGCACTATGCTGTTCAGTGCCTGACCTTCAATTTGTCAGACTAAGCTGCATTCTCCAACCACTGCAGAATTGCTCTGATAAATGCTGGGGCCCTTAATAACTCTGGGTTGATCGGAGCACTGATGCACGGCTGGAAAATGGCTGCAGCCTGAGAGAGCTCTGGCAAAGGCACGCAATCCTTCATAAATATCCTGCCCTTGGAGACGTTGTATACCCTTGAAACTCGCTGTATACTTATGAGAAGGCATGGGCAGTGACACCCTGAAATATCGATCTACAAGGAGACTCTGGCACGGCGTACCAAAGCTTCTGTTCAACACGGCCTCCTCCTTCAACCTCGCAGAGCCTGCCTCACGACGAGATACATCACTGCAGCGCAGCGTAGACACGCTGTGGCGAACCGAGCCGAGGGACAGATCTGCTTAGCCCGGGCCGTCGGTAGCGTGAGGCACCCTGCTGTGTCGGGATCCGACGACAACACAAGCTTTCCTGGTGAGGCCCCCGGGGACAACCGGGCCATTGTTGCGGCCCTCGCGCCGACGGCCCCAGGCAGTTCCACAGACCTGCCACCCAGATAACAAGGGGGGGGGGGCAGGGAGGAGGAGCCCTCTGCGGCCGGGCCGCTACCTGCAGAGTGAGAATATTGGCTGGAGTGTGTGCGCTGTGACTCCTTTGGTCCAATGCTACACGTGTGGAGGACTGGCCGCTGACACAGGGACACGGAGCGTGGCAGGCAGAGAGCTACCCAAGGGACACCACTGAAGCTCTCGCCTGCCCTCAGCCCACGGGGGGCTACCACAATCTTCTGTCCATAAATTTGACATGCTGCACTCACGGTCCCTGGGGCCTGTTTTGAGCAAGCCCTACAGCATAGCTCACTGCAGGCGCTCCACTGCACAGCTCTGTACATATACTTACTTGAGAAGAACCGATATACGGGACAGGAAACTACTGACTTTCTGCGTACCTCCACGTACCATACTTCCTGCTTGGTCCCCAATAAAGACAGGCTGTGTCACCTAGGCCCGCAGACACCCACCCCACTAAACGTGACACAGCAAAGTAATATCACGTGATAAAGCAGGGCGTAACGGAAGGCATAACTGCATTGGAAGTTGTGAAATGGGCAACCCCAAAAGACAGGCTAGGATGGATCAGTGTGCACGGCCTGATCAATCGCAGCCCCCTCCAGCACAGAGCAAGACCTCCACCCAACTGGATGCATTGGCCCTAAACCAAACCTGACTGCTCATGAAAAGTAACACAGGCAACCTTGGTGCAAAAATTGATGCCCTCACTTGTAAAGTCGATGTCTCAGCTATTCAAATTGATAAATTCGGCGGTCGCGTGGCTGAAGCAGAGCAGCGGATAGGCCAAGGTGAGGACAAAGTGACTGCCCTGCAACGTAAGGTTGCAGCACTTCAGCAAACGGTCAAGAAGGTGGTTTTGAAAAATGAAGACCTAGAAGGACTATCCAGACGGAATAACATCCGCATCCTAGGTGTGCCTGAGGCCACGCCTGTTGACAACATGGAAGAATTTGTGGAAGAATTGCTCATGGAAGTGTGTGGGGGAACCCCCGGTCATGAACATGTTCATGGTGGAACGGGCACACCGATCTCTGGCGGCAAGCCCACCTCCTGGGGCTCTGAAACGTCCCATCATCGCCATAATATTCAACTATTGTGACAGGGATACCCTACTCTGTGCTGCCAGAGACAGTAAAGAACTACAATGGGGCTCCGCGACTATACGTCTCTTCCCAGACTTTAGCTCACAAGTCTAGGACCAGAGTAAAACCTTTCAGGCTGTGAAAAAGGAAGTACGTTACTCAATGCTATATCCTGCTGAGCTTAGAGTGGTACACAATGGTGCAGTGAACTTTTTCACCTCTCCGGAGGCCGCTGAACGCTTTGCACTGGGCCTCACTGACCCTGGAGAGTCGCCATGATACACACCCTGATTCTACTACTGTCCCATTTCCATGGATCATTACGTCACTGCCCAGACAATCCTGACGGTGAATTCCAAATGAAGCGGATGAGAAGGCAAATCTGATGGACACTGCCTTTGTCGCAACGAGCCATGTAGCCGCCTATGGCTCCCCGATTCCCGCAGACACTGTGGTTACTGTTTGGTGTTAGTTGATGAGGGTTGTTTGGGTGGGGGTGCGGGTGGGGATATGGGTGCTGGTAGGTTTCTGTTTATGGCATGGGTGGGAGGGTGGTTACTACTAGCGCTTTGTACTGTATGCTTTTTTGTAACTGGGTTTATAATCAGGGTGGGGAGTGGGACATGAGCGCAGCGCAAGAAAAACAAAACCAGTGTCAATTACATAATGTGGCATCAACCCTGTTCTCTCACTGACTACAAATGAATCCCGACTGCATCATAGGACCTGAAAGCTCTCGCCATTGTCCACAACATGGAAATGCCTAAAGTACAGGGTAAATCAGACAACCTATTATAGGTGATATCATGGAATATACCTGGGTTTACAATCGGAAGAAGGTCCGACTGATTACATTATGATTCTTGACATAATTAGTTAACATTTTACACCTGCAGGAAATGCACCTCACGCGAGAAGGAGCCCTCCCTAATATAGCAGGATGGGGTATACATAGATATGGTTCTTCTTACACTTCACATTCAGGGGAAATGGCTGGCCTAAAGCTCCTTCTGGTGAACATGTACGCCCCAAACACAGACTCACCAGAATTCTTTCAACGTTGTGCCCATCACATCCATAAATTCTCAGACTATGACATTGTGTGGGTGGGTGATTTTAACATGGCTATCACCTTATGCTATCCCCTTAGGCCTGGATCGGTCATCTATGGTGCAACTCCGCCTGCCACATGCGGCCCAGAAGTTGACCGCCATAGCAGAATATCACAGTCTACGTGATGCATGGGTCATGATGCACCCCACTCACAGGCAATACTCATTTTTCTACAGTGTACACAGTAGCTCCTCCAGGATAGATGAAGTCATGGTAACAGCATCCTTGGCTAGGAATATTATCAGTGCAAACATGCTCACCCGCACCGACCATTCCCCGGTATTAATTCACATTACAGGTGTCTAAACCCCCGAAACGATTGCGCTTGCGATTTAGGGCTAGTGCACTGGATGACAGTGTTACGGGAAGAAATTGAGCAAGATAAACAAACTTACTTCCTAGCTAACGTGGGCTCGGTCTCTGACCCGCGGGAGGCCTTTAAGGTTTATATTAGGAGATGTTGTATTTCAAAAGAAGGAAGGGGTCCTGAAAGCTCTACGCAGGCCCATGAAAAGGCTATAGACTGTTATTAAAGACATGGAGATGCAAAAGGGATCCCAAGATTCCCCAGAGGTACGTAATATGCTGAGAATGGAAAGAGAGGAGTTGAGTCTATTGGCAGCCAGGGAGGAAACATTCATTGGAGACCCCATTGCGGCTGTAAGGTAGGGCGAGGCCGACCGACCTAGCAGGACACTCTCCTGGGCTATCAAACGCGAATGCCAACTAGAGTCCATTATAGAAATAAAGGACCCACATGAGACACCTAGTAAAGATCTTGAAGGGATCAACAGTGTCTTTTGCAAACTCTAAACTGCTTGCACACATCCCAATTGGATGCTGGACATGATACTCTAACGCAATATCTAGTTAAAATAGCTCTGGGGTGGTTGGACCCGACTCGGGGCGAGAGCCTGAATGCACCACTCGCGGACAAGGAAATCCGCAATGCAGTCCTCTCGCTCCTTAATGGAAAGGCTCGAAGCTTGGATGGCATAACGGCAGAACTCTACGGGATATGTACGAGACTGCTGCATTTGCGTCTATTAGAACCGGCCTTGTAACAGTACTGCTTAAACCAGATAAAGACCCCTTAAAATGTACATCGTACAGACCACTGTCCCTAATCAACGATAACAAAATCCTAGCTAAAATACTTGCTTTCAGACTTTTACCCCACATGCAGGCATTAGTACTCCCGGACCACGCAGGCTTCATTGCCAGACGGTCCACTCAAAACAACCGGAGGCATCTATTCATGCTAATGCACAATGTCAAACCAGAAATTACAATTGCTGTGGCCGTGCCGGACGCGGAGAAGGCCTTTGACTGAGTAGAATTGCCTTTTGTGTTCGAGGTCCTCCGCTGCTCCGGGTTCGGTCTCACATTTATGCGTTGGGTCCTGCACTGCACCCAGGTCAGCAGTGTACACTAACGGAATTACCTTTAAATGTATTTATCCAACACAGGGGACGTGCCAGACCTGCCCTTTGTCACCAATTCTGTTTGCCCTGGAAGTTGAACCATTGGCCTGCTGGGTTCGAAAATATCACTGCCACTGGGGCATAAAGATTCACTCACACCTCACCATTATTTCCCTATACGCAGACGACATACTATTGTACGTGAAACATCCCGGGCAGAATATTCGACCTTTGATGCAGGAAATAAGCAGGTTCGGGGACATATTTGGGTTGAGAATAAACTGGTCTAAATCGGAGGTACTACCTCTGGTTCCAACTGTCCAGCAATAAGACATAGGAAGTGACTTTAGATATCTGGGTGTTCTAGTGACCCCATCTGTGGGAGATCTATACAGGGAAAACTATGTAAAGGCACTTGAAGTAATGGAGCACAAAGTTGAATCATGGATCTTCTTACCTGTATCCCAAGCCGCTCTCCTCTCCCAGGCCAAAATGGTGATCTTCCCGAAAATCCTATATGTATTTAACAATGTACCCAACTAGCCCTCTGCAAGCTTCTGGTCCTGGCTCAAAAGCCTGATGGTACAACTATCCTGGGCAGGCAAAAGGGCAAGAGTTTCCTATGACACCCTTTCCTTCCCTACGAACGTGGAGGGTTAGAATACCCAGATTTAGACCTATACTTTCTGGCTGCTCAGTTTCAGTACTCTGTGTGGTGGTGGCCACCCGAGCTGAAACTCCCGCATACACACCTAGCGAAAACATATTGCATATCCAAACGACTTGAAGGGACAGCTATGGGGAAACATGGAGAAATCGATGCGATCCGAGATCCAACCAATGCCTTGGGTCAAATATGCCGGGTGGTGTGAGGGGGACTTGCTATTCTCTGAAACTTCCCATATTTAAAGTACATGGGGGGTCCCTATTACCCACGGAAAAGTATTCCAAACACACTTCAAGAGGCTGGGGATCTTGTACACAACGTGAAGTTTATAACATGGGACACCCTGAAAGCTAGAGGCGAATGGACTGCAGTGACTTTGCTGCTCTATTTCCGTCCCAGGGAGGTAATCAAATGCAAGTGGCCAGGTTTCCTGCAACCCCCTGACACTCCTGCAAGCCCCTGACACTCCCCAATACTTCAATGCATAATTACTGCACTGTCCACTGAGAAATTGGTATCCACCATCTACAGGTTGATGAGGACACAGAGGGATGTGAAGGGTCAGAACTTTATAATCAGGTGAGAGCTGGTGCTGGAGACAGTGATAACTGAAAAACAGTGGAAAATTGTTTGCACGCAGGCTCGTAATCTGTTCCTGAATAGCCAGCTCTGATTAATCCATTTTAAATTCCTACATCAAGTCTTCTATTCACACGCCCGCCTGCACCGGTTCTTTCCTTAAAGATCCCCTCTTTGTAAAAGATGCAGCTGGGAGTCGGCCGACTTCTGTCATGTGGCATTGTCCTGTCTGCAAATCAGACCCTTCTGGGAAAGAATCAAGGACGCCACGTCTCAGATGTTAACGTCTCTGACTCACTACTCACCAGACCTGTGGCTGTTGGCAATGGTTGTTGGGGGCACCCGAGCTGAAAGAAAATTGTTGGGATGGCATCAGTAACTTCCAGGTTTCTAATTGCTAAGACCTGGGGAAATGGGGAAAGCATAAGGCACAATGTTTTCAGAATTGTCTGAACTTTATGAATATATGTGAGAAAAGAGAATCTCAATATGCAACAATGCTACCAAGCAGTAGCAGACCACTTGATTATTGGGACCCTTTCAGACACTACTTTGTCGAACAGATGCAGAATTCACCAGCATTTTGAGGGAGTCCTGCATCTCCTAATGAGAATGCATAACCCCACGTATGTGAGAAGCAAACTTCAATGGATTACTTTACTCTTACGTCCCGTTCCCTTTCCTCCATACTGCATGGCCCTCCCTTGCAGGGGACGGGGGACAGAACCTTTTTCCCCAGAAAAAAACCTTCTTCCCCTTTTAAATTTAGAGCTGCGCAGGGGTGCGTCCCAGGGAGCATGCGCTGCCCTGACTCCGCCCTCCGGCGCCACACCTCAGTCACCTTTTAGGCATCGACCGGAATGGGCTGAATTCACCAGCGCCCCTGGGTTTGGCTTCGGCCATGTAATTCCACGTGCGGATACTTCTTCTCTTTGTCGTTTTTGTCCTTTTATCATTTTGGTACTCGGTCCTTAGGCATCACGCTCCTCCCCGGCGCATGCCGACTTCCACAGGGTTCAGCAGGTGTCCATCCTGCAATGGGCTCTTCCCAACTTCAGACCCCCCCATGCCCTCTGCCTATATTGTCTTGTCCCAGACCACGGTTGGCAAGCTTGTACAGCATGTAGCTCGCTGTCCTCGAAAACACTGAAGAACAATCTAGCCAGATGGAGGGGGCAGGGAGCTCTTTCAGAAGTCGCCTCCAGTGGACCTCAAGAACTTTGTAAAACATCAAGCCAAGCCCAAGGTAGGGCCGCTTTTCTCCATCGCTCCCTGCAAAGGAGACTCCTTCCCAAGGACTCTTCCGCGCAGGAGGGACCGGTCAGGTCCTTATACCAGCACGGGCACCGAGGCTGCTGCAGCTACCGGCCTTCGGGCCAAGGGATCCTTGGATCCTCCAGGTGGTAGTGTTGAGGGACCGGAAGGTTCTCGTACCGGATTGTCATCTGAGGGGCTCCGCCCTTGTACCGGCAATATGGCCAAGGGGCTACGCCCTAGTACTGGAAATAAATCTGAGGGGACGCCTAAACGCAGCTCTACCGACCCCCCCCCCGCATCGAGGGTGTCACCTACCGGGCCTAGGTCAGAGGAGCCGGGTAGGCCTTGTGATCCACACGCAAGAGTCTTGGAGGAGTCTGGGCCCGCCGAGCAACACGTCGCAGGCACGTGACAGGCAGCTCAACACGGTAGCCGCTGCACCAGACAGAGGCACCCGTCCGATGCCATTCCAGGAATTCCACGACGAATGAGTGTCAAAGTGGGACTGGCCTCAACCAGGTATGTGGCCTACAGCCTATCCCTCTTAGGCGTAGGGCAGCTTCCCACTGTGTCCATATGGGCAGGCTATGCAGCGGCTCCAGCAGCCCCAATCTACCCCGTCATTACCCCCTGCGACCTCAACAGCCAGTGAAAAGGGGTTCTTCGAGAGGTTCCTCGGCCTCATGAAGTCACCTCGGATGGGGGTTATCCTCAAGGATGCCATCCGGGAAGTCCTCCCTACGATGCTAGCAGCACCACAAGCACCTCCGCCGGCGCCCCTGACCCCGGCGCAGCCGCTGCCTCTGGCTCCCCAGCTGATTCCTCTGGTGGCTCCGTACCAGCCTCCGCCGCCTCCTCAGCCTCTGGTCGCGGTCCCTGTACCCCAGCCTCCGGTGCCAACTACTCCTCCACCTGCGCAGGATCCTCCTGATCCACAGGATATGGATGAGGAGGAGGATTCCCATACGCCATCCTCAGCCAGGGCCTTCCATGAACGTCTTGCAGGACTGGCAGAGTATCTGGGCCTACCCCAACCAGAGGTAGAGCAGCCGACAGAAGGGGTTCTGGCTGAAGACCTCACGCAACGCCCATGTGCCAAAATGGTGATTCCACTGCAAACGATGTCTCCCTGGCCAATAAGGGTTGGCTCAAGCCCCACTCAGCCCAGCCGGTCAATCGACGCCTGGACGCCAAGTACAGGCAGATGGAGGGGGATACACTCTTGCTCTCGGCCCATCCTCAGCCACACTCCTCTGTGATCGCTGCAGCATCACTATACTCCAAGCCTCAGTCGTCCTCAGCCTCCTCCTCTGCGGCGCTGTTAGGCAAGGAGGAGATCATCATCTTGGAGGTGTACGGCAAGAAACTCTATTCCAACGTGTCCTTGCATCTTCGTCAGGCCAACGCAGAGCCAATCACGTTTTAAGGCGGGGCTCACTGAGGCCAAGCTGGTGGCGCAGGACCTCATGGAATCCACCATATTGACCCCTCTGGCCGTGCCATCTGTATCGCCACGGACATGAGAAGGACAGCCTGGCTCCGGGCAACGAAATTCAACCCTGACATCGAGGAACGCATATTAGATCTACCGTTCGAGGGGGTGGGGGGCCTCTTCCACTCCACCACGGACAAGAAGAAAAACTGCTCACAAACGACCAAATCTTTATCCATGTTGACAAAGAGCACGCCCAAGTCGTACACCCAGTCACAGCAGCGCTCGTGACAGGGGGCATACGTATGGAGAGTTCCACGGCTTCCATGGACGGAGATCCCGGTAGCCGGACTTTATGCAGATTCAATTTTGAGATGGTACACCACTCATATCACACCCCCTTTCAAATACCCTGGGTCACCATGGACCATGAACCAGGCTGGTTGGTAAAATGCTATATTTATTTATTTTAAAATTCAAAAGAAATCATACACTTTTTTTAAAATGGGGCAGCAATCATCAATGCGGTGATAATTACATTGAGAATGTGAGCAATGCACTGGGTTTAACCTTCTAGTGGAACATATACACAGCAAAGCGGAATAGGATCACTTCTTGGTTTAGAAAGGATAGCACCCAAGTTAGGATTTCCCCCTGCAATGTTCCCTCAACCCACCAGTAATCAATTCTGAGTGGATAAAAAGAAGCAGCAGGTAATCGGGAATGAGAAATAGGAAACAGAATCTATTGCTTAGAGAGTGGGATAAAGACAAAGGCAAGACAAGAAATACTATGGATTTCCATGGGGATTTTTGGACCGTCAACAGGTTCTGGTCACTACACGGCAGCGCGCCTGGCAAACAGCTGGGCAGTTCTGGTCACCGGATGGCAAGGACTGGAACGGCAATTCTGGTCACTGGATACTAAAGGTCAGCTGGATGGCAAGATGGCAGCGGGCATGCAGTTAGTGGCCAGCAAGCCAGGCTGGTTCAGGATGCAAAAGGTGCCACAGCTTTCCCCTTTTTAATGAGATATTAGTGGGTTTTCAGAATTAAGGCCTTGCTGGGAATAGGATCAGCACTGCTTAGGTTCTGCAGTGGGCCCTGGAGTAGGGTCAGCAATGCTTTGGCCTTGTAGTGGGGTCTGTTATCTGGATGATGAATGGAACAGGAATGCCACGCAGGAACTTCAGGAAGAGTGTCTCTAGAGTCTTGTCAGGGACTCTTATTTATAATGCATAGTGACATCATTGAAGTATATGGCTGGGCAGGGTCTGCTAAACATGCCTCTATCAACTGGATTGGGCAATCAATGTTGGCTACCTCCCCTAGTATGTGACTCAGTTTATGTTCTCACTTACCCTGTTTCACCCAGAGGAACACCTGTCAAATATAAGATGCACACTCAGACTTGGGTTCACCTGATTCCCTTGGACCCCTTCCCTTCTCTCTACTATGTGCTGTTATGTCCCCTAAGGGCTTACCTTGGTTTTTAGTGGGGTGTGCACTCCATCCTGCATTCGCAGGGGCGCGATTCTGTGGGAGATTCACAGCGTTACACTCGTAGGGATGATGCCAATGTCGGTTTGCTGAGTTCTGATGCCACTCGCTGTTATATGCCTTCACAGCAAGGCAGAGTGTTCAATGTGCTAGTTTCTTCACTAGCAAGAAAGTCCTTTCCCAAAGACGAACGTTGCACGGTGGATTTGAGAGTCCGGAATTGTCTGAATTGTCTTTATTTTGCCAAATGTATCTTGGGTGAGTAGCACTGCGTGTAGAACTCAGAACCGCCGGTAGGTATGCACTGCGTTCTAGGTTCGAGCGCACCTAGTAATGTCTCTCCTTTCCCTTGCAGGAGTGGATTATGGAGTGATTGCGCCACGAGTATGGGTTCAGCGCTACTGGAGAGCCTCAGAGGTCCGGTAAGTATACACAGAGGCTTCGATAAGTATGCACAGCGTTACTGGAGCGAGTGCAGTAAGTAATGTTTCTCCTTTCTTTTGCAGGAATTTGGGCACTTGGACTACGAACCTGGATTCCTGCGTAGTAAGAAGAGTCGATGAGTATGCGCAGCGCTAGTGGAGCGAGCGCACTAATGAAAGTTCTTCTTTGTGCTTACAGGTGCCGGTGTAGGTTTCACCTCGCGTCCGGGGAAAGCTGTGGCGTGGAGAAAGCACAGAGGTTGATCCGGAGCAGGTAAGCAGAAGCAGGATGATCCGGAGCAGGTAAGCAGAAGCAGAATGATCCGGAGCAGGTAAGCAGGAGCACGGTGAGTGTGTTGCTGATGCAGCTTACAGAAAGCAACATGAAGCACTGGAAGAATCTTGGGTGTGGCTTATATAGCCATCCACACCCAAACACTAGAGAGCTCATGGACTTTCATGCACTTCCTGTTTGGCAACAGGAAGTGGTAAACAGTAAGTTACTACAAACACCTGGAAGTAATTAAAAGAAGGTATCTGCTATGGGGGGTTTTGTGTGCCTATGCTATGCCTGCCAAGCCTCCACCCAGCTTGCCCCGACTACATGCCTGGTACCCATGACAGTTTAGGAGGTTGTATTTTATTATGTAAAAAGACTTCCCACAGACCTTTTTGCCAAAATCAGTCATAACAGAATTTACACATTTATACATTTGCAGCACCTTAATAAATGACATAATCAGGTTACATATTTTATGTAGAGCACAGCAGTCCAATCCTGCAATTTGTGAGACATTGTTTTGTCCTTTTAATCATTTTGGGTAATTCTGAGTATGAAAGATTCAGCCTAAAATTCCATGACTTTATACACATGTGGATTATCATAAGGGATGGAAGTATAAAAATGTGCATTAGTAACATGGGTACTTTTCTTATAATCCGCAATACTTTGCTATTTCTATTCCCAAGGTGTCAGGGAATTATACAATGTCTTAAATAAAAGCCCATAAAATCAATTTTAAACTGTGGCATTTTCGCATTTTTACAATGTCTTGCTGCAGAGATAAGTCTTTAAAGTTTATTTATGAAATGGTCTCTGGAAGCAAATGGCAGTCCTTTGTCCTGCACTGGACCATTTTTCACCTACCACCAACTGTCATTTCCTTCAGAGCAAGGTGGGGTTTTTCCAGCTTGAATAAAGGTTTATTGCCCCTTATCCACTTCAGACTTTGATGTCCCAGAATTTCTATTGAAAGAGTCCCCTACCCAGACTGAAGTCTGATTAGTATGTGAAGTTTCTTTGTCCTTGTCAGTCACAGTTTTCCAACCTTGCAATTATCAATTTTGTGTCCTTGAAGTTTATGTTGGCTCCCTTCCATGGGGGAGGCCTTATCTCTGCCAACTACAATAACTTGTTTTGGAAGCTTGCAAAATCTAGCCAAGTCAGTTTAAAACCTTTTATTTTCTTTTATTTGGTCCTGAATAAAAAAAACAAGCGTGTCGAATAAATATAGCCCATATGTGATTCCCATCAGCCAACCCCATCTCATTGCTAGGTACAGACAAGCTTTCATTCAACATATTACTTTTTCTTTAAATCTGCCATTTATTTTTCTTTGGTTTGCAAAGCCCATTTTACACATGTGGTGAATACTGCTAGCATTTCCTTTCAAATTTGATTTTGCTATCTGACTTCCTAATATTGTCTTGCAGCCATAGTGTTATGCTCACCTGGTCTTTGAAGGGATGTTGGGGCACGGTTGCAGCCCTCTCAGGAAGTAGGACCACCCAATCTGCTTCCTCTCACTGCTGCTGCGAGGAATTGGGACCCTGCGTAAATATGAGAGGACGTAAGTTTACTGGCCTGCGAGTGAATTCCCTCTCAAAACCTTCCTCCCATAGTGTGGTGAGCATGCATCGTCCCATTAAGGCTCACCTGTAGATTGTTAAGGGTGAACTCGCCGTCCTGCTACGGGGGCGCATGTAGAATAAGGACCAAGTTCCTTCACTGGTCCTTTATATGTGGTTTTCAGTCCAGCTGCGATGATTCCACGCCTTTCTGGTGTCTTTCTGTTTGTCGTGAAGTATTGGTATTGTCTTGTTCTAAGCTTATTGTCAGCTCGGTAACCATGTCCATTTTTCTCCCCACGTAGGTGTGATTGCGGTCCAGCAGAGCAACAGAGCTCGAAGTGGCTCTGGATGAGGAGCGGAGGGTTCTGCGGCGATCCGGCAGCAGGTAAGTGTGCTTTTAAGGACAAGCCGAAGAATTTTGCATGCGCGATCTTAAACTGCAGGTTCGTATGTCTAACCTTGTCTTTTGTCCTTTTACAGGGTCCGTTTTTGTGGAAGAAGGAGATGTCGTGCTGCGGAGTCCAGAGTTGGAGTTCTACGTGCCGGAGATTAATAAGATGTCGTGCTGCAGTGCCCCGAGCTGAAGTCCTGCAATCCGGAAGATGGAGAATGGATGCCAGGCTCAGCGGTGATGGATGCAAGTGTAGGCTGACTCCAAGAGGTAAGCGTAGGAACAGGAGACTGGATTCCCAAGGTAAGTGCTAGTTAACCCAGGCGGCGGTGAGCGTTACGCTGCATGCAAATGCAGATTAACGCGAAGCGTGTGCCTTGGGGTTGGGCTGGCTTTTATAGCTGAGCTCTTAAGGCCACGCCCAGTAACTCAGTCCTGCTTTCCACACCCTGCCACTCCTTGAGGTTGCACGTGCAGCTGATGTCAAGACTTGATGGTCGCGAGGAACAAGAATACCTCCGTCCCGAAGCCACCAACAGCAAGAAAATAGTCACTTGCTGTTTGAGGATTAGGGCCACAGGTGGAGAAACAGGATACCCGTGTGGTCCAGATGACTGCTGTAAGGGGAAAGAAATAGGTAAGATCAAGAACACACAAGGCAGAACTATACAGTATTACCCAAACGAGAATGACACCTACCAAGATCCACTGGATGGAAACCTAAACGATGGGGTAATGGCTGTTCCCTCAGTGGGCTGAGATCAGGGAGGCCAGAGGAGGAAAGACGGAATGCCACTGGAAACCACCTGAGTAGGATGCTCCTGGAGGATGGAAGCTGGAGCACCAACTTATCAACAGCGAGTCCGGGTATGACTTTGCCAAGGGGGCTGAATAAAGATGATCCAAGGGACAGTCTGTGGTCTGTAATTCCAAGAGTCCAATAGAGACCAAACAAAGTAACAAAAAAAAGGGAAAAGCTGAGGAATCCATAATACATAGTCCGTGGTCAAAAAGCAGTAGTTCCAGGTAACAAGAATGAAGAGGAGGCTCCAAAACAGCGTAAACAAACAGTTGAGAAGCATTGTGTAGCATTCTGGAGCTCCTTAAATACCTGGAGACATGTCACGTGATTACTAAGAACGCGTTACGTGTCATGTGACCACTGCGTTGGTCGGTGGATGTTTGAGCGTTGCTGGATCCAATGAGAATGCAGTGGTCCAAAGAGGCGTGGCCGTTACCGCGGCCACCTGCGATGCCGTGCCATGATAAGCTAATGGATCTGTCTGTTGTTGGGGAGTAGGAGTGGCGGAAGCCATAACACGTGGTTCGGTGAAGGTCCGGGTATTGTGCAGGTTTGATGCCCCTAGTGGTGGTTTGCCAGGGGTGGCCCGATTGTGCAATGAGGACATACGCCAGGGGAGTCGCCGCTTGAGATAAAGGCGATGACCCCTTACATGATGTTTTCTCCGATGGCCTCCCCAACTCCTCCCACCAGCGGAAATCTGATCTCAAGGGGGGGGGGGGATGGAGAGTGATCTAACGTGAGTGCTAGTACCCGGTCGGGAAGGAGCACAAGGTTGGGTGAAGATAGATAGAAGGCCACACCCGGACTGGTTACACACAAGTGGAAAGTTCTTGAAAGCACTCCTGCCCATAAATAGTCTTGCTTCTGTTTCAAAGCACTCCTGCCCATAATATAAAGAGTCTTGCTTATGTTTTTTCATGAGCCTGGTGCCAAAGGCGCCAGGACTGAGTCCAACTGGGCCCCCAATGTATAAACCCAAAGGGACGTGTGTGAACCATGGTTTCCAGTGCTCCCTCCACCTGATGGTGCCGCTCCTGTGATCCTCGGCATAAGTGGCCATGACACATAGTTAGTTTCTTGTGCACAACAGTCTGTACAGGTCAAAGGTCTCCTGGAATAGACATGTGCGCAGAGCTATGATTTCTTTTGCAGGGCTCATTCCTTTGACATTTTGTAGCACAACATAAAGCGTTTCCCGTGCACGGCGGAAAGTGAAGTTTCTTGGCCCCTTTTTTTCATATTTGGCTTAACAGAGCCTGTCATTCAGGGGTCATGTTGGTTTTGCTGAAGCACAATGGGGAGATGAATGTGCATGGCAGGGCCTTCTTAATCACAGTGGTTTAAGAAAGAACAGATGGAATTAGAGTCAAAGCAGCATTTTTTGTAAAGAATAATTTAAACATCTCTTTATTAAGTTTATGACATGAACATAAAAAGAAAGAACAACAATTCCCCTAACCTTCCCTCTCCCCCTCTCCCCCTGGGCGTTTTTCCCCTTCTTTCCAGGGCCGCTCCCACTTGGGCAAGTTTGTTGAGCTTACTGCAGGTCTAGGATCTTGAGGCATTGGGGGGACCAGATTACCCTATAATCGTCTCTTAGGAAGGGCAGCGTCTCTCCCCAATCCCCAGCAAATTTCAACAACTCCCCGTTCATAGCATAGGTCGCCCACTCAAGAGTGACTGTGTCCCACAGCCTCCGTAGCCAGTCATGAAGGGTCGGTACATTAACACTCCTCCACCTCTGAGCAATTAGTATCATAGCTGCAAATGTCACTATCACTCTTGCTCTTTCTCTGCTGCGATGTTCTCCTGCTGTCCCGCCAACCTGCAGGTCCAGTAGCACATGTTCCGGAGATCTGCTCCCTCCTTCCCCAAATGCCTGATCTTGCCCCCTCTGCACCTCCTCCCAGAATAGAAGGATTTTCGGACACCTCCACCAGATATGTTCGGCTTTTCCCTCGTGCCCACACCCTCTCCAACACTCCCCTGATATCTCTGGGTACATCCTGTGCAGAATTGCCGACGTGTAATGCCACTCATATGTTGTTTTGTATCAGGCTTCCTGTGTTTGTGATGCCCTAGCCAGCTTAGGTATTTTCCTCCACAGATTGGACCATTCCTCCGTTTCCAAACCCCTCCCTATTACCCGCTCCCACCTTGTCATGAAGGGCCAGCGTTTACGGGGGGCGTGCCCCTCAAGAATCCTATAGAGGTTACCAATTAGACCCTTGGCACCGTCATTTGTAACTAAAAATTTCTCAAAGGAGGTGACCTCCCTGGTAGCCGCTCGTTTATTTGGTGGATGTAACAACCAGTGGCGTAACTGGGCATACCTGAGCCTTTCCCCTTCCCCGATCCCAAAGGCTTCTTTGCATTCTCTAAATGACAGGATCTCAACCTTCTGGAACATGGCCCGAATTCTTCTACAGCCCCCCTCCTCCCATTTCATGAATGCTCCCTTCTCGGTTCCGGGGGTGAATTCAGCGTTATTAAATATCGTAAAGGTGGACGGGAAGGATGTAATTCCCCTCATCTTAGCCAGTCTGTACCTGTTGTTTGCTATTAAGCTTGTGAGGGAGCTTTCATACATGTGTTTAGGCCTAAGGTCCTTCCTCAACCATAATACCTCCCCTAGATTGTATTTAGTTACTGCCTTGCCCATCCCAACCCATAATTGCCCCTCTCCCTCCCGCAACCACTCCTTAATAACCCACAGCTGTGTTGCTTCACAATATTGTCTAAAGTTTGGAAGGGCTAATCCCCCCTCCCTCTTGGAAGCCTCTAACAGGCGTCTGCTGAGTCTAGCCCGTTTTCGTTCCCATATGAGCTCCTTCGTCAGGGATTGAATCTCCCTGAAGAATTTCTCCCGGACCGCCTGCGGGATGGCTTCGAAAAAGTAAAGCAAACGTGGCAATGTGACCATTTTAATTGCGGCTATACGCCCCAACCATGATATGTGTAAAGACCGCCATTTCCGAAGGTCCTTTTTGATCCCTTCCAAAAGGGGGATATAGTTCACTGCGTACCAACCCTTGAGTGTAGGGGTGATCCGAACTCCCAGATATTTAATTCCCCCTGGGGACCAAACAAATGGGGTCTCAGTTTTAAGCCTAGTGCTTATCTCCCTGCCCAGGCATAGGCCCAGTAGCTCTGACTTTCCCATGTTGATACGTAGGCCTGAGGCCTCGCCAAATTCCTTAAGGACCTTCTTGCTGGCACCGATGGATTCTGCTGGATTAATTACAGAGAGCAGCATATCATCGGCAAAAGCCGTGACCTTGTGCTGCTTTCCCCCAAATAGAATGCCCTGCACCCTATCCTCGTCCTGTATCAATTGTAGGAGTGGCTCTAAGTATATAGCGTAGAGCAACGGGGAAAGTGGGCAGCCTTGTTTTGTGCACCTATTCAATCTAAAGGAGCGTGAGAGAGACCCATTCACCATGATCCGAGTTTTCAGCTCCTGGTAATTAGCCTTCACCATTTTTAAGACGTCACCTCCCAACCCCATCCCCTCCATGATGCGAAACAGATACGACCACTAAACGCAGTCAAAGGCCTTCTCGGCGTCCAAAAAGAAAGTAGGGCCGCGGGAGTGTTCATTTTCTGTGTTTTTTCCACCAAGTGCGCCACTCGCCTTAAGTTATCCGCTGTCTGCCTACCATGGATGAACCCAGACTGGTCCCGTCGGATTAAATCTGGGAGCAGTCGCTCTAGTCTGTTGGCCAAAATCTTTGTATAGATTTTAGCATCAATATTGATGAATGCAATTGGCCTGTATGATGACTGTTCCAATGGGTCCTTATGAGGTTTTAGGATCAGGGTCATTTTAGCCTCCTCCAAAGATGGGGGTTATACGTCTGGGAGATTTGAACGTATTAAATAAGTGGGTTAAGTGCGGTATGAGAAAAGCAGCAAATGTTTTGTAAAACGCCGTCGTATAACCATCGGGGCCCCGGGCTATTCCAGGAGGGAGATTTGATATCACCCGTCTCACCTCATCCTCCGTAATCTCTTGGCTTAAAACTTCTTGGGACTCCTCACTGATTCTGCGTAAGGTAACTTTCCCCAGAAACTCCTCTGGGATTGAGCCGTAGGGTGCTTTGATGTATAAAGTTTCTCATAGAAAGCTGCTAGGTGTTCCTGGATATCCTCATTACGCGTTATCCTTTCTCCCGCCTCAGTCCTAAGCGCCCCTATCACATTTTCCGCTGCCTCCCCTCTCAGAAGATGAGCCAGGAGGGTGTCTGTCTTGTTCGCCTTTGCATAAAATGTTTGCCGTATTGATAGTAAAGCCCCTTCTGCTTTTGTAGTTCGGAGGTTTCTGAGCTAACCCTCAGCTCTCCTGTACTCTGAGAGGCTCTATTCGGCGTTATTTCTGCTTTTTGTCGAGCGGTTTCTACTTCTCCCTCTGTCTCTCAAGCTCTCCTATTTGCCCATCTCGGTTGGCCTTGGTTGCTATGTGCTCGCCTCTAATTGTAGCTTTAAACGCATCCCATCTTATATTCTTAGATTTATCCCCCCTCTTATTTTCTTCCATGAATGTATTCATTTTCCCTTTCGTCTTCCTCCCTGAGCACCGGGTCGCTCATGAGGGCTGCCGGGTATTTCCAACTCAATATCCCCCTCCTTCTCTCCCCTAGCTCTAAATGTATAGTATTAATTTTATGATCTGCTATGCCTAGGGGGCCTACTTTTACTTCCTTTTCCCATCCCAAAAAGGTTGCCGATACCCAAATATAATCTATCCTAGATTGAGTACCATGTACACTCGAGAGGAACGTATATCCCACCTCGTCCTCCCTTAATTCACATCATACGTCATTCAAGCCTAACACCACTATTTTCCCATAAACCTGCCGAAACCGCCCTCTCCAGACCCGTTGCCCTCTTCCCGGATCTGTCCCGAGCCCCGTCCCAGGCTAAATTAAAGTCTCCCATTAAGACCCCTTGCCGTTTCGCCTAAGATTTCGAGGAACTGTCTCAGAAATATTTCCTGTCCTCTATTTGGGGCATATATAACCGCAATTGTATATACAGTGTCCAGACACGTGCCACGCACTATAAGGCATCTGCCCCCTTTGTCCCGGACTGTACACTCTTCTCTGAAATGCACTGAGTTTTTAAATGCCAAAGCCACACCTGTGTCATGATGCCTGCTCCCGGGGAGCCGGTTCAAGCCCTGCGTCCCCGAAAGCGGACATCCAGTCCCCAAGGAAGGACCCAGCAACCCCATATAGGGGCCCTTTGGACAGTGTCCTGGCGCCTATGGCGCCAGGCTCATAAAAGACATCAGTCCTGGCGCCATAGGCGCCAGGCTCATTATGGATGTGCTTGGGTGCACTTACCTGATGCAGACCATGCTGCAGGATCCCGGTCTCCTTGAGGCCTGAAAGGAACTACTTTACCTGTGGGACTAATTTACCATCCGGGCGTGGTCGGGGAAGGATACATACCTGATTGGTGGAAGGATACATACCTGGAACTTCTTCCAAGGCTATTTAAACCCCACCCGAACAGCCACACGTGCTTCGCGTTGTTCTGCATCTAGCAGCTGGACGCTCACCGTGTCTGCTCCTGCATCCTGACTTCTGCCACGCCTGCCAGCATCCTGGATCACCTGCAAAGGAAGAGAAGAAGAGAACAGAAGAAGGAAAGGTCCTTACCTGCTAAATCCGCATCCCGGAGACATCTCGCCGACAATCCTGAAAAGGAAGACTTTTATTTAAAAGCTCATTGCGTTGATCGCTGCAGCGCCGCATTTCACTCACCTTTACTGGGCGCCTCCATGTTCAGCAGCGATCATCCGGATTCGCAGTCACGCCCCAGCGCCTATGGAGAAAAAGACCAGAACAAAAGGTGAGAGAGAGAAGGGAATAAGGAAAGCTAAATCCCCATGTTAAGACTTACCTGTTGATTCATTCCCTCTTAATTTCGGGTCCGCGCCGCATCCTGGCATTTCCGGACCCCGGCCCCTAAGGGGAAAAAAAGACATCAGCGTTAATGAGCGAATGAAAAGACATTACCAAAAAACGCTCATTAAAGACTTACCTGATTTCTACAAGGATTTCACCTCTCATCTCAGGTCGGTGCCTGTTCCCCGGCATTCCGTACCCCGACCCCTATGGGGAAAAAGACACTAGCATTAGTACATTAATGCATGGACACAAGGGGAACCTCTTATCAAAAAAACTTACCTGGAAGCCAAGCAAGTTTGGTTCTCACCAATCCGAAAATCCAGTGAAGTAACTGGATACCAACGCGCCCCTGCATCAGAAGCAGGATGGAGAGCTCGTCCTTCCAGACCCTAAGGTGAGACGCTACGAGGAATCACAGAAGGGTTTCGAGGAGGGTGAGAGAGGAAAGTGGGAGGCTGATTGTATTACCCCGCAGACAGTTAATCCCCTATTTTCGCCTACAGGAGGATACTTCTGCGAGCCAGACAAGCCAGATTTGGGGGCCCGGTCCAGTCCGTCTTCTGAACCCTGCGCATCACCTTAGAAGAGGTCACAGCAGCGCGAACCAGGCCAGCGCCTCCGTGGGAGTCAGGTGAGCATTACAGAACGCGAAGCCTTCCTACAAATTCCCACCCAGGCGCTATGGAAAGTTCTGAGACTGATCAGTTGGCCCAATTACTGGGGGAATTACGGGCCGAAGTACATGCCGCTCGTCAAGAGACTAATGCCCTCAGGAGGGAATTAATAATATCAAAGGAAAGAACTGATGACCTGGCCAGACAGCTTTTGCAAGGTCAAGCTGGGCAAACTCCTCTACCGGGTTCTGGAGGGAACCCCGCTCCTGTGGTTTCCAGTAACCCTGTGCAGATTAATCTACCTGGAAACATGCCGCTGGCACCACCCGAACGCTTTGCTGGGGACCCCAAACGATTCGCCGTATTCATGAATCAGTGTTGTTTGCACTTCCTATGCAGACCTGGGGCCTTCCCTAATGATCAGACCAAGGTAGCCTTTGTATTGTCATATCTCAGCCGCTGCGCTGCCGATTGGTCAGTTCCACTGGTTACTCAAGATGACCCGATTCTCCATGATTTTCAAAGGTTTCAAGCAAGCATGGAAAGGTTATTTGCTCGACACTCTCAGGGGCAGGCTCTGGATGACAAACTTCTATCCCTGCGACAGGGCAATCAGGACCTCCTATCCTATATTGCAACCTTTAATAGACTAATTGTGGAAACGGGATGGCCAGAGGATAAAAGAGTCACGTTGTTTTATCGAGGCCTACGCGGAGAACTTAAAGATGTCTTGGCCCAAGTTGTAAATCCACCCCAAGAATGCACAGAGTATATAGACTTAGTGGTCCAATTGGATCACAGACTTCAAAACAGAAAAGCAGATCGGTCCAGGTTTGAGACCCGGGTGTTGGTCAAGACCCATGCTAATCCCAAGGGAGTTGATGTCTCTGAGCCTATGCAAATTGGAGGGGTTAAAGGACCCTTAACTCAAAAGGAAGGTGAAAGCAGGCGGCAGTTAAAATTATGTCTTTATTGTGGGAATTCTGGACACTTTCTACGAGATTGCCCGGCAAAACCGCCCGAAAGGCGGTAGGAGCCGCTGATAAAAACCATGAAGACTCTGTTTCGGGAAACGACTCCGCCCGACAAGTGTAGGGGTCCGCTTGCCGAGCTTGAAAACTAACTCTCAGACCTCGCATTTTATTGTGCCAATGGTTCTTGTAGATCCAGAACAGCCTAAGCGGTTGCATGCAATAAAGGCATACATCGATAGTGGGGCTATTGGAAACTATGTGGATCGTGAATTGTTCTCTAGGATTAACCTCCCTCTCTGTCCTAAAACCAGCAAAGATGTCATCACCACAGTCGATGGAACTGAAATTGCCTCTGGACCGGTAACACATTCCACTACTGAGGTGACTCTTATTGGTCCCGACGGCCATCGGGAGGGTGTTGTGTTTGATGTAATCAAGGCTCCACAGTTTCAGGTTATTCTTGGAATCCCTTGGTTAGAGACACATAATCCTCGAATTGATTGGCGAGCTAAGAGAATAACCTTCCCGGATTGTACACAAACCTGCTACCCAGACAACCTGAAGATTAATCTAGCATCTGTAACCTCTGCCTCCATGCAACTATCTCCGGAATACCAAGACTTTCAGGACGTCTTCCAAAAAGAACAGGCCAACACGTTACCTCCTCACAGATCGTACGATTGCCAAATCGATCTGGTGCCCGGTGCACAACCCCCTTGTAGCAGGATCTATGCCCTTACCGAACCTGAGAATCTGCATTTGAGACAATATTTGGATCAATACCTAGCTAATGGTTTTATTTGCCTGTCAAAGTCCCCGGAATCCTCGGCTTTGTTCTTCGTGCCCAAAAAAGAAGGCGACCTTAGAACTTGTATCGATTATCGCGCATTGAACCAGATAATGGTTAAAAACCGTTATCCTCTGCCTCTGATCCCTGAACTCCTTGACCAGGTGAAGGACGCTTGCATATACACCAAGTTAGATCTCCGGGGGGCTTATCATCTGGTACGAGTTAAAGAAGGCGACGAATGGAAAACTGCCTTCCGTACTAAATACGGATTATTCGAGTACCAGGTGATGCCTTTCGGATTGTGTAACGCGCCGGCTGCCTTCCAATACTTCATGAATGATGTCCTTCGGGAACTCATCGATGTTTGTGTTGTCGTATATATCGATGACATTCTGGTGTACTCCTCTTCGGAATCTGATCACAGAAAACACGTCAGGGCAGTACTTGAAAAACTGCGCCAACACAAACTATTTGCTAAATTGGAGAAATGTGTTTTTCATACCACAGAAGTCGAGTTTCTAGGTTTCATCCTGACACCCAAAGGAGTCCGAATGGACTCAAGAAAAGTGGATGCCATCCTCAAAAGGCCATCACCTAGCTCTGTAAAAGGGGTTCAAAGCATGCTCGGCTTTGCCAATTTCTATCGCAGGTTTATCCCAGAATTTTCACGCGTGGTACAACCCATTACTGCACTCTTGAGGAAAAATAAACGTTTTGAATGGTCTGAAGAAGCCGAGCAGGCCTTTCAGGATTTAAAAGCTAAGTTTACCTCCGCACCTATATTTAAACACCCGCGTCCAGATCTCCCTTATGTCGTCGAGACTGACACATCCAGCCTAGCCATGGGAGCTGTCCTGTCCCAAAGAGATCCCGAAACCAACCAACTGCATCCCGTAGCATTTTGGTCCAGAAAATTCTCGGCACCCGAGGTTAATTATGCAATCACAGACAAAGAACTGTTAGCCATTAAGTCTGCTTTTAAAGCCTGGCGGTATTATCTGCTTGGCGCTCGACATACTATCACAGTGATCACTGGAATTTACAGTATTTGAAAACCGCCAAGGCTCAGTCATCATGGCAGCTCCGATGGGCTTTGTTTTTCGCTGAATTTGATTTCGTGATTACCTATCGACCTGGCTGCAAGAATGGCAAAGCAGACGCCTTATCCCGAATTGGAATGGGAGAATCTGATACAAACTCAGAACCAGTACCAATAATTCCCGAACAGAGGATTCTAGGCATGACTTCGTTACAGACACTTGAAGACATTCAAGCCAGAGTGAAACAACTCCTGGACCCTACAACCTTACAGGATTGGATACAAAAGGGATCAGACTTTACCATAGATAATGGTTTACCTTATATTCAAGGACGCTTATTCCTGCCACATAAGGAATTACACGAACTAGTTATTTCGGGTTATCATGATGCATTAATAGAGGGACACCCCGGTATTGCCAAGACAGAGGAAAAGGTGAAACGACAATTTTGGTGGCCCTCTTGGCGAAAAGATGTTAAATCTTTTGTGATGTCCTGTGGTGTTTGCGCCCAAAATAAGTCAAAAGAAAAGACCAGCCGGTCTCCTTAAACCTCTAGACATAGCGCCAGCACCCTGGCACACCCTATCAATGGATTTTATTACGGACCTGCCTCCTTGTTCGGGGTACAATACTATTCTGGTAATTGTGGTTTTGTTTTCCAAAATGGCCCACTTTATTCCTTTGAAAGGTTTACCTTCAGCTTCTGTCCTAGCCAAAGAATTCCTCAAATATTGTTCGGCTACATGGATTCCCATCTATACTAATCTCTGACCAGGGAAGCCAATTCATTTCCCACTTCTGGCGCAAATGTTGTCAAATGGCACAGATCGACGTGAGATTATCGACCAGTCACCACCCTCAGACCGATGGTCAGACCGAGAGGACAAATCAGACCCTTGAGCAATACTTACGGTGTATGTTACAGCAATCTGAAAGCAACTGGAAAGACATTCTTTGGATAGCCGAATATGCATATAATAATTCGGTACACTCTGGAACTGGCCACAGTCCTTTTTATATTTTGTTTGGGCATCACCCTCGAACCTCAAACCTTGACTCACCTCAGAACCTCGGAATGCCTGCAGTAGAACATCTGCATTCTACAATTACCCAAGCCTTCAAAGAGGCAACTACGCATTTACAACAAGCCAAGAGAAAATACAAGGAGAATGCTGATCTACATCGGAGTGAAGCACCTCCGTATCAGATTGGGGATCAAGTGTGGTTAGCTACCAGACATTTACCACTCAAAGGGCCTCGACCTTTTAACCCAAAATATCTGGGACCTTATTCTATTACGGCAATAATTAACCCAGTGGCTGTTAAATTTGATTTACCAGCTAGTATGCGAATTCACCCTGTTTTTCATGTGTCACTTCTGAAACCAGTGGTACCCGGAACCCGACTGCTCAAACCTCCAGAACCTATTCTAATAGATGGGGAGCCCGAATTCGAAGTGAAGAACATTTTAGACTCAAAAATGTTTAGGTCAAAACTGTTCTACCTAATTGATTGGAAGGGGTACGGACCTCAGGAGAGGTTGTGGGAACCCAGCGACCATGTGCATGCACCTCGATTAGTCAGGAAATTCCACTGTCTCTTCCCAGACAAACCAAAACCCCCGGAGGGAACAACCTTGGGAGGGGCCTTGGGGGGGGGAGTGCTGTCATGATGCCCGCTCCCGGGGAGCCGGTTCAAGCCCTGCGTCCCCGAAAGCGGACATCCAGTCCCCAAGGAAGGACCCAGCAACCCCATATAGGGGCCCTTTGGACAGTGTCCTGGCGCCTATGGCGGCAAGCTCATAAAAGACATCAGTCCTGGAGTCATAGGCGCCAGGCTCATTATGGATGTGCTTGGGTGCACTTACCTGATGCAGACCATGCTGCAGGATCCCGGCCTCCTTGAGGCCTGAAAGAAACTACTTTACCTGTGGGACTAATTTACCATCCGGGCGTGGTCGGGGAAGGATACATACCTGGAACTTCTTCCAAGGCTATTTAAACCCCACCCGAACAGCCACACATGCTTCGCGTTGTTCTGCATCTAGCAGCTGGACGCTCACCGTGTCTGCTCCTGCATCCTGACTTCTGCCAAGCCTGCCAGCATCCTGGATCACCTGCAAAGGAAGAGAAGAAGAGAACAGAAGAAGGAAAAGTCCTTACCTGCTAAATCCGCATCCTGGAGACATCTCGCCGACAATCCTGAAAAGGAAGACTTTTATTTAAAAGCTCATCGCGTTGATCGCTGCAGCGCCGCATTCCACTCACCTTTACTGGGCGCCTCCATGTTCAGCAGCGATCATCCGGATTCGCAGTCACGCCCCAGCGCCTAGGGAGAAAAAGACCAGACCAAAAGGTGAGAGAGAGAAGGGAGTAAGGAAAGCTAAATCTCCATGTTAAGACTTACCTGTTGATTCATTCCCTCTTCATTTCGGGTCCGCGCCGCATCCTGGCATTTCCTGACCCCGGCCCCTTAGGGGAAAAAAAGACATCAGCGTTAATGAGCGAATGAAAAGACATTACCAAAAAACGCTCATTAAAGACTTACCTGATTTCTACAAGGATTTCACCTCTCATCTCGGGTCGGTGCCTGTTCCCCGGCATTCCGTACCCCGGCCCCTATGGGGAAAAAGACACTAGCATTAGTACATTAATGCATGGACACAAGGGGAACCTCTTATCAAAAAAACTTACCTGGAAGCCAAGCAAGTTTGGTTCTCACCAATCAGAAAATCCAGTGAAGTAACTGGATACCAACACGCCCCTGCATCAGAAGCAGCATGGAGAGCTCGTCCTTCCAGACCCTAAGGTGAGACGCTACGAGGAATCACAGAAGGGTTTCAAGGAGGGTGAGAGGGGAAAGTGGGAGGCTGATTGCATTACCCCGCAGACAGTTAATCCCCTATTTTCGCCTACAGAAGGATACTTCTGCGAGCCAGACAAGCCAGATTTGGGGGCCCGGTCCAGTCCGTCTTCCGAACCCTGCGCATCACCTTAGAAGAGGTCACAGCAGCGCGAACCAGGCCAGCGCCTCCGTGGGAGTCAGGTGTGCGTTACAACCTGCCATTTTTGTGCTTGCTGAAGCCTGAAAGATTTGATCAAAGCCCCTGAGCCTCAACCTCTTTTGGTCCTTATGCAGTAAATGTGTTTCCTCCAAGCCCAATATGCCCAGCCCCTCCTTCCTCGTAAACCTCTCCAGTTTTTTCCTACTTGGGGGAGAATTGCTCCCCCTCACATTATGGGTTATCCACTTGAATTATCTAATTTGTTCCTAAACCCACTGTAATCACCCCTTCATAGGACTACTTCTCTTGGAGCCTTTCTTCCTTTGGCCCGCTCCCCCCCACGCCCGTCCAAAAACCTCTCGCCCTTTCCCCTTTTGAACCCTGTTGCTGCCCTTCTCGATCCCTGAAAAGTATCGCCCGTGGCCCCCCCTCGCCCACAACCCCCCCTTCTCCCAACTGGGGTTTCCCCCCTCCCCTCATCCCTTCTAGGATCACCTCTTCCCTTACCAACCCCAAGATGTTTGCTCCTTTCCCTGATGATTGCTTCTGAGCCCACCACCCCTTTAAGTCAGTACCTTGTCATCAGGGATTCGACCCGTTGGCTGTATCCCCCACTCCGTTCTGTTTTTCTCCTCACCCCTCTCAGGAGGGCCTCTCAGGGCAGGTTTCCTCCTCCTTTTCTCCCCTACCGTAGACTATTCCCAAGCCCTGCGTCTCTGGCCGTGATCTGCTCCTGGTGATCTCTCTGACCTTCCCCCTGGCTCATCCTGATCTAGATCCAATTGCAGCAGGTTCGCCCCTTCTTGCAGAGAAGTTAACTTCTTTTGTACTCCCTGCCAATCAAAGAGGAGGCCGAAGGGGGAAGGTCCATTTTTACTTAATCCCCTTAGCCCTGAGGAATGTCAAGATAGGGTTCATTTGTCGTCTCTTCACCAAGGTGCTGTTGGCCAAATCTTGATATAGCTCTATTCTGTGGCCGTCATTGCTTAGAGGTTCTCTCTGCCTGGCTGCTCTCAAGACTGCCTCCTTCTGTGCATATCTGGTGAAGGCCGCAAGTACGTCCCTTGGACTAGCATTTGCTCCTTTGTTGATACGGCCCACCCTGTGGACTCTATTCAACTCGACGGATTCCGGGGGGATTCTTCCAGTAGCCCCGCAAAGATGCTTTGCAGTGTACCCTTCAAGTTCTTGTCCTGGAATGCTTCCGGTAACCATTTCAGCCGAATGTTGACTCTCTTGGACCTATTATCCAAATCCTCCATCCTCCGCTCCAAATTGCTTGTTGCTGTGTCCAGTCTTTCAACTGCTTCACTATTCTGCATGACCTCCTTGCCCACTTCCTGCAGGCCCTTTTCTAGAATGTCTGTCCTCTCTCCTAACTGCCCCATCTCCTGCTTCATCTCTGCCATGGCCTGGCTAATGTCCTATCTGAGCAACTGGATTTGGTCTTGAAAGGTCTTGGCCAAATTGTTCTGTAGGGTTGGCATCTCTCCATGGAGGTCCTGACGCAACATCAGGGCTGGCGGGGCGTCCTCAGCTTGGGGGCCTGGACTCTGACTTTTTTCATGGGCGTTTTCCCGCTCGTCACACTCCTCTCTATGCTGCCACAAAGATGGGAGGGTTCCCGCAGTCTCTGCTTGCGACAGACCGCCCTTAGTCTGCCTACCTTTGTTCTTCAAGGACATTCTTGAGTTGGGGATGATGGGCTATCAATCACCTCACCTTGTAGAGGCACCAAGCCAATTGAGACCGCTGTGGCCCCTAGACGGTAGCTCCCTCTCTCCGGTCACTTTCCTCGCCGAGGACCTGTTCGTTGCCTCACCTCCAATGAACTCCCTTTGTGAGGGGGGATCGATCACCCCAGTGGCTGTAACTCTTGCCTTGCCTCAGCCCCAAGCTGTGCCCCCTGCTCTCCACTCCGTCGCTCCTCTTCGCCTGTGGTCACACTCTTCCGGGGTCCTTCCTTCCTGTGGGACGTGGGTTCAGTATGAGTGCCCCTCCACCGGGTAATAAGGTGGGGGAGAAGTTAGGTCCTGTTGCCTCCTCCCCTTTTGTCTTGTCTCGCCCCCTCCAGGGCCTTTCCGTTGTCACTTTCGCCAAATGTAGTTCAAAAGAAATGTCCACTCCGTGGCATGTGCCCAGTGCAGTACCTATTTGCACTGTTTGAACTGTCAGCCAACACTGGTACTGATATGCAGAATGATAGCTGTCCTCACCGTGAGGCGCCTACTGCGTATCCATGTTTCTTCGTTCCTTCTTACTTATGATCATATGTTTAATGGAAAGGAGACTTAATATGATATACCACATTAATACCAGTCAAATATGGTCCGGCCCAGTCTCTTGGGGACCCGCTCCCCTGCTTCCCTTTCTCCTACTCTCCCGGTCAACTGGGTGGGAGGGGATGGTGGCCCAGCACCCCCTCTGTCCTTGTGCCCCCCGTACCTTGTCCGTCTGTAACGCTCACCTGATTCTCGCAGAGGCGCCGGTCTTGACTGGGCGACTACCGTATCTTCAAAGGTGATGTGTAGCACCCGGTTGGCTCTTTGGGCTGGACCTCTGTGCACTGTATGCCTGACGTGTAGAGTAAGATGTCTGCAGATAGAAAATATGGGGTTAATGAACTGGGGTTATTGGGGTGTCCCCATCTCTTCCCTCTTCTCCTCTCCTGTAGACCCACAAAGGTTAACGCTCTCACCTTAGGTAAGTGAATGCCAAGCTCTCCATCTGCCTCGGGGCAGGGTGCTGTAGCCAGTTTCTTCACTGGATAGGTAGCACAGGCCTCTTGACTTCAGAGGACTGCTGTCCGTCGTTTACTGCACGAACGGTAAGTTTCGAGTCATTCAAATGTCTTTTTAAAGTCTTTAGTAATGATGTCTCTTGTTTTGCAGGGTTCCGGCGATGGCGGATGACGGGCTGAACTGAGTTGTAGATGGAGCCCGTGTGATGAATAGAAGCGCCTGGAAGCACGTGAGTAAGCGCTTGTTGCCTGTTTCACGATGCGCTCTAACTGTCTTTTTATTTTGCAGGTACGAGTTCGGAGCGGCTGCAGGGTGCCGGAATACCCACTGGATTAGATGTGGAAAGGAGTAATGGCACGTGAGTATTAAAGTTCCCCAATGTCTTTAAACGCACCTTGTTTTGTCTTTCAGATGCGGATGCAGCGCCGAAGGCCTCCGGAGCGTGCGAAGAGTTGGTAAGCTTTTGTCTTTCAGATGCCGGAATGCAGTATGAAGACCTCCGGAGCGCACGAAGAGTAGGTAAGCCTTTGCCTTTCAGACGCCGGAATGCTAACCTGTTCTTTCTTGTCTTTATAGGGGTTGCTGAAGACTGGATTCAGGATGGTAAGCCTTTTTCCTTAGGCCCAGGACTGGATGCAGAAGACACGATGAGCGTCCTGCTGCAGAGGGTGCAGAATAACGCAAAGCAAGATTCATCCACCGGGTGTGGTTTAAATAGCCTCCTGTAGTGCTTAGGTGTCTCCTTCCACAGCCACGCCTAAGTAAGAAAAGAGTTCCTGGTAAGAAAAGAGTTCCTGCCTTCCAGAAGAGTTCCAGTGTTCTAAATCTAGGGAGTGGCTCCAGCCCCACCCAACAGGAAAAGTAGTTCCAAACAGAAGAGGATCAGAGGCTCAACTGGCAGGCAAGTAAGCAGCATGGTCTGCTGCAGGTAAGTCCACCCAAGCATTATGATCCCGGCGCTTCCAGCGCTGGAACTGGGCATATTTATGAGCCTGGTGCCACTGGCGCCAGGACTGGGTCCAAAAGGTCCCAATTGGGACTGGTTGGCACTCGGAACCTGGGTTATGGATCTGCTTCCAAGGGAGTTGGGAAAACCCTGACCTTTTGGAAGCAGAGATCATGACACCGTCGCAGCTCCGCTCTTCCTGACAGCGCGGCTGGTCCCAGGCGCCTCTGCCAATCCTCACTGCAGTTCTTCGTATGTTTCCTCCTACGGCTGCTTGGTGAGCGCAGCCTGCTCTGGTCGCTTGCTACGCCAAGCCCACTCGGATGTCCGCGGCGTCTTCCATGGAAGCAGCCGCTGCAGTACTCTCCAGCCCGCTCTCTACCGCCAGAGCCGCGGAACCTCCCTTGGGGCGACTGCGCCTTCCTTGCTCAGTTGCTGGGGGCCAGTCCTCCTCCGCGGGTCCGCTCCTCCCCTGGGCTGGATCCGCCAATGGTTAAGGCGCCGTTGGTGGCCACTGCTCCTCCTGCCCAAGCGGCCCCCTTCTTCCGCCGCACTCAGCCCGGGCGTCCCTCTGGTCGTGGAGGGTGCTTTGCTTCTCCCGGCTGTCTGTGTCTCAAACCAGGTTTTCTCCTTCGCGTGGGGCGGGCAACTTGCCATCGCGGTTGATCAAACGAGGTGGTGGGACCGTTTAACTCCGCTGGAGGGCTCCGGAGCGCCGTCGACACCTCTATCTCGTGTCGGCGGCCATCTTGATGTCCTCCCAAGCAGCATTTTTTAAAGGTGAAATAGTTTCCTTTTCAGTGGGGATTTTGGGGTTTTCAGCAAAGCAACGCTGCTTTTTCACTTTCTTCCTTTTGTATATGTCAGAACACACTGGCACATTCTCTGTGTGTTCCCTGGTTGCATCCTGATGTGTGCTTGGCAGGACGGTGCAGCCATTTTTTTTGTTGCTGCAAAACTCAGTTTTGAGGCCATGGCGCTCACAAAAGCCAGCGCAGTCATTTTGCTGTATCTATGCAAATGCAGCTTGGTGATGTGGAGAAATACTGTTGATTAGGTCAATATATCCCACATATCCCTCCCCCACATTCCTGATTTCTTCTGAGATTCCAAGTCAAAGGAGAATCCGGGGGAGTGGAATATCTCAATGGGCAAAACAGGATAAGTCAGGTATGAGTCCTTTTTCCATCAGATAGCGGTGCACCATGCTCCTCTCGCTCTCTCTGGTTGGAACATGGACCGACACCCAAAGCTTTCTCTGAGGTCTTCCTTTATGGTGTTGAGTGACACTCCGGATTTCCTTTGGTTTCCCTTTTCCCAGTCCCCGGGAAGGTCCTCCTTGGTAGTGAGATGCAACCAGGACAAATGTATGAAAGAAATACAAACCGGTTACTACAATTTCCCACTAACTGCCCTCCAATCGTGTTTACAGCATTGGGATGCACAGGCATTTAATGAAGACAATTTATAATGAAGAAAAATACGCCCGGTTACATAATTATACCAAAAACTCCATCTGTTCCCTTCTGGTTCTTCTTTTCCTTATTCTCATGTTTCAGATGTCTCCTCTATTGGATTCTCTCTGGGTTCCTGAGTTTGTTGCATAGAGTGCCTGGGGTGACAATTCTTTAGGTGATTAATATGGACCCATTTCTCTTCTGTCAATTTGCCTTTGGGGATGTGGATTCTGTAGGCGACAGGTGAAATTTTATCTACAATTTCAAAAGGACTGCGACAACTGGGCAACAATTTGCGCCATTTGGTCTGGTTCCTTTGGAAATTGTACAAGTAGACCTCTCTCCTACTTGGTATTCCTTTTTGGTTGTTTTTAGATCATATTGAGTCTTCATCCCCTCTGCAGATCTTTCTAGATTCCGCTGAGCGTACGCAAAAGCATGTTGAAGGTCTTTTCTTAGATTCTCAACATACTCATGAGTTGTGGAGGCATTGATCAGTGTCTGCTCTTGCCGAACAAGGTGTACTTCTGTTGGCCATCAGGACAAGCAGTAATCTGATGTGTCAACTTGGTCCAGAATCTGCCACAAACTTTTTTAGAATGCTCACAATGGTTTTATTGTACCTCTCAACTCCACCACTAGAGGACTGCAGTATGCAATGTGAAGTTTCCTTTTTACCGCAAGTATCTCCCACATCTTTGTCATCACTTTGCTGGTGAAGTGACTACCTCGGTCTGTCTCAATCCTTTTCAGTAGGCCAAAACGTGAGCAGATGTGATTCATCATCAGGGCAGCTGCTGTTTCTGCCTGCAATTTGGGTCCGGGAGACATTCCACCCATTTGGTAAACAAACATGTTACTCTTAACATGTACTTGTTCCTCCTAGAGAAGCGAATCACAGGCCCGATGAAATCTACTTGTAAATCGTACCAAAGCAGGGTCATCCCCCTCTTCTGGACTGGAGCTCGGTGTGAGTGATGTTGGCTGAAATTGTGCACACACAAGACACCCCTTCAAGTATTGGTCGAGGTCCTGCCCAATGTGTGGCCAGTATGCAACCTCTCGCATGATTTCTAAAGTAGTGTGAAACCCCTGATGACCGGCTGTGGCCGCGTCATGGGCGTGACTTAGCATCAGGCTTCAGAATGAGGTAGGGACCACCCAGTGGTCACAGCCAGATATGGATCTCCTTACCAACAAACCGTCTTGGATTTGGAACATTTTTGGGATATTTCATCAGCACTCTGAAGTCCTCTTTCCCAATGTAATCAGTATCGTCAGGGGAAAGTTCTCAGGGTCCTCAATGTTTTGATAAAATTTACCAATAATCTGATCCCCTTTTTGTGCCGTGATTAAATCAGCATCTGGGGTCTCCTTCCTCCACTGGGCAGTTGAGAGTTAATTGTGAGCATTTGTCTGGGACCTAGTGATAGCAGTGACCTGGATTTCCCCCAACAGGGACTCGATCTCAAGGAGATCCCCCTGGGTGGCTCCGGTTTTGGCCAGCTGATCAGCTAGGTCGTTTCCAGTTTTGTCTTGCCCCTCTATTCTGAAATGACCCTTGCTCTTCTTCCAATAGATGGTCATCCCACTAGAGGTGACCAGATCATCTATATTTTGGATTAGCTTGCCATGTTTGAGAGGTTTGTTGTTAGCACATAGCATACCTCTGGTTTTCCAATTAACCATGTGCTCCATGAACCCGTTTCGGATATAATCTGAATCAGTGATTATGACCAGTTCGTGGAGTTGGTGTTGGACGGCAGTGAGGATGGCCTGATGAACTGCCACCAACTATGCCACCTGACTACTATGGGGACCGATTTTTTTGTACCGAGCAGAGGGTTCCGGGGCATCATTCACCCAGGGATTCCCAATGCCGGCCACCAGTTCCTTTTCCCCGTTGTTGTCAACATGGTAGGAGCACCCGTCCACATAAACTGTGGGCATTCGTTCACACTTGTCTTCTTAATAGACTTTGTGTGGGGAATTCAGGTACGCCTCCATGTTGTCCTGGATTTTAAGACTTTCGTCCTCAAGACAGTTTTCTCTGGCACAATCATGCAAGACAGACAGACCTTGCGCAAGGGGACTCTTCTTGTTTTGGCCATATATGACCTCCACATGAAACCCTTGCATTGACAGAATCCAGGAAGTAATTCTGGAATTACTCACATTTCCGGCCCGAATGTTGTCACTTTGGAGGTATTGCAAAGGCTGGTGTGGAGTCTCCACTATGATGCATTCCCCCTGGATGAACCGGTGGTTATTATTCAATGCCCACACCGTTGCCAAGAGTGCCTTCTCACAATAGTTACATTTTTCCTCCACAGTGTCAGTCTAGAAAAATGGATATCTCTCATGATTGACGGCAAAAGTATTTTGGTGGCCGAATGCCAACCGTCTCATGCACGATACGATAGAAATACAGGTTTCCGAGTTTACCAATGAACGGCCATTTTGATGTAACAAGGATCGCCATTTTGTTTTCTAACAATTGCTCATTGCTTTCTGTTCAAATTGCTTCGCAGCACATTTTCTGCTTACACTGCTCGACTGTTAATATTGTTGTCTGAAAGTGAAAGGACAAGGTCGCAGGGCCGCGAGGCTAATAAGAGTTTGTTGAAACACAACGTAGGCAGCGCTGGGAAGGAATGCCCGGCTCCCTCCCGAATGTAGCCTTGAAGCAGAGCCGCAGGGCATTTAATCATTTCACAGCTGCCAGCCAGTCTCGTTATATGGTAGAATATGTTAGAATAAAGCAGCTAAAGGCTTCAATTATGCTCTCCTTACGGCCCCTCTTTACCGAGCCCTGTAGAGCGTGTCGGCTCCCAGGACACGAATAGAAACTCAAAGATAGTAAGGTCTGGAATGTGACTCTTCCCCCGTATGTAGCTCGCTTACAAGAACAGAAGCACGATGTTCTGTTCAACAAAGAAGTCTGTCTCTACACTTGCAAAATTGCTTATTGTTGCATATTGTTACTAGAATAGATATTTGAAGGTGTCATATTCGTCGAAATTGTCCATCATCACACTGAGTTCAAAGAAACCCAATAAAGGGCGGTGTTAACATGTCATAGCTGATTATAAAATGTGCATTTTGTATATATGTAACTGATGTATGTTATTCGCTCTCTTGCATCCATCGAGGTCTAGAGATACACGTCGCGGGGCGTGAGACCGAGTTGGCCAACTGAGAGACTTTTGCTTTGCAATAAACCCTAGCTTTGGGAATTCAACCTCGTGTCTGGCATATCTATCGTGTGTGGTGACTTGCCTTGTTTCCATAACACGAGGGACCCCTGAGGATAAAGTCTTACTTGCATAGGAGATTACTATATTGACCTTGTCATGCTTTTGATATAATACTGCTGTCAAACATGTATTCGAGAACCCTGTCTCCAAGAAGAACTCCTTGTTTTTGACAGGGTAAGCTAGACAAGGCACTTGTGAGAGGCTTTTTTTGAGTTGCTTTACTTCCTCGGCTTGTTCGGGACCTCACTCCCGCTTGACCCCCCCCCTTCAACAGATGGATCAGGGGTCTTGTGATCTCTGCGTAATCCTCAATGAACTTCCTACTATAATTAGTCAGTCCAAGGAGGCTTCTTAGCTCATGCAGAGTTGTGGAATCTTTCAGTTTTAGGAGTGCTTCCACTTTCTTCTCCTGGGGACAGAGACCCTCAGGAGTTAGTTCATGCCCCAAGAAGTTGACACAGGTTCTGCACCACAGTGCCTTTTGAAAGGATAGTTTTGCTCTGGCAACCCTCAACTGTGTCAGAACGCAATGGATTTCCGCTATGTGTTCCTCCACAGTTGAGCTTTTTATCAGGACATCCTCCAAGTAGGCCAGGTTACCCCTTTCACCCAAGTCTGGCATGGCCTTATGTAGGAAGATGTTGAATTTGTTGCCAGAGTTGATGTTTCCAAAGAGAGTCCGGGTCCAGGTATAATGCTTCCCCCCAAAGGTAAAGGCCAGCTTGTCTTGGTCCTCCCTACTGACGGGCACGGTTCAGTACCCATTTGTCAGGTCAATGCCAGTGTATAACTTTGACCCCTGGATCTGGGCCAGCCCCATGTCAATGTAGGGGAGAGGCCATTTGTGACATGTGGACCCGTTTATTTATCTCCCTAAGGTCGACACAGAGTCTCCACTGGCAGTTTGTTTTTAAAATCCCCAGCACCGGATTATTAAAGGTGCTGTGGACTGGACGAATTATCCCACGGGACTTAAAGTTTTTTTATGATTTCCGTCAGGGACTCCATGGATGCGAGATGCAAGCGGTATTGCTTCACAAACACTGGAGTCATTCCAGGGTCCGTGGGAATAATTGTTGTATGGATTTTGGTGCGACCACAGTCATACGAGTCCACCGCAAAGAGATCTTGAAAATCTAAGAACACCTGTTTCACCTTTTGCTTTTGCTCCGCAGTCTCACAGGCATCAGCTAGGTTGACTCATTCCTCAACCATTTGCCTGAAGCCTGGAAAGACTTCTGGTTTTGCTATCTCAGCTGCCTCCTCCAGCTGGGTGGAGAGGTCCCTGGTTAGAGTATTGACCTGGACAGAGGGTTTCGGGCAGGGGAGGCTGTCATTGTGGACGTGGAAGATCGCCTCATCCTGCCTGATGTCGCACGTCACCTCTTTCTCACGGTAAGGGCAGGAAGAGTACACCAGGAAATTCCCCCCCTTGCCGGGTGAAGATCCTGTCTGGTGGTAAGTCATTGTCACTGAAGTCATTGGGGATTGGTCCTATCAGTTCATTACCTAGATCCGTGGAAAAATGTTGTTCATCAACCGCCATTCCAATAATGGTGCCTGCGCCCAGAGTGATACTCCTAAGGTCGCTGTTACCCATCAACATTGGAATGGCGTTGTGTTCTACATTGACTAATGGTGTTGGGTTTAACCCCAACCCCTGCTGTTGGAGACGGGCGTTGAGGTGTACATATGCGTCAGGATTTTGCAGTTTCTGTCCTCTTTTAATTATTTCTTTTTAAACTTATTATTATTTTCATCATAATACACATAGAAAAACAAAAAGCCAAAATAAAGAACAAAGATGACCCTTCCCACCCAACCCTATCCACAGCACCCTTGGGTCTCCCCCCCCCCCCCCCCCGTCAGTCCTCTTCCCACCCCTTAACCGTAAATATCCAATAGCTTGAGTCTTTGAGGCGACCATTGTTCCCTGAATTCCCCTTTCAAATAGGCCAGCGTCTCTCCCCACTCCGCTGAGAAGTTCTCCAACTTGTTATTGACTGTATATGTAGCCCATTCCATCGAGACAATGTCCCACATTTTCCTTAGCCAATCTTGTTCTTTCGGGATCGAGGGAGACTTCCACCTCTGTGCGATGAGAGCCATCGCCGCCAAAATAGAGATCACTTTCGCCTTGGAATGTCCTTGCCGCCCCCCCTCTACCCTGTGTCCTCCCCTACCCCGAAAGTATCTCCCGGGGATCCTGACGGTCGCCCTCCCCCAGAGCCTGGGTTTGGGCCCATGCAAGATCGCTCCAGAAAGGCTGGAGCATGGGGCAATCCCACCATGTGTGAGCTGTAGTACCTTCTCCCCCACATCCCCTCCAGCACTCCCCCGATGTAGTCGGATAGATCTCATGCAGACGGGCCAGGGTATATAATGGCAGTTATATATATATACTTATACCATGCCTCTTGTAATTGCACCGCTTTTGCCAACTGCAGGATCTGTCTCCACAACCTCTCCCAGCCCTCAAGCCCTAAACTGACTCCCGATTGCTGTTCCCAGTTACTCATATACGCCCAGGAGGGTTTCGAGTCGGTGAGCTCTAGCTGCTTATTGAGGTCAGATATTAACCCCTTTAAACCCCTCATGTGTATCACCTCTGCAGACATTACCCAGTGCCTGATCTGGAAGTATCGGTGTCCCTCCCGCTCACCTACCCCGTACTCCCGCTTGCAGTCCTCAAACGTTTTAACCCTTGCCCCATTGAACATGTCCCTCAGGGTTCTGCATCCCCCGCTCTCCCACTTTCGAAACGCCCCTTCCTCCAACCCCGGTGTAAAGTCCCCATTATTAAAGATCGGAGTGAACGGCGAGGGGAGGGTCGTTATTCCTCGTCTTAGTACTGCCCTATCCCAGCTATCCACCACTTCCTTCGTGATTGCGCTTAAGTAAAGTTGGGGTGGTCTCAGTCTCTGTGGGAGCCACAATACTTTTCCCAAATGGTGCTGAGCTACAGCTCTGTCTATTTTTACCCAGTGTTTGAGGTAGTCCACCCAAAACCATTCCCTGATTACTCTGAGCTGCGCAGCTTTGTAATAGCGGCGAAAATCGGGGAAAGCCAGTTCTCCCCCCCACATGCAGTTAGTAAGCGCTTGGACAGGCCTCTTGCCCTCCCAGATAAAGTCCTTAACCGCTCGATCTAATTTTTTAAAAAGGTTTCCCGGTCCGATAAGGGAATGGCCTGAAACAAATATAATAGACGGGGAAGAATAACCATTTTTAGAACCGCCCCCCTCCCCAGCCAGGATATCCTCAGGGCACCCCATTTCCTTAAATCTTTTTTGATTGCCAATAATATGGGCTCATAGTTTGCCACGAACCAGCCCGATAGCGAGGGGGTTCTCCTGACCCCCAAGTAAGGCAGCCCAGTCAGAATCCATTTAAATGGAGAGAGCACCCTCGTCTCTTTCGCTTCCCCCTCCCCTAAGGACAGGTTCATTAGCTCCGACTTCTGTAGGTTGACACGCAATCCGGACACTTCCCCAAATTTGGCAAGCAGTTCTATGCTGGTCTTGATGGACACCTTTGGATTTGTTAGCGTGAGCAGCATGTCGTCAGCAAAAGCCGCTACCGTGTGCTGGGCCCCCCCTGAATGGTATTCCCCAAATGTCGTCCGCCTCCCGTATTGCCTGGAGAAGTGGTTCCAGATATATTGCGTAAAGCAACGGAGAGAGGGGACACCCCCGTTTTGTCCCCTGCCGCAATCTAAATGGCTTAGACATCTCCCCATTCACCAGAATACGATGCGTAGGATTTTTATAATTGGCAGCGACCATGCTTATGAACCCCGACCCCAGGCCCATTCTCGCCATCACCTGAAATAAGAACGACTACTCCACCCGATCGAACGCCTTTTCAGCGTTGAGCGCCAAGAGGATCGCCAGAGTGTTCATTTTACGGGACTTCTCTACCAGGTGGGCCACCCTTCTGATGTTATCGGAGGTTTGCCTTCCCAGCACAAATCCTGCCTGGTCTTGGTGGATAAGGGAGGGCAGATGCCTTTCCGGGCGCCTCACCAATATTTTGGTGAAAATGTTGGCCTCCGTGTTGATAAGAGCAATTGGGCGGTAGGAGGTGCAATCCTCTGGGTCTTTCCCCGCTTTATGGATAAGGGAGATTTTGGACTCCTCCATTGTAGGGGTGATCCTGCCTCCGCCGCGAAACGTGTTGAATAGTTCTGTTAAATGCGGGACCAAATGGTGAGAGTATGTTTTATAAAAAAAGGCCGGGAAGCCATCCGGTCCGGGGGCCTTATTAAGCGGGAGTGAACTGATGACAGACCGCACCTCGCGACGGCCCAACTCTTCACCTTCCTCCCCAGATAGTCGAGGGAGGGGCAGGCCCTCCAGGAAATCTTTCTGTGGTTGCGAGTGTGGGCCCTGTGAAGAGTACAATGCCTCATAAAACTCCACTAGTCTCCCCTGTATCTCGTCAGCCCTTGTGAGTCTCCTACCCTCAACATCTTTGATGGCCGATATAACCTTCTGCTCCCTCTGCCCTCTCAGGAGGCGGGCTAGAAGGTAGTCCGCTTTATTAGCCTTGACGTAGAATCCTTGCCTCACCCTCAACATGGTCTCTTCTGCTTTTTTTAGTCCTCAGGATCCCCAACTGTCCCAACAGCCTATACTCCCGGTAGGCCTTCCTCGTAGGGGTCTCTTGTACCCGTACCCTGGCAGCCTCGACCTCTCTTTCCAATTGAGTCTCCAACCCTCTCAGCTGCCTGTTTCTCTCCGCCTTCATAGCGATGAGCTCCCCCCTTAAGGTCGCCTTGAAGGCGTCCCACCTCATACTCTGACTTGTATCCGATCCATTGTTCCTCTCATAGAAATCACGGATCTTGCCCCCAATCTCCTCCCTCAAGAGTTCTCCCGGAAACTTCCAACTCCACACCCCCCGGCCATCGCCCCCCGAGATGCATGGTCATCTGAACTACCTTGTACTCAGCTATCCCCAGAGGGCCCACCTCTACAGCCTCCACTTTTCCCAGCAAGCTCGCGGACACCCAGATGTAGTCAATTCGTGACTGAGTTTTGTGAACGTCGGAAAGGAAGGTAAACCCCTCCTCCTCCCCCCGAAGAGCTCGCCATACATCCCTTAACCCGGCCTCCTCCCATATTTCCTTTAATTGGGGAGATGCCACCGCGCCACCCCCTACATTCTTTCGCAGAGATCTGTCCCGCCCTCTATCCCAAGCAAGGTTGAAGTCTCCCATCAATATCACTTGCCCTCTCGCAAAGTTCTCTAGGGTGCTCAGAGTTTCACGCAGGAATTGATCCTGACCAGCATTAGGGCCGTACACCGAAGCAATGGTATAATACGAGCCCTTTATCTCCCCCCTGACCATGATATATCTCCCGTCCCTGTCTCTAAGGATGTCCTGGAGTCTAAAGTTAATCTCTCTCCCGAAGGCCAGGGCCACCCCCACCTTTCTTTGTTGGGCCTGATGCAAACAGTAACTGTGGGAAGCCTTTCAAGCGCAGGCGGCCCTGGTCCTGCCGGAGCAGGTGACTTTCTTGCAGCGCCAACACATCCGGCTTATGGGACCTAGTGAATTGCTCCAGTTTTTTCCGTTTGAGGGGGGAATTTAGCCCCCTCACATTGTGCGCTCCATTGAGGTCTCTGGCCCCTTCCTCAGCCCACCTACTCGCCCTACCCCTGGAACGCCCGTTGGAGCACCTCCCCACTCCTCCCGTAACGGGTGCAAAAGACTTCCCTCTTCTTCTACCCTCCTCATCACCGTCCCGCCATCTTCCCAAGCTCGCCCACTTCCAATGGTAGCTGTGGTTCCCTCCCCACCTCCCCCCCACCCTGTAACCCCATTTAGGGTGAGTCTGTCCCCTCTCCCCAGCCCCCTCCTTCTCCTCCCCATCCCACACGGACATTTCTGCCCTTATTCGTCCCAAGATGGTCTGATCACCGCTAGTCGCTCCTCTCACCCTCCCTCCTATTCCATTGAACCCTTACGAGGCCCACCACCCCTATCACACCTGACGTTTGGGCCCCCCCCCCTGCGCTCCCGACTCCACTTCCCCGGTCATCCCTGCGAGATGTAACTTAACTCCCTTCTGAGGCCTCCTTCTTTTTCCCCCCACTGTTGACCATTCCCATGGCCTCAACCTAGGCCTAAACTCGCTTGTTTGAGGGGAGCTACGTTCAGGGTTACCCTCAGGTCGATTTGCAGCAGATCAGCTCTTTCTTGTACGGTTGTAATGCGCTTTAACGATCCCTCCCATTCAAACACAAGGCCGAACGGAAAGGTCCAATTTTATCTGATGCCTTTTCCACTGAGTACCTTCATGATGGGACCCATCAGTTTCCTTTTTACTAATGTGCTGCTCGCCAAAACCTGATAGAGAGCTATCCGTTGGCCCTGGTATGTTATCGGTTCCCTCTGCCGTGCCATCCGAAGGATCGCCTCTTTCTGAGCGTACCTGGCAAAGGCCGCCAACACATCCCTTGGCCTTGGTGCTGCTCCTTTCGGAGCCATCCCCACCCTGTGGACCTGGTCCAGCTCAACCTGTTCCGGGGAGTCCATTCCCAGTATTTCCGCAAAGATAGTCTGGATCACTTCTTTTATGTTCTTGTCCTTAACCGATTCCAGCAACAGTTTCACCCTGATATTGATCCTACGGGACCTATTTTCCAAATCTTTGACCTGAGCCTCCAGGTTCCGAGTGGCCACATCTAGTCTTTCAATAGCTTCGCTGTTGGCGGTAGCATCTTTATCCACATCCTGAAGGCCATTCTCCACATCCTGAAGGCCATTCTCCAGCAGATCAGTTCTTTCACCCAGCTGTCGCATTTCTTGCCGGATCTCCCCTAGGGCCTCGTTCAGGTCCGCTCTCATGAGCTGAAATTGGTCATGGAACGTTTTAGCGAGGTTGGTCTGCAAGTTGTGTACCTCGCCCAAGAAGTCTTGTTTTGACATCAAGGCGGTCCCCAGCGCATTTTCCAATGGGGTGAGGTCCATTGCCCCCTCTCAGTCATTCTTCGCTCCTAGTCTAGTGTCCTGCGGGGACCACAAAGAGCGGAGGGGGCCGGACATATCACTCGTGTTGTGGAAGGCACGTCCTCCTTTTCCCTTGGCCTTCGTAGTCATGTCACCCTTCAGCCCCTCAACAGTCTTCTTAGCCAGTTTCCCAAGCTGTGCTTTGGAAAAGGCCCATGCCTTAACGACTGGGCCGCTCGTTCTCCCGTTCTCCCGCACTCCTTTCCACGTTGGGGCGACCTTCTAGACTCCCCCGCCACCCGGGATCCGTCACCCGAGTCCCTCCGCTCCTGTTCTCACCTCACAGGCCGTCAGAAAACAATCTCTACTGCTTCCAATGCTTCCAATGCCGCAGCGTCTCTCAGCGACTCACTGCTCCACTTCTGGGGGGCTTCCCGCCTGCCAGACCAGCCCAGCACCTGGGCCCGTCGGACTGCCCCTGGGGTCAACACTCTCCCGGGAGTGACTATGGCCTAAAGAGCTTCACACCCCCCCCCCCGGGGGAGCCCCAAATCGCCGCACTCACCGTCCTCTGCCGTATCCTTCCCTCTCCGGCAGTGCCTATTCTGGAGACAGTCTTCCGGCCGGGCACCCCTTGCCCTGCCGGAGTCCTCCGATGCCCCGCAGAGGACGCCGCGCGGGACCGACAGTCTCCCGCCAGCGGGGCCAGCCCGCGAAAACTGCTCCCCCGCCCTCTGAGGCACCCGCCAAAGACCGCAAGAAGGTGAAGCTCCGGCTCCTCCGCCGCCTCTCCGTGGCTCCAGCGTCCTTGCTCCGCGGCCAGAGCTCTCCCCGCTAGACCCGCAGCTCCTCCGGGGGCAGCCCCGAGGCGGGCCCTCCACCGGCCAGGGTTCCGCCCCAACAGCTCCGCCTCCCCCGCGGGGATTGGGTCCAGGGAGTGCCGAAAGCCGCCGGCCGTCTCTCCCAGAACTCCCGAGGTCGGTCCGCCGGCACTCCTCGCCTCCAACTCCCTCGGTCACAGCAACACGAAAGGTACTTTTTAGTGTAATTTAGCCCGCTGGCGGGGTGGTGGGCACCTCCTTGCCTTTAGGGTACGGGGAGCTCCGTCAGCGCGATCACTCTGTCGGTGGCCATCTTGGAAGTCCTCTTTTAATTTTTAATTCCAGTGGGAATAGTCGTGTCCATCCTGTAATGATGACCTCCTCTCCAATTTGAACTTCAACTGCATACGGCAGCAATTGGGCTGACGGAAATGCTTTTTCTGAATCATCAAAGTCCATGGGATTACCCCGTCGTCGGGACCAGGCTTTGTAATTTATCAGGTCCAAGTTAATGGCAAAATGATTGAGAATGTCACTGCCTAAATAGAATGCAGCAGGGACATCTCGCACGACCCAACAATTATGTACTATGCTTTTGATTCCTATAGAGATTTTGAGCTTACACCTGCTAGGCAGGAGATGTTTGGAATTGGGAGTTTCCAGGCCCATTTCCCACTTATCGATCAATTTAAATGTGGGAATGGCTGGATCTTTTGGGAGCTTTCTGAACAAGGCTTCGCTGATGAAGCTCTTACCGTTGTTCACGTGCACTCGGGCTAGAACAGATTCCTTCCCCTCATTTAACTGAATAGGGATGAACAACTGTTCTCTAATTTTCTGAATATCAGCTAAACTTTGAGCTGGTTTCTCATCACTTTTGGCTATAGAATTGGAATTTTTAGATTGTGAATTGGTATAAAATTTCAAAATATTTCCTTCCAGTGTTGAATGCCACTTAAGACTTGGAGGAAGGTTGATTTTCAGGAATGGAGAGGAGTTCCCATCACCAGTTTGTTGTCCTACAGCAATTACTGTCACGTCTAGTATTTTATTGTTCTCGAAATGAAACTCCATATGATCCGGTTTTTGTTCAACCATGTGGCATGTGCCATTTAAACTAACATGGTTGACACTCTGTTTTAATTTTATTGGCCTGTTAGTCTGAGTCCAGAGGACCTTGTTCACACAGTCTATTAGGGGGGACAACCTGCGCAGGATGTCATTCCCCAGTAGACAGGGAGTGCCCTCTGGAGTCACGACTATGAGCGAGTGTTTCACTTCGTTTCACCCAATTTTTATTTCCAAATCCGCAGTCCCCTCGACAGGAATTTCATTCCCATTGAAGTTCTGGAGTTGTCCAGAAAGAGGGGTGAGAGGGATCTGGTATCTCTCCCCCCTTCCTGAATTTAGCTGATCAAAGGCCCCTTTTTGACAGAAGAGTGGCTTGGGATCCAGTGTCCACCAGCGCCGAAAATGTATATTGCCCTAACACCTGGACTGGGGCATAAAATCTACCTTCCTTCTCCTCAAGGGGCAAAGATAATGTGCCTTTTAGGCAAGCTGAGTGGTCAATTTCCTTATTTTTGACTCCGACACAAGGGTAGTTTGGGCATAATTCTGTCTGGGAGTTTGGGAATCTGAAAGAAAAATCTTGCATTCAGATATTTGGGGAGTTTCGGGCTCCTCTATTTCTGATTCTGTGCTGTTCCCCCCCCGCCCCCCCTCTTTTGGAGGCAGTCAACAGAATTGGTTTGTGAGGTTTGGGATCCCTCTGTTACTATTGGGTTTCTTGGATGCTCATTCTGGGGTTCAAGGATGGGCGATTCTGACTCAGTCCCCACATCTACCCAGTGTTCATTTAAATTCCTCGGGACCCATTTTTCTTTGGGAGGAGTTCCCCCCTCCCTGAAGGAGAAGATCTTTTTCCCAGAATCCTCTAAGGATTCTTACCCTTCAAATTGGAGGACACTAACTTCCTCCCCAAAATGGGCCTTTTTGAGTTCTTTATTTCTCCTACCCACCCTCTGTTCCTTGGGTTGCACATTTTCGGGGGCAGGAGCTTTTTATTCCGGTTCCTGAGTGTCCAGGGGCTTTTCACGAGTAAGGAAGGAAGCTTCCTCTAAGGCTTTACACCTCCCTTTCCCTGTGCCTTCTCCTCTGGAACCGGTGAGTTGTCAGGGTTCTCTCCCTGTCATTGTTCAGGGGTACCAAACCCTTGGTTGGTGGTGTTCTGAGCCGCCATGTTTATCTGAGAGTTCTGTTGAGCCCTCAACATGCGACCCAGATCTTGGGTAAGGTTTTGGACCTGGCGCTCCAGTTGGGACACCTGTGCCGGCTGGTACAGGGGTCTCTAGTCAACTCTAGGTGGATCACGGGAAGGGTAACGGACCCTTCTCCCGTAGTACCCTGGATATTGTGAATTTTGGTAACCCACCACCCTAGGCCTCCCCTCTCCCGGATTGGGTTGTCTGGGTTCCTGAAATCGGGGAATGAAAGGAGGATTGTCCTGCAGGGGGGGGGGGGTTTGGGAGTATCGGGAAAGAAACTTACCCCAGAATTTGGGGGATTACTGCCCTCCTGGGGGATGTTAGGAGGGAAGTTTCCCGGGGCGGTACTTACCTGATGGGATCCCCCCCTGGAGCTGGGGTAGTCCATACATACCCCAAGATTGGTCGGGTGCACTTGTATCGGGGACTTAAATAATCAGGGGAGTTAGGGGTCCCATTAGTGGGATTACCTCCCTGACTGCCACCTGTTTGTGACTGGCCTGAAGGCCTTCTGGGTGTCTGATTTTGTTCAGGTACATTTTTAGGCTCCCCCATCTCTAGATCTAAAATGGGGGAAACCTTTACCTTGGCCACCTTAGCAGCAGCAGCAGCGGTGTTGGCTGGTTTGGGGTTCTTGGCCAAATTTTGATTTTCTGCAGGTTTTTGAACCTCATAAATGCGGGTCACCTGCTCTATGACCCAGTACAGAAATCTTTTGTCATGGAAATCCCTCACCAGCTGAGTCATGATATACTTGGGGAGTGCATGAAAGAAGGTGGCTGCAAACACCCTGCTATCCGTGCGCACCCTCCTAGTGGTTTGTGCAAAGGCGCGTTTGAGCTCCTGCACAAATTCTCGTGGGGCCTGATCTTCCCGGCACTGCAGATTGTAGGCCACTATGCGAGTGTAACGCTCACCTGATTCCCGTAGAGGCGCCGGTCTTGACTGGGCGTATACCGTATCTTCAAAGGTGATGTGTAACACACGGCTGGCTCTTTGGGCTGGACCTCTGTGCACTGTATGTCTGACTCGAAGGGTAAGATGTCTGCAGATAGAAAATATGGGATTAAGGAACTGGGTTATTGAATGTCTCTCTTCTTCCCTTTCTCTTCTCCTGTAGAACCCCAAAGGTTAACGCTCTCACCTTAGGTAAGTGAACGCTGTGCTCTCCATCTGCCTCGGGGCAGGGTGCTGTAACAAGTTTCTTCACTGGATAAGGGGAGCAGGCCTCTTGACTTCAGAGGACTGCTGTCCGTCGTTTACTGCACGAACGGTAAGTTTCGAGTAATTCTAATGTCTTTAAAGTCTTTAGTAATGATGTCTCTTGTTTTGCAGGGTTCCGGCGATGGCGGATGACGGGCTGAAGTGAGTTGAAGATGGAGCCCGTGTGATGAATAGAAACGCCTGGAAGCACGTAAGTAAGCGCTTGTTGCCTGCTTCACGATGCGCTCTGTCTTTTTATTTTGCAGGTACAAGTTCGGAGCGGCTGCAGGGTGCCGGAATACCCACTGGGTTAGATGTGGAAAGGAGTAATGGCACGTGAGTATTAAAGTTCCCCAATGTCTTTAAACGCACCTTGTTTTGTCTTTCAGATGCCGGATGCAGCGCCGAAGGCCTCCGGAGCGTGCGAAGAGTTGGTAAGCTTTTGTCTTTCAGATGCCGGAATGCAGTGTGAAGACCTCCGGAGCGCACGAAGAGTAGGTAAGCCTTTGTCTTTCAGATGCCGGAATGCAGCGCGAGGCGTTGGTGACAGCCGATGGACCAGGTAAGTGAAGAGCTGCCACTGAAGACCGTAATGCTCACCTGTTCTTTCTTGTCTTTATAGGTGTTGCTGAAGACTGGATTCAGGATGGTAAGCCTTTTTCCTTAGGCCCAGGATCAGATGCAGAAGACACGATGAGCGTTCTGCTGCAGAGGATGCAGAATAACGCAAAGCAAGATTCATCCATCGGGTGTGGTTTAAATAGCCTCCTGTAGTACTTAGGTGTCTCCTTCCACAGCCACGCCTAGGTAAGAAAAGAGTTCCTGCTTTCCAGAAGAGTTCCAGTGTTCTGAATCTAGGGAGTGGCTCCTGCCCCACCCAACAGGAAAAGTAGTTCCAAACAGAAGAGGATCAGAGGCTCAACTGGCAGGCAAGTAAGCAGCATGGTCTGCTGCAGGTAAGTCCACCCAAGCATTATGAGCCCGGCGCTTCCAGCGCTGGGACTGGGCATATTTATGAGCCTGGTGCCACTGGCGCCAGGACTGGGTCCAAAAGGTCCCAATTGGGACTGGTTGGCACTCGGAACCTGGGTTATGGATCTGCTTCCAAGGGAGTTGGGAAAACCCTGACCTTTTGGAAGCAGAGATCATGACAGCGAGCCTCTTGGGGGTTTCTGTGGGCTGAAAAGTGTTTCAAGATGGCCACCTTGTAGTAGGACCATCCTGAATGGTCTGGTCCTCCAGTCCAGCAAAGAAGCTGGAGTACTCGGGGGGGGGGGGGGGGGGGGGAAGGGGGGGGGAGAAATCCATTTTACATACTCTAATGCAGTTCGGGTTGTCTTTCAGATGAAGTGTCCATCATCTGCTCATAGAGTTCCAAGTGTTCCCAAACAGAATATTTTGCGTTTTTATGGTATGGGGTTATGAAACTCCTAATGGCCTTAATATGCCTAATGGGGTCTTTTGACATAACTCTCTTGAGTTTGTTTGCCTTCTTTGGCTTAGTCACCCGAGTCCACTCGCCCTCTGACTCAGCGGCGCTACTACTTGAGGTCCCCTCGTGATCATCTAGGCACTCCCTGATTCTGTGAGCTTGAGAGGGGCCTAGTTTCTCTATTCCTGTGGTGCTCAGGAGAGTAGTCCTCTGACTCTTCCCTGCTCCCAGGGTTGGCAGAGTATCCCCCCCACTGCCCTAATTGGGTAGAGGTCTGCAGGATGCTCTTTTTGGGCCTCATTTCATTCAGTTTGTCATCAAATTGAACCCACTGGTCACTTGGCAGGTAGTATTTCTGTGAATCTAATCCCCTGACTCTTCCCCTCATAGGAGTCTTCCTTGTTAAAGACATCAGCCTTAATGTTTAGGTATCTATACAGGGACGCCCGTCCATCAATTTCTGGGGGAGCTGACCAGTTAGTTCTATCATGCTTGGCCTGTTAAATTCTGATGGCCTTATGGTTTCCGGCTCATGTGAACCGGCAGCCATGAAGTCAGCAGTGTACAAAGTGTTAAATGGGCTTGAGTCCCTTAGTACAGAGGTCCTTCTACTATGATCAGGGGTTGCCCTGTCCCTCTCTACCTGTTCAGGGTCCCTCCAGTTATGATTAAAACTAGCACCCTCCTTCTCCAACCTCGCTAGTTTCTCCTTCTCAGCCCCTACTTCTTGATAATAAGCAAAGATCTTAGCCTTTTGCTCAGCTATCCAGGCTTTACTGGCCTCTATGACCCGCTCTTGCACTGCCACTTGTTTGTGGAGCTCATCATTCTTTTCACAGAGGGCCTCATTGTCTCTCTGCACTTCCTGTATGGTTTGAGAATAATGGGACAATTTCTGTTGCAGGAGATTCACCTCCTGAGTTTCTGCATCTTTGGTTTGGGTGTTCTCTTCCAGAGCACCTTCTACTCGTCTAGCGTGCTCAAATAGATTCCCATACTCCTTGCCCCTGGCCCTCACTGGCAAGCCAGCCTTACAGTTAGGGCCAGGTCAAAGGCCTTAAAACCTCATCCAAGACTCTCTTGGAGTCAGTCCTGGCGCTTTTGGTGCCAGGCTCATAACCATCATGAAGACCAACATTAGAATGGGACTATTTACTTGGGACTATTTAACTTGGGGGAGGAGGGGGGTTCAGCCAATATGGAGGCACAGACATAGCTCAGTTACAAGGAACTGAGCTATGCGGTCTAGTCTTTTGGGTGTGGCAGGCCTGGGACTACTTTACCTGGACTACTTTGGGTGTGGCAGGCCTGGGACTATGTTACCTGGACTACTTTACCTGAGACTATTTAAACCACACCCAAACAGCAGAACATGCTTTGCGTTATTCTGCTGTGGGCAGCGTAACGCTCACCGTGTCCAGTTCTTTGATGTCAGCTTACCTGAAACCAAGGACCTGCAGAGAGAGAAAGAACACTATGAAACTTTTCTGGAACAGTATCCTGTCTTCAATCCATCGCTGACTTCAGTTCCACTCACCTGAAGGTACGAACTCCATCATCCGGCACCGCATGCATCCTGGAATCCCATAACCTGGAAAGAGGAGAAAAAAATACAGAATTACTAAGCATTTACTCATGTTTCCTTCCAAATGAAGAAAGCCATACAATTCTTACCTGGGTAGTCATCTCCTGGTCAGTATCATTGCTGGAACATTAGGGCGCTCGGCAAGGAGCATCGCAACCTGCAAGGAGAGAAAAGACACAGGTTAGCAATATAAAAGGCGAAACAGCGCCGCACTTCGCGCATTACTCACCGGACAGCATCGCGCACACCGCGCTTTCTCCTACCGGCCCATGCTCATCTTCAAACTGCATGACAACAACACCAAAATACCTTTCCATACCTAAAAGGAAAGAAGCAAGACATTATTATTCGACTGGCCTGGATTCCCACAGGGGCTTGCACCAGTGAAGTAACTTGGTCGCTGCTCGCCCCCCACATCTACGCCCCCCTGCCACGAGGAGCAGGACGAAGAATCCACCTTTTACAATATTAAGGTGAGGAGAAGGCCCAAGGGGGAGGAAGGAGTTGAGGCCAAGGGAGGTTGGAAAACATAAAGACAATCTGGTATTGAATCCAGCTCTCCTATATTGCAGACCCATCTTTAACCAGAGGCCTTGTCATGGGACCGGGAGAGGGTTCGAGAGTGCAAATCATCCAACCTGGGCTGGGTGGCGTCCCCGTGGATACCAGGTGAGCGTAACACTGTTTGGATTTCATTTAGTTTCTGGAGGGCTAACTCACTTCCCTGTAACTCTGTTTTTAACATGCTTATTTCCTGGCCTACGGCGTCTTTCTCCTGATTTAGGGGGCCCGTCTGTTTAGCCAGGTCATTGTAAAGACCGGAGCGGGGGGTCTGCACTTCCGTTCTCTATATGGAAGAGGGGAGGCACAGAGACCCCTGCCAAGATTCTCTATTATTGGTAGTTGTGGTCGAGCAATCAAGGCCTAGCTTCTCAGGAGGTGATGCGAGCTGGTTCTTAAGTACATTGTAGTCCCCAAGCACCCACAAAGGAATGTCCACACACTGTATCGGTTACAACACAGTCTTTCTATAATTAATGTTCAAAGGTATATACAATATCACGATAACTCACTCTGTACTCCAAAAATCAGCAATGGTAAATATATACAGTTTCTACAGTGGTACCACTAACGTTATTAGATCTCATTAAAGTGCACATGGCCAGAATGACACACACATCGGAATAAAGAGGAAACCAGCAGTAGAGAGAGGAAGGAAAGCAAGATGGTTGAGCAAGTGGCAGAATACTGGCCCTGTACCACTAGACACAGTTCTGTGTGTAGATCCCCCCCCCCCCACCTGGGCAACCTGTAGAAGAAAGATAGAAGCCCAGTCCATATATTGTTCACACTAGACTTTCCAATAGTTCTGTAACCCCAAGTACCTTGGCGTTGTAGCCTTCCGAGTTGGGGAATCAACGGCCCTTCTTGAGTGTCCTCCCTTTCAGGCAGGAGTCACGGGTCATTGAACGTCTGACGGAGAGCGGGTCGAGCTACGACTGTGAAGTGGCCGCGTCGTTCCTAGCGGTGCTCGTTGACGGGGAAGCGTAAACATCCTGCAAAGAAGAGGCGTGCGGGGCACCTCGTTGTCGATAGTTCTGGACCGCAAAGAGTTGAAGACCTGTGGTCCAGCAAGGGCGTCGAGTAATTGGCGTCTCTGTGGTCTTCTGGTATCCGGTGGATGCTCCTCGGCGTGTCGACGGTCAGGCCTTCTCCAGCAGGATACAGCAGCGACGATGCGGACGAGAGTCAACCTTTTCCTTACACACTTCTTTCAATGCCTCTAAATGGGTCTCTTGATCTGTATTATTTTGCTGTTGGAGAGCCAAATCTTCTTTTAATTTTATGACATCATTTCCAGATTCTACCTCCAACTCTTGGCTCCTTGTTAATTTTCGTTCTGTTAAATTCAGATCAGTCTGGATTTTATTTAATAGTTCAACTTGATTCTGCGCAAGAGTCGTGTTTTCCTCATGCCTTTCCTGCATCACTCCCACATGGAGGCCGTGATTCTGGCAATTTTGATTTGCTCCTCTTTAACTTTTGGGGTCATATATAATTCACTCAAAGCTTGGTGTAATAGGCCACCGTCCTACTACGTGTCCAGGTTCATGGCAGTGACCTGTTGTTATTTTTCATCCTGTTCTGGCCACTCACCTCTGACAAATAGCTTGTGCAGAAGGTGCTCCCTAGCCATGTTGATTTCTACTACAATCATTTTGGACATGCTCTTTCTTAATGTATTTATTTATGTAAGGGTAACCTGTATTCTATTGCTTTTCTGTCTATTTTGGGGTTGATTTTAGTTTTACTTTTAGACACCGGCCCGGTACTTAGAGTATTTGTTTTGGGAGGCGCTTGTACAGTGTAATACAGTATTCCATCCACACAAAGTATCACTAACCTGAAGGTTAGTCTGCTGTGCTAGACTGCATGTGTGGTAACCAAACTCAATCCCGGACTCGAGCCCCCAAATTTGTTAAGGATTTCAATCAGGTGACACACACACACACCTTGGTCTCGGCCTAGTATGTGGTGCACAATTGAGATGCTTTTCTCCTTATTTTATGCAGGTTCAATTTTGAGAGGGTGCACCACTCCTATCAGACCCCCTTTCAAATACCCTGGGTCACCATGGACCATGAACCAGGATGGTTGGTAAAATACAATATTTATTTATTTTAAAATGCAAAAGAAATCATACACTTTTTATTATGGGGCAGCAATCACCAATGGGGTGATAATTACAATGAGAATGTGAGCAATGCACTGGGTTTAACCTTCTAGTGGAACATATACACAGCAAAGCGGAATAGCAGCACTTCTTGGTTTAGGAAAGATAGCACCCAAGTTAGGATTTCCCCCTGCAATGTTCCCTCAACCCACAAATAATCAATTCTGCGTGGATAAAAAGAAGCAGCAGGTAACCAAGAATGAGAAATAGGAAATGGAATCCAAATCTGACCTTCCCTCCCCAAATAAGAAAGAAAAACTGATTTTAAACCCCTTGCAATGTTATGAAATTACATTCGGAAATGGACAAATAAATAATGAATGTGTGTTGAAAACCTTGAAGCAAATATAATTCCTCACTAAAGCAACAAAGCAAAGACACTAACAATAACAAAGAATGGATTACCAAAAGCATATAATTCGAAAATGAATGGAAGGTTAAAACATGTTGCAGCAAAATGACACGTGTAAAAGTTGCATTTCTTAATTCCCGCTTTAAATTACCCAAACGGTTTTTAATAAAAACCGGTGAAATACTCTGATTTGAAGTGCTAGATATATATCACAGGGACACCCCAGAGTTGAAATTAGGTCTCTAGCCATGAAACTGATTGAGTTATGCAAGATATAAAAAGGTGCGCTTTGAGCAAAAATGAAGCCGTGAAATAGAAAAGGAAATCAGCTGTGACAAGAACAGATTTACTTTAAACTAGAGTATTCAGACTAGATCACCAAAGATGGTCACAGTAACTCCAGCACCCAACCCTGGCGGAAAGCAGTCCGATCACTCTAAGGCTGACTAAGGGTTTAGAATTACATAAGACAAAATGGAAAAGAGATGGCGCTAGCACTGGAAATCAAGGGCAGGGTTGCACAGATAATTCTCACAGTTTTACAAGTTATCAGGATAAGCATAGGATAGCTTAGAGAGTGGGATAAGGACAAAGGCAAGACAAGATATACTATGGATTTCTATGGGGTGGTGATGTATACTCACAGTCCACTTTTGGTTTTGGGATTTTTGGACCGTAAACAGGTTCTGGTCACTACACGGCAGTGCGCCTGGCAAACAGCTGAGCAGTTCTGGTCACCGTATGGCAAGGACTGGAATGGCAATTCTGGTCACTGGGTACTAAAGGTCAGCTGGATGGCAGGATGGCAGCGGGCATGCAGTTAGTGGCCAGCAAGCCAGGCTGGTTCAGAATGCAAAAGGTACTGCAGCTTTCTCCTTTTTAATGGGAGATTAGTGGGTTTTCAGAATTGAGGCCTTGCTGGGAATAGGATCAGCACTGCTTGAGTTCTGCAGTGGGCCCTGGAGTGGGCTCAGCAATACTTTGGCCTTGTAGTGGGGTCTGGTATCTGGATGATGAATGGAACAGGAACGCTGCACAGGAACTTCAGGAAGAGTGTCTCTCGAGTCATGTCAGGGACTCTTATTTATAATACATAGTGACATCATCGAAGTATATGGCTGGGCAGGGTCTGCTAAACACGCCTCTACCAACTGGATTGGGCAGTCAATGTTGGCTACCTCCCCTAGGATGTGACTCAGTTTAGGAGGTTGTATTTTATGATGTAAAAAGACTTCCCACGGACCTTTTTGCCAAAATCAGTCATTACAGAATTTATACATTTGTACATTTGCAGCACTTTAATAAATGACAATCAGGTTACATATTTTATGTAGAGCATAGCAGTCCAATCCTGCAATCTGTGAGACATTGTTTTGTCCTTTGAATCATTTTTGGTCATTTTGAGTATGAAAGATTCGGCCTAAAATTCCATAACTTTATACATGTGTGGATTATCATAAGGGATGGAAGTATAAAAATTTGCATTGGTAACATGGATACTTTTCTAATAATCCGCAATACTTTGCCATTTCTATTCCCAAGGTGTCAGGGAATTCTACAATGTCTCAAATAAAAGCCCATAAAATCAAATTTTAACTGTAGCATTTTCGCATTTTTACAAAGTCTTGCTGCTGAGATAAAAGTCTTTAAAGTTTATTTATGAAATGTTCTCTGGAAGCAAATGGCAGTCCTTTGTCCTGCACTGGACCATTTATTTTCTTTTTCAGCTACCACCAACTGTCATTTCCTTCAGAGCAAGGTGGTTTTTTTCCAGCTTGAATACAGGTTTATTGCCCCTTATCCACTTCGCACTTTGATGTCCCAGAATTTCTATTGAAAGAGTCCCCTGCCGAGACTGAAGTCGGATTATGATGTGACGTTTCTTTGTCCTGGTCATTCAGTCAGTCACAGTTTTCCAACCTAGCAATTATCCTGGAAGTTTATGGTGGCTCCCTTCCTTGGGGGTGGAGGGGTGGGGCCTTAGCTCTGCCAACTAGAATAACTTGTTTTTGGAAGCTTGCAAAATCTATCCAAGGCAGTTTAAACCCTTTTTATTTTCTTTTATTTGGTCCTGAATAAAAAAAAAGCGTATGGAATAAAAATAGCCCATATGGGTTTCCCAGCAGCCAACCCCTTCTCATTATTAGGTACAGACAAGCTTTCAATCAACATATTACTTTTCCTTTAAAACAGGCATTTATTTTTCTTTGGTTTGCAAAGCCCATTTTACACATGTGGTGAAAATTGCTAGCATTTTCTTATACATTAGATTTTGCCATCTGACTTCCCAATATTGTCTTGCAGCCATAGTTGGTTTATTGTGCACAACAGTATGTACAAGGCAAAGGTCTCCTGGAATGGTCATGTACGCAGAGCTATGATTTCTTTTGCATGGCTCATTCCTTTGACATTTTGTAGCACAACATAAAGCGTTTCCCGTGCACGGCAGAAAGTGAATTTTTTTGGGCCCCTTTTCTTTCAGATTTGGCTTAACAGAGCTTTTCATTCAGGGGTCATGTTGGTTTTGCTGAAGCACAATGGGGATATGAATGTGCATGGCAGGGCCTTATTAATCACAGTGGTTTAAGAAAGAACAGATGGAATTGGAGTCAAAGCAGCATTTCTTAAAGATGAAAAAGTTTGCTTTTCAATGGGGATTTTGGGGTTTTCAGCAAAGCAACGCTGCCTTTTCACTTTCTTCCTTTTGTATATGTCAGATCACACTGTCGCGCTCTCTGTGTGTTCCCTGGTTCCATCCTGCCTGATGTATGCTTGGCAGGACGGTGTAGCCATTTTTGTTGTTGCTGCAAAACACAGCTTTAAGGCCATACCGCTCACAAGAGCCAGCACAGCCATTTTGCTGTATCTGCACAAATACTGCTTGGTGATGTGGAGAAATACTGTTGAGTGGGTCAATATATCCCACACGCCCCTTCGGGTCCATGTGTCTCCGGTGGGGGCAGGCTTGCTCTCCACGCACATTTCTGGTGCCAGAATTTCACGGACCCCTGGATCCTCTCCGTAGTATCATGGTGTACCTCCTCCCTCGTCCCCTCCACTCCTACAGCCTGGGGCAGCAACTCTTTTGGCAGAGATCCAGTCGCTCGTAGAGAGCCAGGCAGTGGAGGAAGTCCCAGCGAGGCTTGGGCTTTTACTCCGGCATTTTCGCCATTCAGAAGAAGAACCAGGCGGGCCTGAGAGTTGTGCTGGACCTTTCCACCCTCAACCTCTCCTTACCCCTGCACAAATTCAAGATGGTTATGCCAGCTTTTATAGCGGAGACATTGTGCAAGGGAGACTGGATGTGCTCCGTGGGTCTGAAGGATGCCTACCTACACGTCCCGATTTGGCAGCCCCATCGTTCTTTCCTATGGTTCAGGATCCTGGGCTACCATTTTCAATACAGGGTCCTTCCATTTGGCCTCAACTCCTCCCCCAGGGTCTTTACCAGGTCATGAATACGGTGACGGCCCTCCTCAGAGTGCAGGGCCTCCACATCTACCCATACCTCGACGACTGGCTCGTCAGGGCTTCATCTCCGGAAGCGGTTCATCACACTTCCCATGCCCTTATGAACACACTGCACGATCTGGGCTTCTCGCTCAATCTCAAGAAGTCGCAGCTGCAGCCCACGCAGACTGACATTCTTGGGCCTCATCTGGGACACATGCTCCGAGCTGGTGTTTCCGGCAGAGGACAAGATCTCAGCCATCAGGAGGGCCACCACCCACTTCCTCAGCAGAGAGATGCCTCGGCATGGTGGTACCAACATCTCCTAGGTCTATTGGCGGCGGTCCTATTAACCGCCCCGCACACGAGATTAAGGATGAGGAGGATTCAGCTGCACTTTGTGGCCTCATGGAACCAGGAGCGGGGCTCTCAATCCGAGATGATCAACGTTCCTCCATCTCTCCACCCGGACCTAACATGGTGGTCCAGGGACCGCAACCTACGGACGGGCAAGCCCTTTCAGCCGCCCAACCCGCAGGCCACCGTCACCATGGATTCCTTGCTCGAGGGCTGGGGAGCCACCCTGGACGATTTCTCGGTCCATGGCACCTGGACTTGACAGGAGCAGGAATTCCACATCAATTGGCTAGAGCTGAAAGCCATCTGGCTAGCGCTCAGGGCATTCCTACCACTTTTCAGGGGCAAGGTTGTCCTCATCCAGACAGACAACTCGACCAGCATGTACTATGTCAAAAAGCAGGGAGGCCGTCGATCCCCTCCTCTGTGCAGACTGGCAATCAGCATGTGTGAGTGGGCCCAGAAAAATGACATCTAACTCAAGGCAGTCCACCTCCCAGGGGAATCCAACCTGGAGGCGGACAGGCTCAGCAGGCTGGGAGCAGACAATTACGAGTGGCAGCTAAACAACCTCGTTATTCAGGAGATCTTCTACCGGTGGGATCATCCCCAGGTGGATCTCTTAGCCACCTGGAACAAGAAGTGGTGCCCTCAGTTCGCCTCCTGGCAGGGAAAGGGCCCCGGCTCCCTGGGTGACGCATTTCAGCTTCAGTGGAACGGCATGAGGGCTTACGCCTTCCCCCCAACTCCGCTGATTCATAGTGATTTGCAAGTTCAAGGAGTCTCGCCAACTCAGCATCATTCTAATAGCTCCTTGGTGGCTGGCCAAGCCATGGTTTCGAGGGGATTGGGTCCTCCGACGTATTCCATATCTATGACAGGTAATCGCAACAGCTGTGCTGCTTCGGAAACTTTTTCCGCAGGCGTCCTGCGTCGATGCGCCATCGTCGAGGACCTCCTCCAACATCATCCGATGTGATAAGTAGAACGCACGACGCCCGTAGCCTCAGTTCCGTTTTTTCCGCGAACGTGTTGCTTCGTGAATCTCAGTTAACGCCTCGACTCTGTGGAACTGTGTTGCGTTAGCGGCTGAACATATTCCCGAAGGGGACGAACGGGATGGTTTCCTTGCTATGGTCCAGGATGGTAAGGATGCCATGTGTGAGTCCGTTCAGTCGGGTTTGGACATGACTGAATGCGTCAGCAGGTCCATGGCGGCGAGCACCGTAATACGCAGGTTTGCGTGGTTGTGGAAGTCGGGGTTTGCTCCTGATGTGCAGTCCTGGCTCCTCAACATGCCCTTTGACGGTGAACACCTTTTTGGCAGCAAGGCTGACGAGAGCCTTGAGAGGTTGCAGACCTCAAAAGCTGCAGCGAAGTCGTTGGGCGCTGCAGTTCACCAACCTCGGCCTTTTAGTCCTAGGGGACAGCAATGGAGGGGTGGTTCCTTTCGCTATTACTCGTCCTTCAGTAAAGCGAGAGGAGCTGGCAGTCAGAGGCCAACGCAGGGGTACCAGAGGTGGACGACAGGGTAGCCGTGGTGCCAAGGCCGCTCGGGCAGTTGCCTCTTTGCCCTCAGGTAACGCCGCAGCTGCTACCACTCAGTCATGAGGCCATGTCCCATGGTTCGCCGGTTGAGGGAAGGCTGGCGCAGCATCTTGTAGAGTGGCGTGCCATTACTTCAGATGTGTGGGTTCTGGAGATCATAACCCACGGCTACTGTCTTCCCTTTCGGCACAGGCCTCGCGACAATCCACCGGGGAACCTCTCTTTGCAGAGTCCGGATCCGCTCCTTGCGCAGGAAATTCAAGCCCTGCTGGAGAAAGGCGCCATAGAATTGGTGCCTGTAGCGGAGAGGAACAAGGGATGGTATTCCCCTTATTTTTTGATTTCGAAGAAAAACGGGGGATTTGAGACCCATCATGGATTTGCGCGGTTTGAACAAACTCCTCAGGAAGGACAAGTTCAAGATGGTTACTCTCTCAAGTCCTCCAGGCCCTTCAGCTTCAGGACTGGTTGGTGTCTCTCGACCTCAAGGATGCTTACTTCCATGTGCCGATCCATCCCAAGCACAAGAAGTACCTGAGGTTCGCGGTTGGCGACTCGCACTTTCAGTTTCGGGTCCTGCCGTTCGGATTGACCTCCACCCGAGGGTTTTCACCAAGCTCATGGTGGTGGTGGCAGCGCATCTCAGGTAAGGGGGGATTCATGTCTACCCCTACCTGGACGATTGGTTGATCAGGCGGAGCTCTCCCGAGCAAGTCCTGGATCATCTGTCCGTCACCTGCCACTCCCTTCACAGGCTGGGCTTCTCCCTCAATTTAAAGAAGTCCCATTTGACGCCAACACAGCAGCTCCAGTACATTGGAGCAGTGCTCGACACTTCCCCGGGGCAGTGTTTTCCTCCCCAGGTGAGGGCTCTTCACATTCAGCAGATGGTGCACAAGTTTCAGCATGCCCAGACGCTCCCAGCGTTTGAGTTCTTGAGGTTGCTCGGCCTCATGGCATCCTGCATTCTTCTGGTGCCAGAGGCTCGCCTGCGGATGAGATCTTTGCAGTTGGCACTCAAGATGCAATGGTCGCAGTCCTCCGGCAGGATGTCGGACCCGGTTCAGGTGCCGCCCTCGGTTGCCCGGGACCTTCTGTGGTGGGCCGTCGAAGGCAACTTGATGAAGGGGGCTCCATTTTGGCTTCCCTGGCCGGAGGTGACGATCGTGTGGATGCATCCCTCACGGGATGGGGAGCTCATGCCAACGGGCTGACAATCAGCGGTCGTTGGTCTCCGTCGGAGTCCAGACTCCATATCAATCTGTTGGAGCTGAGGGCTGTCAGGCTAGCCCTGAAGGCTTTTTCTGCCGACTGTGCGAGGAAAGAATGTCCTGATCCTGATGAACAACACAGTGGCCATGCACTACCTCAACAAAAAGGGGGGGGGGCAGGGTCACTTCCTCTGTGCAGGGAGACGATGCAGCTCGAGTTCTGGGCCAGCCAGCAGGAAGTTTCGATCTCGGCAGTTCATCTGGCCGGAGACGAAAACGTGACGGCGGACGCTCTGAGCAGGCAGAGCACAATCTCTCACGAGTGGTAGTTGGCTCAGGAGATTCTCCTGGAGATCTTCGCCCTTTGGGGGACCCCTCAAGTGGATCTCTTCGCCTCCAGTGTCAACTGGAAGTGCGAGAGGTTCTGCTTGCGGGAATTTCCTCCAAAAGGAGCCTTAGACGCGTTCGTGGTGGAGTGGTCATTCCCGCTGCTGTACGCGTTTCCTCCAGTCCCCGTCATCCCGCAAGTGCTGCGGAGGTTACGGAAGTTAGGTTCCCGGATGATCCTCATTGCTCCGGCGTGGGCTCGGAGGACGTGGTACCCGGACCTTCTCGACTTGTCCATCTGCCCTCCACGTCGTCTTCCCTACCGAGACGATCTGCTCTCACGAGAGGGGCGTCAGGTTCTCCATCCAGAGGTCAGATCCCTCAACCTTCACGCTTGGCTTCTGAAAGGTTGAGGTATAAGGATTGGGACCTCCTTGAAGACGTGATGGAGGTGTTGCTCTCGGCCCGAAGGCCAGCAACAAAGTCTCTGTACCGTTGCCGTTGGCGTAAGTTCTGCGACTGGTGCAGAGTTCAGAATGTGGATCCTTTTGCATGTGACATCCCCATGGTTCTGTCCTTTTTACTTTCTTTGGCCCACAGGGGCTTGCAAGTGGGTACCATTAAAGGTTACCTGGCGGCGCTGTCCATCTTTAAGCGCTCGTCTGAAGAGTGTTCCTACTTTAAAATTCCTTTAATTTCACAGTTTCTGAAAGGGCTCACTAATGTGTTCCCTCCGTCACCTTTCCTGGTGCCCAGTTGGGATTTAAACCTTGTTCTTAAGTTTCTTATGGGTGCTCCGTTTGAGCCTTTACATTCTTGCCCTTTGAGGCTGTTAACTCTGAAAACTGTGTTTTTGGTTGCGGTTACTTCCGCTCGCAGAGTGAGTGAGTTACAGGCACTTTCAGTTAAGCCACCCTTCACTGTATTTCATAAGGACAGGGTTGTCCTTAGAGTTCGTCCTTCTTTTCTTCCAAAGGTGGTTTCGGAATTTCATTTGGCCCAGAAGGTTGTTCTTCCGGCATTCTATCCTCCTCCGCATCCTGGTAAGGAAGAGGAGAGGCTCCATAGGCTTGATCCTAGGAGAGCTTTAAGCTTTTATGTTTCACGCATGTCCCGGGTCAGAGTGGACGATCAACTCTTTATGGGTTACGCTGGAAAGCGTTTGGGACAGGCTGTGACGAAACAGACTTTGTCTCGCTGGATTATTTTGGCCATCTCGGAGTGTTACCGCTTGGCGGGTAAGGACCCGCTGGCTGGCTTGCGGGCCCATTCTACCAGGGGTATGGCTGCATCTACTGCCCTGCAGAGGGGTGTTCCTATTCGCAACATCTGTGATGCAGCCACCTGGGCTTCTGTACATACATTTGTACGTCACTATTCCCTCGATTCCATCCGGGGACAGGATCTGGCCTTTGGCAAGGCGGTACTTTGCTCTGCTATTTGATTGGCAATTTTAAATTTTGATTCTAAATTCTTTCCCTCCTCCTTGCTCTGGTACTGCTTTGGGAGTCTGTCATAGATATGGAATACGTCGGAGGACCCAATCCCCTCGAAGAACAAGTTACTTTCTTACCTGGTAATGTTCTTTCGATGGGATGGTCCGACGACGTATTCCATATCGCTCCCTCCCTGCCTTCCCTGCTGCAGAATTTCTTTTGCGATTGCAGCTTACGTTCCGCAAGGCTTTGTGTCTGACTAGCAGTTGAGTGATGTCACACGTTCTGGGGGGAAAAAACTACAACTGAGGCTACGGGCGTCGTGCATCCTACTTATCACATCGGATGACGTCGGACGAGGTCCTCGACGACGGCGCATCGATGTCATCGACGCAGGATGCCGACGCCGAAAAAAGTTTCCGAAGCAGCACAGCTGTGGTGATTACCTGTCATAGATATGGAATACGTCGTCGGACCATCCCATCGAAAGAACGTTACCAGGTAAGAAAGTAACTTGTTCTTTCGGAGCTGCTCAGCCTCTCGGAGATGCTCCGATTCACCTCCTAATGGGCCCAGCACTTCTTGTGGCCTAGCAGGGGGGCAGGGTCATCCACCCCATGACACAGAAACTAGCCTTCACAGCGTGGTACCTGAGCAGGTAACACTGCCGCACCTTAGCCTTTCTCAAGCTAATCTGGAAATCATTCAGGGCGCAAGGAGCAAGGCTACCAGGGCCCAGTATAAAAGTAACCCCCTGGCGTGTACGTTGGACGACGTGCTCTCCTTCTCGGTACACCTCGCCCACTCTGGCGTGCAGGTTGACACTTACCGTACATACCTCGCAGCCATCAGAGCTTACAGGAACTCAGAGGAGGGGGATCTTCTCCTCCTCCAATCCGATCGTCAAGAAACATTTAACGGGGCTTGCAAGGCTCTACCCGCCCGTCAAGAGGCCGCACCCCGTGTGGGAACTCAACATAGTCCTGTGCGCCCTGGTGCACAAACCATTCGAGCCGATGGTGTCCGCGGACATCAGGCTGGTCACCATCAAGACGGTTTTACTAGTTGGCCTCACCTCGGCTCATAGCGAAATCCAGGCGCTGGTCGCCTCGGAAACCATATACTACCTTTCACAAGGACAAAGTAGTCCTTCGGACACACCCAGCATTTCTGCCCATGGTGCTGTCTGCTTTCCACTTGAACGAGGAAATAGTCCTTCCTACGTTTTTTGCCGCTCCCAAGGACCAAGCACAGAGAGTGCTGCACTGCCTGGATGTCAGGCGTGCCCAGAAATTTTACTTGGACAGGACCAAGGGCTTCTGCAAATCGACGCCCTGTTTGTCACTTTCAGAGGCTCAAGACCAGGCTATCAGGCCTGCAAGGCTTCCATATCCCACTGGATGGCCTCGGCCATCAAAGAAGCGTACGAGGGCCAGCACAAGCCGCTTCCGGCCAACATGCATGCCCATGAAGTCAGGGCCAAGGCAACGGCCATCGCATTCCAGCACCATGTCCCTTGGAAAGTCATAAGCAGGGCGGCCACCTGGGCCACCCCCTCGGCTTTCTGCAAGCATTACTGTTTGGATGCCGGCTCTAGATCGGATGCGGCTTTTGGACAGGCGGTTCTCAGGAACCTATTTGCTAAAGGAGGGTCTCCTCTCCACCCTTTGGCTACATTCAGTTGTAATTGCTCATGCAGTATGGAGGAATGGGGACGGGATGTAAGAGTAATTATAAGTTACTCACCGTAGTGACTACCGTACTCTTAGTTGTTAGTCCCCTTTCCTCCATACGTCCCACCAACCTCCCCCCCCTAAGAATACTGGTATCATTAGGCAATGTTAAGTCTATTTTCGACGTGTCAATGGGGACTCGGGTATAGCGCCAGAGGGCGGAGTCAGGGCAGCGCATGCTCCCTGGGCCGCATCCCTGCGCGCCTCTAAATTTAAAGGGGAAGAAGATTTTTTTCTGGTGAAAAAGTTTCCGTCTCCTGTCCCTTGGAAGGGACGCCCATGCAGTATCGCGGAAAGGGGACTACTAAGAGTACGTGAGTCACTACGGTGAGAAACGTATAAATTCTCCTGCAAATTCCTCATCTGATAGATATTGCCTCCAGCTTTGCTGCTTTGGAAAATTTTCTACAGCAGGCTTAGTGGACCCCGACTTGGCCTTCGATCATCAATCTGTCTTGCTCGGCGTCTGGTCGTCGGCTCTGTACATGACATCAGGTGTCATATAAGTAGTGCGTCACTATGCCCCGATTTCAGTTCCTTTTTTCTGCGCGCTAACACGCTGCTTTAGGAACACACATCTAGTCTCTTTGATGTTTTCGTTAGAAAAGTCATCTTTTTTTCTAAATTCCTCGATGTGACATATCGGTCGCACCAATGTCTGACTTCAAGCGGTGTACCGATTGTGGCACCAAGTTGTCCCTAACCGACCACGCACAAGTTGTGTCTCTGGTGTATTGGCACAGGTCACAGCACTGACGGGTGCCCATCGTGCGCCAAGATGCAGCCAAAGCTGCTAAGCCCGCTCTGGGTTGACTGTGTTAGGCAGAAACCTGTGCAGTTCCCTTAGGGACCACTGCAAAAGATGTAAGACTACAGGTGTTGGCAGTAAACCCACTTGGTAGCAGTCCGCACCACCCAGATTTACCTGGTAGCTGTGGCTGAGCAGTCAGACTTCCCTCAAGAAGAGTTAGGCAGTATGCAAAGTATACACAATAGGCACTCAGATACAATAATACAAACAAACACTGACCAGAGCTTTGGTATCAAAGTATATAATTATTTATTTAAAAACACACAGTTGAAACACTCCAGCACTCTTAATGAAAAATATTCTAAATACAGTCACTATTGTAATATATACACTCCTTTTTCCCTATCAGATGAATCACAGTAAAACACCACTTATTTTCATACAGAGGTGAGCGCTTAACTAGATTGCACTCCAATAAGTTTGTGAGAAAGGGAGGGAAAAAGCCAGAATATGAAGAGGTACACCACTCTACGATTCAGGAACACTGTTAGCAAGGCAGAGAGCAAACAGTCACTGGTGAGCCAAAGTCCAAAGGCTGGGCCCACTCTTAGAGAGAGCAGACCACAAATGCGCCCAAGATCACACAGTTACACTAGGCTTAGAAAGTCTTGCAGAGGGTTCAAGAAAGAGGTTGGAGAGGCTTAGAAAAGTTTAGCCAGGGTGTCCCAGGCTAACCCAGGTTCGAAAGCCGGGGGCTATATCTACCCTGTACAGTCGGTAGCAAGGGAAGCCAGGCGGGACACGGTACCTTAAGTGGGAAGGATCCTCCAGCGGTGGCAGTTGTTCCTGGTAGTGGTTGCAAGTTGCGTCGTCGTCCAGGGGAAGAGAAGATCTCGACTTGGAGGAAAGATGAAGGTCGTTGCACTACCAGGGAAGAAACCAGCCGTGGAGTTTTCCGGTTAAAGGTGGTACCTGTGTTTCGCGGTCGTGGTAAAACGTGGTATCCCGGTTGCCGGGGTGCCTGGCACGGGCAAGGCGGCCACGAGGGGAAAGGTACGTCGGGTAAGCGAAAAGACGGTGAAACTGGTTATCCCCACCAGTCAAAGGAAAAAGACTCTCCGGTGGGAGATCTCCCCTGTCGTTGGGAAAAGTGGTGAGGCAGTCCAGCAGGGCTCCACCGCTGGTGGTGTCGTGGCAGGTCGGCTCAGCTTCTCCCTTGTCGGATTCTTAGGTCCTGTGGCGACTTCTGAAGTTCCAGTCCCCAAAGCCCTGCTTTTATGCAGCAAACCCCCATTCACTCAGCCTAGCTGTCACTCAAACATGCTAAGTGGTGAGCCGGCCGGCTCACCACTTGGGCCAATCAGGATGGAGTGCGACTTGAGTTGCCTAGGCAACTCAGTCCAGGGTGCCTAAATCCCTCCACCCCTCCTAAGTACCCCAGACAGAGTGGCACCACTTTGGAGGGCTTCTGTGGAGAAGCCTGCCAAAAAGTGGAACAAAGGGCTCGACTTGGGTTGGAGTCACAGAAGAGAACATAAATGCCTTTTTAGAATCAAGTTTTGGCAAAAAATACCAACCAGAGAATTAATATTAATTAAATAAACCAGCGGTATGTTCGAGGCTAACATAAATAATTAAATAAAGATAGAAGCCTAAAACAATGGGAAATCCCATAGAAAAATATTCGCGGTTGAATATAAAAAGTAGTATCCACTGCCACCAGCCAAAACTCGATCAGGGGGGATGGAGATGTGCCCCCTCGACTAACAGACCCCTGGGCAATTGAATTGCCCCAGCCAGTACGTCCACAATATGATGGTTTGTACTGGTTCTGTTCAGAATTTGAGACTAGTAAAGTCAATGGTGACTTTACATGCCCTGGGAGACAGTAGTCAGTCCCAGGGTATGGAGTCTATACTGGGGGGTCCCTAAGACACCCCTGTGTCACTGCACTGAGGGTGCTGTGTAACACACATCACAAAAACACATGAAACCCTATGGAGTAAAAGACCCCATAGCCCATTAAACACTTCTAGATTCAAAGAAACACACTCAAATCATGTCCAAGAGTGAGGGTAAAAGAGTCTCACTCTTGGCAGGAGAAAGAAATAAACCCCAAAAATCCAGCAAAGCTGCTGGGGGACTCACTAGGTTAGGAAATTCAGCCTAAACAGAGAATTCTCCCGAACAGACTGCCCTCAAGGTCTCTGGCGCGGTCCACAATTCGGTCCTCGGAGGCTCATACCCCCAAAAAAACACCATCAGAACAAGAAAAGGTCTCACTCCAGGAGCCAATCTTTCTTGTCTTTGTCCCAAAAAAAGAAAAGGCGCCATTGTCGAGAGTTCGAGTCGTCGACGGAAGGAGGTAAGCCGTTGGCGGTGCCTACGACCCGTCAGGAGTGGAAGGATTTTAAATCCTCCATGCTTGAAATGTTCAAGCAGCATGTTGTAGTCAGTGCGGCTCCCACTCCCACGCAGCATGCTTCGGAGTCAAGAGCAGCACTTGGTGTACCCAACCCCTCTAGTGCCCCGGTACAGACTACGTCGGCATTGATTGACCTTTCGAAGTCGAAAGATGTTGTTTGGAAGCCAGATTATCCCTGTGTATCCATGGAAGTCGACGCTATGGTGTTTTGACCTCGGTCGACACCGACATCCACCTTTACTGCGCCAAAGGACAAGCCCTCGATGGTTGTCGGCAAAGGTTTTACATCTCAGCCCCGTCCGAATTCTTCAAGACCATGATGGGAATTTTCAGCAATCACAACACCGTCGACGTCGACCCGATGTTCTTTGGCTCGGCTGGGGTCGACTACTTTGAAGACCAGAATAGACTATAGCAACTGGGTCAAGCTCTCCATGATGCCAGTGGTCTGGACACAACACTAGATTTAGAGTTTCCACAGTCTCAGCCTTGTCTCCACAATGTGCCCAAATTTAGGGCTCTGGTGGAAAGAATTATTGACACCCTGGTTACGACCTCACTGACTTCTTAAAAGAAGGTATGTCCTCTGACCGACAAATGCCCTTGAACTCGGCCATTGCCGATCCGCTAACAACTCTATGGCAAACACCATGTTTCATTCCTCCCGTCAATTCCATCATTTCAGGGAAGTACAGGCCAGCTAGGGGAGACCCCTTATACCTCTTCTCTCATCCTTCCCCAGAAGGGATTGTTAAGCAAGCTGCTATGGTCTCTCTAGACCGGCATCATCTACGTCCACTCTTCCCCCAGACAGAGAGGCAAAGAAGGTTGATGCCTTGGCAAAGAAGGCATTCACGTCAGGGAGCATGGCCCTCAAGGTGACCAATATGGCAAACAGTTTTGCCAAATACACCTTCGCCCTCTGGACAGCGGTGGAAAATGCGGACCAGTATGTCTCGGAAGGAGTTATGCGCAAGGGCTTCCTACGGCTGGTGGAAGATGGGAAGGAAGTGGCCAAGCAGTCGCTGCATACGGGCATGGACATCGCCGACTGTGTGGGATGGTCCATGGCTTCGGCCATAACCTTACAGAAACAGGCCTATTTAAAGACCTCTGGTTTTTCACTCAACGTCCAAATCAAACTTTTGGACATGCCCTTCAAGGGCGATCTTCTTTTTGGCCAAAAAGCCGACGATTCCCTGTAGAAATTCAAGGAATATAAACTTGCTGCCAAATCCTAGAGCCTAGCTGCGCAACCGGCCAAACCTGCCTTTAGCTACACCTCTACAGCACAGGGCTACAGGAGATATGCTCCTTATGGCAGCTCCCACCGGCCAGGCAAGGGCAGAAGCATTTCTCATGCTGCAGAAGGGGCAGAGGGGATTCTAGATGCCAACAGGCAGCATCAGCAGGGAGGGCGACCCAGCCTCCGAAGCTGCTTTGATTTCCCCTCTCACAGCGCATCAGTTGGAGGATGGTTGATGGAGCACTTGCTCCCAATGGTGGGTAATTACTTCTGATGCCTGGGCTTTACAGCTCATTCAATGGGGTTATTGTCTGCCTTTTCTGATAAAACCACCGGACCGACCACCCCCATCTCCAATACAACCGGGACAGGAGCTCCCGGAAGAACTGAGACCCCTGTTGCTGAAGGATGCCATGGAAGAGGTACCTCCCAAACTGAGATGATCGGGTTGGTATTCCCGGTATATCCTGGTGCCCAAGAAAGGAGGAAGTCTCCGTCCCATTCTGGACCTCATGGCCTTGAACAAGTTCTTGAGGAAAGACAAATTCAGGATGGTGACGTTGAGAGAAATTCTCCACGCTCTCGAATTTCAGGACTTGCTGGTGTCCATAGACCTGTAGGACGTCTATTTTCATGTGCCAATAAGCACAGGAAGCTCCCCAGGTTCACCATTGGAGACATGCACTTTCAGTTCAAGGTGTTTCCCTTTAGTCTTCACTTTGGTCTTACCTCCGCCCCAAGGGTCTTCACCAAGCTCATGGCGGTAGTTGCAGCCCAGCACAGAAGATCCGGAATCCACGTATTCCCATACCTGGACAACTGGTTGATCCGAGGGAAGTCTGTAGAGCATATCTTATCCCATCTCCAGGACACCTGTTCACTGCTGCACAGACTGGGCTTCTCCCTAAACTTAAAGAAGTCCCAAATGACACCACTCCAACGGCTCCAATTCATCGGAGCAGTCCTAGATACTCGAGTGGGAATGGCTTTCCCTCCCGAGGAGAGAGTACTCAGTTTAGCATAGATGGTGCATTTATTCCGGAACAATGTCACCCTACCAGCGATTTCCTTCCTCTGCCTTCTAGGCCTCATGGCCTCCTGCATTGTTCTGGTGCCAGAGGCCAAGCTGCGCATGAGATCCCTGCAATGGTCACTGAGAGATAGTGGTCTCAGTACTTCGGAACTCTTTCGGATCTCCTCAAAGTGTCTGCTTCAGTGGTGAACGACCTGTCCTGGTGGGCGGACCGCACTAGTCTTCTGGCTCCTTGGCCTTAGAGTCATCACGGATGCGTCCTTGAAGGGTTGGGGTGCTTACTGCGAGGATTTGCAGGTGAGCAGCCTCTGGTCAGCAATAGAAGCCAGGTGGCACATCAACAGGCTAGAGTCACGTGCTATAAGGCTAACTCTGAAAGCATTTGCCCCATCTTTACAGGGAAACATGTCCTCGTTCTGAGTGACAACACAGCGGTGATGCACTACCTCAACAAGCAAGGTGTAGTGCCCTCGCACCCCCTCTGCATGGAGGCGATGATCCTTTGGTTCTGGTTGCTGGAGAACAAGATCTTGGTCTCTGCAGTTCATCTGGTGGATTGGGCATTCCCTCTCCTATACGCGTTCCCTCCGATTCCCGTCATTCAATGGGTTCTCTGGAAGTTGAAGAGGTTTTGAGAGACCATGATCTTGATCGTGCCGGACTGGGCGAGTAGAACGTGGTACTCCGACCTCTTGGATCTGTCCACCTGTCTGCCTCAACGGCTGCCTTGGCAACCGGATCTCCTAACCCAGTAGGAAGGCGGGATACTTCATCCAACCCCGGAATGCCTCAACCTATGTGCGTGGCTCTTGAGAGGATGAGATATGATGATTGGGACCTCTCTGAGGAAGTATTTGAGGTGTTGCTGGCTGCACGCAGACCACTTACAAGATCTCCATACGCGCACAGATGGAGAGGATTTGAGACGTGGTCCAGGGAACACCATCTCTTGCCCCTCCACTGCAGTAATGGAGTTTCTGCTGCCACGGGCCTCTGCAGGCCTTGAGGTTACCACAGTCAAAGGATATTTGGCAGCCTTGTCTCCCCGGATCAAGGTTAATTTCTCACAATCCCGGTAATGGCACAATTCCTGAAAGGCCTTGTAAATAAGTTTCCACCAACTCCCTTTGTTGTCCCAGATTGGGATCTTAATCTGGTCCTCACATTTCTGATGGTGGTTCCTTTTGAGCCTATGCACTCTTGCCCCTTGCGGATTCTCTGATTGAAAACAGCCTTCTTGGTGGCTATCACATCTGCTAGGCGGGTGAGAGAACTACAGGCCATATGCTGTAGGCCACGCTTCTTACTCTTTTTACGGGAAAATGTTTCACTAAGGGTAAGGCCTGGGTTCTTTCCCAAGGTTGTGTCAGAATTTAATTTGTCACAATCCATCGACCTTCCGGTCTTCTGTCTTCCTCACCCTGCCAAACAGGAGGAACGATTCCATCACCTTGACCCTATGAGGGCACTGAGTTACTATGTTGCCAGAACAGCTGATTTTAGGACAGCTGACCAGCTCTTCGTGGCTTTTTCCTTAACCCTTAAGGGCTTCCCCATAACAAAGCAGACTTTATCCCATTGGATAATCCTCTGCATAGAGGAGTGTTACAAGACCGCTAGGAAAGAATTACCAGCAGGCATCAGGGCCCATTTCACAAGGGGGGGTCTCTGCATCCACCGCATTGCCTTCGCACAACACTATAGCCTGGATGTGGCTCGCACTACCGATTTGCGTTTTGGCAGCGCAGTTCTGCAGAATCTCTTAGTTTGACATTCTGCCCGCCTCCTTCATTACTGCTTTGGTCTCTCAGATGAGGAATCTGCGGGAGAAAAGCAAACCATTGAAGGAGATATTACCTTACCGTAATGTTCTTTCTGTGGCTGCTTCTCCCGCAGATTCCTCATCTCCCCTACCATCCGTCCCCGCTGAGAAAGTTGGTGTGCATCTTTCTATTTCAAATAACGATGACTTGGAGATGGTCCTCTATGTCCCTTTTTTCTGTCTTCCTGCCACATGCGTAAATCAAAACATTTTTTCTGACACTACTTCTAGTGCTTCCTTTTCAGTTGTTGCTCCCTCTGAGGTCTGTAATTGATTTACTAATTTTAAGAAAGGGCTCATTAGCCCGCTTGTTCTCTCTATTTCCTATGCAGTGTGTAGTGCTCTGAAAAAAAGGGGGAACTGAGATTGGGACGTAGTGACTCGCTACTTATTCAACGCCTGACATCATGTCCAGAGCCGACGACCAGACGCTGAGCAAGACGGATCGATAGTTGATGACCGGGTGTTGGTCCACTATGCCCCCCTGTCCAAAATGTTCCAAAGTGGCAAAGCTGGAGGTAATATCGATCAGATGAGGAATCTGCAGGAGAAGAATCCATAGAAAGAACATTACGGTAAGGTAATTTCTCGTTTGGACAATACAGAACCAGGTGAGCTAAGAAATCGTGTGTGCTTAGACATTTTACGGTGATGGCCAATATATGAAAACCAGCCTTAAAGAGGTCAAAATCTTACAACACCCGGATGGACCCTGTCATGTTGTATAATGTCTAATGGTTGTAACTGCAAGTTATAGCCGATGCACTGTTTATGGCCGCTCAGGGATCTATGTGGGACGGGGGGGGGTTAGTGTTCCATAGGTAAATCTGTTAGCATTTACCGTTCTGTGAAAGTAGTAAAGTTTTTTTTTTTTTAAATTACGCTGGGTTGATATATATGCCTTGTAATTTGGGAGATCTCCCACATCCTATACATTCATTGAAGAAAGGTTGCTAGAGCATTTGTCCTTAGCATCCATCTTAATTGTGGTTCAACAGCGACCAAATGGATACTATAATGTGTGCATTTCTTTTCTGTTTGAAGTGGGATGCATTGGTTCTAACCATACCTGGATGGAGATTTCCTCATGTCCGCATTGACTTTTAAGACTATCAACCGCACGTTTCAAGCTGTACTATAATCATGAAAATAGACGGATTATCAGTGGAAGTATGTGGGACTATGGAATATTTGGAGCTGTTCAAGTGAAGTACAACCCTTCTAGGAATGTGTTTGTGGATATTTACCTGTTGGTTTCTTTTTAGAAATACCTCCCACAGTTCTTCAGCGAGGACATGACATCTCTGAAGCATCCAAAGAAACATGTGTTGCCTTGAGTGACTGCCTTGCTCTATTCACAAAACAAGAAGGGGTAAGTTTAACTACAATTGAAATATTGTTGATTGTAAGACATATCTCACAGATGAGAGGTAGACCCCAAACGTCAATGGTTAACCAGATCTGTCCTCTTCTATGCCCCCCATCCCCATTCAACCATTCCACTTGTCCAACTTTGGCACATTTCTATTGTTACACCGCTGCTTTGCTGATCAGATCATCTGCTAGAATCCTATCATGACTTACCAACCACTGCCTCACTATCTGACCTGTCATCCTTGGTCTTTCTGCTCCCCAACCTTTCTTCTGTCTTCTCACAACTTAGTCCACCCTTTTCCCCAATATCTCCCTGCCAATACTATTAATGGTGCTGTTTACCCATCTTAGGCAGCACCGTTCTTGTCGAGTGTAAACTCCCAACCCACCTCACAGGCTATGCCTCTCTCCTATCCCATTAAATTCTGGCAAACCCCGAAGCTGACAGTATTGGCCAACTACTCTTTCGGACCATGTCATGGATATCTACAGACTTCCTTCTCTGCTCACAAGCCCTTTCCCTTCCTAACCTTCATCTGTGCCCCTTTCCCCTTTTAGGTTGTTGCCTGCTGGGTGTAGAACCCAAATAGCGATTGCTCCAAAATACTTTATCCATGATCGTTCTCTGCAAAGTAATTCCCAAAAATTGTGCTTTCTGCTTTTTCACGTACAATGCAGTGGATTGCTAATATCCCCATCCTTCCTAATTGTATATACTCTAGACCTCTCTGACCCAAATGTGTGCAGTAATTCTAACAGTAAATTAAATCTCATCAGGTACAGCATAATAGTAATTGAGCATATACTTGTACTGTATCATCTCCTATCTGTCAACTGTAAAGTAAATTGATTTTGTTGATGTTAGTACTTGTAAATTATAAATGCTTAAACTATTCACTCTTCACCACCAGTACTGTCCTCTCATGTCCTTGGGAGCCTGATCTGTGCTATATAAACAGTAATGAAGAGGATTAAGATAATGGTAAAGGTGCCTCTGCCCTCTAAACATGTGGCATAAAGCTACACTGGGCCCACTTCAAATCAGTCTATTTATTAATATTTAATAAGCTTTGTATTTGTCCCTTTTTATTCTGCACTTTAACACTTTGCACAATCTCTTCGTTCAAAGTCTAGATGGACACTGGTGTCCAGCAGCACTTCTGTGATGCAAATAGTGCTACTTTGTATCCTGTATTTACCGTTCATTAAAGCTCATTTAAACTTTAAAATATTTGGTTCTTGTTACAGAAGGCAGGCTATCTTAGGGCTGCAGCTATATTTTGTTTGTTTTGAGGTCTTCTGTGACCCACATTATCATCCTTCCATGCAACCACACAGACACTCATCCACAGAACCACAAGCCTCTCAATACAAACACTCAACAAAGAAACTATTTGATCTGTGGAAATACCAGACCTTATTGGCTTTGCAATTCGTTCTCCTGAAAGTAAAGATTATCATTGTTGACATTTAATGCATCTGCCAATTGAGTGGCTCAACTCAGGACCCACTTTTGAAGAGGTAGGGAGACCTTGTACCAGAGAGGAGGGTGATTGGAAGAAGATCCCATATGCCGACGCTGTAATACTAGTGAAGATTCATTGAAACATCTGGTGGTATTCTGTCCTACTTTACGAGAAGACAGAGGTGTTTGGGACAAGAGTTAGACAAATACTCTACGTACACTATAAAAGAATGGTGGAGCGCCATGCATACTGGAGGAAGTAACAAATTAACTTTTGCATTGACAGCGTTCTTAGAGGTGATAGCAAGATATTTCAAAACTAAAGAGGGTGAGGCAATCCATGTAAAATGTGTTTAGTTCTAGGTGGCTCTGGACTTCAGGATGTACTTAAAATGATTTTTTCTACCCTTGTGTGTGTGTGATATGATACGTGAGAATCTTGCTAAGAGACTAAAAGTAACAGATGATCCACCATTCTTGGAAAAGGAAATATATGTACAGATGAGCAGGAAAATGTTTTGCTACACATTTTAAAAATTTGTAATAAACTTTACAAAAAAAGAAATAGTGCCACTGGCTGGCTGTGCTGGTGAGGAAACTGAAACCCATGTTTTCTTGCAATTGTCCACTGCCTTAACAAGCAAAATACATTTTTTTAAATTAATGTTGACATAGGGTCGGATGGGGTGTAAAACGTAAAGTTGAATTGTTATCCCATCAAAAGGCTCATTTTAAGGAATATGTACCAACATACTCACATTGGTTATGGCAGAGGGGACTTTCATTTTTGTTAACATTGTAGTATAACGCTGGAGTTCCACTTTGCTGTTAATTGTAACTATTGAGGTTCACATCTTTATCAAGTAAAGTTTAACAAAAACAAGATATTACAAGAATCATCTGTAGAGTCTAAGAGGAAAACAAATAAAAAACATGGAAAAATGTAAGGACATATCCATCTGTATCAAGGGGTTGATGGAGAGATCAGGACAGAGCAGGGTTAGGGTGGATGGGATAAAAGGGAGCGGGATAGGGTGACTGGCTTAGAAAGAGCAGGGGTGGGTGGAGGTAGAGTGTGGAGGTAGAGTAGTGTGGAGAGAGTAGGGGAAGGGTGGGTGGTTGGGGTAGAGAGAGTGGGGGTAGAGTGGGTCGGTGTAGAGAGAATGGGGCTAGGGTGGGTGGGGGTAGAGAGAGTGGGGAAAGCGTGGGTGGGGGGGGGTAGAGAAAGCAGGGGTACAGTGGGTGGTTAGGGGTAGAGAGAGTGGGGATAGGGTGGTTGGGGTAGAGAGAGTGGGGGTTTGTAGAGACAGTGGGGATAGGTTGGGTGGGTTGGGGTAGAAATGGTGGGGGTAAACAGGATGGGGTAGAGAGGGTGGGTGTAGTTAGGGAGACCATGGGTAGGGTGGGTTTAGAGACAGTTGGGGTATGGGGTCCCCTCTTTCGATACCTGTGAGACCTACAAGTAAAGGAAACTGCCTCCAGAGAGCCAGGACTTGGAGGGCGAGGTGGGGCGGGGCATCGATGCAGCAGGACAAGGGACAATCACCCCCTGTGCCTTGGTTTAGAAGTTGCAGATGCCCTTGTCGAAATGTCCCAGAGCAGCAAACCGCTGTTTCTTATGGGGTGAATGACCTTCGCACTTAGCTGGCTCTGAGTTTTGACAGCATCAACAATTGCGTAAATAAATACTGTCCTTCGAAAAAGATTTTCAGTGCAGCTATTCACACCTCCAGACAATCACATGAAACTTGCATGAAAAAAGCCAGTTCATTCATGTTGCTTCCTTTCCCTGAATTCCCATCCATTCTGTGCCTTAAGTTTTGAAGTGAAGAAAGTAAACAAGGGGCCAACTCAAGCCTATCCTCTGCGCCATAATGGGACGGTGACGGAGAGCACACAGACACAGCTTTTTCTTTTTTTAAGGTTTACAGTTTATTACAAATGTTTTGCAATTTGACAAAACAAGATACATTCCAACTTAATTTAAACAGACCACAATCTCTCCAAAATAATTTCTAAAAATGTGGTTAACTCCTATGACCATCCGGGCATCTACCCTTTCATACACAACTGCCACGGGTCCCCCCCCTCTATCCCCCCCCCCCCGCCCCAGTGCCAAGGCCTTTTCTGGTGATTTTGGTATTTCGCCATTCAATGCCTTCTAATGTTTTCTGTTTCATTAACCCCTTAAGTGCCGAGGACGAGAAACCTCGCCCTTGGCACTTAAGGGGTTAATGATAAAGCAGTAGAATAAATCTTGGTTTGCAATATTTAAGCAGGATAAAGATTAAATCGTTTTACCTCATGCTGGAGCCACTGATCAGCACTCAAAAGCCCTTTTCGAAGCACGCCTGCTCCCACAGGACGGAATATTACTGCTTTTAACCCAACTTCACAGCTATGCAAAAAACACCAACAAAGCCAGCCTCGTAAATCAGAGGCGTGTCTGGCTACCTCAGTCTGGTCTGCCAACAGATCAGTCCGCTCTGACTTTGAACATAGTCGACAAGAGTTCATCTGACCAAAAGCATTGGTGCAATCAAATGAAAATCTAATGTGCATCTAGTTAAGTGCAGTCATTTTGCTCCTACTTCGGTAGCACGCACAGCTCTCCGACAACAGCAGCAGGCCTGCAGACGCAAGCAAGAGGGACAAGGCCAAGCATCAGCAAGTTGCCATGCCAACGCCATACACTGCTCCTGAGCTCCTCCTCCTTTTTCTTTATACATTTACAGTGCCAATTGTTTAGCGATTAGGTGGCTTATGCCACCAAAACGCCAAAACCAAACATGGCAGTAGGGCTGATCTGAAAAACAATCGCCCTATTGGATGTACCCGGAAAGATTTTAGCATTTCTAATTTTTAGCGTTTGTCTAAATGGGTGGATGATGTAAACCAAAAGGACATATTCCAGACAGGATTAGTAAAGGGAATAGGAACAAGTCGTGTGTGTTTTTATTCTTAATATTTTAAAAAGTAGAATGCTTATGAAACAGACCTGTCCCAAGCATTTCACAGTGTTGACCTGCCCTTTTATGGGCAAATATGTCGAACTGGGGTTGTCCAAGTGATTTATTGGCGGCAATTAAAGCTTTATATGCCTCGACCATACGCAGAGTGAGATTGAATTTAACAGGGCAACTCTCTGGAGTGATAAAAAACATACAAGAGACATTGGTCGAAGTGAGCGGGAGCGGTCGGTAGCGATGCCCCTCTACTTTTTTAAATTAAGTTTTACTGTTCCTATACTTTTTTTAAAAAAAGAAACTGTTCCGTAATGGTTTCGTTTTAAAATAAATCCGTAGGTAGAAGTTGAAACTTGCACTTTCAGTGCACTGCACGTTCCCTTAAACAGCAGGTGAATGTGTTTGGGGGTAGTATTGTGTGTGGGAGGGGGCTTGGTGATGGGGCTTGTGGGGAATGGGTGCAGGCCAGCAGGGAACATAGTTCCACTACTTCTTTTCGTACACTTCAACCACTGACAAGAGATTGAAGCAGGGATGCCCTTTGGCGCCAATATATTTTAATCTTTTTATTTCAGATTTGGGTGACACTTTGAGGAAGGCAAGATCCTTCCCACCACAAATTAATGGAAGACCCTATAGGCTGTATGCCGATGATCTGGTCCTTTTGGATCAGATGCCCATTGGCTTACAGCACAAGCTTGACATGCTCCAGATATATGTACATAAAATGGCTTGATCGTAAATTCGCTGAAATCGAGGGTGATAATTCTACAACCATTACAGGTAAAACAAAAAGTGTTCTTTAAATGGTGCTTAAAGCAGGTGACCCGGGAGAAAGTTGAAACATTCACGTTTCTGGGTATGTGTGTGAGCTCAAGTTTGGTAGATGCTCCGCTAGAGAAGGTACTGAGGGCAAAAGCTAAGAATTTGGTGACACAAGGATGTACCATTCTTAAGCGATATGGTTGCTTCTCCTTGCTACCAGTGTTGCAGTTTTACAAATTAAAAAGTGTGTCGACACTGACTTATGGGTCGGAAGCTTCATTTTCCTTTTCATACAAAATGTGTCTAATTCTGGAGGGCATATCCTGGAAACGGTTCCTCTCTCCTCCAAAAGGAGTCCTGATTCAGGTTATCAGATGTGAAATGGGTCCGATATCATTATATGCAATTGTATGTTGGAAGACACTAGCCCTGTATCGTAAATGTACAATGGAGAGTGCACTGCCTAGGTTTCTTATTTTAAAAGTAGTGCTGCAAAATGATAGTGAAAGGATTCCGATTTAACGGCAAGCTGCTGTAGGGGCATCCTAGATGAAGTAGAACCGAGGGCTGATGCATTAGTAAATAATCCCGTGGTCGCTAAAGTAAAATTATGGAGGATGGACTGGATCCAAACCCAGGACGAACTGAAAGCATATATATTGTACAATCGTTTTAACCAGGAATCCAAAGCGTATAATGTGGTGCCTAGTTACTTAACTAAATTCTCTGGTCATTATTATCGAAACCAATTCTTAAGACTGTGCATGAATGTATATCTGACAAAGAAAGTCCTAGCCTCTCGTATAAGGGTAGGTGAAAAGGATCTTATGTGCACATTCTGCAATGAGAGGAAGGAGATTGAAACCTTAAAACATATATTGTTATTTTGTACAGGAGTAACGACCCAGAGAACTTTTCACTTGGGGGTGTTTCCTCACAGCTGCATGCAGTTTGTCTGCGGAATAATGGTGGATAGTTTTAATAAGGGGAGAAAACATTTCATTGGTTTTAGCAACAATTAGATTTTTAGAAGGGGTTTTCAAATAATACCTTGTAAATTATAAGTATGATAGTGGATAATTGTAAGAAAAAAGTGTAAAACCTTTTTTTTATTCAATCTGATTGTAACGATTTGGAAGTGTGTATTACGGGATGTTTTTTTTTCTTTTGTTTCTCTTTTCTTTTTTCTTTTTAAATGACGTGGAATTGCCAATGGAATATAATGTATGTAACTGTAGGTAATGGCGAAAGGTTTGTAATAAGCCAAACGTAAATAAATAAAAAATCTGTAAACAAAGCCATTGCTATGTTAAGATAATGTTGACTTCTTTTGGTAAATGTGGGACAGTGTGATCTTTTGAGTGCTGCCTCCGGGGTTACAGGTCACCGCCATTTGTCAATAACAAAACATCCGGAATTTGGAAGATTAAGAAATCTGCATCTAGTTTTTCATCATAAATGTGCTCAAGGTGAAGCTGCGCCCATTGACAAAAAGAGACCATGTCTTGCTACAGTGCCTTCTTGTTGGGATTCACTGCACGTTCTACTTATGTCCGGTCTATATTTTGTTTTAAATTGGCGTCCTAGTGTAAGTATTTGCTCCCATATAATTTCGTTGCTGGGGGTACATGCCAAACTGAGGTATAATGGTCCTTCTATTTTATTTGCAGTAATATTTCATTATGGGTTTTGAGGGATATACTAAATTAGGTCAATTATAATAGAATTATGAGTGGATCGTAAACTGCATGTGGCCAGTGTAGTCGGTTGCCTACATTAACTTACAGAAATAATAACGTCGGAATGTGTGTGTGGCCCAATTAAAGAAAGCCTGTATGTGCCAATAGCAATCTGCTTCGAGCAACCAATGGGGGACTGGCTTACATGTCGAGATTTCCGGACCAGAAATAAATGTGGTACCTTTCTGTGTGCCGCCGCCGCTGTTGACTAGTAAGGATTTTGCTGAGGTCGGCAAATAGCCGAGAGGTGGAGGTGGAGGCAGAGGCAGAGAACAGCAGATGGGATTTCTACAGCCAGCACAAGATCCGTGAAGGGAGTGCAAATAATTAAGGACACGAGGATGCTGCCGTAACGCAGGGGAAGGAAAATAAAGGCAGCTGGAGATACATGTGGTCCCTTTTGAAACCGCGAGTGTGATAATTTGGTCTGAAGGTGAGGAGGTAAACGTAATCAATGCAGCATTACTAATTAAGGTGAATGGCTAATAATAATGCCGTGTGTGTATGTTTATCGTATTATCTTGACAGCTGCCTAATGTGAGAAAACTCCGAGATGTTTATGCAAAAATGATGCATCAAGGGTAAAAGTTAACAATAGCAGGGCAATCATTTCCTCCTTGCCAGGAGTTAAAATTACTTAAGAATGACTTTTATTATTTTAACCTTGAAACAATGTTTAAGATCATATTTTTTTAATATGTCATGTTTGTTCGTAATTTAGAATTGGATAGCTGGCATTTTTCTTTAAATGAAAAAGTTGTGCTGGTGCTATTGGAATTGCAATATATATATATATATATTCCGTATGGAATGCTCTCATTGCCCTTGGCAAGGGAAAAACTGTTGTTTCTAATCGTTTGAATAATCCATGTACAATGACATTGTTTGGTCGACCTTTGCAGGGACACCTGTTTCGATTACGTTAATTGAAACTGGAAACACAACCCCCCCCCCTTACCCCGTCCTGACTAAGACACCTCTCAGACTGCTGAAAGTGCCATTGAGATTGTTAATCTTTTAAGTTGCAGCTTTGCCGTGGAGACTTACTGTAGTGCTAAACTGCACATGTGATGGGTGTACACGTCTGACCTTCCCAGTGCATAATTAACTGAGGTTGTACCCAGCGCCATCAGAATAAATGTTGCTCAGTCCTCTGTTAATTGAATAAGCATTACTGCTTCTAGGAATTTGTATTTTATTCCAGTTAATTGTTAATGGGGTATTTGTTTGAAGGCGCACAGCGTGCTCTGATTTCCATGCTGTTCGGCGTCTTAATAAATTGATTTAAACAATGTATCCTGCGGAGTTTACGATCTTGTTATGGGAAATACATATATACTTTGTGGGGGATATTTGTTCCAACGTGCCTTGTAGAGCAATTTGTATTCACAGTAGCAAAAATAGGGCTTATATTACCAGAAAACATGCCCTTGTGAGTTTTAAGGAACACTATGCTTTGCATTCAGCAAGTGTAATGCGAGTTGATTCGATTTTCCACTATAGACCTTGCCGTGAAATATTTTTAAACAAGACTATAAATAACGTATTCTTCCCAGAGTGTGTATGGATTTACAAGGAGACAACGCAGTAGAGAGAGGTGACGGGTAAGAACTAAGCAGGTTGCCTGATAATTGAGATGGGGTCAAAAGCAGCCTTTGTAAATGTATACACTTGCAATTGAGTATTTCTGTTGTGTATTTTCTGCTTTTTTAAAAAACCATTTATTAACTAGTGAGAGCACAGCGTAATGGGGGATCGTCGTGGTGGGGGTGGTGGGTGTGTGCACCTTTTGACGCCAGAATTTCTCTTGGCAGCACATAGTATGATACCCAGTGCTCATTGGGGAACAGTTTCTGGAGTATCAGGCAATTTTGTTTCTGTCTTCTTTCACTGCTAAAACCTTTGGTGGCCGAGTTTGCTGATGTAGATGTAGTTCAGATCTTTCTACTGATGGCATGGAAGAGGGTAGGGAATGTTGAAATGTGTTCCAATTTTAACCTGCAGTGCTTTCTCTGCTAGGTAACCGATGCTTGTCTTGCATGTGGAGGGCAAATGAGGAATTTTGGCAACTGACTACAAGTAGGTTTGGAATATCTTAACTGCTTTACAGTGACTTTCAATTTAGGACAAAATGGCAGTTCGAGGCATTCCCATAAGAAATCAAAATGTTCGGTCTGATTCAGAAAGAGCTTCATTTGTTTATAAAACATACCATAGTTTCTTGTTGCGCTTGACAATCCTTGCAAGTCGCATGTGCATGATGATTCACAAACTTTTCTCATGTGGCCTGTGCACAATGGACCCCTATTGCAAATTGTGTGTGTGCGCAAGTACTTCCGCATTCTCACTAAAAGGAGCAAAACTACCAGCAAGCCCCTGCCACGGAACATTCACATGGTAAGTGTGGCAACGTGTCATTAATCAAAATAAATACAGGCATGAAGTAGAGCAAATAATGTGGTATTGGTATCCCTTTATTGAATACTTGGGACCAAATAAGATAAGGATGTATATTCAATGGATATCTTTTCTCCGGCAGATTCCTCATCTTGATAGATATCCCTTGTCCAGCTCTGCTGCTCAGAATTCTTTTCCACAGGGGGCGGTAATGGACCTCGACTCGGCCGTCGATCCGTCTTGCGCAGTGGTTGATCATCGGCTGCATGTCTTGTGTCTAGATGGAACTCAAGTCCATGCTAGACAGTGCCAGTAAACTGGCCCTGGGCCGACCGTCGCCAAATTCTCTGGTGCGGTCTCTAGTCCGGTCGTCTGAGGCCGAGTCTGAGGAGCCCACACGTCACGACGAGAGCTGGCATTGCAAAAAAATGAAAAAGAGGTACCACTCAAGAAGCCATTCCTCATCCTCTACCTCAGGGAAGAAGAAGCAACGCCACCATCGGCGGGAATCTGATTCTTCCTTGGAACGAGATAAGCCCTCTAAGGGACCGACCACTAGCGAAGAGTGGGATTCGTTTAAAAAAGAAACGCTGGACATGTTTCGACAACAGGCGGCTGTCAGAGCGGCTGCCACTCCCGACCAGCAGGCCTCAACATCAAAAGCGGCGCTCTGTGCCCCCGACCCCACACTTGTCAAAAAGTCAACAGCTTTGGCGCCAACTGAACCTTTGAGCTCCGTCAACATGAGGCGAGCTACAAGCGACTAAGCCCTCTGCCTCGGCATCCAGAGCTACAGAGCCGAAGGATAAGCCCTCCATGTCGACGCCTTTCAACAGCTATCGCAGACCAGCTTTATTGACTCAATTCGGTCGTTTTTCGAGCTGAGGAGTGTGAAGAGGTCGACCCCATCTTGGTGGGTTCAGGCGGTGTCGACTATTTTGAGGGCAGAGAGAATTTGATGGCACTTGCTTAAGGCCTTCAAGATGCCAGTGGCTTGGACACGTCTCCAGACCTTGAGATGCAACAAAGACGACCCTACACTCCCTCTCATATCAAGTGTAGGACATTGTTGGAGAAAGTGGTTAACACCCTCGGCCTCAAGTCGTCCACGATTCCCCATCACAAGGGTATGACCTTACAGATATCCTGGATGTGGGCCCGGCTTTTGAGCTGAACATGCCCTTCAATCAGGCCTTAGCTGACCCTTTGGCTTCCATCTGGCAGAACCCATGCACTCTGCCCCTCGCAAGTACCAATGTCACGGGTATAAGCCGGCAATACGGTACCCTTCCTTCCTCTCGACACACCATTTCCCGGAAGGGCTGGTGGCTCAGGCTGCCACTATATTTTCCAGGCCCCCAAATTCCACATCAAATCTCCTTACAGACAGGGAAGGGAAAAGGATGGATTCTTTGGCCAAGAAGATTTATACCTCTGGCAGAATGGCTCTCAAGGTCACAAACGTAGCTTGCGGTTTCGCTAAGTTCTCCTATGGTTTGTGTAAGGCTGTCGAGCATGCGGCAGAATACGTCCCAGAAGGTCATATACAGGACGGATTTATACAGCTGGTGGAGGATCAGATGGAAACTGCCAAGCAGTCCTTGCAAACAAGCCTGGATATTGCTGACTGTACTGGCCGCTCCATGGGGTCGGCAGTAGTTATGCGGAGCCAGGTCTATTTGAAAACTTCTTGCTAGGTGGGGGTCTCCGTCCCATTCTGTACCTGCGGGCTATAAACAAGTTCCTGAGAAAAGACAAATTCAAGATGGTGACGTTGAGAGAGATTCTCCATGCTCTCGGGCTTCAGGACTAGCTGCTGTCCATAGACCTGCAGCATGCCTATTTCCATGTGCCCATACATCAGAAGCACAGGAAATGCTGTCATGGTCATCGGGCCAGGGGCACTGACCTTGCCAGGTCACACACACAGGGGACCCTGGTGGACACAGTCCTGGCGCTAGGCTCACAAAGAACAATAAATAAGACAATTCATTCGGATCAGAAACATCTTTATTACGGACATAGCACCTCATTTCTGGTGCATTGTGTGTTTAACAAGTGGAACTTTCATCTTCACAGCAGCCCCACGTGCACTCTTGGGTGGGGCTTCTGCTATTGGGTTGCCTGGCACATGCTGACTCACTAGGAGTGGCAGGCAAGTCAAGCCGAGTGGGCGTGCCCACAATCACAGCTTTATAAATTGCTCCAATCCCTGAGACAGATGCTTCGCGTTATTCTGCACTTCCATGCAGCGTAACGCTCACCGTCGCCTGGGATTCACCTTACCTGGGGAAATCCTGTCATCTACATCCATACTTACCATCTGGATGATCCTGTTCTCACCTGTACGCTTCTTCCTGGTACCGCGGCTAACTTTCAAAACATCTCGGAGCGCAGATATCATCTTCTTGGCACCGCGGCTCACCTGCAAACGTCTCGGAGCGCAGACAGCATCATCTGGGCACCTCCACACTCGCAGCACCTGCAAATAAAAGCAAAAGACAAGGTTAGACACTTAACAGACATTAAGTTAAGGTCGCGCTACCATTAAATCTTGCGCCTTCCCTTAAACCATCACTCACCTGCTGTCGGACATTGCGGTTGCATCCATCTTCCGCTCAGCTACGTTCCGCTCCTCCACAACCGCTGTTGGGCCGCATTCCCATCTATTTGGGAGAAAACAGAGAGGAACGTTATAGCAGGACGGAGAGCTCATCATTCATACTTACCAGCTGAGCCTTATGGGCCGGTACATGCCCACAGAAATCGCACCTTGGGTCGAAGGGTTTGGGAGTTACCACAGTCACCTATCAGCGCACTCATGTTTTCCCATATCCACGCTGGAGCAGTGCCACCAATTGTCGCCACCCGCAGCTTGTCTGCAGGGGAAGAAACCAGAAGGAGGTGATCTAACTCCAGGGAGGGCTGCAACCGTGCCCCAACTGCTCCACAGAGACCAGGTGAGCGTAACAAATTCCTGCGGTTCTTCATTGGGGACAAGCACTATCAGTTCAAAGTGTTACCCTTTGGGCTGACCTCCGCTCCAAGGGTCTTCACAAAACTCATGGCAGTAGTCACGGCTCACCTCAGGAGATCCACAGTCCACGTATTCCCGTACCTGGACAACTGGCTGATCCGGGGGAAGTCAGCGCAAGAGGTTTTGTCTCACCTGGAGGACACCTGTCAGCTACTGCACATGCAGGGCTTCTCGCTGAACTTAATGAAGTCCCACATGACACTGGTCCAAAGGTTCCAGTTTATCGGGGCAGTCCCAGACATTTGGGCAGGGAAAGCCTTCTATAAGGAAGGCATGGTATCAAAGTAAGGCAGACACAAGTGACCACAATCCAACAGTGTTTATTGAACTTTATCAAGGGTGCGATAAATACCTAGCTAAACCTAAATCTAAGATGGGAGCAAGCTCCGACCATCAAATTAATAGTAATGCAGTCCTAGTGGAGTCTTGTCAAAGTCAAAATAAAAGGGCCTATACTAAAAAACCTATTGCCAATGCTTATCGATAAGTTACAAATGGTGTACGGTAATGTACATGAAAAAAAAAAGTGTTCACAAAATGATAAGTTAGGATGTTCAGGCCATTGGCCTCCCTTCCCCACGTTTTCAGCAAGGAACATGGCGGTTCACTCGAGCATAGCACACTCCTGGGCTTCTTTGGCCTGAGGACACGGTTCTATTACACGCATCACGGCCTTCTAAGCCCAAGTCTTTTAAATAAAGTCTCTTAATCCAGAGGGTCTGATGTATCGAACAAACAAAAAGGTTCCCTTCCAAGTATTAAAGTAGGGTGATTCACTCTTTACCCTGGATCCCCCCTCAGCCGGGCTCAGATCTTCTTCTCCAATGTTTATACAATATCTTTTCTCGGTTGACTCAAGTCCATCCGCCTTAGCCGGGCTCAGATCTCTTTTACACAATTAGTCTCCCTCAGCCGGGATCGGACCAATTACAGTTGGTATTAGTAATCAAAGACTTTATAATATGCACAGGGTTTGGCTTGACCCATTGCAGGACCACTTTGATTTCATAGTTCACAATTTTTTTTTCTCTCAGTTGGATGCTTAAGAGAGTCCTTCGAGTGAGCACCCACGTGGCGCCAGACCACTCTGGATATAGCATCTACCTTGGTTTCAAAAGTTCAATCACTCCTTGTATTCAATTAAATTTGCTTCCCTCCTCACATACGCCTTACATTCTGTTCTTTGTAGATTTCGTCATACAATGTTGCCGCTTGCAACCTTGGTTATTACACAGACCGGTCTGCTATCAATCTCCCCGACTCACTGGCTGTGCGGACTTTACTGCAGCGGCTTTGTTGTAGGAGCCAAGGACAGTACCACAGCGTCAATCACTCCTCTCCGCCTTGGCTATCAATGTGGGAGAGCCCTGGGTACCTTCGACACACAATGCACCTTTCTGCAGTTTTAATTCCTGGCTTTATGTTTCTTATTCTCGTGGGCTCGTGAAAGTAGCGGTTTTCTTCCTCTGAAAAGGCCAAGGGCAGTTCCCTCCTTGCAACCCTTTCTGGTCTTGCCACCTTTCTCCTCATGTTAAACTGCCTTCTCCGAACTGCTGCTTCCTCATGTGTTTTGCCTTGCTCAGAGTGTGCTTTCGTGTTCCGCCTTGTATCCGTGTGGGGAATTGTGATGGGAGTGTGTAATGATCAGTAATTGGCTGACCTTGGTCTTGGGACATGTCAGGCACACGGCTCTGGTTTTAGTCCATTGTCGCTTACGATGAACTGTCTGTGAGAAAATGTTTGTGTCGGGAAAGGGGGCTGGGGAGGTTGAGCTTCTAGGTATCCTACCTGGTAGGATGGGGAAAAGGTGTTTCAGGGATGGGGATGCCGTGTCTCACCCTTCGGTGTCCCACTTCCACTCCCCGAAGACCCCTCAACCAGCTGATCCTCCCGCACTGGTCCACCACCAGCAACTGGATCCAATAGCGATGGAATCTTATGGCGGGGGAACCCTTCTGGCCACCTTGGCCTCAGACCCGAGTGGTTACGGATGCGTCCTTGAAGGGTTGCGATACTCACTCTGAAAATTTGCAGGTGAGCGGCCTCTGGGCTGCGTCGGAAGTCAGGTGGTATATCAACAGGCTAGAGGTGCGTGCCATCATGAAGACCTTTGCCCAATTGCTCAAGGGGAAGCATGTCCTGATTCTGACAGACAACACAGTGGCCATGCACTAGTTAAACAAGCCAGATGAAGTGCATTCCCACCCCCTTTGCACAAAAGTGATGCAACTGTGGTTCTAGTTGCTAGAGAATCAGATCTTGGCAGTTCATCTGGCGGGGACAGAGAACAGTTTGGCACATGCTCTGAGTAGGCAGAGCACGGTCTCACACGAGTGGGAAGTGTGCCAGGAAGTCTTGGAAGAGGTCTTCGCTCTCTGGGGTACCCCTGCAGTGGATCTGTTTGCCACAGAAGCCAACAAGAAGTGCGAACAGTTTTGCTCGCAGGCATTCACAGCGAACGGTTCACTGGAGGACACCTTTCTGGTGGGTTGGACATTCTCTCTTCATTGCGCGTTCCCTCCGATCCCCATCATTCCGTGGATTCTCAGGAGGTTGAAGAGGTTTCAAGCGACCATGATCTTGATCGCCCCAGATTGGGGCGTGGAGGACGTGGTATTCTGACCTCTTGGATGTGTCCATCTGTCCACCTCACTGGTTGCCTCAGTGGCCTCACCCAGTCGGAGAGTCGAATACTGCACCCTACCCCGGATTCCCTCAACCTACATGCGTGGCTCTTGAGCAGATGTGGTATGATGACTGGGACCTCTCCAAGGAAGTCCTTGAGGTGTTTCTGGCTGCACGCAGACCGTCTACAAGATCTCTGTATGCGTACCGGTGGAGAAGATTTGAGACCTGGTGTAGGGTGCGTGAAATTGACCCCATCTCTTGCCCCACCACAACAGTGATGGAGACTCTTCTGTCACTAGGCTCTGCAGGCCTTCAAGTTGCAATAATCAAGGGGTATTTGGTGGCCTTTTCTGTGTTTAAAAGGTCCCCGGATCAAGGTTCCTTTTTCACCATACCAGTCATGGCCCAATTTCTGAAGGACCTTCTCAACACATTTCCGTCAACTCCCATTGTTGTTCCAGATTGGGACCTCTCACCTTTCTTTTGGCTGCTCCGTTTTAGCCTATGCCTTCTTGTTCACTTGGGTTTTTGTCCCTTAAAACAGCCTTTTTGATTGCCATCACATCGTCCAGGAGGGTTCGCGAGTTGCAGGCCTTATGCCATTCCACCAGGGGAGTCTCTGCTTCCACAGCCCTCGAAAGGGTGAGGGGGGGGCCCTGTTCGGGACATTTGCTGTGCTGCCACTTGATCTTCATTGCATACTTTTACAAAGCTTTATGCTTTGGACGATGCACATGGGGCTAATGCACGTTTTGCAGAGCGGTTCTGCAGAACCTGCATATGCAATCCTTTTTGCGCTCCTCCTTTAGCTTACTGCTTGGGGAGTCTATCAAGATGAGGAATCTGCGGGAGAAAAGCAATCCATTGAAGGAGAAATTACCTTACCGTAATGTTGTTTCTATGGATTCTTCTCCCGAAGATACCTCATCACCCCTCCCAGCCGCCCCCGCTCGGAAAGTGTTATGGCCCTTTGCTTCTGATTTCAAAAAGTGAATTGGCGATGGCTTTGAGGTGCTCTTCTCTGTTCATTAAATCAAAAAAGAAAACAATGTTTCCTAATTGGAATGTTTTTAACCTGTTGGTTCCTATTCCATAGTTGCTCATTTAAGGCTGGTTAGCCCCCTTCTGTTTTCCTATGCAGCGTTTGAGCTAGAAAAAAAAGTGGGAGGAACTGAGGCATGGGGCATAGTGACTTGGTATTTGTATAGCGCCTGACGTCACTTCCGGAGTCGACGATTGACCACTGCGCAAGACCCATCGATGGCCGAGTTGAGGTTCACTATGCCCGCTGTGGAAAATATTTCCAAGCAGTAGAGCTGGACAAGGGATATCTATCAAGATGAGGAATCTGTGGGAGAAGAATCCATAGAAAGAACATTACGGTAACATCATTCCTCCTTTTCAGAGCATCCATAACATTTTGGGGGCTCTATTCATCTGCTTTGGCAAGATTGTCTAGGGCCCCTGAGTCCCTCAGATCGAAGGTTTGCTTTTTCCCATTTCTGCTCTGGCCCCACAGAATATAATTTTCCTTCCTATGCCTCAACCAGGTCGTCTTTTGCTGGAGGATATTTACAGCCTTTGACCAAGGGAGCAGTGAATTTTGTTCCGCTTTCTGATGTTGCTTAGAGTTGGGATTACTGATACTTTCTCAATACAAAGACAGACTGGGTTTTTTAGATGATTCCTGGGCTCTTGGACTTGTTCAGCAACCTCCTCAGAAAGGGCACTCTCAAGACCTTCTGTCTTTGCAGCAGGAGAACCTGTTAGAATCCCTGAATCTACATATTACTATCCACTGCCAGTGTTGTCTTTCTGAGTTTGTTGGTAGGTAAAACCATTACAACTTCACTGATCTTTTTGGCCTAACTTCAACCCTGAAGATGATTACTAAGATGACAATGGTGCTAGGGTGGTGTTGACGTCTTTTCCTACTTGGATGATTTGATTCTGAGAGCCAGTTCAATGGAGCCGGTGTTCGCGAACTTGCAGATTGGCTCTCCTTTGCCACTTCCTGAGGTTTTTGTTGAGTTTGAAGAATCCCTTCCCTGTGCCAAGCCAAAGCCTCTAGTTCTTTCATACGCAGGTGCAGGTAATCTTCCAAAGTACAGTGCAATAGTTCTCAGGAGAAGCTTGGGGGTGTGGGGGCACTCGCACTAGGGTGCTACTCACAGTACTGGATCACATGGTCAGGATATTTTCCTGGATCCTCAACCCACACCGAGGATGAGGTTGCTCCAATGGTTGCTAAGGAGCCAGTGATATCTGTTCGGAGGAGACTGGAGTGATATGCTGCAGGTCAACCCACAATTCCCCAAGGCCTTGCAGTAGTAGACTTCCCTGTCCAAGCTCCTGTAGGCATTCCCCCATATCACCATAAAGACCAATTCTATTCTCCAGCGCTGGGGAGCTCACCTCTGAGGTCTCTCAGTGAGTGGACTTGAGCCACGAGCTGGCGAGGTGCTTTCACATTAACCTTTTAATAATTAATAATTGGTTATTTATAATGCGCTTAATACCGAAGAGGTTTTTAAGCGCGGACCCAGGATTCAAACCTTTGTTTCTCTGCATCGTCTTGCTTCAAAGACAAGCGCATTGCCACTGAGCTATACTACTCGTTCCTTGTGGCGATGAGGTCAATCAGGCTGGCATTAAACGTTTTCTTCCCCTTGTCAAGGACAACTTTGTATAGATCTTCGTGGGCAACATAGGCATCATGCATTACATGAAAAAGAAAGGCATTGTGGGTTTGATTCTTTTGTGCTGAGAGGCCAAGTCCATTTTGTTTTGGGCGTACGATATTGGACTTTACCTCATGGCAGGCAACCTCACTGGGAAACAGAATGTGGCTGTGGACACCCTCAGGTGGCTGATAGGGGAGTCGCATGAATGGGAGTTCCAATGAAAGACAGTGGAGGAGATTTTCTCCGTGTGGGGATTCTCCAAGTTGATCAGTTTGCCTTCAGTGCCAATGCAAAATGTGACACTCACCTCTAGGGAGTTCTCTGCTCTGGTTGTGATTTCCGATTTCTAGCTGGGGATGCCTTCCCTTCAATTCCTGCCGTTCTCGGGAAGACTTAGCAATGCCAGGCCATATTGATTCTGATCACCTGTGGTTACCAATCTTCCATAACCTGATGTTTTGCCCTTCAAGGAAGATGTCTTGGAGGGAGGATTCACTGTTGCATGTCTCACTTAAAATCTACTTTAAAGAGTGCATATTAGTTTTCAGTTGGGTGTGAATCTCCGGTCTTTCTGGTAGAAAAGATATAGAAAAAAAATGCTAAGTGTTTAGCTGACAGATTTATGTAGAGAGAATCTTTAATCAATTAAACCTATGGTTTTCTTGGGGAGCAATGTGTACCTTAAGGGCAAGCCACCATGCAGCATATCTGAAACTAAGTTTAAAATCAAAATGTGTCAATGCTGTAAATACTTAGACACATTATTAAACCTGATGAATTTTGGCTGATTATGCAGTACAATTTGATTTGTTGAGAGTAAATCCGGGGCTGGTCAAGAAAAAATGAAGGGAGTCTGAATGGTGTCAGACAATAGAGAAAGCTAATTCATACAAATTGTATAGAAGTTTATCGCCTGTGATAAACCATTGGGATACTTACCTCTGTATTTGAGGAAGTTTCCCAATTCATATTGGCACAGTGAATTTGTCAGATTTAGAGTCAATGTATTAACAGGTGGGATTCGAGGCATTAGACAAGGTAGAGGGAAAAAGTAATTGGAAGTGGTGGGATATGTTGGTTATGCAACGCTCCAAACACGTTACAAAGTCGTGAACATATTTTGATAGAATGTGCGGCGTCGTAAATTCAGCGCCTGGCCCTGCTTGGTAGATTTGTATGGAATTCAGATCACACTAACATGAAAGATATGTTCTATATTATGGCCAGTGGTGAGGAAACTCCGCTAATGATAGCAACGTTAAAACTACTGGCTCTAGCAGGGATAGTTAATATCGTAGAGCTCAGGAGCTAGATACAAATCAGTACATCAAATTGGCATAGGAAAGACGGGAAATGTTAACACTGAGGTTACGCTACTGGATACTGTATCAGAATAGTATCAGATATGTTGCAGTTCAATACCCGTCTATTGGCATATTATTTTACTGCGTATTTGTACAGACGGAATTCAGGACAATCTGGTATGTAATCTGAGATTAGCTAGGTTGTAACATTGAAGATGTTTACTGGCCTATTTGCGCTAGTTTGTAGCGCGCATGTGCACAGAAGGGAAGCTTAGAAATGAATTCTGAGAGTGGGTATTTGTATGTTTCTCTAATTAAACATTTGCACTTTCTTTGTACTGAATGAAGGGGAGCTGAAACGAGCTGTAAAGATTAGAAAAACCTGTTGGGAATATGAAGTTGACTTTTTTGCTGCGTATTTGCTTATTTGCACAATTGATTATAGCGAATGTGCACAGATGGGGGGGCCTTGAATATAGATCTATGGTATGAAATTCAAAAATGTTAATTTGTATAATGTGCTTTTATATGTCTATAGGGAAAGTTGTGTATATTACTATTTGTTGTGCGATTAGGTTTTATTCTCTGTATTTTTCCTTTTAATAAGAAAGTTATGTATTGTATTGGGGTTATGACTGTCCTTTAAATGTTTGTATAAGGTTGACTGGGGTTTAACCAGATTCACAATTTAAAGAAATGTAAACATTTTTAAAAAAAAGAAACAATCTGATGAATTGCGAACATCTGTGTTGCTTTCAAGTGTGTCCCAACTGACGGAGCACTCTGCATTGTATTTTAGTAGTTGTGGGGGGGGGTCATTGTGGGTATTTGAGTAGTTGAAACATTTTTTCTTGTCCGGGGAGAAACTGTTAAATATTGTAATAGTAGAAGGGGACCCCTTTTGACAGGTGGTCATGCCCCCTACTTCCTGTCTTAGTCCCTCTGCCTTTTGATGTGCTTTGATATAAACTTGATATAAAAAGAATATAAAAAATTTTGATATCGATTTTATATCAAATGTATATTGGATATAAAGTGTAACCTAATTTATATCAGTTTTGATATAAAGTGAATATACATTTTATATAAAATCTATATATAGATGGGAGCAGCGCTAGACAATGTTTTATAGGTCGAGCGCCGAGAGCGAAGTGAACTCTGAAGACAGGGACTGTGAATCTAGGGTTTCGCAGAGTGACGCGGCGATGACATCACAGGGGCGTAATGCCCGCTGTGATAGGAAGCGGATATACATTTTATATCTAATTGATAACCCCCACAAAGTTTTTGGTAGCAACTTTATTGCACCCCAATAATTTGTATATACATTTTATCTATTTTTAGAATCCCAAGAATGTCTGCTATACATTTTAATGGCCGACTACGAACCCAAAGAGTTTTACGACAATGTGATTGTGGAGCAACCAACTGCGGCCAATGTGGGCTCCAAAGACGGGGACTTTGAATCTAGGGTTTTGCAGGCAGTGATGATGCTGGAGACTGATCGAGCCCCCCGGGTACTTGATGAAAAACAGGGTGCTGTGTGCAGGGGTGAGGATAGCCATGCTGTACAAGAGACTATCAATAGTTATTGTGTATGCTGCTCAAACCAACTTGAAAACCCGGTGGATCCTGACAATTGCCTATGAAAGGAATGTGTTTTGCCAATGGAGACTGGTAGCGTTAAAGGCAATGTTATTATTCAATTTGCCTGCTGTTCAAACCAAATTGGAAGCCTGGTGGATAACAGTCTGTGTAAGGAAGGTATCTTGCTAATTGAGACAGAGAAGGGACTCACCGACTCTCTCCAGCGTTGATATTCAGGCCATACACAGGTATACGACCATTCTGGCTGGACCTTGTTTAAAACAACACTTTTACAGATGATGCTACGGACATAACTTGGATGATCCCCAGCAGGATGCTCTCAAATGTTTGGCAATAACTTACGCTGATAATTCACTACGTAAAATATGTTAGGTGTTGAACCCTAAATGTCTAGTAGATTTGCTGTGCTTGACGCAGCCGCTGACACAGATAAGAATAGGTGTAGGGACTGGACAATGTATTTCTAAAACATTTTGGGCTATAGAATCTGCGCCTAACCCCCTTTTGAAAATGAAGCAGTTTAGACGCGTGGCCGACGGCTGATGGAAACATCATTGAGAAAACAGTTCCCAAGTGGGCAGGGATAAAGGATATCTGATTGAACGGCTAACGGAATGTCGACATGTTTGCTTATCGAGGGGTGGGTAGGGTGTGGCTAACCGCCATGTAAAGTGGACGTGTCTCTCTGAAGCTCCTGCCTGATCCTGTAAAGATAAGCTACAAACGGCGTGCTTAAATCACAATTGAAAGTAAAAGTTGGGGAAAACAGCTTTGACATAAGCAGCGAGCACTCGGCTGGACTCTGAGGCATGGGCTGTGGAAAACGAGTGGATTTCGAACTGCACAGAACTGAAAAGCCTGTAGGAAAAATGGCGGCGACCAGCGAGTAACCGCTCTGGAATTACTTCCCAGTGGAAGCAGAGGCGACCAAAAGACCTGCAGACTGCAAGAAGGAAGCTGGGAGGTGCCCAACGCTGGTGCGCAGCAGCACTTGGCCCCCGCGAACCAGGTAGCACGGAGACATAGGACATGAGAAGAGACCGGGCGAGTAGTGAAGGATTCCACAAGCAGCGGATCGTGCTCCCAACTCTGGGACTCCAGACAACAGTGGTAAGGAGTGGGGAAGGAGGGGCATAACTTCACTGCAGATAAGCGAGCGAAGACCAAGCCACAACGCAACTACAAGGAGGCACCCCTGTCCCACAGATAAATACGAAACTAAGTACCTAGGGACACAGAGGAGAAGCTTTACGAACACAGGAGGGTATACAACGCAATGTGGACACAAAGAAACGGGGAACAAAGCACGCTGCACGATAGCCACAGCACATGAGGAGGGACAGCAAGCAAATCCGCAGACCCATGCCAATAGAAGCAGAAGCCTACGCATGAACAGGCTCATAAAAAGGGTCTATAGCACAAAGGGGCCAGGAGCCAGGGACAGAAAAGGCAAACTACCTGTCATAATGGAGTACAGAAGAGCGAGCAGAAGCCTTGGGATTTGCAGCTAATAACTGGCACACACCTGACACAAGCACAGTCCCACAACATAGAAGATCAGCAGAGAGAGTGAAGAACCACCCAAAATAACCACAGGAGAACCGGGGGAGAGCAACTGAGTGGTAAGAAGCCCCAGGCTGTATAGCTAGCGTGCAACAGGGACCAATCAAAAAGAAACCAACAAGCTGAAGCAGTGAAATTCTTGCACAATTAATGATGACTAATGGAAACAAAGCCAAAGGCAAACAGACCACTGTGGAAGCTTTCACAAAAGTCAAAGATGGCCCCAAAGGAGAGAAAGAGGCCAGGTCAGTGAAAGGCATGAAGGACAAGCTGGACAATGGAAACCAACAAATACTAGCCGCCATAGCAGTACTACAAACAACTTTGAAGCAAGGATTGATGCCGTAAGGATTGATGTGGGACTATTAAGGCAGGATGTGAGGGCGCAGGCTAAGCGCACGGGGAAGCTTGATGGGCAAGTGAGAGAAAATACTAAAGGAGTGGTGCAAATGATGACAGACGTCAATATACTACAACAGAGGGTGAAACTGCTGGAAGAAAGAGCAGATGATCCCGAAAGGACACGCATGCAGGAACAACATTAGAATCCTGGGGCTACGTGAGGGCATGGAGGGGTCCGACCCAACAAATTACGTAGAAAACCTGCTGCTACAAGAACTGGGAGCGGGAAACTCACACAGGGATTCACAATTGAGCAGGCACATCGATCCTTAGTCAGGAAACCGCCACCGGGAGCTCCCCCTAGGCCTATCATAGCCAAAACTTTTAACTAAAAGGATAGGGAGAAGATCTTAGCATTATCCAGGACAGGGGGCTCTATACAAAGAGCCTCAGCTAAACTGGCAATATACCCCTACTATACCTTTCAGGTACAGAAAAGGAGAGCCCAATTATTAGCCACGTAGGAAAGCGGGACTGAAATACATGCTAACTTATCCGGCCAATCTGAAGATACTACTTAATGGTCGTGCCCTGTTTTTCGACAGCTCAGTGGAGGCGCAAGACTGGATGGACAGCGCGAAAATACAGACAATTGAAAAAGACTGATCACTACATGTACTGAAGTCAAGAAAAATCCCCAAGAACAATGAAAAACAAAGTAACTAATGGCTGCAAATCGAAGTGAGGCAAATCTCACGTGCCTGAGAATAAAATTACTATGGAACATAAGTGAAACCGGACCAGAGATTACACATTATGGTTGCCGTTTGGGAAAATGACAAGAAGCAGGGAGACGGCAGAGAAGACGCATGCTGTTTGTTATGAGGGACACGGGAGAGCTCCTACTACACCATACATTTTGTTTGGGTACGATACTAAGTACCCACCCGTTGGGCACCGAATGCCTGGTCTGGTGACTAGGTAGGGAGGGACCAGAAGCAGAGAAGTCTGAGCATGCACTGCATGACTGGGCAGTTAAAGTTGGGGAAGGGTTGGTTGAGTAAAGGGGGAGGTAGGGAGTTATTTAAGGGAAGGGAGGAAAGCCTGATGGGGTATTCCGAAGTCCTAAAACACATGAAGCTACAATCTTCAGAACAGAAGTAGCGTCCTAGAACATTTATATGATGGCGGGGAGCATTAAGGTAATGACCTGGAACATCCAAGTTCTTAACTATGGAAAGAGGCAGAGTGTAATCACATACTTGCGCAGGCAGAAAATAGGAATCGCCCTATTACAAGAGACGTACCTTAATAAACCCAGACAAGACAAAATTGCCCAAAAATGGGGAGACTTAGCGGTGGGATCCACATACTCTGCTTTTGCAAGGGGGGTACTCATTTGGGGGGCCGCAACACTCCCTCTGAAGATCCTCGTCTCGGGAGGATAGCTCAGGGGCAACACGCTCGCCTTGGAAGCAAGACGATACGGAGCACCACAGGCTCGATCCTCGGGTCCACGCTTAGAAACCTCTGGGTATTAAGCAAGTTATGAATAACCTATCATATCATATCCTGCACACTAAGACTGACGAAGGCAGCATGGTAATGATCAAGGTATGCTTTAAAACAGAGAAATATGTATAGTGAACACGTATGCACCAAATCATGATGCCACAATATTTTTCCGGTCCTTATATGCAAGGTTGGGACCGTACACAGATGGGGTGATAGCATGGGGTGGGGACTTCAATTGCCCACTGAATCCCAAAATAGATGGGTCAGACCAGGTCAAGAGACCGGCTCCACCTGAAAAGGTGCTGAGTGCCCTCCTACAACCTGGTCAACATATGGAGAACTCTTCACCCAGAAGTGAGAAATTACTCTCACCACTCCACCCCACATAAAGTACACACAAGACTAGCCTACTTGTTCACGGGTGAGGAACATATGAGGAATTTGAGGGAATTTGAGGAGGCAGAATATAAAACAAGAGTATTGTAAGATCATGCCCGCTAATACTAAAGTGGGGTGGTAACAGCCCCAAGACCACCAATATCAACCTGGAGACTCAGAAGGGAGTTACTCCTAGATACAGCGTTTAAAGAACATGTGCGAGAACATACGACTGAGTTCTTCAAAATTAATGAAAGTAGTGTTAACAGAGTGGGTACGATATGGAAAACTTATAAAGTAGTGACCAGGGGAAAGATGATAGCCAAAGCAGGGGGGCTGCGCAAGGCCATCACCTCAGAATTACACAAAACAGAACAAGAACTAGCAGAGGTTGAGAGAAAGAACAGTGCTGGTCGAGACCATTTGAGTGAAGAAATCAAATTGAGACACAAGTGCCGGACCCAATGGGACAGACTGCGCAATACCTAGAAAAAATGTACGCACAAGGTGATAAACCTAGCAAGCTGCTGGCTTGGTTATATAACAGTGATAACAGGAAAACACCAATACACTCGATTCAAAATGCAGAGGGTAACTTAAGCAATACTCGGGTAGAGATGAACAAGGCGTTTTACGACTACTACAGAGAACTGTACAAGTACTCCCATGCAGAAAGAAATGGGGAACTGCAAGAAACATTAGACCTCATAACCTTACCACACATAGATGTGCAACAAGTGCACATATTAGAGGAACCCATAATGACAGAAGAGGTGATGGCCATAATAAGAACAGTGCCCTAGGTTAAAGAACCGGCCATGGATCGACTGCCAGTAGAATACTATAAAGTATATGCGGACAGCCTGGCACCGGTCCTGATGAGGGTATACAACGAAGCGTTCGAAACAGGGTCACTCCCAGAAAGCATGAGAGAGGCAGTAATAATCCTGCTTCTTAAACCCAATAAAAAAACAGAGGAATGTGGCTCTTACAGGCCCCTGTCCCTGTTGAACCAGGACAGCAAAATTCTTACTGCAGTGCTGGCGAATAGTGTCAGGAGAGTAATAACGGAGCTTATACACCCTGACCAAACGGGATATGTACCAGGTAGGAACATTTCTTGCAACCTTAGGAGGTTGCACCACGTTATCGATAGTACTGAAGGTAGGAAAGAGTACTGTGTAGTGGCCTCGCTAGATGAGACAAAGGCATTTGATTCGGTCCATTGGGACTGGCTTTACGCGACAATGGTTAGACTGGTGTTTGGACCAAATTACATGTGATGAGGAAAATTGATTTATACTAAACCTATGGCGAGAGTTAGAATGGGAGGGATGTTTTCTGACAGGAGTTACAAAAAGGCACCATACAAGGCTGACCACCATCTCTGATGCTTTACAATATCGCAATGGAACCAATTGCTGCATTCCTGAGACAGGAGTGGAAATAGACGGGTGAGGCATATAGTGTCAATGTACACAGACGACATGTTACTGTATTTACGGAACCCCAAAGAGAACCTACAACGTGTATTACACGTACTGGACAATTTTAGCAATTTGTCTGGAATTGCAATCAATAGGAATAAATCCTGTTTATTCCAGCTAGCCAAACTAGCTGAGGGCAACAAAGCAGAGTTGCTGACACTAACTCTTCCGTGGGGAAAAAACTCCTTTAGAAACCTAGGACTCGACATCTGCCATGACCCGAAACAAGAGTATACACACAATACCATTAAAATGGTGGACGGACTAGTAAAATCAATGCGATTCTGGGGGAAGTTACCGGTGTCAGTAATAGAGAGGGCAGTGCTATTAAAAATGGTGGCGCTACCAAGACTGCTACATTGCTTTGGGAATGTAGCATACAACATACCGAGATAATCGTTTATAAAATTAGAAAAAGAGTGCAGAAGCTTTCTATGGTAGGGCGGAAGACATAGGGTGTCACTTAACACTCTACAAAGACCTTATGAAAAAGGGAGGTTGAGGATTCCGAATTTCGAACTGTATGCTATAAGTGGTGGGCTGGCTAGCAGACGACCCCACAGTAGACACAGTGCTCCTACAACCAGCAATACAACATCTAGACTTTAAAAACATAGTATGGGCTGCCCTGCCAGAACCACAAGGATATCCACCACCAGTGAAACTGGGCTTGCAAATATGGCGTAGAACCTGCAAAAAACTTGAGATTAAATATCCAATATCACCTCAGATACCCCTAACAGCAGCAATGACGGATAGTAGAGGACTAAGAGCTAGCGTGCATACACATTGGGAGACGTGTGGGATCATTACGATAGGGAACCTGAGGGGAGAAAATAAATTATTGAAATTTCAAGAATTACAGGAAATGACAGGCATACACAGAGGGCAGTTACTGCTACACAGTTCTATAATAAACATGATTAAGCGTAGATGGCCATCCATTGGTAAGGATTCAATAGGAAGCGAAGAAATAGAAACAATCATAAATATCTCAGAGGGAGGGCATACCATATCAAGACTGCACGATGTGCTGATAGAGCATAACTCCAGAGGAGAGCTGTAAAACAGGGTGGGATGGGAGTCAGAAGTGGGGAAGCCCTTTAGAGTGGCTGAAGGTGGCTAACTATCATAAGAGGGTCTCCAGGAATGCAAGATTGTAACTAATACAATTCTATGTAATACAGAGACCTTACCTAACTCCATAAGTAATTGCCAGATTCAAAGGTGCAGGCAGACAGGGTTGTCCAAAATGCAAAATGGAAATGGCGGAATGGTACACATGTTTTTGGGAATCGAATACTATACAGAAATTCTGCAGAGAGGTTGCACATAAGGTTTCCCAGGGAGGCATACATTTAGATATCCAATCCCCGGAGGCATGCATGCTGGGTCTCTTCGGGAGGAGTAAAAAGGAGAAAGCACACAGGAAGATCAAAGACCTAATATATGTTTTGGCCAAACGCAGCATAGCGATGAACTGGAAATCAGAGCGGGGGCCAAGTGTGGAGAAATGGTGGGGGAAATGTACAAAAATGGACAATAGCAGAGCAATGAGTATGGAAACAGGTGACCAGCGAGCAAAAGCAATATCAAGGGGAAGACATGCTACAATGGACTGCCCTCATACTAACTGGAATAAGAGAAAGCGAGAACTAAAATGCGCAGTAAGGAAAGGTCAATTGTGAAAGAAGTGTGCAGAACCAGTGGATTTGGAAGAAAAGGAACTGTATTATGGCAAGTTAAAGGGCAAGGGAGCGGGAGGGGGAAGGTTTCAGTTGGGAACGTAATGAATGTGATGCATGGCAGTCTGATTATTATATGATTGCAAGTTTTCACCTGTGTGCTGTTAAATATAATATATTAAAAAAAATATATATCTTCACTTATCGAGGCAGTAGCGTGCAATGTATCTGTGCAGTAATCGAGTATACTATGGAGCCTATAGAAGGACCGATTATTCTAGTATTTTAAAGCTAATCCATTTTGAATAAAAATACCCGTTTTAAATATTAATAAAAATCTGTTTATAAAACCTGGTTGTGTCTTTATGTTGAGCGGTTATGGGTGAATATGTCTGGCCGTAAGCTGTCAAAAATATATTATGATGAAGGAGGTGTTGGTAGTTATGGCAGGGTTGACAGCCAGTTCCGTAAACTGCAAACCGATGGTGAGGTGTCAGCGGGAGCTGTCAAGACATGGCTTTCAGGGAGGAGCCTACATGCTACACAAGCCGGCCCAAAAATATTTAAAACGAGGAATGACCGTGGTATCCGATGTCGACCAACAATGGCGGCAGATATTATGGATTTGAGCCAGTTCCGCAAATACAACAATTGTTTCTGCTACATTCTAACCGTCATCGACGTTCTATCAAAATACGCCTATATTGAGGCTTTAAGCAACAAGACGGGTCACAGCGTGGGGACAACTTTTAAACGCATATTTAACGGAGGCCGAGCCTCTGCTAAAAAACAGATGGACGCCCATCTATTTTTTAATAAGCCGCTACAGAGTCTTTTAAAGCAACACAGGGTTCGTCACTTCGTAACACACTCCGAAGTTAAAGCCTCTATTGTAGGAAGTTTTATTCAAAATTTTAAAACCCGACTCGATTTTTCACTGCTAAAAACACCTGTAGGTATGTGGCGGTGTTACCCCCTTTTTTTAAATGTCTATAACACGCAAAATAAATCTATTAAAACCACCCCCACTGATGTAACGCCACAGAATTCCCTGGAGGTCTGGAAAAAAATGTACAGTAAAAGACTTTTTAAAAAGACAACGTTCATGCCCGTTTAAAAGGGGGTTCATGTGCGGATTTCATAACACAAGCACGTCTTTACAAAGGGCTATGAGCAGAACTACAGCAACAAGATCTTTATCGTAGATGGAGTGACTCAAAGCGAGGGCTTCTGTATATACACACTACTTGATTATTCAGGTGAGGGTGCTCAAGGTGTTTCTTACAGAGAGGAGATCCAGAAAGTCAGTAAAGACCAACAAGGAGTTTATAGAATCCAAAAAGTCATAAAGAGGAAAGGTTGTGGAGCCGGGAAACAGTATCTAGTCAAATGGCTAGTGTGGCTTGACAAATTCAAAAGTTGGGTGCCCGTCGGATCCCTAGAGGCCATGTGTGTGTAACAGGGCGACATGGAGTCTTCACCTTTCTATATTATGCTCACCAGCAGCGCTTCAGCTGAGACATTCCCACGGTACAAATTATCCAACTTTACTATGAAGCTGACCAAACCCATACATTTGCAAGGGCAATGGATGGTTGCGCTCACTGAAGTTGATTACGTCCGATCGTGGGACACTTTAGCCCTAGGGGAAACCACGTTTATCATAAAATGAGAAAACCCTCAGATTCTCTGGCCCGGTGGTTTCCCAGAGGGGCATTACCCAAATATACATGAACTTGTCAGAGTCATCAAAAAAGTAATATGAATCATACCCGGGTACGGTGATACAATGCTACACCTAGACCCGCAACGGCATAATGTTTTTTTACAGGGTGTAGATGCATTGTTAGGCTTTCAACAACGGGAAGAATGCGCCACATATTGGGAAGTGTGCAGCATATTGGAAGTAAAGAACCGTGGGACAATACCTGCGCCGACATTAACAGAGGTCTTCATAGCTTACTGCTTTACAGCAATATCATGGAGTATCAAAGGGTGGGGGATAGCTACGCCCCGCTGCTTAGAACATTTAACACAACAATCCTGATTACGTCACCTGTATAAAAACTGTTAGGAAATATTTCTCTCTACTGCACCTTTCCTTCCATCTTTATGGAACCCCCAACCTTTTTTCTTTTATTTTTTAACCTAACTTGTACTTTTCACAGTGCAGTGAAGCCTTCAGCTTCATTACACTGACCTTTGCTCATATGTTATGCGGGGAAACTGATATGTCCTTCAGGCTGTCCGTACTGGGAAACCTAGTTTCCCTTAGTCGAGTTACTGTGTTAAAGCTTTTGGTTTCTTTTATATCACTTGTGACTTTTTTATCATTGTACTGCAGTGTAAGCTGCTGTGCACAATGGGATGCATTTTTGTTTTGCCCTAGACCAACACTCAGAGGATTTTTGGTTACTCTAGGTGTGCTAAAAGGATAAGCTGGTGGCAGCAGTGACTCTTTCCCATTTTCTTGGGGGCTTTTTTCATTTTAGTTTTACTGCGTTTACCGCATTTGGCTACTAACTGTGGCTGCTGGTTAAATATGGCCGTGCCACGAGATTTTTCACCTGTTCAGTTACCATCTTGTCCTTTAGCCTTCTACCTGGCCTGAAGGGCCAGGAAAATGCTTATAAAGACTTCCAGTGCCTGTTAAAGCAGAATCTTTTGACAGGGCTACTGGAAGGGCTGTGTGTTTTTGCTGGCAGGATGTGGGCTGGGTCTGTCTGACCCCAATCCACCAACTGGTTTGTGTGTCTGAGTGGTATGCATGAATGTTCCTGCCAGTGGTCCTGATTGGGCCACTGCTGTGGTGTGTGTGTGGGCTAGTCCTGCTATTGGCTAGTGAGGGCAACAGCTCTTACCTGGCTTTTAGGATAAGAAGAGGACCCCTGCACCTATTCTTCGAAGATCCTGTAGAAACCTGAAGGAGCCAAGTATCCCGTCCAGCTGTGAGACCTGCGAAGAGACCCAACTGAAGGAGGCCTGGCAACCAACTTCTGCTGCTGTCTTGGAGGAGCCCGGTCTTGCTCATGATCTTTATTAGTCCTGTGAAGGAGCTATGACCCTTGGAGTGGAGGGACCATCCATTCCTGACGTCTCCTAGGTGCTCTGCCAAATGCAGCCTTCAGAAGTGCCCTGGAGGAAAGGGCATGCGCGAGCTACGCATGAGGAACTAAAAGAGCTAGCTCCCAGTGGCCCTAAGAAACATCCTTCAATATCCTGATCCCCAGCGTGCGATATAAAGAGGAATTAGCACGAAACTGCGGCGGAACACTTCGACCACTAACAGCTCCAACCCCGACTGAAATCGGGGCTTGGAAATCGGAGAACGAGCCGAAGCAGTCCTAAAAGGCGGCACACGGCTGCCGCCATTGCCCGCCTACTCTCCCCTCCCCCTTGCGCTCCCTAAGCCAGACACCTGTGGAGCGCAAAGGAAGTTGCTCCCCACTAACGGAGAGCACACCCGTTCCTGAACCGAAGCGGGAAAGGAACGAGAACAGCAGAGGGGGGGCCAGAACCATCCCGCCTACACCGCAACACGAGATCCAGCACCAAGCAGACTCCGAAGGCGGCTGATATAAAACACCACCCCTCCCACCACGCTGAAAAGGCAGCAGATGCAGAGGCTGCCGGAGCCGGCTTTTACCCCCCCCCCAAGCCGGGAGACCTCCACCTGGGGGCACCTGGGAGCGCACGAGGCCACAGAGGCTGCAACCCAAAATGAAGCCCCAGTGAACCCGGGGCTGGTTAAACACGCTTTAAGCAAGAAGGACTACAGCCCCCAACCCCCCCACCCCTCCCAGCAGAAACTCTGAAAGAACACTGCAGCATCAGCGACCCTGAAAGCAGCCAAGAGGGTGCACCAATACACGCAGACAGTGACCAGCACGGTCGTCTAAGCTGGAGCACCAGGAGGAGACAGACCAGCACTGGGCAGAAGGTACGTCTGAGATACCGGGCCCAAGTAGGGGCACTGGGCTGTGGGTAGGGAGTGGGGGGAGCCCAAGACAGTGGAGGAAAAAGGTTGCCACCGGCAGCACTTAACCCGCACCCCCTCACAGCAATCAAGCTCAGGCACAGAACCACCTAACACAGGCCGCCCAGGAGGTTGCGCCTCATGCACACAAGCTGCAGCCTGCCCTCGCAGAGACCAATTGGGCAGCACACCTCCCCACAGACATGGCTGCGCAACAATAGCCTGCAGACGTTCGAAAGCAAGGCAGCAAAAGAACATCCCGGCAACCAGGCGAGATATCCCACAAGGAGCAGACAAAAGGAAAACCCCCACTTAACTTGAAAAGCATCAGAAACAAGTGGGCAACCCGCACAGAGGTGAACACTGTCACAACCTCGTGCCCCTAAGGTGCAACCACTGATGCAGAGAGGTCCACACGTGCCAAGAATCACAGCTTATCATCGTCCGAACATCGCAATGGGTAAGGACAAAGCCAAGAGGCAGACCCTCCAAAGCAAGAGGACCTCTATACGGTCGGGCCCCACTAGGGTCCCCTCAACAACAACTCCCAAAAACAGGGAGAACGGAGAGGAAGAACTCCATATCTCTTTGATGGACTTCATGAAAGCCATCAACGAGTCGCGGACATCCCTCGAGGGGAAAATAGGAAGACTGGCTGCAGAGGTGTCCTTCCTACGGCAGGACCTCCATAACCTATCCTCGAGGGTGGGGGAAACCGAACAGAGGATCTCCAACTTGGAGGACACCATAGGACGGATAGAGAAGCAGCTTGCCGCCATAACCCAAAAAGTATCGCAACTTGAGAATAGAGCCGAGGACAGTGAGGGGCGAGCAAGGAGAAACAATATTCGGATACTCGGAATTCCCAAAAGAGAAGAGGGCCCCAGCGTAGAGCTATTTCTGGAAGACTGGCTGACCGATGTATTTGCACCCAAAAAATTCTCTACGTTTTTCTTCATTGAACGAGCTCAGAGTTCGACGGGCCAACCCGTCCCTGGAGCACAGCCACGCACAATCATTGCAAAACTCCTGAACTTCCGAGACAGGGATGCAATTCTCCAAATGGCCCGCTCCACAGGCCCCATTACATACAACGCTCACTGGGTTGGCTTTTATCCAGACTACACCAGAGAGGTAGAGAAGGCGCAACAGTCATTCGACTCAGTCAAAAAGAAGCTGCACTCTCTCTCTCAATGAAATACGCTCCGTTCTTCCCTGCACTACTAAAGGTGCACCACGAAGGCAGCACCCACCTGCTCCACTCACCCAAGGAAGCCTGGGATTGGATGGCTGAGCGGACCAGAACACCCAAGATCCCCACGAGAACCCTCGAGGCAGACGCCAGAAAAGGATAGCTCACCACTGCAGCAGAACCCAAGGAGCCACCATCACCCCGCACCGTCACAAAACAGCCCGGACAGAGAAGGGACCGGGTGAAGCCGGCCGCAATGACCCCTCTCTCACGTACAATGCAGAAGTAAGGGGACCGCACTCTGGCGGTCGCCACAGGACAATGAAAACCTACTCTCAGTTGACGTATGCATCCCGCTATCTCCTTTGATGGTTTTGTTACAGGATACACACCTAGCTGGCGTACAGTTCGGGCTACAGGTGCTTCTGGTTGGGGGGGGAAGGACAGGGTGGGACATGGGGAGAGGGGTCCTGTTTCAAGGCAGCAAGCACAGAGAGCAAGCCGACTAGGCTGCCCAGGGAGCTATCGAGCATGGCACATATGCAAACCCACAAACACAAAATCAACTCCTGAATATAGTTTATTCAATAAGAACACCAGGCAAAGTCGGAATCAAAGGGCCACTAAGGCACGAGGTACCCAAGAGCATCCCATAACAAACACTATGACACCCAATGTTCCCGCTACAGCTGACCATGGCCTCACATAACACTACCAGCAGGAACCTCCGGTTCCTGACCTGGAACGTAAATGGACTAGGGAACAGAATTAAACACCTAGTCATGCAATTTCTGAACCGGCGCACGCCCGACATTGCATTCTTGACTGAAACGCACCTGGCAGGAACAAACTGCACCCTATTTAAACGTACAAACTACCGACTAGCAATACATGCTGGCTTCACTATGGGCTCTCGCGGAGTACTGATTCTAATAAAGAAGAAACTACCCTTCCACTTGACCAATGTCACCCAAAACATGAGGGGTAGATACACACACATAACAGGGACGTAATGGGAACAATCTATCTCGCTACTAGCGGTATATGCACCACCAACTATGCTATCTACGCTGCTCACGGACATTTCTCCCCTGATCACCTGAGACATTTCGGCTGTCATGGTAATAGGAGGTGAATTCAACGAAGTCATGAACGTAGAGTTGGATCGAACGCATCTACGAGACAGAAACCCAGCCATGAACACAAAACTAGCCAAATTTGCGGGCGCCCTGCGACTGCAGGATGCCTGGCGCACTGTACATCCTGGTCGCAGAGAATACTCCTACCATTCCGGAGCCCATGCTTCGCTCTCAAGGCTAGACTACTTTTTCATACCAGCTATAGATAGACACAAAGTATGCAAGGCATATCTGCTCCCTAGAGGAATCTCGGACCACTCCCTGCTGATACTAGAGATCAACACCCTCAGGTCAACCCCCCCGTGCCCCCCCCTGCTGGCGCATAAATAACTATTACCTGGGATTTCCGGAATTAGTAGAAAGAATCCAAGACACCACCAAAACATACTTCGAAATAAACACAGGGACCGTAGCCGAACCGGGCATACTATGGGAAGCCTATAAAACAGTGCTGAGAGGGGACATCATCTCCTGTACTACCGCACATAAAAATAAACACCTCGCCACATTACACGAGGCCGAACAGCAGGTCCAACACACAGAGGAGACTCACCCGTCCCAGGCCACGCCGTAAACACACAGGGCACTAATACTAGCACAGAAACGCCTCCAAAGCGTAGCCCTGGAGAATGCCAGGCAAGCTCACAGAGTTATACGCACTAGAGTGTATGAGACAGAGGATAAAGCCAGCAAGATGCTGGCATGGCTGGAACGCAGGGATGAGGGGCACAACTAAGTCAGACGACTCAGTAATGGGGACTCTGTCCCACTAACATCGGATAGAGACATAGCAGAAGGCTTTGCCACATACTACGCAAGCCTATACAAGGCACCCAAATCCCCCATAGACAGATCAGTCATGACCAATCATGACAGAAATCACTCTCCTCACCCTCACTAACAAGCAACACACCCTACTGGAGAAAGAAATCACTGAAGAAGAGGTGATGATAGCCATGTCTGGCCTCCAATCTGGGAAATCCCGAGGCCTGAATGGCTTCCCAATTGAGATATGGCAGAAGATAGGGGCAAAGGAGATCGTCCCGCACCTCCTGGGCATGTACCATAACGCACGTGACCAGGGCTCCCTGTCCCCAGACCTCAGGGAAGCTACAATAATAGTGCTGCCCAAGGCAGACAAACCCCCCGAATGTAGTTCATATAGACCCATCTCCCTCATAAATGGTGAAACCAAAATTCTAGCAAAGGTGTTAGCCGATAGATTACAAATGGTCATCTCATCCCTCATTCATCCAGACCAATGCGGCTTCATGCCGCAGAGGTCAACACAAATGAACCTATACAGACTACACTCTGCTTTGGAAATAGCTGATACACTCCGATGCCACTTGGCGCTGCTTGCCATCGACTTCGAGAAAGCCTTCAATTCGGTGCACTGGGAGGCCATATGGGAAGTAATGCAGCACATGGGTTTCAGTCACCAATTTATGGCATGGGTAAAACTCCTCTACAACTGCCCGAAAGAGAGAACGAGAGTCAACGGATGGTGGTCAGACCACATCACCCTAGGAAGGGGAATGAGACAAGGCTGCACCCTGTCAGCTATGATCTTCGCCATAGCCATAGAACCCCTTGCATTGTTACTGAGGGAGTCGGAGGCATGGGAGGGCTTCCCATGGTCGAATACCTGGGAAGATAAGGTATCACTGTATGCAGACGTTTTGTTAATCTACTTGAAAGACCCGGTCAACTCATGCCCCATAGTCACACACTGGAGCCTTCAGCAGATTACGCATCAACTAGCTAAAATCTACACTCTTCCGGATAGGGATAACGCCATAACCCCCACAAACTACCCATATCACGTGGAAAGCAGACAATTTAGATACCTAGGCACCCAGATCACAAACAGCCTCACGCACTACATACAAACAAACTTACACCCCATCACAACGACGTTCACAGAGGACACTCGCCACTGGACCTTGCTACCACTAACCCTATTGGGAAAAGCAGCCCTTTTCAAAATGATCGGCCTTCCTCATTTCCTGTATGTCCTCCAATACGCCCCGCTACGCATCCCAAGACACGAATTCTAGAAAATCGATTGCGCACTGCGGAAACTGTTATGGTGTAATGGTCACCCGCGTATAGCACTCGCCACACTCCAGAGGTCCGTCTGGGATGGAGGAATTGGGCTACCAAGGCTACAAACCTACTACTGGTCTAGCCAGATGATGGTAGTGAACAACATGCTGGATGGGAACATAACCCTACCACATATCAGAGCGATCAGCGCAAATAGTAGAATGCCCCCCAACAAGCTCTTATATTGTGACATAGGCAGAACAAACCCCCGTCCATGCTATCGCACCTGTCACGTATCTGGGTTGAAACACACAAGTACATGGAATTTGACAGGAAACTGACACCTGGGCAACCACAATGGAACAACAGACACCTCCCAGAAATAAACAAGCTCCCCAAATGGCCTACCTGGGTAACACATGGAATAACGAAAATTGAGGATAAGAGAGGGCAAGATGGCCACATTCGAATCATTGCAATCCTTTTTCGCTCTCCCACCAACAGAGCAATACCACTACACTCAAATTAAACATGCCTTATAAGCCCACCTTCCGGACATGAGCAGTATCCATGAATATACCCCAATAGAACGCAACATAGGTACGGAACAGCTCACACACAGTCACCTCAACCATGTACAACGCGATCACTTCCTTTGCCACAAAGGAACTAGGTAGCCTCAGGGCCAAATGGGAGCAGGATGTGGGGGCACTGCAACCAGAAGACTGGATCACTGCATTGATGTACCCACGGGAGGTAGCAATCTCATCTAGACTAAGACTTGTCCAGTATAAGATCCTACATCTCACATACTACCCGAGAGTAGCACTCTTCAGGTGGGGCAAAACCTCAGATCCACGGTGTTTGCGATGTAAGCACGAAGAAGGCACTTTCTTTCACATTATATGGGAGTGCGACCGCATTCAAAGATACTGGCAAGTATGCTGTGATGAGCTAACAAGAGTCATGGCAAAGCAATACCAAGAGAGCCAAAGCAGCTGTTACTGGGGGTAGAAGACGAAAGCGATCTGACACGATGTGAAAAATTGTTTCTGTCAACTGCCACGGCTGTACTTAGAAGGAACATTTCACAGCTATGGGGGTCGGAGGCGACACCCAGCTTCGTCCAATGGGTGACGGACGTTGATATATGCGCAGCAATGGAACACAGGGTGTATACCGCAAGGAGTTGCCCAGGTTTATGAAATATATGGCAAAAATGGGAGGATTTACACTGACGGGTTAAATTAGCCAAAATATCCACCTTTTGGAAAAGAGCAGAACAAGTAAATGTAAATGAGATATTATGTTATACTGACTGTGATGTTGTCTAATAACCAGTTTGCTGATGCTCAGAGTGCAAAAGGGTTTGGGGAGTTTGCATCGCGCTTCACAGTGGATGCACTGTTGAGTTGTATGTAAAAAACCAATAAAAATTGTTTGCTAAAAAAAAAAAGAAGTGCCCTGGAACAGTCTTGTGGCTGACCCGCATCGTTTTTGGGCTACCCTGCTGCCAGCGCCACCATACCGAGTTTCGGCCTGCGAAATTCTGGCATCCTAGCATCAAGGGGACCCGAGATAGGAGGGAAAGTCAGATCGTGGCTACTGAGTCTGTTTGCATCTCCATTCGCGGTGACCACCATCTGAAAATTGCTTGCCTGACCCGAGTCAAGTCCTGAGAGGTGTGCTACATCGAGTTTTTCTGCATTCTTCGACCAAGACTCCTTGCAACAGTAATAGACACCAAACAGAGATCAGCTAGAAACCTACTACTCCTGGGAATCAAGCACTGCGATTTTTGGTGGGAAAAGCAATGTTGGACCATCTTCCTTTGTTCTGCCAAGTTTGGGGAAGAATCTGAGTCCGGGGGTAAATTACAGAGCTTCGAACCTACCCCTATACTCCCATTATAAGTCAATGGGCTTATAATAAAGCTTCTTTCTAACACGTTTGGCTTTGTCATTGCTTGCTTGCGCAAGACATCTGATTGGTGGGGTTACTTTTGGGCATTAGTCTAACATTAACCCTAAGACCTCTTCACTGGACCCCAGACACCCTACCTGTATTTTTTTCCTGCATCCTAAGGTAGTTCTGTGGAACTGTAACCTCATCTATTGGGCAAAAGGCACTAGGCAATTTAGGGCTGGACAATTTTAGTTGGGGATTGTCTATGTGGACCATAAGTGCATAATACTTGTCGAACCTTTCCTTTTGGAGGAGTGTCTGATGTGTATTATGCCCTATACCAATGTGAATGTATATATGTATTTAGTTTGATAGTGTTGTGTGATAGGTCCACCTGCTAGTAGTAATTTTTCTATAGTGTGTTTGGCCATAAATAAATAACTGTGTTTTTATACATCCTGTCTAAGTGTAATCTGTGATTCCCATTGTGTGACCTCATTGTGGACCCTTAACAAGCTCACCCCTTCTGAAGAACTTAGCCTAGACCGTCTGTCACTGCTACCTAAACTGGTTTGGCTACAGCTTCCCAGAGCTGTTCCTGTCACAATGTAGGTTTGCCTTCTAGACCCGTAATGTATGGTACGGGGCTTGGCGTTACCTTTAGAAGTATTTTCAGACACGCAATGCCCTTCCTATGTTGCGGTATTGAATTGGCTAAACCGCATGTGAAAACGTCAGCCACCAATATTGCAAAAGATGTCATGGGAATCTCCAATAGCCCATCTATTGTTCTGACGGCACTGTGGCTAATCTCGACACTGATGTTAATGGGGTATTTTACGACTGCTACACTGCATGATATACTCCGAAAGGAGAAGCCTCGGTGGTGGAAATCGATGAGTATTTGGCAAGGATTCCTACTACCCATCTGTCGCCAGGAAACGTGTAACTCATTGGAAAAGCCTATCAGTATAACAGGTTAAAAAGGCCAGAAAAGATCTCCTGAAAGGGAAAGCACCGGGATCAGATGGGCGGGCTGCAGAATTCTATAGAGAGTTTGTAGATGAGCTAGCTCCCTATCAAATGCATGGGTCTGGTCGGAAGCCCTGGAAACAGGGTCCCTCCCGGAGTCAATGCGCAAAGCTATAATTATTTTACCTCTTAAATCGGGCAACAATCCCAATGTGTGCGGGTCATACAGGCCTCTGTCACTAGTAAACACTGATGCCAAAATATTCGTGAAAATTCTTGCTTCTTGGCTGATCCCTTTAATGCCTCATATGGTACATGAGGACCAGGATGGCTTTATAACAGGGAGGGCGACAGCTTTGAATATACGCCAGATGTATAACATTATTTCACAAATACCACAGGACAATCAGGGTATTGCGATTTCCTTGGACATGCAGAAAGCATTTGACCGGTGTATTGGCCCTTCCTATTTGGAATTTTAGGTAACTATGGTTTGTGCCCTAACTTCACAAAATGGGTTGGACTCCTATACTCCAAACCTTATGCCTGGGTATAAACTAGTGGTGTGCTTTCCACCACATTAAGATTGAAGGGAGGCACGAGACAGGGGTGCCCAGTATCGCTGTTACTGATTGCCTTGGTCATAGAGCTATTGCCGGACCTGATGCGAACCCACTTCAGTAATGCTGGCATTCAGATTAACGGACAGTCCGAACTTATTACACTGTATGCAGACGACATATTATATGTAGAGGACCCTGGACGCTACCTGCAGAAAATACTGGCGAGGGTTCGGGAGTTTAGCAGGTATTTATTTTTAAGTAAAAAGAAAAAAAAGATGTTACCTAATGTGTATAGATGTCGCTAAATGTTCAGTGTGTCAAAAATGTAAATGCTGGTCTATCCAGTGATATAAAATAACTTTTTGTTTTAATTCACCATCCGTCGTGTGTCATCATACATAATAATGTATAATGTAAAACGGGGGGAGGCTGTACTAGCCAATCAGCAGAGCAGGCGTAGGGCTGGAGAGGCTGCGGGTTGGTAAAGATGGGGGAGCGTAGGGGAGAAACCTCAGCACCAAGTGCGCAGCTAGATGTTCATTTTAAGCCACTGCTCAAATGTTTATACATTTGTATATCACAAAATATTTTTTATATTTTTTATATAAATGTGTATATCAAGAAATATACATTTTTTATGTAAATGTTTATATTAAAAAGATAGAAAAATTGCTTGATATAATTTTCTGATTCCTATCACAGCGTGGCAAAACCCCTCTGTGATGTCATCACTGCGTCACTCTGCGAAACCTTAGATTCACAGTCTCTCTCTTCAGAGCTCACTTCGCTCTTGGCGCTTGACGAGGCAACATACCACTACACTCAAATTAAACATGCCGCCTGTCAAAATGTTGACTTGTGCAAAAGGGGACGTCTTTTCTACTACTAACTACTTTTATCCACCCATTGAGAACTAGGCACTTTAAATGTCACTAGGCTCTAGTAAATTCTGACCATTCCTTAATTTTAAGCCTCCTTTGTTTGCTCAATAAAAATAAGCATATTTGAAATGAGCTTGCATAGCCTTGCATCTTTTAAAATGTGTATACTTCATAAGAACAGCAACATGTGTAGAGAATAGTTTTGTTGCACAGTTATTTACATTATTTCTCGTTGATGAAAACTGTGTAACGGTAGTACGATGATCAGGAAGGCTGTAGTGCATCAGGAAAACAGTTCCCACCTCATGGCATCCATTGCAACCACGGCATAGTGGCTACTAGACCTTATGTTCTTTTCCTTTCCTTTTGCTCCTCTAGCAAGACTTCAAACTTGTGAAACAACATATCTGTCCTTCCTTTGAGATCAACTTTTAACAGAGAAAATTACAACCTCTGACAGCGTTGCATCTCTCGTGTTCATCTGTTTAGCAACATGCACAAAACAATAATTATTTAAATGCCAGCAGCATCATGTAAGATTGTTCACTGTGCTTGCCGCCTTTAAAAAAAAAAACATTGTGAATGTCAACAGTTTGGACTTTTTTGTAGGCATGGGAAAGGCACTTGCCAGACACTGCCATAGTGGCATTATCTGGCCATTTATGGTAGCTGGTGCAAAATGGTGCCAGTACCTGGGCCATCTCATAGCAGTGCATGGCAAATGTCTAATATTATACACAACCAAAACAGTTATCTTTGCCAATCCTTGGTTCTAACAGGACTTCAGTGAAGGACACGCATAGTGCTTATAAATTAAGTTGCTGAAGGCAGACCTAGTTGAGACTTTTTAATTACACCAGTATCTCGTTTACAGCTTCAATTAAGTAATTAACTCTCAGAAGACTAATTTGAAAAAACACTGACCGACACCTCGAGCGTAACGTTTGATGGTAAGTTTTGAATAAAGCGAGGTCAAAGAGTTCCCATGAGGTGGTGTGTTGGGCGGGGAAGAGCAGGGACTGGGTGGGGATGGCCATATGGATTAGCAGTCAATGAGTTGGCAAATCCCAAACACGTACAAGCTGTGTTGTCTTGTACTCTAATGCAATTGTTTTGGCTTATAGGTGGCAAATCAGCCACCTAATAGCCCAAACTAAATTTGCTCTGAGTCGTTAAGTCGAACATATCCCAAGCATTATAAACACTTGACATTAATTTAGTGACTTTGACACGCATGTCTTTATCCAACCGTTGTATTTTAACATGCCATTCAAAGGGAAAAACTGCTTCCTGTCCCAATCACTCCTCCTTGGTCTACATACTCTACTGCAATAATAATTTTGCCCAAATTGCTCCTAAAAAAACTATTTTTCTGCATATTTATCTTGCCTTAAGTATGCTTTTCTTTTGTAAGTTTGTGATCTAATAACATTTGCCATGAATTAGTTCTAGCTACTAATATTGTACTTGTGGCCGACATTTGGACATATTGCACACCTGCGTTATCTATAGTTATGCCACTTGGCATCTATAACTTCAAAGGGGCCCCTTGCTTATGCCCAGACATGATTTGTCCACAATGCACGTGGGCTCCTTGGCACAATAGCATTTTAATGTACGCTTGGACACGCAGCATTGCCAGATAATTGGTGGACAAGAGGGTAGAACACACTCCTGGGAAGCAAGCCAACTGAGGAGCTAATCCCCCCAACCAATGATCTCCTGTTTAATGTTCCTCTGCCCATTCATAATATATTGTTCTGTTATTTAAAGAGATCTTAAGACATCTTCATAGTAAAGTGCATAATGTACAGTAAAGTAGCTTTTGTCTACTCACGGATAACTTGATGTGCTGCAGGCAGGGCCTTTTTAGTCGGCTTAGATTTGCTATTGGGAGGCACGCGATGAGCAGAGGGCGAATGGCTGTGGTGGGTAGTGAAGAGGCTCTTTTAATAATAATGTAGCATTTATATAGCACTACAAACTCTCAGGCTTCTGAGCACTGCTCATTATTACCCACGGTGTGTGGTCCTCCTTTATTGACCTCGGAAGGATGAAAGGCTGAGTTTTGGCCCTGCCGGGATTCGAACCTGAGTCAGCAGACTCTGCACGGATATCAAAGCGAGCACTCTACTCGCTGTGCTATCGGACCGGCTAGGTCTGGTGGCAGCTGTGTACAGCTGTCAAACAATTTGGTGGCCGTGATATCGAGAGCTGATGCTGAGACTCGTGGAGTAGGAGCTATAAAACCTTAAGAGAATGTGGTGTGGGAGAAGAGTCATGGAAAAAGCTACAGGAATTGGCCAGGCAAGACGTGTGACATAATACTGTGTGAAAATACTGCATTTGCCTCTCCTCTCTCCTGTTTTAACATCTTCCTTCGGTTTTGTTAGGAGGAGTGTGGGCGGTGATCATTTTTCACTTCTTTTTTTTTTTATTATTATTTGATTTCATTGTGTTACAATTTTTACAAAATAAATAAATCCAACCAGAATGATAGTTTGTTTGTTCTTTCTAAGTTGAAACGGAATAACGTTCAACTGCAGGTCCGCTTTCACAAGTTCAACCTCTTCAGAAACAAAGAGTCTAATGGCGCATCTTTCATTGTTACCACTGGCCAACAGAACCCATAGGCTTTCTAGGTCTAAAGTACGATAGTTCTTCAGTGGCTCGACCAGAAAGCGGTGTCTATTCGCAGTTAGGCCAGTGCATTCAAGGATCAAATGTTTGGTAGTTTTTACAATGTCCCGTGCTTCACAATAGCGATAGTTGTTTGAAATGGATTGCTTACGAATTGACAAGATTTTGTTTGTTTTTAGTTGATTCAATCTGAACCTTAGGAAGGTTCTACTTAGCCGTTTGTCTGGAAACTTGCGGAGGTATCCACGCACCTCGTCAAGTTTAATCGGCGTATTGGGTAGGTTGGCTGTCAGTGAGTAGTTTGCAACTTCCAGAGTATTTATCCAGTCAGATTCAAAGAGTTTCTTTGATACCTGGTTTGGGTTTTGTATCAGTGTTACCAGAGTGGTATTTAATTCTTGAAGGATGGAGAGGTTAAGCTGGTCCCATCTGGTCAGCATTGTGTTGTTCCTGCACTCAGTTTCTCTCCGAATGAGGTCCAGAACTTTGTTTTTTGGAGAGTTAGAGACTTTACGATACAGCATGACAGTGGATCTCATTTTTAAAGCCAGAAGGGAGGGTAGACAAAGTTCTCTTCTTATCAGGGCTATCGGTGTAGAGGTAGCCAAGTTCAAGACCCCTCGCCAGAAGAAACCTTCGTATTTTGGCCAGATTGAATCAGTGATCAGAGGCATTGCGTCCGTGCCATAGATCAGGACAAGAACAACCTTAGATTTGTAAAATGTTGTGATGGGTATGATGGAGAATCTTCCATGCTTCCTGTCCACTGCTTTGGCCTGGGCCGTAAGCTTTTTCAGTTTTGACCAGTGGGACTCCTGCATGGCTTGTTCCTCCTTATCGTTTCTGATCATAATGCCCAGATATTTAAAGGCGTTGACTATTTCGAGCGTCTTCCCTTCGCCATGCCAAGAAATTTTTTTCTTTCTTGTGGCCGCTGTTCCCATGATTAAGATTTTAGTTTTGTCTTTATTCAATCTTAAGTTGTTTTCTGCCAGGTAGCGTGTTAAATTGTCTAGTTGGCGTTGGACGCCTATGGGGGTTAGGTCCATCAAGATGATATCACCTGCGTAGAGTAGTCGCTCGATTTGTGAAGTTTTTCACTTCTTCCACATCCTTTTTCCCAGGCACTGACTTGGCACTTCTACATCTTAAAACGGTTGTCAGCTTAGCAATTTCCCATTTCCCTGCACCTCAATGCTAGCAGGCCGCCAGGCCCCTGGCTCCAAATCATGTTACCAGAGTATTCCTCCGGCTTTCCCTCCCTTCTCCTAACTATTTTCAGTTGAATGTATTAGAAACATCAAAGATGTGAGGAGAGAAGGAGAGGGTGCAGTCGCAGATGACACCAAGGTTCTTAGCCTCACAGCAATGGGCAGATAGAGGGCCTAGGGAGGGCGGCCAAAGTGAGAGGCAAGGCGGTAGTAGGTGTCCCAATGAGGAGGATCTCAGTCTTACTGGCATTAAGGCAGAGATCGTTGGAAGCACACCATTCCTGAATTGCAGACCGAGAGTCAGGTATGAGAGAGGGAGCAGAGCCTGAAGAAAAGCTGTGTCATCCGCATAATACTGAGTTAGAACAGAAGATAGAGATGCGGTGGGCCAGAGGTGCCAGGTAGTAGGTAAAGAGCCAGGGAGAGAGTTTAGACCCACTAGGGACACCACATGTAGTGAGAGAGATGGAAGACCCAAATTGGACTTGGGAAGGTCGATCTGAGGGAAAGGAGGTCAACCAGGCTAGGGCATGACCATAGATGCCCAGTTTGCCACATAGAAGATTGAGCAGGATGGCGCGGTTGACTGTGTCGAAAGCAGGGGATAGATCAAGGAGAATGAGGACAGAAGGAAGGTTAGAGTCTAGATTAGAGAGGAAGTCTTCACAGGTGTTCGGGAGAACAGTTTCCGTGCTTCTGGCTGCTCTGAAGCCAGACTTGTGGTCATGGAGGCAACCAACAAATTCAGTATGTAGATTAAGCTGGGAGATGGCCAGCTTTTCCAGGAGTTTGCCCAGGAAAGGAGTGCTGGAGATCGGGTGGGAGTTTGCCAGAGAGGAAGGATCAGCAGAGGGCTTCTTAAGGAGGGGGTGCACAAGGGAGTGCTTAAGGGGGGAGGGGAAGATTCCAGTGGCAAAAGAGTTATTGCAGAAATCGGCCAAGGCTAGAGCACGGGTGTCGATGTGGTCCTTTATGGTTCTGGTGGAGCAGTTCTTTATTTCTGTAAAATGTAATCCCTTCACAATTTCCCTTCGGGGAGGTATTGACACACTGTTGGGACTCCCTGGTGGAGAAAAGCTGTAACACAGGCCAGCAAAAACTCCAGAACGGTTGGAGGTGATGTCCCTGGCCGTGGTCATCCGTTTCCTGTGTGGGTGTACCATCCCCAAGCACAGTGGCAGCGGCAGGGAGTCCCTGGCAGGGTCCCCTTCCCTCCCCAGGTGCAAATTCTGTAACAGCCCAGCCAGCAATCCGGGATAGGCGGGGTGATGTCCCTGGCCTTGAACGGCTGTCTCCCATGTGGTTTGACCGTCCCCAGGCCCAGCAGCGGGTTGCAGGGAGCCCCGGCAGGGTCCTGACCTTTCCCAGAGGGAGACGCTGTAACAAAGGCCAACCAGAGCTCCAGGAAAGTCGGGGGTAACGTCCCTGGCCTTGAACGGCTGTCTCCCATGTGGTTTGACCATCCCCAAGCCCAGCAGCGGGTCCATGGAGCCTCGGCAGGGCCCCCGTCCTTTCCCAGAGGGAGAAGCTGTAACGCAACCCAGCCAGAGCTCCAGGGTGGTAGGGGGTCATGTCCATGGGCTTGGGCCGGCTGATTCCCATGTGGGTAGAACGTCCCCAAGCCCAGTGGTGGTTCCCGGGAGGCCCAAGACATTCCCTGTCCTTTCCCAGAGGGAGAAGCTGTAACGCAGGCCAGCCAGAATACCAGGATGATTGGAGATCACGTACCTGGCCTTGGGCACCCGTCTCCCATGTGGGTTGACCATCCCCAAGTGCAGCAGCAGTCCCAGGGATCCCTGGCAGGATCCCCATTCCTCCCCGGAGGTGACATCTGTAACGCAGCACAGCCAGAGGTGCAGCCTGGGCTTGCAGATGGTCAACCCACATGGGAGACAGCCGCTCCCAGGGAAACACCATTGTTACACTGGCATGGGGGACAATTTGTGGCCTGACCCTGCAATTGTGTCCCAGCCCACCAAAATACCTCCCCAGACAACCTGCTCCCGCCCACACCACCAACAATCCAGCACCAGTCCACCCACTTGACTGACAATGGGCTCCAACCGTAGAATAATAAAAAAAAGTACTCGCATAACGTTGCAGCTGCTTGCGCAGAAAATAGCTGTAAACGTAACAAAAAACACTTGTTACCTATAGTCACCCCAGCAAAAACAAATCATTACTACTCTCTGGTCACGGCCCCCCTTTCAAGCCATCCCTGGTGGTCTACTGACTCACACCCCCCAGTAAAAACACATTTGCCCCTTCCTAGGAGCAGATCTGCCCTCAGGGAGGGCTGCATGAGAGCCCCTCCATCCATTTGGGGTGGGGGGAGGCCCTCCCCCTTTTCATTACACAAGTTGCTGGTGGTTTTGGGTGCCCCACACCAACAGCAGAGTTTTTTTTGTGTGCCCCTACTCTAGAGGCAGATGGCCACATTACTGTGCCCATCTGCCCCCAGTGTGGGCAAAACATACTGCCCCAAGCTTGGGGGGGGGGGCATGTACCAAGATTTCTGGTGGCCCTCCCCCCCACCCCAAATGGATGGAGGCATCTCATGTAGCCCTCCCTGGGGGCAGACAGGGGCAGAAATCTGCCCACACGGAGGGCTACATGAGGTGCCCCCCTTTCAATACACAAAATCCTGGTGGTCTAGTGGACCCCCCCCCCCCCCCCCCCCCCAGGCTCCCCCAACCAATTTTTTTTTATTTATTTTTTTTTCCTTTCCCCTAGGGGCAGATGATCACCCATGTGCCCCGCGGGGGGGGGGGTCAATATGTGTGGCCTCATGCTTGGGGGGCCTCCACCAAGATTTCTGGTGGCACTCCCCCCCCCAACCCCAAATGGATGGGGGGCACCTCATGTAGTCCTCCCTGGGGGCAGATAGGGGCCGAAATCTGCCCCCAGGGAGGGCTACATGAGGTGCCCCCCATCCACTTAGGGTTGGGGCAGAGGGCTACCCCCCTATTCAATACACAAAAATCCTGGTAGTCTAGTGGGCCCCGCCACCCCCAACCAAATGTTATTTTTATTTATTTTGTTGAAAAAAAAATGTTCCTGTCCCCTAGGGGCAGATGATCACCCATCTGTCCCCAGGGGGGCCAATACGTGTGGCCCTATGCTTTGGGGGCCAGGGAGGGAGAGGGGGGCCGCATACATAATAAGCACCCTCCTGTCCCCCACGTCACAAACAGATCCCTGGTGGTCTAGTGGCATTGCTGGGTGCAGTTCTGGATGACCACGTTTTTGGCGCCTGGTTTAGTGTTTCATTTGTGGGGGTGGTTGCCAGGGCTTAGCCCTGGCACTTATTTCTGAGCCCCAGAATGTATTGTCTCAGACTCAGTTCAATTAATATTTGGTGTTTTGGCAACTTTATTATTTTAACTGTTAGTCACCTAAGAAGCATCTATAAAATCAGAACAAAATGTTAACAATTATTGTGTTTAAAGACGCACTTAATCATTTGTCTCATATCAAAACACAAGTATGTTATTTTATGTTATGTTGATTGGAATTTGTAAATCACACGTCTGCCATAGTCCATCAACCTAAATGAGCCAGTAGGAGTTGCAGCATTGATCCCATACATGTTGACACAGAGGGGAGCAACTGTGGGTCGTGGCAACACTGAGCGGAAAGCTACCCGTCCTGATGTGTTATGCATATGCTAGAAAATATATGAGCCTTGGCACTAATTCTTTTACAAATTAAGCATTGGCCTATTCTCTGGTTCTAGTCCGAGGGAGGACTTCCCTGGCTGGTCTGCTGTGTACCGTAGAACGGAGGCAAGAGGGTGATTCTCCCTCCCACTATGTCTCTTTATAACCTGGGTCATGTAGCTGTGGCAACAGTCACAGTGAAGTCTAAATTGACATTGTGCCTGGTCCATTGATTGTACTGTTCTGATTACACCTTAAAGCATACTAAAGCCTCTTCCAAACAGGTGTACCCATGCCCCTCCAAAACCATCAAGGATAAAATCGACTCTCTTGCTCCGGGCTTGGCAGAGCTCTGCAACCTCTCCTTCACCACTGGACTTTTTCCCACTTTTCTCAAGCACTCCCTTGTGCACCCTCTTCTAAAAAAACAAACTCTGCCGTCCCTTCCAAACTATCCCCCAATCTCTATCACTCCTTTCCTGGGCAAACTCTTGGAGAAGTTGGCTATCTCTCAGTTTACCCTCTACACCGGATCTGTTGGCTTTCTCCATGACCATCAGTCTGGCTTTAGAGAATCCAGAGGCATGGAAACTGCTCTTCTGAACACCTGTGACTCTCCCTCTGTCCTCATCCTTCTTGACCTCTCTTCTGCTTTCGATACTGTAAACCAGAACATCCTGATCTCCCGTCTGCATGATACACTGGGCATCACAGAGCAGGCCCTGGCGTGGCTAGCGTCGTTCTCTTAGATCGTCCTTTGTAGGTGGAACTTGGGTCCTTTCTCTCCGCGATCACTCTCTCCACTTGTGGTGTCCTCCAGGGATCTAATCTAACCCCTGGTTACCCCTGGTTCTTCAATGTCTCCATGGCCCCTTTGGCCCACAGGATCTCTGCCTTCACCTCCAACTTTCAGTGTTATGCGGATAACACACAGCTCTCTTTCAGGCTACACTTGTCCTCTTCCTCGCTCATCCCTGACTGTCTGTCCCTAATTCAGTCCTGGTGTTCTGCTAATGATCTCTGCCTTAATGCCAGTACGACAGAGATCGTCCTCACTGGGACCCCTGCTCTTGCTTTCCCACTTGCACTATGGCCGGGCTCCCTTGGTCCTGCGCCCTCACCCACCAGTGAGGCAATTAATTTGGGGGTCATCTTCGACTCCACTCTCTCCTTCTCTCCTCACATCTCGGACAACTGTAAAAAGTCCCACTACCAGCTGCACCTGCTCAGAGGTATTCTACCTTTTCTCACCTTTCCCCAGAGGCTCAGCATCTCCAGAGCCCTGGTTCTCTCTAAACTGGACTACTGCACCAGTCTTTCTCAATCTTTCTACTTCTACTCTCCGACCTCTTCAATATATCCAGAACAGGACTGCGAGACTTATCCTTGGCCTCAAGCCCAGGGACTGCATCTCTCGGGCACTGAAATCCCTCCACTCACTCACAGTGGCTGAAATGATCAAGTTCAAGTCCCTATGCGTAGTCCACGAGGCTTTCTGGGGCCAGTGCCCGCACTACCTACAATGCTCTCTTCCTAAATACTCTCCTTCTAGAGCCCTCTGCTCAGCGTCCTCTGACTCTCTGCGGGTGAGCCGTTTCTCCAAACAGAGATTTGGGGGTAGATATTTATCCTCTACAGGTGCCTGCCTCTGGAACAGCCTTCCCACCTCTCTCCATCTTGAGCCAGACCTCCTCAAGTTCCGGAACCTTCTCAAGACCTTCCCTGCTAACCTCCTTTCTCTTCTCTCCTGCTTCCCTCCTCTTTTATCCTCCCCAACTCCAGGTTTTGCTGACTGGTCACCTGGTGCACCTCCAGAGCCTCACAGGTCCCAGACTTCCATGCCAGTACTACACTTGCCTCTGGGCCTCTGTACTCTGCCTTGCACCCGGAATAAGTTCCATGAGAGGGGCAACCGCTCTGCATTTAACCCACACCCCTGATGAACTGGGCGCACTTGTTCCCCCTCCCCCTCCCTCGCACTTCCCTGTCTGCTCACTTGCAAGACCTTGAATGCACTAGGCCTAGCAAGATAGCCTGTCCTGTCCTCCCCTCCCTAGCTTTGTTGCTCCTGAAACACTTGTGCATAGGCACATTATTGATGAACTAGCATCAATCAATCTGAATGTCGCCAGGCCTAGTAGATAATTTATTGTTCTGCATGTCCTCCCCCACTCCTCTTCTCACTCTTTGTCATGCACTTGTACTATCTGACAAGCCGTTAGGCTTAGTACAGCAGCCTATTGATTGTATGCTCTTTCCTTCTCCTAACCCCCCCCCCACAACCTTCGCTCCTTCCCTCCTATCATGCACTTGCACTAGTAGAAATGCATCAGGCCTACTTGCAGTGGTGTCGCTACAGGGATGTGGGGGAGGCAGCCCCCTCCTCTGAAATCTTGGGCCTCCCCTTGTGCCCCCCCCCCCACCTCAGCTGGGCTATTTTCTCTGCACTGCTGTGTCTGCCCTCACGGCACACACACAGGGCTGCAATCAATGGTGCTGCACAACAATGAAGAGCTGTTAAGTTACCTCTGCAACCAAGAGCAGCCCCTCCAATCAGAATGTAGCGAAGGAAACAGCTAATGAAGAGTCATCGGTGAATTCATTGTTTCGTTCCTACAGTCTGAGGGGAGGGAAGGTGGGGTTTGGTAGTTGGTGTGCACAAAAGATTCGCTACAGGAGTACTTCTGACGTCACACATTACCCTTTTATAGGCAGCCCTCCCTACTTGTGTCTGTGGCCTGCCCCCCTCTGTGCCCCTCCTGAATGTGATTCCTGTTGAGCCACTGCTAGTACTTGCCCTACTGTGACAAGACCACACAGACCAAGAAGAATGCCAGTGCCGACGAACACAAGGCACAGCAAAATGGAGGAGGCACCCCTGATAACCCGGGCAGTGTCCTCACTTGGTTCCCCCCCGTTCCCCCACTGTAGGAAGGAGGGGGAGGCGCCGTGACAAGGCGGCAAAAGAGCAGAAAGCCCGCGAAAGGGAAAGCGCGGCAGAACGCAGAAGAAGCCCGCGAAGGGCAAACAAAAGAAAGGGGAGGGGTTTTTCCCTTTATATCGAGCGGGGTCAGCACGGAAGGCAGCATCCAGCTGCAGCCGTGGGACGCCCGCTCGTGTGACAGCAGAAGAAGGTTTCGTTTTTAGCACCTTTCTAGAGTTTGCAGTAAAGCATGATTGCCAGAGGGGTGATGTGCTACATTACCTGGATGATTTTTCGTTCAATGGGGTGCGCATGTGGAGAACGGTAAGCAACAGCAAAGACAGACGCAGGTTATTCACAGACTCGTCTGGGGCCCTGGGGTTTGGGGCGGTCCTTGACAGGAAATGGTGTGGCGCAGCATGGCCGAAGGAGTGGCACCGCCTAGGTGTCACTAAGGACATCACACTGTTGGAGCTCTTTCCCATAGTGGTGGCATTCAAACTATGGGGGGAGCATCTGAGGGACACCAAAGTCATGCTCTGGTCAGACAATTTAGCAGTGGTCCAGATAATTAATCGGGGGGGTCTGCTAGCGGCACAAGAGTGTTGCGGCTGCTAAGGGAACTCAACAGATGCATGCTAGAGTGGAATATTGAAGTGCAAGCTAGACACATCCCGGGGGTACAGAACACAGCAGCTGATGCGCTCTCTCGTTTACAGTGGGAGAAATTTCGAGAGTGTTGCCCGGGAGCCGAAAAAGGGATGACGCCGTTCGAAACACAGTGGTGGGCCATGATTGGGGGAATCTGAGTTCCCTGATTCAGACTGCGCTAGCTCCGGGCATGACAAAAAGGTATTAGGCATGCTGGGAGCGGTACCTGAAATTCAAGCAAGAAGTCTGGGAGGAAACCAGCCGGAGCGGCCAGTAAGGGCCTTTGTGGGCTGGGGATGGCAGGAAGGGAAAACCAGGTCTTGGATGGCACATCACCTGGCAGCCATCACCCATTTCACAAAGTTGGAAGGAGGGAGCGCTCCCACCAAAGAACATTACATTTGTATGGCTATGAAAGGTTGGGCAAAGCAAGGGAAACCCAAAGGGGACGAAAGGCGACCCATAGATTTCTTCAAATTGCAGAGGGTGGTCGCCAGTCTGGAACAAATCTGCCATGGGGAATTTGAGGTACTTCTGTTCAGAGCGGCATTTACTTTAGCATTCTTCGGGGCGTTCAGTGTTAGTGAGCTGGTCCCGGAGAACAGAGGGGCAAAAGGCCCAAGGTATCTACAAATGCAAGATGTGCAATGTTCCGAAGAGCAAGTAACACTATGGTTAAAAAGGTCAAAAACAGATCAGGAGGGCAGAGGGTGCACAGTGTCTTTACAGCCCATTACAGGGAGCCCGTTATGCCCAGTCAGGGCAGTGGCGGGGTTTCTAAGAGTGAGGCCTCCGTCCGGGAATGAGGCTCCTTTACTTATTCATCAGGATGGTTCTGCTCTAAGTCGTTTTCAGTTTAAGAGAGTAATGGAACTGTCTCTGGACAGAATTGGGGAGACAGAGGGCATGTTTGGAACACACTCATTCCGGATCGGGCCGTAACATCGGCTGCAGCCGTGGGGATGGGTGAAGTGCCAATCAAACAGAAAGGGAGATTGAAATCTGGTTGTTTTAGGAGGTACATTAGGCCTGCAAAAATGTAGTGGTGACACTCCTTCTTCTTTCCCCCTCTAGCACCAGCTCGAAGGAAGAAGATATCGGTTTGGGTTGTAGGACACTCCTTGGTGTCTAGGGCTGGGGCAAGCTGGACAGCCGAACGAGAAAAGCTGACGGCGGGGGAGTTCAGGATTGGGTGGCACAGAGTGCCGGGTATGAAATGGGCGCTGCTGCTAAGACAGGTACGCAAGCTATTAACCACCAGAGAAAAACCTGACATCCTGATCATTCACCTGGGGGGGAACAATTGAACTAGTTTAGGGAGAGGGGCTCTCATGCGGGAGACGATGTTCTCATTGCAGGAACTGGCGGGGCAGCTGGGGGAAACGGAGATAGTTTGGTCTGAGATCATTCCGAGGCTAGAATGGAGAGGGGCGGACAAGCATGCGGCAGTGGAGAAATCCAGGCGCAAGCTAAACTGTGCTATGGCGAAATTCTACAGGGGCAGAGGTTTTGGGCAGATCAGACATGGTCTGATTAATTTGAAATCCCCAGAATATTTTCTGAAGGATGGGGTACACCTATCTCCGTTAGGTATGGTCTTGTTTTTCTGGAATATTTGCACAAAAATCTTGGAAATGTGAGAGGAGGAGCAAAGGGGGGAGCCACGGTGGGCGGGAACCCCCACATGGCGTGGCGGTGTTTGACCGGACAAACACAGGAGACAGACTCCGGGCGAGCGAGGAGTAAGCGGGAAGAGTCTTCGCTCTTCTCAGACCCAGCGCCCCTTGGGAGCCTAAGCGGCAGGGGCGTCTGGGAGGAACAACTACGGCTCAGCTTCCCCCAAGGAAACGGCACTCTCCCCGCCCAGGAGCGCCTGCAGGGGCAGGAGAGGCTCGGATGCCAAGGTGGGGGAGAGTTGGGCCTACTTATGGACTCTTGGGGAAGGAAAGGGGGAAGCAGGTTCTTTGGACACGGAGCAGTCGCCGCATCTTGCGAACAATTTTCCACAAATGTGTGCAGTTTGGTTTTGTGTTATTGTGGAATAAATTCTGCGGCCTTTTTATGCCAACAATCAGGTCTCATTCTACACTTTTTGGGGAAAAAGGGAATGAGCTATGGGTATGTGTTGGTTACGAATGGACGAATGCCGGGGTTATACTAACCCACAACTACATACTCAACCCGAGAAGATGGAGTAATGAGGCTCAAGCCTCGGTATCCAAAAATCACCGCTGATGGATAAAAATCCATCAGTAAGAAGAAGAAAAAGCGCCACTGCTAGTATGCTAGTTAATTTTATTAGATTGTTGGGAAACTTCAAGGCCTAAGAATGACTATTGTATTCCCTTGTTCCTTTCGCGCGCTTCCCTTGTGTAAAAGCGCTTTACAAATGAAATATTACTTTAACGCATTTGCTTTACGTGTAGATCGCTGGGGGGCTTAATCCCAGTAAAAGACCCAGCACATACGCTAGTGTTTTTCACTTTATTCATTGTCACATGTGCTGAAGAAATCGTCCCTTCCCCGTACGTACGTTTCCGTTGCCCTCTCTGTAACCAGAGGGGTTATTAACATTTACACGGTTTTTTTGAAACAGGCCTAACACACTAATATCTCTGGACGTTTCGTTCCAAATAACCATTTTAGACTATAACCTAAAAGGGTGTAAGGCTTAAATAAAGCAATCTTTTTCAAGCCGCGGTGCTGTCATGCATGCATGCAAGCAAGCAAGCAAGCAAGCACGTTAGAAGGAAGCAGCAGCAGATTAAAATGCTGGCGTGTTGTTTTTCTTTTTGCACCTCTCCAAGGGATTGCATAGACGCGGCATGACACTAATAGTCTGTGAGAATAACAGGTAGGAAGTGTTTGCTGGAGCAGGAGGGGGAGCCCGTGAAAGATTATGTGCCCTAACCTGGCAAAGCTAAGCATCACGACCTCTCGAGCGTCGCGTCACCGCCATGTCGCTTGGTTGTAGCCGCATACATGGGATATACGGCTTTTGTTCGCTAGAAAGGAGTCCACGTTCGTCTATGAAAAGCATGAACGAACAGAATGTATTTGTTGGGCTGGCCCTGGCATTGTAAGTACCCGACTTTTCGTTTACTTGTTGACAGCAGATGGCTCCAAGTGATAAACTGCTGTTGTCTCTTGCTTGGCGTGCTTGTGTTCCTCGCTGTATTTGTAACCATCGGCGTTTATTTATAGAAGCCCGGGTTAGCACTGCGAAGGCGGGAGCAGGTGGGAAATCCATGCACTAGGAGAGAAAGGCTACTTGTGGATGTGAGGGAATATACACGTTTTAAGGCGTTTTGCCGACACGACGACGAGGCACAGTTTGCCTTTGCCTTCCCTTGTAAACAAGGCCTTGTAGAGTCGCAGTCAGAGTGAAGGGAACGTTAACTTGTCTGAAAGGGCGCCTTAAACTATATCTTTTACCGCTGGGTTCTTTCAGTGCCCTTCAGGAGGACCATTCTCGGCTCCTGAACCGCAAGTGCCAACAGCGCTATGCAGCCACGTGGTTTCATGTTCTTTTAACGCGAGCAGTCCACCATCTCTTGCAATCTGGAAATATGTATTGTTTAATTGTGTTATTTCACTTGTAGAATAAACACACATGGATTTTTGATGTTTTAAGATACATGTTTTACTGCGTTAATTTTTGGAGATGTGCATTGTCTCCTGTGGTAATTTCCTCCAAAAGTGAACCATGCTTATTTTACCTCGCACGTTTCTATGTCTCATGAGCTCTAGGTGTTTAACGGGAAAGTCACACTGCCAATAGCCCACAATGCTGGGGGGGGAGGGGACCAGGATATCCGGTCCCGAGGTTGAACACTCAGTTATGCCAATAATTTCTACGCAATACAAAATAAATATTCCAATGGGCCGGTTAGTAAGTTTGCTTGATAGGATAATTCGTTTTTGTGTCAAACAGTTCAAGGCAAAGGTGTGTAATTTGGAAACCGAAACATGGCCTTCCCCAGATTACCAGAATTGTGTGATCCTGGGAACCTTTTCTCTCGCTCTCTGCTTCAGTCCACTGAAGTGTCATCGTTGGGCGTGCATAAAACAGTGAACACCTTAAGAAGTGCTAAATAAAAACGAAACCAGCGTTAAATAGAGTGTCTCTGAGGTGTAAATCGTAGGATGCATGAGGGAAAGAAGGACATAGAAGAGTCAGGTAAAGGGTGCTGCGTTCATGGTGCTACCTGCAGGTTTATGGTGGGTGAGGGAGAGGATGTGCAACTGGATGGACAAATGTCACTACTAAACTTTCTTCAAAGGTCAGCACAGTGGATCCAGTTGAAAAGAGTTAAGTAGAATCTCCAACAAGGGACACTGCCTTCAAGTAAAAAAAAAAACAGACTGAGCAGGGTCTGGTTACGGCAGGAGTGTATTGTCGTAAGTGGTTCCATGCCAGTTACAAATAGCTCAGGCTGGTAAGCTTCCAATTGACATTTAAAAAATGGTTTCTACTGTATCTAGTTTAGGCGTATGGATTTTAATAATGGGACTAACTTAATAAAATCAATGACCCCTCCACGTGTCTTGTTAGCAATTCAGGAGATGCACACCAAACTGTGAGCACCTGGCTTCATTGGAAACCATGTGGAAATGGTTAATTGGAATGTATGGTCGTACACTGCTTTCAGGTGACGAGCATAAGACAACACCGTTTATTTACAGCAAAGCTGGGATATGTCAGTTGGCCTCTACGTTGCTGAAATATACTTTGACAATAAGATATCCTTGACAGATTGCAGAACATGTATAGGCTCACTTTTTATTTACCATCACAAACGGTTGTTTTTTAATACATAACATTCACAGTTTAATTAAACACAGATCATGAAAGGCGATATCCTTGAACACGATTCCACAATAAGTCTTTTAAATTCCTATACTAAAAATACATACATACTCATTCAGTTTTCATGCACCTTCAAAATGCGTTTTATGGCAGGCATAACATTTTACCTATGGGTTCTTTGCAGTTTTGTTCCAGCTTCAGTAAATATTTTGTGCGTGCAGTCTTAATTAAATTGAGTCTTGCAAGTATTTTTGTATAAAAAGCTGTATTGGGAGACAAAGGCAAATACATTATATTTATAATAAATTCTTTCTTCCATCTGTGTCCTCATCTTTGATATCTATCTCCCAGCATAGCTGTTTTTCATAAACCTTTCTGCTGTAAGGGGTTGGAGCTGGGGGGGGGTGCGTGGACGCTTGTTTGCTCCCAGTCGGATCTGCACCTGCGCTGGACATGGTGTCGGGGCTCTTATATATGTAGAGAGAGAGGTGCCCAGCCCTGTGACCTTAGTTCCTTTTTTCCGCACACTCTGCTTGCTTTTAGGAACAACAGTTCTCATGACGTTCTCTCATTTCTCGTTCTTCGGCAATATGCGGAACCCAACAAAGTCCTTGTGGTTCAAACCTTGTGTCGACTGGGAGCGGCGCATTTCCGTTTCAGATCCCCAATCCATTTGTTTATAATGCTTCGGGAAGGGACAGCACTCCAAGCTACTTGTGGAACGTGAGGCAAACGTGTCCACCTTCCTCCACAAAGAAAAGGGTGATAATTCGACCAGTTTGAAGATTGCTGAAATGAAGTACTGCCCTCTGTCCGTTTCTTCCATCAGTATGGGGCACGTGTTCAGATCCTGACTTGCAACACAGTGCAAAGCATTGCCTGAACAAAACTGGTGGTGTGGGGTCGATCGCTTTGTGTGGCGAAGAAATGCAAATTTTGGGTCTGGTCAGCAGCCTTTCAGTTTGAAAAAGAGAAAGTGGTTGTGAATCCCTTGAGCAGATGTTAGTCAGTCTGCCACGACTGAGACCGGTGTCAGGCAGTTAATTCTATGTGAGATCTTCGCTTCTTGAGTAGACCCATATGCCTCCATTGTAAACCAAAGCGAGCATTGTTTTCCTGCTACATGGTATTTGGGGAGTGTATCCAGATTAGATTTGAAGTTAAGCCACCTTTATGTTTGTCTGCCATAACTTTGGTCTCCAGAAACAGCAGTGGTTAGGTCCACCCTAATCTTGCTGGCTCCTGACTGGTACCCAGAGTTTCTGCAAGTCCTCATCGGTCATCTCTGGTGCCTCCTAGGGAGGGTGGACTGGATCTCCCAATCGGAAGACAGGGTACTTAATCTGAGCCATGGAGATCTCTGCTCTCATGCTCGACTGTTGAGTGGCTGAGGTACAATGAGTGGGACCTTATTGACCAGGTACTGGGTGCATGGGCATAATTTTGGAGGGAGGGCATTTTGTCCCCCAATGTTTGCAACAAAGTTACTCCACTGCCTGGGTGTTCTTATTTCGGCCAAGAGGCCGGCTACCAAGTCGATCTATGCCTGCAGGTAGCATAAGTTTTCTGCCTGCCCTGAGAAGCATCTGGATCCTTTGACTAGTCTGACATCGTCTCTACTGGATTTCTAACTTTCTTTGGCCTACAGGGGCCATTAGTTTGGTGCTGTTGCTTTTATAGGTCTTTTTGAGGGCTTCAGAACAGGGCCCCTTTTTTTTACTATGCCAACTGTTAGGTAGTGGGGTTAACAAGTGCGATAGTGTCAGGGACTTGCGCCTGTTAACATGGGTTAAGGGTCCACTCCTAACCTGGGGCAGGAGGCCTACCACAGGGTTTCCCAGATCCAGTCCAGTCGCAGTGGCAAGGTGTGGGAGTTGGGAGAACCCCAGTCGATGTATGTTCCTTCTGCCTGTTACTGGCTATATGAAGTACCACTGTCTCTTGCTCTGTACCTGTTGCACGCAATGCTCCCGAGTGTTTTTTGCCTTCTTCCATAGAACTCTGCGTACCAGAATTCCAAGTGGTGGAGACCTGAACCAGCAGCTCACCGGCGGGAGAGGCATGGCAAGTGGAGTGGCTGGGTAATGCAGCACATATCCCACCAGCAGTTCGGCGCTCCAGTTAATCCAGCCACAAATTCCAAAAAGAACTTTGTTTTCAGCAGGCCTCAATTTCCAAAAGTTGGTGGACTCGCTTTTGAAAAGTGGACGAGGCCTAAGCACTTATGTCTTTTTGTTAATGTAAACAGGCCCATGTGGGAAAGGGACCCAGGGATTGGCCATGGGGAATCCGCTGACAGGAGGGTTAGAGGGCAGCCAATCTAGGAGATAAGGGGAGGATAAAAAGGTGCAGTGAGACTAGGTCAGTGTGGGCTTAGGTGTGGTCAAGGGAATTGGAGGACCGAGAGACCCAGCAGGAGACGGATGGTGCAGAGTAGAATGTATGAGAATTCTAAATATTGTGTGTAAGGTGATGTAAGGGTGCAGAAGTACCAGTGTGACACTATGGTCCCATGGTGATTGGCAAAGGCTTTTATGCATGCAAAAATAAAGAGGGATCCTATTTCTCCCTAACTCTAAGAGGTGTTTCCCTACATCTACTAAAGGTCGGAAGGTTCAAGTAAATAAAAAGAGCCCACCGTAGTGTCGAAATGCATACTTATATCCCTCACATTTGTAAATAATAAGAAAAGGGTAGTGGATCTTCTTGGTCCAGAAAGGACTCCCTTCTTCTGGACAGTGAGCCACAGTTCCAATCGTAGGAAGAATTTTGCTTGTGAGAATGACTGCCTTCTCCAGGTCTCTGTTCCTTTCTAAGGAAACGCAGTTCTAGCTTGTGGTGCTGTAAGGTTTCAGTTCGAATTCAAAAGAAAAAGTTCCAACTTAAACATAATCCCTTATTCACTATAGTTTTGCTTCACTATTGGGTTCTTGGACGATGCCTCCCTTTTCCAGGTATTTCGGTTGTCTGTGTTCTCACAGTGCCAGGGGAATTACTCCGTTCTCCGGATGGTCTCAATGTTCATTATTTGGGATCATGGAGAATGCCTCCCTTCTCCAGGTATTTGGGTTGTCAATGTTCTTACAGGGCCAGGGGAATGACTGCCTTTGCCAGGGCTTCCTTCTGATTTGCTTCACGATGCACAATCTTTGATAAAAAACACCAGGAGTTATTGCTTTCTTCTCCTGAGGTTTCTTGGCTTGTGAGAAACCTGAGGGTGTTCTCACATCTACTCCTTGGGAGATCCTCTGCTCAGGTGGCCATGGATGGGCAATCGCTTTTGGATCCAACCCTGGGGGTGGACAAACAAGGGAAGATCACCTGAGTTGAGGGTCCTTGGACATTAGGGGGAGAATGCTTATGGGTGGGACGCAGTATTCCCTACCTCATGATGACGACCGACCCCACCTCCTCTGTAAGTTTATGGGTTATTGCTAACCCTGTTCCTTCTTCTCTCTTTCACTCTTACAACGTGCATGGGTCAGAAACGGGCAAAGTGGAGTAATATCACCTTCCTGTCACAAACCATATTCAAATGCAAGAGGCGGTGGTGCTAGCTTCCCATTCATTGCCTCTAGACACTGGAGCTTACTGCCTCATTCCATCAGAAGTGAACCCTCTGATCTCACCTTCCGCAAGCCCATCAAAACTAGACTGTTTGTCTAAAACTGTAGTCGGTATGACCGCATCTCAAATGTAACCCTGCTGCCTCCTATACGTGTTTTAACAATGTAACCAAGCCCGCACACTGTAATGAGAGAACCTCCCACGCTTATCTAACCAATGAAGGGCAGTTGTAACCAAGCCATTCACCTAAGAACATGTTTTTGCGGGCTAATGAAACCTACCCCCCACCTATGTGATGCAACTAAGACATATTCTTGTAACAGCGTCTCAATGCCCCTGGGCTGTGTGAGTGCTTTATAAATGCAAATAAATGCTACAGTGAGAACAAAATAGCGGGGAATAATATCTACTCCACATCACAGAAACCATTCTGGGGGTGGGAAGAAACGAGAACAATCACGAGGGACATACACTTCTTACTGTAAATCCTAATCCATCAGTTTCCCTCTACTCCCACCAAATTATAAGAGGAGAGGGGCTAAGGGCGAGACATGATATCCCCCCTTTCCTAAAACCAATTTACCCTCCATTCCGGGCTATTTCCGCTCATGTCCTCTACTACCCCATGATATCTCGGAGCGTACCGAAAAGAGAAAGAAGCCTTTAAGAGGAATGTACACTTGCCATCGAAAACACCACTCTAGTTCTGGAATGAAGGAGGAGGATTTGGAGGAATTCAGAAACAAAGGTCAGGCATGTCCCATTCGTTGTGTTAACTATGGCTATGCAAAAGAAGCCAATAACTCACACCTGAAACCCCTTGACAGGGTACAGGTGTATAAAAGGTGGAGCACACTGCAGAAGAAAGTTAGTCAGGAGCGAGCAGCAGGAATTCCAGTCCTTGATGAGCCTGTGCAGATCGGAGTGCGAGACTCTGAAAATTTGCAGAGTAAAGCAGTTTCCTGAAGGGTGGCGAGGGATCGATGTCTCCAGGGAGCGTACGAGGTCGGAAGAAGGGAACCATGTGGCAGATCGGGCCCTTCATTCTGGCAGAGCAGTGCTCGTTCTCCTGGGCAAGGAAGCTGACCGGGAGTGTCTGAGGGGCTGGAGGTGAGACCCTGGCCTCGGGTGTAAGAACCAGTGAGTTTCAAGTAAATGCAAGAAGCCCGGTACACGAGCAAATGAAAGTTGCTGATGAAAGCTGTTGAAATAAATTGTATCAGAGAGGTTGCATGCAGCTGGCACGTTGTTGAAAGTCTCCGATCTACAGACCATGAGAGAATAAGCGACTGTGATGCCAGCAATGGACCGCCTGGAAACTAGGTAACAGAGTAGTCACATATAAGTAAATCATGCGCGTATGAAGTTCTCTGAACAATTGAATGTGAATTGAAAGTTTTACAAGCAAGATCTCGATAAAGAGCTGTTAGAAAATAGCAGAGGGAGGGTGAAGTATGAGCAAAAGCTTGATCTAGAAAACCTGTTAAAAGGAGAAAGAGGCTGCCAATGGAAGCCGACAAAATTGAATATATGAAAAGGGGTGCAAAAAACAAGGGGGGGTCCTGGGAAGTCCCTCTGCTAGACATTAGTGCTGGTTACGATTGCCTTATGCAGATTCTTTAGCTCGCTTTCTTTCACAGACGAGAAATATCCAAAACATACCAGTCTTTGTCCTGCCCTGGGGCAGTCCAGCACGAAATGCTAGGCAATTCTCCTCTGAACAAGAGTACCAACAGCAACCCCAGACCTCATCAGTAGGGTGGGGCTGTGCCTCTCTAAGAATAGTGAGCAAGAGGTCCACGTCTGGATTCCCCTAGTAATTTAGCGCGTGGTGCAAGCAGACCGAAACACGTGTCTGGGGTTGCTGCTGGCACTCTTGTTCAGAGGAGAATTGCTTAGCATTTCAGTGCTGGACTGCCCTAGGGCAGGACAAAGACTGATATGTTTTAGATATTTCTCCTCTGTGAAAGATGGTGAGCTAAAGACTCGGGTAAGTTGTGTCTGGCTACCTCTGGGTTTGGTGCGCATTATAAATAAATAAAAATACAAATACAAGTCTCTCGTAACCGGGACTAATATCTGGCAGAGGGACTCCCAGGACCGCCCTTGTTTTTTGCATTATTTTATATGAAAAGGGGTGACAAGTATGAAACCTACACGTGAATATGTGAACAAAAAGCTTTGGTAAGAAAGAAGCCAAATAAGAAACCAAGTTTGAACCCAGTTATGGAACAATTAAGAAACTACAAGGGCAACTGGTTGTGCGACCTGTATTTATTTATTTATTTGAATGTATAAAGCGCACAAACGGCCCTCAGGCATCCAGGCACTGTTGCAGTATATTCACTTAGTTACAGGATAAAAAACTGATTCTGGAGAACAGGATTGCAAAACAGTATTGTGGCAGTGTTCCATGGTTACAGGGGAACATCATTAGAGACATTCAGGTACAGTCTTGTTAAATAACTTGGTTTTTAGCACTTTTCTGAAAGCTGTGAGAGAGTTTTCCTTTCATAGGCTGATTGTGAGGGCGTTCCAAGCTTTAGGTGCTAACACTTCGAAACTGGTGCCGCCGGCTTTGGCTCTATTGAATGCCGGGACGGAGAGTAAATTGGATTATTGGTCTCATTTTGGTCTATGGGCAGGCACCTGATGTATCCGTTCAGCTAGGTAGGAGTGGGTGGAATGGGAGAGACATCTGTGGGTGATGGTGAGGACCTTTGATCGGGAGCCAGTGGGCATCTTTTCTGGCCTAAGTATTGGGTGGATGTTGCGGTCTGTCAACTGCGCCAAGACCAGAGAGCCCAAACCAATTGTTAAAGGAAGTCATGAACGCTGTGCTTTAAGAAATACATGCTTTTGAACTTGGGGAAGGGGACCCTGAGCTCCTGTTGAACATTGTGATAATTGAATCTTAAGGAGAAGTACCTTTAAGCTTGGGGAAGGGAACCCAGAGCTCCTGTTGAGTATTGTGAATCAATTGACTATTGTGAGCAAGTGCATTAACCTTGAGGAAGGGAACCCTGAGCTCTCCTGGAACTTTGTGAAATTAACAGAACATTGTACGTCAAGAACAAGTGTGTTTTGGACTTGGGGAAGGGAATCCCAAAGCTAGGCGAATTAGCTGAATCAAGCATATAATAGAACTGTATCCTGAGCTAAGGGAAGGGAGTCAAAGGGTAGCTCCATGTTTGTTTTTGGACCCTGTTTAGTTAACTAAGAACATCCCTACACTGTGTTTAGTATTGGATGTGAGGGCAAGCATAGGTTTTGACACAGACAGCTTTTTGGTTGCGACCACCAGACACAGACTTTCCTTGGTTTATTTAGGTGGGGAAAACCGCCCCTTAGTTATAGGGCAAGATGGGCATTAAACCAACCCAAAACTTTCAATAAAGGTTTCAAGAAACTGTTACTCCTGTTGTCTGTATTCTCTTGATACCATGCCTGTCTCTCAGGCTTCACAATTCACAAAGGCTGGGTGGAAGGATTCCTTTTCCCCAGGGCCGCCTTACACATTAGTATGCAGTTCACACTGCCAGTGGGAATGCCTTCCTTCCCCCGACTACTTTGTCCCTTTGGCTTCCACAATTCAGAGTTCAATATTACCTGAGGGAATGCCTCCCTTCCCTGGCTTGCTTTGCACTACAAAAGTTCACAGTTCACATGAGCTCCCATTCTTATGGTGGCGGGTCCTGGACCAGTGTATTCCTTTTGGCTTTGTATAGTAGTCTGGGTTCACTATCCTGCAAGGTACTGTGACTATGAAGATCACTTGGGTTGATCTTCATAAAAGGGTGCTTGTTTGTGACCCGTGAGATTCTCTTCTTGGAGCTGCAGGCCTGACTCGCTATCCTGCCAGGTAATGAGACTATGAAGATGATTGGGTTACTCTTCATAAAAGGATGCAGCTCCATGGCCCGTGTTCGGACACTTGTCACCCCTTCTGGAGACCCACCAACCGTCCCAGCAACCCAAGTACCTGAAAGGGGCTTGCCGGTGTTCTTCGGTTGGTCGCAGGCTATCCTCTGTGTCCTGTCTGGCTTCCTACAGCCTCTGCTCCTTTCTGTTGTGCTGCGGCAGCTCTGCAGCATTTGGTACCTCGCAGGCGGTGCATCTCCTGTTGATTGCGCATTTGAGCGGCTTCTTGTGTTTGGACGACTGCTTCTCCATGGCTCCGGTCGGTCTCTACACGGCGGTCCAGATAGGGACAGCTCCGCCTACAGGGCAGCGTCCCTGGCAACAACTTCCTCTGTTCTGTGCTCTTGGCTACTTCCCGTGTTGCGGTTCCTCCAGGGAGGGCTTCTCTCTCCTTCCTGGTTTCCCTCTTCAGTTTTAAATGGGCTCTCCCAAGTCAGGTTTCAAGAAAAACTAGACTATTCGTTCTCCTAAGTGCTCTCCATGCTTCCACACTTCTTCATCCCAATACTGATCTTGAGTTCTTCCAGGGAGTTGATTGGTCTCTCCTTCATCTCCGTACTTCAGGGAAATATGTCCCTTGAGGAGTCCACACTCTTCCTCGTCCCAGTACTTCCTATATTGCTAGTATGGCACAAACACATAGGAACATTGGGGAAAGTGTTGGTGGGAGGGGTGTAGAAAGGTGTGTTAGTGATCTATGGGGATGCCATGTTCTCCCCTCCCCATGAGATCCACCTGCTGAGTACCACCCCCAGTGGGACTATTGAGTAGCGGCCTCACCTCCCAGGCCTCATGGGAAGGGGCTCCCCCTAAGGGAGAAGTGACGACATCTGGGGAATCGTCGTAGATAGGTTGCTGAGAGAAAGTGGTACTGGGGTGTGGCAGTGCATGCAAGCTGATGAATGGAGATTCGGGCAGAGTGTATGTGGCATGATTGAAAGTGGTTGGGAAGGGTGACTGAGTGAAAAGAAGGGTTCTGGGAGGAGGTATGGGTGAAGTGTAGAATAGGGGGAGGACAGTGTAGTGGTAGTTGCGTGGGTTCAGTGTAGAGGGAGGACACTGTAGTTGAGGAGTGGGATGAGAGAGGAGTAGAAAATGAAATGCCTGGTAATTGGACGTATGCTAGGTCTTTTCCTCTAACCTTTGATCTCTGGCTTCCAGCCTCGCTAGTCCTCAGCCTTCCAGCCCTCCAGGCTCCTTCAGCCTGTGGTGGTTTGGAAAAGATGTGGTTAATCCCCCGGTGGGGCGAAGTGGTGTGGCGCACAATCTTGACACCCGAAGCAGTATGTATAAAACTGTGTGAGCGGACAGGCTGACGGTCAGCAGCCAACAGCACGGCTGCTGTGATAAAGCTAACGGGAAAGGCAGATGCTGGCTTTTTACCATCAGTTTGCAACAGTTTGCCGGTGTACCCAGTAATCCCTGAGGTCCCAGTTAGTGCAAACCTGGGAAACTCTTTGGGAAACATATTGGGAAGAAGTCTCTTCTGTACTGCTTGGGCGGTGACTGCGGGCATACTGCCTTTGAACCGACCCGGAGCAGACAGTTTTTCTTCGTTCCCTCATATGCTGCAACGGGTTGCATTTTTGTCATTTAGTGGAATCGGCTCACGTTACAAGAGTGATGCTGAATCTAAGGAGTGGCTTTGGCTTCTCCAAACTGAGCACGGGGTGTGTCCGAAGCTTGTTGACAGTGGCACCCTCCAGACACACTGAGGTGGTCTCAGTGAGTATGGAGGACTCATCCTCTGACTCTAATAAGGAAAAGTCAGGATGCTTTGTCTGGAGTAAAGTCTCATGTAGGGCTGGTGAACTGTATACTCACCGATCTTGGGTCCCTAAGGGAGTCTACATCTGCACCCCTGTTATGGTCACAAGGAAGATTGTGCGTTTTCACGCCTCTAGGCCACAGCAGCAACATACGGGTGAAACTAAATCCTACGACCAACATAATATCCATAAAACCAAGATCGGGATGAATTCTACTAATTTGACGGATCGGACCTGCTCCACCCCTACTATTTCCAACGCAAACCCGTCTGGGTTTGTGTTTGGAGGTCTGACTAAGGTGCACCTGAAGTCTGTAGGGCCCAATATTCAATCTCCACCTGTACAAAATGTTGGTGTGTCAAATCTGTAAGTCGGTGTTAGACTTGGGCTGAGTGATGCATGCCATGACAGTTAGATATTAGAAGATTCATTCCACATCCTCTCATCTGCAAATAAAAGCCTACTTAGAGACATTACTGATCTGGAAATGGCCTTTATTCAGGAGCATTTGGCATCGCTTAAAGGGAAGGGTAAACATTCTGGAGTCAGTTGTTCATGCATGCAGTAAATCACTCTATACTGGACTTTGGGGTACAGGCAAAGCTATCCTTTGAGGGATCGAGGATTAATGCATTAAAGACAGAAGTAAGGGAACGCACTTTGAACCTTTCTACTTCTGTTAACAGCGATGACTCATATTGCCCCTTTGTGCCAAAAATGCCCGGCCGGGATTGTTTGGAGAAGCATCCTGTTATTAAGGAAAGTCAAGAACTTTGCAACGTCAAATTGGGGTCTGGCACTTTTTCTCCTAATACAAGGGCCTTAAATACCCTAAATGAAAGTCTCCAGGCCCCTGCACCTAACAATGACTTAATGGGTACGAATGGTTACAGCTAAAGAAGACGAGTTGCATGCGAACAGGCCTTTGGGCTCTCAGCCACAAGATTTGGCACCCTCTTTGCTAGCAAATTGGCACATTAGTCTGAATCTTGCGTTAAAAACCTTGGCAGACACCTATGAAAATATAGGGGTGGGGAGGTGTCTTAACGGGACAAAAGTATGCATTCAACAATTTGATGAATCGTATTGCTTTCCTGGAAGGCTTTGTTCAAGGACACACCACCTAAGGAGGATATGGGGTGTATAAAAGACTTAGTGTTGGGGAATACACACAAATTGATAAAGTTGGAGGAAAGGGTGTACTCTTTACATGACATTCTATCTACAGGGGAAATGGTGCAAATTGTAGGGGTGGAAGATGGGAGAGCTGTTCTGAGGGCGAATGAGGATATGCCTGAATCCAACAGAGTGGTGGATGCGGGTCTGTGTGTTTCTACACCAAATACTTCCACTGCTTTAATAGAGGCAGGTGCCTGTTTGGAAAATCTGGAAGGTGTGCCCCAGAGTATATGTGTGCTGACAGAAGATATGGCTGATAATGTGGAACAAGAGGCAAGCACTATATTGAATAGTGAGCTCCTCATTGTCAAACGTAAAAAATGCACACAGAAAAAGAAACATCAACAAAAAACATGCCAGCTCCCAAGTTAAAAGGGCGAAATGCTTCCCTTCAAGGGATATACCAATTTTCCAAGGTGGATGAGCTGAGAGACCAGGACCCAGAGTTGAGCCATAGAAACCGGAAGGGTAGTACAAACCTTTTGGTGGGGAAGGATGCCACCCATAAGGGGAAGGGGACACACCCTGTAATGATCTGCCATTCACCTACTTTGGACAGGCTGGCAGATCAGCCGACAGGCAGCTCGGGCGGAAGAGTTGATGGGCTTACAGAGAAGGATCATGAGTTCCAGATTATCAAGTCTAGTACAGGGGCTCATAAAATTCCCCCACGTTATTGTTTGTGATTTTATGAGGCCCATTGATAGACCCACGGATCGGCATCAAACCAAGATCACCTCATTTGGGCAGATCACAAATAGATCTTATGCTCAGGTCTCTGTGGTAAGCCAGACCACAGAAATGGATGGCAGAGTAATTGGGCCTACAGGGCCTAGTGCTAAGCCTCCTGAGGCGGATGCAGGGGTTCCTCTAACTATTCCCCTTAGGGCTATTGATAAAACAGGCTGCGATGAAAGCATTGAGACAATGCAAACTTCCGCCAACACTCAGTGGGTGGATGGGTTAGCACGGTGCCCTTCAAAGATATTGGGGTGGGAGTCAATAAACCAATGTAATGACTCATTTAGGCTAAACACGACCAGAGTTCTGGCCATCTTTAAACAGATACCACAGTTGAGGTCAATTATAGCTGATGATATCGATCGAATTTCGCTCCCTATAGTGAATAATGAACGGATGGTGAGCTATTTCCACTCTGAGATGTATCAAATATGTTGTGAGAACAGCTGGCAGATTTGAAATTGTTGGGGTATGACTTGTCTGGCCTGAAATCAGTTGATGATGCTAAGGTGTTCTTGGCTTTTAAGCACCATACTCCCTGCGTGAAGGTTTTGGGGGAGGGCATGATGGAATGTACAAAAGGGGTGAGCAACCACACCACACTAATTACGAATTTTCTCCAAAGCGGTCAGGACTGGTCTTGGGTGGGGTGTGCACTCAAAACCTTTAAGGTTTTCACACAAGCGTTGGGGCAATCCTAGCAACTCTAGAGTGGTGCTTATTACATGTAATGTCTGTGGTAGGGTGAATCTACCTAAAATCTGGGAAAACCCATCCTTGGTGGGAGTACATAAATTCTGTATGTTTCAGGAGACTATGGCAACTTCCCATTTTGATTTAGTGGGTTATGATACTTTTACAAGCACAGCTGTCTAAGGAGAACTGGGATGACCTAGTTGGGGGAGGGGCAGGGGCTGGCAGCGGCCATTGATCGTAATCTAAGTATGAAATGTGAATTATTATTTCACTCAGAATGGCTATTGGCTGTGATGCTAACCCCTAAGCATATTCAACCCTCTATCTTGCCAATTAATAAGTACTGGAAGCCGACTGGTGTAAGTTTCTAGTCTATTCAGGCTAATCTGGCTACACGTTTTGAGGATTGGTTCACCGGGGGAAATGACAATCACATTATGTTGGGAGGGGGTTTTAATGCTAACTGTGAGGAGGGATCGACCTACAATAATGGTGGGCCTATTCCATCTGCTATTCGTGGTGAGGTACATATAGGGACCAGTTGGGATCATTTCCTTGGAGACTGGGACATGGCGTATTTGGAATCTGATTCATCTAATGAATTACCGGTATACACCTGGCATAGTGGGCCTAGATCCTCGAGGATTAACTATTTTTATATATCCTCAGGCTTCAGAGCAACCTGTGGCCCATTAACTCTCACTGATTGAGGCCTAGGGTATATTCTATTATTGACATTTCCTCTTGAACTTGTCCTGCGCAATTATGACTTGAGATCAGATTGTGCTTGCCTAACGCCAGCCAGGAGTGGGCGTATCCTTAAGTGAAATAGCAGAATGGTCAGGCGGTTTACAGAACGCCTGACTAATACACTTCTGAATCTTGGATACAGAGACTAAGACATTGAATGTTCCGGAGGTCGGGACATTGATCCATACAAGATTATTATGGTCTGTTTGAGATCTACAATACATGGGGAAAACCCAGGTGGGAAGAGGCAGATTATGCACATTTTCAGTGTCAGAATAATGGAGTGTAATAGACACAAACGAAAAAATCTGGATCTGCAAAGAAAGCAGAAGTTGTCCTCTGTCGAATATACCAAGGAGAGAAAAAGTGTGCGCCAAAAGCACAAAAATCTTGTCTCATCCCTGAGGAGGGACCTCTGTCAAAGATAATCAGTCCATTCTGAAACAATTGTGTAATGGCGATGAAGGCACATTCTGGGCTACTATTAACAGTACCCTGGGCCTAAAGGGGGTTTCTATGGATTCAGAGATTACGGAACAAATCTGGGTGGAATTCTATGATGATAAATACCTCCTACCTGAAGCCTTTACCGACTACAAAGATCCCTTATTGGGCCCAATTAGCTGTGATATTTGCTCTTGGGAGGTAGACTATCATTTGGGCAATAGTTAATCTGAAACCTTTGCAGGCTCCTGGCCCTGACTGCATTCCCCTGTTTATTTTGAAAGATTATCCTCCTGTTTGCGCAGCTCTCCTTATACCTCTGTTCGACCAAATTTTCAGGACACACATTCATTTGTCTTGGCTAAAATCCACCCTAAACCAGGTGTTTACTACGCTGCTCTTAAAGGATCTCAACTACAGCATAAACCAGTCTCAAGCTCTGTCCCGATTTCAGGTGGGGCTCAGGAAGCAATTGGGGACTTCCCTCAATGCTACCATTCTTGCACATCTACACCACAATGTCCAACATAGCTATGTCAGCACAGTCTATCTGGCCTCCCTCGACATGTCTAATGCGTTTGACTGTGTGGTTAGGTTAGTGCTGTGGTCCAAACTTCTTAGGATGAATATCCCCAGAAAATGGGTTCAGTTGCTCTCTTCTGCTCACTGGCACTACGCTGTGGACACATCTGACCGGAGATGACTCCCTCTCTTCGATAATTAGATCTTATGTAGGACTGAAGCATGGGTATACATTAGCGCCAACCCTTTTTAATCTGTACGTCTGCGATCTGGATAGGGTGTGGCATTGTACCGCTATCTCATCGGCCAGGCTTGCAAGCCTTCGGTTGGACTGGCTAGCCTTTGCTGATGATTTTATTCTTTTTGACTGACCAGCAATAGGCCAACAAAGCAAGCTAAATATCTTCTTTAAGTATGTCCTAGACAATAATCTGCTGCCTAGTGGTACAAAGTCAAAAGTGGTGGCTTTTGCTAGGGGCCAAAAACCCAAGACTATGCATTGGGTAATGGTCCCTGAAAGATTGGACCTTGTAACATCTATTAAATATTTGGGATATACTCTGAGCAATAACACTTCTATGTCTATGTGGAGGGATACCCTTATTGGAAAGATGAGGATATTAACTCCCCAAATTAGATGCTTATTCGCAAGACTGTGTACATTTTCCATTATGCCCACTTTATGTTTCTATTTGGCTTTGATCGAACCGATCCTGCTGTATGGTCTGGATATATGCCTACTTGATGTAGGCTATATGTTAAAGACTATTTAAGGCAAACTGGAAGGAAGTACTGAATTTGTCTTTGGTAGTTCCAAATTCGGTTATCAGGCATGAACTCGGTCTCATTTCCTTGAAGGCACGCCTTATGTGGAGACATATGTCAACATATCGGAAAATCCAGTATCCAGAGGCTAATACATTATATGGGGACTTGAATCGTATCATGATGGAATAGTCTCCCATGTCTAATTACTCTTTCAAGGGTCGGATGCATGATGCACTAATCTTAATTGGGAGCTCGGAAGGCGAGTTAGTATGCAGACCAGGTGTTGCAAAAAGAAGACTGTTTGATTGGATGGAGACGGTGGACAGTATTGGCAAATATTCCTCATATACTGAATATGCACAATTTATCCCTAAAAAAGACTCTGGGCCTCATTACAACTTTGCCGGTCTGGAAAAAACGGTGCCGGTAAGCTTACCGGCACCGTTGTTTCCAGACCGGCAAGGTACAAGTCTGTCTGCCGGAGCCGCTGTGCCCAACAGGTCTGGCCCTGCATTGCACAGAGGTCACGGTAGGCAGACTTTCACGGATGCACCGGCACTGTTAACGGTGCCAGTGCTTCAGTGTTCCCTACTCCCATAGATTCCTACTTGACTCTATGGGTATGGGGAACAACCTTTTTCCGGCGCCTGACTTCCCGGACTGCCGGGGTTGTAATGCCCCGGTGTTACGGGCAAGCCGGGCGCCGATAAAAAAAAATGTACAAGTCCGGGGGCAACCTGCCGGTTTTACCGGCATAGTTACCTCCAGACTTGTAATGAGGCCCTCTGTCCCAAAGTATCTACAATGTTTCACGCATGGAAAGGTCCGGGCTACATATATACATTTCCGTTTAAACCAGTTCCACTCTAGGGAAAGGGTAAAATGCTGGAATAATTCTCATGCACCTAGCAATTTAGTACATTGTAGATTTTGCAATGGCATGGATATGAAGGAAAGTTTAAAGCATTGGGATATTGATTGCACATTTTTTACTTGTTTTAAGGATAAAGGCTGTGGTGATTCGGAATTTGCGAAGAATCTGTTTTGGTGTAGACTAATGTGGGGGGAGAAAATGTGTCACTGATTTTAGCACTGAATATGTATTGGATCAATTAACTGGAAAAGTTGGTATTCTTTTTCCTTTTACTATGTATATGTAATGAATTATATCTTTTCCATTTTTGTGATGTTGAAATTTTAATTGTTGTCTATTGTTTCATTGTGTAAGGTTTTTCTATTTTAAAACCATAATCACAATTAAAAAAAAGAAAATAGGAACGCACTTAACCCCAGTGCTCAAGATAAGATTTTGAGGATGGAGATTTTACTCCCTATTTTTGAACTTTGAGAGTAAATTATTTCAAAGGAGTAACAATAGGTTCTGTCCTCCGCAAAAGAGTAAACAGTATGTGAAATTCCAGCTGACACATCCAAAAATTTAAACTGTATGGAAATCATTATGAAGCAGCGGTCCACATCATGACCTAATAGAGGCTTCTCTCAAATTGATAGATAAATCAGTGTAATAGAACAAACATACTTTCACGAATGGAGCTGTTGAGCACTAACACTGTGAGCTTCTCCTGCATGCATAGGAATATGTACAACCACAGGATAAACAACTTAACTTAACGCTCACACAGAACAAGTCATCTTGAGTAGGTGCTGATCACACTTCCCTCACACAAACAGAACATTCGAATGCAAGATGTCAACATGTAGATCAGGTAGAGTGGGTCTGTGCAAGTTAAGCAAGGGTAGAAGATACCCACACAGAGAACAGATAAGGAATGGGTCTATAGAACAGGTGCAACATAGGCTTTAGAAGTACAGACTCCCCTCCTAACACACGGAGGAGCAGGTGAGCCTGGGTGCTGCTGGAGCAGTGACCCTCCACTAGATGGATGTCTGAATATATGCTGACCCACATGGTAAGAATGTGGTGCCACTTGCATGCTGCTACTGCTACTTTTGATCTTCGACCGAAAATTATCTAAATTGATCCGTTCACACTGCATGAGCGGCAGAAGCTTTTGAATCGTATTACCATCAACGGAATCGTCCGTGGTGTCCCACGATGTTGTTACCAGCACTTTTCGGCCACCATTAAGCTCCACGAGGCTATCCGCTTCAAGATGGCCGCCTTGCACCATTTCCATTGATCTGTTGTCTAATCTGTACACCGGCAGCCAACCTGTCTCCTGATTTGCCGCCTGGTGCATTTTATGCTCCTATCAGGAGCCTGCAGGCGTGAGCCGGCCCACCGTCACGAAGGCCCAAGGAACTAAGGCTAGTGTCTGTCCAAGCCTGTTCACAGCCTTTCTTGCCGTTCACCGAATTGCTATGCCCGTCTTCGTCCCGCCGACTTCCGGACCACAAGAGCCGCGGTATCAGATCCAGTCGATACCCATATGACAGTAAGACATTTCTTGAAGTACGCTACTGACCTTTACTTCCCTCTTCCGTCCATGATAATTGACTATGTGGTCTCGTATACTATTGCATTGCATTTCTATACCCAGCCTATGCTCCCAGACCCATGTTAAACCTTTGCCATTCATCCGCGATTATCCATATTGCCCGATCACCTGCATTTCCTGCAACGTGTCCCTGGTGTTGTGGACTACTCTCCCACTATCTCTCACCCAGTCCGACGCTGAACCATTACTAGTACCTCGCTGCATCTTACTGCTGTTGCCTCGTTACTGCCCTTCAGCGAATGTACGCAAGTGCATATCCCTATGCCGCACCGTGTAGACTGTTCACACGTTACCCTGGAGTAGTAACTACCCTGCCTCTTAATGTTGTGTGTTTATGCTTATCTGCTACCCTATTTGACACCACTCTTAACTTGCTGTACTGCGCCCAGATGATGTTCATCCTTGCTTTCTGTATCCAACCTCAAGTCGCTTTGGGTGAAACTACCCAACTGCCCTTGATGTATCTGTTGCTTGCCCATGCCAATATTACACCTAGCTGCTGAATTGATTATTGCTTTATCGCCCTACTGAAACAACTTATATATAGACAATATATCTAGATTTATTGCTGAACTCTCCTGTACAGAGAGCTGTATCTCGCTGCTTGGCACTGCATTTGTACTTGCATACTATTTGCTATGAGGCCTATTCTCGGCCCCTAAGTGGCTCTGATGCCCAATTGATTCACTTGCTCCACCTCTACTCGTACTTACTACTGAGACGTCTTGTCATGATTAGAAAAATGCTGAGTTTAACAACCTTGCTCTATTTCATGGCACACCTATCACCTACAGGCCCCACAAGCCAGGCTCGCCTCTCTAAGCTCCCACCAGGTCCTATACTTGACGCCAGCTTGACCAAATTGACTAAGACAAATATGCATAATGCTACCTTTGGCCAACCTTTATACCTCAACCCTCTGGTGATAGGTACCTTTATATCTTCACCATGTGCCACACTTCATAGAAATCTCAGACTCTGTGCCAGATTACCCAAACTGTATGAACCTCTCCGCAGGTCTCTACCACCCACTAATTCTAAAACTAATTATCAACAGAAAAGGTTACTGAGCCACACTAACTTGCCACTGTCACCTCCTACACCCAACTTAGATGCCTCCTTAACACTCACTAATATATCAAAGTCACCTAGTTCGTTTGCTACTCAACCTCTCCAAGCTGAAGTTGGTATGAAGACACCATCCATTAAAGGAGCACTCCTTAATGTGAGATCGGTTGTCGCCCATGCCCTCGACATAGCTGACCTAATCATAGAAGGCAACCTTGACTTTCTCGCCATCACCGAGACATGGCTACATAATGCCGCAGGACCCTCACTTATGCTAGCCATCCCAGACGGTTACACGTTAGAGGGCGCAAGAGGCGGCGGTATCGCCATTATATCCAAAATAAGCCTCTCCCTTAGACTAGTTCCCTCCCAATCGCTTCTATCATGTGAAACCTTATCTGCCAAATTCCAGATAAATAATTCACAATCACTTACCATTCAGTTACTATACAGACCTCCAGGTCCCCTAGGTACCTTCGAAGAGCACCTCCACAATCTACTCACGAACTATCTCAAACCATGTTCTCAATTACTTCTACTCGGGGACTTCAATCTAGGCTTCCAGGACCCCACGGACAACAATGCCTTAGTGGTAGTTAACATGATCAATGCACTAGGTCTGACACACAAAGTTAACTCTCCCACTCACTTGAAGGGGAGAAAGATATACTGGATAGCAGACTACAATTGCTTAGCCACTATCACATCCATAACTGGTGTCCTTCAACCTAGCCACCTCCAGACCTACCTCCTATGGCCCCTGTATTAGCGCCACCATGCTTAACTAGAAACAAAAAGTGTATTACCGCAGAGAAAGTTATCCAATCTATCCTACCCACCCTCAACGCCCTGTCAGAAAACCTAAACCCTAGTACCTTAGTACATGAATTCAATAACATCATGCTCGCTACACTAGATAAACTGGCACCTCTCAAACTTAGACCCAGTAAACCCAAAGCCCATCTAAACAAATGGTTTACTCCACAGTTAAGAGACTTACGTATCCTGAAAAGAAAAAGTGAAACTGCTTGGAGGCTTTGCCCTTCAAATGACAATAAAGACAAACTAACTTCTCTCTCTGCGTTATACAAAAAAGAAGTCTGCCAGGCAAAACGCAACTTGTATGATGAGCGTATAACTAAATCTAATTCTAGCATGAAAGAGCTCTTCTCCATTTTAAAAGAACTTGAGTCTCCAATTGTTGCACAAGATACCTGTACTAAAGACAAGTCTTGGTGCACAGATATCCAACACGCCCTAGCAAACAAAATTATGACACTCCAAAATAAAATTCAGCTAAAAAAAGAAACCTTGAAAATTCAGGATCCAGTCAAAACCCCCCAAACCAATAATCCCCCGGTAGAGCACAACAATACTTTCCACTTCACCAAAATGTCCACCCTGGAAGTAGAAAAAAATATCCTCTCATTCAAACCTTCTAATTGTAAAGGGGACATCTGCCCTCACAGGTAATAAAAGACGCCGCCAGAGAACTCTCTCTCTTTATCACCAAACTGATCAACGCTTCCTTTGCCTCATGCACCGTCCCTGCCAACCTTAAACAGTCTTGGGTTCTCCCTCTCCTCAAGAAGCAGACTGTAGATCCCCTCATCCCTACCAATTACCGTCCCATTACGACGGTACCGTTTCTACTCAAGATTCTGGACAAAGCTGCCTATGACCAGATTCAAAAGCATCTAGAATCACACAAACTCTTTACATGGAATGGAAACGGTCCTAATTGTCTTAAAGTCCCAAATCGACGAGTTACGAGATAAAGGGAGGACAGTACTCCTGCTACTCTTGGACCTCTCAGCGGCCTTCGACTTAGTAGTTCACAAAGTCCTCTGTAGACACTTGGACTCTGCCACCCATCTCTCCTCTGAGGCTATCAGATGGATTGAGTCATTCCTTAGTGAAAGAACTGAGGGTTTTCTCTCCCTCAGCAGCAGCAGATCCTATCCCTATTTCGTGCGGCGTCCCCAGGGTTCCTGCGTCTCCCCAACTCTATATAACATTTTCACCAAGCCCCTGTTCGATGATCTGGACCATCTGGTATCACCTACACTAATTATGCAGATCATACACAGATCCTCCTCCCGCTTTCTGGGGATCATATCAAGGACACGGAATTGGTGAATAAGGTTTATTTTATCATCCAGGCATGGATGGCCACTCATGGCCTCTGCCTTAATGATGATAAGACTGAGTTGATAATCCTGGGTACCCACGCCAACATTAAAAAACTAGGCCAGGAATTCTTTTCCTTTAACATAGATGGTAACATCATCCAAGTCTCCAAGGAAGTAAAAACCCTTGGATTCTACCTTGATTCCACCCTATCACTTGACAAACAGGTAAAATCCCTAGCCTCTATCACGGCCTATACTTGTAAGTTGATAGGAGCCGGCAAGCCCTTCCTCTCCAATGACAGTTGCTTAATCTTGGCCAGAGCTCTTATACTCTCCAGAATTGATTACTGTAATGCATTATATTCAGGAGCCAATAAAACAATCATTCATAGACGGTGTCCAGACATTTGGTCGACCTAAAACTGGTCGAATGACATTTGGTCGACGCAATTTGGTCGAAAACCAAATGGTCGAATTTTTTTTTAAAATTATATATTTTTCGGGTTTTCGTTTTTTACAGAAATGGGTTTTTAGAAAAAAAGGGGGTTGGGGGGGACCCCCCCCCCAAAAAAAGGGGTGAAAATAAAAAAAAAAAAAAAATTCGACCATTAGGTTTTCGACCAAATTGGTTCGACCATTTGTCTGGTCGACCAATTTTTTTCGACCAAATGTCTGGTAACCTTTATAGACTACAAACACTACAAAATAATGCTCTAAGAGCAGCATTGGGCATAAATAAACGAACTTGCATCTCCTCCATTAGATGCCAACACAAGTGGCTCTCCACTGATAACAAAATACAACTAAAGTTGCTATCTCTGACCCACAAAGCTCTTAACAACTCCGCCCCTAGATACCTGATGGACAAACTCCACAGGAAAATCTCTTTCAGACCGACTACAGCTGCTAACTCCAACTGCATAATGATACCTAACTATAGACTCACTACGATCGGTGGCAACAGCTTCCCTGTAAAGGCTGCCAAAACGTGGAATCTACTGCCTCAAGACCTGAGTAGATCAACTCTACCTCCATTTCAGAAAAAATGTAATTCAATACCTCACGTCCACTGACCTTTAACCCCTCTGTATCGCCCACCACAGTGACCTACTACTGGCTGCAACTACCAGGTGACACTATCTGTATATCTCACCTGTATCTGTATATCTGTAACCATGTAACCATCAGCGCCCTATCGTGCATACCACACAGGTATCATACCTGGTAAACTATACCCTGTAAATTGTATATTCATATTTATATTTTGTAATTGTGTGCTGACAAACGTCTATTGTACATTGCATATTATTCTATGTTGTAACCTTGTAAGCCTTGTATCTTCTTATTGCTGCACCCTGTTACCCACGGGTCTGGTGCGCATAAAAAGTGAATAAAACAAACAAACAAAAGGTATGCCAATGACCTCAGTAGATCATTCTTTCCTCACATATAACAGCAGCGTCATGGGTCTCCACAGTACAATATTACCACAGTGAAATTGGTCACAGCAGTAGAGGTTCCCCTTGCATAGAAAAGAAACTGCATGAGATGGAGCAGTGAAAGCACCCCCACGCTGAACAGGTAAATGAAGGTCCTCAGAAATGCAAGCTACACTCGGAAAAAATGGGAACAGCATACGCATTGCCTTCCAAAATCCTCAGCAGGGTGTAAGTGATCCAAGCTCTCCTCAGATAGAATAGTAATAGCATAACAGCAGTGGGAGCACCACCCATATATAACAGGAACAGTTAATCGCCTCTGCAGTGCAAACTCTTAATTGCTAGAAATAATGTTTAATTGATAACGACATAGGCTAACTCAGCTTACGTAATCGGAAAAACTCCACATAGTAGGAATTTAGTGAACCCTAATTGGAAGGAATTCAACCTTGAAACAACAAATGATGGGATTCCAAGATGGCCGCCGGCAGGCGAGGTCGCGTTTGAACCGCGCTCCCGCCGGGCCGCAGACAATGAAGCACGGCAGATAAAGATTACCGTGTTGCTTAGCACCACGACAGGTGCAGAGGTGACCCAAATCCTATCCGCGAGCCCACTATTACGGAGAGCAGCACCAGCGTGAGGCGTCCGCCCCTCCTCCACCCAGAGAAACCCCGCCAGGACTGCAGAGTCAGTGCTGCGTCGAACGGGGAGGCGAACGGAGGCTGGCGGGTGGCTACAGGCACTTGCAGCGCATCTCCGGGGGCTCCCGCAGCGGCGCTGCTGTTGGGGTGCCCTCGCACACCGGCGGTGGCCGAGTCCCCCGGATCCAGGCACGGAGGGAGAGCGTGGCGCCTCCCTTGCAGACGAGGGGTGCAGGAGGCAGCAAGACCAATCCCCCTACACACGACAGAGAGACGCGGCGGCGGGGGGGGCCGGAGGTGAGTGCGCCAGAGGCGGCACGCCTCCTCCCCCGCTGCCGCGCGTGGGCCAGGAGGGGCCCGACAACTTTTGTGGAACACCGCTCCACGGCCGGAGGCGCTGTGCACCCCCCCTCCCAACATCCTCCTCAACAGCAAAGAGGCACTCAGCAAGGGGGAGACAGAGACACCAAGGAAGGGGGAACAAGCCCTCAATTCAATAACGGTCCCGGGGCTTCTCCGGGGGAGGTGCAGGAGACACGGCACCGTATTCCCCCCGCATCGAGGTGACCATAAAGCCACGCTCCCAGGCGCAAAGACAGCTGAGCAGGGGGACATAGCACCAGGTTTCGTGGGGAGCCCTTATTCACGCCCCATGACAAACACAGGGGGATCACTTGCAGGACCTCACCGAAGAACCAGAGAAGATGTCACGGGCAAAAGGGAAAGGTGTGGCATCTCAACCTGCAGTGCAACCTCCCCGCCAGGATTAAAATCTGCTACAATTGTGGTCTTCAGATCCACCCACGATCACAAAAGTCCGGCCAGAAGAAGATCTCGCATCAGACACCACCCCCCCTTAACCAGAACACCCTGCCACCGTCAAAGGACGAAATGAGGGCATGGTTTGTGGAGCTTCAAGACAAGTTCATGTCCACGGTGCAGGAGCAGTTTACCTCACTGAGGAGCGACATGAAGCAAGCAGTCCAAGCGTTAAAAATAGATGTGGCCAAGATAGAGGAAAGGACAGACACCCTAGAAAGAATCGTCCAGAACGTGGAAGAGGAAGCGAAACAGAGCAGTGAAACACAGGAACATCCGGTCCGACTAACCCATAACCTGGAAATCCAATGCGAGGATCTTGAAAACAGCTCCCGTAGATCAAATATTCGCATTAAATATATGCCGGAATCAGTATCGGAGAAAGACCTAAAGAGTGCGGTGCAAGAGGTATTTAGGGACATAATAGAAGAGCAGGAAGCGGAGAGCATCAGGATCGACAGAGTCCATAGGGTGGGCCCGAGAAGAACTGGTGCCCCAGGAGAAAGACCGAGAGATGTCCTGGCTGCCCTTTCATCATATCCGCAAAAGGAGCAGATACTGAGGAAGGCGAGACAGCTTGATCACATCAGGATGAATGGGGTCGAAATCCAACTATATCAGGATCTGGCCTCAGCAACACTCTTAAAGAGAAGGGAGATGGCCCCTCTTGTGAAAGAGTTGGTGGCAAAAGGAATTGGATACAATTGGACGTTTCCATTTGGTCTTCTATTCGAGTGGGAAGGCAAACAGAGAAGAGTGACCACTTGCGAGGAAGGACTCCACACAATGGGCATGCAAGTAGAGGAGGTTGGCACAAGAGGGGACAAGACCAGGACGGACCCACACAAGGGGCTGAGAGGCTGGGAGGAGGTGCACCACAAAAAGATGCAAATGGGTAGAGGGAAAATGGGATACCCAGTGGATGATTAATAGGACACAATAAGCGAAAAAGGTTTGGTCTGGTTTCGGTGTGGGGGAGGCGGGAGATGAATCGTCAGAAAGAATCACAGTATTCCTAATACTCAGCGGCCCGGCAAGGGTTCTGGAAGGGTCACAATCGGATGGGACAGTGGGGTTTAGGATTCCCCACAAAATACCCCCGAGGGCATGGAGGGCAGGGGGCGAAGGGTGCAACGCCCAAGCGTCAATAGGAACCCTCGCCCTACTCGGGGGACAGTTTGTTTGGTTTAATGTTCAATGTTGGGGTGGGGGAGTTCAAGGGAAGGGAGGGGGGGTCGGAGGCATCAACGAAAAGAATTAAGCACAGAAGGGGATCCAAAGACAATGCATATTCGCATAACAGAATGGGGATGATACGCATCTTAACCTATAACATCAGGGGCATGAATCATCCAACAAAACGGGTGAAACTGGAGAAACAGATTAAAAGGGGAAAAGCAGATGTACTGCTACTTCAAGAAACCCATATCAGAACGAGAGACAAGCAGAAAACATGCATAAAAGGGTATAAAATATGGGCACAAGAAACGACAACAGAAAAAAAGCAGGGGTGCTGATAGCGGTGAAAGAAGGGAAAGACACTAAACTGATGAACTCGGTCATAGACAGAGGGAAGATATGCCTTTGTTAATGTGGAGATTGAGGGATATCGCATTACCCTTGCCTCAATATATGCACCCAACCAGGGACAGGATGGCTTTCTCAGGGACGTCCTGGGGAAATTAGAAGACTTTGCAAGGGGGGAGGTGATTATGGGAGGGGACGTCAACATGGCGTGGAACCCACATGTAGATAGAAGTATGGGGAGCATACACGGCCAAGGGGCACCATCAAAGCGTCTTAAACAACAGATGGACAGCATGGCCTTGAATGATGTTTGGAGGGAACTGAAGGGGGATTAAAGGGGGTACACATACTTTTCGCACTTTCACAATTCCATGTCCAGGATAGACTACTTCTGGGTATCGGTGGGTCTCATGGGCAAGATACAAGGGCTAGAAAAGGGAGCGATAGCCCTCTCGGACCATGCCCCACTATGGCTAGACGTGTCTCTTCCAGGGAGGAGGAATGGGCTCTGGAGGTGGAGGTTACCGCTGGAACTGATCCAGGACCCAATAACCGGGGAATCCATAAGGGAAATGATAGAAGAATACTTCGAACAGAATGACACTGGGGAAGTCACTATGAGCACAGTCTGGGACGCGTTTAAAGCAGTTATTCGGGGGAAATTGATGGCGTTAAAAATTACGAAAGATAAACAAAGGTATATGTGGGAAAAGGAGCTGGAAAAAACAATTGAGGATATCCAAGAGAAAATGCTGTCACACCCCACTAAGATATTGAAAAGATCGCTGAAACATACACAGGGCCAATTGGAGATGCTACGCACAAAAGGTGCAGAAAGGAACTTGCTCTATCTGAAACAGAGATACTACATTAAAGCAAACAAAGCAGATAGACTCTTAGCGAGACAACTTCGAGCGAAACAGAAAGAAACAACAATTAAGGCCATGTGTAATGCGAAGGGTGACATTCAAACGCGCACACAAGACATGGGGGAAGCACTGAGGGAATACTACCAAACTCTCTACTCCACAGAACACCCTAATACAGACGCCCAAGACTCAGATCCCGCGGATTTCAGAGAAGGATAAACAGTCCTTAGAGAACCCAATTGGTGAAGAGGAAGTTAGAAAAGCAATAAATGCTCTCCCAGTTAACAAAGCACCAGGTCCAGATGGTTTTACGGCCCCGTTTTATAAAAAATACTCACATATTGACCCCAGTCTTAACTAGGCTCCTTAACTCATTTAAGGATAGCGGCAACGTGACCCCCACAATGAATGAAGGAAAGGTGTTAGTTTTCCACAAAACAGGTAAAGATCCAACATACCCTGCATCATATAGACCAATCTCCCTGATAAACCTAGATGCAAAAATGTATACGAAGATTCTGGCAACAAGACTATCCCCGCTCCTCCCAAAACTGATCAGTATGGACCAATCAGGCTTCATTCCAGGCAGGCAAAACCATGACAATATTAGGAGGCTCACTCACCTAGTGGAAAAAATAGGCATAACTCGCACCCCAGTGATACTGCTATCGGTAGACGCCGAGAAGGCTTTTGATCGGGTGGAATGGTCAATGTTATTTAAAGTTTTAAAGTGCATGGGTTTTGGAGAACAATATATTGCGAGAATCAGAGCAAACTATATTTCCCCATCCAGCAGATTAGCCATTAACGGAGAGGTAACTGATAAGGTGATAATATCAAGAAGGACAAAACAGGGCTGCCCCCTTTCCCCATTACTGTACGCTATCTTTTTAGAACCTCTACTAATAAAAATAAGGGAATCGACACTCATTAGAGGGATAGATATGGCAGGACAGCAGCATAAGGTGATAGCATATGCGGATGATATGCTAATAGTTCTGGAAGATCCCGAATCCACTTTATCAGCGGCGGTTGGGGAATTAGAAGACATTTGGGGCCATCTCGGGTCTAAAGATAAATAGAAAAAAATCAGAAATCCTTATCCTGGCGGGGGATAGAGCAAACATAGAAGGGGAAGCAAAGCTACTGGACCTTAAGATCATAGAAAAGGGTATAAAATACCTGGGAATAACAGTACCTCAAAAAATTTGGCAATTCTATGGGCAAAATTACCCGCGGCTACTCTCAAATATCCGAAGAGAAGTAGGCAGATGGAATCATCTACATATATCTTGGTGGGGCAGGATACAGTCAGTTAAGATGACTATCCTCCCAAGGGTACTATACTACTTTCAGGCTCTCCCGGTGGGCGTTCCCCATACGTTCTTCAAAACTCTAACGAAATTGGTATCATCCTTCATATGGAAAGGGAAAACGCTGAGAATAGCTAGGACCGTCCTCACGGCACCAATCAGCGAAGGGGGGATGGCGCTACCCCACTTTAAGAAATTCTTTCAGGCGGCGCAGCTTAAGGTTCTGCAGGAATGGGTGGGGGAGAATCCGCAGCAGATCTGGGCCAAACAAGATAGGGCAGTAGCGAGAGCCCCACTGGTAGAGCTTCTCTGGAAACAGAGGCAACACAGACACGAGAATTTAGGGATAAGTGAATTAATGAAGACCATGTTGGAAGCATGGGATAGCCAAACACGGAAGGGTATAATGGCCACACCGCTGGGACCCTTTACGCCCATAAGCAGGAATCCGCAATTCCCACCAGGGATGGAACAAGGGGCGTATGATAACTGGGAGGAAGCAGGCATAACGAAAATAGGGGAAATCTTCGAGGACAATGAAATCAGGTCACTAGAATCCTGCTTTGCAAACACAACTCTCCCCAAAGGCGAGGTATATAGATACGAGCAGTTAAAACATTGGCTAAGCTCCCCGATCATCACCAAAGCAGCAACTAGGGATCTTACATTGTTCGAGACTTATATTATCTCCAACACAGGGGCAAAAAAATGGGTATCGACTCTGTATAAATTCATAAACACACAAGAGGAGGAAGTTAAGTGGTCATACAGGATTAAGTGGGGCAAAACGCTAGGGGAAGAGCCGATGAAAAGACAGTGGGAGGATCTATGGAAACAGGTCCACAAAATGACTTGCTCGGCACAGACCAGAGAGATGTGGATCAAAATAATGACATAGTGGCACTATACCCCGGAGAGGCTACATTCGATGTTCCCCAACACGTCAAATCAATGTTGGCGAGGATGCGCCCAGGTGGGAACGTGGAAACAGATCTGGTGGGACTGTATAGGCATAAAGCCCTTCTGGGAGGAAGTTAAAGGGGAGATGGGGAAAGTGTTCCCGGATGTGGGGCAGATTGGAGAAGGAGTGTGGCTATGTGGAATTAGAGATGATATAACAAGGCTCTACAACAAATCACAGTGGAGAAGTTTTATGGGACTTCTAATTGCGGCATGGACAACAATTGCCCAGAATTGGAAGAATAAAAACACCCCACTGACCTTTACTTGGCTACAGAAGGTATGGGCCCATATAACAATGGAGAAACTCACCCACATAATCCAAGGAACCAGGGACACGTTTGTAAAGGAATGGGAAGGAACTCTGCAATACCTCCAGTCAGATTTTATGGCACAATGGTGCCCCCATAATATCAAAGTATCGGACATCTTCAACGCGTAAAAGGAACCCCCGGACATCATATCGAGCGACCCGAGGGGAGGGAGGGAGGGAGGGGGGAGGGAGAGGAGGATGTTATAATGTTTGATGTTTATTCTATGTAAAACTATAAAACACAAGTTTTTAAAAAAAAGAAACAACAAATGATTTGTGTACCATACGTCACTCAACATTTCTTTAATTTTTCCTCTACAAAGGTCTGCACATTTGATCGCTTCTGTATATATTTTAACAATGAAGACACAAACAGTACTGACCGCTTACACTGTAAAGCAAACATGACTTGCATTGTGTGTTTTGAGGTTTGATAGCAAAATTGTCTATTGATGAATAATGAAAGCCTTTATTTACTGGAGCTAGTAGTGCTTAATGGTATGCCAGTGCTATGATAAAATAGCATAGAGAGGTACGTGCTCAGTGCTAAAAACAACATCAAAACTCAATGTCAAATGTTTGCTGTCCCGAGTTAGCTTTACACCCTTCAGAAGTTAGTAAACTGGCTATCAACTGAGCTAATAATCATTACAGTGCTTAGAAGTTGGGGAAACCTGTATGATGTGCTACAACAAAAATTGAATGCCTATCTGTATTACCACTACAGGGACATGTTTTGCTGAGTTTGTTTAATTTGCGAATGCAGCCATTTAGTTAAACATGCATGCAAAATTTCCCTCTCCTCCAGACACAAACACAGCATCAGTTGAAAAGAAATAAACAATTTCTCATCTCACTGTTGGGACGAATCTAGGGAAGTACTCACTAACCCCGGGGGAAAGTCTTCCCCCGTGTGGTCAGAGAAGGGCAGAAGCTGCCCGACTCTGATCCTGGGGGTATCTATCTGTGGGAGGGGGGGGAGACTAACCTTGGTGGGGTGAAGATGGCTCACTAGAACAAGACCTGTCATACCCCCTTACAACCCCTCTGCCCCTATGTGTGATAATAGTCAACAGTCACTGGATTCACAGCTATGTTTGGCATATTGTAGTATGGAGCTTCCTGTTAAAAACGATAGACACTTGTTCCTATGGGCCTACGGGACGAGGAAGAGGGCTCGAGTGTTGTGTAGTGACCTTCTCCAGCATGGGGTCTGGCATGGATTCACATGCTCATGAATATTCCCCGTCGTCAGGCTGGGAATCCTCGGTAAAGAAAAAACCAGTATCAGTTTCGTTTCTGATCTGTCTTTCGTAGTAATAACCAATCACTGGTCTCTGCGTCATACTGACCACAGCCAATGACTGCCCTCTACCTAAGCACCGCCTCTGGCAGCCATCTTCAGATTTTTACCGCACGTTCATGTGTTGGGATCCTCGTGCTATTGCTCTCGAGCGTTAGTGCTATTTTTTCGCGCTTTTTCACAAAAACTTCGATTCTTTCGGTCAAAAGAGCCTCAAGCTCCACCGATCCTACATCCGATCAACGGGGACCCGTGTCGGATTCATCTGTGCCCCTCAAGGGTGAAGATTTCGTCGAGCTACACTTCGGAGGACTCCAGAAGCTTCTCAGGCCCGGTCTCGGAGATGGCCCAGGAGAAGGGAAGCTCGACGCCCGGAAAGCTGTTCAGGGCCTGCCCTGGATGCCAGCTGCAGAACGTCTTCAAGGAGGACGAACACTCTTTCTGCCTTTACTGCCTTCATGGGGACAAGACGCACGTGGAGAAGGACTCTGCGTTTTGCGGCAACATGTCGGAACGGACCATGAAGGACCGCCATCAACGTCTCGCCAGCTGGCTGGAGGGTAAGAGCCCGTCTGGCGAGAAGAAGAAGAAATCTGAGCGGTCTTCTAAGACCTTTGAGGGCGCCCCGGCGACGGGGGCCCAACATAAGGCCAAGCACCGCGAGTCCGCTGGCACCGGGAGCGCCGAACGGTCGGGCTCTACGGGCGCCAGGCAGGGCGCACCCTCCCCGGCACCATCAACCACGAGCCAACGCTCTGGGTCGGGTAAGAGGAAGGCCGAGCACCCGGCGAAGCTCCTGGAGAGACCCCGGTCGAGCTCTAAGGCAGAGGAGGAGCGTGGCAGTGCCCCCTCCCTCAAGGATAAGGCGGTGAGCGCACCTAAGGTGGTGAAGGCCTTGATCCATTCGACCAAGCCCTCTATCGAAACGGTCGCGGCGGCCCTGGCCCAGCCTGTGGAGGCTGCACCAGTGGTGGCGGCCTCGGGGCCCAGAATCTCCCTGCCTCCTCGGAGGGAGTCTTCTTTCGTGCCCATCGATAGGACCCCCGTGAAACCCTCCGTGGGGAAGAAGGGGGGGCAGGGCGTCGTCGTCGATTCGGCCTCAACCTCAGAAGAGGAACTGATCGAGGTCTTAAGCCACGGCCTAGGCGTGGAACAAGACCAGCCCGTCGGAATGGGCCCCGACGCAGGTGACGACGACGACATCGTCGAGGATACCGACGGGGCCCCTGCTCGCCCGTCGGATTCCCATCTGCCAGCGCCGCAAGACAACTCAGCGGCCATTTTGTTGGCTATACAGTCCTTATGCTCCGAGATAAGGACGAGACTGCCGTTACCGACGGAGGAACCTCTCCCGTCGGGGGATCCAGAACCGGGACCTTCTGGTGTTCCCCCTACCAAGAAAAGAAGGATCCATCCACCGCCTCCTTTTCAACCGTCGCGCCCCGTCCAGCCCTCCTCCCCGTCCACCCGAGGGGATGATACGGGGACTGACACGGCAGCGACGGGTACGGACGACGAGGCATACGACGAGGATTTTCCGTCGTCGCCTCCCACCAGGGCTTCTCCGCCCGACGAGATTGGATCGTTCCACTCAATGATCGCCAGGGCATCCGAGCTTTTCCAACTCTGCCCTGAGGAGAAGAAAAAGGAAGGCTTCCTTTACCAACGGCGCGAGGCCAAGAGGAAGACGGTCCTCGCAGTGCCTCTGTTAGACGACATTTGGGATGAGGGCCTTTCCCTCCTCAAGAACCCTTCCACGACGCCAGCGAAAAGAGACCGGTACGAGAAAAAGTACCGGGTCCCGGACTCGGCCCCCCTATGCCTCCGGGCCCAGCCTACCCCGGACTCCGTCGTCTCCGCGGCAGCCAGGAAGAAAGCGGGGGGGGGGTGCGGCCTCCACGTCGACTTCCCCGCCGGACGGCGAGGGAAAGAAATTGGATGCCATGGGACGCAGAGTCATCTCGTCGGCGGCGACGACGATTAAAGCGGCCAACGCCTTGGCTATCGTGGCCCGCTACGACAGGGAACTCTGGTACAAGATAGCTCCCCTGCTGGATTTTCTGCCGGACGACAAGAGGGCGGAGGCCCTTGAGATCCTGCAGGAAGGTGAGGTGGCCTCGGACCACGCCATCACCGTGGCGACGGACATCGCCGACACTGGGTTCCGCCAGATGGGCAACGGCGTTTGCCTTCGACGTCGCGGATGGCTCAAGGCGACGGACTTTCGGCAGGACGTCCAGACCAGGGTCCTGGACATGCCCTTCGACGGGAACAACCTGTTTGGGAAGACAGTGGACGATTCCCTTCAGGCCATCAAGGCGGATACTGAGACGGCCCGGGCCCTTGGAGTACTGCAGCAACGGCGGACGCCCTTTCGGAGCGGCGGAGGCAAGGGCGCCTCCAAAGGTTCCGGCGGCGGTTTCGCTTCCTACCGTCAAGCGGCCCGCTCGTCGTCGCAAGAGGCCTACAGAGGACGAGGCAAGTCTGGCGGACCCCGCCGTCGTCGCCAAGGAGGCCAAGGCGGCAAGGCCGCGTCCAAGCAGGATTGAACCGGCCGTGGGGTCGGGCCCCCACCGAAGCACCCCGGTGGGAGGCCGGCTGGCGGGCTTCGTCAGCGTGTGGGAGTCCATCTCCACCGACCGTTGGGTGCTGGACGCCCTGGCCCGGGGCCACGCGCTCGAGTTTCAAAGAAGGTGCCCGCGCGTCCCCCCCGTGGCCAGGAAAGAACTTCACGTCCCTCAACTTCTCCTGGAGGTAAAGGCGATGCTCAGAAAGGGCGCCATCGAACTCGTCCCAAAGAGGCTTCGGGGCTCCGGAGTCTACTCGCGTTACTTCCTCGTGAAGAAGAAGACGGGAGGATGGCGCCCCATCCTGGACCTGCGACGCCTGAACAAGTTCATCAAGGCGCAGAAGTTCCGGATGGTCACCCTCCAGCACGTCCTGGGTCAGCTGGAGGAAGGAGACTTCCTATCGTCGTTGGATTTGGAGGATGCCTACTTCCACATTCCCATCCTGAAGGGGCACCGAAAATTCCTCAGATTCGTGGTCCAAGGGCGTCATTACCAGTTCAAAGCCCTTCCCTTCGGACTACGGTCGGCACCCAGGGTTTTCACCAAGTGCCTCGCACCGGTGGCGGCGCAGCTGCGCCGCGAGGGGATTCACGTCTACCCCTACCTGGACGACTGGCTCATCCGCGCCAAGACGAGGGAGCTCGCCGTGGTCCACACGGCAAGGACCGTCCAACTCCTCACGGACCTGGGATTCTCCGTGAACTACGCCAAATCCCACCTGGTGCCCGCGCAAGTCGCACTGTTTCTGGGAGCGAGGCTCGACACAGTGTCCCTTCTGGCCTCCCCGTCGGAGGAGAGGACCAGGACCATCTTGGGCAAGGTGCAACGGATGTTGGTGGCCGACGCGGCCAAGGTGAGGTCCATCAAGTCCCTCCTCGGGATGATGTCTTCCTGCATCTACCTCATTCCCATGTGCAGGCTCCGGATGCGCCCGTTGCAAGAGTTCCTGGATGCGCGCTGGATCCAGACGACAGGCAGCTTCGAGGAAAGGATCAAGCTCGACGAGAGTTTCCGACGAGCGATACGGTGGTGGGGCACCCGCGCGCATCTGACGGCGGGCATGGACTTCCAGACCCCAGCCCACCAGGTGATTGTGACCACGGATGCCTCCCTAGAAGGGTGGGGAGCGCACACCGAAAATCTGCACGCAAGGGGACTCTGGCTCCCGACGGAGAAGTCCCTGCATATCAACGTCCTGGAGCTCCGTGCAGTGTTTTGGGCCCTCAGGTCCTTCCTTCCGTCCCTCAAGGGCAAGGTGGTGAGGATCTTCACCGACAACACCACCACCATGTTTTACATCAGGAAACGGGGCGGAACCAGGTCCCCAGCGCTGTCCAAGGAGGCGCAGGACCTGTGGCATTGGGCCGTCGCCCAAGGGATTCTTCTGGTGCCGTTTCATCTGGCAGGGATAAAAAACACCATCGCCGACTCACTCAGCAGGGAGCTGCGCTCGTGCCACGAGTGGGAACTACGGCAGGATCTGGTGGATCGCCTCTTCCGACGGTGGGGCACACCCCAGATCGACCTGTTCGCGACGGCGACGAACACCAAGTGCCGGAGGTTCGCCAGCAGGTTTCCCCAGACGAGGAGCATGGGCGATGCTTTCTCGTTCCCCTGGGAGGGCCTGTTCCTCTACGCGTTCCCTCCCTTGCCTCTGCTGATCCGGCTCGTCAACCAGCTCAAGAGGTCACGGTGCAGGATGATCCTCGTCGCACCTGCGTGGCCGAGGCAGATATGGTTCCCGGACCTTCTGGACTTGTCGGCGTCCCCGCCAATCAAGCTGCCGGCGGACGCGGATCTACTCTCCAGGGAAGGAGGCGCCATCCTCCACCACGACCCGAAGTCGCTGAACTTGCAGGCCTGGCTCCTGCAGCGCTAGAGTTTGGAGGATACGACATACCGGCCGATTGCAGAGAGGTTCTTGCAAAGGCCAGGGCGTCCTCGACTCTTAAATGCTACGGACACAAATGGAAGAGGTTCTCTGTCTGGTGCCACGCACAGAAGATTAACCCTCTACGGATTACGGCTCCCCAAGTGCTGCCGTACCTGCTGACGCTGGCCAAAGCTGGTCTGGCACACGCGTCCATCAAGATTCATCTTGCTGCGATCTCCCGATACACCAGAACCACGGGCCGGACGTCCTTGTGGTCTCATCGTCTGGTGAAAGAGTTCATGAAGGGACTGTTCAGATCGTTCCCGCCGGTGAAGGCTCCGGCCCCGGCGTGGGAGCTCAACGTGGTGCTGACCAAACTCATGGGACCTCCGTTCGAGCCTCTGCACTCGGCCCCGTTGAAGTTTCTATCGTGGAAAACAGCTTTTCTCGTGGCCATCACCTCCGCACGACGAGTGGGAGAGATCCAGGCCCTTTCCTGCAAGGCCCCGTACTTGACTTTCCACGACACGAGGGTAGTGCTCAGGACGCACCCATCCTTCATGCCCAAGGTACCGTCGGACTTTCATCTCAACGAACCCTTGGTGTTACCTGTGTTCTTCCCGTCGCCTTCGTCGCCGGCTGAGAGGACTTTGCACTCGCTGGATGTAGCTAGAGCGCTGAAGTTCTACGTGGACCGCACGAAAGGTTTTCGGAAGACGTCACAACTCTTTGTGAACTTTGGACCTGTCAATCAGGGGAAGGCTCTCTCGAAGGCTTCCATCTCCAGATGGCTCTCCGGCTGTATCATGTACTGTCACCGGTTGGCAAACCGACCGCTGCCTGGCCGTCCGAGAGCCCATTCCACCAGAGCGATCGCAGCTACCACGGCGTTCCTATCTGGTGTGCCCCTGCTGGACATATGCAGGGCTGCTACGTGGAGGTCGACGCACACCTTCACGAAATTCTACTGCGTCGACCGGGATTCCAGGGAGGAGTCCAGGGTCGGCCAAGCAGTGCTGCGCAACCTGTTCGCCTGAGGTGAGCCTGGTGAGGAGGTAAGATGCTTAATGTTGAGTTGATGTGATGCTTAATGTTGAGCCTTTGCCACCTCCCGTGGTTGTGCATGTGTGTACTGCTATGTATTCTTTATTCATGAGCATGTGAATCCATGCCAGACCCCATGCTGGAGAAGGAACAAGTTACTTACCTGTAACTGTTGTTCTCCAGCATGGGTCTGGCATGGATTCACATGCGAACCCTCCCGCCTACCCCTCTGCGGCTCTTCACTTGGTCATACTGCCACTTCACGTGCTTCCAAATCTGAAGATGGCTGCCAGAGGCGGTGCTTAGGTAGAGGGCAGTCATTGGCTGTGGTCAGTATGACGCAGAGACCAGTGATTGGTTATTACTACGAAAGACAGATCAGAAACGAAACTGATACTGGTTTTTTCTTTACCGAGGATTCCCAGCCTGACGACGGGGAATATTCATGAGCATGTGAATCCATGCCAGACCCATGCTGGAGAACAACAGTTACAGGTAAGTAACTTGTTCCTTCTCACATGTGTTACTCCTTTAGGGGGATGCGTCCCTCCCATGTGTATTGCCCTTTTAAGATGGGCCATGACTGTGTCATGGCCCAAGCTAATAAAAAGAGCCCTGCAGAGACGTGCAGCAGAACAGCTGCAGACTCGAAGATGGGATGACCTGAGTCTGTGTCTCATTGCAGGCCTGCAGTCCCACACTGTGTAAGAATGTTGCCATGGGGCCCTCTTGCCAGCCAGGTGGCTAGGGTCAGCATGTGTGGTTAAGGCCCACCCTGCCCCATCCAAGAACCGGTGTCCCCCGGCAACCGCTCGAGGCACTACGCCTCTGTGGACTGGCTTCCCATAGTACCCACAGGGGGCTGATGCGATGTCCTTGGCCAGCCCCCATAACAATGGCGACGGTCTGCCGCCGGGAGAGAAATGGAAAAGCGGCATTCACTGCTGCAAGGATAAGGAGGAGAGGACGCTCAACACCCTGCCGGTCGCGTCGGCCCGGCCGCAGCCCTCAGTCAAGAGGGTTCTCGTGCGGCTGGAGGGAGGTGTAACTGCAGCCCCTGTGGCATCTGCCGCCAAGTTTATCCTATCCATGTTGCTCCCGCAAGATGGAGAAAACTAAGCCCCACTGTCAATGCTCCCATGAGGAAGCGGCAGGCGGATCGACACTAAACCCCACCCGCAGGTCCAGCTGGCACACTGCTGCCCACCACACCCCTTGCAGGACCACGGGCCGGGGGTGCGGTGACAAGGAAAGTGCTCCCCGGGCTGCAATAATGATGCAGCATCGGTGCGGTCGAAGCAAAGGAAGAGTGTGCCCGCAACCCGCCTGGCGGCCAGGAGCAACATTGCCGGTGTGGCCTCCACCACTCGGCTGTGCAGCATCCCGCTGCCACCGGAAGGTGGGGTGCCTCACCTGCTGTTGTGGAGGGTGAGCACCACCCCCATGCAGGCAGCGAGTTTGCTCCATCCGACGATTTGAACCGGCGAGCTCCCACGATCCGGGCACCCAGTGGTGATTAATAACATGTTTTGCATCGGAGCAGAAGGCAAGAAAGAAAGAATGAATAATTCTGGGATTACCCATTGTGGTCCAAGGGTGCCTGAGAGTGAGAAGAAAGACACGCTCCATGAAGGTGCATCAGACGGGAAAAGGAGAGGACCGTCTGCTTGCTCTGCCATGGCCGCAACACTAACGGTGGGCCGTACTGCTAGGGAAGGTGGTGAGAGCGGGCAACTGCTCCACGTCAGAGCGGAAGGGGAATGTAGCAGCTCCACGTCAGAGCCTGCCACTAGATGCTCAGGTGCCCTCTGAAAATCCTGGGCTGCTGTCAGTGAAAAGTAGAAGTGCTACAAGAGGGCGAAATTAAAACACTGTGTTTAGCTCCCTATATGGGCCCCTGCAGACGCCGAACCGGGACAGCGGTGTTGTGCACATCAGCTCCTTGTGGTCAATGCATGGGGAACAAATACAGAGGCCCTCCTGTGACTCCAGGGCCAGCTGACAATGGAGGAGTGTAAACAGGATATTACTGGGAGCGCCAGCAATAAATAATATAGCTCCAGAAGGCAGCTCATGCCTGAGTGAGTGGCTGCGCCGCAGTGCCATGCTTATGTCCCCTGCCTGAAGGAAGGAGTGGATTGGCTGTATTGCACCAACTGGTTGCCCACCACTAAAGCCACCCTACCTGCCCTACAAGTGGCCTCATTGCCCTGCGTGGTGTCGCCCTCCTGGCCCTGCAAGTGGCCCCAACACCCTGCCACTGGCGTGTGCCCTGCCATGCCTGCCATCCATGGGCAAGGCCGATGTGGGCCTGGGGGGTGATTCCTGCCACCAGGAAACTGGGACATCACCAACCCTATCGTCCTGCCAGCAAGAAGGGATGGTGGGACTGGCTAACTCACACCGGCGGCCTTGACAGCCGTCACCAAGAAGGGGTGCAACCGCGAAAGGTAAGGGTTTCAGCTCCTCACAAGTGCTTGTGCGCCCTCCTATACCCTTGGAGAAGAGTGACACTCCTGACTGTGGGATCATGGCCAAAAAGTGGGGTGAATGTCATCCTGTTAGCCCAAGCCTGGTCAACATCCCGTGGTGTGGCCTAGACGCCCTGCTATCTGCGTCTCGCTGCCCTCTCCCGACATTAAAGGGACTGACTGTGAACCTGACCGTGGCGCCGCAGGAATGCCCTGCTATCTGCGTCTCGCGGCCCTGCCTTTACATCAAGGCACTATGCCGATAGGGTCCCTGGTACCCGCCAGGTGCAGCTTTGCTGGCTATGGAACTGTACCATCAAGGGACCTGGACCCGTGGAAGTGACTCCTGAATGGACACTGATGGAAAGTGAACTGGTCTCCTGCAGTCCTGCAATTGCTTAAAGAAGACTCTGTGAACCTGTGTTTTTATGCTGTGAACCTGCATATTGGCTACATGCTTAAAGTGGTCTCACTAAAGAACAGTGATGTGAAGCTGTGATCCCGCAGTTAGTAGGTGTGCTCTATATGGTGCCAGCAGCTAACAAAGGCGTCATTCGGTGGTTGTAGTTCCACACCCCAGATTAATAAAGTGTCTTTGTAACTTGCGGTCGAACTGCCAACATTCCACAGGTGATTCACCGACCCGCGACTGTCACCTGCGGGTGATGTGGTGATATGTGATGTATGTGTATAAATATGTGAGCCCATGTGTGTTGCAGTGGCATATCCCATTTGTTGTTGGACCCATGTCTCTGAAGTAGCCCAAGTAATGTCGTTCTGTAATGGGGGGAGGGAATCATTTATGTTGTAGTAAAAATGTTTTGTTTGTTATGAAAAAGGAGGAGTGTTGTTTAGTGACCCTCCCACATATGTTGCCCCTTTAAGGTGATGTGTCCCTCCCACGTGTATTGCCCTTTGTCATGGCCCAAGCTAATAAAAGGAGCTCTGCAGGCATGTGCAGCAGAACAGCTGCAGACTCCAACATGGAATGACCCGAGTCCGTGTCTCATTGCAGGCCTGCAGGCCCACACCGTGTAAGCACGGGCATGCAGGCCATGTTGCCATGGGGCCCTCTTGCCAGCCAGGAGGCCAGGGTCGACATGTGTGGCTAAGGCCCACCCTGACCCTTCCAAGACCGGATGTCCCCTGGCAACCCCTCGAGGCACTGGGCCTCCGTGGTGCTGTTGTCCCATAGCACCTACAGGAGGCTGGCTCAATGTCCATGGCCAGCCCCCATAACAATGATGATCATGCTCAGAGAACCGCACAGTGCAGGCTAGTTCCAAACAGCTGACCAGCGCCGTGAACTTTAAAACACCCCAGAAGCCGGGTAGATGGAGATGCACCATACCCAAGGCTGGTTGGGAAACCAGAGGGACGCCATGTAGACCGGAGAGCAGGTGAGATTGTGGCAGTGTCGGAAGAGGAGGCTCCGAGACAGACCTTCCGCTGCGCATAAGAAAGGAGCAAGAGACGCTCTACTGGGAGAGCTGCTGTAGTACGAGGACTGCGAGCCTACGCAATGCTGGCCAGAAGACAAAGCCCACACCGGGAGATTGGGGCACCAGGGCATTTCGAGGCGTACATCGCACACCAATTGAAAGTAATTGGAAAGTCTGGGAGAACCCGAACAAGGGTGCTGGGGGAACCTGGCAAGAACCTGAAGTTGTGAATGAAAGTCTGCCAAAGGCCCAATACTCAAATGGAAAAGAATATGAACATATGAGTGTGTTACAACATTGGCCAAGTCCTGACAGGAGAGTATACCAGGCACCTTGAATGCGAATCGCCGACCCGCACCCAAAATACAAATAGTCTCGTTTTAACCAAGTCATGGCAGGAGAGTCTACCAGGCCTTTCTTTGATCATGAGCCAGGAGACTCGCACTTGAACTGTGCAGAAAGTAAGCCAGAGGAGAAAGTAAAGACACCTTGTGAATGTAAGAAATCTAGGGGAACAGAATTAAGTCCCTTGGAAGGAAGAGATTGTAAGGGGAAGAAAAGACAATCTCTTGATAAGGAATCCTTACCCTATATTTGAAAGTGGAGGAAATGCTGCGAGGAGGCGAACACCCTCTTGCCGCCTATGGGACTGAACTGTGATAAAAACTAAGAAACGTAGGGTAAGGGAAACCCCTTCCAATGATGCTGGAACATTTGGTTGTTTATTTCTTTGACACCCTTTTGGACCTTTGAGTTTAACTTGTGGCAGCTAGAGAACATTAAGCCCTTTTTCACTTTATTGTGAGTGATTCAGCGTTGGGTTTTGGACACAGGACGGAAGACTTTTAATTTTGGACATCTTGACAAAGACTGTAGTCAGTTTTGTTGAGGCAGGGTAGCCCTTCCCAGAGTTGGGTAAAGAGGGTCTTCTCCAACCCATTTCTTTCAATAAAAGTTTATAACAATCAACCCTATATATCTGTGTCCGTATGTTACTCACTATACCTCACACTGTGCTCTGACAAGCTCGGAGCACACAGCTCAGCGAAAAATGTCTGAACTGCTGCTTCATGGCCTGCAGTTTCATTCATGCAGATAACAATCAAGCATGTCTCCTGGTTTCTGTCAAGACACCAGCACTTTGTAGTGAGCTCTGCTCTCAATTGGTGCTTAAATGGTGTAAAGACTGGAGGGGGTATCTATACTTCTGCCCTCTATATGGTATGGTAAAGGCACAGAACCACCAAGCCAAATCCCTCAATTTGGTAGCAGTGGAAAAGCAGCCAGGCTTAAGCTTTCAGGAGGTGATGCAGGCTGGTTCTTTACGGACAGTGTTTCACACTGTTAGGTGATAGCATAGCTTCTTTATATAAAATAAGGTTCAGTAATATATATTTCTGATGTTTGTTAATCTGCTTAGAATCACATGCTGTGCATAGGTCCGACATCCAGTGGTCACTGCGGAGTATTGCATTTTGTTTTTCGTAGTCGAAAAGGGGACGTCGACAAGGCGTGTCTGTAACACTATCCCTATAGTGACGTGCGTTGTACCCACAATCCCTCACGCGTCGAGGTCCCTCAGATTGTTTTTTTCCGCCCAGCTTATGGTCGCCTTACGCAGAGCTCCTAGAGAGACATTGCTAAACAATTACTACGGACCTCGGTCCTTAATATATACTTATTGTTAAAGATCCCTCCCCTCGACGTTAGCTGTGAAGCTGTTTCCCCGCCGAGCAAGTTTTCGACGGAGGAGAAGAGACGGAGGAGATCCTTCGGCGCTGCCGAACACGTGGCCAGGCCTCGCCGGCCAACATACAGTAGGGAGAGTGGGGGTTTCGAACTTTTTACCTTCTCGTCGAGAATGTCTTTCTTTCTCCCCTATCTTTCCCTTGGGTTTGTTATCACCAGGTTCTATTGCCTCAGCTATGGAGAGGACACCCTTTAAGTTTTGCACACGCTGTAGGGGCAAATACACTTGGAAGGACAAGCACAAGCTCTGTAATCGTTGCTTGCCCCTCGATCATAAAGAGGACAGCTGCGCGGCCTGTAAGCTCTTGAAACCAAGAACTCTTAAAGAACGGAAAGTTAAGAGGTGGGCGGACTACGCGATGTCGAAGTCCGTTTCCTCACCCGCCGCCGCTGTTACAGAAAGTGACGAGGCGGGTGATAACTCGACGTCTATTACGGAAGTCATTAACCCCCAGAAGGAGCGCTCGCGCTCCTCGACGTCCGTCCCCGGCCCCGACGCTCTCGGCTCACGCCCTGCTTATGGGGATGAACACCCCGGCGACAAGGACGCACACAGACCCCATAGGCCTAAGCACACAACCCACGGCTCTTCTTCGTCCAGGACGAAGGATCCACCAGCGCCGAAGGGGACGCAGGGCACTCCGGCGTCGACCTCAGACCGCAAGGGTCTGAAGCCCCACCCGCAAACGCAGCCGCGACCAGCGATTGGGCTTTTATCTAATACGGGCGCTACCCCAAAAACATCCGATGTAACGCTCCATAGAGCGGCCGTCGAAAAACAACGCGCAACGCAGGCAACGCCGACTCCAGAACCCTCGACTGACGAACTCGTCGTCGAGAGTCTGGCGAGAATTGTTTCCGAGGACAAACGTAAGCGGACGACTAAACAGACGTCGAATACCGCACCCAAGGATATAGAAACGCCGAAAACGCACAAGAGTAGCCAGGAACTGCCCCATCCATCTAAAGGCACTTCTGAACTACCGGAGGGCTTTTCTGAGGGCGACGGAAACCTTTCGTCGACGTTGTGGGAGCGTTCGAAGCGTTTTGAAGCCGAAAACACTGATTTCCCCCCTCTAGACTATTCAGGGGTTCCCCATGAGACCCTGGAAAGACTCCATTCTTGTATGGAAAAGATGGAGAGGTTTTTGGGTAGCCAAAACCCACCCCCACCCAAAAGACCAAGAGAATGGACCCAGGAGGACCCTAGGGTCAAGATTCCTAGGCTGTTTACCCCTTCTTCAAATGCTTATGACCTCACTGAAGAGGAGCAATACCTCCAGGAAGATGAGGAGTGTTTAGGTGGAGAGGAAGAACTTGAGGAGGAGAGGTTTGAGGAAGACCCTTACACTAGCGCAGGGGCTTTGGAAGAAGATACAGCTGCCTCGCAGCCCTGGCACCCCCCATCAGTGCAGCCTTGGCAATCCCCATCAGTGCACTCAGACCCTGATGTCTTTCATCCTTCTCCTCCCAAGGACTCACCTATTGGGAACACCTCCCCCATAGATGACCAGCCCTCACTTAATGCACTGTTGCGCAAGGCAGCAGCGCATTTTGAAATAGACACAGGGGAGACCCTTCCGGACATAGACTTTGTAGAAAAGGTTATTAAAGAAAAAGCCCCGGTCAGCCAGTCCATTCCGCTCCTGGCTTCTATAAAGAGAAGAATAACTCCTTCCCTTTCCAATCCGGCCTTAGTCAGAGGGGTCAACCCTCGTATAGGAAAGCTCTTCAGCCCTTCGTCTTCTGACCCTTTGTACATCAGGGGACATTCTATCCCGGACTCTCTTGTAGTGACTAACACAAGAAAAAGAGCAGGGGTACCACTATCTACTAGTGAGGCACCACCTGACAAAGAGGGCAGGAAGCTCTATGCACTTGGGAAGAGAATCACGGCATCCGCCGCCTTCTCAACCAGAATCGCGAATAACAATTCCCTACTACCTAGCTACGCAGATGCACAGTGGAGCAAGCTGCGCAGCGAAGCAGAGGACGCACCAGAACCCCTGCGTACACGCCTGTTGGCTACTATATCAGAGGGAACTCTTGTAAACCAGGGCATCGTAAAAAACTCCTTAGATGCCGCAGAGCCAGCTGGCCGCTCCCTGGTTCAGGGAATACTTCTCAAACGCCATTTCTGGCTGCGCAATTCGGGATTTAAGCCAGAAACCCAGGCTTCCCTAATAAATAAGCCCATAGAGCAAACACATCTGTTTGGGAAAGCAGTTGATGAGGCCCTAGAACATGCGAAGGAGTTTGATACCATCAAGACTCTTGACCAAATTTCTAGGCCACCTAACAGACGCAGCTATGGCAATAGACGCTCCTTTCGTGGCCAACGCCAGCAGCAAAGCCAACAACAATTTTACTCTGCTACCAACTGGCCCTCTAACCAAAGCACCCAGTTCAGTCAAAGAGGCCCACGTCGTGGCAAAGGAAGAGGGCGTGGCTCCAGTCCAAAAGGCCCTACGCCCAATACCAACAAATGACCCAAAGATTCGGGTCCCCTCCCATGCATCACCGGTCGGGGGCCGGCTAACATCGTTCCTTTCAGCATGGGAGGGAATAACGTCAGACCGCTGGGTATTATCCACCATAGCCCACGGATACTGCATCGAATTCAACAGTTCCCCGAAATACAGACCCCCACGGAACCGACGCATGACACCGGAACACCTCACTATTCTTCTTCAAGAAGTAGAAGAGCTACTGAAAAAAGAAGCTATAGAGGCTGTCCCCCTATCTCAGGTAACAGAAGGTATTTATTCAGTGTACTTCCTTGTACCCAAAAAGGATTTAACCATGCGCCCTGTATTAGATCTGCGCCCAGCGAACAACTTTGTCAAACCCCAAAAGTTTTGTATGGTGACCTTGCAGGAAGTAATCCCACTGTTATCACAGGGGGATTACATGACAACACTAGACATGAAAGATGCATACTTTCATATTTTAATGTTGCCAGCGCACAGAAAATACCTCAGGTTCAAGATAGAGAACAAACACTATCAGTTCAGAGTACTACCCTTTGGGATAGCATCTGCACCAAGGGTATTTACGAAAGTACTGGCAGTCGCAGCGGCCCACCTGCGCAGATTATCCATCCCGGTTTACCGGTACCTCGACGACTGGCTCATAACAGGGGATTCTTACGAAAAATGCTTCTCCAATACCCAAAGGACCGTAGACCTTTTGTCCCAACTGGGCTTCTCCATCAACAAAAAGAAGTCCAGCTTAGACCCCAGCCAAATCAAACAATTCCTAGGGGCTCTAATTCGAACAAAGGACGGCCTCGTCTTCCCCTCCAACGAGAGGGTCCAAAACATGCTGTTTCAGATCCCCCAATATGTGGCAGGTCGAGAGGTGACGGTACGCAAAGCAATGCGCTTGCTAGGGATGATGGCGTCATGTATTTATTTGGTACCTCACGCGCGCCTGCGCATGCGCCCAATGCAAGAGTGGCTCTACAGCCAGTGGTGTCAGGCCAGCGGACAATGGGACGATCTGGTGGTAGTCTCGCAGGCCTTGGTTCTCTCGCTACGGTGGTGGACAAAGGAAAACCTGTTATTAGGGAAAACTTTTGCCACACCCGCAGTGGAAGCCACTCTAACCACAGACGCATCCCTTACAGGATGGGGGGCTCACCTATCCCATCAGACTGCTCACCACGGAGTGTGGACTCCGAGTTTAGCATCCAAGCATATAAACCTGCTGGAACTATTAGCAGTATTCAAAGCACTGAAAGCCTTTCAGGAACACTTACAAGGAAAGACAGTGATGGTCCTCACAGACAGCACCACAGCCATGCACTATCTCAACAAGCAATGGGGCACTCACTCTCCAGGACTGTCCAAGCTGTCCCAGATTATATGGAAGTGGGCTCTCAAACACAACATGTTCCTACTATCACAACATGTACCAGGGGAACTCAATCTGCTAGCAGACAAACTCAGCAGAGACTTCCCCCTACCCAAAGAGTACGAATGGCAATTACACGAAAACATTGTCTTAGACGTCTTCACGCAATGGGGTTTCCCGGAAATAGACCTGTTCGCAACCCTGGAGAACTCACAATGCCAAAGTTACGCCTCCAGGTACCCACAAAACCAGTCCAAGGGGAACGATCTGTTGATTCAATGGTCAGGGAAATTTGTTTACGCCTTTCCCCCGACTCCCCTCCTCAACAAATTGGTGCACAAGATGCACCAAGAGCAGGTTACCAAGATACTAGTAGCCCCAATGTGGGCCCGGCAGCCATGGTTCGCTCACTTGATGGAGATGTCCCTATCTCCCCCAATGAAACTTCCCTGCCCGTACAACATGCTGTCACAAGACAAGGGCAGGACACTGCATCCATGCCCTCAGACCATGAACTTAGCAGCCTGGCTCCTGAGATCATAGAATTTGGACATTTACATCTCCCTCAGAGATGTATGGACATCCTCAGGGAAGCCAGAAAACCTAATACTCGCCACTGCTGGTGTAGAAGTAAGAACATCAACCCGGTTGACTGCTCTGCCACTGACATTATTCTGTACTTGACCCATTTACTGGATTCAGGTCTAGTGTTTAATTCCATTAAAGTCCACCTAGCGGCACTTTCTGCATACACCACTTCCCAACTTAAAGTGTCGTGGTGGAAGATACCAGTTATCAAAGCCTTTATGGAAGGGGTAAAAAGAATACACCCCCCGATAGCTAACCCAGCTCCCGGATGGGACTTAAACGTGGTACTTTCTAGACTCATGGGCACTCCTTTCGAACCCATGCACAAGGCAACTCTTAAATACCTCACTCTTAAGACTGCTTTCCTAATAGCTATCACATCCATTAGGAGAGTAAGTGAACTACAGGCTCTTTCTTTACTAGACCCCTTTGTACCAGTTCACAAAGATAAGGTGGTTCTTCGCACACACCCAAGGTTTGCACCAAAATTCATCTCAAAATTTCATGTAAACCAATCTATAGAACTACCAACGTTCTTTCAAAACCCTTCCAGCTTGGGAGAAAAAAGTCTGCATACACTAGATGTACGCAGAGCTGTCATGTTCTACATGGAAAGAACCAGATCACTGAGAAAGACTAATCAGTTCTTTGTCTCGGTGGCAGCAGGAAGAGAAGGAGATGCAGTCTCTAAGTCCACTATATCTAGATGGATTGTACAATGCATCACTCTCTGTTACACTCTTGCTAAGAGAGAACTACCCTTCAAGCCAAGAGCACATTCCACTCGAGGCACGGGGGCTTCCATAGCATTCATTGCAAATGTTCCCCTTGAGTCCATCTGCAAAGCGGCTACCTGGAGTTCTGTGCACACCTTTACAAAACACTACTGTCTAGATGCACACTCTAGATCTGACTCCCAGGTGGGACAGGCAGTATTAAGACATCTTTTCTCTACTGTTCCTTCTCATAACCCACCGCCAACTCCGGGTACTGCTCGCTAGTCTATGCACAGCATGTGATTCTAAGCAGATTAACAAACATCAGAAGACAATGCATTACTTACCGTAAAAGCATTTCTGATGGTTGTATCTGCTTAGATTCACATGCGCCCGCCCTTCCTCCCCGCTCGGATGGAAGGAACATAGACATCCTCTACTATATTTCTCTCTTTTCTGTACTCACTCACGTCTAGAAGGCTCCCTCAGGGCAGAAAAATACAAACAGAGGGACCTCAACGCGTGAGGGATTGTGGGTACAACGCACGTCACTATAGGGATAGTGTTACAGACACGCCTTGTCGACGTCCCCTTTTCGACTACGAAAAACAAAATGCAATACTCCGCAGTGACCACTGGATGTCGGACCTATGCACAGCATGTGAATCTAAGCAGATACAACCATCAGAAATGCTTTTACGGTAAGTAATGCATTGTCATATATATATATATTTACATTAAAATAACACTTTGTACTTGGAAATTCTTATTCAAAGAATGGCAAATATATAAACTGTACGTGGTACCATACAATACTTAAATTCAGTAATAGACGCACCGACTGCAGACAGTTTTAAATAGGCATGTGAATTCCTAAGTGAGGTGTATCAGCATAGAATAGGCAAGAAAGGCAGGTTAGTTGTGAACAGTTGCAGAATACTTTCTTTAGGTCAGATATACAATTCTGTGTGTAGGACCCCGTCCTCTCCCCCACCTGGGCAACCTGTAATGGAAAAGTTAGGGAGTTACTTATCTTCTCTTTTACAGCCAAGTCCAATAATGTTCAATAACCTTCTCCTTTCTTTTAAACGGTTCTACCACCCTAAAGTACCTGAGAAGACCCAGGAGAATAGGATCCAAGATGAATCTGGGACCCCTTGGCGACTCCTGTGGCTAGAAGATGCTCTTCCTCGTTACAGTACCTTTGCTCCTTGTCAGGTGAATTGGCAGAGTTTCTCGGTTTCACTCGACTTTTCCCTCCAAGGATGGACCCCCTCTTGGAAGAAAGAGCCACTAGAATGCTGAGTCCAAGAAGAAAAATAGAACCAAAGTCTTTCTGAAGTGCAGCAGTTTTGCTCTTCGCTGTGCTCTCCTTTGGTCGATTATTTCTCTGACTGTAGAAGTCCTGGGAAGAGGAAACTTGCTGCGGGCTCCTTAAAGGCTTGGCAGATGAAAGTAAGACCCATGGGATCCTTCGATGACTTCAGGCGGTGGATTCTGGCGATGACCCTTAGGTCCTCTTCGTTAGCTTCTAATGGCAGGAAACCCACTGGCGGACCGGACCTTCCTCTGCACCCAGCGACTATGGACTCGCTCCAACTGGAAAAAGTGGTCCGTGATGATGGCAAGGATGTCCTTTGAAATGTTCTTGGGCAGCTTGGAACTTTCGCAGCTCAGGGTGTCCAGCAGCACTATGCCAGGGTACCCTCTCTTCTGGGCGGTTGACAGCAATGGCTTTAAGCGGTCACAAAACGCACCTGTGGACCCTGGGTGACACCGATGGACTTCTCCAACTCAAAATGTCCCGGCACTCTTCTTCAGGATTTATGAAGATCCCATCTACGGACGGCAGACACACAGGACTGGCTTCCAGGATACTTCGATGAAGAGTAGCAGGTTGCACGATGGTCCCTCGTAGCTCGGGGAGAGGTCTCCTTTGCAGGTCCTCTCTGGATCAGTCCTTGGAAGAACACAGCAGCTTTTGGATTACACAAAGAAAATGCAGCAGCATACTTTTCCTCCAGCCGGGCTTCAAGGAACAGCTTCTTCTCGTTTCAGCTTAGACTTCAGCTTCTGAAAAAATTGGTGAGTTAGAGGTCCCCTGTTATACATATTGGTTCCCATTCACTCAGGCTGAGCCAGGCTCAGTCAAACAATCATGTAGAAGAGCATTCATGCAGCCAGGCAGCCAATCGGACTCACAGGCATTCAAGCCATTCACTCCACCCAGACACCCATAACAAAGAATGTGGATTGGGGTAAGTACCCATCCTTTCAGCGCACACTACTGCATTCATGTCTGTTTCAGTCAGGGCTGTCTTATTCATTGTGTCATACATACAGAAACCAGTCACACACAACACATAATGTGAGTTCACTTCAGACTCCATTCATGTAGGTCCCACCCACAACACCTGGGAAGGCTCCAGTCAGTCTGACAGCAGGCAGCCCCAGAGCCATGTATGGTATTTCCACCCAACAGCCAGTGAGGAGGAAAAGGAACAGAGATATATATGGTGTTTCCACCCAACCGCCACTCGGAAGGAAGGGAACAAAGGCAGGGCTTCCCAGGTCTTTGGGAAACAAGGTAAAAGGCAATACGAACCAAGAGGCCACAGTGACCCTCTTGCCTTTGTTTAGGAATCCATTGATTGCTATGGTAGGGCGTGGTTATCCTAAAAATGGAAGACCCTTAGAGCCACTGCCAAGTCAGCATGTAGCTGCCACCAGCCCATACCCTACTCTGTGGCCAACACACAAGTGCCCCAAAACACACATAAGGGGTACAAGGGTGTGGATAGTAGCAAGTCAGGGCTGCTGATGTTGTTAGACCTATCGGCAGCCTTTGACTTGCTTGACCACAAAATTTTACTTAACAGAATGAAGTCTGTTGGGGGCCTTTCTGAGAATGCTACCACTTGGTTGAGAGCATTTCTTGAGGGTCGTCAGTCACGGGTACATTGGGGAGACAGCTCTTCTGGGCCACAAACCATTACTTGTGGCGTGCCCCAGGGGGCTTGTCTATCTCCATTGCTGTTTAATATATACATCTTCCCTCTCTGCTACGACTTAGGTCTCTTACAGACCTTCTTTTGTAACTACGCAGATGATTTCCAACTGGTTCTTAACATCACTGGAGATTATGACTTAGATCAAGGCGCAATAAACATAGTCTACCAATCGATAAAACAATGGATGTCCACCAATTGGTTATGCCTGAACGCTATGAAGACAGAGCTTATGATTTTTGGCTCACGACAGGCACAAACTAAGCTGGGACAAGAGTACGTGGGTTTCACTATCGATGGTAGTTTTATCAATACGGTTCGGAAAGTGAAAACTTTGGGTACATATATGAATAGCGAAGTCGACTGCCAAGCCCATGTCGCAGCTATTACTATCAGTACCAATTACTACCTTAAAGTGCTTAGGCAAATCGCTCCTCTAGTCTCGGTCGAGAATCGCACGAAACTTGTGAGAGCCGTTATTTTGCCTCGCATTGATTATTGCAATGCACTCTTGGGTGGAGCAAGCAATGCAGACATCCAAGAGTTACAAAAAATCCAAAATAAGGCTATTCGCGTCATTTTCAAAATGAAGTACTCCGAACCCACATCGATAGCCAGAAAAAAATTACACTGGCTCCCGGTAAAAAATAGAATCCAATTTAAATTGATGACCACATGCCACAAATGTATCTTTGGCAGCGCTCCGGCATACCTCAAAGATATCATTGGCATTTACCAACCGAAGAGAAATCTCAGGTCAGCAGACGCCAATCTCCTTATACAACATCGAGTGAAACGCACCCGAGGTACGGGTAGAGCCTTCCACCTCCAAGGAGCTAAAGCATGGAATGCTCTGCCAACATTCTTGCGTAAAACTTCAGACCTCCTTACTTTCCGTAAACAACTAAAAACCTATCTCTTTCTTTTAGAGTAATTCCGTGGTAGTTCTTGCTACAGTATTCTTGCTCTCGGCGTCTGGATGCCTACGGGCTTTGACACGGTACAAATATATTAACATAACATAACATAACATAACATGGGTGCCATAAGGGTATCCCATGTGCGTTGTTCACCAAAAGGAAAACATGAAGAACTACACTGCCAGAGGTCCAGCTGGACCCCAGTGGCAGAAAACAGAGAAAAGTGGTAGGACAAGGACAAGGAGGCCCTGTCCCTCCATAAGGCATTTCCAGCATCAGAAATTATATGCGTAGAAAGCTAAACAGTGTCGTGTTTTTAGGATTTTAATGTGTAAAAAGGGCTGGCACTACACTTATCTAGAGGCCTGCTTTACCCAGTTTGTAAAGATCCTTCTTATTTCTGTCTGACCCCTGGATATGATCAACCTACACATTCCCAGCGGGGGCCAAATAGATGAGGTAGGCCATTGCAACCTACAAGTCAGATTATAGACAGTGAGGGTTACCCACCTCTAGTGACAAACTTGGTGTTTAGGAAAGTCTGGGCTAAAGATGGGAAAAGCCCACGGGAGATGAGAGATAGAGAGATGGCCCCTAGTGAGCCCCTTTGCAGAAAGTCTGGAAAACAAAACTTGGGCTTTCTTCGAGAGTTGGTGTGTTCCTGGTGCCACCTGTGACACTTGTATTTTCCTGCCACAACAGTTTGTTTTTCCTGCATGGGATTTGAATCTTGTTCTAACGTTATAAGGGAGGCCCTTTTGGACCCTCTTAATTTGTACCCTTTGAGGGTTCTTATCCTTAAGAATATTTTCCTGGTTTCCATCACTTCCCAAGACTGTTGAGTGAGCACCAGGCTCTTTCGGTCAATCCTACTTTACCTTTTGCTCTCCAAGGAGAAATTGACTTTGAGGGTGGGACCATCCTTCCTTCTCAAGTTTGCCAGATTTACAGCTGTCTTATAAGATCCATCTTCTAGTCTTCAACTCTCCTCCTCATCTTTAGAGATTTCATCTGCTTGACCCAGAGAGGGTTTTTGATTGCTTTGTCTATTGAGAGGTAAGTAAATTGTCCTAGACAAGACAATGTTCTTTCTGATGGATTTGTCCTATCTCCCACAGATTCCATATTGCTCTGCTAGCTGTTCCTGATAGTTAATTCACCTTTTACTATTTGGTGCTCCTTGCTGAGTGCTATGTCACTTCTGCCACTCGGTCACTGCCGACTCCATACATACTGCCTATGACATTGTGTTCGATGCCATGGAGGTCAAACTGTGCTGAGCAGAGGTGAAGTGGAGCCACACAATGCCCCCCTGGTGGCTAAAAAAGCTTCAGAAGACGGGTGGTTCTGGAGAAGATGTATCGAAGTTGAGAAATCTGTTGGGTGGAGGTTTAATCCTTTAGTAAGGACATTACCAAGAGGTAAATAATTTGTTGTTCTACCTTGCAGAGTGGTGTTCCTGTTGTGGGCATCTGTTAGATAACTACATGAGCTTCTCGGCACAAGTTTGCTAAACATTACTGCCTGGATTGCTTATCAGGTCATGGCGCAGTGACAAAGCCCTATTTTGGAGACTGGGTGGTGGAATTTGTGTGACCCACCCACCAACCGTTCCATGATGCATGCCCTGGAGAGTGTACATGGGGAATTCTCCAAACTCTGCAGTCCATTACTAGCTTGAGAGTTGCACTCAAAAAAACACTGCCAAACCATGTGCACCTTGAGGTTACCAATCACCCAGGCTTTGTGTTCCAGAAGGACAAAATGTCTAAGGTCAAGGCAGGGAACTGGCACAGAGAAACATGCAATGGAAAACACACAGGAGAACAGATGGCAGGGTATTTCAGACACTTGAATAGATCAGTGGTGGCATGAAACCCTCTACCTTTTCACGTGGGCCCTTTTCTCTTCAATAGAATGGAACTGTCTTCAGGATGAAGGGTTCTGATCGGTTTTGCAGGAAATCAATCATTCTGAAATAACTGGGAAACCTGGGAAACCGCTGCCTTTGGCGGTGCAAACAGAGCAAGGGAAGTAGTCTTCTGCAATTTAGGGTCCATGGAGACAGACCGAGCTGAATCTTGCTATTTTTTACAGCAGAGAAGGAATGTTGCCAGAGACCCTGCTCACACAGGGACTCGAGAGCCGGGACCCCTGGGGTTTGTGGGATACGACGAAGAGCGGACAAGCAAAAACCTGCTCAGAGCACCTTGGCAAGGATCAACCACACCACACCACACCATGCAGTGATCGTGCCCATGCTGCAAAACACGAATCCAAGATGGTGGCACTGCCTTTAATATACGTTGGTACCATGAAGCTGCGCTTGAGCGTGGGAGACAAGTGGAGGCAGCTGTCGAATTAGTGCAATCATGGGGGAAGAGTGGTTGAATCCAGATACTTGTGTAGTGAGTTGAAGTCTGTTTCATAACCATTGATAATGCGGGTGAACCTTGCCAATGTATAAAAGACCCTAGCTAGTACAGGGCAGGTGTAGTTGTCAGGAGTACGATGCGTAAAGTGTTAGTGATTGTGTATAAGTGCAGTGAGTGGGTTGAAGGTGTTCAGGAAGTGGGGGGACAGGAAGTGAAGACGGTGTGCAAGAAGAGGAGTAGAGTGTGGGCATCAAGGAAAGGTGGAGTGAATGACCGCTAAGAAGGAGGAAGGTGGTGGGAGGACAAGGAGAGGAGAGTGGATGAGAGGAGTAGTCCAAGAGTAGTGTATTTGCATAACTTCTAACTGGGCAGTAGAAAAGAAGACCAGGAAGCAAGAGGAGGTGGGAGAGAAAACCTAAAACAGAGAGGCGGTGGTCAAAAGAGAGGGAGAACATCAGGAGTTACTGGTGACAACAGGCCAGGTGGGAATGGAGGATAGTGTAAACAGAGGAGATGTGCTGGCAAGGAAGTTAAAGATGAGAACCAGTTTTGTTTGCAAGAGGGTCGAGGTAGAGAGAAAGAAGCTATGAGGAGGGGAAGAAGAGAGGAGCTAAGGACAGCCGAACAGAGCTTGTTACTCAAGTGCTGAAGCAGACTCCAAGGAGGTTACGCTTGCTGTTCTCTAAAGCGTTAAAGGATCAGGTATGAGTCAGACATTTAATGTGTTTCCCAGGATGTTTTTCTTAGGGATTTAAGGACCACCTAAAGCAATTACCTCAGAGTCACAAATGTGCATAAAGTAAACTCAGACCTGGTCAGGAGGGCCGTGCGCTGAAGTATGTGTAAAGGTCTTTTAGGAAGGGTTAAATGGTCCAAAGTTAAAATTCTTTCAACGCTCATAAAAGCCGGTTTCTGGTCCATCCTGGAAATTTGATATAGCTAGACCAAATGTGAGGGTATGCGCTCAGTTCAAATGAAAACGGTAAATTTCTTAGTAAGTACCTTTCACACTATCTACTAGTCATTTCACAAAGTATCTTGGGTTCGTAGCTTCCATGACAAAGTTCTTGTGCAGGTAGGAGACAGCATGGCGTCCTTCTTTTCCCATGTCCAAAATCGCACAGGAGCATGATAGTTGGTTGTGTAGATCGTGTCAAGCTGAAGCTAGCATTAAACTAAGTCCTGGAGCCATAGGTATACAGTCCACACTATGGTCTTTAGATAGTCCACTCACCACCTTCTCCTAGGGTTCTGGATCTACAGCCCTCCAATCCAATCTCTTTTTCCTGCTTGACATCCTGGCAAACGTTTTCTCCCTGGCAGACCTTCTCTCTTTTTCTTCCTCTTCATATCATCTTTTGCACTTCCTCAATACTTTGCCTTGGGCTCATTCCTCCGCCCTCCCGGGGTTTCCACATTGTGTCATTATTCTCCCCCCCCCCTGCCCATCCTATCCCCTCCTCCTCTTTTGTTCTCCCCCTGGTGGTCTTTTACTCCTCTTTCCATCATCTGGTAATTTTCCACATGACCTCTCCAATGTGATCACCTTTATTGTTTACTCACTGTTAAACATCGTCTCCTCTTCAGGAGGCGTGGCCTGGAGCCGACTCGTCTGGAATGACTTCCTGAGTTCTCCCTTCTGGCCCAATGCGCCTTTCCACAAAAGCCCCGTTTCCAGCCTCCGTTTTTCCCCGGGATTGAAGCCACCGGTGGGGGAACCTCCCCAGCACCCACTGACCGAGTGGGTCCCGGTTTCACACCGAAACGGCCGAGGGAGACCTTTCAACAGCCCCGGGGCCCACTCGGCGGTAAAATGGCCGCCGCAACAGTGAGAGCCAGAGCCTACCCAGGAGGGGGCGGAACGAACACAGATGCCCTGCCGATCGGCGCCCGTTCGTGATGAACCGGTGTCCGCTTGCTCGTCGCCTGCTGGGGTGTCACACTGCCCCTGGACCCACCTCCTTATTAAGCACTGCCTGAAGCAGAGTGGCGCCCGAGGAAACAAAGGCACCAACCCTGATCCCCCCTTCGCCGGCCAGGACGCCATCTGCTTGTCCGAGCCCTGGTGTGGAGCGGATCGGCCTTGCTCGGCGCTGGGGACCTGCACACGCACAACCACAGGCACCCTCCAAGCTCCCAACGGCACCATCTGAACCCGACGAGAGCGAGCCCCGCACTCGCCTGAAGCAGGTACAATTATCTCTTCTCTCTCGCCCGTTGGCCGGGACGCAACCACTGGACAGCCTCCTTTCCTCCTGTGCCCGGAATCAAGCGGCGCCGCTCACCACACGGCCAGCCTGCCTCCATACATTCAGCCCGCCGCAGGAGGCCACCAGCTTTCCTCCTCACCACCGGAGCTCGAGGGCCCGCCAGGGGGGGTCGCGTCCCGGTCCCCCCATCGGATCCACTGAGGCCCCGACTCCCGGGCCTCCCTCGCCCTCATCGGATCACTACATGAGCGGTGGCGCTCCCGGTGGGACTCCCGGCTGACCACAGCGCCACCCTCTTGGTCTAGCTCAGCGGCCCTGGGACCCGGTCCACCGCTCCTGCAGCTCCGGCACTTCCAAGCCCGGCGCCCATCTTGAGGACCTCCGCCGGAGCCCGCTCACCGCAGCACCGCAGCAACGGGGCCTCTGCCCCCCCAACCCTCCCCACAACAACACCAGAACACGCCTTGGCTCGCCTCCCCCCAGCCACCACAGCAACCACATCCAGGCCAACTGCTTCCTGCTCTCCACGGCACCGGCCCCCTCCTGGACCATCATTCCACAGTCCTGTTGGGGTTGGTCCCCCCAGCAGCTCCGCAGGCGGCTCCTGGCCGCAAGTGTTCACTACAGCCGCACAGGACCCCAGCACCGGAGCCAGGAGGTGAGGAGTCGGGGGGAGTGAGGGAGGACAATCTACTCGCACCTGGGGGTGGCAGATAGAAGCTCCACGGACCCGCTGGCCTGACTCTCCGTGATCCCATACATCCAAATCTCTCCTGATCCACCTGGGATTCCGACGCAGCCCCCATTCCGTTTGTTGCGCCCTCACGCCTCCGGAATCCCTCCGAACCCAGTTCTTTCTCCCCACTGGCTCAAACTCAGAGACCTGGCCCTAAAAGCACCCGAACAACATTTAGCTCTCAGCACCTCACTAACTCTGAGGCACCATCACTCTCCTCAATCCCTCACGACAATGTCTAAAAGCGGGAAGGCACCTAAACAATCTGACATTATCACCCTCATGTCGTCTGCTGCCACCGAAAGAGCTAAGAAAGCCGACCCACCGGAGGATACTATGAAAAATAGCACTCCACCAGCCGCAGAAACAGATCCCATTTCGCCTCAAGCTGCAACCAAAGCGGACCTGCAAGACCTATTGGTAGCCCTAACCAGGGTAATCCAAAAAAGTTCTGAGGAAATCACCAAGAAAATAAACACACTTGACAAAAGAATGGGGGAAGTGGAACATCGGACCGCCGAAATCGATCAAGGAGGAATAACATCAGAGTCCGAGGCATTTCAACCACTATTCCGGAACCAGACCTGAAAGCTTACGTATCAGATCTCTTTCGATTCATCGTCACCCTCCCAGACGCTTCCCCCCTAGAATTGGACCGGGTGCACAGAACTACTCCAAGGAAAACTTCCACTCTACCCCCGGATGTATTGGCTAGAATACACTTCTTTCAGATAAAAGAGGACATTATGCGTGAAGCAAGGCAAATGAGACAGATCACCTTCAGAGGGTCTACGATCTCCCTGTATCAAGACCTGGCGAGCGCAACACTCCTGAAACGGAAAGCAATGCGGCCCCTGACAACTTGGCTACAAGAGAAGAAAATCCCATACCACTGGGGTTTTCCCACTTCAGTGAAATTCAAATGGGACGGAACGCAGAGACATATACAGTCATTGAAAGAGGCGGAAAAACTCATGAGCATAAGCAGGGCCGAACCCAGCGCAGTGCCGGAAGAACCAGCTCACCCTCCCCAAGATGATTCCCCAGGAGGGTCATGGTCCAAGTCCAACAGACGGCGCAGACTCAGAGGCCCCCGGAAAAAAGACGGCGACAGGGGCTGAGCACACAGCGGCATCTCCCCAGTCCATAAAACAATGGTTGCCTCAAGCAGAGGTCTCCCAAGACCAAATGAAGCATGAAGACCCTCTGATATCACCGCAAGCAACTCATACGCTCACACACAGAGGCAGGTCTTTTGACGAGCTTGCACCGGGTTCGTCTCGACGGCCCAGTTGGCCACATCGAGCGCATTGGTGCCACAAGTTCCCCAGTCGCAATAGGTAGAAGTTCCATCTACCAGTTCAACGTTGGGAAAAAAGTAAAAGATACAGGAAAAGTTCGGAAACTTACAAGAATGCTTCACGCAGCACGGTTATACACCGTCCCCAGAGCCATTCAAAGACTCTGCAATACAACATGCAACAATATACGAAAACAAGCCCACAACTCATTCCACTCAACAGGCCTTACTCAAATCCCACAGAGCAGCCCAGGGATAAATCCCACGATGCATCCTCATCGCCACGCCGCCAAAGATGACTAACATAAGCGAGTTAAGATTTCTCTCCTGGAATATACAGGGGATGAACTCACCAAGAAAACGCAGATCGGTGGAACACCGCCTGGGACAACTGGCCAGAGACATTGTCCTACTGCAAGAAACACATCTACTCGCAGAGGATGAAGGCCGCATAAAATTCAAGAGATACAAACAGTCCTTCTTCGCCACTTCTGGCTCAAAGAAAAGGGGGGTGGCAATTCTGCTCAGCGACAAAATTCCTCTCCTCAACATCACAATAAGAAGAGACCCAGAAGGCCGTTACCTGCTTCTCAAAGGCATCTTCGAAGAACTTCCCATCACGTTAGCCTCAATTTACAGCCCCAATACCGCCCAAAGCAAGTTCTTAAACGACATCTTACCAACAATCCTATCCTTCCGTGAAGGCCACCTATTCATCGATGGAGATTTCAATACCATCCCCAACCCATTGCTAGACAACTCTCTTCCCGCCACGAACAATGATTACGCACAGGCCCTTGCCTTACTTAAACTGTTCAGAGAAACAGAGACAGTAGATGCATGGAGAATACAAAATGACGCCACAAGAGATTATTCACATTTCTCCAACGTTCATAAGGGATACTCAAGAATTGACCTAATTTTAATCCGCGGCATCCTCGTCCCCTGTGTCATCAACACAGATATCCACACACGCATGATCTCTGACCACTCCCCGATATCTGTAAATGTAGCCATCTCAGGCCAGAAATCCCCCCCTCAAAGGTACTGGAAACTGAATGACTCACTCCTCCTAGACATGAGTATAAGGGCCGAAGTTGAGGACTCATTGATAAAATACTTTGAAGAGAACACCACACAAACATCTCCCATCAGCATAATCTGGGACGCAATGAAGGCGGTAGTTAGGGGCGTATTAATAGGGGCCGGAGCGGAACAGCGAAGAATATCAAACATAGCCTCCTCCAAACTAGAAAAGGAAGTAGCCCTCCATGAGTCACAGCTAAAAAGGCAATACTCAAGGAAAACCGAGCGAGCCCTGAGGAAGGCAAAAACAGCCTTGGAAATGCACTGCGCCGACCGAACAGCCAAATCCCTAGCGTACACAAAGCAATTTTACTACGCCAAAGTTAACAAAGCAAATAGAATATTAGTACAGAAGCTAAGAGCGCTCCGTAGTCGGAACAACATACTACGAGGGGGAAATGGAAAACTGCTCTTCTCCCAATCGGAGAAAATAAGCGAACTACTGAGATGCCATAGTTCTATAATGTCCAGCGTTCCGTTAAATCTAAAAGACCTACCAGAATACTTAAACACACTACCGCCCCGCAATACCGACCACCTGGAGCACCTGGAGGCCCCCATCGAAGTAGAAGAAATTATCGAAGCCATCAAAGCTCTCAAACCCTCCGCACCAGGCCCAGACGGCCTAACCGCAACCTTTTACAAAAGATTCGCCAGAGTCCTAGCCCCACAACTAACTACCCTATTCAATTCCTTCCTATCTACGAAAACCGTCACTAAATCCATGGCGGAATCAATCACGATCCTGCTGCACAAACCCGGAAAAGACCCCGAACTGCCAGATTCCTATCGGCCCATATCGCTCCTGAACAATGACGGGAAGTTCTTTGCCAAAGTGCTAGCCAGAAGACTGGGCCCAACTCTCCCAAGCCTAATCGACCGTGACCAAACAGGATTCATCCCTGGCAGAGGGACCCACGACAACATACGGCGAGTACTAAATCTAATTGAAGGTGCTCACAAATCCAAAACAAAAATGGCTGTAATTTCACTAGATGCCCACAAAGCCTTTGATCAAGTGGACTGGGGATACATACAAGAAGTCCTCCAACGCTTTGGCTTCGGCCCTAACTTTACAGCATGGGTCATGGCCAACTATCAAATCCCCACTACACAACTCCAAGTTAATGGCACGAGATCCGACCACATCCGTATCCCTAGAGGCACTAGACAGGGCTGCCCGCTCTCACCCCTGGTCTTCGCCCTATCCATGGAGCCCTTCGCCGCCAGAATCAGACGAAGCGAAACCATAAAAGGCATCCAGGTGGGAAACCGCGAGTATAAAATTGCACTCTATGCTGACGACGTGATGTTAATGATGACGGACCTCCCACCCTCCCTGGGGACCCTATGGAAAGAGATTAAGACATTCGGCACCATGTCAGGATTTAAAGTCAACCCAACAAAATCTTCAGCACTCCCCATCAATCTATCTCACCTAGACGAGGCCGCGCTCGCCCCACTCTCACCGATTCCCTGGGCCAAAGATGCCATAGAATACCTCGGAGTACAGATCACCGGAAATCCAACGCGCCTATACTCAAAATACATCCCACAATTACTCAGGGTGCTGCAAAACGATCTCAAAAGATGGAAACAACAAGAAATCTCATGGTTCGGTTGAATCTCAGCCGTGAAAATGAACCTAATACCCAGATGGTTATATCAATGTGGATCCCTACCACTGCAAATCCCACCCCCGGCCATACGAGCACTACAGAAGAAATTAATGGAATTTGTCTGGGGAGGGAAGAGGCCCAGGATCAACAAACGAATCATGACGAAAAGCAAACCCCTAGGTGGAATGGGAGTCCCTGACCTGGCCAGATACTCACTAGCGGCTCAACTATCCCATGCTTTCGCCTGGGTGCAAGAAGCAGACCCACCATTATGGCGTCAAATCGAAGAATCCTGGTGCCCGGTCCCACTACAGGATCTCCCACATCTGCCAACACTAAAACCACAACCCAACTCAGGGCCATTATCGGCCACGACCACCACAACCCATTACTGGAAAACCGCAGCGCGGAAATGGGGACTTTGCAGCTACCTGGGACCCATGTCTCCCATCTGGAACAACCCAGACTTCTCCCCTGGTAACCCGCCTCGAGACTTCCACGCATGGATAGCAGGGGGCCTGGCAAAAACCAGCGACTTCATGGAAGAGGGCTCCCCCATCACCTTCGAGAGGTGTAAAACAAAATTCGGAGTGGTGAACGGGAAAGATTCCGATACTCGCAAATTAAGCATTGGATGTCCCACAGAAGGACTCGGGGGAAAAATGCTTGAGAGAGCCAACAGCCCTGGAACTCACGCTAACATCCCCGACCAACAAAGGTAGAATATCCACCATATACCGACTCCTCGACAGATCGGACCCAGCAAAGAAAGAAAGATATATGACGGAATGGGAAAAGGATATTGGCCGGGAAATAGCAGTAGAGAGCTGGGAGCAAATTTGGACTAGACTACATAAAAGCTCGCAATGCGTCACGAATAAAGGAGGAGGCTATAAGCTGTGCTTTAGATACTACTTCACCCCCACACAAATCAATAAAGCCAACCCGGATTTTCCAGCTTCATGCTGGCGAGGCTGCCAAACCCCCGGTTCCCTCTACCACTTAGTATGGACATGTCCAAAGGCAGAAATATATTGGAAAGAAGTGCTGAAGCACATTAAGGAAATAACTGGCCTCTCAATTCCATGGGACCCAGGCATCGTCCTTCTGGGCGAAACCGGCGATGGAGCATTCCCAATTTCAGGCCATATCTCCCGCCTCTGCAACCATCTACTACTGGCCGTGAAGATCGCAATGGCTCGTTTATGGAAAGACAAAGGTGGCCCCTCAATTGCCCTAATGTGGGCCAAATGCTAGGAGATTGCAGTATCAGAAAAAATCACTGCAATCCGCTCTGACTCCTTAAATAGAACCCTAAATATATGGGACCCCTTCCTTGACTACGCGGCCAAATACCCAACCCTCACCAGGAGGCTGCCACTCACCAGATGGCTCCAATGCAGCCCCCTCTACTAATCCCCGACCGGTCCCCGAACACTCCAGAACATAGGGGAACAGTCACTCAGATCTCGCCCGCCCAACCGCCGCATCCAGGAACCACCCACTCTCTCCTCCACTCTACGACTCGAAATATCTTGTAAAAATCAATAAAATGTTGTTGGGAAAAAAAAACATCTTCTCTTTGGTCACCTTTATAGTGAGGTTTGGCTTCTTCAGCCCTTTCTTTGTGGTTCACCTCCACCCTAACCTCTGATCACCTTCCTCACTATCCTCTTTAACCAGAGCTATCTTCGAAATCTCTTTCTTTCAACGTTCTGGTGTCTCTCTCCCCAGTCCCTGAGGTTTTTTCCACAATCTTTCAGGTCTCTTCCCACCCCGGCTTTTCGGGTGTATCTTTCTCGCAAGTTTACTGAGTCTCTCTCTGTCTTTCTATGTTCTCTTCTCTTTTCTTTTTTCATTTTTCTTTCTTTTTCTTCCCTTTTCCTTGTTTTCCTTTTCCCCCTTCTGTTTTCTTCAGTTATTTCTTTCTTCTTGTTTTCTCTTCTTTCGGCTCATCCACCAGTTAGGCAGGTGACCACATGGTAGCTCACAAGGGATTTGATGGCTGACCAATATCAAGAGGGCCCTGCGAACCAGTAGCAGGTGCAACTGCTACAGAGGAGAACAACATCCTGACAAATTCAATGAAAGATAAAGCTTCCGATTACAAGATTCAATTAAAAAGTTCTAGGTCACCTAAACCCCAAAGACTTTAAGTGACTTATTAACTGCTGACTGGTGGTTTTAAGCTAGAGAGGGGCCCAAAAGCAAGTTTGATTTATCACCTTTTGATTTCCGTTACGTTCATTTACCTAATTGTTTAGCATATTTGTGTTGCTTAATGAAAGACCTTTGAACTTTATAACCGGGACTCTGAGTGGTGTGATGATCCCTTGGCCATGCCCACTCACACATTGCTTGAGCTCTGCTCCAAATTGTTGTCAGTGGTTTACTTTTAGTACTGAACATGCAGTCCTCATTCACCCCATAATGTCTCTAATTTTATTTAACTATTCTAACCTATCTTGCCTTTTTGTGTGCTAATTGTGATTATACCTGTGATATTTCCATTTTAATTGCTTTAGTAAGTTCTTAACATAATCAAGAGACAGTGGTGGATTTCCCTGGAAGGCACACCTCTGTATTCACAGTTCATGTACCAGCTGCACCCCATCTAAGCAATAAAGCTAAATATTTGTGACATTACAATAAAAGCAGAAAGTCCATACAAAACACAGTTTAAGCACACATCCTCCTACCTCCTCCATAAATAAAAGCACACTTCCATATCCAGGGTGCAAAACTAGCCACATCAAAGGTTAAACAACCACACATCTATAAAGTAGCAGAGTGGTTTCCTTGCAGGGAAATGCCCAATCTGACTCACTCAGGCCAATCCACGCTGGGAAGTGTCCAATGGCAAACTACATATGGTCCAACCTAGATGCACAGGTAAAATCAGGTACAATGAGCTTAAGTTGAGCATCAAAACAAATGATTTCAAAGGGAATATTTACTTTTATGTGAATTTAACCATACAGCAGATTTAGCACGCCCCGAAATCCCAAAAGAAAACGTCACCCATTGGAGCCAACCACTAAAGATGATTACCAAACAGAGAAATAACTAGATCCATTGTCTCAAAATTGATGCTCGCCTGGGCCTCGATAAACAACTCAAGCCTGCTGTTTCAGAATTCTCTGAGGTGCCAAGCCTGGCACCTCCAGCCACTTGAAGAAAGGTAGTCTTGAGAGTGCTGGTTTTCAAGAGGTAGAAAGAAATAAGTAGACCCAAATTTAAGTTCATTATGCTTAGACCTCATGAGGAACTGTTAACACGGTTTGTAGGACCAATAATTAATCACAGACTTAAATGTAAAATTCTTAAATCTTGTAGGTTTTGAAATTCCAGCTTGTTGCCCTTCCTAGTAGCAGCCAGAATGAATTTAGGCTAGGCGTGTGTGTGTGTGTTTATATTTAGAGTCAGAGGCTTTCCAGAGGCCACCGTCTAGTGGTTGGTACAGGGGCAGTAAAACAAGTTTTTTTCCCAAGTGAAAGGGGAGTCAGGGCGTCAACAGAGGTCTTCTTGTCACACTGTTCCTACCCTGTATGTACAGGTACCCATGATCCCTCACACACCACCGTTCTTGTCATTTTTTCCAGCATGGGTTGGTCACAGCAAGACAGCGCTAAATGTATTTTCAACCCTGTTGAGTATTCAACCCATTTTATCAACTTCAAACCATTTTTCAATGCCACAGACGCACACTGGTTCTCCAGCATGGGGTCTGGCATGGATTCACATGCTCATGAATATTCCCCGTCGTCAGGCTGGGAATCCTCGGTAAAGAAAAAACCAGTATCAGTTTCGTTTCTGATCTGTCTTTCGTAGTAATAACCAATCACTGGTCTCTGCGTCATACTGACCACAGCCAATGACTGCCCTCTACCTAAGCACCGCCTCTGGCAGCCATCTTCAGATTTTTACCGCACGTTCATGTGTTGGGATCCTCGTGCTATTGCTCTCGAGCGTTAGTGCTATTTTTTCGCGCTTTTTCACAAAAACTTCGATTCTTTCGGTCAAAAGAGCCTCAAGCTCCACCGATCCTACATCCGATCAACGGGGACCCGTGTCGGATTCATCTGTGCCCCTCAAGGGTGAAGATTTCGTCGAGCTACACTTCGGAGGACTCCAGAAGCTTCTCAGGCCCGGTCTCGGAGATGGCCCAGGAGAAGGGAAGCTCGACGCCCGGAAAGCTGTTCAGGGCCTGCCCTGGATGCCAGCTGCAGAACGTCTTCAAGGAGGACGAACACTCTTTCTGCCTTTACTGCCTTCATGGGGACAAGACGCACGTGGAGAAGGACTGTGCGTTTTGCGGCAACATGTCGGAACGGACCATGAAGGACCGCCATCAACGTCTCGCCAGCTGGCTGGAGGGTAAGAGCCCGTCTGGCGAGAAGAAGAAGAAATCTGAGCGGTCTTCTAAGACCTTTGAGGGCGCCCCGGCGACGGGGGCCCAACATAAGGCCAAGCACCGCGAGTCCGCTGGCACCGGGAGCGCCGAACGGTCGGGCTCTACGGGCGCCAGGCAGGGCGCACCCTCCCCGGCACCATCAACCACGAGCCAACGCTCTGGGTCGGGTAAGAGGAAGGCCGAGCACCCGGCGAAGCTCCTGGAGAGACCCCGGTCGAGCTCTAAGGCAGAGGAGGAGCGTGGCAGTGCCCCCTCCCTCAAGGATAAGGCGGTGAGCGCACCTAAGGTGGTGAAGGCCTTGATCCATTCGACCAAGCCCTCTATCGAAACGGTCGCGGCGGCCCTGGCCCAGCCTGTGGAGGCTGCACCAGTGGTGGCGGCCTCGGGGCCCAGAATCTCCCTGCCTCCTCGGAGGGAGTCTTCTTTCGTGCCCATCGATAGGACCCCCGTGAAACCCTCCGTGGGGAAGAAGGGGGGGCAGGGCGTCGTCGTCGATTCGGCCTCAACCTCAGAAGAGGAACTGATCGAGGTCTTAAGCCACGGCCTAGGCGTGGAACAAGACCAGCCCGTCGGAATGGGCCCCGACGCAGGTGACGACGACGACATCGTCGAGGATACCGACGGGGCCCCTGCTCGCCCGTCGGATTCCCCTCTGCCAGCGCCGCAAGACAACTCAGCGGCCATTTTGTTGGCTATACAGTCCTTATGCTCCGAGATAAGGACGAGACTGCCGTTACCGACGGAGGAACCTCTCCCGTCGGGGGATCCAGAACCGGGACCTTCTGGTGTTCCCCCTACCAAGAAAAGAAGGATCCATCCACCGCCTCCTTTTCAACCGTCGCGCCCCGTCCAGCCCTCCTCCCCGTCCACCCGAGGGGATGATACGGGGACTGACACGGCAGCGACGGGTACGGACGACGAGGCATACGACGAGGATTTTCCGTCGTCGCCTCCCACCAGGGCTTCTCCGCCCGACGAGATTGGATCGTTCCACTCAATGATCGCCAGGGCATCCGAGCTTTTCCAACTCTGCCCTGAGGAGAAGAAAAAGGAAGGCTTCCTTTACCAACGGCGCGAGGCCAAGAGGAAGACGGTCCTCGCAGTGCCTCTGTTAGACGACATTTGGGATGAGGGCCTTTCCCTCCTCAAGAACCCTTCCACGACGCCAGCGAAAAGAGACCGGTACGAGAAAAAGTACCGGGTCCCGGACTCGGCCCCCCTATGCCTCCGGGCCCAGCCTACCCCGGACTCCGTCGTCTCCGCGGCAGCCAGGAAGAAAGCGGGGGGGGGTGCGGCCTCCACGTCGACTTCCCCGCCGGACGGCGAGGGAAAGAAATTGGATGCCATGGGACGCAGAGTCATCTCGTCGGCGGCGACGACGATTAAAGCGGCCAACGCCTTGGCTATCGTGGCCCGCTACGACAGGGAACTCTGGTACAAGATAGCTCCCCTGCTGGATTTTCTGCCGGACGACAAGAGGGCGGAGGCCCTTGAGATCCTGCAGGAAGGTGAGGTGGCCTCGGACCACGCCATCACCGTGGCGACGGACATCGCCGACACTGGGTTCCGCCAGATGGGCAACGGCGTTTGCCTTCGACGTCGCGGATGGCTCAAGGCGACGGACTTTCGGCAGGACGTCCAGACCAGGGTCCTGGACATGCCCTTCGACGGGAACAACCTGTTTGGGAAGACAGTGGACGATTCCCTTCAGACCATCAAGGCGGATACTGAGACGGCCCGGGCCCTTGGAGTACTGCAGCAACGGCGGACGCCCTTTCGGAGCGGCGGAGGCAAGGGCGCCTCCAAAGGTTCCGGCGGCGGTTTCGCTTCCTACCGTCAAGCGGCCCGCTCGTCGTCGCAAGAGGCCTACAGAGGACGAGGCAAGTCTGGCGGACCCCGCCGTCGTCGCCAAGGAGGCCAAGGCGGCAAGGCCGCGTCCAAGCAGGATTGAACCGGCCGTGGGGTCGGGCCCCCACCGAAGCACCCCGGTGGGAGGCCGGCTGGCGGGCTTCGTCAGCGTGTGGGAGTCCATCTCCACCGACCGTTGGGTGCTGGACGCCCTGGCCCGGGGCCACGCGCTCGAGTTTCAAAGAAGGTGCCCGCGCGTCCCCCCCGTGGCCAGGAAAGAACTTCACGTCCCTCAACTTCTCCTGGAGGTAAAGGCGATGCTCAGAAAGGGCGCCATCGAACTCGTCCCAAAGAGGCTTCGGGGCTCCGGAGTCTACTCGCGTTACTTCCTCGTGAAGAAGAAGACGGGAGGATGGCGCCCCATCCTGGACCTGCAACGCCTGAACAAGTTCATCAAGGCGCAGAAGTTCCGGATGGTCACCCTCCAGCACGTCCTGGGTCAGCTGGAGGAAGGAGACTTCCTATCGTCGTTGGATTTGGAGGATGCCTACTTCCACATTCCCATCCTGAAGGGGCACCGAAAATTCCTCAGATTCGTGGTCCAAGGGCGTCATTACCAGTTCAAAGCCCTTCCCTTCGGACTACGGTCGGCACCCAGGGTTTTCACCAAGTGCCTCGCACCGGTGGCGGCGCAGCTGCGCCGCGAGGGGATTCACGTCTACCCCTACCTGGACGACTGGCTCATCCGCGCCAAGACGAGGGAGCTCGCCGTGGTCCACACGGCAAGGAACGTCCAACTCCTCACGGACCTGGGATTCTCCGTGAACTACGCCAAATCCCACCTGGTGCCCGCGCAAGTCGCACTGTTTCTGGGAGCGAGGCTCGACACAGTGTCCCTTCTGGCCTCCCCGTCGGAGGAGAGGACCAGGACCATCTTGGGCAAGGTGCAACGGATGTTGGTGGCCGACGCGGCCAAGGTGAGGTCCATCAAGTCCCTCCTCGGGATGATGTCTTCCTGCATCTACCTCATTCCCATGTGCAGGCTCCGGATGCGCCCGTTGCAAGAGTTCCTGGATGCGCGCTGGATCCGGACGACGGGCAGCTTCGAGGAAAGGATCAAGCTCGACGAGAGTTTCCGACGAGCGATACGGTGGTGGGGCACCCGCGCGCATCTGACGGCGGGCATGGACTTCCAGACCCCAGCCCACCAGGTGACTGTGACCACGGATGCCTCCCTAGAAGGGTGGGGAGCGCACACCGAAAATCTGCACGCAAGGGAACTCTGGCTCCCGACGGAGAAGTCCCTGCATATCAACGTCCTGGAGCTCCGTGCAGTGTTTTGGGCCCTCAGGTCCTTCCTTCCGTCCCTCAAGGGCAAGGTGGTGAGGATCTTCACCGACAACACCACCACCATGTTTTACATCAGGAAACAGGGCGGAACCAGGTCCCCAGCGCTGTCCAAGGAGGCGCAGGACCTGTGGCATTGGGCCGTCGCCCAAGGGATTCTTCTGGTGCCGTTTCATCTGGCAGGGATAAAAAACACCATCGCCGACTCACTCAGCAGGGAGCTGCGCTCGTGCCACGAGTGGGAACTACGGCAGGATCTGGTGGATCGCCTCTTCCGACGGTGGGGCACACCCCAGATCGACCTGTTCGCGACGGCGACGAACACCAAGTGCCGGAGGTTCGCCAGCAGGTTTCCCCAGACGAGGAGCATGGGCGATGCTTTCTCGTTCCCCTGGGAGGGCCTGTTCCTCTACGCGTTCCCTCCCTTGCCTCTGCTGATCCGGCTCGTCAACCAGCTCAAGAGGTCACGGTGCAGGATGATCCTCGTCGCACCTGCGTGGCCGAGGCAGATATGGTTCCCGGACCTTCTGGACTTGTCGGCGTCCCCGCCAATCAAGCTGCCGGCGGACGCGGATCTACTCTCCAGGGAAGGAGGCGCCATCCTCCACCACGACCCGAAGTCGCTGAACTTGCAGGCCTGGCTCCTGCAGCGCTAGAGTTTGGAGGATACGACATACCGGCCGATTGCAGAGAGGTTCTTGCAAAGGCCAGGGCGTCCTCGACTCTTAAATGCTACGGACACAAATGGAAGAGGTTCTCTGTCTGGTGCCACGCACAGAAGATTAACCCTCTACGGATTACGGCTCCCCAAGTGCTGCCGTACCTGCTGACGCTGGCCAAAGCTGGTCTGGCACACGCGTCCATCAAGATTCATCTTGCTGCGATCTCCCGATACACCAGAACCACGGGCCGGACGTCCTTGTGGTCTCATCGTCTGGTGAAAGAGTTCATGAAGGGACTGTTCAGATCGTTCCCGCCGGTGAAGGCTCCGGCCCCGGCGTGGGAGCTCAACGTGGTGCTGACCAAACTCATGGGACCTCCGTTCGAGCCTCTGCACTCGGCCCCGTTGAAGTTTCTATCGTGGAAAACAGCTTTTCTCGTGGCCATCACCTCCGCACGACGAGTGGGAGAGATCCAGGCCCTTTCCTGCAAGGCCCCGTACTTGACTTTCCACGACACGAGGGTAGTGCTCAGGACGCACCCATCCTTCATGCCCAAGGTACCGTCGGACTTTCATCTCAACGAACCCTTGGTGTTACCTGTGTTCTTCCCGTCGCCTTCGTCGCCGGCTGAGAGGACTTTGCACTCGCTGGATGTAGCTAGAGCGCTGAAGTTCTACGTGGACCGCACGAAAGGTTTTCGGAAGACGTCACAACTCTTTGTGAACTTTGGACCTGTCAATCAGGGGAAGGCTCTCTCGAAGGCTTCCATCTCCAGATGGCTCTCCGGCTGTATCATGTACTGTCACCGGTTGGCAAACCGACCGCTGCCTGGCCGTCCGAGAGCCCATTCCACCAGAGCGATCGCAGCTACCACGGCGTTCCTATCTGGTGTGCCCCTGCTGGACATATGCAGGGCTGCTACGTGGAGGTCGACGCACACCTTCACGAAATTCTACTGCGTCGACCGGGATTCCAGGGAGGAGTCCAGGGTCGGCCAAGCAGTGCTGCGCAACCTGTTCGCCTGAGGTGAGCCTGGTGAGGAGGTAAGATGCTTAATGTTGAGTTGATGTGATGCTTAATGTTGAGCCTTTGCCACCTCCCGTGGTTGTGCATGTGTGTACTGCTATGTATTCTTTATTCATGAGCATGTGAATCCATGCCAGACCCCATGCTGGAGAAGGAACAAGTTACTTACCTGTAACTGTTGTTCTCCAGCATGGGTCTGGCATGGATTCACATGCGAACCCTCCCGCCTACCCCTCTGCGGCTCTTCACTTGGTCATACTGCCACTTCACGTGCTTCCAAATCTGAAGATGGCTGCCAGAGGCGGTGCTTAGGTAGAGGGCAGTCATTGGCTGTGGTCAGTATGACGCAGAGACCAGTGATTGGTTATTACTACGAAAGACAGATCAGAAACGAAACTGATACTGGTTTTTTCTTTACCGAGGATTCCCAGCCTGACGACGGGGAATATTCATGAGCATGTGAATCCATGCCAGACCCATGCTGGAGAACAACAGTTACAGGTAAGTAACTTGTTCCTTATAAGCATTCGCACCAGCGACATCAGTCTTCAACCAGTGACTGACACAGCACATTGACACAGTCCTGTCGAGTGTTTCTGCCTGCCACCAGATATTGTGCAGTAGGGAGGGTTTGGGTGATAGCTCTGTATTCTTCCCATTTCCTCGGAAATACCTCTAGGCCCACCTCAAACTTAAACATTGCTTGTTCCAGTTCTCCGCTTACCCATGGAGAATACTCTGTTTAAATTCTGCCCAAAGTGTAACTGCAAGTTTGAATGGATTGTGTCCTCCAAGGTATTCCACATCTTTGACATGTAATGTCTACAGCTGTGTACTTCAGAAACTTTTTTGGCAGAGGGTGCCCTGCGTCGATGACGTTGGGTCGATGTCCCTCGAAGGCCTCCGTCGAGGGCGACGTCACCGGATGTTATAAATGGGACTCACAGCGCCTGTAGCCTCAGTTAGGTTTTTTCCGCAAACGTGTTTGCTTCAGAGACTCGGCGCACCTTGTGTATTGCTTGTGAATATGTCTTCTTGTTCGACCCCTCCAACTCTGCGGTCTGGCTTCAAGACTTGCCGGGACTGCAAGTCTAAGATGTTGATTACTGACCTGCATCGCATTCGTTTGTGGTGCCTTGGCGAGAGTCATGACACCAACGACAGTTCCAAATGCCATTCACTGACTACTAAGGCCTTGCGGGAGTGTAAGGGGAAGGTCAGGTAGTTAGGGGTTCTAAACCCAGCAAGTCCCGTAAAACGTCTAAGGGGATGTCCACCGACGATTCGAGGGGCGACTTTCCGCGTCGGAAGAAGTCCTGGGGATCTCGTTCCCAGTGGCTCCTGCCATTCGTCCTCCTTGTCTCGGCATTCCAGGAAGCGCCGTCACTGGTCGCCTTTCCTGTCCTCCTCGGAGGATGGCGCAGCGAGGAAAGTGCCATGTCCAACTAAGTCCTTGACTCCGGAGGAATGGGCTGCCTTCAGGGAGCAGATGCTGGCGATTTTCCAATTCCAGGGGACAGTTCCGTCTGCGCCTTCGCAAGGAATGGTCTCGATCCGTGGCTCGCACGCCTTCTGGCTCGGGTACTCGGCGCAACTCTCATCGGGAACCTTCGAGGTGCCGTTCGGAACAAGGCTCAGGATGGTCGCAAGAGACGTGCTTCAGGGTCTCGGTCCTTGTCCCCAGCGAGACCGCAGAAACCTGGTAAGGGCGCGATGCCATGTCCGTCGGATACGGATGTCGAAGCTCTGCCTTCGCACCAGCTCTCAGCGCTGTCGACGCCATTATATACATCGACGCCGAAGCCTTCAACGCGCTCGTTGCCTTTGGGGCCTTTGGGGCCTTTGGGCCGGAATTTACCGCTGGAGATCCCTGTTAGTGTGGATCCTCCAAGGAAGGCTACTTCCAAGTCTTTGAGGCCTGTTAAGGACTCCAGACCCTCTTCTGTCCCGATGTAGGACTTTTACCTCCCTCTGGATGACATCTATGAGGAGCAGGAGAGGCCAGATTTCGATTTTGACCCTGTTGAGCCTGATGTGGCTCCAGTCTTTTCTGTGGACCGTGAATTGGACGAGTTGAGGCAATCTCTTCATGGTGCCAGAGGCCTGGACACGTCTCCTGAAGTGGAATTTGGCAGGCCTAAGCCTGGGGCTCATGCAGAGTCGTCCTACAGGAGACTGATGGCTAGGGCCACTGAATATCTTGGCTGTTCCAGTGCTGCTGAAGCTTTTGTTCAGGATGACTTAACGGATATTTTGGATCAAGGTCTGTCCTCTGACCCGGTGTTACCTTTTTATTTGACGCTGCAGAAAAGGGTGGCGGCTGCTTGGCAGACCCCGGAATCTCTTCCGGCAGTTAACAAATCGTTAACTAAAAAATACAGCCCTTCTGGTAGCGAGACCAGCTACCTTTCTTCTCACCCCACTCCCGAGAGTTTGGTGGTTCAGGCGACTACAGTCACCTCGAGGCAGGCAGCGTGCCCTACTATCCCTCCTGATAGGGACGACAAACGATTCGACGTTTGGGCACGCAAGGTGTTTTCTATGGGGAGTATGGCGCTGAAATCAGCCAACTCCACTTGTGCCTTAGCAACATTGTCTCACACTCTGTGGAATTGGGTTTCTCTAGCGGCTAAGCATATTCCCAAAGGGGAAGAAAGGGATGGGTTCCTTGCTCTCGTGCAGGATGGCAAGGATGTCATGTGTGAATCCCTTCAGTCGGGTTTGGACACGGCCGACAGTGTTAGCCGGTCCATGGCTGCGAGCACCGTTATACGCAGATTTGCGTGGTTGCGCAAGTCTGGTTTTGTTCCGGATGTGCAAGCCTGTCTTTTGAACATGCCCTTTGATAGTGCGCATTTGTTTGGCAGCAAGGCTGACGAGAGCCTTGAGAGGTTGCAGACCTCAAAAGCTGTGGCGAAATCTTTGACGCAGCTGTGCTTCAACCTCCGCCTTTTCGTCCTAGGGGACAGCAGTGGAGGGGAGGTTCTTTTTGTTACTACTCGTCCTTTGGTAGAACGAGAGGAGCCGCCAGTCCAAGGGGTCAGCGTAAAAGTAACCGTGGTGGACAAGGAAATACGGGTGTCAAAGCCGCTCAGGCAGCTCTTTGCCTTGAGGCACTGCCACAGCCGCTCTCAAACAAGCATGAGGCCATGTCCCATTGTGCGCCGGTTGGGAGCAGACTGTCTCAGTATCTCGAAGAATGGCGAGATATTACTTTGGATGCGTGGGTTCTGGATACAATAGCCCACGGCTACTGCCTTCCCTTCCTAAAGCGGCCTCACGACAACCCACCGGGGAATCTCTTTGAAGCTTCCAGATCCGCTCCTTGTGCAGGAAATCTTGACCCTGCTGGAGAAAGGCGCTATAGAACTGGTGCCTGTAGCAGAGAGGAACAAGGGATGGTATTCCCCATATTTATTTATTCCAAAGAAAGACGGTGGATTGAGACACATCTTGGACTTGCATTGGTTGAACAAACTTCTCAGGAAGGACAAGTTCAAGATGGTCACTCTTTCTCAAGTCCTCCAGGCCCTTCAACGAAGGCGGATCTATGGGCTGCATCTGTAGATATAATTGGGTATGATGGTAATAGACCACATTTTTTTTTTTAACGAAAGGGTTTCGCTGAAAACTCTTATAGGTCTTGCACTGTTGCCATGTTTTAATCCAGTCCATTTCACCCAATTTATTTTAGCCCTCTTTGGATTAGTAATTAATAAATCCAGGGAGAGGTCGGCTTCATTTAGGATGCCCTGAACTTTAGTCCTCCGCTGCACTGCTAATCGCTGCTCAGATGTATTAGCATACATTGATATCATAGACAACAAATCAAGATTAGTTCTATCAAGTGGATATTTGCGGTACAGTAGGCATAATTTCCAAGAATACATACAGTATAAAGGCAACAGTCCCAGCTCATACCGCACAATAGGCATAGGTTGTGATGTCGGGATAGCAAGAACGTATTTCCAAAATCTTCCCTCTAGCAGTTGCCAATAGGCAAAAGATGTGAACATTTTTGATTCAGCACCATAGAAAAGGATCGGAGTTACCTTCTGTTTATAATAAGTTATCATTGGCTTGATTGAAAATTTGCCATATCGACCATTTATATTCTTGCCTACGAGATCAATGTACACAATTGCGTTTTATATTCTCATGCTGAGGTTGGTCCATTGGCTGACTATTTATATTCATAGCCAAATATATGTATTCTGAGACCACTGGTAATCTTTGATCTTGCAAAAACCATTAGTTTATGATTTTTTCTTTCCGCCTCTCCCAGAGTAATTAAAAGAAATTATTTGTGATTTTATGGTGTTGATCGTCTGGTAGTTTGCTGATGCATATTTATCCAAAGCGGTTAACAAAGTCTGCAGTCCACAAGGAGTCTTGGACATCAAGACAAAGTCATCCACATAAAATAACCACCTGACAGTGAAGTCTTGCAATTTAGTAGAATCAGATATTAAACCCTCAAAGTACCCTCCCATATCTGCAATAAAAAGTTAGAGGGCTGAAGCAAAGATACAACCCTGCTTCAGCCCTCTGAATGTACCAATGGAAGTTGAGAGGTCTCCTTCAGTAGTTAATTGAATCTGAACAGTAGTATTCGAATGAAACTGATACAGGAATCTCACCAGATATGAGGGACATCGCAAATCAACCAATTTTTTAAAGAGAAGCTCTCTCAGGACCGAATCAAAGGCTGTGCAGAAGTCTATAAAGGCCATCAACAGAGGTTGATTTGCTCTCCGTTCATGGTCCTTTATTGAATTAATGGTGAAAAGGTTAATGCTCGTCCCCAGTCCTAGCACAAATCCCGTTTGAAAGGGATCCCTTAGATTGTTTTCAGTAAGCCACAAATTAAAGTCTTTCAGCAGTGGGCCTGCAAAGATCTTTCCCAGGGAGTAGGGCAATTGGACGGTACGAAGCTGAATCAGACCTGTTCCCCTTCTTAAAGATTGGAATTATAACTGACTTCCTCCAGGAAGATGGAATAAGACCTAAATTTACAATTTGTTCATAAATTTGGTATAATATGCTAGCCCACTCCTCCGGATGCTGGTTTAATGTGGCATTATTCAGGCCGTCGGGTCCCGGAGCTCTAGATGAACTCAATTTGACCATCTGGTGTAAAATGTCCTCTTTATCAAGTTCCATTTGTCTATCACTGCAGAGATTGTCCAAATATAAATCACTGTTTGGATATGGCATTTTATACAATTCTGTGAAATAACCAATTCATTTTTGTTCAGAATTGGCACTGATTTGGATTGCTTCTTGTGTTTGTGGCCTGATTTAGAAGCAACTAGATACCTGCAATCAATTTATTTGCCATCTGTTCCAGCATCTTTTCCCCATATTTTTGCAATTGGACATGTTTTGCACGTAGCCAGTTTTTATAGACAGATGTAATATGTCCAACTTGTCTATTGTGAATATCTGGCGGTAAATGAAGTAATGCTCTAATATTCTATCTCAAGAGTGCCTTCTTGAATTTTAACTCTTGATCAAAAGCATGCTTGTGCTAAAATATTACCTGTTTTATGCTAAAATATTACCTGTTGCCTATAGTTGAGCCCTGAACAAAGGATTGTAATGCAGTTATATATACGTCATTCTTATTAGAATTAGTCATATCAGGATATCCAACTTTGTCATATAAAGAGAGAAGAGAGTTGGGGGTCCATTTTAGTACAGATTTCCCATTATTTGCTTTAATTTGACCCTGATAATTACCAGATTTGGTAGCCCCGTTTTCTATTCTCCAGGTCCAATTCAGACATAATTCCATGTCGTCGCTATGGTGGTTATCTTTTTTTTTTTGTAAATATTTTTATTTTATTTTAAAATCAAACAAACACACTACAACTGTTTCAAAACATAGAAAGCATCATGTTCCAACACATTTTCATCAAAACTCCCCCCTCCCCCTTTAAACTAGAGCCGGTTCTCACATGTCATTTACGGGAGCATCATTTGGTAGCACAATACTTAGGCAGTCATCATCCGGGTCCTCTGTTTCATTGTCACCCTGGTGAGGGTTTGCTAACGAGGCCACCAATTGCCGCCAGGCCAGCAAGGGCCCTACTTCCTCCTCGCCTCCCCTGGTGACCGCTTCAAACCAGACTACAGATTCAGCCTCCGCCCACCTCAAGAGGTCCGTCCACCATAACTCCACCCTAGGTCTGTGCGCCGCCTTCCAGCCCATGGCAATCCTACGTTTGGCCAAAACATAAGCCAGGTCCTTCATCTTGCTTATGTGTTTCAAATGCCGGGGTCTGGGGAAAAGCTCAAGCATGCACGACCAGGCCGATTCCACATCCAGCACCACCCCCTCACCAGCCAGTTTCGTCTTAACCTCGTCCAAAAATCTATGCACCTCCGGGCAAGCCCAAAACATGTGTAGCAGTCCCACATTCACCTCCCCACAACTGGGGCATTGCTGCGTAGCAGGTACCCCCAAACTTTGCAATCTTCCCGGGGGTTAAATAAGCCCTGTGGGTAACGTACAATTGAAGCTGTTGGAATCTCGCATTTCGGGACACCTTTTTGTGGTGCCTCTGGGCCCGTTCCCACTGTCCATCCGTCATGGGTCCTCCCACATCCTCCTCCCAATCTTGTCTCAATTGGAGCAATTCCTTCCCTGCCCTTACTCGCAGGAGCTCATATATCCTTGATATTTCATGCCCGCCCTCTGATACATCATACATGGTTTCCAGGGAGGCATCTGGGTCTTCCGCTAGCACTGTCTCAGGCCATCTTTCTCTAGTCTTTTTCACCAGCCTAGTGTAGGTTATATATTGGCCACCATGTACTCCTGTCTCTTCCTGCAACCTCTGAAAGTCCACTGCCTCCCCTTCCTGCCATATGTCCCAGAGGGTGGCTAAGCCTTCCTGTTCCCAGTATCAGCGGACCGATTCAAGTAGTTGAGAGTCGCTCCCGCACAGCGCCGCCAAAGGGGCCTGCTGGGAGTACGGCTCCGAGTCCCCCCCAATCTTCCATGTCCTGTGCCAGATCTCCCAGCCCAGCCTCAGTAGCCGCCCCTTGCCCATCAGTTTGTCTCTGCACAACCACACCACTTCCATCAGAAAGTATGGGGCTGTGTCTCCACGCAGGAGCCTGGTTTCCGCCGAGTCTTCAGCCGAGAGCCACCTGGCCACGTACTGCAGCTGCCCCGCCAGGTAATAGAGTTCAAAATTAGGCAGGCCTATCCCCCCCCCCTGTCACATGGGTTCTGGAGCTTCCACAGAGCAACCCTATTCCTGGAGCTGCCCCACACGAAACCCCTACCCACGCTATGAAGTTTCGCGAATAGGCTCCTAGGTATCAGAAACGGGACGTTTACGAAGAAGTGCAAAAGTCTAGGCAGGACCACCATCTTGAGCAAGGCCGCCCTCCCCATCATGGTCAAGGGCAATCTGGACCAAAATACCATGCTGTTCTTGATCCCCTCTATCGCCATTTCCGTGTTGTGCTTGTGTTCTGCCTCGACCTTGTGGTAAATATTTATTCCCAAATATCTAAATGTCACGGGCTGCCATGGTATTAGCAGGACCGGATGCCTCTGCACCGGGAAATTCCTATATCTGCCCGAGGGGAACACACTGGACTTTCCAGGGTTCACCGATATGCCCGAGAGGATGGCGTACCGTTCTATTACCTCTAGCACGTACTGTAGGTTTTCCTCTGGGTAGCGCAAATAAAGGAGCATATCATCTGCATATAATGATATCAGATGCTCTCCACTGGCAGTGCTTATACCCACCTCCCCATATTGTTGTCGCAGGCATATTGCCAGCGACTCTAATGCCAGTATATATCGCATGGGTGACCAGGGGCATCCCTGTCTGGTCCCCCTGCAAAGTTGCCAGGAATCTGAGACTGTGGACCCTGTCTTGATCCTCGCCATCGGGGTGCTATAAAACAACTGGACCCATCTGAGGTATCCAGGTCCCATTCCATATCCCTTCAGGACCGCTTTCAGCTAAGGCCATCGTACCGAGTCGAAGGCCTTGACCGCGTCTAACGACACTATAGCCAGCTCGCCAGTGTCTTCCTCAGTTTGGTCTATGACATGGTGTAGCCTCCTGTGGTTATCAGTGATGTTACACATCCCGTCTGATTTGGGTGTATCAGTTTCTTAATCACCCTCTTCAGTCTATTAGCCAGCACCGCCGTGAGTATTTTGCTGTCCTGGTTAAGCATGGACAACGGTCTGTAAGACCCGCACTCCACGGCTGGCTTGCCTGGTTTCAGGAGTGGGATAATTACAGCCTCATAGAGGGACAATGGGAGTTCTCCCTGCTCATAGGCCTCGTTGAAAGTGGCAAGCAGTGGCTGAAGCAACTCTTGCTGGTATGTTTTGTAGAACTCGCTTGGCAGCCCATCCGAACCCGGCGCCTTGCAAGTGGGCAAGTTCCGAATCACTATCTCCAGCTTTTCCGAGGTGACGGGTGCGTCTAACTCAGTGCGTTCTAGATCATCCAAGGTGGGCAGCTCAATGTCCCCCAATGTGTCCAGTATGTCTTGGCACATATCCTCCCCCGTGTCCTCATACAAGGGTCTGTAAAACTTAAGGAATTCTTCATTTACCTCTTTCTGGGTGTTGCATATGTAACCTCTCTCGTCCTGAATGTCACTAATCGGTGAGCGGGGGGTCTCACTCTTATACAGCCAGGCCAGCAGTCTGCCCGGCTTGTCGCCCCCTGCGTGTATCCTCTCCGTATATTTTCTGTAGTTGAGTCTGCACAGTCTGTCCCAGAGTGCGCTGCAGGACAACTGTAGCTCTTCTACTTTGGTTCAATTGTCATGAGCGGTGTCTCGCAATGCGTGAGATCCTCTAGCACCCTTTCCACCTCCTGGAGTTCCCTCTCGACCCCTCCCTGTAGCCCCTTAGCTTGGGAAATAGCTACCCCACGCACCACCACCTTGAACGCTTCCCACAGTGTGCCCACAGAGCTTACACTTCCTGTATTTATATCACAGTACTCTTCGATGGCATCCCTCAGGCCCTCCCGAAACCCCTCATCCTGCAGAGCCTCGGTCCTAAGTCTCCATGTAGGGATCCGCGGTCGTGGGGGCTGGTGTCTCCAGTCTACCACCAAGGGCGAGTGGTCCGATAGTACTGGGGCCTTGTATTCCGCTCCTTCTATGTCTCTCACTATCTCGGCTGTTACAAACATGTAATCTAACCGTGTGTGCAAATCATGTGGCGCTGCGTAGTGTGAGTACTGTCTATCCGTGGGATGCAGTCTTCTCCACGCATCCTCTAGGCCTAGGTTTTTCAGTAAGGTACTCAGCGCTTTAGCCACCGGTGCCGTTTTTCCTGCCCTGTCCTTGGACCTGTCCATTCTGGGATCTACGGTACAGTTAAAGCCCCACCCCCCACACTACCGTACCCCCTGCCAGGGGGCCATGTTTACCGTAGAGGGTCCTAAAGTAAGCCGCTGTATCGTTATTGGGGGCGTACAAATTTACGATGTGCACTTCTCTGTTTTCCAAGAGACCTGTTACCACGCCATTCTACCCTCCGGGTCCATCGTAGAATCAAGCACCCGAAACGGCACATGGGGCACCACCCAAGTAATAACCCCTCTAGCATACGCCGAGTATGCCGCTCCCACAACAGTGCCCTTCCATTTCCTCCTGACCACCTCCAGCCTTTCCCTAGTGAGGTGGGTCTCTTGCAGCAGGGCTATGTCTACGCGCATCCTCTTTAAATACAACATCACTTTGTTACGTTTAAGGTTGCTGTTGAGGCCCCCTACATTCCAGGTCACAATTCTGAGATTACCCGATGCCATCCGGTCGGTCTATCTACATCCCATCCCTTCCCATAATGCTCCCCACATAGGGTTGTTCCCTGGCTCTTTCCCTTCTATTCACGAACAGTGCCCCCCTCCCCCCTTCCCCAACTTCACACCACTGCACACAACTCCCCCGGCCCCCTCCCCGCCAGCCCCCAACAATAGCCCAGCTCCATCCCTGGATCTCAGACCTACCCACATCTGGACCCGTCTCGTATCCGAGAACGAGGACCCCGCGGGGTGTCACCACTCTAACAGTGACCTAACTAAATATACTACTATTGGGTGCAGAGGTTGCTCCCCAGGAGCTCTCAGTCGTCTATTTAGGAGAAGTGAATTCAACTGGACCCGCCGGCAGATACCGTGACTTCCCCCCCACAAGCACAATATCATACTATATTCCAGTCCCAATGTCATAACTATGGCCTCACGGGTGCCTCTGCAACGTGCTACTTATCTCCAGCCGCTTCTGTCTGGGCATCCGATTCCTGAGGTCGACCTTGCATATCCAACCATTACATCGCTTCGGTCGGCGTCTAAAAGAAGAGGGATCTGTTCTTATGAAACACCTTTAACCTGGCGGGGTAGAGCAACATGTAGCGGTGGCCTGCTTCTCTAAGCCTCCTCTTCACTGTTTCAAAGTTCATCCGACTCCGTTGTACGAGCAGCGTATAATCCGGATACGCCGTTACATTCGCTGACCTCCTTTCCGGAAAAATTCGAGAATCTTCTCGCGGTCACGATAGTTCAGGATCTTCGCAATCAACGGCCGCGGGGGGGCTCCTGGGGCTGGTCTCCTGGTCAGGGCCCTATGCGCCCTTTCGACCGCGAACCCCTGGGTCAGCTCCCCGCCTGTAATCTCCTGCAAGAGCATGGTTTCAACGACATCTGTGGGGTTTGATCCTTCCATTCCCTCCGGAACCCCCACTATACGAATGTTGTTGCACCTGGCGCGCCCCTCTGCCTGCTCTGCTCTGTCCTCCAAATTGCCCACTCGTTGCACGAGGGCATTAAGCTCCTTGGCGTGTGTATTGCACGCCTCCGTAGTCGGGCCAACTCCTTCTCCAGTTCCCCAGTGCGCTCTGCGATCTTTCGCACGTCCTGGCGCAACAGGTTCACCTCTTCTCGGACCACTCCGATCTTAAGGTTTAGGCCCTCTTGCAGCTCTTTCATGGCCAGGCCCAGCTTAGTCTCCCAGGCCACCTTCAAGTCAGCAATTGCTGCCAGCACCTCCTGGATAGTACCCAGCGGGTCCATCGTCGCCGCGGGGGTTTCTTTGCTCTTGCCCCCTTCCGCGCCCGAGGGCGACCTAGTGGAGGCCTCCATCGTGGGCTGTTTGATCCGGGGTCGCACCACCTTGGAGGACATCCTGCTGCGTCGGTTGGGCCCACGCGCCCTGCTGTACCCTCGGTGCTGCTGAGTACCTCGCGGGGTTCACTCGCCGGCCCCCTCACAGCGAGGTTCCGCTGAACCCGGGTTCACTCCGCTAGCCCGCCACGATCCAGGGCCTCCTCAGTGGGGGCTCGCCCTTATGTTCTTGCCTTCAGCCAGAGGCGCATGCGACACGTCTATCTGGTTGGGCTCGCCCACGTTCTGACCAACTTTGTCTTCCTCAGCTCCACAGACCATTTATGGCCCTTTGTCCACAGGCGGCCATCTTGGGTGCTGCCCTTCCATTGCGCGACCACCACCTTCTTCGAAGTCTAGTTCCGTGGATATGCAGTCTCGCTGGTGGGGAGGGCACTCACCATGTGCCCCCTACTTTCATATGCCCTTGGATGCACCGTGGGCTCGAAAGTCCGCCAAAAACCGTCACTTCTTCCCAGGATCAGGATCGGATCTTCATGGTGGTTATCGTTTATGATCAAAAAGTCTGCTAAAGGCATGAATCTGTGATTACAATATGTATAATCTATGGTTGCTTGCTGCTGGCCTCTGGCCCATGTAGAATGAGGAGTAATGTCCCCCGGAATCGTACCATTTAACATTATCAGGTGTCTATCCTCCATGAGAGTAATCCATATCTGTACAATAAGTTGTTCTTTACCCGTGCTTTGTACAAAGCAATGAATATTCAAATCACCTTGTATTATCATCATCTAGGGATAGACTTGCCCCTCCCCAGTTGATATTCGTTAAGGCAATTGTATAGTTACTCTTTTGAATTTTTACAAGTTGAATGTACGGAGCAAAACAAAACCACTCTTCTAAAATACAACTCTTAGATCTATGTGTCGCAACCAAAAGGCCAGCCATCGGTCGGCCTACAGAAGGAATTCTACAGGGTATCAAAATAACATCAAATCCATCCCAGACTAGAGATGTAGTCAACCAGGTTTCTTGTATAGCCAGTATTTCAAATTCATGTAGATTACTAGCCTAGGAATTAAGTAAATGCAGAAAGCCTCTAGAATTCCATGATAGTAGCCGGATTGAATCTTGCTCTTGAGTTTTACATTTGCGGATAACGTCTATTATCAGTTTGGTCCCGTTCTAATGTTCTTTCTTTTCTTTGTTCTTGACCATAGTATCTTAATATGTTAGTAGGGAGTTCTGAATTTGTATCTTCCTTCACCAAATCTTGTATTAAGAGAAAGCCCTTTTGGTATAGCTCAAGTCTTGCTTTCCATAAAGTGTTTAACACAACGCCTGATTTGTTAATAAGGCGGGCAACCTTTAAATCATATTCATGAACAAACTCTACAACCTCAATATCATTTGAAGTAATATGTTCCAACCAACTATCTCTGAGAAGACATTGAGTATGCTCGTTCGGTTCATGACATATTGTTCAAATGGTGGTTCCCTGCAACAAATTATTAAATGATATTTACTATCCTGGTGAGAACGATCCTTTTTTATGGGTATCCCATTGGACTGTATAGTCTTTATCTGAGATTCTTGTTCGCTGTTGTATTGCACCTTATAAGAGTCTGTATTAATTATACTCTTTTGAGGAGTAGTTGCAGTCTGCTGCCCCCGTAATTCCGGTTGATAGGAGGGTATCAAAGGAGACTTTTGTATTTCAACAATACCCTTATTGTGAATAATGTAGGCCTCCATTGATCTTTGTATTTCAAATCTTACTTCTTCCATTATGGGGTCAGATGATTGGACCACTGTGGTTATAAGTCTGTCTTTACTGACCGACTGACGTATCATTAGCTTGTTTCCTATAACCTCTTCATCATGGTTTTTCTCATTTGGTTGAATTAGAGAGTCATGTGGAGTTGCCTTCTGAATTATCAAAGTCGTCTCATCTGTTCCTAATTGTTGGATCATGGGTTTAATGTTAAGAGGTAGCTCGTTCCCTCGTTCTTCACAAGTCATCGAGGCAGCAACAAGATCATCCAAGGGTTGATATTTTAGTCCATCTATACCGATCCTTGACTGTTTTTTGCTCGCAATTGCTAAGGAATTTTTCTGTACTGCTAATTTAGATCTAACAACTTGCCTTATTGTCGTAGTTAAGTTGTTAATAAAGCGCTTGGATCGAATCTGAAGTAGATTCTCAGTTTGATTTTTAATTTTTTGTGCCCTCTGTGCTTTCACTTTTCTTTTCTGAACACCTGAACAAATTGTATAGGAAGAAGCCCGATTTGATTGATTCTTCCCATCAGAAATCTTGAGTGGAGCTTGACTTATATCTTCGCTTATATTGCTCCCAGTAGAAGTTTTCAACTGAACCTGAGTGTTTGTTGATAAATCAATTATTTGCATTAAGTGCCTATCACTGTCATCTTGCATGACCGATTTTAATATTATGCTTTGTTCTTCATTCTGTATTGTATATGTTTGTGTGTGAATCGTTGCTGTCGATTTCTCTTTTACCTTATATGGGGAGATAGTCAGCTTGTTATTTGTGTCTAAATCCGATAACATGGCAGATTCCCAATCAACTGCATGATTAAATCAGACTGATGCATTATTTTTTGGTCTAAGATTTCGTACAGCTTTGCAATTATTAATAAAGCGGTGTTCATCGCTGAAAGAGTGTTGATTACCACTGTATCGTTGTATTCTTTTTTATATATATCGGAAGCAATTGCAATAATGCATCCGTGCATGGTTTAACCGTTCTAGGAGTGAGGTTTACATACAATAAGGATAGTGCAGAACAGTGATTAGTCGAAGGAGCAAACGTAACAGGTGACTGTGACAAATCGTCATCTTACATCCTTTCGCTATCTTGATGGGTGTTTAATTGTATAGGAGTTATTACACAGTCAGGTTCTCTCGCCATCTCCCGCATCGTGCTAGAATCATTTCTTTCCTCATCCATATCAGAATGCACATGTATCACATCAATTGCATTCAGGTTCCGCATAATTAGAGTATCGAGACAGACATCTTTGCGGCAAATTATCATGCACAATTGCTGTCACTGTTGTTTTAGAGGTGCCTATACCTGAAGTTTTCATTCTCCAGCATGGGGTCTGGCATGGATTCACATGCTCATGAATATTCCCCGTCGTCAGGCTGGGAATCCTCGGTAAAGAAAAATCAGTATCAGTTTTGTTTCTGATCTGTCTTTCGTAGTAGTAACCAATCACTGATCTCTGCGTCATACTGACCACAGCCAATGACTGCCATCTCTGTAAGCCCCGCCACTGGCAGCCATCTTCAGATTTTTACCGCACGTTCAAGTGTTTGGATCCTCGTGCTATTGCTCTCGAGCTTTAGTGCGTTTTTGCGCTTTTTCATAGGAAAATTCTCTCTTTTTTCGGTCAAAAGAGCCTCAAGCTCCACCGTTTCTTTATCCGATCAACGGGGACCCGTGTCGGATACTTCTACGCCCCTCAAGGGTGAAGATTTCATCGAGCCACGCTTTTGGAGGACTCCAGAAGTTTCTCAGGCCCATCTCGGACATGGCCCACGAGAAGGGAAGCTCGACGCCCGGAAAGCTGTTCAGGGTTTTCCCTGGATGCCAGCTTCAGAATGTCTTCAAGGAGGACGAACACTCCATTTGCCTCTACTGCCTGCATGAGGACAAGACGCATGTGGAGAAGGACTGTGCGTTTTGCGGCAACAAGTCGGAGCGGACCATGACGGACCGCCATCTGCATCTCGCCAGCTGGCTGGAAGGGAAGAGCCCGTCAGGCGAGAAAAAGAAGTAGTCTGAGCGGTCTTCTAAGACCTATGAGGGCGCCCCGGCGACGGGGGCCCAACAGAAGGCCAAGCACTGCGAGTCCGCTGGCACCGGGAGCGCCGAACGTTCGGGCTCTTCGGTTGCCAGGCAGGGCGCAACCTCCCCTGCGCCATCAACCACGAGCCAACGCTCTGGCTCGGGTAAGAGGAAGTCCGAGCACCCGGCGAAGCTTCTGGAGAGGCCCCGGTCGAGCTCGAAGGCCCCATCGGAGGGGGAGCGAGGCGGTGACCCTCCCCCCAAGGAGAAGGCGGTGAGCGCACCTAAGGTGGTGAAAGCCTTGATCCACCCTGCCAAGGCCTCTATCGAGACAGTTGCGGCGGCCCTGGCTCAGCCTGTGGAGGCTACACCAGTGGAGGCGACCTCGGGGCCCAGAGTCTCCCTGCCACCGTGGAGGGCGTCCTCTTTCAAGCCCATCGACAGGACCCCCGTGAAACCTCCGACGGAGAAGAAAAAGGGGGGGCAGGAGGCCATCGTGGATTCGGCCTCAACCTCTGAGGAGGAGCTGATCGAAGTCTTAAGCCACGGCATTGGCGTGGAAGAAGACCAGCCCATCGGGAGGGACCCCGACGAAGGAGACGACGAGAACGTCGAGGGTGCCGACGAGGTTCCTGACCGCCCGTCGGAATCCCCTCAACCAGTTCTGCAAGACAACTCGGCGGCCATTTTGTTGGCTATACAGTCCTTATGCTCGGAGATAAGAACGAGATTGCCGTTACCACCAACGGAGGAACCGCTCCCGACGGGGGACCCGGAGCCAGGCCCTTCTGGGAGCCCTCCTCCTAAGAGAAGAAGGATTCATCCTCCACCTCCTTTTCAACCATCGCGCCCTGCTCAGCCCTCCTCCCCGTCCACGACCCGTGGGGATGAAACGGGGACGGACACGGCCGCGACAGGTACAGATGACGAAGTTTACGACGAGGATCTTCCGTCGTCACCTCCTCCCCGGGCTTCCCCGCCCGACGAGATTGGATCGTTTCATGCCATTATCGCCAGGGCATCCGAGCTTTTCCAGCTCTGCCCGGAAGAGAAGAAGGAAGGTTTCCTTTATCAACGGCGCGAGACCAAGAGGAAGACAGTCCTCGCTGTACCTCTACTGGACGATATCTGGGATGAGGGTCTCGCCCTCCTCAAGAACCCATCCACAACGCCTGTGAGAAGGGATCGGTACGAGAAGAGGGCAGAGGCCCTAGAGATCTTGCAGGAAGGAGAAGTGGCGTCGGACCACGCCATTACGATAGCGACGGACATCGCTGACACTGGGTTTCGCCAGTTGGGCAACGGCGTGTGCCTTAGACGGCGTGGATGGCTCAAGGCAACGGACTTCCGGCAGGACGTGCAGACCAGAGTTTTGGACATGCCGTTCGACGTGAGCAACCTGTTTGGGAAAACAGTGGACGATTCCCTACAAGCCATCAAGACGGACACGGAGACGGCCCGGGCTCTTGGTGTTCTCCAGCAACGACGGCCGCCCTTTCGGAGCACCGGAGGCAAGAAGGGTGCCTCCAAAGGTTCCGGCGGCGGATATTCCACCTACCGTCAAGCGGCCCGTTCGTCGTCACAGGAAGCCTACAGGGGACGAGGCAAGTCGGGCGGACCCCGCTGTTGTCGCCAGGGAGGACAAGGCGGCAAAGCCTCGTCGAAGCAGGACTGAACCGGCCGTGGGGTCGGGCCCCCACCGAAGCATCCCGGTGGGAGGCCGGCTGGCGAACTTCGTCAGCGTGTGGGAGTCCATCTCAACCGACCGTTGGGTGCTGGACGCCCTGGCCCAGGGTCACGCGCTCGAGTTTCTAAAGAAGTGCCCGCGTGTCCCCCCGTGGCCAGGAAGGAACATCACGTCCCTCAACTTCTCTTGGAGGTAAAGGCGATGCTCAAGAAAGGCACCATCGAGCTCGTCCCAAAGAGTCTTCGGGGCTCCGGAGTTTACTCAAGATACTTCCTCGTGAAGAAGAAGACAGGTGGATGGCGTCCCATCCTGGACCTACGACGACTGAACAAATTCATCAAGGCACAGAAGTTCCGAATGGTCACCCTCCAGCACGTCCTGGGTCAGCTGGAGGAGGGCGATTTCCTGTCATCGTTGGATTTGGAGGATGCTTACTTCCATATCCCCATCCTAAAGGGACACCGAAGGTTTCTCAGATTCATGGTCCAAGGGCGTCACTACCAGTTCAGAGCCCTTCCCTTCGGATTGAGGACGGCACCCAGGGTGTTCACCAAGTGCCTCGCACCGGTGGCGGCGCGGCTGCGCCTGGAGGGGATCCACGTCTACCCCTACCTGGACGACTGGCTCATCCGAGCAAAGACAAGGGAGCTCGCCACGGAGCACACGGCGAGGACCGTCCAACTACTCACGGACCTGGGATTCTCCATAAACTACGCCAAGTCCCACCTGGTGCCCGCGCAAGACGCACTGTTTCTGGGAGCGAAACTCGACACAGTGGTGCTTCTGGCCTCTCCGTCAGAGGAAAGGACGAGGGCCATCTTGGGCAAGGTGCAGCGGATGCTGGTTGCGGACGCGGCCAGGGTGAGGTCCATCAAATCCCTCCTCGGAATGATGTCGTCTTGCATTTATCTCATCCGCCTGTGCAGGCTTCGGATGCGCCTGTTACAGGAGTTCCTGGACGCTCGTTGGATCCAGACGACGGGCAGCTTCGAGGACAGGATCACACTCGACGCGCATCTGACGGTGGGCATGGACTTCCAGACCCGGGCCACCAGAAGACAGTGACCACGGATGCCTCCCTGGAAGGGTGGGGAGCTCACACCGAAAATCTGCACGCGAGAGGCCTTTGGCTTCCGATGGAGAAGTCCCTCCATATCAACGTCCTGGAGCTCCGTTCAGTGTTTTGGGCCCTCAGGTCCTTTCTTCCGTCCCTCAAGGCCAAGGTGGTGAGAATCTTCACCGACAACACCACCACCATGTTCTACATCAGGAAGCAGGGCGGTACCAGATCCCCAGCCCTGTCCAAGGAGGCGCAGGATCTGTGGCATTGGGCTGTCGCCCAAGGGATGTTTCTGGTGCCGTTTCATCTGGCAGGAATAAAAAACACCATCGCCGACTCGCTCAGCAGAGAGCTGCGCTCGTGCCACGAGTGGGAACTATGACAGGATCTAGTGGACCGCCTCTTCCGACGGTGGGGCACACCGATGATCGATCTGTTGGCAACGGGAACGAACTCCAAGTGCCGGAGGTTCGCCAGCAGGTTTCCCGAGCCGAGGAGCATGGGCGATGCTTTCTCGTTCCCCTGGGAGGGCCTGTTTCTATACGCGTTCCCTCCATTGCCGTTGCTGATCCGGCTCATCAAGCAGCTCAAGAGGTCATGGTGCAGGATGATCCTCGTCGCACCTGTGTGGCCGAGGCAGATATGGATCCCGGACCTTCTGGACTTGTCAGCGTCCCTGTCAATCAAGCTGCCAGTGGACGCGGATCTTCTCTCCAGGGAAGGAGGCGCCATCCTCCATCACGACCCGAAGTCGCTGAACTTGCAGGCCTGGCTCCTGCAGCGTTAGAGTTTGGAGGTTACGACATACCGGCCGACTGCAGAGAGGTTCTTGCAAAGGCCAGGGCGTCCACAACTCTTAAATGCTACGGACACAAATGGAAGAGGTTCTCTGTCTGGTGCCACGCACAGAAGATTAACCCTCTACGGATTACGGCTCCTCAAGTACTGCCGTACCTACTGACGCTGGCCAAGGCTGGACTGGCGCACGCTTCGCAGCAAGATGAATCTTGATGGATCTCCCGATACACCAGAACCACGGGACGGACGTCTTTGTGGTCTCATCGTCTGGTGAAAGAATTCATGAAGGGACTGTTCAGATCGTTCCCGCCGGTGAAGGCTCTGGCCCCGGCGTGGGAGCTCAACGTGGTGCTGACCAAGCTCATGGGACCTCCGTTCGAGCCTCTGCACTCAGCTCCGTTGAAGTTCTTGTCGTGGAAAACAGCGTATCTTGTGGCCATCACCTTCGCACGACGGGTGGGAGAGATCCAGGCCCTTTCCTGCAAGCCCCCGTACTTGACTTTTCATGACACGAGGGTAGTGCTCAGGACGCACCCCTCCTTCATGCCCAAAGTGCCGTCGGACTTCCACCTCAACGAACCCTTGGTGTTGCCTGTTTTCTTCCCGTCGCCTTCGTCGCCGGCTGAAAGGACTTTGCACTCGCTGGATGTGGCTAGAGCGCTGAAGTTCTACGTGGACCGCACGAAGAGTTTTCGGAAGACGTCACAACTTTTTGTGAACTTTGGACCTGTCAATCAGGGGAAGGCTCTCTCAAAGGCTTCCATTTCCAGATGGCTCTCCAGCTGTATCATTTACTGTCATCGGTTGGCAAACCGACTGCTGCCCGGCCGTCCGAGAGCCCATTCCACCAGAGCGATCGCAGCTACCACGGCGTTCCTATCTGGTGTGCCCCTGATGGACATCTGCAGGGCTGCTACGTGGAGGTCGACGCACACCTTCACGAAATTCTAATGCGTCGACCGGGAGTCCAGGGTCGGCCAAGCAGTGCTGCGCAACCGGTGAGCCTGGTGAGAAGGTAAGAGATGCTTAATGTTGAGTTGTTGTATTGCTTAATGTTGAGCCTGTTGCCACCTCCCGTGGTTGTGCATGTGTGTACTGCTATGTATTCTTTTATTCATGAGCATGTGAATCCATGCCAAACCCCATGCTGGAGAAGGAACAAGTTACTTACCTGTAACTGTTGTTCTCCAGCATGGGTCTGGCATGGATTCACATGCGAACCCTCCCGCCTACCCCTCTGCGGCTCTTCACTGGGTCATACTGCCACTTCACGTGCTACCAAATCTGAAGATGGCTGCCAGAGGCGTGGCTTAGGGACAGTCAGTATGACACAGAGATCAGTGATTGGTTACTACTACGAAAGACAGATCAGAAACGAAACTGATACTGATTTTTCTTTACCGAGGATTCCCAGCCTGACGACGGGGAATATTCATGAGCATGTGAATCCATGCCAGACCCATGCTGGAGAACAACAGTTACAGGTAAGTAACCTGTTCCTTATGGCTTGTTTCGCCGTTTCTTCAGATTGTATAAGCACTCACCAGTTTTTTCTAAAAAATCCTGACTTTCACGAAGAGATAGGTAGCAGAATCCGCTACTTGCATCATAGAATCGGTGACGGAATCAGTCGTGAAGCCAATTAGCGATTTTTGAGCATCCTGGCTAATTTCAAAGGCAGCTGTACTTTATTATTTAATAACAATGGCACAGAAACAACTTTGTTCATCGACAAAAAGATCTTATGTCAAGTCCCATGGCACAGAATCCTCCTGGGGCTTTAAACATCTCCTCTTAGACATGCCAGTCACTGTGGTTTTTCTCAACGGTATTTTAATCACAGCCGATGCCTCATGCTCTGCAGGGTTGGGTGCTGGCAGAGGAGATAATTCAGGAGAATACCAAAGTGTAAGCCCCAACAGACATAGATTTACCCAAAGCAGATAATGGCAGATATACGTTGTAATTGCAATATAGCTATTAGGGCGTTTCAAGGAAAGTCTGTTGTATCTTACACGTGCAGCGGTCCGTAATAATCGTGCTTGCCGCGCATCCAACTAAATTTAAATTCCACTAAAGAAATGCAGACAACAGACTTCTGTAAAAGATCGTTGTTGGAGTGCTGTTTTTTGAAAAAGATATATGCACCAAAAAAAACCACACCACTAGCAATGCCCCGCTCCCCTGCTCAACCGCATCAACTGCAGTAACTGTTACAACATTGCTTCCAGAGTATATTGAATCCTGGGAATTCAAGGCGGGGCTTGGGGTCTTTGAAATTATTCCACCCACGAAACAACGCTGTTGGTTTGTCTGTAGATTCGCTCAGCAGTCCTCTTGTGCTGCAGTAACTGTTTTTACCAAATTGCTCTTCCAAAAATGCGCGCCACCTTTTATACACAACTAAACATTATCTGCCAAATGCGCCATACACCCAAAAAGTTATCTTTTCCCTTTATGAATAATTTTTCCCAATACAATATTCTCATTCCACCGTTGCCATAAAAAATATTCATTAGTTTCATGGTTGGTTTTTTAATACAATATTCCTGTTCAACCATTGCCAACTTGTGTTTTGACCTGTTACAGAAATGGGAGTAACGGTTAGCGCTCAACCTGTGATCCGCGGTAACACCGCCGGACAGGTGGGCGCTAATGCAAATAAAGTTGGGCGGTCTGTTATTTGTTATGTTATTTATATAGCGCTCTGTATATCATTGGTATGACCTTAAAGTGCTGGTAGGTTGAATGCCCTTGGGGACCGTAGTCCAGGTCAGTTGAGAGAGTAAGGTGTCATAGGGTTCTTGGGTGCCCCAGTTATGTGTGCAGCTGATGCAATTGCCTGATGGTAGCTACATCCTAGCATTAGGTGTGGTGGTATTGATATCATTTGAATGTCTGCAGTCTGGAGGATGGACACCAAGACGGGGTTCTGGCTGCATTAGGCCTGTGTAGGACACTTACGCCTGCAGCTAGGCCTGTTTGTCATGGGATCTAACTGCGTTTTATTAGAATGATGAGGTATTCATGGGGTAATGTTCGCATGTGAGCAGCTAGGCCGAAATTGATCGAGGGGTGTAGCTGCACTCTGTGTGTTGGTGTAGAGTAGAGAGTAAGCATTGTGATATGGGAGGTGAGTGTTTGGGTGGAGTTATGATCTAAGGAGTTCGCTATTCCGGATTTCAAGCATGCTTTTGCTTAATAGTGACTTAATAAGCGTATTCAGTGGCGTCATTGCTCGGGATCTCATTGAGCATTTTCTATTGGGTTGCAAGGACTCGGTCGCCTCAGATCGTCGTGGTCTGTATTACGAAAAGAGCCACATTTTTAAAGCTTTACGGAAGGTCATATAGTCTTGTGTGTGTCGTATATGTGGGGGGAGTGAGTTCCACAGAGTTGGGGCCAAGGTTGAGAAGACTGATCCTCCGATCCTGACAGAGTTAGAGGTTGGAATCACCAGAAGGAGGGCAGTGCTTGATCTTAGGGTGCGAGATGGGATGTAGGGTTTTATATTTTATTGTAAGTACATTGGGCCAGTCTTGTGCACTGCTCAGTGAGTGATGGATAGGGTCTTTAAGGTGGCCCTTCATCCGACTGGAAGCTAGTGGAGGGTTCGGAGAGCTGGTGAGATGTGGTCTCTTTGACCCAGGGTGAGGAGCAGTTTTGCGGCAGCGTTTTGAGCTCTTTGGATTTTGTTGAGTTGGTATGCCGGCGCCCCTAGGTATAGGGAGTTGGCATAGTCCAGTCTGAACATCACAATAGAGAGAAAGGGTGAAATGTGCCTGAGAAGTTTGAGATGGTAGTGACAGCATTTTGACACATCGTTGATCTGACTGGAGAGGCTTAGGCCTGAGTTCATAGTGCAGTCTAGGTTTTTCACTATTTCGGAGGGCGGGAGGTCGGGGGGTGAAGAATGTGGGCCATGGGAGCGGATGTGGCAGAAGGTCAGTATTGCCGCACACCATGATTTCGGTTTTATCTGGTTTCAAAAGGAGGTGGTTTGTCATCCATCAGTCAATATCGCAGAGACAATCTTCAAGGTCGGGATGTGAGTTGGTGCCTGACTTGGGGATTTTTAGGATCATTTGGGTATTGTCAGCATAGTTTTAACAGGAGATGTTGTGCGTCCAGATGATTCCTGAGAGTGGTGATATAGAGGAGCACGGGCTACCGCCCAACTCGTTATAAGGCCCCCTGTCTTGTAACAAAGTTCCACTTCAGTTCTTTTGGTTTCAACTTGACAACAAACGTTCCAATTTGAATTCAACCAAAAGTTCAAATTTATCCAAAAGCTTTTCTTCTTTCCACTTGTAACAAAGAGCTCAAAATAACTTATTCTGGTAAACTAAGAATACTTCCATATTGCCTTAAATTCAACCACAATGTCTTTGTCAGGATAATTCTGCAATAGCTCACATAACACTTGCTTCAATGCTATTAATTGGCAAGGATGCTTCTGTAACAGTTCAGCAAAATACTTTAGTGTTTCTGCCCCTTCTTCAAGACATTTTGACACACCACAGTACTTTAACAATTTTTGCCTGGTACACTCATTTTCCAGGCCCCTACCACAGGTTCACTTGTCCTGTTGTACTCCCTTTGCATGGCTAGCAAAACTACTACTACTACTACAAGTAATCTTGTGGTAGTGTTTATCTTCATACAACTCAGAAGAATTTTATAATTTGACCACCAACAATTTGAACTACTTCTCTGGGGAAAACATAAAACACATTGGTGCTGTTTGCTTCATACCTTTGTTTGCCACATGTAATGCAGGTTTTGCTCCTCTCCTTCTATACACTTTTTGTCAGAAGGGCAGCATTCCTGTCACTCATGTATTCCCCTTCTTGCATTAAACAAGTTCTTTTAATGGCTTCTTCTCACTTCTGCTCTTTGTTGGCTTAAACAACACTTAGCTAGATCAGTCCCCTTGTAATGCCTCTCTTCCTTCGACAATAGGGTTTAGTACCAAGTGGTGTCTTAGTAGTTCCCTCTTGGCTTTGATAATAGTGGTTTGGTTCTAACAAGGTTACTCCCTTTTGTTGGTAGCTATTATGACCTTTCAGTTCACAATAGTAGTCGGCTGGTCTGCTTGGCAAACTCTTATTCTGCCACTTTGGTCACTTCACATTCTCGAGGTATTCTAAAGAATTCTTTGTTTTACATCAGTTCTTCCTGCTTCATAGTGAGATTTCTGTCACTTCTTTTATATTAGTTCAGTGTTCAAAAGACTCTCTTTGAGCCAGTAGGCGTTTACGGAGCGCTTCGGGGTCAGAAAACACAAGTGAACTCACCGGGTTTGCTGTGCATGTCCTCTCTCCACAGTGCTCTCGGGGTTTCTGGCTTTTTCTGCTCCGGGTGTCAGGAAAAAACTGCCTCACTTGGGTTTCCGGGGCCCGCGCTGAGCAAAACAGGAGTGTCCCATGCTCCTAAGGCTTTCTGTGCTCGCCTGACAATGGAGTCAGCCATGCTTGGGGGAAGGCTTCTTGGCTTCATGCATACTGCTGATCTACCCCTTCAACTACGAGCTTCAGGGGGAGTAGTCTGTAGCAGCAACGCTTCCTGCAGCCTAGGCAATACCGATCTTCAGGGGGAAAGCTTGTACTTGTAACACTTCATGCTGCACAATCTCTGCACCTCGGGTCTCTGAAGGAAAAGACCCTCTCAGAACTGGCATCCACACTCCAAGCCACAACGGTTCGAGACGTTCCTTCAGCTGCAATCCCTGCAATGTGGAGTTCCTGCAATCACTCCACCTTCCACTGCTTCTATTCTATATGGCCTGAACCAGAGGAGGCCTTTTATGTTTTTTGCAGTCTCCCGCAGGTGGGGTCATTACCTCTAATAGGCTGCAACTTGCAGTCTCGTGCCTCTGCAGCCCTCTTCCTCGTCCCAGTATAGTCCACAATGTAAAATCAGCTTTTTCCACACATTCGATTTTATAGTATGCCACCAGAAGGTTGGGATCTCTAGGGAAGTTATTAAAAGGCTTTTCCCTTTCTTATCAACCTGTTTCTCCCCCCCACCCACCATGTAATCCTCCCGCAGAACACCACCTCCAGGGTCTTGATCAGGAAACGTCTGCCTTTCCCTGACCACATGACAGGGGTCGCAGGACGGGGTTTCTGGGGGAATCGTCCCTGATTCATCACCGCTACCGTATATTTTACATTGCCTAGGGTTTGAGTGATGACAAACGGTCCCCTCCAACGGGCTAGCTTTTTGTTTTCGCTGGTAGGCTTAAGCATTAACACTTTATCACCTGGTTTTAAGGTTCTCAACCTGCTCTTTTTATTGTACTGGACTGCTTCTGTGTTGTGGGTTCTTCCCAGATTGCCTCTTGCCATTTCTCTTAATTTTTCCAAATGTTCCTTTAAGATTTCAGCATACTCGGTGAAGGGTTTCTCCTCTTTTTGGTCCCATTCTTAATGTACTAGGTTTAGAAGTGTTCTGTGTTGTCTTCCAAATGATATCTCAAAGGGAGAGAACCACCCAATGGAGGACTGTGGGGCTTAGAAGGAGAGGGAGGGGCGGGGGTCTCTCAATGCCAGGAGCACAAATGAAGGGCTTGTTTGAAATGTTTTTCCTTGTGGTCCCACTGCCCATCTCAACATCTGATTGATTGTTTTATTGTAACGTTCTACCAGTCAGTCAGTCTGGGTTTGAAATATGGATGTATGTAGTTTCTTTGTTGACATAAAGTTGGTTCCCTGGTCGGTGAGGATTTCTTTAGGGAAACTGACCCTGGTGAAAAAAGGTAATAATAAGTTGCACGCCTGTTTTGCAGAGATGCCTCTCATTGGGTATCAATCATCATGATATATTTGAATCCCCTACTGGCTGGTTCTAAGGGTGCCACTATGTCTATACCAATGCGCTGGAAAGGTATCTTGAGAAGAGGCATCTTTTGTAATGGTGCTCTGGTTGGGAGTGCATCACTGGTCAGTTGACACGTTAGACATATTTTGCAGAAATTATTCACATAGTCATAGGTGCCTGGCCAGTAGAACCCTTTCATAATATGCTGTTTTGTTGTCTTGGCCGCCAGATTATCTCCTTAAGGTTGATTGTGGACTATCCGTATTAACATCGTGTGTTCTATGTATCAGCAATTGCTCCTTTTCTAAACAATCTTCTGCCTTACACACCCCGTAGTAAAGACATTCCGTTGTCTGAATGGCTTCCATTGGTCTTTGGTTCTTCCCCTTGGTTAGCTTTCATTCGGGCCATTTTGAGAGATGGATCTGTTACAAGCTCTGCTCTTATGGAAAGGCTCTGTTCTTCCACGTTCCAATTGATCATATTTATCAGATTGATCTTATATCTCCAGTTTTTCTTCTCTTAGCTCGCTCCTTTTTTGTCTCTTATGTGAAGGTGTGCTTATGTCCAATTGGGAGAAGGGTGCTTCGTTCCACCATTCCTGCTCGTTCTCATCTGTCAGTTCCTTGAAGTGAGGCTGCCATGCTTCTGTGGTATCTGTGCCCTTAGTGTGCCCAATACGCCTTTCGGAAGCAACCTGGAGTGTCGGTCTTGTGTTCGTCTTGTGAAGGCATCATGAAGCAAGACAAAGACAACAGATTAAAAGTTAAAACAAAAAATTGTCAGGATGGGTGAAGGCCTAACTTGCCCTAAGCTCCCTAAGCTAAGGTGGGATTTCCCTACCTAAAGAAATGAAGTAAAGTCCGAGTCAAAGAGTTCAATTTAAGTCTGTCTGTCTGTGTCCAAAACCTATATGTGCCCTCACAACTAAAGCTAAACAATGTCTACGGATGTCAGCAATAAAAGAAATTGTAGGTTCTGAGCTTCTTCCAGCTCCTGGCTTACTTTTCAGCTCCCTTCCCAGGTTCAAAGCAGTTCCACAAAGTCTTAGGGTTCCATTCCCCAAGTTCAAGACAGAAGGTTCAAAGTTCAAAACGAAACAGTTCTGAAAGGAATGGGATACTCCCAACCCTCAGATCATGGATAATTACTCTGGTTCCAAATGCACATGTATTACAACACAAGTATGTTCATGTGGATTCTCATTGACTTGCTTCTTTTGATATTAACACTCTTGATTCCTCCTTTCATTGGCTTTTCATGCAGGGCACTCGGTGTAGGCGCTATTCTGGGATGACACGGTCCACCCATTACAGGTCACGCAACCAATACCCCTTTTCCATCTGCTTTAGCAACAATTGTCCACTGCTTTCCCTTGCCAGTGAATTCTTGTATCATGATTATTTCCTTCCAAAACTTTATTGTGGCTAGCATGGCCACCATTCACTTGGTTACACTCTTGACACTTCTCTGGCTCTTGCCAACACAGGTTTCCTCTTAACCTGTAGTCCCTTGACCACCTAGCTCGTATCAATAATTGTTTCTCTTCTCACACCCTTCTTGGGATTTTACTTGCTGTGCCACCACTTATATTTCTACCAACACTTGTATTTCAATGAATTCACTCTGTGGTATTTGCCACTGGCACAACGTTGCTTTCATTTCACTCAAAGCATACTCATTATTTGCTTTGTCTCTGTGCAGCATTCAGAAATGCTTATTCAATCATACGTCCATGTTGCTTTAATTCTGTATGGTATTCAATAATGCTTTCCGTTCATTCGGTTTTCAAAACCTAATAATTTCAACCTTGAAACTGCTTTCAACTCATCTCAAGATGAGTTCTCGCTCGCTTCAGCATTCAAAAGTGCTTATGATGGTTTCCACAATGTTCGACATTTAAGAAAGGCTTATTACAGGTTTTCGAAGTATCCCGTTTGCGTGTTTCACATCTGCACTCACCGGCTTTAAGCAGAATCTCCCGTCTGCTTCGTTCCTTTCCTTGCTGTGCCTTTCCAGCTTTGACGGCCTCTGCTCTTATCTCGCTGTGGTCAGGGAGAGTGTTGCTCGCTCTCCCTTAGGTCAGTGACGACCGGAGTGCTTCAGCGCCCCACAGCTCCTACTTGTGCCTGACACAGAGGGGCATAGACTTCCCAACCTTCTAGGTGCCTGCCTCAGAACTGGCGTCTCTGGTCCTTGCCTGACAAGGATTCCCGCATTCGCGTCTCCCGCTCCTGTCTCTCCAGTTCTCCAGCATCCAGATCCAGCCAGCTCCACACTCCAGCCTGCAGTGCGCCCCCCCCCCCCAGCTTGTGAATAGCCCAAACTTTGATATCTGTTGGGCTTACTGACTGACCACAGTTGGTGGTCATTTAGTTCAATTGCCTGACCATAGTTAAAAGGACATGCCTGACCTTTACAATACTCTGGAGGCCTCTTCCTCGTCTCAGTACTTAGTGTGTTGAATGATGGAAAATGTGGGGAGATGTTACAATAGCCCATGAAGGCCAGGGAAGGGTTGGGCTGCTCTTCATAAGGAAGGAAAAAGAGGATACCATGTCTCACCTGTGGATATCCTCTCCCCAATCCCCAAGGACCCTCCACCCAGGTGATACTCCCTTGCTTCTCCACCCCCAGGATCCAAAAGCGATGGCCTACCCACCTGAGAAGTGGATCCAAGGAGAGTAGGTATGAGGATACCCTCTGTTTTTCACAGTCTTCAATTGCGTCACTGCGTACTACGCTTCCATTATCTGCAGAGAGCGCTACCAGCCCTTCGCCACGCAATGTTCCAGTTGCAATTATGCTCCGTACTCTCGTCTATCCTTTGTTCCGTTCCTGTCCTGTTGCCCCTTTTGTTCCTGTCGTATTCCGCTGTGCTCCTCCGATATTCTTCTTGACTTCATGTTCGTCTGCTCTCCTCAGACACACCTTTCTCTTGGTCGCCAGGGTTCCTTGGAGTCCAGGTTGGTATTCTCCTGAATTCTCTCCTCTGCCTCGCCAGCAACTTGCTGGAACCTCTGCTCTGGAAATCCTCTTCTCCACGCAGGTGTTATTCCCCAAGAGGGTTCCCCCCATTTTGACTGCCACCGAGGGACGGTCTGCTGGGCGACCTAAGCTCATATGGTCTCCAGGCTTGTCTCCGCAGGGATAGGCCTTGCCTCCTCCCTTCAAGGAAGACCTATCCGACACGTACCCAGAAGACTTCTGAACAGGGTGACCTTCATAGTCCCGATATTGGCAGCTCTGATCTGATGACAGATGCATTTAAGGAAGGATGGTGGCCTGTATGTCTACCCCCCTGTGAGAAAGTGAAGGGCCGGCCAAAAAACCTCAGGGAGGAACATCGAGGATCAACTAGACCGCAGGGTTGCCCAGACACGACCTATGGAGCTAATATGACCAAATGGGGGAGAATGCAGCACAGTGCATTGTAAACATACATAGGGAGTGCTGAGGGGATGATTGATGGGGACTGTGGGGAATAGCAGAGGAAGGAGGTACTAATGGGTTGTTTTTTCTAAAATAGGAAGCTGAAGAGGAGAGAAGCATTGCATGGGTGTATTAGAGGAGCCAGGAGAACAGGAGTCTCAGTGGGGAGTTAAGTAGTTGAAACGCACCGGCAGAGGTGGTGACAGTTACCGGCCCGCGTTGAGGGCCGACCCAGAACTTTGCCACCAGTTGACTTGTTTCTCGTGCGGACATAATGTGAGACAGTGAAGCCGCTCCCATTAGGGAGAGAGGTTGTCTCAGAAAAAGCCTGCGAAAGGCCGGCGGCCTCACAGCTGGTGTCGAGGAGTGTCCGCCTGGCACAGAACCACCTGGGGGATAGGCGTGGTCGGCCCCAGCCGAGGTTTTGTGACCAGCGAACTGCAAGGGTTGTGAAGCAACAGCCCTAGATCCCTGGAAGCGGTGGAAAGAGAGTTAAAAAAAAGTTATTCAGTGATTGCCTATCTACGTGTTCCTGTGATCGCATTGTGACACCCACCAATTTTTTGTTCTTATTGACCACTTAGGTGTGGGATACGTCTTTACGTCCCCATGAACACAACGTATTTGCATAGTAGAGTGGGAGTTCTTCTCAGGGTCACTTACCTGGGTGCTGACAGCTGTTTGTTGACACTGGCTGTCCAGGATGGAATACATGCAAACCCTGTCTACTTGAACATATACCATGTTGGGATAGTTTCGAATTCTAGGATTTTGACCTTGCATCGTACCGATCTCCATAGGTTCCAGGGAGCTCTTTTTAGCCGGCCGGCTCACCACTTGGGCCAATCACACAAGAGTGCGACTTGAGTTGTCACGGCAACTCAGTCCAGGGTGCCTAAAGCCCCTCCCACACACCCTGTGGTACCCAGACAGAGTGGCACCACTTTTGGAGGCTTCTGTGGAGAAGTCCGCCAAAAAGTGGAACAAAGAGCTCGACTTAGGTTGCAGTCACAGAAGAGAACACAAACGCCATTTTAGAATCGAGTTCTGGCAAAAAATACCAACCGGTGAATTAATAAATAAATAACCCGGCGGTATGTTTGAGGCTATAGGAATTACATAATTAAAGTTGGTAGCCTCTAACAATGGAAAAATCCCATAAAGATATATTCGCGGTCGAATATAAAAAGTAGTATCCACTGCCACCAGCCAAAACCCGATCAGGGGGGACGGAGATGTGCCCCCTTGAATAACAGACCCTGGGGCAATCGAATTGTCCCGACCAGTACATCCACAATATGATGGTTTGTACTGGTTTCTGTTCATAATTTGGGACTAGTAAAGCAAATGGTGACTATACATGCCCTGGGAGACAGTAGTCAGTCCCAGGGTATGGAGTCTATGGTGGGGTGTCACTATGACACCCCTGTGTCACTGCACTGAGGGTGCTGTGTAACACACATAGTAAAAACACATGAGACCCTATGGAGTAAAAGACCCCATAGCCCATAAAACACATTAACAGTCAAAGGAACCCCTCAAATCATGTCCAAGAGTGAGAGGAAAAGAGTCTCACTCTTGGCAGGAGAAAAAAAACAAACTCCAGAAATCCAGCAAAGCTGTTGGGGGACTCGCTAGGTTAGGAAATTCAGCCTAAACAGAGAATTCTCCCTAACACTGCCTTCTCCTGCCTTGCAGTTACACCAGAGAACTCCTGTTCTCACGCCGTCACAGATCGGACCACAAGCCTCTGCAGTCCCTGGTATTCGGACCCTTGTCACATGGCAGCTCTGCATCCAAAGGCTCACAGCAGTATCCCGCCTTTCCCTCCCTCCTCTTCTCTGTGCTCTTTTGGTATCCACTTTTTATTCACCTGTGGTGATTGAACGATCTGCAGGTGTGAGTCCTCTTTCAATTGCCTGCCTATAATTAGGCTTATTAGTGTTACATGCCTGATCTTTGTAGTGGTATTCCTCTGGGGCTCTTTTCCTTGTCTCAATATCAGAGTGGTGTGGTTTAGGTTGGTGTGTATACCTCGTAGTTATCTCTTCCTCGTCCCAGTACTAGAATGGCATGACTGAGACAAAATAAGGGAAGCTGGTTTACAATAACCCATAAAGGTTGGAGAAGGATTAGGTGGGTTGTTATTAGGAAAAGAGGGAATACCATGTCTCGCTAAAGAGCCTCGCATTCCCAGTCCCCAAGGATCCTCCACCCAGGTGATCCTCCCTCGCTTGTCCACCCCAGGGTCGGTATCTCAAAAAGCATTGGCTTTTCCCTGGCCACCTGAGCAGAGTAATATAGAGTAGTAGAGTCAGCGGCTACCCAGGCCTAAGGCGTGACGGGGTCGCAATACTCCTTGCAGTGGAGCTAGGGGAATACTACCTGGAGAAAGAGGTCACCGTGGAGTACAAAAAACAGGAAGGTTTATTTTGACAGGAAGACCTATTTACAGAATTCTTTGTGCCGTGGCACATAGTGTATGCATACTTGAAGTACATTTACAGTATGCATATCGGTGAGTTAGTAATCATAAAGTAGTGACAAGGTATTCCATGTATTGTTTACATTCACAATACATTTAAGTCTCCTAGCTCCACTGCAAGGAGTATTGCGACCCCCTGTCATGCCTTAGGCCTGGGTAGCCGCTGACTCTACTCCTCTATATCTCTGTACCTCCCAAACCTCTAGAGTCAGGCCCCCAACAAAAAAGAGGGTTACGCCCATTTTTTCTTTCTTCACCTGAGTAGAGGATCCATGTGCAAAGGAGTGAGAATACCCCCAGGTTTTTCACATGTACTAAAATCAATCTGTCAACAACTGGGACGAGAAAGGGGGCCAGAGCAATAAAGAAGACTAGGACTGGCAAACCAAAACCGGAGTGTAGTCTTTGGAGATTGCTCCGGCAGGGCGGGAACTTTAAATTTGACACAGCTGATGAGGGGTGTCAGCTGCAGGAGCAGATGTTGACCGCAAAGCACGTCGCCAGTCAGAACGCCAGGCAGGAGCACACCACGGGAAGCTCTGAGCAGGTGAAAGCTGAGAACGCCGGAGGAAGCTTGAGTGCAGGGCAGTTGCCACCTCCGAGCAGGAAGCTTCAGGAGCTGTGGACAGGTTGAAGAGGCACGGATAAAGCACAGCGGGTAACAGAATGCATGCCAAGCCAGCGGAGTGAAGGAAACCAGACCAAAGACATGCGAAGAGCATTTCTAGCACCCTTTAAGCCCAGGGAAGTCGACCGGGTTAAATGTGTCTGCCGCATTGAGCAAGGGACACGAGAGTCTGCGCATTAAGTGTATGAAGAACCCGAAGTCAATTGTATCAGGAAGAGGTTGCTGAACCCATTTTACAAGAGTAAAGCAAAGTGAATGCAACAGTGAATATTAAAGAGAATTCTGTTGAACCAAATCTAACAAGCCAATTTCGAGCAATAATTGTTTCATGGACAAAAGGGAAAATAATTGCATAAAAGTGCTGGCAGGAGAATATACCAACCGAATCCAAGTGTATGAGAAGGATTGCAAGCTAAGCCTTTACATGAGCACATAAAGGTCCTGGTAGGAGAGTATACCAGGCCAAGCCAAGTGTATGAGAAAGACTATAAGCTAAGTGGGCTCAAGAATGCATGCAAGTCCTGGCAAGAGAGTAGACCAGGCAGGATTAAGTATTAAGGAAGGACTGCAAGTTAAACACTGAGAGTCTGTATAAAAAAGACCTGGCAAGGGAGTACACCAGACACAAAGAAGAGGACCTCAAGGAAGGCCCATGCCCTGGAGGTTGTGAGTTGTTTAAAAAAGTGGAAAAGAACCGGGCAGAGGTGTTTACAAAGTGACCCGCAAGCCTGAATCTCACATCTAAGTTGTAACCTGTAAGAAAACTCCAAAGAAGTTGGGATTCTGAACTGTTTTGTGTGTGAATAGGAACTTGAGGAAGGGAATCATTCCCCAAGAATTGTGGACCCTCTAAGAGGAAAGAACTACCCTCTTAGCTTACCTGGAACTTGGTCATGCTTGTGTTTGTGAACTGTCATATTGCTGACGTTGAACCTGGGGAAGGGAGTCATCCCCTGGAGCTTTAAACATTTTTCCATTTGGAACTTTTTCATTGAAATTAGATAGTGAGGCATTTTCCCAACCCCTTTTGATTTAATAAGTCTTTATCCCAAAGCACATTTTCTGTGTCTGTCTCTCATTCCTAGCTCCTCACACAATACAACCTTTGTCTTATCCAAAACAACGATGAGGTGGACTGTTGCAGCCATTTTTCTGCCATGTATTTCACTCTATAAAAGAGTTGTCTCGCGGTTTCTCCTGGTTTTAAATGAGTTTCTTTGAGTTTCTTTGAATTTGATGCAGTAGTCTTTCTCATCACGCCCCAGTCGTTCCAATAATGCACACTAGATGCCGACATAAGAGGTATCCCTAGTAGGGTTTTCTGCTTGGTAGGCTTCTTGCATCGGTCCTGTGAGTAAGGGAGACACACGCTGATCCCATCGTTCTTGAGGCTATTCCAGGCATTGGTGAAAAAGAAGGCCAGGTCATCTCCTTCATGGCATTTCTGCAGAACGGGGAAGGAATCACCGGCTGTGCTTGGGTCAAAGCCACAGCATCGGTTAGTTGTATAAGGGCCTCTTGGTGTTTTTCTTGCACCATTGTCTGTAGGGTTCCTAGTATTTGGATGGCTTGTTCTCCAGCATTGGATCTTTCATAGATTCACATCCGGTGAATATTCCCCATCGTCCGACGGGAATCCTCTGGAACATAGAGCAGTTTAAACTTAAACTGAAAAGTTGTCACTTTTATGCTCTATCATAGTCATTTTGGGTCATACTGCCCACAGCCAATAGGAACATTTCCCTTAGCTACTCCCGCCGGCCCTCTTCAGATTATTTACCGCACATTGGTGTAGGGAGTCCACAAAAATCATCTCTTCAACTTCTCTACGATTCAAATTAAAATGCAACATCTTTTCCACAGAAAATATATATTTTTCGATGTCTACTCAACAACTGGCTTTAGCGGCGACAGTGCAGCACCCGTTGACTGTCCCCGCCGCCGGTATTCTTCGACGAAGCTTCGTCTGCGTAGTTGGGTCTTCCCCATGGCGGAATCCACGAGGAAAAGCCTGTTCAAGGCCTGTACCCGCTGTGGACTGAAGGTCTACGCAGAGGATTACCATGACTACTGCTTTCATCCTCACCATGCCATTTAGGACTGCGAAATCTGCTAGTCGTTCTCCAACAAAACACTGAGGGATCATCACTGCTGTCCCGTTGTGTGGCTCGAAGACGCCAGCTGGGCCTCAGACTCTGCTTCAGTACGGAGTCATGCTATGTTAGGTTGGGGCAGGACAGCCCAGCAAACAACCTGTAGAAAGAGGTCTAGGTCACATGAAGTCCAGGCCTCCAGCAAGAAGAGGCATAAGGGTACCTCCGGGGACAAGCCCAGATCCTCAGACAAGAACTGGTCTTCACCAAAGGTCAGTGCCTAAGGGGTATCAACGGGGGACTAGAGCCGAAGCACCTTCCATCGCCCCAAGGACGCAAACTCCTCAAAGTCCACATCAAAATCTGTTGCCCACGCTTCACTGAGGTCAAAAACGAGCTTCTTGTCGACAACCAAGCCTCACTCCCAAGGCCGTTGACACCTTCCGGCACACTGTCAACAAAACAGTCTACGACCACGACTGTCTCACAGCAGCCGTCAACGACCATGACTACTTCGTAGTCAGCTAAATGTCATCGACTACCACATCATCAACAACTACGCCAACGACCACCAAGATCTCATTGACATCTGCGTCCACGGCTGTGTCACACTCTTCGACCACACCATCGTCGGACAAAAATGACCAACACGCCATTATGACAATCGTCACTGGCGGTTCCAACACCAGTACAGTGTCTGCATTGACTGCCTGTCCACAGGCATCTTTCCCTAACCTTGGGGTGGCCTTGCTGCTATGTGGTTTTATTGTGTTAGAGCCAACTCTTCCCCAATCAAAGGCAGAGGAAGGAGAGGAGGGGCCATCATATCACTGCCGGCCTCGCCAGAGCACAGGACATTGGCTCTCAGAAAGCAGGGTGAGGCAAGCCAAATCAGGCTGCCACCTTTACCCCCTCTGCATTCAGATCAAGCCATCCTTCAAAAAGAAGCATGCCGTTGGACATTTTATCTATTATCACTCTGGTGGCAACCCTGCAACAACGTCTGCCTGCACCAGCCCTGGTTACAGCGCCAGTCAGCACCGCAGAGGCTGTCGGATACTGGGACGGACAGAGACCCCGATGACGGGGCCCTCCCCAAACACGACCCAGACTGATGGGGAACCAGATGACATTCCACCCAGGAACTCGCCCCCTGATGAGGTGGGGGCTTTCCACGCTCTCATGTCCAGGGTGGCGCACAATGTTCGGCCTTGCACGGAGGAACAGCGAAAGGAGAGTGTGCTATACAAGTGCATAGAGTAGGGCAGGAAATCAGTAATGTATATCCTGCTGTGGAAGACGTATGGGACGATGGCCTAATCACCTTAGCACATCCTGCAACTGCCCCGGCTAAAAAAGACCAGTTTGACAAAAAATACAGAGCCCCAGAGAGCGCTGCCTCCTGACTTCGCACTCAGCCCACGGCAGACTCTTTTGTCTCGGCTGCGGCCAGGAAAAGGTTGGCTAATCCATCCTCATCCGGCTGTGTCCCCCCAGACAAGGAATGAAAATGCCTTGACACCTTCGGTAAGAAAATCACCACCGCAGCCACGACTATCAGGGTGGCAAATGCAATGGCAATATTTGCACGTTACGATCATGAGCTGTGGTACAAGTTGGGTCCCTTGCTGGAGTTCGTACCATACAAGAAGCAAGAGGCCATGGACATCTTCCATGAAGACGGGTTGGCGTCAGACCATGCCATTACGGTCTCTGTAAACATACTGATTTCCGCCAGCTGGGGAACAGAGTGGTCCTACGCCGACAGGGTTGGCTCAAGGCTACAGAATTTCTGACCAGACGTCCAGTCCAGGGTCATAGATCTACCCTTTGACGGATCTGCCCTCTTTGAGAAAAAGGTGGATGAGGCCCTAGAGTCCATAAAAACAGACACAGAATCTGCTTGCTCCTTGGGCACACTAAAGCAAAGGCACCAGTCCTTTCAATCAGGAAAAGGTTGCTGTGGCAGGACTAACCGCACCATGACCCAGTCTTCTTCCTCTTACAAGACCCCGTATTCATCAGGGGACCAGTACAGAAAAAGATCCCAGTCTTACAGGGGTTCACAGCGACGCTGTGGCTCAGCCAAATCAAGGGGACAGTCTGGCAAGCTGGCAAGACCAGCCCAGGGTCAAGCCCTCCCACTTCAACACCCTAGTGGGAGGACGCCTGTCAAAGTGTGACGAAGAATGGAAACTCATCACAACCAATGAATGGGTGCTTTCCCTCCTCCAGCAGGGCCACTAGCTGGAATTTGTGGACTATCCACCGGACATTCCTCCACACACAAACCAGAAAGTATACAACACCTCTTGCTTCAGGAAGTGCAAGCTCTGCAGCAGAAGGGCGCAGTGGTGAAGGTTCCAAGCGCTGAGCTGGGCACAGGAGTCTACTCCCGCTACTTCCTGGTAAGAAAAGAGTCAGGGGGTTGGAGATCTTAGACCTAAGGGTGCTCAACAAGTTCCTAAAGGTGCAAACATTCTCCAGCATTGCATCTTTCATGGATTCACATGCTTAGAATATTCCCCGTCGTCAGACTGGGACCCCTCGGTACACATATATAGCCTTTTCCAATAGGAAAACTTCCGACACTTTTGTGTCCTATCTACGTCCTTTTAGGACCCGCCTATGCATGCTCCGTAGGACGTCCCCGTATAAGAGGCCCGCGCCCGTGGCTCCGCTTCAGATTTCAACAGTCTCCAAAGTAGTGGGATCTCCTCGCGTTGTCTTACTATTTTGTACAAGGTTGCATTACTGGAATTTGAGTACAGAAAATGTCCTCCGTGTCAGGAAAAGTGCTGTTCCGCCCATGCGCGACGTGCAGCTTGAAAAAAGTTTACGAGGGGGACGGACATATGGATTGTATATATTGCCTCCACCCTCATCATTCGGTGGATAACTGCGACATATGCAAAGGGTTTTCTCAAAAAACCCTCAAAGACCGCAGTCGACGACTGGTGGCATGGCTGAATGATGGAGCGGGGGCACACCCCCCTTCGGAGGTAGGCTCCACACAATCGGCAAAAACATCACGCCGAGCTACCTCGTCGGAACCACCGGCGAAGAAATCTCGACCGACGGAAAAAGAGTCGTCTGGAAGTCACTCAACTAGAGACTCCTCATCAAAGAAATCATCTTCATCAAAGGAAAGGAAATCCTCCTCGGGCGATCATCATAGATCGACCACGAGTCGAGAGTCGAGTAAAAGCAAGCCAAGTGTGGAAAAGGCGGGACCGCCAAAACCACCTGCTAAGTCACCGTCGTCGACGGCGGCCCAGTTATCGGCCTCCACCCTGCCACAGGTGGCATCCACCGTCCCACCGACAACGACGTCGACGATGGCCTCGTCGACGGGGGTTCTACAGGAGGCCTGGAGGCCTGAAGTTTTTGATCCGATCCCCCCGGATACTTTACTACAAGAACAGGCTGTGTTGCTGTCCTCGGAGGACGAGAATGAGAGAATAGCTGGCCCAGCAGACCTAGGGCTACGAGTGGCTGACAAGTCGTCGACGAGGGGATCCGTTATACCGGTATCTGCCCCTCTTCTCAATCCTCAATCTGTTTTGTCGTTGGAAATTCTGTCCACGCTTCAATCGTTGTTAGTCGTTGGACCAGAGACTACCTCAGGCAAACCTGCCACAGTCACCCGTCGACGAGCCGGGCCCGTCCCGTCAACCGACGCACCTACGCACGCCAATCTCAGCACTGGCACAAGAGGAAGGTGAGCTGCCAGATTCGGAGTCTGACAAGGGAGCCATGTCGGATCTCCTCATCCCCCTCCAGGGATCCAACCTGGGAGTCAGAGGTGGAGTTGGAAACCCCTAGAAGCCCAGCTCACCCGTCCCCTCCGGACGACATTGCGTCATTCCATTCTATGATGGAGAAGGCATGCAAAGAATTTGGTTTGTCCCAGGAAGAACAGAAAAAGGACTGTTTTTTTGTTCGACCACATGGGTAAGAGAAGGAGGTCTGTGTTCTCGATACCAATACTAGACCATGTATGGAAGGAGGGGTTGCAGACAATGCGTCACCCGTTTTCAGAGCCGGCAGTGAAAGGACTCCTGGAAAAAAAGTTTAAGGCTCCAGAGTCTACCCCCAAGTGTTTATCCTCCCAACCAACGCCAGACTCGGTGGTGTCGGCGGCAGCGGCGAGGAAGACGAAGGCCCAGCACAAGTGCATGACGACTCCTGAGAACGAAGCGAGACGCCAAGATGCCTTTGGCAAAAAAGTGCTATCCGTGGGAGCGATCACAGTAAAGGCCGCAAACTCTCTGGCAATTGTTGCCAGATACGATAGGGAGATGTGGCACAGGCTAGCTCCGTTGCATGATCATCTTCCGGAAGAGCATAGGAAGGCAGCAATGTTACTCGTCCGAGAAAGTGAGGAAGCCTCAAATCACGCAATAAACATCGCGGTGGACCTCGCTGAGTCAGGCTTCAAGCAAGTCAATAATGTGGTCGTATTACGTCGACAGTCATGGCTTAAGTGTACCTACTTCAGGCCAGAAGTACAATACAAAGTTTTAGATATGCCCTTTGAGGGAGACCTTCTTTTCGGTGAGAAGGTGGACGAAGCCCTAAAGGGAATGAAAAAGGACTCGGACACGGCACGTTCATTGGGTGCCCTCCAGAGTGGCAGAAACTACAAGTTTTTTCGTCCCTTTAGAGGGGCTTCAGGTAATTCAAGATTCTCTGCATCTGGAGACAGATCCTTTGGCAGATCTGCTTACCCCTCCCAGGGATACAGACGTGCCTCCCAAATGGCAAACCGTCGCCGGAACTTCCAGACTTCCAGAAAAAGACCATCATATCTGTCGGCGAGAGACAAGCAAAATAAAGATCAGCAGTGGCATACAACACACCGTTCTGGGGGGAAGAGTTTCAGCATATGTCGACGAATGGGAAAGAATAACGACGGATCAATGGGTGCTGGATACTATAAGAAACGGACACTCTCTACAATTCAAACACAGCCCTCTGCAAATTCCACCTGCGTTCACCGCTCATTCCCATCTGAAGATACTGCAACAAGAGGTAACACTCATGTTAGCAAAGGGCGTGATAGAATTAGTTCCAACATCACAGAGAGGTCAAGGAGTCTACTCAAGATATTTCGTCGTAAAAAAGCCGAACGGCAAATGGCGTCCCATTTTAGACTTACGCAATCTCAACAAATCTTTGAAGAGCCTAAAATTCAAGATGCTCACTCTGCAGGAAGTGATCCGCGCCGTTCAAGAGGGGGATTTTCTAGCGTCCCTGGATTTACAGGACGCGTATTTCCATATTCCAATGTGTCGGAAACACAGGAAATTCCTAAGATTTGTAATAGGACGGACTCACTACCAATTCACGGTTCTTCCTTTTGGGCTCAAGACCTCCCCAGAACGTTCACGAAATGCCTGGCTCCAGTAGCGGCCTGGCTAAGGAAGCAAGGCCACCATGTATACCCATACCTCGACGACTGGCTGGTAAGGGGATCCTCCCCAGCATCGACCAACACAAGTTTACAAGCCACCATGCAGCTTCTACAACAGCTGGGATTCGCCATAAACTTCGAAAAATCCTCTCTGCAGCCATCGAGATCACTAGTATTCCTGGGGGCACAGTTCGAGACCCAGTTAGGGCTAGTGAAACCTTCTCTCGACAGAACCTCAAGACTCAATCAACAAGCATGCCGACTACGGCGAAACACCAAGATCTCAGTAAGAAAATACGTTTCGGTCCTAGGGGCCATGGCATCCTGCATCCATCTGGTGGAAAACTGTCGCCTATTCATGAGGCCAGTCCAGGAATTCCTTGCGGACCGATGGACGCAGGCTCAAGGATCGTGGTCAGACAAGATAACCATCGACAACGACAAGCTGCTTCGGACCCTTCAGTGGTGGCAGAGTTTCCACAATCTGAACAACGGCGTACCCCTACAGGAGCCGGAGTTTCAGCGAACCACAGTCACGGATGCGTCCCTAACCGGATGGGGAGTTCACATGGGTGCTCTCCAAACGCAGGGTCGCTGGTCTCCAACGGAGTCACTCCTACACATAAACGTGTTAGAACTCAGAGCAGTACGATGGGCCTTGAAGGCATTCCTACCACACATCAAGGGCTCGCGAGTACGAATACTGACCGACAATACAACGGCCATGTTTTATCTGAGGAAACAAGGAGGGACGCGATCAAGAACTCTTTCCATAGAAGCCCAGAAAACATGGCATTGGGCATAAAAGCACGAAATTTCCATCGTGGCTCATCACCTTCCAGGAGTGAGGAACTCCCAAGCAGACTCCCTCAGCAGAAGCATGGCCCAGATACACGAGTGGGAAATGGACACAGGTCACCTGATGAAAGTGTTCGAGAAATGGGATCACCCCCCTCTGGACGCCTTTGCGACCAAAGACAACAAGAAATGCGAGCAATTCGCAAGCAGATGGCCTCAAGAGGGCTCCAGGGGGGAGGCATTCTCCTTCCCATAGACTGACATGTTCCTCTATGCTTTTCCCCCGTTCCCTCTTATACGGAGGACAATACAGTGGATACGCAGATACAATTGCCAGGTAATTCTAGTGACACCATACTGGCCAAGGCAACCGTGGTTCTCCGACCTGCTTCACCTGTCGCTGGAACATCCCATAGGGTTTCCGAAAGCCCCGAACCTACTATCCCGGGACAAAGGCACGGTGTGGCATCACGACCCGGACAGTCTCAACCTTACAGCCTGTCTCCTGACTTTTCGGAGTTCGGTGCTTTAGACATTTTGGAGGATTGTCAAAAAATTCTGCAGGCGGCTAGAGCCCCTTCTACAAACAAATCCTATTCCTATAAGTGGCGGAGGTTCTGCGAATGGTGTAGGGGACAACAGGGCCTACAACCGTTGTCGGTAACGCCGGAACAAGTTCTACCTTACCTGCTCCTCTTGGCGGAGAGGGGATTATCCTTCGCATCGATAAAGGTGCACCTGGCGGCCATCTCGAGGTTCACAAGGAAAAGGCAGTCGTCTCCTCTATTTAGCGACAGACTTGTAAAACACTTCATGAGGGGTTTATTTCGAGTTTTTCCCCCGGAAAAACGTTTCCCCCCGACTTGGAGTCTCAACACAGTGTTGGCAGGCTTAATGAAACCGCCTTTTGAGCCTATGGCCACGTCCGACATAAAATTCATTTCGTGGAAGTTGGCATTCTTGATTGCTATCACATCAGCTAGAAGAATCTCGGAACTGCACTCTCGTAGACCCGCCATACCTAAGATTCTTTAAGGACAAAGTAGTCCTGGCAACTAATCCTATGTTCATCCCAAAAGTTCCGACAGTGTATCACAAACACTCGTCCATTGTTCTCCCTACTTTCTTCGCCACATCATCATCGGCAGCAGAAAAAGCTCTTCATACCCTGGACGTTAAGAGGGCTCTGAAATTTTACCTACATCGTACACAGGAATTCAGGTCTACTAGACAACTGTTTGTCGCATATGGTCCGTCGACGAGAGGAAAAGCAATCTCTAAACAAGGATTGGCTCGATGGGTCTCATCGACGATTGCGTTTTGTCACTCTAAGGCCAGAAGGCCACTGCAAGGACATCCTAGAGCCCATTCTACAAGATCGATGTCCTCCTCAACAGCTTTATGGGCAGGAATTCCGTTGACGGACATATGCCAAGCTGCGGCATGGTCAGTGCCCCACACGTTTACCCGCCACTACTGCCTTGCCAGGTGGCATGCGGACAAGGTGCAGATGGGAAGAGCTGTCCTGCGCCATCTGTTTCAGTAAGGTAAGCTCCACGCTGTGGAGAATCTGTTGTCTACCTTTTTAATGACACTTTATTTTAGGTGGGTAAGGTTATATGCGGTAACTTATGCCTACTGTACATATGCATTGTGTAGTATGTTGAGGGTGTATTACATTACATTCTCACCGCCGTCTCAAGTGTTACTGCTATACAATCTATTCTAAGCATGTGAATCCATGAAAGATCCAATGCTGGAGAAGGGAATAGTTTCTTACCTGTAACTCCATTTCTCCAGCATTGTTATCTTTCATGGATTCACATGCGCCCGCCAACCTCCCCGGAATATAATGTATTTAATTGATAAATTTAACCCTTCCTACTTTGGAGGGGCCGAAATCTGAAGGGGAGCCGCGGGGGCGGGCCTCTTATACGGGGACGTCCTACGGAGCATGCGTAGGTGGGTCCTAAAAGGACGTAGATAGGACACAAAAGTGTCGGAAGTTTTCCTATTGGAAAAGGCTATATATGTGTACCGAATGGTCCCAGTCTGACGACGGGGAATATTCTAAGCATGTGAATCCATGAAAGATACCAATGCTGGAGAAATGGAGTTACAGGTAAGAAACTATTCCCTTCTGCATGGTCACACTAAATCGGGTGTTATCCCAGATACAGTAAGTACTTTGACATCCCTATTCACCTCTCATACAGGTGATACGTACGCTTTGTGGTATCGGGAGTACATTATCAATTCAAGGCCCTTCCATTTGGCCTGTGGTCTGCTCCGCAAGTGTTTACCAAGTGCCTTGCACCAGTGGTAGCTCACCTGCAAGGGATGCGCGTCCATGTCTACCTGTATCGAGACGACTGGTTAGTGAGGGCCCCCTCTTATCTGCTGCCAGAAACCAACACGCCACCACCATCCGGTGTCTGCAGTAACTGGGTTTCTCCATCAACTTCCCAAAGTCATGCCTGGTTCCATCGCAACAGGCACTCTATATCGGAGCAAGACTCGACAACCAAACCTTCACCGCCAGACTCTAGGATGAAAGGGTGGGCAGCTCTTTTGCACAAGGTGCGTGTTAGGATATCAGTGTATCATTTAAGCAATACATGTTTTCACTGTCATGGTTTGCATGCGCTTGGAATGTGGATCTCCACACCAGGAGTTCCAGGTTCCGGGCACTTGGAGAGAAGGAGAAAGGCAGACGGTGGACGGTGGTTGAAACCCTTCCGGGGGTCGTTGACCATATTACTAAGAAGTAATAAAGGACATTACTTCATACAAGCCTGTGTGCTGGTGTCATTCAAACATAACAACTGGCGACGAGGATAAAAGATTTTCAGAGACGACCCCCGGCACAATATCAACCAACAACTCTACATATACGATTCAGGAAAAGAGGAAACTATCGGTCGTGCTGCGATACGTTATCCAGGCTTACTATTTAAGAAAGGAATCAACGTGACACAGACACCGACGATACTTCAATCAAGCACAAAAAGTGACATTGTGCAAAGAAGTTTACTTTCAAATACCTGCAGGCGCATCCTAACGCCATTCCGGAATACGCACTGTTAGCGTTCGGAATACAATTTTCAAGGACGCAACTACTATAACTGAGAAAAGGACCCTACGGCGTAACGGACGCCACCACCGACGTCCTCACGCAACGAATAGAAACACGTAGGCGGGCCAGCGATCGCAAATAAACATACGGAAACAGATCAATTCAGGAGTAATTCATCGACCCGGCGAGAAGGAAGCAGCGTAGTATACACCAGAAGAACCATAGCACCACATTGCACAAGTTGGCGGGTGAGTCATATTACGCAAGAGTTTACATGGTTGAAGTTGGGAAATGTGAAACAGTACTGCAGCATAGCATTCACAACGCAAGTATTTACGTGGTTGTATTGAGGGAAATATCAAACCGTACCACAGCATAGCATATACAAGTTCTGGTACCAGTACACAATGGCAAATGTTCCGGCCCCAGTATTCTTCTTGCCTTCACCTGGAGAACCTAGAGTACGATGGACAGATTGGAAGGAAGGTTTTCATAAATACGCGTTAGCAGTATTTGGCCCTAATTATTCCAATGAAAGGAAAGAAGCCTTATTGTTTCATTGCCTAGGAACAGCAGGCCAGGAAGTGCTAAGGAAATTACCAGAGCCTACGGATGCACCAGACACAGGCCCATATGAGAAGGCACTAGCCAAGCTGGACAAACATTACAAAATAGAGGAGAACATTATTTTAGAGAGATACAAATTTGCCACCAGGGAACAAAAGAATGGAGAGAACATAGAAGACTTTATCACAGCACTGAGGGGCTTAGCAGTGAAGTGTAGATTTTCTCACTGTCAAGAAGAACACATACGGGATCAATTAATGATCAAATGCAACAATGACAATATTAGGAAAGAACTTTGGAAGGAGAAGGACCCTACATTAGATAGAGCAATAGAGATTGCAAAGATGGTGGAACACACTAATAAATGCATAAAGTTACTGCAAGCAGACAATCAGATGAACATAGAAAAACCCAAGTTGGAAGAAACAGAGGGCACAGTGCAGAAAGTATCAAAAGTTAAGGCGAGGATGGGCTCAAGCTTTTCCAAAAGACAAGTACAGTATGAAAAAAAAGGCGAGGATCGACAGGAGAGTAGACTTCCAGCGGGGAAAAGTTGGAATCGCCAAGTGTGGGTCAAAGACAATAGGAATTTCGCACGAGAGGCTAACTTTTCCAGATGTCCAAAAGAAGCAGTGACAAATAGAGATGTCCCAACAAGAAGGTGCTTCCGGTGTGGGAGTTTCTCACATGTAGCATCGGACAAGGAATGTTTTGCAACACATGTCATATGCAACAATTGTGGTATACGTGGACACATCGCTAGATGTTGTAGAAATGTTAATTCCAATTCAGGTCAGGTTTTTGAAGTCAATGTAAATAATGCAGAGGATGATTATGTTGAGAATGGCAGAGAGGTAGTATTCATGGTGAATGCCATTGATGGGCAAGTGAAGAAGAAAAAGCCATATGCCATGGTGTTGGTTAATGGGATACAAATATTGATGCTTATGGATAGTGGGGCGGATTACACATTAATAGGAGTACAGGTATGGAAAGAGAGATTTAAGTGCTGTACATTGAGAGAAAACAAAGTTAAGGTGAATGCATATGGTGACAAACCAATAGAGATAATAGGATACTTTGAGGCCAAATTGCAGTTTAAAGATAGAGAAGCCACCACGACTATTTATGTTGCCAACAAAGGAGGAGAGTTATTATCGTGGAGTGACCAAGCTGAACTAAAAATCAGACTTGAAGCAAGTCATCCGGAACAGGTTTTAACAGTGAATGGTGAGAGCGTGAGTGAGAAGGGAAACAAACTTGGATGTATGAAGGGATTTGTTCACAAAATACGATTAAAAAAAGGGGCGGTTCCCAAGATTGCGAAATTACGCACCATTCCCCTGGCACTTAAGGAGGGTGTAGAAAGTGAATTAAAAAAAATGGAAGATGAAGGGGTTATTGAAAGAATTGAATCTTCAGAATGGGTGAGCCCCATAGTAGTAGTTTGGAAAGCCTCTGGGTCCTTGAGAATATGCATTGACTTAAGACATCTCAACAGTATGGTGGTAGCAGATAGATTTCCACTACCCAGGATAGATGATCTACTGGTGGGGGTTTCTGGATCTAAAATATTTTCAATCTTGGATCTCAAGTCAGCTTACCACCAAATTGAGTTGCATCCAGATTCCAGAGATTTAACTGCATTTATTACCCCCAATGGTTTATTTAGGTGTGTACGAATGCCGTTTGGTTTGGTGTCGGCGGCGAGTGTATTTCAGAGTATTATGTACAAGTTACTAGGTGGAGAGAAAGGAGTAATGTACTACCAAGATGATGTTCTAGTTTGTGGCAGAGAGGAGGAGGAACATGACAGGCGGTTAAAAAGGGTGATAAACATATTAGGTGAAGCCGGTTTAACAATAGCGTCAGAAAAGTGTACATTCAAAGCAAGTAAAGTGGTTTATTTAGGTCACGAAATCACGGCTGAGGGAGTCAAACCTAAAGAGGAGGCTATTGAAGCAATAAGGAAAATGGAAGATCCCAAATCTAAAGCAGAAGTGTTATCATTCTTAGGGTTAGTTGAATTCTATGGCAAATTTATCAAGAATCTGTCAGACATGTCAAGACACATGAGAAAGCTCACGCGCAAAGGTGTGACATTTAAATGGAGTGAAGACTGTAAGAGTGAGTTTGAAAGGATAAAAAAGGCCATAATTGAAGCTCCCATTCTAAAGACATTTGAAGAAGGAAACCCACTCTACTTTTTGTAGATGCCAGTGACTATGGCATAGGGGCAGTGCTTATGCAAGAAGATTCAGAAGGGCTGCATACTATAGCGTTTGCTTCAAGATCACTTAAAGATCCTGAAGTCAGATATTCAGTGGTGGAGAAAGAGGCTCTTGCTTGTATTTGGGGTGTTGAGAAATTCAAAAGGTTTCTTTGGGGAAGGAAATTTGAGATTTGTACTGATCACAAACCGTTAGTCGGTATTTTTACCAAGGGTGGACTGGAAGGTGTATCAAGACGCATAATGAAGTGGGTAACAGCTCTTCAAGGTTTGCAATTTACCATGATTCACATTAGTGGTGAAGTCAATGTCGTGGCAGATGCCTTGTCAAGATCTGTTCATAGAGAAGGTCACATCAGAGTAGAGCAAACAAATCAGGAAGAAACATTTGAAATTTTTCAGGTGCACGAGTCCTTAAAGGAAGATGAGTGGGTTAAAGCGTGTAGTGAAGATTCAATATATCAGAAAGTATTAACATTAGTAAGAGAAAATGGAGTAATGAACTACAAAGGTGATATGGGTGGATTTGCCAGAGTTAAAGGAGATTTATGGATCAATGATAAGTATCTATATAGAGGGCATCAGATGATAGTTCCTCAGGGAATGAGGAGACAAGTAGTCGAGACAGCTCATGAAGGACATTTAGGTATAGCTAGGACCAAAGGCATAATAAGGGCTGAGTTCTGGTGGCCTGGAATTGACAAAGAGATTGAAGAGCAGGTCAAGGATTGCACAGAGTGTCTGGAGGGAAACAAAGGTTTGAGAATACAAAAAACACCCATGGTCATTAGGGAAACGCCGAGGGTACCATGGGATGAGATTGCAATAGACTTATTGGGACCATTTAATATAGGAGGGACTCGTGACAGTTACTTGTTGGTGGTCATAGATTTATTGTCCAAATGGCCAGAGGTTTGTTTACTTAAAGACATATCTAGCAGCAGTATTTCAAAATTTCTAGAACAACTATTTTGGAGAGAAGGTTTTCCCAGGAAATGCTTGTCGGATAATGGATCTCAATTGACATCCAAGGAGTTCAAAGATTTTTTAGATAAGAATGGTATTGAACAGGTAAACACTTCTCTCTATCATCCCCAAAGTAATGGATGTGTTGAACGCTTCAACAGGACGTTGATGGAAGCTATAAGAATTGCAGTAGCAACTGGTGGGGATTGGTTCAGGACAGCAATGGAAAGGACATTTCAGTATAGAATTACGCCTCATAGTGTTACAGGATTGACTCCATTTGAGATGTTGAGAGGTAGGAAACCCAATTCACATTTATGTCCCGGATGGATGGGAAAATCCAGGATGGTTGCAGTGGATGTGGGAAGAGTGAGGAATAGAATGTTTGAGGCAGGAGTTAAATCCAAGGTAAGGTATGATCTAAAAAACTGTTGCAAAGAATTTAAGATTAATGAAGGTGATTGGATCAAAATTAAGCTACCAACCAAGGTACGCAAAGGGGCATCTTTGTATTCTGAACCCAAACAAGTGGTAAAAGATTTAGGTTCATCAGTATTAGTCAGAGGTGGAGGTATTTGGAACAAGGAGAGAGTAGCAATTATCAAGTGCTCCAGAGGAAGAGAGTGACAGACATACATAAGGTTTCTGTCATCTCCACCACTATTGACATACAAGTCCAATTTCGCAATGGAAGTTAACTTATCTTAGGCTCCTCATACCTGTACATTAATATTCGAATTTGGTTATATTCTAAGATTTTATCACAGTTAAATTAATAACATTTGTTCAGTCATTAGAGGTATAGTTATTGCTTTCAAAATGTTAGAAAGGAAGGAGGTGTTAGGATATCAGTGTATCATTTAAGCAATACATGTTTTCACTGTCATGGTTTGCATGCGCTTGGAATGTGGATCTCCACACCAGGAGTTCCAGGTTCCGGGCACTTGGAGAGAAGGAGAAAGGCAGACGGTGGACGGTGGTTGAAACCCTCCCGGGGGTCGTTGACCATATTACTAAGAAGTAATAAAGGACATTACTTCATACAAGCCTGTGTGCTGGTGTCATTCAAACATAACAGTGCGCTACCTCAACAGCGCCCGAGTGACACTAGTCCCAAACTACAGATCCCTGCTGGGGATATCATCATGCATCCCGTTAATCTCCAAGTGCCGATTACACATGAGACGGGTACAGGAATTCCTGGATACCCTGGGGTCCAGTCCTCAGGGTCCTGTGAAGACTGCATTGCCCTAACACCTGGTTTCAAACAAAGCCTTCAGGGTGTTCAGTAAGGGAGCACCTGGTACAGGGGGCCCCCTTCAGATTGCCGAACCATCAGGCTACCGTCACGACGGATGCTTCACTGGAGGGTTGGGGCGCCCACTGTCAAGACCAACACACCAGCGGCCTTTGGTCGGAGTAGGAAAAAAGTCAGCATATCAACCTGTTGGAGCTACAAGCAATTTTCTGGGCCCTGAAGTCTTTTCCTCCCCCTCCTGAAGGGGAAAGTGGTACAGATTTACACCAACAACACAACGTCAATGTTTTACATCCGCAAGCAAAGAGGAACAAGGCTCCCACAGCTTTCCAAGGAGGTCCAAGCCCTGTGGCACTGGGCCCTACAGCAAGGCATATTTTGCATTCCCCTCGCCATCTACTGGGGATTCAGAACACTCTGGCGGACTCCCTCAGCAGGGAGTTACGCTCTTGCCACGAGTGGGAACTGCACGATCACCAGCTTCACTCATTGTTTCAGACGTGGGGCACTCCGGAGATCAACCTCTTTGCCACCCACAACAACATGCGCTGCAAAACCTATGCCAGCCGCTTCCCCCAGTACGGAGAGCTTGGGGATTCCTTTGCAATTCTATGGGAGGCGACGTTGCTGTATGAGTTTCACCCCATTCCTCTGGTGCCTCGAGTCCTACACACCATCAGAATGTATCAATGCAAACTGATATTAGTGCTCCTGCGTGGCCGAGACAGTTTAGGTACTCAGACCTCCTTGCCCTCTCGCCAGCACCACCGATCAAGCTGCTCCCTCACCAATCGTTCCTGTGCAAGAATCAAGGAGCAGTGCTGCATCTCAACCCGGCGCCTCTGTCTAATGCCCTGGCTCCTGCCTTCCTAGAGTTCGGGGCTCTGTCCCTTCCAGAAGACTGCCAAGCTATCTTGGCCAAGGCTAGAGACCTGTCCACCTTGAAATGCTACAACAGCAAGTGGAAACAATTTAAAGTATGGCGCAGAAGCCAGCGACTGCAACCTCCAACCATCTGACCGGAGGATCGGTTGCCATTACTGTTGTCCCTGGCTTAGTCTGGGTTAACACATTCCTCCATTAAGGTGCACCAAGCGGCAATTTCTAGGTGTAACCGCGCTGCAGGTATGCCTTTGCTGTGGTCTCATCGGTTGGTGAAGGAGTTTTTACAGGGGCTCTTCTGGTCTTTTCCACCTGTGAGCTGTCCGGCTCCAGCATGGGAGCTCAATGTGCTTCTCGCAAGACTCGTGAAGCAACCCTTCGAGCCCATGCACTAAGCATCTATTAAACATGTTTCCTGACAAACAGCCTTCTTGGTGGCCATAACTTCAGCCATACGTGTTGGTGGAATCCAGGCGTTTTCTGTAAAACCGCCCTATTTAACGTTTCACAAGAACATGGCTATTCTACGTACCAACCCAACATTTGTGTCGAAAACGCCATCTGCTTTTCACCTAAACCAGCAGGTGGTTTTGCCTGCATTTTTTGGCACACCAATGTCTCCAGCGGACTCTGCACATTGCTGGATGCGATGCCTGTCCTTTAAGTACTACGTGTTGCGTACTAAATCATTCAGTACGATGGATCAGTTGTTTGTTTCATTTGGACCTTCTGGGCCTGGGAAGTCTCTCTCGAAGTCCTCTAATGTAAGATGGATTGCTGTCTGTATCTCATTCTGCCATCCACAAGCCGGCAGACTGCTTCTTGGCAGGCCCTGGGCTCATTCTACCAGAGCAGTGGCTTCAACCACAGCTTTTCTTTCCAGAATTCCGCTGCCTGACCTCTGCTGCGCAGCCACCTGGAGATCGGTGCATACGTTCACCAGGTTCTACTGTGTCACAAGACATTGTGCAGAAGAATCTACAGTCGACCAGTCGGTTCTGCAGAACCTTTTTGTGTCGGGTGGGTAAGACTCCAATGGTAAGTTATGCTGAGAGTTTGCCTCCGCCCATGGGTATTGTTGTAATACTGCTTTGTAATCTATTCACAGTATGAGACCATCCGGAGCGTTTCTCAATCCTACCACTGAATAAACACAGGAGATGGCAAAGTACCCCTCCCTTGTCTGTCAATTGTCTGACAAATGGAGCAAAAGACATTGGTTTTGATGAAATACCATGTCAGACCCTCATTGCTAGGTCATTAAAAACACAATTTATTCACATTTTCATATCTACAAACACATAAATGTTCACATAAAAAACACAGTATACATTTATATACTTCTTCAAAAATGTGCAATAAATAGCATATACAAGATAAAGGGCCTGATCACGACTTCGGCGGTAACCCTTAAATCTGGCGGTAGCGCTAATACCGCCGGATTTAAGGGTCCCCCGAATCAGGGCTTTGGCGGATTTCTCCCCAGCTCTGAGCTGGGGGGAAATCCGCTGAAAATTTGCGCTATTACCGCCGGCGGGAAATCCCCCGGCGTTAAGAGCGCGAAAATTCCCCATTGAGCCCAATGGGGAATGGGGCATTCCTGAATGGGCTCAATGGGGGATTACTTTACCGCCAAACTCGTGATCTGGCGCTATTAGCGCCGGGGAGTTCGGCGGTAGGGCTATTACCGCCCAAGTCGTGATCAGGCCCATGGGGTTATTGGGGGGTTAGCAATGTCTTCGACTTCAACAAATTTACTTCTGCCACAATTTTCTAGGAGGACATTCTCCCTGGCCCCATAGCATACCACTTCATTGGGACTACTGCACTCTTGCATCCACTGACAACTCAAATATACCTCCACAGCTTCAGGACTTTGTATTTTAAAGATAAGTTTAGACCAGATCCAATTCAAGGCACTGCAACACCTTCAATTAGGAAAGGCACTCTTCCTCTGAACATCTCTTCAAAAGGGGAAGCCTCTTTGCCTCTATTGTCTGTCTACAACCATGACAACTAACTTTGCCTTCACCTCTTTGCCACTGTTAGTCACATAATTACCCAAATGCCTTGGTGCCACTCACTTGGCTTTGGGGAATGTTTGCACACATGTATCTTAGGCAAGGTTGAACTTCTATTAGGCTCACTCTTTAGACTAGTTTCTGGTTTTGAGATTGGCTGCTGGTTATCTCAACAAGGGAATGCTATTGGCTGGGGCAATACCCCAACTGCAGATACTATTTTAAACACTTAACTACTTTTAGGAACAGTGGTGTTTATTTGAACAAAGAGATACATTTCCCTCTTCACTTGAGAAACAAATTTAGGAACACACGATCACTTCATGAAGTTTAACAAGCTTCCAATATTATGTTTATTTTTATTTGTATTTGGTTTGTTCCAAACCTTTACAAAAAAAGGAATTAACGATGCACAGCAGAATATAAGAACAATCATATAAAACAGTCCTAAAAATCAGTACAATAATACAAAGGTTAAAATCTCATATACTAGTACACATGTTAAAAAGTAACCATTGAACATTCCGACTCATCCTGTAAACGAAGAATGAGGATCCCATAAACAATTCTAAAGAGTTCCACCAGCCCAAAGCATTAAACTATTTCATTTGATGTCGATATTCCCCATGTTTTTACAAATGCAGGTATTGGCAGCCCTTCAGCGGTCGAAGTTGGATTCAACATGCTTTTCCACATTTCATTTAGGTCCCAATTATTAACAGCACCTACAATTCTATTAAAATATGTTCTCTGTTCAAACTGTAGGGCCGGACAATCCATGAACAGGTGTATGATATTCTCAACAACCTTATTGTCATTACAATGTCTACAAGATGAGTTTGAGGTATCAGTAAATCCCTGCCTTATCAGAATCTCATTTGTATGAAGTAAGTACCAGCGAAGATGGAGCATCATGGAACGGAAATATTTATTCGGTAAAGACTACTAAGTAGGGGGCTACCGTTCCTCGCCTCTAATGTTCATGAGACAAGTGTTGGAGAATTCCATAACCATGAAAGGTGTCCACCGTCTTTATCCAATCTTGCTTGTAAAGGGCCACTTTAACCTTCCACAGCGTTAATTAAAAAACTCAACCTCTAAACCCAGATTGCGAAGAATTAATTCACTATTACCTTTCAGCTTGCCTAGAAAGCCTACTGATCGAGACCCCGCTTGTCTACCCAATGCAAAACGGGCTTCTGAGTATAATGTGCCCTGCTCAGATGTGACGATTTTATAGTATAAGGACAGAGTCTGCCACTGCACACAAACCTTAAGGGAGAGAAGCCCTAATTCATATCTTAAGGCTGCTACAGGAATAGCATTAGGGATTCTCAAGACATGTCTCCACATTTTCCCCTCAATTGTGTCTAGCCAGAGTTGCAACTTATTTGTTCAAAGTTCCAACCGTATATCAACTTTGGAATCGTCTTCCCCTCATAAACTTGTAGGCTGGCTTTAATAGAGAACCTTCCCTATCTCTTGTCGATCAGGCTCAGCTGGTTGGTCAAGTTCTTCGCCTTCCAAATAACTAATGCCTGTATGTTTTGGAACTTGGGTTGAGAGGAAAAATAATAGCCTATGTATGTCAAACTGGAATCTTCCAACTCTTTTGACTGCAACCACCATTTGCCTCCCTCATGCTTCCTGACCCTCTACAAAACGATATTTTTTGTTTTTAGTGGATTTATGTCAAACGCATTCTCCTTGGCATAGTTAGTGAAGGATATTAGGAGTCTGCGCATACCTATCTTTGTCTGTGACATATAAGTTAAAAAGTCAGGCAGCCAACATTCATCCCTACTTAAGTCCAAACTTAGTTTGTGACAGATCACCTGCTTGATTTAATCGTATGCGAATGGCTGTTTTAGTTTGTAGGCAAATAATCAAACGCAGGAGACCAACCTGTACCCCCCAATTTGCTAATTTGGACCACAGCCTCCTGCGGTCCACCCTGTCAAAGGCCGCAGATGGGTCTATTCATGCAATGAAAAATGTTTGCCTCGGCGTCCTCCATACTGCCTCTTGAAGTTCCTACATGACCGCACCGCTTATGTTAGTGGAGTGTCCACGGTGAAAGCCTGTTTGAAGGCAGTCTAATCTACCAGTGGACCATACCCATCTCTCTAAATGACCCAATACCACACCTGCAAAAATCTTAATTTCCATATCTAGAAGGGCAATAGGTTGATAGTTCTTCGGGTCTCTTCTATCGCCCTTCTTGGAAACAGGGACTACATGGGACAAAGTATGTGTCTCAGGAACACTTTCCCTGTCCACCACACTGGTTATAAGAATGAGGAGAATGACTCACCAAACATGTGGATCGCTCTTCATGACGTTGATTGTTGGGTCACTAGGGCCCGGGGCCCCTGAGGACTTGGCCTATTTAATTAATGCCAACATTTATTCGGGTCTGGTTTTGAAATGGACGTCCCTACATCTAGTTCCGGCTGCAGCTGTACCAAGTCCATCGGAAATGCATTTTTCCTTACATGTAAATCTATAAAATGGGACACCCACGCAGATTCCGATACTGCATTCAACTGTATACAAGCTTGAGACTTTATCGTTGAATTCACTGTATCTGCTGAATTCTGAGTCTTTCCTGATTAGAATTTTTTTTTTTTTTAACTTTATTTATTGGCAGAAAGTTAAGACGGGCACAGGGCAAGGCACACAGCATTGAACAAGCGGATCTGCAACATGCACATCAATACAACACAGTACAACACAGTCGGGCAGTATCATCGTGTGTGTCAAAAAAAAAAAAAAAAAAAAACGGCATCCGTAGTGTGACATCCAGGACAAAGAGGAGACATTACAGTATCAAGTAGTTGCAGGGGGTGTGCTGATTAGAATTTTTAACATGGCTTCTGCATCCCCTTGTAATAAAACTGTGTTGTGTTTTACAAACATTTCTATAATCTTGTTTTAACATATTTATTTTCAATTTTTCAAATTTTTCAAAGGTTGCTCACCTGACCCATTCCTCACTGACTTTAATCACTGTTCTAAATAACCGTTTGTTTGTGACCCATTTTTCATTATAATGGTGTAAGGGTATACAGCGATTCTCTATGGCTGTAGCTGGACCGACTGCTGTCATATTAGACGAACAGAGGGATATAGCTTCCAATATTTAACAATGGTCTTTTGCAATTCTGTTTTGGCTTAATAAGAGACACACAACCACTTCTTGTTACATTTAAGAGCTTCACAATGTCTTTCAGTAGCTTTTACTTTCACAAGAGTTAGACATTTCCATTCACACGCAGGTGCTTATTTCTATTGTTCCCTTGTTAGCGAATGCAATGAACAACTTCTGCTCGCTTTGGTTTCTACGCAAGTGAAGATTGCACTGGATACTGTTACCGGCAGTACTCATGCAAGGAACCAGAACGGCAGCTTGACTGGCTTCTGTGATCAATATTCTGCTGGTTGCTCAACTTCCATGACTTTGGACACAGCTTCCACTGCTTCTGCCCTCACCGCGACCCACACCCTTCCTCAGGTGTCTCTGGTCCGGCCACTCATTCAAGGATCCCCTTTCACTCCCGAGACCTGTGTTTTGCCCACAGCTCCTCGCTTCGGTCTCCGATACATTTTCCGCCCAGCAACCACAGCAATCAGGCTCACATGGGGAAAGGCAGACTCTCCGCACGTCTTCCGCTGTGCACCCTCTGCACTTCAGAGTTTGGGGGAACAAGACCCTCGCAGAACTAGCAGGTGAAATCAGCTGCATCCACGTTCCGGCATCCCTCTAGCTCTCCCACTTCTGCTTGGTTTGCCAGCTCTTTGCGGCCTTCTTTCTGCTTCTGCTAGTACTGCACGCACTCCAGTCACAGTTCCAACTCCTTATAATTGCCTGCACCTGTGGGGGCATTTTATGCCTCCCAGGTTCCTTCAGATGAGGGCTGTTAGGCTTAATTACCTGACTACTGCTACTGCATACTTCTTCAGCCCCCTTCCTCGTCCCTGTACTCATGGGCTTACTGGACATGTATTCTTCAACAACGAAGTCAGTTCTTTTAACTTCTGCTGTTTGGCAAACAGCCATTGAAAGTGTGGGGTTATGGCAAAAGTTAAACAGGGGAGTTTCCCAGTCTTCCTGGTTTGTTCCTTCCCCCCATTTAATCCTCCCGCAGTACACCACCCCCAGGTTTGCGGTCAGAAAGCGTCAGCCTTCCCCATGCCACATGAGAAGGGTCCCAGACCAAGTTTGTGGGAGGAATCGTCACAGAATCATCACATTTCTCATAGGTTTTTCCTGTGGATAAGGGTTACTTCCTTCTCCCTTCTTATTTCTTCTAATAGGCCCACCACTGGGCGGGTTCTTCTGTCTGTGTCTACTCTTCCTGCAATGACAAGTTACACATTTCACCGCAAATCATTGCAGGGGTTGCCCCCCCCGGCCCCTTCAGCCCGCCCACCTTAATAAACACCTTAATCCAACATCCCATCTACATGCCGGCAAAATGTGTTAAAAAAAGAAATGGCCCTGCAATGTAATGGTGGAAAACCGTGTGAACATGATTTGTTCCAAGCCCTCTCCATTTATAGTGGGTCGTCCCACCTTTATCCAATCCCTGCCCTTGTTGGTTAGGGAGTCCTTGGTCCCTTTTATACTTGTTAGCCCTGCCCCTACCTGTCATGGCTACCATCCTTTCCACCGCGGCCGTCACAACACCAGGCTCCTGCGGCATCGGCAAGATCCCCCTATCACTCTATGGGTCGCCTCACCACTCTGTGTGCCTCTGCCTCCAAACCTTTGCAATCGGCTGACCAGCAAGTGGCAATCCAAGCCAGGTATAGCTCCCGGAATGTCCTTGGTCACCATTGGATTCTGTTTTATGGTTAACTGAGGGGTTGACGTTCACAGCGTGCAGAGTTTTCCACAGTGCTAGGAAACTCTCCTTTGTTGGGTGTTGGCCTCTCAGTAGGTGTGGTTGAAGCACAGTATGGACCCTTTCTATGTTCGGATACATTCTCACACATAGCAACACTTTAAAGGAAATATTCATACTTTCATATTTCGATGTTACAGGGTGATTTTAAAGCATGTCAGAAACAAAGTATACACAAAATATTACCTTTTACAGTACTTTCTTTTGGAATTGTTTCAGCAATGCGTGTGTTCACAAAGGTGTTGGCGGTAGCCACAGCACACTTCTTCAGGCAGAAGATGTCAATATATCCCTATCTAGACGTTTGGCTCATAACGGAATAGTAAAAATATACAGAAGACCAGGTAACAAACCTGGCCACACAGCCGCTCTCTGTATAAGCCCTACCAAGGGCAGTGCAATTTGCAAAATTAGAGTCAACTAGTAAATGTTCACTGTATTTACAGAATGTAACTCATCCAAATAAATCTCTTAGTCGGATCCAAAAGTAATATGCGTTTATCAAAAAGAAAATTCCAAGTTGGTCACTAATAAAATCTTAGTGAGGCCGCGGCTAACTCATCCCATAATTGTTATAGACATAAAGTGCCAATGCATTTCGAAGCATACAGCTCCTTCATCAGGGTAGGTCTAATTTACACAAACTGTGGAACATTTATACCAAAAGCATCAAGTTTTGAAAAACATACAAAATCGTGATTGTGTTACAAAATATAACTATGCGTGAAAACAATATAAAAATAACATACCAATTTTCGATGAGTTGCAAGGTAAATGGAAAAGGTGAATGAAGCCACACAGTAGGGAAAAGAAAAGATGCCAAAATAAATAATGTGTAAATGAAATAACACAGTTAATTTGAACATGATCAGAAAACCAAGGAAAGTTACCTCAAGGGATCGAGGTATCCCGTGGAAAAAATGTGCGGGGAGTTGACAACAACTTCACGCAAGATCAAAGGTCTGGAAACCAGACCAAATCAATTCTTCAATCTGTAGGTGCAACAACATGTGTTTTAGTGGGTTGTCTCAGAATTTGTCATAGACACTAGTTGTAGAGGTCTGCAGGCTTACCTGTACTCGTAAAGCTACGAGTGTACTAAGGCTGGGATTGCGGTCAAGCAGGGGACGCCATTCCGCATTGCCAGGGAACAGCGTTCCCAAGGTTACTCATACTAATATAAACACGTGACCCAAATGTGTCCATTGATCGACACGATGCTGATAGGCAGTTGCACTCTATGCAATCAGGCAATCAAGGCTAAGAATCATAGAAATAAAGAATTTGCAGTAGAGCTGATGATAATTACGGAATTATAGAAGGAAAAAAAATCGAAAATTAAATATGAAAAAAACGGCTGATAGACATAGAAAACATACTGCCGATTACACTCTATGCAATCAGACAATTCAAGCCAAGAATTCAAATAAAAAAGAATTTGCAGTAGAGCTGATGATAATTACGGAATTATAGAAGGAAAAAAACAAAAATTAAATATGAGAAAAACGGCTGATAGACATAGAAAACATACTGCCGATTACACTCTATGCAATCAGACAATTCAAGCCAAGAATTCAAATAAAAAAGAATTTGCAGTAGAGCTGATGATAATTACGGAATTATAGAAGGAAAAAAACAAAAATTAAATATGAGAAAAAAGGCTGATAGACATAGAAAACATACTGACGATTGCACTCCAGGCAATCAGGCAATTCAAGCCAGGAATCCAGATAAAAAATAATTTACAGTAAAGCTACTGATGAATGTAGAATTGTAGAAGGAAAAGAACAGAAAATTGAATATGAGAAAAAAAGGCTAATAGACATAGAAAACATACTGACAATTGTGTATAAATGAGTGAAAATGTCATAGATAAAATAAACAAACATTATGATAATAATAATAATGATAATAATAAGCATATTAGACACACTGCGATATATGGAAAAAATCATGCAAGGGTAGCATGTGTATCTAAACCATTACATAAACAACTAATGGGTGTAATCGTGGATATATCATGTACATTTATCATAAATACACCAGTCGCATGCGGTAGCCCCCGGAAGGCGCTACCTTGGGTCCCAAACCTAAGTTCGGGAAGGGCGACAATGGTGTGTAAACCTTGGTGATTGGATCCTAATGTGATAACAATTCATATTGAATCCTAAAATAAAAGACATGAATGACCCTCTTAAAGAGAGAGGTCATCCAAAGTGTCCCGGTATAAATGTACATTGGTAGAGGAAGGGAATCATGTACTAGTCACTCATGTATCAACATAATCCTCTTAAGTCAAACATGGAAAACAATGATTCAAATGTAACAGTGATAGTTAATCTCTTCATTTAGGCCATTTGGGTAGAGGCTCCCAAGTTTGTCTATCCAAAAGGTTTCTCTTTGGTTGAGTCGCAGGCCCAAATCCTCATGGGGATTCGATTTCTTTAACACTTCACCCTGTGGTAAGTATTATGTAGGACAGTCCACGAGATCAGCAAAGGCACGTTGGAACGAGCACCGTTCGTGCATACGTACATGTAACACCAACTCGGCGGTGGCACGCCACTGGCGTGATGAGAGCCACAACCTGACTCAAATTAGATTTGTCATTCTTGAAGTGTTAAAGAAATCGAATCCCCATGAGGATTTGGGCCTGCGACTCAACCAAAGAGAAACCTTTTGGATAGACAAACTTGGGAGCCTCTACCCAAATGGCCTAAATGAAGAGATTAACTATCACTGTTACATTTGAATCATTGTTTTCCATGTTTGACTTAAGAGGATTATGTTGATACATGAGTGACTAGTACATGATTCCCTTCCTCTACCAATGTACATTTATACCGCGACACTTTGGATGACCTCTCTCTTTAAGGGGGTCATTCATGTCTTTTATTTTAGGATTCAATATGAATTGTTATCACATTAGGATCCAATCACCAAGGTTTACACACCATTGTCGCCCTTCCCGAACTTAGGTTTGGGACCCAAGGTAGCGCCTTCCGGGGGCTACCGCATGCGACTGGTGTATTTATGATAAATGTACATGATATATCCACGATTACACCCATTAGTTGTTTATGTAATGGTTTAGATACACATGCTACCCTTGCATGATTTTTTCCATATATCGCAGTGTGTCTAATATGCTTATTATTATCATTATTATTATCATAATGTTTGTTTATTTTATCTTTGACATTTTCACTCATTTATACACAATTGTCAGTATGTTTTCTATGTCTATTAGCCTTTTTTTCTCATATTCAATTTTCTGTTCTTTTCCTTCTACAATTCTACATTTATCAGTAGCTTTACTGTAAATTCTTTTTTATCTGGATTCCTGGCTTGAATTGCCTGATTGCATGGAGTGCAATCGTCAGTATGTTTTCTATGTCTATCAGTCTTTTTTCTCACATTTAATTTTTGTTTTTTTCCTTCTATAATTCCGTAATTATCATCAGCTCTACTGCAAATTCTTTTTTATTTGAATTCTTGGCTTGAATTGTCTGATTGCATAGAGTGTAATCGGCAGTATGTTTTCTATGTCTATCAGCTGTTTTTTTCATATTTAATTTTCGATTTTTTTTCCTTCTATAATTCCGTAATTATCAGCTCTACTGCAAATTCTTTATTTCTATGATTCTTAGCCTTGATTGCCTGATTGCATAGAGTGCAACTGCCTATCGGCATCGTGTCGATCAATGGACACATTTGGATCACGTGTTTATATTAGTATGAGTAACCTTGGGAACGCTGTTCCCTGGCAATGCGGAATGGCGTCCCCTGCTTGACCGCAATCCCAGCCTTAGTACACTCGTAGCTTTACGAGTACAGGTAAGCCTGCAGACCTCTAGAACTAGTGTCTATGACAAATTCTGAGACAACCCACTAAAACACATGTTGTTGCACCTACAGATTGAAGAATTGATTTGGTCAGGTTTCCAGACCTTTGATCTTGCGTGAAGTTGTTGTCAACTCCCCGCACATTTTTTCCACGGGCTACCTCGATCCCTTGAGGTAACTTTCCTTGGTTTTCTGATCATGTTCAAATTAACTGTGTTATTTCATTTACACATTATTTATTTTGGCATCTTTTCTTTTCCCTACTGTGTGGCTTCATTCACCTTTTCCATTTACCTTGCAACTCATCGAAAATTGGTATGTTATTTTTATATTGTTTTCACGCATGGTTATATTTTGTAACACAATCACGATTTTGTATGTTTTTCAAAACTTGATGCTTTTGGTATAAATGTTCCACAGTTTGTTTAAATTAGACCTGCCCTGATGAAGGAGCTGTATGCTCCGAAATGCATTGGCACTTCAGGTCTATAACAATTATGGGATGAGTTAGCCGCGGCCTCACTAAGATTTTATTAGTGACCAACTTGGAATTTTCTTTTTGATAAATGCATATTACTTTTGGATCCGACTAAGAGATTTATTTGGATGAGTTACATTCTGTAAATACAGTGAACATTTACTAGTTGACTCTAATTTTGCAAATTGCACTGCCCTTGGTAGGGCTTATACAGAGAGCGGCTGTGTGGCCAGGTTTGTTACCTGGTCTTCTGTATATTTTTGTGTTCCACGAGTCAGGGTGTCTCCAGACTCATCGTAGCCAGCTCCTGTGAATTTTTTGAAAGATGATTTATAACCTCAACCTTTTTTGATCTGTTTGAAAGTGAATTTAAACAAGTGGTGCCCACTTACTTACCTTCCTGCTCATAACGGAATAGTGCCAGCAAATTCCAAGAAAACACACAAAGGATCATGGATCTCCTTCACCAAGTGGGGTTCTCAATAAATGTGTGAATGTCAAAATAAAGGTTCATGGGGGCGAATCTGGACACAAAAAAGCTGTGCCATACTCATCACAAGGAAGGGCTAAGGTCCTTCTGACACAGCTTCCTTTTTATCAGCCCAACCAGTCCTTAACATTCAGCACAGTGATGAGACTTCTAGGAATTGCTTGCCGCATAATTGGGGAAAGCTAATATTAATTGAATCTTGATGTATGATCTGTTCTCCACTTTGTTCATTTGTGAAACCAAGCTTATCCTGAATATCATCAGGCTCATTCAAGCTAAAATGTAGACTGGACTCATATTTGTCTGCAACTTCTTATGTCATTCTCTCTTATGTTACAGGAGTCAAAATTGCTTGGAGTTCCGGTTACGTTTGATACTAGTTATCATAGGAAATTTGCTGAGCTATGTTTGGATCGACTAGTAGATGTCTTTCCTGGGAGCCATTTCTTGCCATTTGGGCAGCCAGTAGAGATGGGAGCCTTTGAGTACCTTGTTCTTCCTCTGGTACAAAAGCCTACAAGCTTCCTTATATCAATTGATTGTAGGTTTCCTGATATTACCGACAGATAGCCCAATTGTTGACTTTGTGATAACCTCAGGTGATTGCCATCATGTTATAGGAGCCCGATACAAACTAGCTATAAATGGTAATAAACAATCTAACATAACCAAAAGCAAATGGGAAGTGTCATTGGGCAAACAGAAGGACGATGATACTTGGGAGCGTGCTATGAAACATGTGTTCCTAGTCTTAATGAGAGATGCCGGTATACAGTCATTCCATCGAATGACAATGCATCTAACAGCAAACCATCGAATTATTTTCATCGAAATACCATTCCATGGAAAAAAAATTGGATTAGGGTTAGCTTAAGGGTTACATTAGGGTTGGGGTAGGGTTCACTTAAGGGTTACATTAGGGTTAGGGTTGGGAGGGGCTGGGGGGGGAGCCCCCCTAATATACAGAAAAACTTTAAAACTGTACAAGGAGCTGGCCAGTGCTGAAATTTCAGCACTGGACAGCGCCATGTAACATTATAAAGTTGCAAAAAAAAGCATGGAAATGCTACTTTTTACATGTACAAGTGCATTGTCATTGAAACCAGTCCATGTATATTGTCGATTGACTGGTTTCGATGGAATGGCACTTTTACATGTCAAATATAGGTTGTGGATGCTTTTACATTCAACGGTTTGTATTTGTTTCTTTTGTTTGTTGATGCCATTTTTTCGATGTGATCACTATAAACCAGATATGCCCATAAATTATTCCATTGAAATACCTTCACGAGTACTAACATACACTCGTTGCAACTTGCCAGGTTTCACTCGCATGAAGCTGGAGATTGCCAAAGATTTCATGCCTCAAACGCTGACTTTCTGCTCCCCATAACAGTGTTCTGGAATGAAATATGGCTAATAGTGATGGAAATAACCGAATTCAATATCTAGAAATCTCTTGAAATTTGTCGATTGGGATGCCTTCTGAAGCTTAACAAAAAAGATGCAAAATGTATTGGTTTAGCTTTGGGGCTTTTAAAGTCCTTGATTGCCAAATCCTGGATGAAGGTTTGTGTGCCAACAATGGAAAAATCATTGAAATATTGAATCTGGTGTAACATGTGGGAAACTGTGATCAATCAGAGTTATACTTTAGCAAGACCCTCCACCCGGCCTAGAGACTACGAGGGCTTCTGGCGTTATCTTGACTAGGCGATGTGAGAGATAAATATACTGGTCTCACTTCGGACATTTATCATTTAGTTGATACCTGGAACCAGAAAGTTCATTTGATTGACTATGTACAATTGTCTAAATCGACCGACTGTACTGTGACATTTGTTTTGGATATTGGTATTTACTAATAAAAAGAAGTTAAAACTGAACTGCAAAGAAATCTAGGAACTGTGGCCAGCCATGCTTGACTCCCCTCATGCAGGCTCAAGAATGCAATCCACAGAGGGTGGATAAAAGGGGCACCTGAATTACAAAGGAAAAACTCACAAGACAACCAGCCATCTTGCAAGGCCCCCACTATTACACATTCGGGAACAGATACGCGGCCTCATGTAGAGTGTTGCCTTTAGTTCCTTTGTTAGACATGGAAATCCTCATTAGGGTAGGGGTAGTTAGGTGTTTATCGAAATGGCATCTTGTGAAAAACCTTTACAGGGTTGTCCGCCTCACATTTCCGACCCATCACAATGTCCATAGAGAAACCACTTATAGTACGTAAGAAATCAGACCAAATGGGTAAAGAGAAAAATGACAATGAAATCCAAGCTGAGAGCTTGAGTTTTTATGACATGCCATTCCGTGGCCATTAAAGGTGAGTGACTATGTTGGCGAGGGAGGGAAGAGCAGAGGACAAGAAACGGTGGAGAAGTGGAAGAGGCGACATGGAGGTAGTAGCTGCTAAAGTCTGCATGTGATAGGGCCTTAAAAGTGATGTGTGGAGGAGGTGGTCTGACTTTGGTTTGGCCTGGCCCAGGTAGCAGACTGAACCAGAGAACCCAAATTGTTGTAAGGGTTCTGAGGCCTGTCACTACCGCTCTTCTTTCTTACACAGTCACTCCAGACATAGATGTATAAACCACATATAACTTTGCATTCCCCAGATCTATTCCTTGGGGGCAGAGGCTCGAAGCTTAAGCAAATCCATTCCAAGTGGGGTTTACTGGACTGCTTGAGCATATCCCAAGACCACAGTGCAACTAAGGGCACTTCTGAGTAACTGTACTTTTCTGAGGAGGAGGAGCAGTTCCACTGTTTAGATCCCAAAAGAGCCTTGAGCTTTTACGTCGCTAGGACGTCTGAGTTCTGAAAATCTGGGCAGCTGTGTGTAGCCCATTCATTGTCCCACAAAGGTCTAGCTGTAACTAAGCATACCCTGGCTTGTCGGATTATTCTTTGCATTGCAGAATGTTACCAGTCTGCGGGCAGGGATCTTCCTCCCGGCATCAGGCACACTCGACGAGAGGGGTCTCGGCATCTGTAGCCTTGTAGAAGCAAGTTCCCATTAGGGACATTGTTGTGCGGCCACATGGTCATCCTTGCAAACATTTACCAGGCACTGTTGTCTGGATGTTGCCCGCGGGGCTGATGCATGTTTTGGTAAGGCAGCTCTGCAAACAAAATCTACTATTGTAGCACTTTCTGCCAGCCTCTGTGGTCTTATCTGCTTGGAGAGTCTATCAGATTAGGAATCTGCGGGAGAAAAGCAATCCATTGAAAGAGAAATTACTTACTGTATGTTCTTTCTATGGATTCTTCTCCCGCAGATTCCTCATCGCCCCCACTATCCATCCATGCTCAGAAAGTTCTTACAGCTTGCGCATGTAAGCAAAGCGACGCCTGGTGATGGCTCTCAGGTGACTGCTTCTATCTGGGTAGTCATTTGTTTTAAAAATAATAATCTTTCTGTTTTCGAATTCTGCGGGGTCACCCCATTGGGATGTTTACCATTGTAACATTTTGTACAGGCTGGTTAGCCTTGCTTCCTATCGTTTTCTTCTGCAGTGTTCAAGCATGGGGGAAAAGGGAGGAACTGAGTTATGGGGTGTAGTGATTTGGTATATATGCGATGCCTGACATCACGCCTGGAGCAGACGAACGAGCACTCAGCAAGACGGATCGACAGCCGTGTCGAGGTCCACTACGCCCCTTGTTGGAAAGTTTACGAGCAGCAGAGCAGGATGAGGATATTTATCAGATGAGGAATCTGCGGGAGGTAAATCGATAGAAAGAACATTACGGGAAGTAATTTCTTCTTCAAGTACTTCTGTGATGTGATTGACTTCAACCAAATTCTTTTAACTTTCCAGAACATCAGTTTGGATCACTTCTATTTGGGAAGACAGAAAATACATTATTGCTGTTTATTCCACATTTGTGATTACCACATGCAAGGCAGGTTATGCTCCTTTCTTCCTGACTGCTTCTGATCAGGATGGAAGCTCTCCTGCCACTCACCACTTTTCTTTTAACCAACTGCTGATACGTATTTTTATTCCAACTCACTCTTCTTTGACTTGGACAATGCTTGTATAGGTCATTTACAACATTTGTTTCTCTCTAATTTCTCTCAAACACCTTGGTTCTTAGTTGCCGTCGTTTGGCTTTGGCAATACTGGTTCTTCTACCCTTGGTTCAATATTACCCTCCTTTGATTCTGAGAAAGTCTATGACCTTTACCAGTATTATGATACCCTTCTTGCCCAGAGTTCTTAGTCTGTTACTTTAGCTTCTTGGTATCAGTTCAGCATTCAAAAGCATTGTTACACTGTCCCTTTAAGTACTTTATATCAATTTGGTAATCAAATGTTTTGTTATACTGACCCATTAAGTTCTTTCTATCAGTCGGGTATTCAAAGGCATTAGATTGAGCAAGCGGGCGATCACTAAGCTTTCCGGGTCGTATACCGATAGTGAACTCACTGGGTGTTGCACATAGGTCTGCTCGCTCCGCTGCTTCCAGTTCCTCTACCTTTTCTGCTGCACGCCTCCTGCCAGCCTGCTTCATTCTGCTACCCGCGGTCCTCACCGGTCGGGAATGGAGCTCTCCTCGCTCCAGGGACACTTGGATGCCCGCCTGTCACACGGTCAACTTTACCCTGGAGAAAGCTTTCATAAACAACACGTCCCGCTGCACAACCTCTGCATCAGTGTTCTTCAAGGGGAAAGCTATCACCTGCAATGCTTCCCACTGCGCAGCCTCTGCAGACAGGATCATGGAAGGGAGAATCAGCCTTTAATCTGCTAATCATGGCAGTTCCGGCGTCTCCCACAGTTTCCTTCCACTTCAACTGCAACGTGGAGTTTCAGGATTCACTCCACCTCCGACTACTGCTCCTTCAGCTACTCCCTATGGCCTGCATTCGAGGGGGCCTTTTATACCTCTGTCTGCCTCTGGTGTGGGTCATTAAGGCAATTAGACTGCTACTTGCAATCTTGAGCCTCTGCATCCCTCTTCCTCGTCCCAGTACTTTGAGCATTGTGGGACTTGAAGTGCTCAATATTCAAATCCTCTTTTCTGTTCACAGTTTCCCCTTTACAGTAAGCCATTAGGATGGTATGGTGTTTGGGAAGTTAGTCAAGGGGTTTTCCCACCCCTCGTGACATGCTTCCCTCCAGCCATGTGATCCTACCGCAGAACACCACCCCCAGGCTTGGGATCAGGAGGTGTCTGCCTTTCCCTGACTAGGGGGGGGGGCTCTTCCTCCCCTTTCACACCCCCTGCATTTATATGCCTCCACCTTGCCCCCTTTCCTCCAACTCTAGCCTTTTCCCTTCCACTCCGACTGGCACCCCTCAGCACTGCACTTCTTGTTTACTGCACTTGCACAATCCGAATGACACAAGGCCTAGTAGGACCGTTATTGTTTTTTTCTCCCCTGTGCTCCTAGCCCCTCCTTTTTTGTCTAATGGTGCCTTGAGACACCTTTTGATGTGTAGTCGATTTATGAATAACCAATAAATAAAATAAATACATGAGAATTGCCCCAGGGCAGGTGTTTGTTTGTTTATTTTATTTATAAAGCACACCTGACCCAGAGGTAATTGGGCGCTGTTAGGACATTAGTGGTTACAAAGAGCAGTCACGGTAAGATTACACAAGGAAGATATATACATGTTATACAAATTATACAATCCGACGTTAAAGGTCATGGCAAAAGTACAGGTCAACGAATAAACAAATTATGCAGTCCATCAAAGCTCTGTGGTATTTACGGTTGTGACGGTTATATTTTGTTGAGTAGCCAATTGATAACATGGGGATCATCTGATTCATCACAACAGGGATACCATAAAATCTCCAACATCACTATCATGATTTAATAATGAAACCCAAATACCAATAAGCAATCATGCACGATGTTATGGCTTTCCAGGTATTACTCATTTGCCAAGTGTCTACCACAAGGGTGCTGATGAGGGTTATGTTCGTACTTGAAGCCCTAGATTTTCCTCAGTGTTGCCTTGACTTTGCAGTTATCTGATCACTTTGAATACCTTGAAAGTGAGGCTGCTGAGGCAGAAGAGGGAAATGATGCAGCTTCCTGGTTATGGCTGATTCTTGTGATGTGTCGCATGTATTGTGCAGAGGGACATTTCACATGTAAACCAGTGCAAACCATTATCTACTCATTTCATGCTCTGCGAAAAGGAACAGGATGGGCTTTGCCATCGTAGGCGAAGGTTCAGTAAGTAGGGAGGTCCAGGAGGGGAACTAGTGGATTGGGAAATGGGTGGAGTGGGGTAGTGGCCTGATGTCCAGGTGAGTGGAAGTAGTGGCTGTGGGAGGTGTAAATGGACAGGGATCCTGTGGGTGTGCCCGGACAGGCATCGGCAAGGAGGAGCTGAGCAGGGGAACAGAGAGTGTAAAGACATCCTTTGTGCAACACTCATCATGCTAGAGTTTCATTGCAAAAATCATTACATAAAACCTTCCTTGCTTCAAAGTTTTCATTATTTGCTATGGAAAAGGTGTAAATATCCATAGTGATGTCAGATATATCATTGGTGGGCTTTGGCCATTAAGCATTTTCTTTGTCTTTGGAAAAACCTACAGCGCATGGCAGAATGACCTGCTGCCTCCCAAAACCATATTGGTGTACATAGAAGATATTATTGCCATGTTTCATCACACAATGATATACTAGCTGTTGATGTTCTTTCGATCAGATTTTAATTGATTCCTCCATGCTGTTTAAGCTAAAGGTAGTTTTGTAAATGTTCTCAGGATGTGGGATGGGGTGTATGCTGCCTCTCAGAATGGGTTTACCACATACTGATATAAGCAAGTGATCAGGCCAGTAGGTAGGCATATTTTCTAGGTCCATATCATGAGGGATTTTAGAGAGTAAAAGATTTACACTGTGGCCTGCTTTGTAGCTATTGAGGGTACATTCAAGTGTTCAGTCCCAATAAGTAATTGGTTCCTTAATGTATCCTGTATCCTCTAGTTGATATTACCCATGATTAGTTTGTGCTGTGATATGATATGGTGGGTTATTTATAACACACTTAATACCCAGAGGTTTCTAAGCGGGGACCCGGGAATCGAACCTCTGTTGCTCTGTGTCGTCTTGCTTCCAAGGCGAGCACGTTGCTGCTGAGCAATCCTCCCGAGACAAAGTATTGTAGTGCGAACACCAGGTTTAAGAACTAGTTGTGAAAGGTTGTGTCAATTATGTGTCATCTGCAGATTGGGATTCTGGTTAGTGAGTCGTCATGGTTGAAAGCATAACAAGCAGCTAGTTAATTCAAAAGATGCAGTGGTTTTTTCTTCTATTCCTGATTCCTTGTGCAGAGTGACTGCTCCATTCCTGAGACATACTCGTCAGGAAATTCTGGCATTCTTATCCTTTTCCCCAACCATCACCCCTTCTCTCCTCTCCACATTTGTCATTGACTGCCAGTTTACCAGGCATGACATTTATGGTTTGTGAAAAACGACATGAGAGAAACACGACACCTTACCTGTGAATAGATCCCTCCATGGAATAACACTTTATGGCCCCGTATTTGGGCTTGTTACATTTCCTTGAAACTGTCTGAATGGTGTGTGGGTCGCTATATGGGAGTTTCTTCACGAAAGAGTTTATGCTTTAGGTCATACATCTCATTGTTCCTGTAGCTTTAGAAAGTTCTGTTTCTTCATTGACCGGAAAACATGGAAACTGAATTCATGGAGAGAATAATTCATAGGATGAAACAATGATACTGGTTAACATAATTTTAAACATTTGTTCTGTTTTCCTCTAGACCAAGAATTTGAGGCTGCAACACGAACAAGAGAAAAATAAAATCTTATCTGTAGCACTTCAGACGCTTGCATCGGAGCATCATGAGTTGGAGCAATCTTTGGTGAAAGGCTCAACACCACCACACGTAATTCTCAGTGACGATGAGTTCTATGATGCAGTCTCAGGTAAGCTGCTAAATCACCACAACTCAACAGCACAAGCTTAACGGTGAACAGATAGGGTGACTTGTATGGCATTAGCTTGTATTAAAATGTACAGTTGACCCCTCTCATTCCGTTTCAATAGTTCTCTCCAGTAAGATCCAGCTTCATTGTATACTGTGAGGAACCAGGAATGAGACAGAGACACATAGACTTAACGTTTTTTGGGCATAAACTTTTATTAAAGTGAACAGAGTTCGGGAATTGCCTCTCTGCCCCTACTTTTAGAGGTGTTTCCCTACCTACAACAAAAACTAATGGTCTGTCAAGGTCAGGATGTCCAAAGTAAAACCGTCCCGTTTGCGAAGGGCTATTCTGAGCCTCACATTCTAATAAAAGAAACTTTAATGTGAAAAGAGTAATGCCTTTGGCTTTCTGTGTTTGAAGGTCTTTCAAAAATGACTGTGCCATAAATAGTTTCTAGAAAAAGCAAAGTTTTTTAAACACATGATTCCACTCATGTGGAAAAGCCCATTACGATAACACGTGTTTCGGCATCTTGTGCCCTTTTCAAATCAGGGTATTAATTTAGTCAAAAACATGCAATGCTATTCTTAAAACCACATCTAAGTACATTTCAATCATGATAGAGATAGATGAGGGAGTGGGAAATGGAGTATAATTTTGGTGCACCCGCTTTCCAGCTCTGTGTACTCATTGAAGGTGGTCCACGCCACTTGAGAACAGAACGCGTGTCACATGGGCATTCGGTGCTGGCTAAGGCTTTGACATTTATTGGAAAAGACCTGTTGGAGATCGTGGGTATATCATGTGGGTAGGGCAAACAGAATTGTGCATTTCCTGAATGGAGCTGTATATCCATGCCCTCCAAGGCGGGAGGATGTACTGGTAGAACGTTCATTGTAGTGTAACCAACTAAATGTATCATACTGACTTTTCTGTATAATGATCTTTGAATAAAACCATATTAAAAACCCTGAAGTTTCTGTGCTCTGCAGCCACATTATTGGGACATATTATCCCAGTTCATTTCTCTGCTCATTTCTGCACAGCTGTATGGAAATAAACCTCTGTCTTTGCTGCCTGTATTCCTAATGGATTATTAGGTGGTGAGCTGTGGAATTCTACAATTTGGGGCCATCATGCACTGGTTTCACCATACCCAGTTGAGATGGTAACACAAGTAGCGAACACCCCCCTCTTCCCCCAGACCGACACACGATAGCTTTTAGGCACTAATTGTAATCTCTCAACGGGTTTTGAAGGAGAGCTTTCCATGAAAGTCAGTATTTCTTCTTGGGCTGCACAAAAGCCTGCATAATTTACATTTAAGAAGCAGTGGTGGAAATTCGAAGGGTCTGAACGAAAAGGATAAATCAAGCTTGTGTTAAATTAATTTAAAAAAAGGCGGTTGCTAGGGACATTTTCTGTGTACTTATAAAACAATGCAGAGATAAACCTTAATAGGTAGAGAAAATGTAAGATGAGTGCTGATGTCAAAGTCCTTTAGGAAAAGGAGGTGAGGGTGAGAGCCAATGGTGTTGTCAGGGACATTTAAATGGGATCCTGTCTTATGATAATGGATCCCAAAGAAGATATGGAATCTCTTAATAAATGCTAGCAAACAGATAATAACGAAAAAGTACCAAAAATGACTCCAGAAAAAGAACAAAATTTTTTTTGAGAGTAGCTCCCATCAGGGGAAACTGCTGCATACGTTATGTACATACATTATTTTCCATAGACTTGTAAATATGTAGATAATTGGAGCTCGATAATAAAAGGGACGTGTAGTGACAATTTGCAGTGGATGGTACATTTCACTTAATAAAGCTTTTTTATTTAAGACGAACATTAGAGGATAAGGGGAAAAATATAAAGCCACAGGAATGGGAGATTTTTTAGTTTGGTTTACAGACGGTTCAAAAAGATTTTGAGATCACCACAGAGGAGACACAGATGTAGACTAAACTATGATGGCTTGGAATACGCGTGTGCAGTTCTTATTCTATCTCTCAGTTGACAGACCGACATGAGCACGAGTTGAGAAATTATGCTACTGGAATAAATGTACTTGATTTTGGATATGAAAGGAAACAAAACTAGAAATGGCCTAGGAAATGACTTTAATAAAACCTTAATGAAAATATACCGATATAATGGAATAATTTCCAAAGTTGTGAAATGAATATAGTACTATGAGAATAATTGCAGTAGTGAAGGTTTATGGTTGCATTTTACCATACTGTTCAATATTATGTTGATAAAGATGGAAATATCATTTATGTTCATACTATGTTAAAATTAATAGACATTTTAAAAAATAAAGATTTTGAGAATCAAGAATAAGGGCCTAATAAGTGGCTTATACGAGGCAAATGCTAGACCTGGTACAAAAAGTTAAGTGAGGTCTAAGTCGCCAGCTCTATAATCAAAATTATAACTGCAATGATTAAGGTGCGGAAGATGCGGGCAAGGAAGTTATCTTTGATACATTAGGAAGTACAGGGCTAAGCTGCAAATGTGCTGCGACTGAGTGAGTGATTGAGGAATCCCAAGTGGCGCGCATGCAATCTTAAAGAAAGCTCCCAGTAAACACAACCGCAGAACGCAGCAAATGTGCAACATCAGGCTTAAACCCCATCAGGGAACGGAACAAGCCTGATAACCATACATCCATCTCATACCAGCGTATGACTGATTTATAACACAGGAACTATGCAACTACATACCACACTGAGATAGTTTCACAGTGTGGTTTCCGATGGAGCTGGTAGCATGCTAACCATTCATGCCCTATAGACACCACCTGGGGATTTGAGGATTTTGTGTAGAGACGTTCTTAGTGTGTGAGATGAGCTCATGAGCGATTATACTTGTCCAGGTATGTTAGGGTGTGACAGTTGCTGGCCTACTGAGAATATGTTACATGCTGTTAAAATGGCTCAGATGTGCATTGATACTGATAATTGCCATAGCCTGCCCAGAGAAGACTGATAAGGCTAAAATAATTAACTTTAGGTATAAGAAAGACAAGACCCACCACAGATCATCTGGTTTGCTTAAAGGTTTGGGTTATGCGTCATTCTGATATAAATAAGCTGCTGGAGGTGGCTCAGGACGCTGTAACAGCTGCCTTTGTGCAAGGGCTGTTTCCTAAGGTAGAAATGCAGCTGAAAAGTATTTGTGTGGGGTGGCAAATGAAGACTCTCTTTGAACGGGTTTCTGCAGTGAATCATTTTCTCTTGTCAGGAAAAGAAAGAACCTGAGTGAAAGTTATTAACACTTTAGTTGCAGAATTTACAGTGACGGTGAGGATTCATTGGTTTGAGTGGCATGGTGGGGCCAGTGACTACCTCTGGGCAAGGGCTCATGGTGTTGATGCCCCCACCAGTAATGCAAGTGGTTTTGTGTCAAGTAACATGGTATGTCACTATTGTAAGCAGCAGGGGCATTTTAAAGTATGAGTGCCCAAATCGCCCTCAGCTTGAAACAGCTGGCCAAGCAGTTGCTGCCTCAGCTGCTCCTTCTCCAAACGTAAATCCTAACCCCTTTCATTCATCAAAGAAACAGCAAACTAATGGCTAGGAATGTCAATGGGAACCTGATGTCCTCATAAAAACCTTGATAACCTATTAATCTGGAGGGACACTTTGTAGATGGTGAAATGAATGTGGAGTGTGCCATGTCTTATAGACACCGCTCTGAAATGGAGAATAAGGATTTGGAGAATATGCATTGTCTTCAGAAACAGTGTGAATGGTAGGGGTCTCAAACAATCCTTTGATTATCTGAGTAAAACATTGTTTACAGTATCGATGGGACCCATTTCAGATAGACATGCATTCCTGCCCATTGTCGGTAGTACATTTGTTAGGGTGTGGCTTATTGTGGATGTTACAGTGCACTATCCATAGTCCTCTGGATAGAGCGTTTTAGACATCCCAAATGTGCATGACAATGAAGGGATTGGTATGTTGCAAATAGAGCACGAAGAAGGCAAAAAGAAAAAGGCAGAAGAAACGGAGCAGGGCAATTTAGAAAAAATGTCAAAGGTGCCCCAAGAATGAGGTTCCCACCATGCAAACGAAGTAGGGTTAATTTGTAACCTAGACCCAGTTCACTTAGATTACCACAAAGCCATTACCCAAAACACCGTATTACTCTCTAAAACAGGAGGCAGACCAAGGGATTTCGATAATAAGTTGTTAGAACAAGGAATACATGTGCCAACCACAATCCCATAAAGAAACTTGGCCTTGAGGTTTATAGATTTGTACAAGATTTGAGAGTGGTAAATGCAGTGGTGGTGCTAACTTTTCCTGTGGTATCCAACCCAACAATCACATCGTCATATATACCACCCACAGCCACATATTTCACAGCTGTCGCTTTATGTTCAGCTTTTTTAAATTCCCGAAAGACTCAGCTAGTCTGCATCTCTTCCCCTTTACTCATTCTGAGTGTCAACATATGTGGACCTATTTGTCTAAAGGGTACACAAAGAAAACCCAACCCTCTGTTCACAAGCCATGAAGAAAGATTTAGATATTAGGTTTCCGGCCAGGGGTTTCAACATTGGTGTACAGTACATAGAAGACATTCTGATTACATCACCCTCATATGAAGTATGCAAACAAGACATATTAGTATTGATAACTGCCCTGGCAAGAAAAGGACACAAAGCTTCCAAGCAAAAGCTACAGTTATCTTTCATGAATGAAGTCAAGGAAAGGAGCCCAGGTCGGATCGAATTTGCCCATTCTCTCTGATATTAGGGCTGACTGCTTCCGAATTACGATTATTTCCCTTATCTTGACCCACCAGTACAACCGGCATGGCCCTTCCGGGGTCTTCCAGAAGTTAACCCGATTTATTCTTGAAGCCATTAACAAGTGCAGACGCCCTACCCATGCCTCTGGGGCCAGACATGGGGAGGGTGTCGTCTTCAGGTACATCACCCAGGACCAGTGTCAAAGGGCACCCAGAAAGCAGGTTGCATGTTACATCTTTAATTCTGGAGCGGACCTCTTCCCAATAGGTCTGCATGATCGAACACGACTGCATATGCGCTAAGGTCCCCAGTTGGCAACACCCCATGCCAGCAGCAGTCTGAATACTCTGGACGGATCGCATGCAGTCGCTGGGGGAAGTCATATACCACCGAAAGCACACTTTTAGGTCCCCATCTTTTATGAAAGCGCATCCTTCATGAGCACGGACCCAAATTCGCTAGCAAGATTCCCCAGGGATGTCTAGCCCAAGCTTACGCTCTCAGCGAAGCATATACATGAGCTTATCCCCTTTCTAGTAAGCAGTAGCAAGTAGAAACCTTCGATGACTCTAGCCCCTCTTGCACCCAGAGTTCTAGCCCCATGGGAGGGCAGCATCTGACCTGTTTAACTTGGCTATTGGTGATCCAGAGGCATAATTGGGAATTAACGGAAACACTCTGTTTCTAACGGGGCACATTTCTCTTTGCATTCTAAAAATGTGAGGGGAATGCCATCCTTGTATAAATCTCCCAATCAGAGTGTCCCTTGTAATTCCCAGTGAGCAAACGCCTTGTTTAGACCCGGAGTGAACGCGGGATTCCGAAGGACCAGAGAGGGAAGACCCAGTCCTGCTTGGGATCCCTGCTGAGCACACGCTTTATCCCAGTTTTGCAGGGTGGTATTCGTGGTTATGAGAAGGCCCTGATGAAGGTGTTGCTCTTCTTTGGGAAGAAATGGGAGATTAACTAGCTAACATGGGAGCAATTTTGTTAAATAACTTTCCATTTTGGAGACCCTTTGTCTGAAGCACAGTCTAGCACTGGTGCAATCTGAACTGCTCGAGTATCTCTGTAATGAAGGGACATTGGCTTCCTGCCCCCTTTGATCTGAGGATAAGCCTGTGTGGGATTCTGGGGCGGGGCGGCAGCGGTCTATGCCCCATTGCCTTCTGAAGCTAAAGAAGGACCCGCTCCAGTGCTTGAATTGGGAACATCTGAAAAATATAAATTTAGTTTTGGGAACAGTGTCATTTTGGTTGCACTGATCCGACCAATCCACAAGATTTCTTGTAGATCCCAATGCTTCAGCATTTCTTTAGCTTCCTTCCAGAGTGGGTAAATATTAGTTCTCATGAGGGACTCATATTTTGGCAATAGCCATACTTCCAGCTAGCCAATCTCCCGGTCTGCCCACTGGAAAGGAAACATAGACTTCAAAGCTTCTACTACTTTGGGAGGCTTTGTTATGCGTACGCCAATGGATTTCCCATGATTAATATGAAAGCCTTATATTGAGCCGAATAGCGCTAGCAATTTCATCAGTACCGACAGAGAAGCTATCGGGTCTCAAAGGAAGCATAGGACATCATCAGCATATAATGCCACCTTGTGGCTGATTTCCCTCCCCCCATCGGTGAGCCCTGAGATCCGGGGGTGAAGGCGAATCCTCTGTACCAGGGGCTCCATTGCAAGAGCGAATACTTGTGGGGACAGAGGGCAGCCCTGTCTAGTCCCCTTTCCCAGGGGGACCATTGGCCCTTCATCTTAATTGTGGGGATCCGGCAATTTGCCACAATGAGCTTAGAAAAACTCAGGCCAAAGCCATATGCCGGTAGACGTAACCCCATATAATCCTTGGTCATACTATTTATTTATTTTTATTTTATTGTGTTCCACATCACAAATGTACTTTTAACACATTACATAGTAAATATACATAAAACCAATCACGAATAATAACCCATACAAATACAATACCAAATTCCCATTTCATACAATTCACAATCTTAAAGTATTGCAGCATTCTTTAAACATTCTAAAACATGGATAGACATGCTTAGTTCATTACAATTTAGGATCCTCCTCCACAGCTCTTCATCATATGAGTACCTTCTCCCAGAAAAAAAATTGAATTCTCAAAATGTCCAAATTGAGACACCCAACACATAGATGCTTTAGAGTCTCGATCTCAGTCTTACAGTGACGGCACTGTCTCTGGTCTCGAGGAATGTTAAGGCGTTGGCCCAGTATTTCATTAGTTGGTGCCATATTCAACCTAATTCTTAATAGTTGAGACCTGAAGCTTCTCGAAGGGTGTTTTTCAAATAGGGAGCAAGTACATTGAAGCTTTTACAAGACCACACAAAAGAGTCCCCAAAACATTTAGCATCCATGATCGTTGATCTCACGTTTGGCCAGATGTACCTACAACATCTTAACTTGGCCACTTTTGGTGTAAGACCCAATGCTTCGAGTGAGATGTCTGCCTGTAAGAGCATAGATTGACAATTTAGGACCCACTCATTAAGAACTCTACAAGCACCCTGTATCCTTACATGGTTAAGTTTCTCCAAAACCGAGGCCATTGGAGGATTCAAAATGTTTTAGAGCTGGAGTTTCGGCCAATCCACCGTAGTGTGGACAGGGAGCTGTCCCAGCTCAAACAAAATACCTGCAAGGGGAACTGACTGTGGCAGTTGCAAAAAACCTCTCCACAAAGCACCCTCCAATTTTGGCCAGTTTATAAACTGGCTCCTGGTTTTTGCACCATAGATTAGTTTTGGAACCAGTTGCTGCTTATATAATTTCAATGCTGGCAAGAGTGAATATCTACCAAATTTACCATCGAAAACTCAGTTTCGCAAGTGCCCCAAGGTAGTTGGCCTTCAGATCTTCTTGCAGCTCAGGACCCTGTAACTTTGTCATAAACTGAAAGGCCAAGTAAACAAACTTGTTCACTACTTCAAGCTTGCCATTTTCCAAGGACCAGTGTACAGTTTTACAACTTTTCCCCCCCATTTAGAAAAGCACCTTTGATTTTGCTGTGTTTAATGAGAGATCCAGTCTCCCCAGAAATCCCTCTACTGCTGATAGAGCTCTCTGTAGACCGATATATAATAAGTACTGGATTACCAGGAAACCTAGTCTGGAGGGGAAGGTATTGAATGTACTGAGATGATCTCCCAGCCCCAAGAGATAAAAGCAGAAAAGGAACAGGGCCACTACTGGTCAGAAAAGTAGTTAACCCACGCTATATCACTAACCGCCTGTGCCTGCAGATAAGCCTGGGCCCCTGGTGCATTTATTAGGTTCCGAAATGTCCTGCTCTTATTACCTGACATACATGCCAACATTCTCTCATCATCTTTGATTAACAGGACACATTTTATACCTTTCACCCAATTCCTATAAGTTTGTCTTAATCTCCGAACCTCATCCTTATAGTCTCCCGGCGAGGACCTTTTGAGGAGCCTTACCTCTCTATGCAGTTGTTTTTTGTGTTCCTGTATCTCTAGATCAAAGGAACAGGTTCCTTTCAACTTATTCTGCCCCTGGTTTAAGCCTCTGTCTGAGGTTAACCTACCCAGCAACTCCCCTATTATCTCTGGGAAACCCTCTGTCGTGTATAAAAATGCCATCTTGGCTATGGGGAGGTTTACTATTTCCCCCAGAAAAACGTTTGCTAATCGTGGGACCCATTTTACCTCATGCTTGCCTGAAGTAATTGCCACTGTCATACTTTCGGGCTCCCTGATCTTCATGGGGCCAAATACTCTATATACCAGCAGGGAATGATCGCTCCAAGGCATTAATCTAACTTTTAGGGTATCCCCTCTCTCGACTAACTCCTGTGATACAAAACATAGTCCAATGGCATCTTCCATAACCCGTTCTGCCATGTAAAAGCAGGAGGGATGTCCATTTGTATGTTACTATTCACAATTAATAGGTTCCATATCGCAAGCTCTCTCCTGATTCTTCTGCCTCTCTCCTTTGCTTCTTTACCCACAGTTTTCCTATTTTGATCCCAGTACCACTCATCCTCTAGGCATTCAGCTTTGAAATCTCCCACAATTATCACAGAGGCCCAATCTACTGGGAACTCACCCAGCAGTGTAAATGACAAAGCTGTCAGGGCCTCCTCCAACTGGTCTTTTATGGGACTGAAATTAACATTTACCAGGAAACGTTTACTTAGAGGCCCGCCCCTGTACTCTTCCCATTCCAACAGGACCACCAAGATGTCTAGCCCATCTAATTCAATTGCCTGCATGCTAACTCCCAAGGACCGTTTAACAGCTGTTAATAATCCCCCATACGGCCTCCCCTTCAGGCCCCTGCGTGCCCTAATGTATGCAACATCAAAACCATCTATCATTGGTATGTCCTGCAGAAAAGTTTCCTGTAAACAAATTATGTCGAATGATACAAATAGATCGCAATTGTTCATAATGTTCTTATAACCTCTGTTAGGCAGAAACCTGTGCAGTTCCCTTAGGGACCACTGCAAAAGGCTCAAGACTACAGGTGTTGGCAGTAAACCCAAATGATAGCAGTCTGCACCAACCAGATGTACCTGGTAGCTGTGGCTGAGCAGCCAGACTTCCCTCAAGAAGAGTTAGACAGTATATAGAGTATACAAGATAGGTACCAAAATACAGTAGCACAAGCAAACACTGACCAGAGCTTTTGGTATCAAGTATATAATTATTTATTTAAAGACACACTTAGAAACACTCTAGCACTATTATTTTAAGCAAGTTCAAAAACAGTGACTATTAATATATATACATCCCTTATTCCTTATTAGACAAGTCTTAGTTAACACCACTTATTTCCAGACAGAGGTGTGCGCTTAACTAAAGATGGCACTCTAATAAGTTAAGAAAGAGGGATGGAAAAGGCATTAATTAGAAACAGCACACAACTCAATACTTTAGAAGCACTCAGCAAGGCAGAAAAGTCAAAATCTACTTGTGAGCAAAAATTTCAGTGGCCAGGCTCCCTCTTGGAGAGAGCAGAACACCAATGTGCCCAAGATCACAGTTTAAAAAGGCTTGGAAAGTCTTGCAGAGAGTTTAAAAAGGAATCAGTTCAGCTCAGAAAAGTTCAGTTAGCCAGCCTAGGGCCAACCCAAGTGGTAAGTTGAGGATTTACGAGACACCCCACACAGACCGTTGCGAGGGAGGCCAGGCGGACACAGTACCTTGAATGTGGAGAGAATCCTCCAGCGGGGGGCAGTTGTTCCTGGCAGTGGATGCAAGTCACAGCGTCGTCCAGAGGAAGAGAAGACCTCGACGTGGAGGAAAGCTGAAGGTCGTTGCACTGCCAGGGAAGAAACCAGCCGCAGTGTTCTCCGGTAAAAAGGTACTACCCTTTTATTCGCGGTAGTGGAAAAAATGGTGTCCCGGTTGCCGGGGTGCTTGGCACAGGCAAGGCGGCCACGAGATGGTCCGGGAAGGCGGAAAGGCGGGCAAACTGGTTATCCCCACCAATCAAAGGAAGAAGACTCTTCGGGATGAAGATCTCCTCTGTCGTTGGAAGAAGTGGTGAGTCGGTTCAGCAGGGCTCCATCGGTGGTGTCGTCGTTGCAGGTCGGCTCAGCTTCTCCCTCTTCGGATTCTTTAGTCCTTTGGCTCACCACTGGGCCAATCACACAAGAGTGCGACTTGAGTTGCCGAGGCAACTCAGTCCAGGGTGCCTAAACCCCCTCCCACACCCCCTGTGGTACCCAGACAGAGTGGAACCACTTTTGGAGGCTTCTGTGGAGAAGCCCGCCAAAAAGTGGAACAAAGGGCTCGACTTGGGTTGGAGTCACAGAATCGAACACAAATGCCATTTTGGAACCGAGTTCTGGCAAAAAATACCAACCGGTGAATTAATATTAAATAAACCGGCGGTATGTTTGAGGTTATGTTGAAAAGTATTAGCCTCGAACAATGGGAAAATACGATAGGAATATATTCGCGGTTGAATATAAAAAGTAGTATCCACTGCCACCAGCCAAAACTCGCTCAGGGGGGACTGGACAGTGCCCCCTCGAACAACAGACCTAGGGGCAATCGAATTGCCCCTACCAGTACGCCCACAATATGATGGTTTGTACTGGTTCTGTTCACAATTTAGGACTAGTAAAGTCAATGGTGACTTTACATGCCCTGGGAGACAGTAGTCAGTCCCAGGGTACAGAGTCTATGTTTGGGGATCACTATGACACCCTGTGTTACGGCACGGAGGGTGCTGTGTAACACGCATACCAAAAACACATGAAGCCCTATGGAGTAAAAGACCCCATAGCCCATCAAACACATTCAAAGTCAAAGGATATCTCAAATCATGTCTAAGAGTGGGAGAAAACAGAGTCTCACTCTTAGCAGGAGAAAAAAATAAACTCCAAAAATCCAGCAAAGCTGCTGGGGGACTCACTAGGTTTGGGAAATTAGCCTTAAAAGAGAATTCTCCCTAACACTCTAGAATTCCATGTAATAAGTGATCAGTTGGACCATCATGTGTAATGTTAATATCTGCCCCCCTCCCACCCTTCCCATGAACCCTCCCTTCTCCCTTTCATTGGGTCTTGTGAATAGCCTCTTGAGCTATAGATCTCCTTGTTATAGGTGCCACTAGTTTGTTTCATCTTTCCCTTCCTATCTTGATAAATTGGTGCCAAGCTTGATAAGATCGAGGGTCCTGTAACGGTTACCTCGAAACCCAATGTCAAGAAGCGCTCTCTCTCAGCCATGATAATTTCCTTTGTTAAAGGAGACCTCAATTGGAGCTTTAGCGTATCCAAACAGCCGTCAAACACAGATTCGACAGTTCTAATGTCCACTGTTGATAACAATCTCAAATTAGGGATTTCATGCATTAAAGCCAGGATATAATGTCTGTTCAACGGGTACCTATTGGAACTCTCGTCGGTTCAAGAAAAAACACAGGTAGTAGTCTTCCTTTGCCACTTTTTCTGTAGGATTGTCATTCTGTTGCTGCAACCATTTTTTAGGGGACCTTCTCTGCGCCACCTCCCTGATTCCAGACCCCCTAAGGACTTCAGCAGACTTACTTTTTGGGTCACCCAAACCTATTTCTTCTACTGTCCTTGATGGTGGTGCTGGCATAGTCAAATGGACCTCTGTCAAAGGACACTCCCCTGGTAGAACCTTAACCACCACCGGTTTTGCAAATATCACATAGAGTTTCTCTACCTTTGGAGGCTGACTCTTTGGACCCTCTAAGGGGGGTGTTCCATCATGCATGTCCTGTGGGCCATGTAGGGTGACCACACTACCCTCCCTTAATAAGCAACACTTCTCGAAGCCCTTACCCTCCCCATGGTCAATGTTAGAGAAATCCTCAATGCCCACAACTGCTCACCCTCTAAGCCATCCCAGTCCACCGGGTATACCGAAATGTTACTTAAATCAAAGGAGAGGCTGTCCTCCTCCTGTTTATCTGCACCTAATGTGGGGTTCCCCAGTTAAACTATTCTTGCCCTCTCTTTGTTAACTACTCCAGTCTTCATTTGGAAAAAATCTCTTGTTTTCCTCTCCAGTGCGTCCCTGTCAGTCTGCATGTGTTTATCCAATTCCATCCTTAAGTTCCGCAAGAATTTCCTAGACCCCTTCTTCTGCTGAGTAGAGGGGAGCTTACAATTTTTAAACTTTTTTTTGTTTCTGCCCCGAACTCTTTTCGTTGCCAAGTGTCTTACCCTTGGGGCTACTACTCGGGGGCTTAATTCCCTGATCTAATGCCAAACCAAGGCAAGACACAGATGGAGGGCCTATAACAGATTGTTCTGCTGCCTCTTCCTGGACAATCAACCCTCCCCGCCCTAGGGCCCTCCTTTGCCACCAGGCCTTCTGTGTTTATGGGCACCACCTACCCCTTTCTCCATAGAGCCTGCTCCTGCCAAACCGTTGCCTTTCAGATGCAGAGTGTTAAAAACTGACACTGCCATAATATAGCCCTCTAGTAATTGCACCTAATTCAAAACTTCCTTAACTGATTTCCTAAGGACCCGATTTCAAAATGTAACGTGTCATAACCTCTACCCATAGAATCCATGATTCTGGACAGGATTGGAAATGACAGTTCATCTAGGAGGGGCGGCTGCTCCTGAAGGGGGCCGTCTTTTATACCCTCTGAACCTACTTTCTCTGCATCGGGACCGCTCCCCGTACTATTTGTGTTTGGTGTCATTCCCAACCCTCTTTGGCATTCCCCCTCACCCCTTGATAAGCCCAAGCCCGATAAGCCATCACCCTAAAAAATTGCTGGTAAGGTGGAGTCTCTCAGTAACCCCTTTCGCGGAGTGGGGATTCTGGGATTAGCCATTCTTTGGATTTTAAATCCAATAACCCTTGAGCTTTCCTAGATGACTCGTGTGAGAGCAAAGGTGCCAGGATTGAATTATCTAAAACTAAATCAATCTTCCCCATCACTGCCTCTGACACCATGGAATTCGCATTCAATTCAATGTTAGAGAGAACCCGATTTATGTTCCCCACAACCTCAGCCATAGAATCCAATGATTTTGTGGGTCCCTGCATGGCGTCCTCCTGAACCTCCTTCTCTAACTTAGAGGCTCTAGGTGAACTACCTGTCGGGATGTCTTCATCTGTCATGTGTGGAGCACTACCAACATCCACTGGGGGCAATTGGGAAGGCAGATGGAGAGTGATTACTACCTGAGGAGGACCCCTACCCCCCTGATGTGAGGCCTCCTATGGCAAACCACCCATACTTCTGAGTGTGACACCCATTTATTGCGTTTCGGTCTTGTAAATAATTTTTGCCAGATAATTATCCAAGAACACTGCAAAATGATTTGATTTAGATCTTACTCGGTACAAAACTGCTAATATATAAAAGTTTTTTGAAAGGTTATAAAAATGTCCTAATGTATCCTTAAACTATAAAAGAGTGGGCTGCCCGCTTTGGTGTCTAATGCCCGTTTTGCCACCCGGAGGTCTCAGCGAGAGTGCCGGAACCCCTTCAGAACATGTTCCTTCTCCCTCGCCGAGACCTCACTCTCGAAGCGGGATTGATTAACTTTTCTGGCCCTCCCAATCGCAGCCGATTGCTCGGTTACGGTTCCCCTGATCACAGCATTCCCAGCGTCCCACACCATTCTGAATTCTAGATCCCTGATATCATTCTCCCGAAAGTAATTAGTTATGGCTTTTGAAATGTGGGTTTTCATAGCAACGTCCCTGAGAATAAAGTCATTTAACCACCAAAGGGACAAGGCCTGGGTGAGATTGGGATCAGGTCTGCAGTGAGTTTAATCAGAGCCTGATCGGAGAGGGCTTTAGGATGAATGTCTATCCCCACCACTGTCGGGATGACAGTAGACTCTATTAAGAATATATTTATCCTTGAGAAACCCTTTTGAACCGCTGAGTAGAAAGTATATTCCTGCTCTCCTGGGTGGAAGAAGCACCAGGGTATCAAGTAATAATGTCCTTATACATAATGTCCCCATGCATAATTTTGCCGGGAAAAAACATTGGCGACATTTTATATATATATATATATATATATATATATATATATATATATATATATATATATACACAGAATGTGAAAACACTCAAGTCTCATTCAGCAAGAAGATCACTAAAGCAAGAGAAGTAATAGCGAGCACCCAACTTAATAAAATCAAGTACCAACAACCACACATGAATAAGTCAATAGATCACCTTGACAAATTTTGTTTTCAAGAGATCACCACTGCTGATATGCTTAACACTCTGGCATCAAAGAAACCTTCAGAACATATTCTCCCGCCTAAAATCATACTCGAAAATGCTGATATCTTTGCACCATTGTTTACGAAAATGGTTAATGCCTCTTTCTGAGATCAAATGGTACCCAAGAATATAAAAAAGGTGACCATTACCCCACTGGTCAAAAAACCTAACTTAGACCAACGAGAGCCAGGGAATCTAAGACCCATAACCAACTGCAACTTCATACTAAAAATAATGGACAAAATTGCAACCTCACAACTGCAAACTTATGTAGAGAACAATGGTTTACTACTTCACCAGCAATCGGGCTTCCATGCTGCCCATAGCACCGAAACAGCGATGCTGATTATCATCGAAAGGGGCAATACTGGTCTGCTTATCTTGCTAGACCTTGGTGCTGCGTTTGATCTACTAGACCATCAGCTACTACAAGAAGCACTAGAGAAAATCGCCAATTGTTCTAGGTAAGCCATAGGCTTGCTAACGTCATTCTTGGCAGACCACATCTCTAGAGTACATTGGGGCGATAAATTCTCTAGTGAATCCAACATTTTCTATGGTGTTCCCCAGGGAGCTAGTCTTCCCCACTACTCTTTAATCTGTCTTTGCCTCCTATGTGAAGCCTTAGAAAACATAAACGCCTTTTTCACTAACTATGCTGATGACACTCAGCTAGTAGTGGAACTGAGTGAGGTCACGCGAAAGACAACAAAATGGTAAACGAACTTTACAATATCATTGAACAGTGGATGGCCCATAACAATGTATTTGAATGGGAAAAAAACTGAGCTGATGGTCTTCGGATCCAAACAAGCTAGGGCCAAACTACCATCCAGCTACGAGTCATTCACGATAAGAGACCCTGGAGGCTTCCCTTAGCTCAGATGCTCAAACCTCTTATGTCAGCAAAAATTGTCCCTGCTACCTGAGATTATTAAAAGACATCAGACCTGTACTTGGCGAATCTAACTGCGCTACCATAGCCAGAGCGACTATTCTTTCTAGACTGGACTACGGCAACGCCCTACTATTGGGTGCCAATAAGCAATGCCTGACAAAATTTCTGCATATTCAGAATCATGCTGTCCGAATAATCAAGCATAAGAAAAAATCTGATCATATCAGTGAAGCAAGGAAGGAACTACATTGGCTAAGGGTTGAAGACCGGATAATGTTTAAATCAATGACACACGCACAAGTGCCTATGTGGTAAAGCTCCGGTTTACCTTAAGTCTAAGATTGTGGGCTACAGCCCAACCCGCACTCTTAGATCGGAGACCCAAGGGCTCATTACAACTAACCTCCATAGGAAAGCAAATGGTCTGGGCAGAGCCTTTCCTAACTGGTCTGCTCACCACTGGAAGAAATTGCCTCTGAACCTGAGAGTTGAGCCCAACCTCCTCATTTTCCGAAAGCAATTAAAACCTTTCGATTCAAAGGAACTAAGTAACTCTGAGTAGTACCTGTTTCTACCTGTTTCTTGGCATGCCAAGTGTCCTGTGCTCTGTTTCGTCTATGCCTGCGGGCTTTCAGCGCCTTACAAACAAATAAATACATTTTTTTTAAAATATGGTGACATTATGTATGGGGACGGGTTGCAGGGATGACTCCTGCTCGCCTTGTCAAAAACAAAACAAAAATGCCCCTGCATGTTCAATTTAATAATGTCTCTGCAAAAAAGAGCGGCTTTTTTGTCGGGAGACATTTTTGCTGGGACATTATTACATGGAACCTAGCACCAGGCCTCAACGAAGGAGTGGCCCGCAGCAGAGTGGTCATTGCTATGAAATTTCTTTTGTCAATAGATGTGGCCGCTACAAATTGATAACATATAAAAAAAAGTTTGAAAAAAAAAACGACATTCAGTGTGTGCCGGTTAGCAAGGGTGCGTGGCGAAAGATCTTGAAAGAAGGAAATTGTTGCCCCTCGAAATTAAATTGGATCCCTCTTTGATATTGCTGTCATGATAGCGTCTTTCAGATGAAAGAAATTTACTCTAGACAATGCATCTGTCAGAAGGTTGTGGCGTTGCTGGGAGGGTGAATAGACTCTGTGAGTCCTATTGAAGGCCGGCTCCTCTGTGCCAGGGAGATCAAGAAGTGATCGGAATAAGTTGCGGACATAGTCAGTTTCTGGACGTTAGTGGAATCCCTCACAGGCAGATGATGTTTCTTCATTACCTATTTTCAAGGTCCTCCTGCTTGGTCCAGACTAATTCCAGCTGTTGTTCTAGCCCAATTACCTGATTCGTGAGCTTGGCCTGGTCATGGGCTTGTTGTCATCGTGTGGCTTCTACATCACTCACTTGAGATTCAAGCCCCAGCATGTGGAAATTCAAGTCCGCTATGGATTTAGCTATGTTGTCACTGGAGGCCTTGATTTTGTGAGTGATGTCCTTTTTCAGGGTAGCAAGTATGCAGAGGAGGTCATGTTTAGTGGGTGGATAATTCATCTGGTCAGCCATGGGGCGGGGGGGGGGGTGAATCTCTGCCCATATAGCCTGTGGATGCTTAGTCCTGCCTTCCTGCATGGTTAGAAGAGATTTGATGTCTGCTGACTTGGTCGTGGGTGCGGATTTGAGCATAGTAGGGTAGGAAGGATATTGCTGCGGCATAGCATCCATTGACAGATGTTAGGCAGAAACCTGTGCAGTTCCCTTGCGGACCACTGCACAAGATTTAGGACTACAGGTGTTGGCAGTAAACCCACTTGGTAGCAATCTGCACCACCCAGATTTACCTGGTAGCTGTGGCTGAGCAGTCAGACTTCCCTCAAGAAAAGTTAGGCATTATGCAAAGTATATACAATAGGCACTTAGACACAATAGCACAAGCAAACACTGACCAGAGCTTTGGTAACAAGGTATATAATTATTTATTTAAAAACACACTTATTGAAACACTCCAGCACTATTATTGTAAATCACTCTAAACACCATTATTGTTATTATATATACTCCTTATTCCTTATCAGACAATTAGAGGTGAGCGCTTAACTATAGATGGCACTCCAATAAGTTAACGAAAAGGGGAGGGAAAAAGGCAGAATGTAGGAAAATACACCACACTAATACTTAGGAACTCTTAAGCAAGGCAGGAAAGTCAAAAGTTACTTGTGAGACCAAGTCCATAGGCCGGGCCCACTCTTGGAGAGAGCAGGGCACAAATGCACCCAAGATCACACAATGACAACAGGCTTAAAGTCTTGCAGGGAGTTCGGAAAGGTTTTAGTTAGGCTCATAAAAGTTTAGCCAGGGTGTCCCAGGCTGACCCAGGTTCGAAAGCCGGGGGCTAAATCTACCCCGTACAGTCGGTTCCAAGGGAAGCCAGGCGGAACACTGTACCTTATGTGGAAAGGATCGTCCAGCGGGGGCAGTTGTTCCTGGCAGCGGGTGCAAGTCGCGTCGTCGTCCAGAGGAAGAGAAGATCTCGACGTGGAGGAAAGAGGCAGGTCGTTGCACTGCCAGGGAAGAAACCAGCCGCAGAGTTTTACGGTTAAAGGTACTACCCTTTGGTAGTGGTAAAACGTGGTATCCCGGTTGCCGGGGTGCTTGGCACAGGCAAGGCGGCCACGAGATGCTCCAGGATGCTCCAGGAAGCGAAAAAGGAAGCAGACTGGTTATCCCCACCAGTCGAAGGAAGAAGACTCTCCGGGCTGGAGATCTCCTCTGTCGTTGGGAAAAGTGGTGAGACGGTTCAGCAGGGCTCCACCGGTGGTGTCGTCGTAGCAGGTCGGCTCAGCTTCTCCCTCGTCGGATTCTTAGGTCCTGTGGCGACTTGTGAAGTTCCAGTCCCCAAAGCCCTGCTTTTATGCAGAAAACCCCCATTCACTCAGCCTAGCTGTCACTCAAACATGCTAATTGGTGAGCCGGCCGGCTCACCGCTTGGACCAATCGGGACGAAGTGCGACTTGAGTTGCCTACGCAACTCAGTCCAGGGTGCCTAAATCCCCCTCCACCCCTCCTAAGTACCACAGACAGAGTGGCACCACTTTGGAGGGCTTCTGTGGAGAAGCCCGCCAAAAAGTGGAATAAAGGGCTCAACCTGGGTTGGAGTCACAGAAGCAAACACAAACGCCATTTTAGAACCGAGTTCTGGCAAAAAATACCAACCGGAGGATTAATATTAAATAAAGAAACCGGCGGTATGTTTGAGGCTATAGGAATTAAATAATTCAAGTTGGTAGCCTCGAACAATGGGAAATCCCATAGGGATATATTCGCGGTCGAATATAAAAAGTAGTATCCACTGCCACCAGCCAAAACTCGATCAGGGGGGATGGAGACGTGCCCCCTCGACTAACAGACCCCGGGGCTATCGAATTTACCCGGCCAGTACGTCCACAATATGATGGTTTGTACTGGTTCTGTTCAGAATTTGAGACTAGTAAAGTCAATGTTGACTTTACATGCCCTGGAAGACAGTAGTCAGTCCCAGGGTATGGAGTCTATACTGGGGGGTCACTATGACACCCCTGTGTTACTGCACTAAGGGTGCTGTGTAACACACATCACAAAAACACCTGAAGCCCTATAAAGTAAAAGACCCCATAGCCCATTAAACACATATAGAATCAAAGAGATACACTCAAATCATGTCCAAGAGTGAGGGTAAAAGAGTCTCACTCTTGGCAGGAGAAAAAAATAAACCCCAAAAAATCCAGCAAAGCTGCTGGGGGACTCACTAGGTTAGGAAATTCAGCCTAAACAGAGAATTCTCCCTAACACTAGAGCACTACATCCAGGAGGGACCAGCCCCACGGCTTCCTGCTAGAGAGAAGGTGCTCAGAGACTACAGAGGTGCTGCTAGTGTGTTGGGGATTTAGGCATCAGGCAAGCTGATTTGTGGTGTTTCAGGGAAAGCCAACAGCAAGTATTGGCGCTGAAGATGGGAAAAGGGAGACCCTGTGCAACGTTGATCCTGGAGCGACAGCGTCCACACAGCCCACAAGGGTCCCAGCCACCCCTGCCGATGGGTGTCTGTAGGAATGGGCGCATAAGACCTTGCTGCCAGGAGACAATATTCCCCCCATTCCCGGGCACAAGCACACATGCAAGGCCAGAGCTCCATTTCCCACCACAGGCAATTTTTGGCACAGTTATCAAGGAGGCTCAATTCCCTCTGCATGGACCGGCATCATTGTGTATGGCTATTCGGTGGTCTAAGTTAGCTGACTGCCATATTTGGGAAACAGTCCTTCTGGTAGCTCCACGTATGAAGAGGACACAGGGATAGAGCGACCTCCTATTAACGACACAGCGCTGCCCAGGGACATTATTACATGGAACCCCCTCCTCAGTCCCAGCCTCAGAGGAGAAGAAGTTATAACAGGTTCATCCGGATCGACAAGTCTGCGGTGGGGGCAGGTTTGCCTTTCACGTACACTGCTGGCGGACAAAGTTCACAGACCCATGTATCCTCGATGTGGTATCCATGGGCTTCTGTCTCCTGATACCTCCTTCCTTTCCTCCGCTCCTGTGCGTTGGTACAGCAACTCTGCTGGTGGAAATCCGCTCGCTCATAGTGAGCCAGGCAATGGAGGAAGACCCAGCCTCGCAGCTGGCCTGGGCTTCTATTCATGAATTCTCACCGTGCACAGAAAGAACCAGGCTGGCCTGAGAGTTGTGTTAGACCTTTCCTCCTTGAACCTTTCCCTTCCCGTCCAAAAGCTGAAGATGGTTACCCCAGCCTTCATACCGGAGACATTGTGTGTGGGAGACTGTGCTCCCTGGATCTGAAGGATGCCTACCTACATGTACCGATCTGGGAACCCCATTGGTTCTTCCTGAGGTTCAGGATCATGGGTTTTCACTTTCAATACAGGGTTCTACCCTTTGGACACAATTCAGCCCCCAGGGTCTTTACAAGTCTAATGAACGCAGTGGTAGCCCTACTCACGGCACAGGGCTATCACATTTATCCATATCTAGATGAGTGGTTATCAGGGCGAGATCTCCGGAGGCGGTCCAGCACACGGCCCCTGCCCTCATGGATACACTATGAGACCTGGCATTTTCTGTCAGTCTCAGAAAGTCACAGTTATTGGCCACGCAGACTCTGACCCTTCTGGGCCTTATCTGGGACACAAGGTTCGAGAGGATCTTCCCCTCAGCAGACACAATCTCTGCTATCAAGAGAGCCACTGGACATTTTCTCAGTAGAGCAATGACCTCTGCATGGTGGTAACACCTGTTGGGAGTCATTGCCGCATGTCTCTTCGCTGTGCCTCATAAGAGGCTCCGAATTAGAAGGCTGCAGCTGCACTTTTCATCCTCCTGGAATCATGAGAAGGGCTCTCAGGTGGAGCAGATCAGCATACCACTTCATCTCCACCAGGATCTAGACTGGTGGGTACAGACATCAACTTGCGGATAGGCAGGCCCTTCCAGCAGCCGGTACCTCAGGTCACTATTACCACAGACTCATTTGAGGCTTGGGCTTGGATAGTCAATATAGAAAAGCGAAATCAAATGGACTCAACAAGCTCGCTGGGCTATGTGCAAAAAAAATTAAATGACCAGGCCTCTTATCTCACCCAATGCTACACCAGCCTTTATCGCAAGCAATTTCTGAGATTTCGCCTTAATATTCTAAAATCTAAGGAAATATTATGGCGTCGTAAAGATCCATCTACAGCCGACAATTACTGCCGATTCTGCTTTGTCTGCGTAGAATCCTTGAAACATCTAATTTTGGAGTGTCAAGCAACTAACAACTTGTGTTCCTTATATCTTGGACAGTTTGCGCCTCTAGATGATGATATGGAGGCGTGGTGGCGCCTGGTCTCCTCTGGCAATAACGTCAAACACGTCTGTGGAATTGTGAACTATTTGAATGCGTTATTGAAATTTCCATTTTAATGGCTGTCGCCAACCTTATTTTTTGAAGGATTAATGACAATGAAAAGTGTGTCCTTAACTATTTAATGCATGGATGTCTAGGGCAGATGAGCCGAAGGCTGCATCATTCACAATGGTGGATGGTTGAGCGGAATTAAATACCTTGACTTTATGGAGCGGATTGAAGCTCAGAGATAGAGTTAGAGTTACGGAGTTATGGAGCCATGGAGTTTTTCCTTTTTCCTTTTATCTCTTGAAACAAAAGTTTTTCTTTTTGTCTTGTACAAAAAAAAACTGTAGTTTTTTTCAATAAAAAAAAAGAACAAAACAAAATTACCACAGGCTCATCCCTAGAGGGATGAGGAGGTACCCTGGACAGCCACAGTGTCCATGGAATATGCTCATGTCAGCAGCAGCTGGCGCACATCAACTGACTTGAGATGATGGCTATCTGCTTGCCCTCAAAGCCTTCCTCCCCAGGATCACTGGGAAGTATATTCTCATTCAAACAGACAGTTCCACCTGCATGTATTACATCAACAGTACAGTCAGGGTGGCACCAGGTCTCCTCCCCTCTGCAGACTGTCAATAGACATATGGGAGTGGGCTCTGGTGACCAACATGCACTTGTCAAAAATCCACCTCCCGGGTGAGTCCAAACTAGAGGCGTCAGGCTCAGCAGGCTGGGCTCGGACAACTACGAATGGCAGTTGAACGAGGAGGTCCTTTAGGGGATGGACCTCTTCACCACCACTACCAATAGGAGATGCCCCCAGTTCACCTGGCTGGGGCAAGGCAGGTGTTTGTTAGGCAACCCGATGCAGATCCCGTGGAACATGAACGCATACGCTTTCTCCCCCCCCCCTCCCCCCCCACTCCCCTGGTGCACAGGGTCACCTGCAGGATCAGGGAGTCGCGGGGCCTTCGGATAATCCTGATAGCTCCATGGTGGCCTGCAAGATCCTGGTTCCCTGACCTTCTCAGCCTTACCTCGTCACGCCAAATCAGCGAAATCCAGAGGTTGGTGGCTTCAGAGCCATATACTGCATTTCACAAGCACAAGGTGGTGCTCAGAACACACCCCGCATTTCTACCTAAGGTCATCTCCTCTTTTCACCTAAATGAGGAGATAGTATTACAGATATTCTTCGCAGACCGTAAGGATGAGGCTCACAGGGTATTGCACTGTCTGGATGTCAGACGTGCGCTAAAATTCTAACTGGACTGAACCAAGAGCTTTCGTAGATCAGATGCCCTTTTCATTACCTTTGGGAGATCAAAACCAGGCTGTCTGGCCTTCAAGGCTCCATAGCAAGGTGGATGGTTATAGCCATCAAGGAGGCGTATAAGGGGCAGCACAAACCATTTCCAGCAAACATGCATGCCCACGTCCTCAGAGCTAAGGCCACAGCTTTAGCTTTCCAAAGACACTGTGGCAGGTTATCAGCAAGGCGGCTACGTAGGCTACTCCCTCGGCCTTCTACAAGCACTACTGCCTGCATGCCATTGCCAGGTCGGACGCTGCATTTGGCAAGGCAGTGTTGAGGAACTTGTTTTCTTAAGAGGGGCAACTCTCTACCCTGGGGCTACATTCAGTTGTAATCACCCATACAGTATGGAGGAAAGGGGACGAGACGTAGGAGTAATTTTAAGTTACTCACTGTAGTGACTAATGTATTCTTAGTTCATAGTCCTGTTTCCTCCATACGTACCACTGTCCTTCCCCCTAATAGAACTGGTCTCATAAGGCAATGTTAATATTGTTGATGTGTCAAAGGGGACTGAGCAGTGGCACTGGTGGGCAGAGCCAGGGAGCGCATGCTGCCAGGGCCGCGCCTCTAAATTTAAAGGGGAAGATGATTTTTCTGGTGAAAAAGGTTTCATCTCCCGTCCCTACCGAGGGACACCCATACAGTATGGAGGAAAGGGGACTATGGACTAGGAGTACGTTAGTCACTATGCTAAGTAACTTATAATATAGCTGATTTCATTAGAACTGGCCAGCTCTTCGTGGCTTTATCCTTAGCCCGTAAGGGCCTGCCCATAACCAAGCAGACTTTATCCCGTTGGATAATTCTCTGCATAGACGAATGTTACCAGGCCACTGGGAAGGAATTACCAGCAGGCATCCTGGCCCATTCCACAAGGGGTCTCTGCAGCCACCACATTGCAGAGGGGGGTTCCCTGTCTGGGAGATTTGTCACACTGCGACATGGTCATCTTTGCATACCTTTACAAAGCACTATAACCTGGATGTGGCTTGTGCTTCTGATGCACTTTTTGGCAGGGCAGTGCTGCAAATTGTTTGATATAACTTTCTGCCCGCCTTCTTCGTTACTGCTTTGTGAGTCTATCAGATGAGGAATCTGCGGGAGAAAAGCAATCCATTGAAGGAGAAATTACCTTACTGTAATGTTCTTTCTATGGATTATTCTCCCGCAGATTCCTCATCTCCGCTCCCATCCAACCCCGCTCAGAAAGTTGGTGATTGGTGCGCATCTTTCTATTTCACATTGACTTGGTGATGGTCCTCTATGTCCATTTTCTGTCTTCCTGCCACAATCTTAAAACAAAGATTTTTCTAACGCTACTTGTAGTGTACTTACTTTTTAAACGAGCTCATTAGCCCGTTTGTTCTCTCTGTTTTCCTATGCAGTTTGTGGTGCTCTGGAAAAAAGGGGGAACTGAGGTTGGGGCATAGTGCCGACGACCAGACACCATGCAAGACGTATCGATGGTCGACGGCCGGGTTTAGGTCCACTACGCCCCCTGTCAAAAAATTTCCAAAGCAGCGAAGCAGGAGGGAATATCTGTCGGATGAGGAATCTGCAGGAGAATAATCCATAGAAAGAACATTATGATAGGTTTCTCCTTATAAAACATATCATCTTCTTTTGTCTTTGGCCCTTATGGGCCTTCAGATTGGTTTGGGAAAGGGGTAAATTGCGGCCATTTTGGTCTTCAAGAGGACCCTGGACCAAGGCTCCTTTTTCATTATCTCCATCGTCTTGCAATTCCTGAGGGTTCTTTCTAATGTTTCCCCCACAGCAGTTTGTCGTCCGTGTGGGACTTAAATTGAGTTTTAACATTTATAGTGGGGGCTCTGTTTGAACCCTTTCATTCAACGGATTGCTTTCTCACGTAGAATCCTTATCAGATATATATCCCTTCCAGCGTCAGCTGCTCAGAAAATGTTTCGACAGTGGGCGTAGTGCACCTCCACTCAGCTGTGGATCCATCTTGACTCGTGACGTTGGTTGTCCTACATATATTACACCACTGTGCTACGGTACCTCAGTTCCTTTTTTCTGCATGCTCAGTACGCTGCTTGAGGAACGACTCTTGTGAGAATTCTCTCTGCTTTTTTTTTCCAATTGTTACCAATTCAATGTTTTTTGATGAAATGCCCACTCCCAAACTGTTAGCTGTCAAGAGATGCACTGACTGCAACTCTTTAGATGTCTCTGACCGACTCTCATGTGATCTGTGTGTGGTGCCTCTGCACAGATCACGCCACCGACGATTGCGGGTCGTGTCTGCAGATGAACCCGAAGTCATTGTGGGAGCGTGCAGCAAAACTGAAAGTGGGGCGCTCCCCCCATCCCACCCCCTGCCACCCATGTAGAACTCAACTGTTCGTGGACTACGCGGTCGTCCTAACACGAGACAGAGAACCCCACTATGGAGAAATATGACCAGCGTCACAAGAAAGCCAAAAAGCGGTCACACTCCAGGAACCATTCGTCATCTTCCTCTTCTCACAAGAAGAAGCGTCACCATCGACGCAGGCATGACTCGGACTCATCCGAGGAGCGAGGCAGGATCCAATCCCACTCGGATACATCCAGAGCTGAATGGGAAGAGTTTATTAAGTAAATGCTCCAAATGATGGAGGCGGCTACTGCGGGTATGGGGAAACCCTCAAATCAAAAATCAAGGGAGGTCCCACTTTCACCCGATGCTGCTGCTGCTGCCAAGGAGAGCGAGTCGAGTACAGCACCTTCAGGCCCGGCATTGACCGCCATCAGGTCGTCCATGCCATTGAAGCCCCAGTCGGCGCCTACGGCCTGGTGCCAGTGACATTCAGGGCGATCTTGGCACTGGTATTTGAGAAGTTGTATATCCCCAAGTCAAGTATATCGTTCATCGACACCATGGACTCCATTTTCTGAGATGATGGGGACCAGAGTTTCGATTTTCAGCCAGCGCCAGGAGGATCAGACAGCGATTACTTTTTCACCAATCAGGCCGACCTCATAGACTTGGCTGAAGGCCTACGCGACACCAGTGGCTTGGACACCTCCCCCGACCTGGACATGCAACAGGCACAACCTTATGGCCATGCAAATGCCCAATATCGAAAGACATTTCAGAGAGTGGTCGATGCCTTGGGCTTGTGTGCCCCTGCAAAACCGCTGTCAGTTTACAGGCTCACGGATATTCTAGAGAGGTCTACCCACTGAGCGAGCAACCCCTTTCAATGTGGCCATTTCAGACCCTATTGCCTCCATTTAGCAAAGTCCCTGCTCCGCACCTCCGGTGGACTCTGAGTAGACAAAGAAATACAAACCCTTGAGGGAAAATACCATATCATACCCAGATATACTGTTCTGTCTCTCATTCACACTGCTGAGCCAGGCTCAAGCAGCCAATCATTCAGAAGGGCATTCAGCAGGCAGGCGGCCAATCAGGTGCACAGTGCATTCAGGCCATTCTTCTCCATCCAGACACTCACAACAAGGAGTGTGGATTGGGACAAGCACCCATCCATTCAGCACTCCCCACTGCATTCATACCTGTTTCGGGCAGGGCTGTCTCAGTCATTGTGTGTCACACCAGAAACCAGACACCCATAACATGAAATGTATATTGGTCACACACTACATTCACCCAGGTCCCACCTCAAGTGTGTACTCACAACATAGTCATTGGGAAGGCTCCAGCCAGTCTGGCCTGGACTTCCCCAAAATACCATGTGTGAAACGTCCACCCAACAGCCGGTCAGGGGAAGGGACAGAGTCAGGGCTTCCCAAGACTTTGGGAAAATAAAGTAACAGGCATTAGAAAGCAAGAGACCACAGGGGCCATCGTGTCTCCTGTCAGGAAACAACTGATTCCAATGACGGGACTTGGGTATCCCAAAACGGAGGATACTCGGAGCACCTGTCAAATTCAGCATGGAGCTGCCATCAGCCCATACCCTGCTCTGTGGGCCACACGCAGGTGCCCACAAACATACATACATTCATACATTTGGGGTACAGAGTTGTACCCCCACCCATGGGTGCCATAAGGGTATCCCAAGGGTCTGTACACCAATCCAAAAAGAGGAAGAGCTGCAATGCCGGGAGTCTCACATGGACCCCTGTGCAGAAAATAACACAGAACACACATGATAAAAGGAGTACAGGACAAGGACATGGAGGCCCTGTCCCTCCAATGCATTTCCAGCATCACACTGGGCTACTCCCTAAATCTTCAGAATTCGCACACGACAACAACCCAAAGGCCTTCTTCCTCCACCTCTGAGGCCTCATGGCTTTCTGCAGTTTTTTAGTCCCAAAGTTTGCACATGCAATATCTGCAGTGGCTACTGTGAAAGGTTAGTAATGTGAGGTGGACAACTGTTTGGCGATTTATCAAAACATTCCATTTTATTCTCAAAAGAAATATGATCAAAAAATGCCTCACTGTCACTATTCCGCTGAGGATTTCCCTGCGGAACCAAAGCTAAAAAGAAACATTCTAATGCAGGACAACTGGCCCTCACACTAAGCAGCAAATACACAAAGAAAATATTCTGCAATTCAACATGACATGAACAATATTCACAGTTTTTGAATAACCTTCTAACATCCTGGGTAATTTCCCTTCCCCACGACTTTGTCAATTATGTTAATGTTTAACCCAAAGAAGACATGTCTCAAATCAGTTCTTGACGTTTAAAAGTTTAACCAAAGTTCCAACGAGAGCAAACCTCTTTTCCTTGGTGAAATATTCACTTTCCACTTCCACCAAATAGCATCAATGGTAATCCAAACCACAATGATTTGTCACTTCTTCAAGAAGATTTGATAAAATTCAAAAGAAATGCAATATCCACATCTGTTGGTGATACATAATTCTTGGATAACAGTTAGTATTTCCTTAATTGCAGTTTTAGAATTCACAATGGTATATATGTTAGGATGTCTTCTCACTGCTGCTGCTTTCACTTCAACAACTTTACTTCTACATCATTCACTATGAGAACAGTCACCTTTGTCTCTGAGTACTCATTTGTTTAGACTACTACCCCTCCGAGGGACGAGATGGAGCCGGATATGGCAATGACTGGTACGGATGACGGGGACGACGATGGAACAGATCTCCCGTCGCTGGTACCCAGGACTTCTCCCCCCGACGAGATCAGCTCCTTCCACGCCATGATCTCTAGGGCATCGGAGCTGTTCCAGCTCAACCCTGAGGAAAAGAGGAAGGAGGGATTCCTTTATCAAGGATGAAAGGCCAAGAGGAATACCGTGCTCTGGATCCCGCTGTTGGACGACATTTGGGACGAAGGGCTGTCCCTCCTGAAGAACCAATCCTCGGCCCCGGCGAAGAGAGACCGGTACGAGAAGAAATGCTGGGTTCCAGACTCTGCACCGAAGTGTCTCAGAACGCAGCCGTCCCCAGACTCGGTGATCTCGGCGGCGGGCAGGAAGAAATCTGCAGGTTCGGCGGCATCGATTGCCACTTCCCCACCGGACGGCGAGAGAAAGAATCCACACGCCATGGGACGACGGGTCATCTCGGCGGCGACGACCATTAAGGCGGCCAACGCTCTCACCATCGTGGCCCGCTACGACAGGGAGCTGTGGTTTAAAATTGCCCCTTTCCTGGATTTCCTCCCAGACGACAAGAGGGCAGAGGCCCTTGAAATCTTGCAAGAAGGCGAGGTGGCATTTGACCATGCCATCACAGTGGCCACGGATATCGCCGACACTGTGTTCTGCCAGATGGGCAGCAGCGTTTGCCTTAGTCAGCGTGGTTGACTCAAGGCCACCAACTTCCGTTAGTACATCCAGACGAGGGTATTGGACATGCCTTTGGACGGGGACAACTTGTTCGGCAAGACGGTGGACAAGTCGCTGCAGGCTAGCAAGGCAGACACCAAGACGGCCTGTGCCTTGGGCACTCTACAACAGCGACTGCTGTCCTTTCGGGCTTTCGGAGGCAAGTCATAGGGTGCCTCCAAAGGATTCAGCGGCAGCTTTTCTTCCTACCATCAAGCAGCCCGTTCTTCGTCCCAGGAAGCCTACAGGGGCCGCAGCAAGGCCAGAGGAAGTCTTCGTCATCGCCAAGAGGCCCAAGGCGGTACAGCCTCGGCGAAATAGGACTGAACTGGCCATGACGTCAGGCCACCACACGAGCACCCCGGTGGGAGGCCGGCTGGCGAACTTTGTCGGCGTGTGGAAATCCATCTCCACCGACCGTTGGGTGCTTGATGTCCTGGCACACGGACACACCCTGGAGTTCCAAAGGAAATGTCCCCATTTTCCACCTGTGGCCAGGAAAGAAAACCACTTCCGCAACTGCTTCTAGAGGTACGAGCGATGCTGAAAAAGGGCGTGATAGAACTCGTCCCGAAGAGGCTCCGGAGTATACTCGCGGTACTTCCTCATCCGAAAGAAGACCGGCAGTTGGAGACCCATTCTAGATCTCCACCGGTTAAACAAATAAATCAAGTCCCAGAAGTTCCGGATGGTCACCCTTCAGCACGTGCTGGTACAGCTGGAGGAAGGAGATTTCCTGTCGTCGCAGGATTTGGAGGATGCTTATTTACACATACCCATCCAGAAGGGGCCTCCAAAGTTCCTGCGCTTCGTGGTCCAAGCACAGCACTATCAATTCAAGGCCCTTCCCTTCGGTTTGAAGTCGGCTTCAAGGGTCTTCACCAAGTGCCTGGCTCAGGTGGCGGCGCGGCTGCGCCTCCGGGGGGGTCCACGTCTACCCCTATCTGGACGATTGGCTCATCCGAGCGAAGTCAAGGGAACTCGCCGTCGAACACACAGCGAGGACTGTCTGCCTGCTCACAGAACTGGGGTTCTCAATAAACTATGCAAAGTCCTGCTTGGTGCCATCACAGGACGCTCGGTTCCTGGGGTCCAGGCTCAACACAGTGGCGAGCCTGGCCTCACCGTGGGAGGACAGGATAAAAGCCATCCTGGGCAAGGTACAACGGCTGTTGACTATGGAAGTGGCCAGGGTGAGGTCCATCAAGTCACTACTCAGCATGATGTCATCATGCATCTACCTCGTGCAGCTGTGCAGCCTGCGATGCGGCCGTTGCAGGAGTTCCTCGATGCCCGTTGGATATAAGTGTCGGGAAGCTTCGAATACAAGATCGCCCTCAACGAGACATTCCATCGAGCAATTTGGTGGTGGGGCATCCGTGCGCATCTAGCGGTGGGCACAGACTTTCAGACCCCAGCACATCAGGAGACGGTGACGACGGACGCCTCCCTGGAGGGATGGGGCGCGCACACTGGAGATCTCCATGCAAGAGGCCTTTGGCTACAGGAGGAGAAGTCGTTGCACATCAGTGTTCTGGAACTCTGGGCTGTGTTTTGGGCCCTCAGATCATTACTCCCGTCCCTCAAGGGCAAGGTGGTGTGGGTCTTCACCGACAACACCATCACGATTTTCTACATACGGAAGCAGGGGGCACCAGATCCCCGGCCCTCTCCAAAAAAGAGCAGGATCTGTGGCACAGCGCCATCGCCCAGGGGATGTTCCTGGTACCCTTTCATCTGGCAGGAGTGAAGAACACTGTCTCCGACTCACTCAGCAGGGAGCTGCGCTCTTGCCACAAGTAGGAGCTCCGGCAGGATCAAGTGGATCGATTGTTTCGACGATGGGGCAATCCCCAGATCGAACTTTTTGCGATGGTGAGGAACACCAAGTGCCGGAGGTTCGCCAGCCAGGGAGCATGGGGGATGCATTCTCCTTCCCTTGGGACGGCCTGTTCCTCAATGCGTTCCTTCCGTTGCCACTACTGCTGCAACTCATCAGTCAACTCAGACGGTCCCGGTGCAGGATGATCCTCGTCGCACCAGTGGACCTTCTGGACATGTCAGCGTCCCCTCCAGTCAAGCTTCCGGCGGACGCAGATCTTCTTGCCAGGGAAAGAGGCGCGATTCTGCATCACGTCCCAGGGTCGCTGAGCCTGCAGGCCTGGCTCCTGCAGCACTAGAGTTCGGAGGGTACGAGATCCCAGCAGACTGGAAGGAGGTACTTGCCAAGGCCAGGGCTTCTTCGACTCTTAAGTGCTATGGACATAAATGGAAGAAGTTCACAGTCTGGTGCCGTGCACAGAAGATAAACCCTCTAAGGATTACAGCCCCTCAAGTGCTGCCATACTTGCTGTCGCTGGCCAAGGTGGGACTTGCACACGCCTCCATCAAAATTCATCTGGCGGCTATCTCCCGCTATACCACGGCACAGGGGCGATCGTCGCTGTGGTCTCATCGCCTGGTTAAAAAGTTCATGAATGGACTTCGCTGGTTCCCGCAGGTGAAGGCCCCGGCCACGGCGTGGGAGCTCGATGTGGGGCTGACTAGGCTCATGGGTCCTCCGTTTGAGCCTTGGCATCCGGCACCTCTGAAATTCCTATCGTGGAAGACAGCGTTTCTTGTTGCCATCGCCTCTGCGTGACGAGTGGGAGAGATCCAGGCCCTCTCCTGTAAGCCTCCGTACTTGACATTCCACGAGACGTGGGTCGTGCTGAGGACGCACCCCTCCTTCATGCCCAAGGTGCCTTCAGACTTCGATCTCAACAAGCCCTTGGTGTTGCCCGTTTTCTTCCCGTCGCCTTCGTTGCCGGCTGAGAGGACTTTGCACTCGCTGGATGTGGCTAGAGCGCTGAAGTTCTACGTGGACCGCACAAAGAGTTTTTGGAAGACATCACAGCTGTTTGTGAATTTGGCCCTGTGAACCAAGGGAAGGCCCTCTCCAAGGCTTCCATTTCCAGGTGGCTCTCCGGTTGCATCACCCATTGTCATTGGTTGGCAAACCGACCGTTGCCTAGCCGTCCGAGAGCCCATTCGACCAGAGCGATTGCTGCAACTACGGCGTTCCTGTCTGGTGTGCCACTGCTGGACAACTGCAGGGCTGCTATGTGGAGGTCGACGCACACCTTCACGAGATTCTACTGCATCGACCGGGATTCCAGGAAGGCTTCCAGAGTCGGCCAAGCAGTGCTGCGCACCCTGTTCGCTTGAAGGTGGGCCTGGTGAGGAGGTAAGAGATGCTTAATGTTGAGATGATGAAATGCTTAATGTTGAGCCTTGCCACCTCCCGTGGTTGTGCATGTGTACTGCTATGTATTCTTTATTCATGAGCATGTGAATCCATGCCAGACCCCATGCTGGAGAAGGAACAAGTTACTTACCTGTAACTGTTGTTCACCAGCATGGATCTGGCATGGATTCTCATGCAAACCCTCCCGCCTACCCCTCTGCGGCTGTTCTCTTGGTCCTACTGCCACTTTACGTGCCACCAAATCTGAAGATGGCTGCCAGAGGAGGGGCTTGGGTAGAGGGCAGTCATTGCCTGGGGGCAGTATGACCCAGAGACCAGTGATTGGTTATTAGGAGAAAGACAGTTCAGAAACAAAACTGATTTTTTCTTTACCAAGGATTCCCAGCCTGACTGGGAATATTCATGAGCATGTGAATCCATGCCAGACCCATGCTGGAGAACAACAGTTGCAGGTAAGTAACTTGGTCCTTATCTTTGTCCCGTCTTGCCTTTCATTTCCCTTTCTCTTTCTGTTTCCATGGGTTGAATTTGTCATGCGTCTTTTTTTATTTTTAATAATTTTTTTTATTTTTATAACCAACACACCAAACATTACAATTTAGAGGACATGTACATTCAAGTCTGTTACAATATAGTCATACATCAAACATTACAGTCCTCCCCCTCCATCCCCATTACCCCGAGCCCCTATTTCCATGCGTCCGCCAAAATATCTCATTGTGCTCTTGCATCTCCTGCGCGGAGTCCCCATCGGGACCCGCCTTGGGGGTGCCTGCTAGTGTAGACACCAGTTGCCTCCATTCAATGAAGGGTCCCACTTCTTCCTCCCCACCCCTGCTGATTGCTTCATACCAAACTGTCGTTTCAGCATCCGGCCATTTTAGGAGGTCCGTCCACCACGCCTCTATTCTGGGGCGCTGGGCGGCCTTCCAGCACATTGCGATTCTACGCTTAGCCAGAATGTAGGCCAGGTCTTTCAATTTACTAACATGCTTCAGATTACGCGGTCTGGCGAACACCCCCAGCAAACATGCCCATACTGATTCCACCTCCAATGTGATCCCTTTCTCCACCAGGCGCAACTTGATCTCTGTCCAGAATCTGCCCACCTCCGGGCAAGCCCAGAACATATGTATTAGCCCCGCTTCCGCCTCGCCACATCGTGGATACTTTTGCGCCACTGGGTTCCCAAACTGGCCAATCCTACCGGGGGGCATTTATGCCCTATGGGTGACATAGAGCTGTATCTGCTGAAGCCTTGCGTTGCGAAACACCTTCCTGTGGTACCTCTGAACTCTGTCCCATTGTCCATCTAGTAGAGGTTCTCCCACCTCATCCTCCCAATACAGTCTCAATTGCAACACCTCCTTACCCCCCCTGGACATCAGTAACTTGTATATGCGGGACATTTCATGCCCTATGTTAGGGAGAATTCTCTGTATAGGCTTTTTTTTCCCAAACCTAGGGAGTCCCCCAGCAGCTTTGCTGGATTTTTGGGGTTTATTTTGTTCTCCTGCTAAGAGTGAGACTCTTTTTCTCCCACTCTTAGACATGATTTGAGATATCCTTTGACTTTGTAATGTGTTTTATGGGCTATGGGGTCTTTTACTCCATAGGGTTTCATGTGTTTTTGGAAGTGTGTTACACAGCACCCTCAGTGCAGTAACACAGGGGTGTCATAGTGACCCCCAAACATAGACTACAGACCCTGGGACTGACTACTGTCTCCCAGGGCATGTAAAGTCACCATTGACTTTACTGGTCTTAACTTGTGAACAGAACCAGTACAAACCATCATATTGTGGAAGTACTGGTAGGGGCAATTAGATTGCCCCTGGGTCTGTTTTTCGAGGGGACACTGTGCAGTCCCCCCTCGTTGAGTTTCTGGCTGGTGGCAGTGGTTACCACGCAAAATATTCCACCAGAAAATTTCCTATGGGATTTTCCCATTCATTTTAAACGCACCACTTTTTTTGGTGCAATGTTAAAGATACCGCTGGATTATTTATTTAATATTTATTCCCCGGTTGGGTCTTTTTGCCAGGACTCGGTTTTAAAATGGCGTTTGTGTTCGCCTCTGTAACTCCAACCCAAGTCGAGCCCTTTGTTCCACTTTTGGCAGGCTTCTGCACAAAAGCCTCCAAAAGTGGTGCCACTCTGTCTGGGTCTACAGGATGTGTGGGAGGGGGGGGTTTGGGCAGCCCGGCTCACCACTAGCATGTTTGAATGACAGCTGTGACTGATGAATGGGGGTTTTCTGTATAAAAGCAGAGCTTTGGGGACTGGAACTTCAGAAGTCACCACAGGACCTAAAGAATCCAAAGAGGGAGAAGCTCAGCCGACCTGCAACGACGACACCAACGGTGGAGCCCTGTTGAACCGCCTCACCACTTCCCGACGAGAAGATCTTCATCCTGGAAAGTCTTCTTCGTGTGAACTGGTGGGGTTAACCAGTTCGCCCTCTTTTTGCCTTCCTGGATCGTCTCGTGGTCGAATCGCCCGTGCCAAGCAGCCCGGCGGCCGGATAGCCACGCTTCACCACTACCGCGAATAAAAGGATAGTACCTTTTAACCGGGAAACTCCGTGGCTGGTTTCTTCCCTGGCAGTGCAACGACCTCCAGCTTTCCTCCACGTCGAGACCGTCTCTTCCCCTGGACGAAACACTGACTGTTACGCTCACCTGGTTCCCACGTGGGCGTCGATGTGAACTGGCCAGCTGTTATTTCCACCAGTGAGACGCGTAGTGCCGAGATGATGGACTGGACTGGCCCACCCAGCTTCGTTTGTTTGACTCGTAGGAATATCCTTCTGTAATGGAGAAAGGGAATTAACCACCTGTGGAGTTCGCGCGCTAACCCCACCTTCCCCTCTCCCGTAGTTCTTCCCACAGGTCACTTTTGGATTCCCTCTATGCCCTCACCTGATGGTTTGGAAAGATGAGCTCTCCATCCTGCTTCGAGCGCAGGGGCGCGTAGATGACCAGTTTCTTCACTGGCGTGGAGGAGTTGGGGAGTTCCAGAACGGTATTGACTCAAAGAAATTGGCGACGGCCATTTAAGAATTGCGTCCACCTTACGCGTATCCATCCTGATCCCTCTCGGGGTCAGAATAAACCCAAGGAATTCCACTTCTGTGGCGTGAAAGAGGCACTTTTCCAGTTTAGCATATAGTTTGTGCTGGCGTAACTTCTCTAGGACTGCTCGGACGTGTTTCACATGATCAGATTCTGATAAGGAGTATACTAGGATATCATCGATGTAAACGACAACACAAACGTCGATAAGTTCTCGAAGGACATCATTCATGAAGAATTGGAAGGCTGCTGGTGCATTGCATAGTCCAAAAGCAATAACTTGGTACTCCAATAACCCGTACTTGGTGCGAAAAGCAGTTTTCCATTCATCGCCCTCTTTGACACGTACCAGATGATATGCCCCCCGAAGGTCCAGTTTAGTGTATATGCAAGCGTCCTTCACCTGGTCTAGAAGTTCAGGGATCAAAGGCAATGGGTATCGATTCTTAATGGTTATCTGGTTCAGTGCGCGGTAGTCTATGCACGTTCTGAGGTCACCTTCCTTTTTGAGCACGAAGAACAAAGCTGAAGATGCAGGGGACTTGGACGGGCGAATGAAGGGCGAATGAAGCCATTAGCAAGGTACTGGTCTAAGTATTGGCGCAGGTGAAGGTTTTCAGGCTCCGTAAGGGCATAGATCCTGCTGCAAGGGGGTTGTGCGCCGGGTATGAGATCTATTTGACAATCATACGATCTGTGAGGTGGTAAGGTGTTTGCCTGTTCTTTTTGGAAGACGTCTTGAAAGTCTTGGTATTCTGCAGGTAATTGCACGGCGGCTGGGTTTACTGGGGCAAGGACTGCGTTTAGTGTTTTCTTTGGGTAACGGGTTTGTGCACATTCTGGGAAGGTTATTCTCTTCTCTCGCCAATCGATACAGGGATTATGTTTTTCCAACCAAGGTATCCCCAGTATTACTTGGAACTGTGGGGCCTTGATTAAATCAAACACCATAGCCTCTCGGTGCCCATCCTGACCCAGCAATGTCATCTCTGCGGTGGAATGAGTTACGGGCCCAGAGGCAATTTCCGTTCCATCTACTGTGGTGATGACATCTGAGGTGGTCTTTCGGGGGAGAGGTAGATTCATCCTGGAAGCCAATTCATAGTCCACATAGTTTCCTATGGCTCCGCTATCAACGTATGCTTTTACCGCGTGCATACATGATGGCTGCTCTGGATCTACTAGGACCATTGGTATGATGAAATGCGAGGTCTGAGTGTCCTCCTTCAAGCTCGTCAAGCGGACCTCTACGCTTGTCGGGCGTGGTCGTTTCCCGAGTCAGGTTCCAAATGGTTTTTATCTGCTGCTCCTACAATCTTCTTGGGTGGTTTTAGAGGGCAGTTCCATAGAAAATGACCAGTAGTCCCGCAATATAGACACAATTGCATTTGCCGTCTTCTTTCTCTTTCTTTCTGAGTTAAGGGTCCTCTAACCCCTCCGATTTGCATGGGTTCTGAGGCATCTGTTCCCTTGGGACTAACGTGGTTTGACCAACACCCTATTCTCAAACTTGGCTCAATTAGCCTTTCTGTTTTGAAGTCTGTGATCTAACTGGACCACTAAGTCTATGTATTCTGCAAAGTCTTGAGGCGGGTTCACGATTTGGGCCAAGACATCTTTGAGTTCTCCCCGAAGCCCTCGATGGAATAATGTGATTCGCTTTACTTCAGGCCATCCGGTTTCCACTATTATTCTGTTAAAGGTTGCAATGTAAGATTACCCTGCCGCAAGGACAAAAGTTCGTTATCCAGAGCCTGTCCCTGGGAGTGTCTGGCGAATAGTCTTTCCATGCTTGTTTGAAAACTCTGGAAATCCCGAAGAATTGGGTCATCCTGATTGACTAGTGGAATGGACCAATCCGCTGCACTGCCGCTGAGATATGACAGTACAAAGGCTACCTTGGCTTGATCATTTCGGAAAGCTCCAGGTCTGCATAAAAAGTGCAAGCGGCATTGACTCATAAATATGGCAAACCTTTTATAGTCTCCGGCAAAACGTTCGGGCGGAGCCAATGGAACGGTTCCTGGTAGGTTTATGTGCACCGGGTTACTCGATGGTACAGGAGTTGGACTTGCCCCAAGTCCTGTTAGGGGTGTTTGCCCAGCCTGGCTTTGCAATAGTTGTCTGGCCAGATTATCTGTTCGTTCTTTTTATACAATCAGTTCCCTCCTGAGGGCATTGGCGGGCAGAATGCACTTCGGCCCTCAGTTCCCCTAATAATTGGGCCAACTGATCGGTTTCCGAGGTCTCCATAACGCCCAGGTGGGTATTTGTGGGTAGGCTTTGCGTTCTGTTTCGCTCACCTGGTTCCCACGGGGGCGTCGATCTGAACTGGCCAGCTGTTGTTTCCACCAGTGAGACGCGTAGTGCCGAGATGATGGACTGGACTGGCCCACCCAGCTTCGTTTGTTTGACTCGTAGGCATATCCTTCTGTAATGGAGAAAGGAAATTAACCACCTGTGGAGTTCGAGCGCTAACCCCACCTTCCCCTCTCCCGTAGTTCTTCCCACAGGTCACTTTTGGATTCCCTCTATGCTCTCACCTGATGGTTTGGAAAGATGAGCTCTCCATCCTGCTTCGAGCGCAGGGGCGCGTAGATGACCAGTTTCTTAACTGGCGTGGAGGAGTTGGGGAGTTTTGTATTGACTCAAAGAATGCCGGCGAGACGCCGTAAGTCTGTAGTTCGTAAGAGTTCAAAACACTTCTGACCTTCACTCTGTCCAATTCCTTTTAGGTTGCTGTATTGCCCTTATGAAGAGTTCCACGTGGTAACCGGTAAGATGCAGGTAAGGGTTTATATTATCCGGCTCAGTTCGATACAATGGTGTCAATGTATAACATGTGGCTTTTCCCCCATTCAGGCGCTGATGTGGTATGAGGTCTTGGGGATTGATGCCTCCAGCGGTAAAACCAGGTAAGTCTATTGGGAAAAAATCGGTTTCCCCTTATTGCGCCTTGCTGTTATGTTGTTTCCCCATAGGGGCCGGGGCACGGCAGAGATGCAGCGGAGGCTGCGCCGACCCGAAATGAGGTAAGTACCCCCTGTGGTAAATCAGGTAAGTCTTGGGGGGTAGCTTGTACAGTCATAGAGTATCCCCTTGGCTCACCTTGCTGTTTTTGTCTCCTTAGGTGTCGGAGAGCAGCCGCGAGATGGAGAAGAGCGTGGTGGAATGCTGAAGTGCTGCAAGGCAGGTGAGTACAGCGCGGCACTGCAGGATGCGAAGTAAGGCGTTTTTAAAGACTTCTTCTCCAGCTCCGTGGCGTGATGGATCAGGATTCAGGTAAGGATTAAAGGTAAAACTCCTGTTCTGACCGTTCCTCCTTCTTTCTTCTTGTTTCCAGGGGCTCCGGACTCGAGGCGGGCGTGGCTGAAGACTGGAAGCTGCTGCAGAATAACGCGAAGCGTGTGCTGCTGTCCGTGCATGGTTTAAATAGCCTTGGAAGTAGTCCCAGGTAAGTATGCTTCCACAGCCCCACCCGAGTAAAAAGTAGTCCCTTAGGTAAAATAGTCCCTCCTAAGCCTAATTTGGCTTATGGCTTCTTGCAGCATGGTCTGCATCAGGTAAGTTTGCAGCATGGTCTGCATGAGGTAGGTTTTCTACTATGACCCTGGCGCCCATGGCGCCAGGACTGACTCTATTCTTATGAGCCTGGCGCCATAGGCGCCAGGACTGCACCCAAACAGACCCTAGCTGGGGTTTTTGGGCTTGCTCCAAATGGCATGATGCCTGCTTTTGGGGTTGCTGGGCCTGGTCTGGTTTCCCGGGGGCAGGCATCATGACACTGACTTGCACCCGCTGCCAGGAACAACTGCTCCCGCTGGAGCTTTCTCGCCATTTCAGGTACTGTGTCCCGCCAGGTCTCCCTTGCAACAGACTGTTCAAGGTGTCCCGTAAATCCTTGACTCTCTATCCTGGGGTGACCTGGGACCTGTTAACTAACTTTTTTCTGAACTGATCCAACTCTTTTTGAACTATCTGCAAATACTTATTAAGTATAATTCAACTGTGTGATCTTGGACACATTCCGCCTTGCTCTCTGCAAGAGTGGGCCTGGCCTATGAACTTTCTTGCTCTACAGTAGACTCTGCCTTTCTTGCCTTGCTGTGGTTCTTTTAAAAGTGTTGGTATTGTGTGCTTTTCTAATTCTGCCTTTTCCCTCCCTTTTTAACTAACTTATTGGAGTGCCATCTTAGGTTAAGCACTCACCTCTGTCTGCAAATAAGTGGTGTTTTAACTAAGACTTGTTCAATAAGTAATCAGGGATGTATATATATTGATAGTGACTGTGTTTGAACTTGCTTGCCATATTAGTGTTAGCGTATTTTTACAAGTGTGTTTTTAAATAAATAATTATATACTTTTATACCAAAACTCTGGTCAGTGTTTGCTTGTGCTACTGTATTTTTGTACCTAATGTGTATACTCTATATACTGCCTAACTCTTCTTGAGGGAAGTCTGACTGCTCGGCCATAGCTACCAGGTAAATCTGGGTGGTACAGACTGCCACCAATTGGGTTTACTGCCAACACCTGTAGTCCTAAGCCTTTTGCAGTGGTCCCTAAGCGAACTGCACAGGTTTCTGCCTAACACCCTCCCTCCGAGATGTCATACATTGTTTCGATGGCCATATCTGGTTCCTCTGATAACTCTTCCACAGACCATCTGTCCAACACCAGTTTAATAATTCTAGTATGGGTAATGTGTTGGCCTGCATGCACTCCGGTGTCTTCCATCAGCCTACTAAAATCTAGTGCCTCGCCCTCTTGCCATACATCCCCGAGGGTCACAAGTCCCGTTGATTCCCAGTATTTACGGACCGCCATTATCAATTGCGGGTCCTCTCTGCATACCGCTACCAATGGCACCTGCGGGGAGCACAGAATCGGGATCCCCACCAGCCACCACGTTTTGTTCCAGATTTCCCAGCCCAGTGTTAGGAGCCTTGCCCTTCCCTGCACCTTAGCTTTGGGCAACCACACCACCTCCTTCAAAAAATAAGGGGCTGGGGCCTTATATAGTAGCCTGGTCTCAGCGGACTCTTCCTCGGACAGCCACCTGGTCACGTACTGAAGTTGTCCTGCCAGATAATACAGCTCAAAGTTGGGTAAATTTATGCCCCCTTTGTCGCTCGGGTTTTGTAGCTTCCATAAAGCCACCCTGTTTCTGGTATTGTGCCAAAGAAGCCCCTACATAAACTGCGGAGCATTCGAAAAAACCTTCTGGGGAGCATACATGGAATATTCAAACAGAAGTGCAACAGTCTCGGCAGGACCACCATCTTAAGCAGCGCCGCCCTACACATCATGGCTAAGGGGAGCCTAGACCAGAACCCCATACTGTTGTTAATACCTGCTACTGCCCGCTCCGTATTGTTTGTGTTCGTCCTCCACTGAGTGGTATATATCAATGCCTAGATACCTAAAGGTCCTGGTCTGCCAGGGTATCGGCAAGACCGGCAAGTTCTCCACTGGGATCCTTCGATATCTTCCCAAAGGGAACAAGCTCGATTTCCTGGGGTTCACCGCTATGCCCGAGAGGATGGCATAATGTTCCATCACCTCCAGGACAAATTGCAAGTTTTCCTCTGGGAAGCACAGGTATAACCGGATGTCATCTGCATACAGCGAGATGAGGTGCGTCCCTCCCTTTGTGGGGATGCCAATCTCCCCATACTGTTGTCTGAGGCAGATTGCCAGCGGTTCCAGAGCAAGGATATACAACATGGGCGACCTTGCATAACCCTGTCTCGTGCCCCTGCTGAGCTGCCATTTGTCTGAGATCATGGCGCCGGTTTTAACCCTGGTGGTTGGGGAGCTATACATTATTTTGGCCCACCTCAAATACCCCGGCCCCATGCCGTACTCCCTCAGCGCGGCCACGGCCACCTCACCGAATCAAAGGCCTTAATTGCATCCAACGAGGCTATCGCCATTTCGCCCGGGTCTTTCTCAGTTTGCTCAATTATGTGGTGGAGTGTCATGATGCCTACCCCCGAGGATCCAGATCAAGTCCAGCAACCCCGGAAGCAGGCATCAAGTTATTCCAAGCAAGCTAGGGGCTATTTGGGTGCAGTCCTGGCGTCTATGGCGCCAGGCTCATATAGAGAGTCAGTCCTGGCGCCATAAGCGCCAGGCTCATAGATTAAAACTTACCTGAGGCAGACCATGCTGCAAACTTACCTGATGCAGACCATGCTGCAAGAGCTCCAAGCCAAAAGAGGCTTGGAAGGGACTACTTTACCTAGGGACTATTTTTTTTTACTCGGGTGGGGTCGGGGAGGAATACTTACCTGGGACTACTTTGGAGGCTATTTAAACCACGCCCGAAGAGCAGCACACGCTTCGTGTTATTCTGCATACAGCAGCGTAACGCTCACCGTGCCTGCAAGTCTGCATCCAGTCTTCTGCCACGTCCGCCTCGAGTCTGGAGCTCCTAGAAAAAGGGAGAAAGAAGGAGAAAAGGTTAGAACAAGAGCAATACCTTAGATCCTTACCTGAATTCCCAACCCACCACGCCTTCGAGCTGGAAGAAAGAAGTTATTTTATGCGTGTCGCCTCGCCTGCTGCAGTGCCGTGCTGAACTCACCGGCCTTCGCAGCATCTTCACCATCCACCGCATCCTTCTGCATGTTCCCGCCGCACTCCGGCACCTAAGGGGAACACAAGAACAGCAAGGTGAGCCAAGGAAATAAACAGAGGCAATATTAGTTACCCCCCCCCCGCATAGACTTACCTGATTTTACCGCCGGGGGTACTATTCCTCTTTACGGGTCGGCGCAGCCTCCACCGCATCTTCGCCGGCCCCCAAGGGGAACAAAAGGACAGCAAGGTGAAACAAAGGGACAAACAAGGGGAATCCTTCTCACCACAATAGACTTACCTAATTTTACCGCCAGAGGCATTATTCCCCGAGACTTCATAATTTCTCTCAGCACCTGAATAAGGAAGAAAGCAACAGGTTACATACTGACATTATTTTATCGAACTGTGTTGGATAATACAAATCCTTACCTGAATGTTACCGGTTGCCACGAGGAACTCTTCGCTAGGGTCAAGCTGCAACCTGCAAGAAATCGGACAAGAGTGAAAGTCAGACATTTGAACTCTTACGAACTATATACTTATGGCGTCTCGCCGTAAATCTCAGAGTCAATATTGTTCTGGAACTCACCAATTCCTTCAAACCAGTGAAGCAACTGGTTATCTACGCGCCCCTGCATTCAATGCAGGATGGAGAGCTCATCTTTCCAAACCATCAGGTGAGACTATAACAGGGGACATTGAAGGTGATCAGTGGGGAGAACGGTGGGGGTTAACACTCAACTCCACGGGTGGTTAATTCCCTTTCTCCAATTGCAGAAGAATACTCCTACGGGCCAAGCAAACGAAACTAGGTGGGCCAGTCCAGTCTGTCATCTCGGCACTACACGTCACATTGGTGGAGATCGCAGCTGTCCAGTTCAGATCAACACCCCTGTGGGAGCCAGGTGAGCGTAACATGGAGTCTCCTATGATTGTCCGTTATATTCCTTCCTGGTACGTACCCTGTTTGATCGGTATGGACCAGTTTCCCTATGACGCGTTTAAGCCTGTTTGCTAATACAGCGGTGAGAATCTTACTATCCCGGTTAAGCATGTACAAGGGTCAGAAAGATCTGCAGTCCGAGCCTGGTTTCAGGAGTGGGATTATTATCGCCTCCCTCAGGGACATCAGCAGCTCCCCTTGTTCATACGCCTCGTTTAACATGGCGAGCAGCGTGGGGAGCACCTCCTGCTTGTATGTTTTATAAAATTCACTCGGGAGCCCATATGACCCTGGGGCCTTACACGTGGGTAGGTGCTGTACCACCATCTCTAGTTCTTCAAGGGTGTTTGGGGCGTCTAAGTCCTCCCGCTCCTGATCACTAAGCGTAGGCAGCCCTATATCCTCCAGGGTTTCCCGGGTCTCTCTTCCCATCTCCTCCCCTGTGTCCTCGTATAAGCTCCTGTAGAATTTGAGAAATCCCTCATTTACTCCTTCTTGGGTATCCCAGGTCTGGCCATCTTTGTCTTTTATCTCCCTAAACGCGCAGCGTTTTGTTCTTGTAAAGCCACGCTAGCAACCTGCCCGGTTTATCACCTCCCGCATGTTGCCTCTCAATGTACTTTTTTAATTTAATTTACAGAGCCTGTCCCAGTGCCCACTGCTAGCCTGCTGGAGTAGGGCCACCCTCACCGTATCTTCCTGTGAGGTGCATCCCATCCGTATTATCTCTTCAAGCTCCCTCTCTGTCTCCTGTAGCTCCAGCTCTATGCCCCCTTGGAGCCCTCTAGACTTAGATATGGCCATGCCCCGCACTACTACTTGAAACGCCTCCCATAAGGTGCCCTCCGACTACACACTGCCAGTGTTAATATTGAAATATTCGGTTATGGCCTCCCTTAGGTCCTCTCGAAACCCTGAATCCTGCAAGGCCTCAGCTCTGAGTTTCCACATCGGGATTCTCGCCCTGGGGGGCCGATGCCTCCACTCCACCACTAGGGGGGAGTGGTCCGAGAGCACTCTGGCCTTGTATTCCGAACCTGTAATTTCCCCAGCTATTCCCGAGGACACAAACATGTAATCCAATCTGGTGTACAAGTCATGGGGGGCCGAATAGTGAGAGTACTGCCTGTGCCCCCGGGTACAGCAACCTCCAAATATCATTTAGATCAAAATCCCGCAGTAGGGCCGTTAGTGCCTTCGCCGCAGGGGTGGGTCTCTCGAATTTATCGGACCTGTCCATCTTGGGATCTATTGTACAGTTAAAGTCGCCTCCCCAGATGGTAGCGCTGCCCACTAGGGGGCTAATTTTGTCATATAGGGCCCTGTAATAGGCCGCTGTGTCCTGATTGGGAGCATATGTATTCACGATGTTGACCTCCCTATTCTCCAACATCCCCCGCACCACTAGCATTCTCCCATCTGGGTCTGGCGTGGATTGGAGCAGCTGGAAAGGTACATGAGGTGCTACCCACGTGAGCACCCCCCTTGCATATGCCGAATATGTAGCTCCTGAGGTGGTTCCCCTCCACTTTCTCTTGACCACCTCTAATTTGTCCCTGGTAAGATGGGTCTCCTGTAGTAATGCTATATCGACTTTCAACCTACGCAGTTTATTTTCAGGTAGCTGTTGAGACCTCTTACATTCCAGGTTACGATCCAGAGGCTATCCATAGCCGTGTGAAAAATTTACCGCCTTACCCCCCCCCCCCCCGGGGTCACTGTTCCAGTCCCGATCAGCATGAAATTGGGCTCGTTCCCTGCCCTCCCCCAACTTGGGCTCTCCAAATAGCCCGCTCCCCACCCCCCACTCAACTGTTCCCCACTGCACACTTCCCCTTTTCTCCCGCCCCCCAACCCCGCCCAAACGAATGCCCCGCTCCATCCCTGGATCTCAGGCTCCCCCGCTTTTGGTCCCACCTCGAAATGCTGACGTCGGGAACCCAGCAGGGTATCACCAATATTAGGTGACCTAACTAATATACTAACTATTGGGGTCAAGAGTGCTTCTCACTCGTCTCCTGATGATTACCGTGATACATTGTGCATCCCTCGTATCGCAATAAAGTACTTTCGCCCCTGAGAATCAACAAATCGCTACACTATATTATAATCAATTCCCAGAGTCACAATATGTACAGCACCTCGGTCCCATGATCGGGCCTCATTCGTCCGTATCGTCCTTCTTGCGGCCGTCCGCGCCCTCTGGGTATTTCTGGGCATCCAACCATTCCAACGCATCCTTCGGACTCTCGAAAAACAAAGCTTTTGTTTTTGTGCAATACTTTCAGTTTAGCTGGGTACATCAACATGTATCGCAATCCAGCGGCTCGTATTCTCTTTTTCACCGTCCCATAGTTCAGCCTCTGCACTTGAAGCGTATAGTCAGGATATGCCGAGATGGTCGCGGAGGCCCTTTGTATGGTGCCCCTGTTCCTGATATATTCCAGTATCTTCTCCCTGTCCCGATAGTTTAGAATCTTGGCAATGATCGGCCTCAGGGGGGTACCCAGAGGGGGCTTCCTCGTAAGTGCTCTGTGTGCGCGCTCCACCGCGAAGCCTTGCATGAAGATCTCAGCCCCTATTTCCTGAAGCAACATGTTCTCAACATAGTCCGTCGGGATAGGGCCCTCTTCCCCCTCCGGAAGGCCCACTATGCGCACATTGTTCCTCTGAGCACGCCCTTCGTTGGTTGGTCACCTGCTGCCTCAGGACATTGATCTCCGAAGCGTGCGAGGTCCGGGCAGTCGTGTTTATGGTCACTTTTTTCTCTAGTTCATCTGTGCGTTCCGCCATTTTCCGCACGTCCAACCTGAGCAAGTTGACCTCCTCCTGCACTGCGCCGATTTTCAGCTCCAGTGCTGCCTTAAGCTCGGCAGTGGCTGCCTCTAGCTTGCTTTCCCACGATGCCTTAAGGTCTGCAATTGCCTCCAGGATCGGTCGGTCGACGCGTGTACGAGTGATGTCCACTGGTAGATTCTTGTCTTTAGGTCTCGCCCCCTCCGCCTGTTGCGTGGTCTTGGTGAAATCTTCCATTGTAGGTTGCCTCATCTTGGATTTGAGCAGTTTAGACGCCGTCCTGCTGTCTGGCATTCCCGTGGTCACAAGCGAGCCCTGCCGGCCCCTTGTCGCGGTGCCGTAGAACGAGTAGGCCCGCAGTATCGGAGACTCGCCGGCCCGGCCAGCCGTATGTTGGGGGCCCACTATTGGCCCCTGCCTCCCTCCAGTTCCGGGTGGATGCCACCACTGTATGTGCAACTGCTCTCTGGGCCCCTCGGGAGTATCCTATGTCAACGCCACCAGTTCTATGGAGCGCACGTGCACTCCCGTTTCTGATGACCGCCGTATAAGCAGCGCAGCTTGGGCTCTCACGATTATCCTCTAAGCCGCCATCTCAGCCGACCAGGGACGTTGTCCCTCAGGATGTCCCTCAGGATGCCCAGCGAGGCCTCCTCCTCAATCCTTCCGTTTCTTTGTTCGGAGAGCCCGTACAGCCGCCATCTTTGATTCCGGGCGCTGTCCTCCTCCACCGCCAGCACAATTTTCCGTAGTAGCCGCACTTATACTTGGTGAATTTTGGGGGGAGTGCCGTCATTCGAAGCAGCTACGTTCCCACCGACTGTGGTCTGTCTTTGGTGGCGAATGTTCAGGATTACAGTGCCGATGCACCGAAGGATCATTCCGGACCGGCAGGAGACGGTCTGAAGCGCGTTTTACGCCATGTCTGCCTAGCCACGCCCCTCATGCTTCCTTAGCTGTGCCTGTTTAGCTCATGTCTTTTCTCCTTCATAGTCCTAGACCTAATTGATCTATTTAGCTATTCCATCACACTTGCCCATTAGTTTTGTTCTGTTCGATTGTTTTATTACATGCTTGCCAGAAGTTCAGAAATTAGAAATAGTTGAATAAAAAAAAACTGTCCTCCTTTTCAAACCGTTTTTGCCAACTGACATTTTGCCCTACTGCTGAGTTTATTGTATGTTTTGTGCCACTTTCTCCCATCCAACTGTAATATATTCCACAGTCGTAATAATAATCCATCTGTGTGCATGAACGGCATTTGTCTAAAAGTGTTTAAATCAAATCAACGGTGAAAGGACCAAAATACTGGTACTCAGGATAAAATGCAGAGACGACTGTCAAAAACGAACTAACAAATGGGAAGGGACTACGATATTCATCAACTTTCAGGAACTGTGGTGTTGGCTTTGACTGTGAATTATTATTATTATTATTTTGTTTAATATGTGCTGGAACAATGTCCGCCTGTTTGAGTGCTCAAGCTTTTGGATATGTCTCCATAGATTGTGCATGTGAATGACACCATTTAATTGTCATAGTTCAGCATGATTTTTGGTGTACTGCTTTCTCCATATGCAGTCACCGTGAATTGCATGCTTGCGTAATACGACCGTTTGATTAAGATGCTGTCCACTTTTCTAAATAGGAACCCCACATGAGGTGGACCGTACCTTCAGGAGGCTGGTCCACCATTTTGGGTGTATTGTGTGACAGTTGGTTTCATGTGCTACTGCTTGGGTGTTTGCTGGCACTGTCCCAGTGGCTCCTCTACTTTCACACCAGTGGCTCCTCTACTTTCACACCAGAGTGCAATGCCCACCATAAGGCCCTTAGACTATGTGACCTTTCCATTACTAGGTTTTATGTAGGAAAGCTGTACCAAAATGTATGTTTTTCCTTACATCTTAAAGCATTGAATCACATCTAACACGCTTCTAAATACTTGAGGTGCATGCTGGCTGAGCAGACTAGAACATATCCCTGATACATGGAATATAGAATATATTTACAGCCATAAAGTCTATTTAGTGTAAAAATAAAACCAATATTTTATTCTGTTACAATGCACTCGGAGAGCAGATGTGTTTGAATGCTTAAAGCACAGTCAGCTTCTTTTGCTTCTGTCCAAAGGTTTTGCATACTCATCATTTCTGGCAAAAGGGTATTTTCAGAAGGTGCACAGTAAATAAAATGCTTAGGTTGTAACTTTCCACTTGCTCTATTTTAAGGACACTCCTGTTCATTTTCTGCACACAGCCATATCACCTGTCTGTTCTGATCTCTTATTTTCAACTAAATGCTGTTTAAATTGTAATGTCACTTGATGATTACTTAAAGTAAAACATAAGAACTCTTAACAGCAGTTGTTATGAAGTTCCTTGCCTGACTTTATTGGTGGTCGTTGGGTTGCTAAGAGATCTGGGTGCCACCAAAAGCTGTGTATACCTAGGACTGCGCGAGGTGAGCGCACACTTGTTTGGCTACCTTCAACATGTCATCACAACAGGAAACCGCTTTCCATATGTATTCTGAGCTACGCTATGTCCTTCAGAAAGATAAAATACCAAGATGGCTTTACCCTTTTATTAATACTCGGACGATAATGTATCCCTTCAACTAGGTCTTGCAGACTTAACAGCTCTAACCTTGGAAGTGTCAAAATGCTGGTGAAAACTTTCTTGGTGCCCATTTGCACTGTTTAGATGGAGGGTGGGTTCGGTAACATTTAGAGACTGGAGAGCGAAAGAGTAGCCACTGGGACAGTGCTGGCAAACACCCAAGCAGTAGCACATGAAAACACCTGTCACACAATACACCCAAAATGGTGGACCAGCCTCCTGAAGGTATGGTCCACCTCGTGTGGGGTTCCTATTTAGAAAAGTGGAAAGTACCTTAATCAAACGGGCCATCAAGGGAGTAGCCTTCGTGGTTTGGGAGAAACCAAAAATGCACAAATGCAGATCCTTGATTTTGGCCCAGCCCAAACATGTAAAAAGATGCACCTGGAAGGCAGTACTGTGGTAGTTTGGCATTGGTGCGTAGGTTTGTTTGGTGAAGGCTAAAGAGGAGATGAGTTAGAGAAAGGAGATTTGGAGCAAGGCGAGAAGTGAGTAGTAGAAAGTAGCTGACAGAAGGAGAATGAGGATTTAGAGAATGTAGAATGTGAGAAACCCGAGAGTGTTCTCACTCCTGTTACCCATGAATCCTCTGCGCAGATGGCCAGGGAAAGGCCATCACTCTAGAATCCCGACCCTGGGGGTAGAAAAGCGATGAAGGATCACCTGGGTGGAGGGTCTGTGGGGACTAGGAGTAGGATGCCCTTGAGAGAGACATTGTGTCCCCCTTTCCCCAATGAAGACCACACCAACCCATCTCCCGTCTTTATGTGGTATTACAAAACAACTCCCCGAGACTATCCACACATGACCACTAAAAGTACTGAGAGGAGGAAGAAGCAACTGAGAGCAGTGAAGTTTCTTTCACCACTTAGGTACTGGGACAAAGAAGAGGCCTGCTGGGAGCAGTAGAGGTCAGGCATGTCCCTTTAACGATCGTCAGGCAGGGCTAATTGTAAACTCATGCCTGCAACCTGTTACAGGGCTGCAGGTGTACAAAAAGCCCCGCCTAACTCGTGTAAGAGGAGCAGCGATGGTGACATAAGCAGGCACCAGCAGTGTTTTTGCAGCAGCAGAGAGTTCAAGAAGTACAGCGAGATGCTCTTTATGAGCGCCAGGCTTATGGTTCATGGAGAGCGGCCCGCAAGCAGGTGCTCTGTGGAACCGAAACAAGTCTGAAAGGGGAGCCGTGCTGGAAGGCTGCCCCTTTCTCGACTATTCAAGGTGCTCATTCTCCTGGGGCCAGAAGCCGACCCAGGAGTGCCTGAGGATCAGGAAATGGAGCCCTGAAGCGAAGGCAAGAAGGCAGGAAGATCTGTGCTGCCAGCGTCAAAGAAACCAGTGAGTTTCTAGACAGATAGAAATCCAGTATGCGAGTGTTAGATGCTGCACGCAAGGATACTTTGTTATGGAGTGGTCACGTGGATTGAAAGACACATTGCATAAGGTCTCTGCATAGGATCCTTACGAACCAATGAACATTAAAAACTTGTTAACCTCCTAAAAGCCGAGTGAATTCTTTGTTACGGAGTAGTCGCATGCAAAGGAAAGCGTTATTCAAAGTCCCAGAATGAGGAGAACAATTTAGAGGCACATGGGAGTTACAATACTTAACGAACTGAACAAAAATATTCACACCATAAAGTCTATATCAATTTTGAATGCTGCATTGAAAAACAAATTGCATGATAGCAATCCAGTTACTAAATTTAAAACCTATACATGCTATGGAGATACCGAACAGCAGAGAACCTTTAAATTATAAAACTGTACCATTTTTAATACTGCATTAAAAGAACCCCTTTACTTATAAGGAAACCAAAAAAAGGGAAGCTTTCTGAGAATAATTACTTAACCAGATGATACCTTGATACCATGTACAACCTCTACATTGCAAACAACTTTCTACTGTTATTTCTACAAATCTACTGCACATAAATATAAGGAAGCCAAAGAATGATGAACTACAAAGCAAATACACAGACCTGCAAACCCAATGGGTATTATTTACCAGAGTGAAAGGAACTTTGGGACATCAACTTTACAGAGGTGTTTTTGAATGATTGCTCAATTGCAACTAAAACCATTTTGTGATACAAAGACCACCCATTTACAGAGGGTCCCAGTGTGGCACAGAACATTAAAGAAATTGAGAAACACCATCAAGTGAATAGAGCACTGGAGTTGGAATGGTTTGTTTGTCTTGAGGACGGAGCCTCAGGATATTTTGAACTGTGCTTTGGAACTTGGAGAAGGGAACCCTGAGTATTGCTCAAACTTGAACTCAAGGCGTTCTTAAGACTTGTTATAAGAACTACTTAATACTTGGTGAAGGGGGCTGAAAGAACATTACAAGCTGAATCAAGCTTTGAACTTTAGGCTGAACACTATTCGGTTGGTTGCTGACACGTTGTATAAGACTAGTTGGGAGGGCAAGCATAGGTTTTGGACACAGACAGATTTCTAAATTGAACTTATTGGCTTTGACTTTACTTACTTTTGGTTTGGTAGGGAAACCTCACCATAGTATAGGGCAAGATAGGTGTTTTTCCATCCTGTTCCGAACTTTGAATCTGTTGTCTGTGTGTTACACCAAGATGACCTCACAAGAAGCAAAGTGTCATCAGGAGGGTGGAGGAGCAATCAAGAATAGCGAGTAGGAGGTAGATTGTTATCAGGAGAGTTCTCAATCGAGTGGTGGTATTCTATATATTCTATTACTGTTATCTCTGCTCTTATGTTGAGCTGCTTTGTATTAGCTCATGGCAGTACTGTTTTGCAAGCGGAATCCTCCCTGAGTGAAGGCTGTGAAAGGTAGGGATGATGAGTGCCATATTTTTTTCAATAAAGGACTTTTACCTACCTCCCACTTGTGCTTTCTACACAAACTGGTGACAAGTAGGGAGAACCATCATGGGCAATTCTGTGGCACCCTCTTACCGTAGTCCCTGGGGTGTGTCGCTCCACATGGCAGACATGGCTCTTCATCCCATGAAGACTATGTGTGAGGTAGAGAGGCAAAGTGATACACGTTTAAGTGCTGCACCACCCTCTGCCCCCATTACTGCTCTGATACCAGGGGTTGTGCGGGCCAATCCCGACTTGTGATCCTGTTGTGGTCCTCTGCACTGAATGGATGCTTCTAGTTGATTGTCCCCTGCCACAAATCCCTCATCTTGGATATGTTTGTCAGCTTTAGTGAAATCACAGAAAACGTTATCCCAGCAGGGGGTGCAGTGCACTTTGCACGTCAAGGTTCTCAACACAGGATATCACTTGGGTGGCCATATTTATATCACTCTGCACTCTATCACCTCCGTTCATTTTTCCACGCACTCAGCACGCTTCACAGAACACGTTCTCCAGAGAACAATTCAAAAAATGAATCTTAAAATGTCTTTTCTTAGTACTTTGTGAATGGAGGATAGCACAGGGGCAACGTGCTGGTCTTGGAAGCAAGACCACGCAGAGCAACAGAGGTTCGAATCCCAGATCTGCGCTTAGAAATCAAACTCTGCATTGCATGCATGGATGTCGACTACAAGATGATGGCACCTCTCGCGCACAACATTTGTTTGTGGTGTTTGGGGATGAAACATAATGTCGGACAGTGTGATTCGTGTTAATCTACAACCCCGAAGAGAGGGGACGGCTAAATTGACCTGAAGTGATTCCACTTCCATGTCTAACTGAAGTAGACTCTCGAAACGTAAATTGCCAGAGAGTAGGAGCCCCAAGACCTCTGAGAAAAGCACAGTGAATGACAGGAAGTTGAGGAAAAGGCTGAAAAAGCACAGAAAGCACACTTGTGCGAGAAATGAGTGACCCCATGTCCGACATTTAGACTTTGCCTCCTTCCCATGCTACGTTTTTGAATTTGGGGAGTGGATTGACTTAAATTATTGCCTTCAACGTGCAAGTTTGCTGGACTTTCATTTTTCCTGTTAATCTGGATCATCATGCCATTTTCTTCCTGTTTTGGTTTTCTTTGATCTTGCTCTGTCTTTTTTGTTTTCTGTTTTGTATTGTTAATAATTTCTTAAATAAATTGTACCAACTCATTAATGATTGTAAAGTGCTTACGAGTAAGCGCTATAGAAATAAAATAAACACCATTCCTCCTTATTCTCCACCAAGGAAAGGGAGTAGGTAAAGTTTATATCGAAATCCTCTTCCGAGCAGTGATAGCTGTTCTGGCTCCAGATGCTAGAAATGTTCACCAAAGCAGGAGCACCGAGAGCTTTGGCGCTGATGTCGGAGATGCAACCTTGGCCCACATCACCTTCCAAGTGAGGCAGGATTACCTTAAAACTCAATTCTCGCACGCCCTCGAGATAGGGACTGGTGTGGAATGCAACTTCTATCGGGTCTGGTCGACACTACTTGTCAAGCCCAACCTCTCGATGTCGAGTCCTCGACCCGCAATGTTGAGCCATCCATGTTGAAACTCATCCTCTGAGTCAATGTATTCTCTGGAACCAAGGAATGACTTCAGTCTGTCTGCAACTGGGAGGAGGATCCTATCCCATTTGGCACTCAGCCCTGTTATGGTAAGCACATGGACTTGCCCAAGGAACTAGGGGAGGTTGTCATATTGGATTTGGTCTTGGATTTAAAGAATGCTAGCAGGTTTGACATTTCACTCGACCTTGAAATGTAGGAGGCCCCCTTCGGTACACCATGACAAAGGTGGCACAGACTCTTTGATGGTGCACAGTATGAGCTTACTGACATTAATAACGCACCTCCCCTAAGTATCCAGTTTTGCCATAAGTGCCATCTTGAAGGACCCATCTATGGACTTTTGCAGATGTCATGCAGATTATATGCTTTCTGCAAGGAGCTGGTTAAAAAGTAAAGGGTGTCACAATAAGACCCAGATTTCCTATTAAAACATATTTAGACATTGGGGGGGAGGAGTGGATGTCAGCAAACATGAAAAGACATTCCTGTCAGTGGCATTGGGACTGAGAAAGAGACTCACTGCTGCTACGTGGGGCTCTGCAGACAGACTGAGCTTCGCTGGGTCAATGAGGTGGACATATGTGCATCCCTAGAGAGAGAAATCTATAATGCCAAGGGTTGCCCTGGGAAGTTTCAGAAGGTCTGGGAGAAGCGAACAGGGACTGTGTGAACATTTAACTCTGGAACGACCTGGGGGCGCCGAATCCACTATGTTCTGGATGAAGCCATCTGCGGCACTCATACGCCTGCTAACCTGACCTGAGTCACGCACGCACCCATGTTTTCTCACTACTGTCTTCTAACCATTGATATGCTGTACCTATGCTATGCAACGTTTGTCTTGTTCTCTGTTCTTACTTGTTTTTACTGTAAAACAATAAACAGATTTATAAAAAAAAAGAAAACCTATTAAGACATCCAATATAAACGGATGGCTTTGCCCTGTGATCATGTCCACCAATTTGGTTCAAGACTGACAAATCCCTTGAAAAATTACAAGCTTCCAAAGCTATGGCTAAATTGTGTGTGGCAGTGGTTAGACAACCGTCTGTACAGTTCTCCTCTCCTATGTGGAGAGGTAGACCTTTTTGTTACTCCTCATCCTTTTCTCAGAGGGGAAGAGGCCAGAATGGAGTGCTAGACCACTTCGAAAGGATCAAGGAGCCCTGTCCACATCTGCTACTGTCCTGCAAAAGCACATTGAGGACATCTCCCATGTTTCTACAGTGGAGGAAGGCTGGAGCAGTGCTCCACAGAATGGGTTGCCATTACTTCATATGCATGTGTCTGCCAGATGGTGACCCAAAGCTACTGTCCCTCATCCGGTCATTCTCAGAGTCGACATCACCACCTCTTGCAAGAGATCAGCTCCCTGATGGAGAAAGCGGCCATAGAACTGGTACCTGAGGCAGAGAAAGGCCAATGTTGGTATTCACATAACTTTGTGGTACTGAAGAAAGATGGAGGACTACGTCCCATATTGGACCTGAGGTGCTTGAACTAATTCCTCAGGAAAGACACATTTAAGGTGGTGATTTTGGCACAGATCCTCATGTTCCTGAAGTTACAGGATTGGTGGTTTTCTCTGGATTTTTCATGACATTTATTTTCACGTGCTGTTGCAATCAAAGCATAAGAGGTACTTGAGGCTCATGATTATCAGCACCTGTTACCAGTTGTGGGACTGCTTTTCGACCTGACCTAAGGCCCGAGGAACCTACACAGACTCGGAATCTCCCTGAACTTCAGGAAGTTTCAGATGACACATTTGCAAATGTCCCAGTTCATCCGAGCGGTCCTGGACTTCAGATCGGAGATGGCTTTGCCTCCTATGGACCGGGTCAAAAACATCCACTAGCTGCTAAGGGAATGCCAGTATGCCATTTCAAATCCTCATCTTTGATATCAATCTCCCAGCACAACTGCTTTTCGGGAAACCTTTCCCCCGCCAGGGGGCGCAACGCGGCTCCGCCTGATGGTGCTACATGCCCTGCACTATACATGATGTTGTGGCCAGTATATATAGAGGCGCTGCACCATGTGACCTCAGTTCCTTTTGTCCATGTATTATGCTCAATTTAGGAACTCTGTTCGAAGACCTTTTTTGTTTTTCCAAATGTTTCAGTGCTTTTCGAATGTATCGCGATGCCGAATCCAATGAGGTCTCCGGTGTTCAATCGGTGTTGATTGCAGGTGTCAAATGTCAATTTCGGACCTGCACCGCATTTGCCTTTACTGCCTTGGTGAAAGCCACAATGCGCAGAATTGCGCGTTGTGCATATCAATGCACCCTAAGGCGCTTCAAGAACGTGAAAAAAATCTTTTCACCTTTCACCACAAAGAGAAGACGTTAAGCGGATCGGTTCTAGGTCACCGGGTACGGACCTCAGCACTGAGGAATGGTAAACGAAGGACAAAAAGAAGAGAAAACACTGCAAGAGTTTGAGATCCCTTGGTGGTTCTTCACGGCATGAAGAAGAGGAGCCACTTTGGTCTGTGGTCGGCCATGGCAGAGGTGTCCGATCACATCCCTGAAGGGAAGATGCAAGAAGGCCCTTATCAAGGATGGCAAAATAGCCTTCCTTCAAATATTGGTCTGGATAGCACAGACTGCATAGCAAGAACAATGGCTATGAGCATGGTCTTGCACAGGTTTTCTTGGCCAAGGACCATCAGTGTTTGCTACTGACATTCAAGAGAAACATCTGGTTACACCCTTCAATGGCAGGAATTTGTTTGGCACCAAGAACGATGAGTCATTGCAGAAGTTCCAAGCCTTGAAGGCTAACCCCAAATCAATGCAGCTGTCAGTCCAGCAACAATGACCTGCAAGCCCGGCGGTCGGGGGATGGGTTTTCTCCCCTTCTCTCCTTCTCCACTTTTGCACAAAGGGGTAGAGGCCTAGCACCTCAGATAAGCATGGTCAGTGTCGTCCCTACAGGGATAGATGATGGTGTGAACCTAGAGGAGGCACTTGCACCTTAACTGCACCCTCACAAATCCTGGTGCAAATCCTCTGAAGTGTACTTCCGTCATTAGTGCACTGTGGTAGGCAGAATATCCCGGTTTGCTGAGGAATGGAAAGTTACCACCTCAGACACCTGGTCCTTAACGGTCATACAACAGGGATATTGCCTCCATTTCGCCCTTTTGCTTCCAGACTATCCCCATGCCACCAACCCTTGCTCACAGAACCTCTCCAACTGGAAGAGCTCTGTCAACTTCTGGCAAAGAAACCATAGAGTGTGTGCCCTGCTTGGAACGAGTCAGAGGTTTCTGCTCAACCTACTTTCCTGTACCGAAGGATGACAGAGGTCTGCAACCTATCCTGGATCTGCAGCTTCTGACCAAGTTCAAGATGGTCACCTAGCCCAGATCCTCCAGGCCATGGATGTGAACTACTGGCTAGTCTCCCTGGATCTCCAGTATGCTTACTTTCATGTCGCTATCCAAAAGAAACGCAGGATCTACCTGAGATTCAAAGTGGGCAACTGTTACTACCAGTTCAAAGTCCTTCCTTTCGGGCTTTCTTGGTGGCTCTCTTCAGAAGGGAAAGCTTTCATGTCTTTTTCACGCATTTTCGTGCTCTAAAACACTTGTGTATGGGCGCAATATAAATAAAATCTCATATCATATAATTTCCCTTTATGGAATCATTGGCTCGTCTGAACCTGCTCACCAGATCTAGCATCTGCACAACTATACTGGACGTGCAGCCTGTTGCACAGATTTGGCTTCTCCCTGAATTCAAGAAATCTGAGGTTTGTCCTTCCCAGTCACTCTGTTTTGTTGGTGCAGTCTTGGACACTCCCTTGGGCTGGGGATTCCAGGTTTTCCAACCGCGGACAACCATTACAGCCTGAACCGTCATGCCTGGCGGCTGAAAGGCTAAGGCATAAGGAGTGTGCCTTGTTGCAGGATGTTCTGGATGTGCTCCTCTCTGCGAGAAGACCTGCCACCAAATCATTGTATGCCTGCAGGTGACATACGTTTTAGGCTTGGTGCTGGGAGAAGAGAACTGGACACTTTTACTTGCTCCACAGCCTATGTGATGGAATATTTTCCAGATGGGCCTGCAAATTGGTACAGTGACATGGTATTGTGACAAAGCACAGAACATTGACAACTCTCTAAAGGGGACAACCACTCCCAATCAGGTTGGGGAATTAAAACAATTACTGAATAATCCCCTAATGGTAATAACATGAGAGAATCACCTGGGGAAAGTTGAATCCAATGACGCTAGACGGAATGACTTGGAAAGAATCGAACATAATAGTGACATTTCCACACTTTCTATATTCACTAAGAGCCAAGGTTCACATAAACATATTTATTTATGCATAGCAAAACCATACCCATAAATGGACAATACTGGGATGAGAAGGCTGCCGAAGCAGGGAGGACCGCAGCAGTAGTAGCAGTCAGAGTACCGGGAGCAGAGAAAGTAAATGAAAGACAACGAGACAGTGGAAAGAATTAAACACTGTGGAATGAACTAGTCGATAAATAACCTGTTTGTGGTATCGCTTGAAGGCAGAAGACCGCAGAAAGGAGAGTCCTTCCAGGGAGAACTTTAATTGATTTCTATAAGTGTCAGCAGGAAGAAGTGCAGCAAAGGCATACAAGTCCCATCCTCCCAGAACCAGGTGAGAAAGCAGAAGAGCCAGGATAGAAGGGTACTTGCGGCGAGCAAACTCTGGGGACTAGAGGCAAAACTGCATTGGGATGAAAAAGGGTGAAAGCAAATCCCAAAGAAACACTACGACAAGCGCCACATAACTGTTATGACAAGTAGTGCTAGGCAGGAAAGTGAACCCAGCATACCAGAAGAATAAAGAGACGCACGAGAAGAGTTACTCTTCCTCGTCCCAGTGGATGGGGAAACAGACAGGTAATACTTGGCAGGAGAGTAAACCAAGTTAACTACGAGCAGCAAAGCACCAAAAGGGGGAAGAAAATAGTACCCTTACAAGAGACATTGTTGGTTTGAGACAAGAGGAGAAAACACTACCAAAAAAGGGGAATTATTTTCTTAACATTTTTATAAACTAGAAACTGGGGATTATTGGAAAACTCTGTCTCCTCTGGAACTATTGGATATTAACATTTGCATCACTTATCACCAGCAAGGCTGGGAACCTTTCTGTTTGGTTGAAACCACAAAATAACACTCATTGCTTTGAAGAGAAATCCTTGCACAGTTATTTTATATTATTAGTTTTAGGGACAGTGGTAGGTTTTTGGACACAACAGTGACTGTACTTTTTACTTTGGACTTCCTGACAGTTTCACTAGTTTCCTTTGAGGCAGAGAAATCCATCTTAGCTTTAGGAATAGAAGGGCATTTTTCCAACCCTCTTTTCATTAATAAAAGTATATACACAAAAACATGCCACCATTGTGTCCAAGTCTTACTTCTGATCCCTTACTGTATATTGTGGCTATTATGGTATTCACGAGGACCCCAGTGCAAGGCTCTTTTTTCACAATCTCTTTGGTATTGCATTTCCTGATGCGTCTTTCAAATATGTTCTCCCCCACGCCCCAAGCAAGTTTGTTGTACTGGCGTGGGATTTAGATTTTGTGTTGACATTTTTAATGGGCGATCCTCTTGAGCCCCTTCATTCTTTTTCATTATGGTTGCTCACTCGTAAGGTGATTTTCCTGGTCACCAGCACTTCCACTAGATGGGAGCAGTGTTCTCCAGGAGTTGTCTGTTGAACCTCCCTATTTGGTTTTCTGCAAGGAAATGGCGCTTTTAAGAGTTACACCCTGCTTCCTGCCGAAGGTGATCTCAGACTTCCATCTTTCTCAAGATACATCTGCCAGTTTTTTTCTCCTCCACCTCATCCTTCACGGGCAGAGGAGCGTCTCCATCAACTGGATCTGGTGCGGCCCCCACAGTTTTAGGTCTCTCGAACAACGGCAAACAGAACAGATGACCAACTTTTCATTGGTTACACTGGTGCCCAAGCTGTCACCAAACACTCAGTCTCGATGGATCGTCCTCTGCATCTCTGATTGCTATCATGTGGCATGCAAGGAGATCATTGTGGGTCTCCGGTCTCACTCCACCAGAGGGTCGGCTGCCAATTAAGTTCTGCAATGCACAGTAACTGTTCTGGATATTTTCCAAGCAACTATGTTGGCTTCATTGCACACGTTTGCTAAGCATTATTGCTTGAATTGTATGTCTTTTTAGGATGCGCATTTTGGCAGAGCTGTCCTTCAGAGTTTTCTGCTAGAGGTGGTGTCTTTCCTATCCACACTTTTCCAGGTCATTGTGCTGCTTTGGCAGTCTATCGAAGATGAGGAATCAGTGGGAGGGAGGCATCCATTAGAATAACCTCTTAGTAATGTTCTTTTTGATGGACGTTCCTCCCACAGAGTCTTCATCACCCCTCCTAACTGCCTCTCTTGGTAGATAGCTGGTACACCTTGGTTCTGTCAGCGTCAAGGTGCTAGGGAAAAAGGATGGATCTGAGGTCACGAGGCGCTGCGCCTCTATATATACTGGCCCCAATGTCATGCCTGATATGCGATGCGTAGAGGCATGGAACTGAGCCGATGAGGAGCCGCGCATCACCCACTGGTGCCAGAAACGTTTCCAAAGAGCAGCTGCACTGCAAGATAGATGCCAAAGATGAGGAATCCGTGGAAGGAACATCCATCAGAAGGAACATTACAGAGAAGTAAGTCATTTGTTCTTCTCTGGCAGCCTCAGACTTTTTTTGGTTGCTGGATAAGATCCCTTCAGTGGCTTCTCGGATCCCAGTGGTCCCAGTTTTGAGGCAGAATGATGGATCTCTTGGAGATTTCTAATGGTATCACAGGATCTTCTGTGGTGGATCCGTTGGGAGAACATGATGACAAGAGAACCCTTTTGGCAAACTTTTCCATAGGCAACTATGGTGATAGATGCCTCCTTGAACAGCTAGGGTGCTAACCTGGGGGAATTCACTTTGCGTGCTCTGGTTTCCAGCAGAATACAGATGGCATATCGACCTGCTGGAGCTGCGGGCAATCAGAGTGCCACTGTTGGCCTTTCTCCCTTCCATCCAGGGGAAGAGTGTCCTGATCCTGACGGACAGCATGATGGACATGCATTACCTCAAGTAGGAGTATGTGTGGTTTGGGGGGCAATTTCCTGTATACAGGGAAGCAATGTAGTTCTGGGCAATGGAGAGCAATGTGTCCCTCTCAGCGTCCCATCTGTCTGGAACATATAAGGAGCTGGTGGATGCCCGGACAAGCATTGCTTGGTCTTCCAAGAGTGAGAAATATGCTAGGAGTTTCTTTTGGAGAATTTCAAGTTCTGGGCAACCCAGCAGGTGCCCCTGTTTACCACCCGTGCCAAAGGGAAGTGCTTGTTTTACTCACATGTCCCATCCCCTTTCCTCCATCCTTGTGGGCGTCACCCAACATGGGGACGGTACCAGAACCTTTGGCAGTGAAAAATGTAGCTTCCCCTTTAAATTTAGCATAGCGCATGTCCGACATGTTCGAACTGGGGAGGGGCACAAGACAGGGGTGCCCGTTCTCGCCAATCCTATTTGCTGTAACAATAGAGCCCATGGCTGCTGCAGTTAGATTGCGACACAAGGATAAAGGTATAGTCATGAAAGGCTCCAATCAGCTGATCTCACTTTATGCGGATGACACGTTGTTATATATCCGTGAACCCGACAAAAACCTCGCACCCATAATGGCAGATATACATGAATTTACTGATTACTCCGGTTACACCGTGAACAATACTAAATCAGAAATGTTCCCACTCATCCCTTGCACTAAATGCCCGGAAATGACGGATGGCCTTAAATGGTCGGAGGGATATATTGGATATTTAGGCGTTCTGGTCTCCAGGAGCAGACAACTACGAAGGGGCGCTAAGGTCAATTAATGCAAAACTAGTGATGTGCATGGCGGATATCAGTACTAAACATGACCGTCCTTCCTAAGCTATTATATCTGTTTGTGAATATCCCGATATGGCCAGGCAGGGAATTCTTCTCCAGGCTGCGTTCAATGGTGACCACATTTCTCTGGAACGGGAAGACTGCTAGAATGGGGTGGGAGAAAATGGTGGAACCATATAGTTCCAGAGGCATAGCTGCCCCCGACTTTGAACTCTATTATCTAGTTGCTCAGGCGCAATTCGTGAGATATTGGTATGAGACGGCAGAAGATGCACCCCACGCATGGGTAGAGACACACACAGTTGCACCCTCTGATGTGAGATCAATTATTTTCGAACCACGACATAGAGACATGTGCGAATATGCTCCGGCGAGCTGCACTGTCCGGGCTTGGGGGGCAATATGTCGGAGACTTAAAATTGAAAAACCTTATAACCCGCAAATTCCCTTGTGGAACTTTCCCGGCATTCCTCCCACGTTTGATACGGACATGCAGGAAGCATGGGACCCTAACGGGGAAATGGTGGTAGGGGACATGTTCAGAGAGGGGAAATTTGTTAGCTTAATAGATATTTTAAGGGCCTTGGGGAGAGGACCGCTTCGGACACTACAGTATTACCAAATGAGATCAGCATTCCAGGCTAGATGGCCCCTCTTTCCTGATGAGCCACTTTCACACCCATGTTTACAATTGATCACAGCTCAGGGGGTTGTGGGAGTCTCCAAATTATATGCATTGGTGCAGGCCCACACCCCCACAACCAACAATGTGAAAGTTAAATGGGAAACAGATTTGCAGATGCCCATACCTGACGAGAAATGGGTGAAGTATTGCTCACTCACTAAAAAAGTTTCGCTCAATGCGGGACTATGCCAAATACAATTTAAAATTCTTAATAGGCTGCACTATACGCCGGCCACAGTGGCGAGGTTTTTGACGGAATCCTCGAGCGAATGCCCTAAGTGCGGCATCCCACAAGCAGGGTCCTTCCACATGTATTGGGACTGCCCTGAGCTGCAGCGGTTCTGGGGGAGGGTGGCTGAGTTGCTGCCGGAAATCACACAAATATCCCCATTCCTGTCTCCACAAAAATACCTGTTTGGTGATATTGGGAAGTGCTCTGAGAGAACTAGAAGACTCTTTAATGTTTCTTGCGCAGTTGCTAAAAAATGTATCCTCCATGCTTGGAAAAGCCCTACACCTCCGAGGATGAGCACCTTTCTACGAGAATTGACATATGTGAATGAGAATGAGGAACAATATGTACTGACTCAGTCGAGAATGAGCCGAACGAAGGACATCTGGGGCCCGTTCAGGACATACTTATGTGAACTGCCGTCAGACAATGAAGACCCTATGTGAATATGTATCACCTGTGAAAATGCAAAATGTGCCACTGAATGATATTCTTGTTGGAGCGAGTTGTGTACCTGCCACTACCTTAATAAAAAGATGTTTTAAAAAAAAAATTTAGCATAGCGCGCGGTACGCAGCATCGGGCGTGGGAATGCCCCGCCGAGGTCCCGCCCTTTGGTGCCTCACCTCAGTCCCTTTTTCCACATGGACAGTGGCGGACCTGGCAGCCAGCGCAGAAACTTTTTTTAGCTCTGCTTGCTCCCCGTTCTGTTTTTTCAATCTTATTTGACTTCCCTTCAGTGCCTCGCCTCCCTTGGGGCATGTCGGTCGCAGAAGGATTCATGAAATGTGCCTCATGCGACCGTCGTTCCTGGCCTCGGACCCCCATGCACTCTGTCTTGAGTGTTTGGGGCCCGACCACCTCTGGAACACATGTTTGGTTTGCAGCGCTCTCTGTCACAGGGCATTGAAGAATAGATTGTCACGGTGGAGGGAGATCTTCCACACTTCTCCTCTGCCCCACCTTAAGGAATTTGTCTCCAGGACCTCTCGTCAAGGCAAGCAGTCTGTTCAGCACAGCTGCGCAGCGCTGCAAGTCCTTCCCTGGGATTACCACGGATAAGGGTTCCTTGAATTCAGGTTCTGGCAGGCTCGAGGCCTCTAAGGCTACTGGCTCCCAAGCCGAGGTGCCGAGGGGCTCTTCCGGGTACTTCAGGGACAGACCTAAGCCTGTGCAGGCTACTGGTTCCCAAGCAGAGGGGCTCAGAGTCCCTACCGGGCTTTCCTCGGAGGGGTGATCAAATTCGTCCTCTTTTTTTTTTACACTAAGGGGATAAGGGGTTGTTGAGTGCCACCTCCAAGAGACGTCCTGCCTACCAGAGCTTGCTCCGATGTCGTGAATCGGGGCGTTACGAATACCAGCCAGCCGGCCGAGTGCTCAGCGCATACCAGAGTGTTCTCTGAGGGTGACGCTTATGCTTCGGGTGCAAGACCCAAGGTGTATCCTCCCATGTCTGAGGCTTCACATGGCTCAGAGGATTTGCGCCCTCCTGCCCTGGGTGTGGCACGAGGCTTCAAAATGTTAGAAATGCATGTGGCGGAGCATGCTAGGCCGGCGGCCATCTTGGATACAACTCTGGCCTGTCCCTGCTCTCGCCCATCCAATGGGCCCTGCAGGATGATCCCAGTCCCCTTCCCTCTCGAAGCAGCGGCTGGTTTTATGGTACAGGCTTCTGGTCTCCTCAGGGATACATCTACACCTTCGCAGCCTTATGGCTACAGGGCACACGCGCCTCAGCACTTTGCCCAGGAATGGAGGCTGACCGCCTCAGAGGGCAGGGCCCCTAGGGACCCTATGGCTAGCAAGGACTGCTTCTTCAAGCGTTTTCTCTTACTCATGCGTTCCCCTCAGATGAAGGGGCTCCTGAAGGATATTATGAGGAGGTCATCCTGCAGGTAGCACCCTCCTGGCCCCCACCTCTAGGGATGTGTTGCCAGTACCAGTGTTGCTCCCTCCCCCGGTCCAGGCCGTACCGGTTGTTCAGACCCCTCCACATACTCCTGTAACACCGCCGCCTCCCCCCTCAGCAGCCGTTGGACCCGTCTTCAGCTCTGGTTTTAGGGGGTCACCGGCGGCACCTGGGCCTCAGGTCCTGGACTCCCATTGGTCTGTAAAAAAGGGGAGGGACGATATTGACGATGAGGACAATGACACCCAGGATGATGAGCCCTCGGCATCCGTTAAGGCCTTTCATGACAGCCTTCAGGGCCTGGGCGAGTTCTGGGGGGTCCCTATGCCCGAGGAAGTCCCCCAGTAGTCAGGAAGCTAGCAGAGGTCTTGGGTAAGCGCTCCCAGTGTGGTCTGGCATCCTTCTCCAGAAGGATGTCCTGCAGGTGGCACGAAAGGTCTGTGAGAAGCCCAGGGCCAACGCCCAGATGAACAAGAAGTTGGACAGCAGGTTCAGGCTGACGGACAGGGAGCCAATCCTCCTGGCCGCCTACTTGCAGCCGTATTCCTCAGTTGTGGCTGCGGCCTCCTTATCTCTGAAACTATTGTCTTTGTCGTCTTCCTCTATGGGAGCCACCTCCAGTTGTCTCTCCCAAGGAGGACAAGGTCCTCAAGTCTTTAGGAAAGCGATGTTATTCCACCTCAGGACTGTGGCAAGCCAACGCAGACACCCTCTTGGCTGCGGCTATCCAGAAGCTGTGGCGGGAGCTTGGGGAATTTCTGCCCGACCTCCGCTCGGACAAGCAAGTCTCCTTCAAGGCCGATCTGGCAGATGCACGGGATATTGTGCAGGGCCTAATGGAGTCTTCGGTCTCCCACATCGACACAGCTTGCAGAGGACTGTGCCTTGGTGTCGAGATGAGAACGGCGTGGAGGCACGGCACTAAGTTTTCATCTGACATGCAGGAGTGGATGCTAGATCTGCCCTTCGAGGGCGTGGACTTTTTTCATTTGTCAACCGATGACGAGTTGACGAAGAAGAAAAGCTCCACTCAAACCGCCAAGTCCTTGTCCATCATGACAAAGCCTGGTCAGAAATCTGTTCCTCAATCACAGGGCAGGGCTTCAAAGGATTTTGGTCACCCAGCAACAACTGGAGGAAGCAGCAGAAGACTTTGCGCTGGTTTTTCTCCCCCCGTCCCCCCACCTCTGATGCCAAGAAGCAGTGACATCAATGTCTGGGAACACAGCTCGCCTGTAGGGGGCCGTTTGGCTCTTTTCCATGACCACCTAGAAGCGTCTTTTCAGCAGCCTGTGGATCCTATCCGTAGATTCCACAAGCTTCAGTCTTCCTCTTCTTTTTCCTCTACTATCCTCTTTGTCAGATCGGTTCCCTGGCTCATTTATGGGAGGTCCTCCCTCTCTTGCAGATGCTGGTTATAGAACTGGTTCCTTTTTCAGACAGGGGTTCCGACTGCTATTGCAGGATTTGTGCAGTACCCAAGAACAACCAGGCTGACCTGAGGGTTTTCCTGAACCTGTCATTTCTGAATCTCTTTTTACTTCTGGAACGCTTCAAGATGATTCATCCCGCGCACATAGCCAAGTCTTTGTGTGCCGGGGACTGGATGTGTTCCCTGGATCTCAAGGATGCGTACCTGCACGTACCCATCTACCAACCGTATCTGAAGTCTCTGCGGTTCAAGATTGTCGTACCACTTCCAGTACAAGGTGCTGCCTTTTGGCATGAACTCCGCCCCTTGGGTCTTCATGAAGTTGATGAATGCAGTGGCGGGCCTTCTCCGCTTGGAGAGGCCAAATCTATACCCTTATTTGGACACCTGACTGGTGAGGGCGGGGTCGCCCGAGGGGGTGTTGCAATCCTGCCAGAGACTGGCGGATATTCCTTATCAGCTGTGGTTCTCCCTCAGCAAGGGGAAATTGCAGTTACGCCCATCTCGCACTCTGGTCTTCCTAGGGGTGCCTTGGGACACTACGGTACAGAGGGTGTTCTTTATGCCTGAGATGTTTGTGGGAGCCCCTTTTGCCCCACCATAGCCTACCCTGGGTTTACAACGGACTCCTCTCTTTCGGGCTGTGGGATACTCTGGAGGGCTATGTGATTCATGGATTGTGGTCCAGGGAGGAAGCGCACCTGCATATCCATCTGCTCAAGCTCAGGCAGTGGGCCTGACCTTCAAGGCTATTTTGCCCCTCATCAAGGACAGGTTTGTTACGGTCAGGACGGACAATTCTACTACAATGTTTTACGTGAACAAGCAAGGTGGTTCCTCCCTCCTCTGCATGGAGGCAGTAGCGATCTGTGAATGGGCCCTGGCGGAGGGGTTTTGGATTTCAGCAGTCCTCCTCCCAGGGGACAGCAATGCAGAAGCGGACCAGCTGAGCCGCTTGGGGTTCAACACCTACCAGTGGGAACTGCACAATGACTCCTTGTTGCCCCTGTTCCAGCTTTGGGGGTTCGCAAATCTGAATTTGTTCGCCTCCATCTGAATTATAAGTGCCCCCAGTTTGCTTCATGGGCAGGATAGGGTCAGTGGTCTCTGGGAGATTCCTTCCAGATTTGTTGACACGGACGCAGTTGTTAGGGAGAATTCTCATTCTATGGCTAATTTCCCTTACCTAGTGAGTCCCCCAGCAGCTTTGCTGGATTTCTGGAGTTTATTTTTTTCCACTTGGTAAGAGTGTGAGGTTTTCCCCCTCTTACCTGTGTTTTGCCATGTGTATTTCTTCTGTTTTTGTGATTGTGGACTCTGGAGTACACCACTTCAGTAGCCCCACTCTTTTGTGTTACACAGCACCTTCAGTGCAGTGACACAGGGTTGTCTTTTAGACTTCCCACCGACTCCATTTCTGTGGCTGAATACTGTCCCCCAGAAAAGTGTGAAGTTGCCATGAACTTTACACAGTCATTTAACCACAGATCCAGTACATCCCATCTTACATGGAGTATTGTAAATGGTCAATTCTTAGCCCTTTTTATCTGTACCTCTTGGAGCATTGTTTCGCTCCCTTAACATTAAGACTTGGATGGCGGCAGTGGTATCTACCCTAATTTTCCTACCGCGATTATATTACATAACGTGGTATTGTTTTAGGCTATTTTAGTAGCCTCGAGCTTTAAACCCGCTAGCCCAAATACTTTTTCTTTCGGCTCCGGTTGGGTTTAATCGCCATTCCTTTTTGTTAACATCCTTCTTGGGTCTTTCTTTGCGCAGCAAACCTGGTTTGCCTCCTTTGTTCGCCGACCTTTGGCGGGCTTCTGACCAGAAGCTCTCCTTTGGCGTCTGGGTGTCTAGGTAGGCTTAATGTGAGGGTGGGGTGTAGTCACGCCCTGCACAGGGTCTCCTTGGAGACCCAAGTCGCACTTTGTGTTGATTGGCTGAGGTGGTTGACCGGGCTCGACAACCCCCTGCTGAGTGATTGACAGCCAGGCTGTGTGAATGGGGGATTTTGCATAAAAGGCAGGACTCTTGAGCTAGAAGGCCGAGTCGCCTCTGGAACTACAAGGAACTGAAGAGAAGCAAAGAAGAAGACGGCTGCTGCAACCCCGAGTCCCGTTGAAGCTCTGCTGCAGTCCTGAGCTATCTACCCCTTCGCCGACTAAGAGAAGATCCAGTCCAGAGTCTTCTTCCCTTGAGCCTGGGGGGGGGATCAACCAACTCGTCTTTTCTTCAGTCAGAGAATCCTCTCCTGGGTCGAAATCACTGCTGTGCTGTAGTGGTCCGGATAGCCATCAGAAGAGCCCTCTCCTGATTTAAAGGTGCGCACCTTTTATTCATTTTCTTTTTCGTTGCTGCTGGCCTCAACTCTGGGTAGTGCAGATCGCTCCAGACGTCGTCCTTCTTGTCCCCACGACTGAAGCCTCAGGATCCATGCGTCTGCAGGAACTACCAGGAACAACTGCCGTGGCACCAGCTTTTCTCCAACGGAATAAGGTACTGTGCACACTTGGTCATTCTCTCCGTCTGACCAGCCGGAATCGGGGTGAACCCTTTTCCTCCACGAAGATTTGTTCTTTCTTCCCTCCCTCTTATAACTTTTCCTTCCATTTTACAATCTTTGCAACTCTTGGCATCTTAAATTTCGAATTGTTCAACGTGTGATCCTTGGCAACTGAGCATCTGCTCCATTGACACTGGCGAAGGCCTATTGACTTTAATCTGTATCTTTTAATAAGTCGTCAAGTTTCCTTGCCTATGATTTTTATTCATTTTCCCCTTGTTTGAAATTCTTAAGTACAAAGAGTGTTTTAACTTTGTGAGCATTTCAATCCGCGGGTATGCGTTAGTATCGCAACACCGGTCTGTGAAATCCTAATGTACTTACCGTGAATTTGCTGGAACAGGTGGAATTGGTTGTGTAGTGTATTTTACGTGTGGTTTTGAAATTATAGAAGTGTTGTGTTTTATAACAGATGGTTTAAAAATAACTGTACTTATATTTTTTACCTAAAACCTTGAGTCAGTGTTTGCTTGAGTCACAGTAATTGTGGTCCTTTGTGTAATCTCTACTACTGCTCATTTGCTCTTGAGATAAGTCTGGCTGCTCCGCTACTGCTACCACTTTAACAGTGTAGTACAGGCTTGTACCAAAGGTGAACTTGTAATACCACTTGTAGACTTAATTGTGTGTAGTGGTCCCTAAGGGCAGTGTACAGGATTCTGCCTAACAGCAGTTGTTATTCGTTCCTGCCCACCCCTCTACTCCAACGGACCCTCTGCAAGTTTCGGGTCTCTGTGCAGCCTCATTTTGATTGCCCCCCAATAGCCATCGAGACACTGGTTTTTAGATCTGCTGCTGTTGTGCTCCCAGGGTCCTGTCCACCTTCCGATCTCCAGCAGGGAATTCCTGATGCAGCGGAACGGGGCGATGGACCATCCGGACCCGGCCAAGCTGACGCTGGTGGCCTGACTCCTGACCAGCTGAGGCTTTAGCATGCTCAATTTTCAGATGACAAGTGGGACGTTATTCAGCAGGTCAGGAGGCCCCAGTATAAGAGTAAATGGACTAGGTTCTGCCATTGGGCTCGTGACAAGGGTCCTGGACCCTGATACCTGTCCTCTTGATGACGTGCTGACTTTTTCAGCACACCTGGCCCATTTTGGGTTTCAGGCGGATACTTGCCGCACTTATTTGGCGGCATTGGGGCTTACAAGAATTCCCATGAGCATGTGTTTTCTGCGGAAAACCCCTTAAGGGGTTGTCTAGGCTTTTTCTGCCGGTGCGTAGGCCACACCTGATCTGGGACCTCAATGTGATGCAAGCCTTTTCGAGCCGATGGCCTCCAAGGACATCCGCTTGCTGACACAGGACGGTTTTACTGGTGGCTCCCACCTCTGTGAACAGGGTTAGTGAGCTGCAGGTGTTGTCTTCGTGCAAACCCTTCACCACATTTCACAACGATAAGGTCTCTCCATTTAATCTGAATCAAGAGATCTGCCTGCCGGTGTTCTTCTCGAACTCGCAGTTTGAGGCAGAGAGGGCCACGCCTTCTTTGGAACTCATGAGGGTCCTCAAGTTTTACCTCTCAGACAAAACCCTTCAGGAAGTTCGAGACATTGTTTGTGACTTTTGGGGGCTCCTCCCACGGCTCTCAGGCTTCCAAGTCACCCAACGCCCATTGGATGGTTCAGGCCATTTCGGAGGCTTACACAGCCATGTTCCAGCAGGGATTCATGCCCATGCGGTCAGAGCTAAGGGCACGGTGTTGTGTTTCAGAGACATACGTCTTGGGATGTCATCCGCAATGCAGCTACTTGAGCCACTCAATCCGCCTTCTGTAGACACTACACCCTGGACACCAGCTTCAGGCACGATGCTGAGTTTGGTCAGGCGGCTCTGAGAACCTTTTTGCTTCGTCCTAGATATGAGGCAGGTTGTAACAGCTCCACCCTATGGTCTTGTTCGGTGAAATCACCCACAAGGATAGAGGAAAGGGAACGGGACGTATTAGTAATTAAAGTTACTCACTGTAGGGACTCTAGAGTCCATAGTCCCCTTTCCTCCATACATCCCACCCACCTTCCCCCGCTAGTATGCCAGAGGGCTAATATGTTCTGAGAATCGCCAGGTATCAAAGCATCCGATGTGTTCAAAGGGGACTAGGGTGAGGCACCAGAGGGTGGGGCCTCGGCAATGCGTTTCTAAATTTAAAGGAGAAGCTCAATCTTTCGCTGCCAAAGGTTCCGGTACCATTACCATGTTGTGGGAAGCCCACAAGAATGGCGGAAAGGTGACTGTGGACTATAATTATAATTGGTTATTTATGATAACCAGAGGTTTCTAAGCTCGGAACCGGGGATTGAACCTGTGTTGCTCCGCGTCATTTTGCTTCCAAGTCGAGCGTGTTGCTCCTGAGCTATCCTCACCGTAGTGACTAGAGTACTCTAGTCACTACTGTGAGTTCCTTTAATTTCTAATCCCTGAAATGTCCCACAAGTGGGATTTGGGGGGAAAATTTGTTGTGGACTAGAATTTGCTGCTCCTAAAGTTTGAGGAGGTAGCCCCATGTTGGGCTTGGAGGACGTGGTACCCTGGACCTTCTGGATGCATATGCCCTCCACTGTGTCTTATTCTGAGATTGGATTAACTCTCCCATGATGGGGAGCTCATCCATCACACACGTCTTAGCTCAGCCTTCATGCATTCTTGCTTAGATGCTAAGGGCTAGGTTGCAGGGACTGGGATCTACCAGAAGATGTCATTGAGGTTCTTCAGTCTGCCAGCAGACCAGACCAACCAGGAGGGGTATTTACACTTGCACCTGGAGAACCTTTTCAGCTTGTTATAGAGCTTTATTTTCTGCATTTTTTGGGCCAGCAGGGCCTGCAAAGCCTGACTGGTAAATGGCTGCTTAGACACACTTGCAGTGTTTAAACGCATACTGGATCATGGCTCTTATTTCTCAATCACTGTGAACATTCAATACCTAAGGGGGGGTAGCAAATATGTTCCCAACTGTACATTATATTGTTCCTTCCTGGGACTGTAACATTCTTACATTTGTGATGGGAGCACCATTGGAGCCAGTGCCTTCATGTCCTCTTAGACGCCTAACATGAAAAGGGATCTTTTGTGTGGCAATAACACCAGCAACAACAGTGAGTCCTCTCACAAGCCCTCTCTTGCAAGTCTCCGGGCCTCACCTTTTCCATAGAAAAAGCGATTCTCAGAATAAGATCACCTTACTTGCCAAAAGTCATTTTGGTGTTGGATCTTGCGCAAAAAATACAACTTTCAGTGTTCTTCCCCCCCGCCTTACCTATCCGAGGAGGGGAAGAGGTTTACAAACTTTATCCAACTAGCACTGAGGTTCTGTATGACTAGGACCAGAAAGTTCAGGCAAGAAGACCACATTTTCGTAGGCCACATGGGGACAAAACTTGGTACGGCAGTTATGAAACAGATTTCATCTTGCTGGAATGTGTTCTGCATTGCAGACAGCTACTATAGGGGGTAAAGTGGTGGCTGACGGCTTTGGGGCCCACTCAGCGAAGGGGCTAGGTGCTACTTCTGCCCTCCAAATGGGGGCTATCAGTCTTGAACATTTGCAAGGCTCGCCACTTTGTCTACCTTGCATACCTTTTCCAAACACTATTGTTTGGACTCCATTTCTGTCCAGGCCACTTGATTTCACAGAGCAGTTCAGCAAAGTTTTCTGGTGTAAGCAGCTTCTCTCCAGTCCTGTTCTTGCATCCTCCTTCAAGTGAAGTACTGCAGTGGGAGTCTATCCAAGATGAGAAATTCTGTGGAAGGACACAATCAATTGGAAGAATAAATGACTTTCCTCTAGTAATGTTTACTCTGTGGGATGTCCCTCGCCTAGATCGCTCATAGCACTCCCATCCAGGCCCAATGATGAAACCGCTCTTTGATTTGGCTTGATGTTCCATAACGCGATTGAGCACGAGGAAAAAGAAATAAATGAAGGCTCGGTACAAGGGATACATTTCGAGGGGATTGGGTCCTCCGACGTATTCCATATCTATGACAGTAACCACCACAGCTGTGCTGCTTCGGAAAATCTTTCAGCATCCACGTCCTGTGTCGATGACGCCGATACGCCGTCCTCGAGGACCTCCTCCGACGGCCGACGTCACCAGATGTTATAAGTAGGACACACGACGCCCATAGCTTCAGTTCCGTTTCTTCCACGAACGCGTTAGCTTCGGAGTTCTCGGCACGCATTGACTCTTCTGTGTTTCTGTTCTTTCGGTTCTTCGAACCTGTTCGTTTGTACGAAGTTTATCGGGATGTCTTCCTCTTCTTCTACCCCGCGTCCGGGCTTCAAGAAGTGTGTGGACTGCGGGTCCAGGATGTCGGTGACGGACTCACACAATGCCTGCCTCTGGTGCCTCGGGGAGGCCCGCGACACAGATGATTGTGTCGACTGCCAGTCGCTTACGTCCAAAGCCTTGCGGGAGCGTAAGAAGAAGGTGTCGGTCGGTAAGGTGTCCATGCCCTGGAAGTCACGGTCCACTGGGCTTTCGACGGACGATTCGAGGGGCGACTCTCCACATCGTTGTCGTAGGTCTACGGGGTCTTGGTCCCGGAGTGGGTCCCACCACTCATCTGCCTCTTCAAGGCACTCCCGGAAGCACCGTCATCGGTCGCCTCCCTCGTCCGAGGACTCCGCCCGTCGGCGGGTTGCTTATCCGACCAAGCATGCAACTCCGGAGGAATGGGCTTCCATTGGTAAGCAAATGTTGGCAATTGAGTCGCAGGGCACCGGTCTATCCGCGCCTCCGAGTGGGGTCGGGCAAGACCGTACTAGAGACACTGCTCGTACGCCTTCGGGCTCGGGTGGTCGCCACGATTCGCGGGATAGGTCCCGCTCGGACAAGGGGAATCGTTCTAGTCATGCCCGTTCCAGGTCCCGGTCCTCGACGCCCTAGAGACCGTGTGCACCTGTGAAGTCTTCGAAGAAGACGTCGACGCCGAGGTCGTCGACGGACTCATTCAAGGTTCCACCTCCGAGGAAGTTGTCGACGCCATTGGCGCCCAGGCTGTCGAAGGACACGCTCGGGGCTCTGCCCTCGAGGCCTATGTGGAAGCCGTCGATGCTGTCCCCGCGGCGCTCGACGTAGACGCCGATTCACTCGACGCCTTTCGAGCCTGTTTTGTCGGAGGTTCCCCATGGCACGGTGGAACCCCCTAGAAAGGCTCTGGCCAAGGCAAAAAATATCTTTGTCCCCTATTCTGTGCCCACTTTCCACCATCTGGAATATATTTCTGAGGTGGATGAGGGTTCTGAAGATGGGTTGGTTCCTGATACGGTGCCAGACGAGATTATCTCTGGTCAAAGACCTGCATCGGTCACTACACAACGCCAGTGGTCTGGACACCTCTCCGGAGGTGGAGTTCTGTAGGCCTGAGCCTGGCACCCATGCCGAGTCCTCATACCGGCACCTGATGTCGAGGGTCACCGAGTACTTGGGGTGGTCTGCTCTACCAGGGGATTTTCTGCAGGATGACCTGACGGATAGCCTCGACCAAGGTCCACCAACTGACCCCAGTACTGCCATTCCATATGGCTCTGAAAAGAAGGGTGGCGGCGGCTTGGACTGCTCCGGAGAATCACCCGGCAGTGGGCAAGTCTTTGCCGCGAAAATACCGCCCAGCCAGTAGCGACCCCTGCTACTTCACCATGCACCGCACTCCGGAGAGTTTGGTGGTGCAGGTGGCTACGGCCCCAGCAAAGCAGGCGTCGTATCCTTCCATCCCTCCTGATAGGGAGGACAAGCATTTTGATGGTTGGGCGAAGAAAGTGTTTTCTCCAGGGGGTATGGCTCTTCAGGCAGCCAACTCCGTATGTGCCTTTTCACGTTTCATGCACACTCTGTGGAACTGTGTTTCCTTAGCGGCTGAACATATTCCCGAAGGGGATGAGCGGGTTGGTTTTCTTGCTATAATACAGGATGGCAAGGATGCCATGCTTGAGACCATTCAGTCGGGTCTGGACATGGCAGATTGCATCAGCCGGTCCATGGCGGCGAGCACCATAATACACAGGTTTGCGTGGTTGCGGAAGTCGGGGTTTGCTCCTGATGTGCAAGCCCGGCTCCTTAACATGCCCTTTGATGGTGTACATCTTTTTGGCAGCAAGACTGACGAGAGCCTTGAGAGGTTACAGACCTCAAAAGCTGCAGCGAAGTCATTGAGCGCTACAGTTCGCCATCCTCCGCTTTTTCGTCCTAGGGGACAGCAATGGAGGGGAGGTTCCTTTCGTTATTACTCATCCTTTAGTAAAGCGAGAGGAGCTGCGAGTCAAAGGGACCATTGTAGGAGTGCCAGAGGTGGAAAACAAGGTACTCGAGGTGCCAAGGCCGCTCGGGCTGTTGCCTCTTTGCCATCAGGCAACGCTGCAGCCACTTCAGCTCAGTCATGAGGCCATGTCCCATGGTTCACTGGTTGGGGGAAGGCTGGCGCAGCATCTTGTAGAATGGCGTGCCATTACTTCAGATGTGTGGGTTCTGGAGATCATAGCCCACGGCTACTGTCTTCCCTTTCGGCAGAGGCCTCACGACAGTCCACCAGGGAATCTCTCTTTGAAGATCCCGGATCCGCTCCTTGCGCAGGAAATTCAAGCCCTGCTGGAGAAAGGCGCTATAGAACTGGTGCCTGAAGCAGAGAGGAACAAGGGATGGTATTCCCCTTATTTTTTGATTTCGAAGAAAGACGGGGGATTGAGACCCATCATGGATTTGCGCAGTTTGAACAAACCCCTCAGGAAGGACAAGTTCAAGATGGTTACTCTCTCTCAAATCCTCCAGGCCCTTCAACTTCAGGACTGGTTGGTGTCTTTCGACCTCAAGGACGCTTACTTTCATGTGCCGATCCATCCCAAGCACAAGAAGTACCTGAGGTTCGCGGTTAGCGACTTGCACTTTCAGTTTCGGGTCCTGCCGTTCAGATTAACCTCCGCCCGAGGGTTTTCACCAAGCTCATGGTGGTGGTGGCAGTGTATCTCAGGAAAGGGGGGGGTTTCATGTCTACCCCTACCTGGACGATTGGTTGATCAGGGCGCGCTCTCCCGAGCAAGTCCTGGATCATCTGTCCGTCACCTGCCACTCCCTTCACAAGCTGGGCTTCTCCCTCAACTTAAAGAAGTCCCACTTGACGCCAACTCAGCGGCTCCAGTACATCGGAGCAGTGCTCGACACGTTCCCGGGGCAGTGTTTTCCTCCCCAGGTGAGGGCTCATCACATTCAGCAGATGGTGCACAAGTTTCAACATGCCCAGAGTCTCCCAGCGTTAGAGTTCTTGAGGTTGCTCGGCCTCATGGCATTCTGCATTCTTCTGGTGCCAGAGGCTCGACTGCAGATGAGATCTTTGCAGTGGGCACTCAAGATGCAGTGGTCACAATCCTCCGGCAGGATGTCGGACCCCGTTCATGTGCCGCCCTCGGTCGCCCAGGACCTTCTGTGGTGGGCCGTCAAAGGCAATCTGATGAAGGGGGCTCCGTTTTGGCTTCCCTGGCCGGAGGTGACGATCGTGACGGACGCATCCCTCACGGGATGGGGAGCTCATGCCAACGAGTTGACAGCGGTCGTTGGTCTCCGTCGGAGTCCAGACTCCATATCAATATGTTGGAGCTGATGGCCGTCAAGGCTTGCCCTGAAGGCTTTTCTGCCGACTGTGCGAGAAAAGACTGTCCTGATTCTGACGGACAACACAGTAGCCATGCAGTACCTCAACAAAAAGTGGGGGCGCAGGGTCACTTCCTCTGTGCAGGGAGGCGATGCAGCTCTGGTTCTGGGCCATCCAACAAGAAGTTTTGATCTCGGCAGTTCATCTGGCTGGAGACCAAAACGAGACGGCGGACGCTCTGAGCAGGCAGAGCGCAATCTCTCACGAGTGGGAGCTGGCTCAGGAGATTCTCCTGGAGATCTTCGCCCTTTGGGGGACCCCTCAAGTGGATCTCTTCGCCTCCAGTGTCAACCGGAAGTGCGAAAGGTTCTGCTCGTGGGAATTTCCTCCAAGCGGAGCCTTAGGAGACGCGTTCGTGGTGGAGTGGTCCTTTCCAATGCTGTATGCGTTTCCTCCAGTCCCCGTCATCCTGCTGCGGAGGTTACGCAGGTTCGGTTCCGGGATGATTCTCATTGCTCCGGCATGGGCCCGGAGGACGTGGTACCCGGACCTTCTTGACTTGTCCATCTGCGCTCCACGTCGTCTTCCCTACCAAGATGATCTGCTCTCACGGGAGTGGGGTCAGGTTCTCCATCCAGAGGTCAGATCCCTCAACCTTCACGCTTGGCTTCTGAAAGGGTGAGGTATAAGGATTGGGGCCTCCCTGAAGACGTGATGGAGGTGTTGCTTTCGGCCAGACGGCCTGCAACAAAGTCCCTGTACTGTTGCCATTGGAGAAAGTTCTGCGACTGGTGCAGGGTGAAGAATGTGGATCCTTTTTCATGTGACATTCCTGTAGTTCTGTCTTTTTTGCTGTCTTTGGCCCACAGGGGCCTACAAGTGGGTACCGTTAAAGGTTACCTGGCGGCGCTGTCCATATTTAAGTGCTCGTCTGAGGAGTGTTCTTATTTTAAAATTCCTTTGATTTCTCAGTTTCTGAAAGGGCTCACTAATGTGTTCCCTCCGTCACCTTTCCAGGTGCCCAGTTGGGATTTGAACCTTGTTTTCAATCAAGTTTCTGATGGGTGCTCCATTTAAGCCTTTACATTCTTGCCCTTTTGAGACTGTTACTCTTTAAACTATATTTTTAGTTGCAGTCACTTCCGCTCGCATAGTGAGTGAGTTACAGGCACTTTCAGTTAAGCCACCCTTCACTGTGTTTCATAAGGACAGGGTTGTCCTTAGAGTTCGTCCTTCCTTTCTTCCGAAGGTGGTGTCGGAATTACATTTGGGCCAGAAGGTCATTCTTCTGGCATTTTATCCTCCTCCGCATACTGGCAAGGACGAGGAGAGGCTCCATAGGTTAGACCCTAGGAGAGCTTTAATTTTCTACATTTCATGCATGTCCCGGGTCAGAGTGGACGATCAGCTCTTTATTGGTTACGCTGGAAGGCGTTTGGGACAAGCTGTCGCTAAGCAGACTTTGGCTAGATGGATTATCTTTGCAATTTCTGAATGTCACTGCTTGGCGGGTAAGGACCCTCCGGTAGGCTTACGGGCCCATTCTACTAGGGGTGTGGCTGCCTCTACTGCCCTGCACAGGGGTGTTCCTATTTGTAACATCTGTGAAGCAGCCACTTGGGCTTCGGTCCATACTTTTGTACGTCACTACTCCCTAGATTCCATCCATGGGCAGGATCTGGCCTTTGGCAAGGCGGTCCTTTACTCTGCAATTTGGGCATTCTAAATTAGTATATTCTAAATTCTATTCCCACCTCCTTACGTTGGTACTGCTTTGGGAGTCTGTCATAGATATGGAATACGTCGGAGGACCCAATCCCCTCGAAGAACAAGTTACTCTCTTACCTGGTAACGTTCTTTCGATGGGATGGTCCGACGACGTATTCCATATCGCTCCCTCCCTGCCTACCCTGCTACAGAATTTCTTGTGCGATTGCAGCTTACGTTTCCGCAAGGCTTTCTGTGGTCGTACTGGCAGAAGATTGGTGCCACACGTTCTGGGGGAAAAAACTGCACTGAGGCTACAGGCGTCGTGCGTCCTACTTTTAACAACTGGTGACGTCGGCCATCGGAGGAGGTCCTCGAGGACGGCGTATTGACGTCATCGACGCAGGACGCAGAAAGATTTTCCGAAGCAGCACAGCTGTGCTGATTACTGTCATAGATATGGAATAAGTCGTCAGATCATCCCATAGAAAGACCGTTACCCGGTAAGAGAGTAACTTGTTCTTCTGCCACACATGTTCACAAATTTGAACACTAACCTTGTTACTTCAAATTAATTGGTGAACCCAAATAAATCTGTTACTTCACAATTCATTCAGTTCTGTGTTCCATGCCGGAAGAAGCAGTTGCATTAATCAAATCCAGCATTACACCTCCAACGCTGTCTGACCGATCGACAACTTTGTTTTTTGTGTTGAGATCTGGCTAATTTGAATAAGTACTCTCTATACAATAAAGCAGCCTTGTGCTCTATATGAAACTGATAAGGTGTATATGCTACAATATTTGTCAGTTATGCCCTTTGATGTTGCTTTAAGCTTCTATGCAGCTGCTGCGAGGTTGATGGTTTGTTTAGGATCCACTGGGGAGGAGACATGGACTGCCTGGGGTTATAAGGCTATGAGGGTGAGGGGTTCTAAGTGTGCAGCCTCACATCCCCAATGGTGGCTGAGATTACATGCAGGAGCTGGAACATGCAGGAGCTGGAACATGCAGGGAATGTGTAATCCCATTAAGATGCATAAACTGCTTGCACACGCTAAGCGTCGTGGACTAAAAATACTTTTTCTGCAAGAAACCCATGCACTGAATAGACTCAATGTGAGCTTTGCATGATCATGGGGGACAAATAAATACTTGGTCCTACTCCTCGCAAGCGAAAGGGCTTCTAACAATTATGCATAAATGTCATGTTCCAGTGTTAAAAAATGCATGTAGATACCTTTGGTCGATACGTTATTGTAAATGGAAGGATTGTGGGCAGATATGTGCTACTAGCTAGCACATATAGACCGAACTTAGATGACCCACAATTCTACGCCGACGCAATTGATACTTGCATCACATACCCACTAGTACCTGCAATATGGGGCCGAGATTTTAATACTATTCTTAATAATGTAATTGATCAGTCAGGTGCTAAACCTAGGGGACTAAGTTGGAGGGAATACAAAGGCTTGCCTTGCTGGATGTGTGGTGTATTCTATATCCAACTGATCAGGGCTACACATACCACTGTTTGGTCCGTGATTTCCCCTCCTGGATAGACTTGTGGTTACTCTCCTCTTCCCTTATGAATGAAGTTTCATCTTGGATACTGCCTAGGCCTTATTCCGATCACTTGCCACTACCTTTGACACTAAGACTCAGAAACCATCCCACCCAGCACCGATATTGGAAGTTTAAACCCCCAGGCACTCCAGGACATAGTCTTTGAGGCCAATATACGTGAAAATATACAATTGTTTTGTCGAAGTCTGCACTGGCACAGTGAACCTGGCAAGCATGCTCGGGGAGTCTTTCAAAGTCTTAGGGGGATTGCCATGTCCACTGAGTTTGGAAAAGAGGAAAGACATTACATTGAGCGAGAATGAGCTACGCAAACTGAAACTAATCCCACAATAACATCCTATTATCAAATTAAAACTGCAGTAGATACTTCGCCACAATGCAAATAGGGAATCAAAATTCTTTGAGGCTCCAGCAGCCACCCAGCAATATGGTGAGGGAGAAAGACTGCGTAGAACCCTTGTATGCGTAATACAGCTTGATACAGGCTACAACTGTGTTCCTTTTATCAGGAACGTAAAGGGTGGCACTGTCTATACAAGTGGCAAAATCAAGAAAGACTTTGGCGATTCAACTGTATCCGCAAAACAGTAAATGCCGTAAGAGAGAGGGAGATAATTTCCTTGAGTAACTCCTCTTGATGCAGCTATCGCAGGATACACCCACTCAACTAGATTTACCAGTTATGGTGGACGAGGTGATGAGCGCCATAGATGACCTACCCACAGGAGAAAAACTGGGCTGGATGGGCTAAATGCTCAATTTTATAAACCGTATAAACATGTACTCTTTCCTGACCTTCTCAAGATGTGGGAATAGGTCATGGAGAAATGGATCCTTCCACCTTGTATATGAGAAGCCCATTATTATTTTACTGTTGGAGCCCAACCAGCCAGATGAAGAGTGCAGGGTCTTATAGACCACTGCCTTTGATCATTTCAGATGTCAGGGTGTTTGCCAAAATACTAGCAGATAGACTGATGCCCTTTATGAGTCATGTCATATTCATCCTCATCAGTCTGGCTTTATACCCGGGGGATCAACAGCCCTCAATATAAGAAGACTTTTCAATATTATGCCACAGATTGACCCAAAAGTTCAAGCAGTTGCAGCTGCCTTCGATATACAAAAGTCTTCGACTCCATCTCCTGGTTATTTCTGTATGCGCGTCTTGGTCAGTGCACTTTTTGACCTCACTTCATTTCCCATATTCAACTTCTATACTCCTCCCCAACTGCTAGGGTTAGTACAAATGGTGAGTTCTCCAACCCCATCACCATAGTAAAAAGCATGCGTTGGGGATGACCCTTGTAGCCTCTGCTGTTTATATTAATAATAGAGCATTTCGCTGTCCTAACACGATGCAGGGACCCCAGACATCATAATACTCTACACAGACGATGGACTTCTATTTATCCAAAATACCCAAAATAATCTCAACCATATAAGGCAAGACTTTATATGTTTTGGTAATTATTTTGGTCTACGGTTAATCGCAGCAAATCTGAACTATTGCCACTAATGGAAACTATTTATTTTTCATTTGTATAAGCGCGCAAAGCCCGGGGGAATTTAGGCGCTGATTACAGACATATTCGGTACAATTGCACAAAATGAATTGAAGAGATGGGTCTTTAGGTGTTTCCGGAAACTTATTTAAGATGGCTCAGAGCGTATGTGCAGGGGTAAATTGTTCCAGAGGTTGGCTGCCATGGTTGGGAAACTGAAGCCACTGGCTCTTTTTCGTCTGAATCTAGGTTTGAGCAGATAGCGGCTTTGGGTGGATCTCTGAGGTCTGGCTGATGCATGAGGAGTAATTGCCTGTGTTAGGTAAGGCGGGCATTGCTGGACAGACATTTATGCATAATTGAAAGGATTTTGAATGTAATCCTCTGACAGGGAGCCAGTATAAAGGTCTCCGAGCTTCAGAGATGTGGCCAAATTTGCTCAGGTCCAGTGCTAGCCAGAGGGCATTGTTTTGTATGACCTGGAGCTTATTTATGTTTTCGTCAGATGAGCCACAAAGCAAGGCATTGCAATAGTCCAACTTTGAATCTACAAGGGCTCATGCAGTGGTGGGGCGGTTGTCGGATGATGGGAACGGTTTGCTCGCAAGTATCAATTTGGTAATGTAAACTGCAGAAGAGTTGATGTGGCTGATTTGGCATGGCATGCTTAGTGAAGCATCAAGGTAGACCAGTGGGGTCTTTACAAATGTGAGACTCTAATTTTATGGCCATCAACGATGAAGAACCTGAATGCTGAGTAGAGGCGTGCCAAGGTGGGTAGAGTCCCAACTATGAGGAACTCTGTCTTTTTGTCGTTCAAACATAGACTATGATAGGCCATCCAATGTTGAATTATTTTGTAGATTTTGTTTACGCTCTGAGTCCTGGTTGTAATCACCCGAATGGGGGATGAAGATCTGGGTATTGTCGGCATAGTTAGTGAAGGTGATACCAAGAGGGTCAAGATGGTCAAATAATGGTTTGGTGTAAATGTTATACAAGATGGGAGAGATGCATGAACCTTGGGGCACACCACAGGATATAGGAGTGTGTATGGCTGAAGCTTCATCAGAGCAGACTCTGGAGGATCTGTTGGCCAAGAAGGAAACAACCGAGTTGACTGCTTCATGAGAGAAGCCTGCAACCTTAAAGCTACAGAGGGTTTGGGGGTTGACTAAGTCGAAGGCAACTGATAGGTCCAGGAGAAGTAGAGAACGTTTTCCTGCATCATTGGTCTCTTCAATCTGATTCTTCAAGTCAAGGAGCGCTGTTTTAATCCGATGGACTGGCGAGGGCTAAGGATATGATAGATTTCCAAGTAGGCTTGGATTTGGGTGTAAGCTACTTTATCAATGATTTTCAGAAGGGAAGGCACTGTGGTGATGGGCCTATAATTGGTGTGGATAGTGTTTATTTGTTGTTTAATTGTTTTTTATAACAAGTATAATACTGTACCAGAGTTCGGTTTCTAAGCACGGATCCGGGATTTGCACCTTTGTTGCTCTATGTGGTCTTGCTTCCAAGACCTGCGCGTTGCCCCTGTGCTATCCTCCGTTGGAGTCCAAGGAAGGTCTCTTGAGGAGGGGGTGATCCATGACTATTCAAGGTAAGTCGAGATACTGCATGAATCGAATGAATCATGAATTTATGATGGCGGTGATAAGAGGGATTAGAGGGTCTGCGCATTAATTTACCAAAGTGGCAGGGCAGATGTCACCCATGCAGTGGGATCGCTTGAGGCCTGCGATAATGGTAGCTAAATCAGGCTCTGAAATAGGTTTGAATTTGAAAGGTTGGACGATAGGGGTCAGATTGTTTTGGGGATGACTTGTCTCGTTTGTGGAGTAGCTGGCGAGTTTGGCTTTGATTTTATCCTTAAGTTGTGTGCCTTTATTTGTTAGGCTTTCTTGAATTTTGTTGCACCAAATAGTGCCTTTAGTGATGTTAGAGAGAGGAGAGATTCTAATTCTCTGAGGAGGGAGACCAATTCTCCGGTGTTAGAAGCGACTTCAGTAATTGTAGATTTTTTTTTAATATTTTGTAAACTTCTGCTGCTTCTGTGAATCGTGCTTTGTTTTGGCTCGTGGGAAGTTTCTGCCAGGCGGCTTCTGCAGCCTGTTTTTTTGCACGTAGAGATTCTAGTTCGGCTGTGAACCAGGAGTTCTTGTGTCTAGGGTTCTTGGATTTCCGTGGCTCGAGTGTGGCGAGCGTCTCAACAGCTTTGGTAAGCATAGCATAGTATTGTAGTGAGCAACAAGTACATTGGTGTCTAGTTATGTGGGTATGTGTGGGTAAAGCAATGGGAGTAGGCGCCCTTTTGTCAGATTGCAGGAGTTGCGAGCTATGGTAGGGGTCAGAAACGTGGGCCTTTCTGGGTGGCTGGGGGGGATAGAGATAGAGAAGGCAGTGGTGGTCAGTCCAGCGGCAGGGTACATTAGAGAGCATGGAGATGTTAGAATTATGGTCGAGGGTCCAATCGAGTGCTCCGCCATGTATGTGGGAAGTGTCTTGGACAAGTTGGGTGCATCCAAAGGCAGTCACGGTTTTGGTAAGGGATGCCGCTTCCGAATCTGTGGGATCATTGTAACCTAGATTTAGATCACCTAGGATGGTCAGCTGGGTGGAGGGTTTTAAGTTGGTCGAGAGGAGTTGGGTGAGGTCTTCTTCAAATGAAGGCCTTTTGCCCGGTAGACTAGGTGAAGTGTGATGATGGAATTTGGTGTACAGGCTAGTTTGGCTGAGATGATTTTGCAGTGTGATATAGAAGGGGGGGGGTTATGGGTCAGAGGGCGAGCATGCTTTTGTGAATTAAGACTGTTCCTCCTTTGCCTGTGGGTCTGTCTTCTCGGATAATAGTATATCCGGATGGTGCTGCAATGGATAAGGCTGGGCCAGGTGTAGGAGTGAGCAGGTTTCGGTGATGGAGATGATGTCAAAGTTGTTGGATGTGATGAGGTCATGGATGCCCACAGCGTGGGCGGCAATGGACCTAGCATTGATCAGGATGCAAGAGAGTAGCTGTATGGAGACAGGGGAGTGATTAGGCCAGCGATGGCTGCTATGCAGACCGTGTGGGGCGAATGGCCAAGCACTGGTGCTCCGCACATTCCAATTTTTGTGATGAGGTCCCTGCCCTTTTGATGTCATGCAGTGGCGGTAGGGGGAGCCATCTACCCCGCCACTGTGCTCAATGTCCGCCCAGGCCGCCTTGGTCATTGGGTACCGCACTGCCAGTTTGCCCCCTGAGCCGTCCCACTTCAGGCGGGTTTGTTTTGTCACCGCAAGCCCGTGGGTTTCAGCTGCGACCCCGCTCACCTGTGCCGTGGCACTAAGTTCTTCCTGGGGTCGTTGTCTCTTGTGCCCACGAGTCCGTGGGAGGCATTGTGTGATGTGGAGTTGGGACTCTGATGCGCGTTCTGTGCCATCTCTGCTGGGCTCCGCAATAAGACCTCTGCTACAATAAGACCTTCAGGACTTCAACTGGTCCTCAAACAATAACAAATACCTAGGTGTAAGGATCTCTAGGAACTTCACTGCCTTCTATGGGGACAAATGTGGTGATTGCATGACTTGTCTAACTTCTAAACTACAATCTTGGTCACTCCTACCCAGCTCTATAGCAAGTAAAATAGCCCTGTTGAAAATGGTGGTACCCCCGAAATGATCAGACCTCTTCCAAAACATATTGATTTAGCCGGGGAGACAATTCTTCAAATAATTTGATTCATCAATGTATATGTGGCACACATATGTCTAAAATGGTCGGACCTCACTAAGCTGCATGAAAAGGGCGGCTAAATGGCTCTGAATTTTGGGTTGTACTATATGGTGTCCCAGGCTCAATTCGCATCATACTGCGATCTTGAGGTACCCCAATACATGCATGTCAAGATTGAGAAACATGCAGTGGGGAAATATGATTTCTGATTCTTGTTAATCTGCTTAGAATCACATGCTGTGTATATGGTCCGACATCCAGTTGTAACCTATTGCATCTTGTCTTTCGAGGATCGAAAGGGGACGTCGGCATAGGCGTGTCTGTAACACTATCCCTATCGTGACGTGTAGTGTACCCAAAATACCTCACGCGCTGAGGTCCCTCAGACTGTTTTTTTCCACCCAGATTACTGTCGCCCTAATGCAGAGCTCTTACATAGAGATAGCGTTATTGTCATTATTATCGACTTTGTCGTTATTCCTATTAAGTCACTTTGACTGTTGAATCCTGTGAAACAATGCTGAAGACTGCTGCAGGCTTTAGACACCTGTTGATACCGGCAGCACTGCCGTCCACATGGCCGGGCCTTCTGGCCGGCCTACACAGTAGGTAGAGTGGGGTCGGGGTGGATATCCTTTACAAGTATGCCTTTCCTCTTTCACCCTCTCTGCTCCCTACGTTTCGTCATCGCTCTAATTTTCTTTCGCTATGGAAAAGACACCATTTAGGTTTTGTCCCTTGTGCAGGGTCAAATATACTTGGAAGGACGAACACGCTCGGTGCAACAATTGTCTGCTCCTCGACCACAAAGAAGCAAATTGCGCGGCCTGTAGGCTCCTGCGCCCTAAAACGCTTAAGGAGCGCCGCTTAAAGCGGTGGGCGGTCTACGGCATGTCGCAGACCGAATGTTCTTCCCCCGCAGTTGCAACCGCCGAAAGTGATGGGGGAACTAGCGATGACTAGGCCTCTGTGTCGGAAGCCGTTGACCTAACTGCGGGCCGCTCTCGGTCCACGACGCCCGTCTCCGAACCCACTAGGCCTGACACGAGTCGCGCTACGGGGAAAACACCCGGCGACAGGGGCGCACACGATCATAACACCAAACACACAACCCAAGGTTCTGCTTCGGCGACTGTGTCGAAGCCTACCAAAGCGCCAACGGAACCATCAAAATCTTCGACAGGATCTTCTGATCGGCATCCTTCCTCGCAACCACGGCCTGCGACTGGACAATCCAAAGTCAAGGGCGCTAACACTAAGACACGCGGATGTTGAAGCACTCCAGGAGGACGCACAGACGCTGCTTAAGGGCCGGGTGGCGGTGAAATCCACTGCTCAGCCCCCTGATTCACCCCCTGGTTCATCTGGTGGCGTCGAAATCTTCCACTCAGCCTCCGGTTGTCCCGCTGTCTGCGAAATCCTCTGCTGAGCCTCTGGTTCAGCCGGTAGACCGCCCAGATTCTCCTACCATTGCCAAGAGCATCGCTAGGATTACTTCGACTGTTAGACTGAAGGAGCGGTTGAAGGAGGCGGGGAAGCAGAAAGAACGGCCAAGCGACGTGTCGAAAGATACGCCACAGCGCCCAGAACCCTGCCAGGACTACGATGAGTCTTGTGCCTTTGGCAGGCGCATTAGGGGAAAAATCCTGACGCCACAGGGAAGATGATGAACCCTTTCCTCCCCTGGACCCCTCTGGTTCATCCTCATGGACCAGGGAGACATTTGGGGGAGGTATGGACAGATTAGAGAAATGTGTCTCTTATTCTGAGGCCCTTGCTCCAAAGAGACCTCAAGAAGACTTTCCTTCTACCCCTGTGGGTCCTTGGAGGGGGATCCACATGAAAAGTTTACTTGTGTCCTCACAGATGAGGATGTTATGGACACTTATGATCAGGATGAAGATGGCACCTTTCTAGAAAACTATAATGTGGATGATCAAAGAGGTCTTATGGACAATTGGGAGGACAGCCGTCAGGTTGTTGCTCAACCCTGGACGTCCCCTGCTCCCACCCAGGACCGCAATGTCCTGTGCTTAGGTTCTCCAGCATGGGGTCTGGCATGGATTCACATGCTCAAGAATATTCCCCGTCGTCAGGCTGGGAATCCTCTGTAAAGAAAAAATCAGTATCAGTTTCGTTTCTGATCTGTCTTTCTTAGTAGTAACCAATCACTGATCTCTGGGTCATACTGCCCCCAGCCAATGACTGCCCTCTCCCTAAGCCCCGCCCCTGGCAGCCATCCTCAGATTTTTACCGCACGCTCAAGTGTTGGGAGACCTCGTGCTTTAGCTCTCGAGTTTTTGCTGCGTTCTCGCGCTGTTTCAGGAGATTTTCTCATTTTTTCGGTTTAATCGAGCCTCAAGCTCCACCGTTCCTACTTCCAATAACAGGGACCTGTTTCGGAATTCTTCCACGCCCCTCAAGGGTGAAGTTTTCGTTGAGTTTACACTTCTTGGAGGATGCCGGACGATCTGCGGCCTACCTCAACGGACATGGCTCAGGACAAGGGGAGCTCGACGCCCGGATCCAAGCTGTTCAGGAACTGCCCTGGATGCGGATTATATAACGTTTTCAAGGAGGACGAGCATTTGCAATGTCTCTACTGCCTCCATGGGGACAAGACTCACGTGGAGAAGGACTGTGCGTTCTGCAAGAACCTTTCGGAACGGACCAAACAAGATCGTCGTTCCCGCCTCGCCACCTGGCTGGAGAAGGGCACAGCAAGTGAGAAGGCGAAGAAGAAGTCTGAGCGGGCTTCTAAGTCCTTTGAGGGCGCCCCGGCGACGGGGGCCCAACAGAAGGCCAAGCACTGAGAGTCCGCGGGCTCCCGGAGCGGCGAAAGGTCGGGCTCTTCGGTTGCCAAGCAGGGCGCTACTTCCCCCGCACGTTCGACCACGATCCAGCGCTCTGGTTCGGGGAAGTGGAAGTCCGAGAACCCTGGTAGGCCGCTGGAGCGGACCCAGTCAATCTCGAAGGGGGAGCGAGGCGCTGACCCTCCCCCCAAAGCGAAGGCCCAGGACGCACCTAAGGTGGTGAGGGCTTTGATCTACCCGGCTAAGGCCTCTACCGAAGTGGTCACTGCGGCCCTGGCGGAGCCAGCTGAGACTACGCCAATGGAAACGGCCTCTGGGCCCAGAGTATCCCTGCCGCCGCGGAGGGAATCCTCTTTCCAGCCCGTCGCTAAGACCCCCGTGAAGCCCCCGGCTGAAAAAGAGGGGGGGGTGGTGGCCATTATAGACTCGGAATCAGCCTCTGAGGAGGAACTGGTGGAGACCGAGAAGGGCCTCAACGAAAGGTCCATAGGCCTCAACGAGAGGTTCATAAACCTCAACGAGAGGTTCGAGAAGGTTCGATCCCAGGGGACGGTCCCTGCTGACGGGTTCGAAGATAGCGACGACGAAACAGGGCCCAGTGGAGCGGCCATCCCGTCCGTCGCAGCCATTGCCCGAGCCCCAGGATAGCTCAGCGGCCATTGGCAATCCAATCATTATGTACCGAGATGAGGACGAGATTGCCACGCCAGAGGAGCCAGAACGAGGCCCGTCGGGAAGCCCTCCGAACAAGCGGAGGAGAGTCCACCCCGCTGTGCCCTTCATGCCTGCGAGACCGGTGGACCCCTCATCCCCCTCGCCGGGAGAGGATACGGCGACGGATACAGTGACATCCCATCGTCACGCCACCCTCCCGCCCCCTCCCCCCCCTCTGCGGGCATCCCCAGAGAGGTTGGCTCTTTCCACGCCATGATAACCAGGGCATCCGAGCTCTTCCAGCTCTGCCCTGAAGAACATAAAAAGGAGGGGTTTCTGTACCAACGACGAGAGGCTAAGAGGAAGATGGTCGTCGCAGTGCCTTTACTCGACATCTGGGACGAGGGGCTTGCTGTCCTCAAGAACCCTGCCACGACACCCGCCAAGAGGGACAGGTACGAGAAGAAGTACCGAGTCCCCGATGTGCCCTCTTGTGCCTCGGGGCCCAGCCCACGCCAGACTCTCATCTCTGCAGCGGCTAAGAAGAAGGCAGCGGGTGCGGCGGCCTCAACTTCCACTTCCCCGCCAGACAGCGAGGGCAAGAAGTTGGACTCTATAGGACGACGAGTCATCTCGTCGGCGGCGACGACTAAGGCGGCCAATGCCTTAGCTATCGTGGCCTGCTATGACAGGGAGCTCTGGTTCAAGATAGCTCCCCTGCTAGATTTCCTGCCTGCTGATAAATGGGCGGAGGCCCTAGAAATTCTGCAGGATGGCGAGGTGGCGTCGGATCACACCATAACGGTGGCGACGGACATTGCCGATACGGGATTTCGCCAACTGGGCAACAGAGTTTGCCTCCGACGACGAGGATGGCTCAAGGCGTCAGACTTTCGCCAAGACGTCCAGACCAGAGTGTTGTACATGCCGTTCGACGGCAACAACCTCTTTGGTAAGGCGGTGGATGAGTCTCTACAGGCCATCATGACTGACTCGGAGACGGCCTGGGCCCTTGGGGTGCTGCAGCAGCGACGGCCCTTTCGGAGCCCCGGAGGCAGACAGGGTGCCTCCAAAGGATCCAGCGGTGGCTCCTCCACTTACCGCTAGGCGGCCCGCTCCTCTTCCCAGGAGGCCTACAGAGGTCGCGGCAAGCAAGGGGGTTCCCGCCGTCTTCGCCAAGGAGGCCAAGGCGGCAAGGCCACTTCCAAGCAAGACTGAACCGGCCGGGTTGTCGGGGCCCCCACCGAAGCACCCCGGTGGGAGGCCGGCTGACGAAGTTCATCACCTATCGTTGGATGTTGGACACCCTGGCCAACGGGCACTCGCTGGAACTCCTAAGGAAGTGCCCTTGCATTCCTCCCGTTGCCAGGAAGGAGAATCCCGTCCCTCAACTGCTGTTGGAAGTAAAGGTGATGATCAGGAAAGGTGCCATCAAGCTCGTCCCCAGGAGGCTCCAGGGCTCCGGAGTGTACTCAAGGTACTTCCTCGTCAGAAAGAAGACAGGCGGTTGGCGCCCCATCCTGGACCTGCGTCGGTTAAACAAATACATCAAGGTGCAGAAATTCAGGATAGTCACCCTCCAGCACGTGCTGGGACAGCTGGAGGAAGGCGACTGTCTATCGTCGTTGGACCTGGAGGATGCTTACTTCCACATCCCCATTCTAAAAAGGCACAGGAAGTTCCTCAGGTTCGTGGTTCAGGGACGCCACTACCAATTCAGAGCCCTACCGCTCGGCTTAAAGTCGGCACCCAGGGTTTTCACCAAGTGCCTGGCACCAGTGGCGGCGCGGCTGCGCCTGCAGGGGATCCACGTCTACCCCTACCTGGACGACTGGCTAATCCGGGCAAGGTCAAGGGAACTCGCCGTCGATCATACGGCGAGGACCGTCCGGTTGCTCACGGAGCTGGGGTTCGCCATCAACTACCCCAAATCCCACCTGGTTCCGTCGCAAGTAGCACTGTTTTTGGGGGCGAAGCTCGATACAGTGGAGCAGTTGGCCTCTCCTTCAGAGGAGAGGACCAAGACCATCCTGGGCAAGGTGCGTCGCCTGTTAGTCACGGACGTGGCCAGTGTGAGGTCCATCATGTCCCTGCTCAGGATGATGTCCTCATGCATCTACCTTGTGCCCCTTTGCAGACTTCGGATGCGTCCGCTACAGGAGTTCCTCGACGCCCGCTGGCTTCAGGCGAGGGGCTGCTTAGAGGACAGGATCCCCCTCGACGAGGAGTTCCGTCGGGCGATCCTATGGTGGGGCACCCGGGCTCACCTCACGACGGGCACTGACTTTCAAACCCCGGCGTTTCAGGAGACGGGGACTACGGACGCCTCTCTGGAGGGTTGGGGGGCCCACACCGGAGATCTCCACGCAAGAGGCCTTTGGCTCCTGGAGGAGAGGTCTCTTCACATCAACATCTTGGAGCTCCGAGCAGTGTTCTGGGAGCTCAAGTCGTTCCTCCCGTCCCTCAAGGACAAAGTGGTGAGGATCTTCACCGACAACACCATCACGATGTTCTACATACGGAAGCAGGGGGGCACGAGATCCTCAGCCCTATCCAAGGAGGCCCAGGATCTGTGGCACTGGGCCGTCGCCCAGGGGATGTTTCTGGTTCCCTTCCACCTGGCAGGAATAAAAAACACCAACGCCGACACACTCAGCAGGGAGCTGCGCTCATGCCACGAGCGGGAACTGCGCCAGGATCAAGTGGATCGACTCTTCCAACGATGGGGCAAACCCCAGATCGACCTGTTCGCGACGGCGACGAACTCCAAGTGCCAGAGGTTCGCCAGCAGGTTCCCACAGCCGAGGAGCATGGGCGATGCTTTCTCGTTCCCTTGGGACGGACTGTTTCTATACGCGTTCCCTCCTTTGCCGTTGCTGCTCCGCCTCATCAACCAGCTCAAGCACTCCAGGTGCAGGATGATACTCGTCGCACAGGCGTGGCCGAGGCAGGTCTGGTTCCCGGACCTTCTGGACTTGTCAACGTCCCCACCAGTCAGGCTGCCGGCGGACAAGGATCTTCTCTTCAGAGAAGGAGGCGCCATTCTCCACCACGACCCACAGTCACTGAACTTGCAGGCCTGGCTCCTGCAGCACTAGAGTTTGGAGGGTACGATATCCCGGCTGATTGCAGAGAGGTTCTTGCAAAGGCCAGGTCGTCCTCAACTCTCAAGTGTTACGGTCATAAATGGAAGAGGTTCTCTGTCTGGTGCCGTGCACAGAGGATTACCCCTCTGCGAATTACGGCCCCTCAAGTGCTGCCGTACCTGCTATCGCTGGCCAAGGCTGGACTGGCTCACGCCTCCATCAAAATACATCTGGCTGCCATCTCCCAATATACCAGGACTACGGGACGGGCGCCCTTGTGGTCTCATCGCCTGGTAAAGGAATTTATGAAGGGACTATTACGATCATTCCAGCCGGTGAAGGCTCTTGCCCCGCGTGGGAGCTTAATGTGGTTCTGACCAGGCTCATGGGAGACCCATTCGAGCCTATGCATTCGGCGCCTTTGAAGTTCCTGTCATGGAAGACAGCGTTCCTCGTGGCCATTACCTCTGCACGACGAGTGGGAGAGATTCAAGCCCTATCTTGCAAGCCTCCATACTTGACTTTTCATGACACGAGGGTGGTGCTGAGAACGCACCCCTCCTTCATGCCCAAGGTGCCGTCGGACTTCCACCTCAACGAGCCCTTGGTGTTACCAGTTTTCTTCCCGTCGCCTTCGACGCCGGCCGAGAGGACTTTGCACTCGCTGGATGTAGCTAGAGCGCTGAAGTTCTACGTGGACCGCACGAAGAGTTTTCGGAAGACGTCACAACTGTTTGTGAACTTTGGGTCTGTGAATCAAGGGAAGGCTCTCTCGAAGACTTCCATTTCCAGATGGCTCTCCGGCTGCATCATGCATTGTCACCGGTTGGCAAACCGACCGCTGCCCGGCCGTCCGAGAGCCCATTCGACCAGAGCAATCACTGCTACCACGGCGTTCCTGTCTGGTGTGCCCCTGCTGGACATCTGCAGGGCTGCTACGTGGAGGTCGATGCACACCTTCACATGATTCTACTGCTTCGATCGGGACTCCAGAGAGGCGTCCAGGGTCGGCCAAGCAGTGCTGCGCAACCTGTTTGCTTAAGGTGAGCCTGGTGAGGAGGTAAGAGATGCTTAATGTTGAGCCTGTTGCCCCCTCCTGTGGCTGTGCATGTGTATACTGCTATGTATTCTTTTATTCATGAGCATGTGAATCCATGCCAGACCCCATGCTGGAGAAGGAACAAGTTACTTACCTGTAACTGTTCTCCAGCATGGGTCTGGCATGGATTCACATGCGAACCCTCCCACCTACCCCTCTGCGGCTCTTCACTTGGTCATACTGCCACTTGGCGTGCTACCAAATCTGAGGATGGCTGCCAGGGGCGGGGCTTAGGGAGAGGGCAGTCATTGGCTGGGGTCAGTATGACCCAGAGATCAGTGATTGGTTACTACTAAGAAAGACAGATCAAAAACGAAACTGATACTGATTTGTTCTTTAGCGAGGATTCCTCAGCTGACGAAGGGGAATATTCATGAGCATGTGAATCCATGCCAGACCCATGCTGGAGAACAACAGTTACAGGTAAGTAACTTGTTCCTTCCCCACCCTTCACTCCGGCTCGGCAAGCCTCCCCAGTGGACAACCAGATGGCGTTCAAAGCCATCTTGAAGAAGGCAGCTGACCATTTTCAGATCGACACTCAAGAGGCCTTACCAAATTCTGATTTTGTGGAGGATATACTCAAAGAAAAACTTCTGGCTAGCCAGGCCATCCCCTTGTTGAACTCAGTCAAGTAGAGGTTGGTACCTTCTTCGTTGACATCCTCCAAGACCAGGGCGGTAAACCCTAGGGTGGAGAAGCTGTTTCGGCCTTCTCCAATTGAACCTGCCTATATCAATGGTCATGCCATTCCGGATTAGTTAGTGGTTACCACCACTAGAAAATGGGCTGGTTTTCCCCTGTCTACAGGAGAGGCACCACCCGATAAGGAATCCAAGAGACTTTATGCACTGGGGAAAAGAACAGCTGCTGCATTTACCACCCGTATAGCCAATAACACCACGCTATTGGCCAGCTATGTGGACGTCCAGTGGAACCTTCTACAAGAAGGCCTCCAGGAAGTGCCAGAACCTGCAAGGACCAAGTTGCTCAACATCTTTTCCGAAGGAAAGCAGGTGAACCGGAATGTGCTCAAAAACACTCTGGACGCTGCTGAGAAAGGGGGGAGAACCCTGGCACAAGGTACTCTGCTCAAGAGACATACATAGTTGAGGCACTCTGGTTTCAAGCCAGAGAACCAAGCATCACTGATTAACAAACCCTTTGAGGAAACCAACCTATTTGGTAAGGCAGTGGACAATGCTCTTGAAACAGCCAAGAAAGAGCATGAGACACTCAAGTCCCTTCAACAGATTACCCAGAAATTCTCTCCATCCGTGAGGAAGCAGCTCCCGCCGGTCCTTTCGTCGGAAATCTAGTTTTTCCCAGACCTAGTATAATGCAGGACAAGGGTCTAACACCACTGCCACTTATCCACCCAACGGACAGCGATGTGGGAAAGGTAGAGGATGAGGTTCCAACCCCAGAGGCGCCCAGGATATGACCTGCAGGTCCCGGTCCCCTCCCATGCAACCCCGGTCGGGGGGTATATAACCTCTTTCCTTATCCCATGGGTGGGGATAACAACAGACCAGTGGGTACTAAAGACAGTCGCCCATGGGTATAGAATTTGCTGGACCACCCCAATTCATACCGCCAAGATCAAGACGCCTGACACCAGACCACCTGCAAATCCTACTGCAAGGGGTGCAGAACCTTCTAGGAAAGGACGCCATAGAAGCTGTGTCCCTATTCTACAGGTAAACAAGGGTATTTATTCAGTGTACTTTCTTGTACCCAAAAAGGATCTCACCATGCGCCCTGTGCTAGACTTGCGCCCAGCGAACAAGTTTTTCAAACCTCAAAAGTTTTGTATGGTCACTTTACAGGAAGTAATCCCGCTGTTGAAACGAGGGGATTACATGGCAATATTGGACATGAAAGATGCATACTTCATATTTCAATGTTGCCAGCGCACAGAAAATACCTCAGGTTCATGATAGAGGACAAGCACTGTTAGTTCAAGGTGCTCCACTTCGGCATTGCCTCGTCACGGAGGGTGTTTACAAAGGTACTGCCAGTAGCGGCAGCACACCTGCGCAGACAATCCGTCCTGGTTTACCCTTACCTCGACGGCCGGCTCATAACAGGGGAGTCCTACGAAACATGCCTATTGAACACTCAGAAGACAATAGACCTCTTATTCAGTCTGGGATTCTCCATCAACGAGAAGAAATCCAGCCTAGACCCCGGTCAAGTCAAACAGTTTCTAGGGGCTCTAATTCCTCTTCCCCTCCGAGAGGGTTCAAAACATGCTGTTTCAGATCCCTCCATATGTAGCCAGTCAGGAATTGACGGTACACAAAGCCATGCGACTGTTGGGGATGATGGCGTCCTGCATTTATTTAGTTCCTCACTGGCGTCTGCACATGCGTACCATGCAAGAGTGGCTTAACAGCCAATGGTGTCAGGCCAGCGGACAATGGGAAGATCTAGTAGTTGTCTCGCCAGCCCTCGTTCTCTCTCTGCAGTGGTGGTTGAGGGAAAACATCTTGAAGTGGAAAACCTTCACCGCCCCCGCAGTAGAGTCACTCTCATAACCGACGCATCACTCATGGGGTGGGGGCTCGTCTGCTTCAGCAGACGGCGCACGGTGTGTGGTCCCCACAAGTGGCGTCCAACCACATAAATCTGTTGGAGCTATTAGTGGTAATTAAAGCACTGAAAGCCTTTCAGACACAGTTACAGGGGAAGACAGTCCTGATCTTGACAGACAGCACCACAGCCATGTACTACCTGAACAAACGAGGGGCACACACTCTCCAGGGCAATATTGTCTCAGGACAGGGGAGAGACACTGCACCCATCCCCGCAAACTCTGAACTTAGTGGCCTGGCTCCTGAGGTCATAGAGTTCAGACACCTTCAACTCCCTCAGAGATGGATGGACATACTTAGGGAAGCGAGAAAACCCAACACCAGGTATTGCTATTCCAGTAAATGGAAATGCTTTGTTATCTGGCGTAATGCCAAGAACATCAATCCCATTGACTGTTCTCCTACTCACATTGTATTTTACCTGACCCACTTACAGGACTCAGGCCTGGTTTTTAATTCCCTAAAAGTTCAGTTAGCTGCTCTCTCAGCCTACACTATGTCACAATAAAAGGCTTCCATGGAAGGGGTTAAGTGGATTCATCCCCCATTTCTAACCCAGCTCCTGGATGGGACTTAAATGTGGTTCTGACTAGACTCCAGGCAAGTCTAAAGGACCTTACTTATAAGACAGCCTTCCCAGTGGAGATCACTTCTTTTAGAAGGGTTAGTGAACTACAGGCCCTTTCAGTACTAGACCCTTTCGTTACTGTCCACAGAGATAAGGTGGTTATGCGCACTCACCCTCGATTTGCACCTAAATTTATTTCCAAGTTCCACGTGAACCAGTTGAGTTGTTAGGGAGAATTCTCATTCTATGGCTAATTTCCCTTACCTATAGAGTCCCCCAGCAGCTTTGCTGGATTTGAAGGGTTTGTTTCTTTTTACCTGCTAAGAGTGAGACTCTTTTTCCCACTCTTAGGCATTTTTGCTATGTGTGTTCTAGGCTATTTTTGTGTTTAATGCCTATGGGATCTTTCTCAATCCCTTAGGAACCATCTTTATTCACATGTGTTACACAGCACCCTCAGTGCAGTGACACAGGGGTGTCGTAGCGACCCCCAAACATAGACTCCATACCCTGGGACTGACTACTGTCTCCCAGGGCATGTAAAGTCCCCATTGACTTTACTAGTCAAATCCTATGAACTAAACCAGTACAACCCATCTTACTATGGAGGTACTGGAAGGGGTTAATCATTTTTCCCCTATGTTCATTTTCAAGAGGGTACCGTACAGTCCCTCTCTCAAAAGTTTCTGGCTGGTGGTAGTGGTTACTACCGTAAATATTCGACCGCAAATATTTCCCTATGGGATTTTCCCATTGTTTGAGGCTACCACTTTTTCTGACAGCCTCTAACATACTGCCGGTGTATTTTAATATTAACTTTACTCCAGTAGGTTTTTATTGCCAGAACTTTATTATAACGTCTTTCTCGTGTCTTCCTCTAAACTCTTAACCCAGGTCGGGGATCCTTTGTTTGTCCTTTTGGCGGGCTTCTGCCGAGAAGCACTCCTTTCGGCGCCACTGAGTCTGGGGTGGGTCCATTGTGTGTGAGGGAGAGTAGGATCCTGTCATGATGCCTACCCCCGGGCATCCGGATCAAGCCCATCAGCCCCGGGAGCAGGCCTCCAGATATTTAACAGCAGCCCCGCCTGTGGGCTGTCTGGGTTCAGTCCTGGCGCCTTAGGCGCCAGGCTTAGAATAGAAATCATAGACTCTAGACTCATAGACTTTACTCACCTCATGCAGACCATGCTGCAAATGAATCCAAGACAACATGAGGCCTGGATGGGACTATTTTACTACAGGGACTATTTTTTACTTGGGTGTGGTTCTAGGTACTTCTTACCTGGAACTACTTTGGAGGCTATTTAAACCACGCCCGAACAGCAGCACATGCTTCGCGTTATTCAGCATCCAGCAGCGTAACGCCCACCGTGCCTGCAGTCAGCATCCAGTCTTCAGCCACGCCCGTCTCGAATCCAGAGCTCCTAGCAATAGAAGAAAGAAGAAGGAAAGAAGGCGTCGCATCGCCAGCTGCAGCGCGGCGCCGCGCCATACTCACCAGTCCTCACAGCATGTTTCGATCCGGCGCAACCTCCATCATTTTCTCTGCCGAATTCCACCATCTAGGGGACAAAAGAAACATAAGGTGAGCGAGAGAGCCAACAAATACAACCTCTCCACCATAGACTTACCTGATTAACAACCGGAGGCATTATTCTGTAACAAACCGCAACTTCTTACGCCGCACCTGTAAGGAGAGAGAAACCAGCAATTTAAACACACACATCTTTGGCCGGACAGTGTTGGGTAATACAGACTCTTACCTGAACACCATCAGCTGCCACAAGACAATCTTCCATTGGACCCAGCTGCAACACGAAAGGAATGTACAAGAGTGAACATCGGACATATTGAACTCTTTGAACTTTATACTTACGGGTTCTCACCTGGAACCTCGGAGTCCATATTCATCCGGAACTCTTCAAACCAGTGAAGTAACTGGTATCTACGCGCCCCTGCAATTCACGCAGGATGGAGAGCTCATCATTTACAAATGTAAGGGGAGCTTACTGAAAGTGAATATCGGTGGTGATTAGTGGGGAGAACAGTGGGGTGCCATAACTAAAATCCACGGGTGGCTAAATCCCTTTCTCCACTTGTAGGAGAATACTTCTACGGTTCAAGCAGACGAGATTAGGCGGTCCAGTCCAGTCTGTCATCTCTGCACTACGCTTCACGTTGGAAGAGGTCGCAGCTGTCTGGGTCCGATCGACGCCCCTGTGGGAGCCAGGTGAGCGTAACAGATCCCTGGACAAGGTTGCCTCAGCAACCCATGTCGCACTCTATCCTGATAGGCTGGAGGGTCTCCCGCCAAGATGGCCACTCCATTGTGTGAGTGACAGCTAGGCTGAATGAATGGGGATCTTTTTGCATAAAAGCAGGGTCCTGAGGACTGGAAGAGCAAGACGTCGCCACTGGAACTAAGATGCCGAAGAGGAGAGAAGCCAAAGACATCTGCAACGACTGAACCACCGGTGAAGCCCTGCTGCAGTGTCTCATCACTTTTCTCCACACGACGAGAGAAGATCTTCACCTGCAAGAGCCTTCTTCCCTTGAACTGGTGGGGCCAACTAGTTTGCCAATCGCCTTCCCGGACCTGCCTTGGTCGAATCTCCCGTACCCTGTACCCGGAGGCCGGATAGCCAGGCACCAGTCCACCCGGACCGCGATTTAAAGGAGCGTACCTTTTATTCGTCGGGCAGCACCGCGGCTGGTTTCATCCCTGGGTAGTGCAGTAACTCGAACCTTCCTCCACGACGAGAGCCTCTCTTCCTCTGCTGGATCACCCGAAATGCATGAACTACAAGGAACACCCGCCACCACAGGAGCCACTTCTCCATTCTAAGGTACCTTGTTCCGCCTGGCCGCCCTTTCTTCACGGTAGCACTAAAGGTGTTTTAAATCCTTTACCTTCCTGTTGGGTTGGCCGCCCCTCTCTCTTAACATTGTCTTTTCAACGTGACTTTGGCACAAGCCTACTGACTCTGGTCACATTTGTTAGATCTGCCTTCTCTAGATTGATTCTCAGCTAGAACTGTGTTGTGCACCTATTTCTTTTAACTACCCTTTCCTTCCTATTGTTAAACCTTGTGAAATGCCATTTTTGCTCAGTTTTCATTCAAGTACTGCTTATACTGATGCACTGCCTTGCTTTAACTGGTTCATAAACTGATGGGGAGTGTTGCTAGGGTGTGTAAGAACCTATTTCTATCTAACTTGTGCTTTCCCTCCCTTGTGAGGAATTGTTAGAGGATCCCTTGTGTATAGTTGTCACTGTGCCATTTTGCTCAGTTTTCACTTTGGTTCACTTGGTCTACAATTTAATTTGGGAGGGTGTATATTTTTCCTTTGACTTAATTTAACTTGCTTGGTGACTATGATGCATGTGTTTTATTAGAAGTGTGTAAAATAAATATGTAACTACTTTTTAAATACAAAGCTTTGGTCAGTGTTTCCTTGTTCCATAGTCTAGTGGGCCTATTGTGTAAACCCTGAATACTGCTCATCTCCCTCTTGAGATAAGTCTGACTGCTCAGCCACAGCTACCAACTAAATCTTTGTGTTACAGACTGATACCAAAGGGGATTTATTGCTCTCACCTGTAGTCCTAATCTTGTGTAGTGCTCCCTAAGGGAACTGCACAGGATTCTGCCTAACACCAGTCAATAGAACTGCCTACTTTCTTCCAGAACCCAACTAACAGGGCCGAAAGGGATAGTGTTACAGACACGCCTATGCCGACATCCCCTTTCGATCCTCGAAATACAAGATGCAATACTCTGCGGTTACCACTGGATGTCAGACCATATGCACAGCATGTGAATCTAAGCAGATACAATCATCAGAAATGCTATTACGGTGAGTAATGCATGTCAGTAAGTCTGTTATACTTGCCCCTGGCTGTTCTGAGACATGCCTATTTGACCCTCTCAGAGCTACACTATTAGCATGCGGAAAACTCTTACGCGTGACTGGGTCTGATCGGCCATACTGTAGGGAGATCCCCCTGTGGAAATGTTTCCATCTCCTGCCTACCTTGGTGCATCGATAATCGAACGTTGGACCAGACAGGCTTCAGGGCTGTGGGTGACATGTACGGTGGGCATAAACAGAACAAGAATCATATCAAGCGGGCCATGGACCGGTTACTAGTCTTTCCATCGAAGTTTTTCCATCGAGGGTTCTTTCCATCAAATCTTTTTCATTGAAAGATGTTTCATCGAATTGCCATACGTTAAGTGCAGTGTTTGTTCATCGAAACCCTTTAATCGAATAGGGTTTCGTTATATAAAAACTTTACATTTTTTGTATGAAATATGCATAGTTATAATGTTGCAGGGAGCTGTCCAGTGCGGAAATCTTTTCAATACAGTTGCAATGTATTTCAGCACTGGAGAGCTCCCTCTAACTTGTGTAGTGTGCACTTTTATTTTATTTTTTAATGGAGGGTCCTCCCAGCGCCGCAATAAAATAAAGGTCCCCAGTTCCAGAAAATAGAAGGAAAGTGCACACTGCACAAGTCAGAGGGAGCTGTCCAGTGCTGAAATCTATAATGTATTTCAGCACTAGACAGCTCGCTCTAACTTGTGGTGTTTGTTTATTGGGGGGTTCCACCCCCTAAACTCCCCAACCCCTATTTTCAAAATGTGACCCTTTCCTTGACCCATTGAATTTCCAACCCAAACATCCATACAATTATTTTAAAGGTATGTTCGAGTTGGAAATTCAATGAAAAAAAAATCAATTAAAATGCTTTTCAGTGGAAAAGCATTTCAATTAATACATTTCGATGGATAATGATTCGATGGAAATTAATTTGATGGAAAGGCTGCATACCCATGGACCTCGAAGATATACCAGATGATATGTGGCCAGATATGTGCAGGTCAACACAAGATGAATCCTCAAACTCACGTGTCAGACTCATCCAACTAAAAATTCTGAATAGATAGAAAAAATAAAAATGGCACGGACGTCATCGCGTATAAAAAAGCTGCTAAGGTCTATAAAATAGCGATCTACTCAGCCAAGAAAGAATCCTTTAACACCAGGATTATCGAGGCCAAATCAGATAGCAGAGAATTATTTAAAATCTTAAAAGAACAGGCTCAAGCACCTAGATCCGCTCAAACAATTCTTAGGAAAGATGAGGCATGGTGTACGGAGATTCAATCAGCCTTATCTAACAAACTGGATAAAGTTAGAGAGGGGATTGAGTTGAAGAAACTCAATCTATCGACCCAGGGTTTAGAAAATAGGCCCTTGTCGCCTATCAAAAAACTGGAGAATCAAGCCGTGTTTAGCTTTCAGCCCATCTCAGAGCAAGATCTGTCTAAGGTAATCGCCAATTTAAAAAGTACGAGCTGTAAAGGAGATCCCTGCTCCTCCATTATCATCAAAGAGTGCTCCCCTGTTCTCATCCCAGCCTTAACCAAGTTTGTTAATGCCTCTCTTTTGGCGAATGAAGTTCCTGACAACATAAAAAAGCATGGATCACTCCATTGTTAAAAAAACCTAATCTCTGCCCCCTTACTGCTTCCAACTATAGGCCCATTACCAACACTCCGTTCCTATTGAAGATCCTGGATAGAATGGCCTATAATCAGATTGCCAGTTTTCTGGAACAAAACCAGATTTATCACAAATATCAATCAGGGTTTCGTCTGAATCACGGCACTGAGACAGCCCTGTTGGCACTTAAATCCCATCTCCTACAGATGATGGATAGCGGTCATATTGTACTCCTCATGATTTTAGATTTGTCGGCTGCCTTTGACCTGGTGGACCATACCATACTGTCCACCAGGCTAAAGAAGTATGCCAATTTCTCGGATGAAGCAACAAATTGGGTCATCTCCTTCTTGAAGAATAGACAAAACAGAGTGGCCAGCGACATTGCCGAAGCAGAGCCGACCGTTCTTACGTATGGGGTCCCTCAAGGAGCCTGCGTGTCTCCGTGTTTTTATAATATTTTCATGATTCCCTTTTTCCAGATGCTTGAGGAAGAGGGGATCACATTTGCTAATTATGCGGATGACACTCAATGTGTCATCCCCATTTCTGGAACCCATGCGGAAGACGAAGTAAGAAAATAATGAAATATACAAAAGAATTCAGGATTGGATGGTAGTGAATGGCCTAGCCATCAATAGTTAAAAAAACTGTCACAGGGTCACAGGGCTTTTGTAACTGGAGGGACAGCCCTAGGATCGGACAGGAACTAATGGGCTGGAAAATCAAGATGTATATACATAGGGTATTCCTGTCCTCTCTAATTCCGTACTGCAGTATTTTAGAGCAGTATATATTTTAAACCTTCCAAAGAAACCCATGCATTAGTGCTGAATCCTAATCATGTGGTGATCAAACAACCCTTAACAATGTTAGGTTTTTATGGTAGCCACTTTATTATTTTCATGGCTAGTCTTTTTAGTTATATTCTTAAAACAAGAACAAATCAAATGTTCAAATAAAACAAGGTGGCACAGAGAATCACCATGATTTTAACTTGACATAACTTGGTCGACGTCTATTAAACAAATGGAGAGAATTCAGTGTGGTCCTAAAAGGTGGTATACAATAAATTTCCCACAAGGATCACTGACGTTTCGATTGTTCAAATTCACAATCTTCTTCTGGGGCCTTATATATGTAGGTCTCCCTAAAGATAAACAAAGACAAAGGTGTCCACTTAGAAGAGAGTACCAAGTGTTTCTATAAAAAATGAAATAATGCAAGTGAAAGGATATAAAAGGGTTCATATTGCTGTAGCTGCAATGGAGAAGTGAAGGGCTGAGAGCCCTCGGAGTTCAGAGACTGACCTGTCCTAGGAGCTGTGTGGAACCTCCTGTGGTTCCAGAGTTCTGTGGGGGTGATGAATCCTAGGCTGTGCATAAGAGTCACAGGGCACCGTTCCATCAACGCCTTCGAGAGAAGCCGGCAAGGAACGCTCCAGAGCCACCGCTTGCACGCCTTCGAGCTCGGGCGATCGGCGCGATTTCCGGGTACTTTCGAGTTCCCGGTCAGACAAGGAGGATCGCCATCGTGCCAGCTCCAGGTCCCGGTCCTTGACGCCGTCAAGACCGTTGGAGCCTGTGAGGCCTTCAAAGAAGGCATCTGTCATGATCTCTGCTTCCAAAAGGTCAGGGTTTTCCCAACTCCCTAGGAAGCAGATCCATAACCCAGGTTCTGAGTGCCAACCAGTCCCAATTGGGACCTTTTGGACCCAGTCCTGGCGCCAGTGGCACCAGGCTCATAAATATGCCCAGTCCCAGCGCTGGAAGCGCCGGGCTCATAATGCTTGGGTGGACTTACCTGCAGCAGACCATGCTGCTTACTTGCCTGCCAGTTGAGCCTCTGATCCTCTTCTGTTTGGAACTACTTTTCCTGTTGGGTGGGGCTGGAGCCACTCCCTAGATTTAGAACACTGGAACTCTTCTGGAAGGCAGGAACTCTTTTCTTACCAGGAACTCCTTTCTTACTTAGGCGTGGCTGTGGAAGGAGACACCTAAGCACTACAGGAGGCTATTTAAACCACACCCGGTGGATGAATCTTGCTTTGCGTTATTCTGCACCCTCTGCAGCAGGACGCTCATCGTGTCTTCTGCATCCAGTCCTGGGACTAAGGAAAAAGGCTTACCATCCTGAATCCAGTCTTCAGCAACTCCTATAAAGACAAGAAAGAACAGGTTAGCATTCCGGCATCTGAAAGGCAAAGGCTTACCATCCTGAATCCAGTCTTCAGCAACACCTATAAAGACAAGAAAGAACAGGTTAGCATTCCGGCATCGGAAAGGCAAAGGCTTACCTACTCTTCGTGCGCTCCGGAGGTCTTCATACTGCATTCCGGCATCTGAAAGACAAAAGCTTACCAACTCTTTGCACGCTCCGGAGGCCTTCGGCGCTGCATCCGCATCTGAAAGACAAAACAAGGTGCGTTTAAAGACATTGGGGAACTTTAATACTCACGTGCCATTACTCCTTTCCACATCTAATCCAGTGGGTATTCCGGCACCCTGCAGCCGCTCCGAACTCGTACCTGCAAAATAAAAAGACAGTTAGAGCGCATCGTGAAGCAGGCAACAAGCGCTTACTCACGTGCTTCCAGGCGCTTCTATTCATCACACGGGCTCCATCTTCAACTCACTTCAGCCCGTCATCCGCCATCGCCGGAACCCTGCAAAACAAGAGACATCATTACTAAAGACTTTAAAAAGACATTTGAATGACTCGAAACTTACCGTTCGTGCAGTAAACGACGGACAGCAGTCCTCTGAAGTCAAGAGGCCTGCGCTACCTATCCAGTGAAGAAACTGGCTACAGCACCCTGCCCCGAGGCAGATGGAGAGCTCGGCATTCACTTACCTAAGGTGAGAGCGTTAACCTTTGGGGTCTACAGGAGAGGAGAAGAGGAAAGAGATAGGGACACCCCAATAACCCCAGTTCATTAACCCCATATTTTCTATCTGCAGACATCTTACTCTACACGTCAGGCATACAGTGCACAGAGGTCCAGCCCAAAGAGCCAACCGGGTGCTACACATCACCTTTGAAGATACGGTAGTCGCCCAGTCAAGACCGGCGCCTCTGCGAGAATCAGGTGAGCGTTACAGCATCAACGCCGTCAGCGCCATGTCCGTTGAGGGAATTTCTCGAGGCTCCAGCTCCGAGGAATCCTTCGACGCCATCGGCGTCGAGGTTGTCGAAGGACGCGCTCGGGCTCCAGCCTCGAAGCCGCTGTCGAAGTAGTCGGTGCGGCCTATACTTGACCCATACTCTGTTCCTCCTCCCAGGGTGGACTTGTTCCAACCCTTCGAGTACATTTCAGAGGTTCAGGAAGGGCCTGAGGAAGAGGTGCCTCCTGAGGTTCCTGATGACCTGTTGTCAGGGCATAGCCAATTGGAAGACCTTCATCAATCTTTACATGACGCAAGTGGTCTTGATGCCTCCCCGGAGGTTGAGTTTGGCAGGCCTGAGCCTGGTACACATGCTGACTCCTCGTGCAGGCGCCTCATGTCGAGGGTGACCGAGTATCTGGGGTGGTCTGCTCCACCTGTGGATTTTCTGCAGGATGACCTGACAGATATCCTTGACCAAGGTCCACCCACTGACCCGGTGTTGCCATTTCATATGTCCTTACAAGGAAGGGTGGTGGCGGCTTGGACTGCTCCGGAGAGTCTTCCAGCAGTATATAAGTTGTTGCCACAAAAATACCGTCCAGGAAGTGGAGACCCCTGCTACTTATCCACGCACCCCACTCCAGAGAGTTTGGTGGTACAGGCGGCTACGGCCCCAGCGAAGCAGGTGGCGTACCCTACAATCCCTCCAGATAGGGTTGACAAACGCTTTTACGGTTGGGCGAAGAAGGTATTTTCTTATTGGGAGTATGGCTTTAAAAGCAGCCAACTCCGTTTGTGCCCTTGCAAGATTCACGCACACTCTGTAGAATTGTGTATCTTTGGCGGCTGAATATATTCCCGAAGGGGAGGAACGGGGTGGTTTTCTTGCCCTCGTTCAGGATGGCAAGGATGCTGTCAAGACTTGATGGTCGTGTAGACAATGATACCTCCGTCCCCAAGTACCACCCGAGCAAACAAGAAATTACTGCCCGAGCGGTCCTTGAGGCCACAGGTGGTGAATGTTGTCAGCAGGAACCAGGAATGCCGGAAGATGCCCCCCACGACCACTGTAAGGCAAACACGGGGTTAAATAATAAACACAGAACCCTAGACTTGAATATAAATCCGTAAGAAACCTACAATGGGGCTTACCCTTAGGAGTTGGTCGGTACCCAATATTGGTGTAGGGATGTTATCGGAGGCAGCCGGCAAGGTTGACGACAGGATGGCAGCCTGGCAATGCACTTGGGAGGATGTAATGGCCACCTGACGTAGAAGCCAGAAACTGTGAGCCAATCAGGTATGGGAGTCCTGAAAGGTACTTGACCCAAGAACAGAGTCTGTAACAAAAGGGCAATCCAATAGCAGTCCGGGGACAAAACCGTGGTCGAGTACAGGAGAAAACCGTTCCAGCAAGGTACAGCAAGGGAAATCCAAAAATCAATCCGAGGGAGGAGCAGAGGTTGTAACCAGAAGGGAGTAAGTTCCAGGCAAAGGTACCGTGATGGGAGGAACCAAATCAGAGTCCAAGATCAATCTGAGGTCAAAATAGCCGAGTAGTAGTCTGTAATCCGTAATGTGCCCAACAGGATCAGCTGTGAAGCGCTGGATGGCAGTCAGCGCGTCGCTTTTGAACGCTGACTAGCGATCACGTGACTCTCGTCATCCGTCACGTGATCGAACGTGCTGAGGAGGAGCTCCCAGGCGCCGGCAACGGAGATGTTGTAGAATGCCCGTGGCGCGTCTCCACGGAAACTGCCAACGCCGGGATGCGAAATGAGGCCGAAACCGGCATCGCTGACCTTGTCCCACCCCTTGCCGACAGGCCTGCAGGTGAGAGTATGTCCTGGCACGTTTTTTGGTGGTGATAGTGGGGGCTGGTTTATGGGGTGTGTCCACTGGACGCGTGGATGATGGGGGCGTGACAGATGCCATGTGTGAATCCGTTCAGTCGGGTCTGGATGTGGCAGACTGTGTCAGCTGGTCCATTGTGGCGAGCACCATGAACGCAGGTTTGCGTGGTTGCGGAAGTCAGGGTTTGCTCCTGATGTACAGTCCCGGCTTCTTAACATGCCCTTTGATGGTGTCCATCTTTTTGGCAGCAAGGCTGACGAGAGCCTTGAGAGGTTGCAGTCCTCCAAAGCTGCAGCAAAATCATTGAGCGCTGCAGTACGTCAACCTCTGCCTTTTCGTCCTAGGGGACAGCAATGTAGGGGAGGTTCCTTTCGATGCTACTCTTCCTTTGGTAGATCGAGGGGAGCTGCCAGTCTAAGGGGCCAACGTAGGAGTACCAGAGGTGGAAAACAAGGTACACGAGGTGCCAAAGCCGCTCAGGCAGTTGCCTCTTTGCCCTCAGGCACTGCCGCAGCCGCTTCCGCTCAGTCATGAGGCCATGTCCCATGGTTCGCCGGTTGGGGGAAGACTGCGCAGCATCTTGTAGAATGGCGTGCCATTACTTCAGATGTGTGGGTTCTGGAGATCATAGCCCATGGCTACTGTCTTCCCTTCCGGCAGAGGCCTCACGACAATCCAGTGGGGAAGCTCTCTTTGAAGAGTCCGGATCCGCTCCTTGCGCAGGAAGTCAAATCCCTGCTGGAGAAAGGCGCCATAGAACTGGTCCCTGTAGCGGAGAGGAATAAGGGATGGTATTCCCCATATTTTTTTATCCCGAAAAAAGACAGGGGATTGAGACCCATCATGGTGTTGCGTGGTTTGAACAACCTCCTCAGGAAGGACAAATTCAAGATGGTTACTCTCTCTGAAGTCCTCCAGGCCCTTCAACTTCAGGACTGGTTGGTGTCTCTCGACCTCAAGGATGCTTACTTTCCTGTGCTGATTCATCCCAAGCACAGGAAGTACCTGAGGTTCGTGGTTGGCGACTCGCATTTTCAGTTTCAGGTCCTGCCGTTTGGATTGACCTCCGCCCCATGGGTCTTCACCAAGCTAATGGTGGTGGTGGCAGTGTATTCCAGGAAAGGAGGGATTCACATCTACCCCTACCTGGACGATTGGTTGATCAGGGCGCACTCTCCCGAGCAAGTCCTTGGTTCTTCTGTCCGTCACCTGCCACTCCCTTCACAGGCTGGGCTTCTCCCTCAACTTAAAGAAGTCCCACTTGACACCTACCCAGCGGCTCCAGTACATCGGAGCAGTGTTCAACACATCCCTGGGGCAGTGGTCGCCTCACCAGGTGAGGGCTCATCACATTCAGCAGATGGACAAATTTCAACGTGCCCAGAGTCTCCCGGCGTTTGAGTTCTTGAGATTGCTCTGCCTCATGGCATCCTGCACTGGTGCCAGAGGCCAGGCTGCGGATGAGATCTCTGTAGTGGGCACTCAAGATGCAGTGGTCGCAGTTCTCTGGCAGGATGTCGGACCCCGTTCAGATTCTGCCCTCAGTCGCCCAGGACCTTCTTTGGTCGGCCGTCGAAAGAAATCTGTTCAAAGGGACTCCGTTTTGGCAACCATGGCCGGAGGTGACGATCGTGACGGACGCATCGCTCACGGGTTGGGTAGCTCATGCCAACGAGCTGACAGTAAGCAGTCGTTGGTCTCCATCGGAGTCCAGACTCCACCTCAATCTGTTAAAGCTGCGGGCTGTCAGGCTAGCCCTGAAGGCTTTTCTGCCGTCTGTGCGCGGGAAGAATGTCCTGATTATGACGAACAATACAGTGGCCATGCACTACCTCAACAAAAAGGGGGGGGCTGGGTCACTCCCACTGTGCAGAGAGGCGATGCAGCTCTGGTTCTGGGCCATCCAGCGGGAAATTTCGATCTCGGCAGTTCTTCTGGCCAGAGACGAAAACGCGGCGGCAGACACTCTGAGCAGGCAGAGCACGGTCTCTCACGAGTGGGAGCTGGCTCAGGAAGTTCTTTTGGAGATGTGTGGAAGCCCACAAGTGGATCTCTGTGCCACCAATGTCAACCGGAAGTGCAAAGGTTTCTGCTCGCAGGAAATGTCCTCCAAGAGGAGCCTTAGGGGAAGCGTTCATAGTGGAGTGGTCCTTCCCACTGCTGTATGCATTCCCTCCAGTCCCCGTCATTCCGCAGGTGCTGCAGAGGTTGCGGAGGTTCGGTTCCTGGATGTTCCTGATTGTTCCGGCATGGGCCAGGAGAGCGTGGTACCTGGACCTTCTAGACATGTCCATCTGCCCTCCATGTCGTCTTCCCTACCGAGACAATCTGCTCTCACAGGAGGGGGGTCGAGTTCTCCATCCAGAGGTCAAGTCTCTCAGCCTTCATGCTTGGTATCTGAAAGGTTGAGATATAAGGATTGGGACCTCCCTGAAGACGTGATGGAGGTGTTGCTTTCGGCCAAAAGGCCCGCAAAGAAATCCCTGTACCGTTGCTGTTGAAGGAAGTTCTGCAACTGGTGCAAGGGACAGAATGTGGATCCTTTTCAATGTTCCATTCCTTTGGTTTTATCTTTTTTGCTTTCTTTAGCCCACAAGGGCCTGAATGTGGGTACCATTAAGGGGTACCTGGCGGCGCTGTCCATCTTTAAGCGCTCGTCTGAGGAATGTTCTTATTTTAAAATCCCTTTGATTTCTCAGTTTCTAAAAGGGCTAACTCATGTATTTCCACCGTCGCCTTTCCAGGTGCCGGGTTGCGACTTGAATTTGGTTTTAAAGTTCCTAAAGGGAGCTCCGTTTGCGCCCTTACATTCTTGTCCGTTGAGACTGTTGTCCTTTAAAACTGTATCTTTAGTTGCGGTTACTTCCGCACGCAGAGCGAGTGAGTTGCAGGCACTTTCCGCCAAACCACCCTTCACTGTGTTCCATAAGGACAGGGTTGTCCTTAGGGTACGGCCTTCCTTTCTTCCGAAGGTTGTGTCGGAATTCCATCTGAGCCAGAAGATAATTCTTCCGGCATTCTATCCTCATCCACATCTGGGTAAGGAAGAGGAGAGGCTCCATAGGTTGGATCCTAGGAGAGCTTTGAGTTTCTATCTCTCACGGATGTCCCTGGTCAGAGTGGACGATCAGCTCTTTATTGGTTACGCTGGAAGGCGTTTAGGTCAGGCTGTTTCTAAGCAGACCTTGTCTAGATGGATCATTTTGACGATCTCTGAATGTTATCATTTGGCGGGGAGTAACCCTCCTCTAGGTTTACGGGCCCATTCTACTAGGGGTATGGCTGCCTCCACTGCACTACAGAGGGGTGTTCCGATTCGTAATATTTGCGATGCGGCCACATGGGCCTCTCTCCATACTTTTGTGAAACATTATTCCCTGGACTCTATCCATGAGCAAGATTTGGCCTTTGGCAAGGCAGACCTCTATTCTGCAATTTGATTGGGCATTCTAAATTTTCTAAATTCTTTTCCCACCTCCTTGCGTTGGTACTGCTTTGGGAGTCTGTCAAAGATGTGGATTACGTCAGAGGACACAATCCCCTCGAATAACAAGTTACTTTCTTACCTGGTAACGTTTTTCCGGTGGGATGTTCCTCCGACATATTCCACATTGTACCCTCCCTACCTGCCCCGCTACTGAATTTCTTTTGCGATTGCAGCTTCCATTTCCGCAAGGCTTTCTGTGGTAAGGCTGGCAGAAGATTGGTGCCACACGTTATGGGGTAAAAAACTACAACTGAGGCTACGGGCTTTGTGCGTCCTACATATAACATCTGGTGACGTCGGCCGTCGGAGGAGGTTCTCAAGGGAGCGTATCGACGCAGGACACCTACGCCAAAAAAGTTTTCCGAAGCAGCCCAGCTGTGATAATCAATGTCAAAGATGTGGAATACGTCAGAGGAACATTCCATTGAAAGAACATTACCAGGTAAGAAAGTAAGTTCTTTGCATTGAACAATGCTACACATATACATGATGTGTGGTCCTGGCTGCAACCGACAATTCTGGACTGATATATGCCCAACTCTAGAGTCTTGTTACTGGAGCATACGTTCAACCCTCTCCAGAACACACTATAGATATTGTACTATGAGCACACCAATATCTTGTAAGAATGCCAGGCAACTGTATTTCATGCCAAGTATGTAAATAAAAGATTTGTAAAAAAAAGAAATACGCTGTGGCACAAACTTGACAAATTGAAACTCCCATGGGCAGTCTTAAACATTTTGACAACACTGGAGGCCTGAAAACAGATTTGTTTTTTTTGCTGTTCTCCGCCGAGTCAGACAGCGTTGTACATTTCCACCAGCCCTTTTTAACCTTTTTATGTGAAACTGAGGCTGATGGGCCTAATGTCTGGTGCAATTTCATCCCCCTTTTAACATATGCAGACGATTGTGCGTTATTGGCAAAGACACCAAAGAAACTACAGACACTTTTGGGCACTTACATAGATTAACTGAATAATCAGCGTTTAAAGATCAATGTGAGTAAATCTGCAATAATGATCATTACGAATAAGAGAAACCAAGGATTTTCAGAACGAGTGAATCAATGATTCTGTATGTTGAGAATTTTGATTATTTGGGATTTTATTGTACATAAAACTTGTCGAATGCTGGTCATTTTGACCAGTCTATCAGAAAGCAGCAAGCAATAGGGGGAATATGTGCCTTTGCATAAAAGCTGAAGGTGCATGCAATAAAGTGTTTGCTAAAAATATATGGAGCCAAGGCTTGTGCCATCATTTTTTTAAATGGTCAGATTCTCCATAGAACTCAGCAAGCAGTTGCATGGGTTACCACCATTGACACCGAGCTATACCACACACATGGAATTGGTTCTTGAGTTTCTGGAGAATCACATTAGCTTGGCTCCTGCCACTTTATTTTTTTTTTTAAATATAATGGGAAATGATCACGCTTGGTTAACAGTATTAAAAGCCACATGGTCAAGCAACAAAGCATGTGCCATTCCCTGGTTAATTTATGAAATTAAAAAGGCTGCAAACCTCATAAATATGAGCTCAGGGTTTAATATTATGTTAGCACTAGGCACTTCAAGAAATCGAGAGGAAACAAAATAAAAAAAGCAAATTTAAAATAAACTAAATGAGTTACGTAGGGTGCACGAAATGCGCAAAGTGAAAAATATGTGAAACATTCATTCAATTAACGGCAACCAACAGTTGTCAAGAATATTTGACTGGGGGCTCTGTTGAGCTGGCACTCAATGTAGACCTGTGCTGCTTGAGCTCTGTTGCGGCCCAACATCTTGACATATAAACCCAATTGGGCCATGATATCCTTGTGTCCTGTGGTGTGGATGCATAATCTACTGACCACTTACTTGACCGGCTGCAATCCCAGCGAGGATGGAGGCCAGTTTGGCTGTATACCGGGGTATGCTCCAGCGCCCGTGGAGACAGGGCACTAGCATGAGGCAACTGGGCCAGTTAATCTGGAGACCTGGCAGGGGGTGGAAGACCCCAGACCGCCCCAGCGCGAGACTTTTGACACCGGACGGCTCCAAACACCTTGCTGTGATACGGCAGCCCTGGGGACGGAAGCTTCGGACGGTGCTGTTTGGCGTGAGAGAGAGCTGCCGTGTGCCCAGAGGGGATATGTGCTATGGGCGGCTGAAGTGCGGGCGGTGGGTCGTTTGTGCCTGACCCCCGCGGGCTTAGCATCTAGCCCTAACTGGCGGGAAGAAGCTTCAGCATGAGGAGAGGGGCCGAGATTGCAGGCTGCTGGTCCCTGCTTCCGCGGTGGTGCGAGGAGAGAGACGTGCCTCCGAACTGGAGAAAAAGTCGGGATCCCATTTGGAGGCAGCAGGTGGTGGTGGGCCTCCAGAGGAAATCTGTACAGGAACCACTCTGGTGGTGTCCAATCTTGGTGGGCGACTCTGCGCTGGGCACTGGTTACAACTGCCCGGCAGGATGTAAAACAGAGCACCTGCATGTTATCATAAACATCCTATCACAACCTACATCTTATCTTAACCAGGGAGCTTCCGGGACGGTTGCTCCCTTTGTTGGCCCCCGCAGTGTGCTTCAGGGTCCTGCTTCCCTCTTCTGCCTCTGGCATTGGTGATCACCCTGTTGGATGCAGGCAGCTTGGTGCTGGGGGATGGGCTGGGTTTTTTGCGGCTGGGGTGCCTTTTTGGCCGTGCAACCCGGGGCACCCCGGTCTGTAGTGGCCCACTGGGACCGCTTGCCACACCTCAGCCCACTACTGTCCTCCTGCTGCACCTCGGCAAGGGGGGGACCTTCTCCTACTCCTGATTCTTTGGCCTGGCACAACAAAATGCTGTGGCACCTGGGCTCGGTGGCCTGCTGGAGAGTGCGAGTCAGCCCATACAACGCCATCTGGGGTCTCAGCAAAACACAGTGCCACTAATCCTTCATTACGCTGCCAGTGTTTCATACTTCAGTCGGGACGGCGTCCTGCGGGTGCTTGACACCCTTCGCACTCGCAAGCCCATACCATGGTCAAAGATAAAACCATGAGGGCAGGTACACAGAGCAAAATGGGCCAATATGCAGTGTCTGTCCTGGCTGACTCTAAGCCTGCCACCGCAGATGCTAGGCTAGTGGGTGCGGATTCCTGGGGGCGAGTGTGAGCTCTTGTAGGTGTGCCCAACTGACCGTGTCTGCCCGATGTGCCACGCTCTCCGCCGACCGTGGCTCTTCCCTCAGCGGATGCCTCGTAATCATCGTGGAACGCTGACTGAGACTGCTTGACCCATAGGATATAATTTCCCCTGGGGATGGGAAGAGGACCATCTCACGGCTGCAGCCCGCTGGCTTGGAAGCGACATGGCCACATGGGCTGTGACAGAGTGGATGACCCCCCCTCTTATTCTCAGTCTGTTTTCTTTCTTTCTTCTCAACATTTCTTTTTCCTCTCTTCGGTTCTGGGGGGTGGAATCTATGGAGATTGTATTACTTTTCTTATGGTTAGGGGGGTGACTAGTTAGTCACATATTTGGGCGACAGGTACTTCCAGTTGGGGTGAAGTGTGGGGAGGGGTGTGGTTGGGATTTTGGGGGTCAAATGTTTTTTCACACAGCACACACCTTTGATGTAACGACAAGACGAGGGAAGAGGTATCCCGGGTGTGTTTGGGGCATGGGGTTCACTGCAGGCATATCTCTATCTCGCTAATGTGACCAGGATCGTTGTCATGAGCAGAAAGCATAAGCTGATATCCTGGAAAATGAATGGCTTGTGCTCTCGGATTAAACATGGCTTAGTTCTCCAATTTCTGAATAGGTACTCCCCGGATGTAGCTCTTCTCCTCTCCTTGAAACACACTTAGCAGGTTCTGATTGCTGACTGCACTTTCTTTAGGTGCACTAATTATCGAAGCACAATGCACAGTCTTCTTTCGGGGGTCCTCCAAGGGGTGTTAGTGCTTATCCACAAACGGTTGCTTTTTAGGATTCTCACTACCCAGACAGATACCCGGGGTAGATTTGTCCTGGTAGTAGGGGGAACTGTGGGGGACCACTGTTAGTATCCTGGCTGTCTATGCTCCCCTAGTCACCCCACCCCGCTATCCATGGACGTCCTGGACACCATTCAGGTTCTGCTGCTCTCCCATCACCCTGAGCTGTGGATCCTGGGAGGTGATTTTAATGATGTCATGGACCAGACCGTTTTCCGTACACACCTGCGGGGCAGAGACCCTGCTATGCCTACTAAATTGCGTACTTTTGCACCTGTGCTAGACCTATGCGATGTCTGGAGGACAGTCAATGGGCAGGCCAAGAGTTACTCCTTCCAGTCTGGGGCACACGTCTCCATGTCTAGAATATACTACTTTTTCCTTCCCTAACTGAAGGAACACTTGATCAAGTCGGCCAGGTTCCTATAGAATGGGGAAGCAGCAGAGCCAGGTTAAAGACAGGGTGGCGCTTCAACACCTACTACCTTTGCTTACCGGAAATAATAGTTGGGATCACATCCAAAACTGAAGAATACTTTACTCTTAACACTGGGTCGGTGTATAGTCTGAAGATGCTCTGGGAGGGATATAAGGCAATGCTGAGTGGAGAAATGATATCCCTGGTCTCGGCGAAATGAAGAGCCCAGTTGCAACAGCTATGGGAGGCTGAAATTACTGCCAAGCACCTGGAGGAAGATGTTCTCCAAGCCGACTCCCCTGCCACCCATAGATTACCTGTGGCAGCTATAGAAACACTGCGGAATATCCAAATGAATAACGCCAGGCGAGCTCACAGGATATGTTGAGCAGAATCTACGATGCCGGGACAAGGCTGGGAAAGCGCTGACATGGCTGGAGTGGTACGAGTGGAGCAGACACGTTAGAGAAATGCTGGGTGAGACTGGGGAAGTCCATACAGAGGACTCTGAAATAGCAGAATGCTTTGCTCAATATTACGAAACACTATTGAACACGGCTCTCCGGGACATTGCTCTCCCTCACTTCTCTGAGGAACAGTCATAAGGCCTAGATACAGAGATTACCGAAAAGCAAATTACAGAGGCCATCTCTCAACTTCAATCTGGAAAAGCTCTGGGCCCCAACGGGTTCCTGGTGGAAGTGTGGAAAAGGCTGGGCAACTGGACGATCCCACGCTTGCTCAATTTGTTTCTAGACAGCAGAGAGGTGGGCACCCCGCTGTTGGATCTGCGGCAGGCCATTATAGTGGCCATTCCGAAAAAGGACAAATTCCCCAATAAATGTTCTTCCTATCGTCCTATATCTCTTATAAATGGGGAGGCCAAGGTGCTTGCCAACACAGGGTTGCGGGTGATCAAGACACTGATACATCCAGACCAATTTGGTTTCTTGCCTGATAAATCCACTCGTATGAATCTCAGGTGCCGACATCTTGCGATAGACCGTGCTGCGATTCTTCCAGAATCCCTGGCACTTTTTTCCATAGATTTCGAAAAAGCATTCGACTCAGTATTGTGGGAACACTTATGGGAGGTGTTGGCACGGATGGGTTTCAGGTAGCAGTTCATTCGCTGGGTCAAGCTCCTACACTCAACTCATGTGGCCATGCTTAGGGTAAACTGGGTAGCAACGCAAACCTTCCCTTTGTAGAGGGGGACACGGCAGAGCTGCCCGCTCTCCCCCCCCTTGTTAGGCAGAAACCTGTGCAGTTCCCTTAGGGACCACTGCAAAATATTTAAGACTACAGGTGTTGGCAGTAAACCCACTTGGTAGCAGTCTGCACCACCCAGATTTACCTGGTAGCTGTGGCTGAGCAGTCAAACTTCCCTCAAGAAGAGTTGGGCAGTATGCAAAGTATACACAATAGGCACTCAGATACAACAATACAAGCAAACACTGACCAGAGCTTTGGTATCAAAGTATATAATTATTTATTTAAAAACACACTGTTGAAAACACTCCAGCACTCTTATTGAAAAATATTCTAAACACAGTTACTATTATAATATATACACCCCTTTTTCCTTATCAGATAAGTCACTGTAAAACACCACTTATTTTCATACAGAGGTGAGCGCTTAACTAGATGGCACTCCAATAAGTTTGTGAGAAAGGGAGGGAAAAAGACAGAATATGGTAAGGTACACCACTCTAAGATTCAGGAACACTGTTAGCAAGGCGGAAGAGCAAAAGTCACTGGTGAGCCAAAGTCCAAAGGCTGGGCCCACTCTTAGAGAGAGCAGAGCACAAATGCGCCCAAGATCGCACAGTTACATTAGGTTTAGAAAGTCTTGCAGAGGGTTCAGAAAGAGTTTAGAGAGGCTTAAGAAAGTTTAGCCAGGATGTCCCAGACTAACCCAGGTTCGAAAGCCAGGGGCTAAATCTACCCCGTACAGTCGGTAGCAAGGGAAGCCAGGCGGGACACGGTACCTTAAGTGGGAAGGATCCTCCAGCGGTGGCAGTTGTTCCTGGTAGTGGGTGCAAGTTGCGTCGTCGTCCAGGGGAAGAGAAGATCTCGACTTGGAGGAAAGATGAAGGTCGTTGCACTATCAGGGAAGAAACCAGCCGTGGAGTTTTCCGGTTAAAGGTGGTACATTTGTTTCGCGGTCGTGGTAAAACATGGTATCCCGGTTGCCGGGATGCTTGGCACAGGCAAGGCGGCCACGAGGTACGTCGGGAAGGCGAAAAGACGGTGAAACTGGTTATCCCCACCAGTCAAAGGAAGAAGACTCTCCGGCGGGAGATCTCCTCTGTCGTTGGGAAAAGTGGTGAGACGGTCCAGCAGGGCTCCGCCGGTGGTGGTGTCGTGGCAGGTCGGCTCAGCTTCTCCCTTGTCGGATTCTTAGGTCCTGTGGCGACTTCTGAATTTCCAGTCCCCAAAGCCCTGCTTTTATGCAGAAAACCCCCATTCATTCAGCCTAGCTGTCACTCAAACATGCTAAGTGGTGAGCCGGCCGGCTCACCACTTGGGCCAATCAGGATGGAGTGCGACTTGAGTTGCCTAGGCAACTCAGTCCAGGGTGCCTAAATTCCCCTCCACCCCTCCTAAGTACCCCAGACAGAGTGGCACCACTTTGGAGGGCTTCTGTGGAGAAGCCCGCCAAAAAGTGGAACAAAGGGCTCGACTTGGGTTGGAGTCACAGAAGAGAACACAAACGTCATTTTTGAATCAAGTTTTGGCAAAAAATACCAACCGGAGAATTAATATTAATTAAATAAACCGGCGGTATGTTCGAGGCTACCGTAAATAATTAAATAAAGATAGTAGCCTAAAACAATGGGAAATCCCATAGGAAAATATTTGCGGTTGAATATAAAAAGTAGTATCCACTGCCACCAGCCAAAACTCGATCAGGGGGGGCGGAGACGTGCCCCCTCGACTAGACCCCGGGGCAATTGAATTGCCCCAGCCAGTACGTCCACAATATGATGGTCTGTACTGGTTCTGTTCAGAATTTAAGACTAGTAAAGTCAATGGTGACTTTACATGCCCTGGGAGACAGTAGTCAGTCCCAAGGTATGGAGTCTATACTGGGGGGTCACTATGACACCCCTGTGTTACTGCACTGAGGGTGCTGTGTAACACACATCACAAAAACACATGAAGCCCTATGGAGTAAAAAACCCCATAGCTCATTAAACACGTCTAGATTCAAAGAAACACACTCAAATCATGCCCAAGAGTGAGGGTAAAAGAGTCTCACTCTTGGCAGGAGAAAAAAATAAACCCCAAAAATCAAGCAAAGCTGCTGGGGGACTCACTAGGTTAGGAAATTCAGCCTAAACAGAGAATTCTCCCTAACACCCCTCTTGTTTACCATTTCCATTGAACATCTGGCCATAGAGCTCTGTACGGATCTAGACAACCTGTTAATATTTTTGGGTAAACCAAAGGTCTCCTGTCCCGTAGTAACGGCATGTCTCCGGAATGGCGAGGTGGTCACAGGGCTTAGGGTCAATTGGCAGAAATCAGTCCTGTTCCCGGTGAAGGGAGATGACCTGGAGGTTCCCCCTGATTTCTCTTATCAGGTCTTGTCGGGTGGGTGTCGAATACTTAAGGGGTCACATAGGTCTGGATCCATTCGACTTTCTCTCAAGCAACTTATACCCTGTGACAGAATGGTTTGTGCAGGATGTAAGACACTGGCAAATCCTGACAATTCCCGTGCCAGAGTGTTCAGAGTTTGGACCCACTGTTATTCTCATGCTACAACATGTAATGAATTAGGGGGGTGTCTCCTTCCCCGACCTACAACACACCTACAGGCTCCTTGCAATGAAAAGCAATCACTATAAGCAATTCACCCACGCGCTACATGCCCAGTTTTTGGATGCGCAGGCCGTCCCCGCCTGCTCTCCTCTGGAAGCCAATATTGTGGCACAGCGAAGAACTGACAGGACTACAGCATAGGGAGGAGGCGGAGGTGGGGGTCATGGTCCCTGAAGACTGGACAGGCCCTGATGTCCCTGAGGGGTGTGGTGATCTCCTCCCGATTTTGCTTGATTCAGCGCCAAATTTTACATAAAACATATTACTCGCCTATCTCCTCTTTAAATGTGGTCGGGCGGCCCACAACCGGTGCCTGAGATGCGACAGAGCAGATGGTACTTTTTTTCCATATTCTTTGGGAATGCCCGATGATGCATCGCTTTTGGGAAAGGGTTTTGGAAAAGGTGACAAGGGTGGTGGGGAGCCGGTGCCTGTTAAACCTAAGATGTTGTTGCTGGGAATCTGTTGGCTCACTCCTACAGACGCTTTAACAAGCTGTTGATATCTACTGCTGCCATCCTAGTATAGATGAACATAGCAATGTTGTGGAGTCAGCTGGATATGCCCAGGTATAGCAAATGGGTATCGGATATGGACATATGTATGTCATATGAAAGAAGGATATGTAATGCACGGGGATGCCGGGCTAAATTTCAGAAAATATAGCACAAGTGGATAGGTGATGGCTGGGTGATGGTGTTTGCAGAGGGATGGGATGTGTGATTCGATTTGTCTGTGTTCCTGCTTTGGCCTACTGTTTGCCCCCCTTTTTTTTCCTTTTTACACCTGAACCTCTCATATTATGTCAATCGTGGTGCTGTTTTGGTTTGTTTATTGCATGTTTTAAAATCACAATAAAACGTGTTATAAAAAAAAGAATATTTGACTTGGTCTGCTTCAGCAAGAGATTGAATCTTGATCAACCGTCTACAATTTGACTAATTACCACTTAATTCAGTAACAGCGAAATGGACTGGAGATCACGATAGGATGAGATATTGTCTGTTTTGTTCATTGTCTGTTGAATCTGTTTTGCATTTTCTAAACTTTTGTAAACGATATCACATCCTGGGGAAAACCTTAACTCAGGGAATGTAACTTCTGACAGTGTCGTCCAATGAGGTTTTATTATCCGCTGTTAATCATTGTTGTGTGAGGTCTGTTTTACAATATGTACACCATGCTCTAAGAATACGTAATCAATTAGTACCTCAATGGCATATAACGTCAATATTTTTTTCTTTTGTGTAAATATACATTGCATTTTTTCAAGGTTTGTCATTTATCATGTTCTTATTGATACTTTGTGGCTATTTTTAATAGCCAAAATAAAGTTATACTGAACTGAAGTAGACCTTGAAGAATGCCACAGCTTTCCAGTTTCTGACAATATTCCTGGTTCCACCATATCAAAAGCTGCAGAGAATTCTACGCAGGCAGCATGGACTAAGCATCAGGCCGTTTAGTGTCATCCCCATGCATTTCAAAAACCAGTGTCAAATGTTCTTAAATGTGCTGAGCTTTATTTCCAGTTTTGTCAAAATGAACGAGGCAAATACCTTGCCACTCATCCAGAAATTTGATCAGCCCATAGTTATTAGGATGGTCTGTTGAGCCTTTCAATGGATTGCTTTTCTCCTGCAGATTCCTCCTCTGATCGATATTCCTTCCAGCTTCGCTGCTTTAGAAAATTTTCGACAGGGGGCGTAGTGGACCTCGACCTAGCTGTCCACCATCTATCCGGCTTGCTTGGCATCTCGTCGTCAGCTCCAAACATGATGTCAGGTGTCGTATAAGTACCACGTCACTACGCCCCAACCTCCGTTCCCTTTTCCCGCGCTCTAACACGCTGCTTGGGAACACAGAGCTTCAACTCTTTCAACGTTTTCGGCAGAAAACATGTATTTTTTCGCTAAATCCTCAACGCGAGATGTCGGTCGCACAGGTGTCTGGTTTCAAACGGTGTTCTGATTTTGGCACCAAGATGTCCTTCACCGATCCACACGAGTTGTCTCTGGTGCCTCAGCACGGGTCACGGGACTGATGGGTGTCCGCTGTGCACCAAAATGCAACAAAATCCCTTCCCGAACCAAGCTGCTGAACTCGCTCTGGGTTGACTGCCCTCAAAATCTCTGGCGCAGTCGACGATTCGGTCTTCGGAAGCTGAAACCGAGTGGCATACCCCCGAGAAACACCTGCGGAAGAAGAAATGGTCCCACTCAGGGAGCCACTTGTTAGGGAGAATTCTCAGAAATGTGCTAATTCCTCTCTACCTTAGAGACCCCCAGCAACTTTGCTGGATTTTGAGGACTTGATTTTTTTACCTGGAGACAGTGAGACCCTTTTTCCCACTCTCTCGTGTATTTTAATGTGATTTTTTTTTTTTTTTTTTTTTTTTTTTTTTTTTTTTTGGTTGTGGAGTCTTGACAAACTCCATCGGCATCATCTTTTACATTGTGTCACACATTATCTTCAGTGAAGTGGCACAGGGAAGTCTTTCAGATTTCCCAAAGGTTTAAATACCATCTCTTGGATAAACTGCTGTTTCCAAGAGCAGTATAGTGAAATTGACTTTACTTACAATTGTAACTTTCTAGACCCAGTACATACTATCTTACAATAGGGTACTGGAGGGGTTACTTAGTATCCCCTTTGTCTAGGTTCTCATGTAACCATTTTAGGTTAACCTTTCCTCACTGAATGGCCGGTGGCAGTGGTTTACTTTTAACTACTGTGGGGTGCATTTACCGCTGGATTTACTGCAGCTGAAGTAAAGCACCCAGGGGTGCCATTTTTGTCAAAATGGCCTAATCTTCTTTTTTTACCATTTCTTTGTGGAAAGGTCCTACTTGAGATTTACTCTGCACGCCAAACCATGTTTGGTCCCTTTGTTCGCTTTGCCTTTGGCGGGATTCAAGAGTGAAGCCTGCCTCTGGCTCCAGGGTGTCTGATGGGGGCAGGAAGTGAGGGAGGTGCCAGAAACTACCTGTGCTTAGTTTCCTAGGAGACCCAAATGCACTCAGTGGTGATTGGCCATCTGACTGTCAGGCAAGGACAGCCACCCGGCTGTTTGACTGACAGCTAGGCAGGAAGGAATGGGAGAAACCCGCATAAAAGGCGAGGCTTTTTGGCTTGGAAGGCAGAGTCGACCACTGGACAGAGGAACCGAAGAAGAACTTGAAGAGGATGCCTGCTGTAACTCCTGGACCGTTGGTTTGCCCGGTGAAGCCCTGCTGCTGTGCTGAAACTCCAAATTCGTATCGACAGAGAAGCCCTGCAAGGACGCATTCTCCCTTTTGAGTTGGTGGGCCCAATCAACTCCAAAGTAAGTCACCTGGACATCGTCTTGGAGCTGGTTGAATTTCCACCAAGTTGCTGCTGGAAACCGAAACGCCAGGGAGAGGAACACCAGATTGTGTGCGTTGCTTTTAAGCTGGCCAAGAGCTCCCGGAAGATCCTCCGGACTCCCAGGAAGCAGGACTGACCGAGCCTGAGCCACCACAAAAGTGTGCTGGACTCCAGATGTAAGGAAAGTCCATTTGGACAGCCGGGAACCGCGGTGTTGCTATATGCGTTAGACGCGAAGATCTGAAACACTGAAGTGCCACTTGTTTGAAGATTGCCGGTTGCGGTCTGTGACCGTCCCATTGCAGTGCAGGAGTCCCCAGAAGTCCTCCCTCTTGTCCCCACGACTGAGGCCCAGGAACACCAGGATCTGCAGAGCTGCACAGGATCAGAAGTCATCTGCTGCACTTTTCTTCAACCTAAAGGTAATGTACAGTCCAAGACTGTTGTTGTGTAACTGCACTTGTTCTCTGTTGGTGAGACTTGTTGTGGTTGCTCTGTAGAGTTGCTGACAGCTTCTTTACTTCACAAGCCTAAACAGCTTGTGACCCTACTTTGAATTCTTCTTTCTACAAACACTTATAAAACATTGTGCAAGACGTTTACCTACCTCAGAGAAGTGCTTCAGTTTCACCTAGACTTTTGCCCAATTGACTTTGGCTTAGCCTGGCTCCCCAAATGACTCTTCTTCCCTCTGTGAATGTGTTTAGTCTTCCTTCCAGGAAAAGGTTAACTAACTTTGCATTGGGGGGGGTTTACAAAAGTACTTACCTGCTTTGAGAAATACTTGTGAGATGTTTTGTTGTGTAATAATAACCTTTCTCTTTGACAATCTCTTAAATCTGATTCTAAATGCAACAGTGACATATTAATGTCCCCAGCACCCTAACTATTGAAGTCACTTGTGGCTGTAGGTAGTGTCTGTGGGCCGTCCCAAAAGGGTACTTACTGATTTAGAAATATTAAGAGTGTGTATTTTTGAAGTGTATGTGAGTGTTACTGTTATATTGCCCCCTTCTGAAGAAGGCTTAGTCTAACTGACTGATGAATACATTAATAATTGTTCATTCAAGAAACCTTGTGTGTAAGAGTTTATTTGAATACTTGTCACTGTGAATCTCTGTGTAACTCCCCTACAGCTCACATTGACCCCTCTTGATAGAAGCCTGGCTGCTCAACACACTACCAACCTGTGTAGTACAAGCTTAGAACAAAGGTTTGGTTCATATTGCCAGGAGGTCAGGGTTGTTCTAGTGCACCCAAAGGGTACTTCATACAATCTTGCCTAACACCACTCTTCCTCGTCCCGATAAAAAGAAAAGGCGCCACCGCCATCGTCGGGATTCAGAGTCGTCGATGGAGCAAGTTAAGCCATCGGCTGGGCCTACCACCTGCCAGGAGTGGGAGGATTTCAAATCCTCGATGCTTGCAATGTTCCGCAGCATGCTGCAGTCAGCGTGGCCCTCACCCCTACGCAGCATGCTTCGGAGCCAAGAGCGGCACTCTATGTACCCACCGCTCTAGTGCCCAGGTACCGACTATGTCGGCGCCGATAAATCTTTCGACGTCGAAAGAAATGCAATGGAAGCCAGATTACTCCTGTGCATCCAAGGATATCGACGCTATGGCGTCTCGATCTCAGTCGACACCGAAATCCACAATGCAGGCACTGAAAGACAACCCTCGACCTTGACGAGAAAGTCTTTACACCACAGCCCCAGTCCAAATTTTTAGAGACCATGGCGGGTTTCTTCGATGATCAAGATGTCGACCCGATGTTCTGGGTTCAGGAGGATTCGACTATTTTGAGCATCAGAATAAGCTTCTACAACAAGCTCAAGGCCTCCAAGACACCAGTGGTCTGGACACTTTGCCTGACCTAGAGTTTCAGCAGTCCCAGTCCTATCTTCACAATGTATCTAAATACAGGGCTCTGGTAGAAAGGGTTATTGACACCCTTGGATTGCATTTAACAGTAGCGCCTGCACAAGGTTATGACCTTACCAACATCCTAGAGGCCACTGAACGTAATATGCCTCTGAACCCAACCATTGCCGATCCTTTGACAGCTCTATGGCAAAATCCATGTTTCATTCCTCCCGTCAGCTCCACCATTTCCGGGAAGTACAGACCGGCTAGAGGAGACCTCTCATACCTCTCCTCTCACCCTTCCTGGAGGGACATGTTATGCAGGCTGCTACAGTCTCTTCTAGACCTGCACCATCTACATCCACTCTGCCCCCAGACAGAGAAGCAAAAAGTAGTAGATGCCTTGGCAACAAAGGCATTCACTTCCAGTAGCATGGCCCTCAAAGCTACAAATGTGGCAAGCAGTTTTGCCAAATCCTCCTTCGGTCTATGGACAGCGGTGGAAAATTCGGCCAAGTATGTCCCGGAAGGAGAGGTGCGCGAGGGCTTCCTACAGCTAGTGGAGGATGGGAATGAGGTGGCCAAGCAGTCGCTGCAAACAGGCCTGTACATCACCGATTGCGTCAGCCGATCGATGGCTTCGGTCGTAACACTGAGAAGGCAGGCCTACTTGAAAACCGTTTTTTTTTAACCTAACATCCAAGTAAAAACCTTTGGACATGCCCTTCGAGAGCAATCTTCTTTTCGGCCACAAAGCCGACGATTCCTTAGAAAAATTCAAGGAATCAAAACTTGCTGCGAAATCCTCTGGCCTAGCTGCGAACCCAGCCCAACCTGCTTTTTGCTTCGCCTCTAGGGCACGGGGCTACAGCAGATATGCTGCTTATGGCAGAGGAGCGCAGTTCCAGCCAGGCAAGGGCAGAAGCATTTCTCGTGCTCCAAAAGGGGTAGAGGGGCTTCTAGAGGTCAACAGGCAGCTTCAGCGGCAGGGGTAGCCCAGCCTCCGAAGTCGCTCTGATTTCCCCCCTCACAGTTGGAGGACGGTTGACGGAGCACTTGCTCCAGTGGCAGGGAATTACTTCCGATGCCTGGGCTCTCCAGCTCATTCAATTGTGTTATTGTCTGCCATTTCTAAGAAATCCGCCGGACAGACCGCCCCCACCTCCAATCCAACCAGGACTGGAGTTCCAGGAAGAACTGAGAACCCTTTTGCTGAAGGGTGCCATGGAAGAAGTGCCTTCTGAACAGAGAGGATCGGGTTGGTATTTCCGGTATTTCCTGGTGCCCAAAAAAGGAGATCTCTGTCCCATTCTGGACCTCGGGGCCTTGAACAAGTTCTTGAGGAAAGACAAATTCAGGATGGTGACGTGAGAGAGATTCTCCACGCACTCGAACCTCAGGACTGGCTGGTGTCCATAGACCTACAGGACACCGATTTCCATGTGCTAGTCCATCAAAAGCGCAGGAAGTTCCTAAGGTTCACCATAGGAGATATGCACCATCAGTTCAAGGTGCTACCCTTTGGTCTTACCTCTGCCCCAAGGGTCTTCACCAAGCTCATGGCGGTAGTTGTGGCGCACCTCAGGACATCTGGATTCCACCTGTTTCCATATCTGGACGACTGGCTAATACGAAGGAAGTCTGTAGTGCAGGTCTTGTCCCATCTGCAGGACACCTTCTCGCTGCTGCAGAGCCTTTGTCTTCTCCCTAAACTTAAAGAAATCCCAAATGACACCAGTCCAAAGACTCCAGTTCATCGGAGCAGTCCTAGATACCCTGGTGGGGGAAGGCCTTCCCTCCCGAGGAGAGAGTAGTCTGCTTGACACAGATGGGGACTTATTCCGGAACAATGCCACTCTACCAGCGACTTCCTTCCTCGGCCTTCTAGGCCTCATGGCTTCCTGCGTTTTTCTAGTGCCAGAAGCCACATTGCACATGAGAGCCCTGCAGTGATTACTGAGGGATCTGTGGTCTCAGTTCAGTATCTCGGCACTCTCTCGGATCTCCTCAGAGTGTCCGCATCAGTGGTCAGTGACTTGTTCTGGTAGGTGGGCCGCAACAGTCTTTTGGTGGGGGAACCCTTCTGACCTCCTTAGCCTCAGACCTGAGTGGTCACAGATGCGCCATTGAAGGGTTGGGGCGCTCACTGCGAGGATTTGCAGGTGAACCGCCTCTGGTCAACGACGGAAGCCAAGGGGTACATCAACAGGCTGGAGTTACGAGCTATCATGCTAGCCCTGAAAGCATTCACCCCGTCGCTGCTGGAAAAGCATGACCTCGTTCTGAAGGACAAGACAGTGGCGATGAACTACCTCAACAAGCAAGGTGGTATGCACTCCCGCCCCTCTGCACAGAGGCGATGATGCTTTGGTTCTGGTTGCTGGAGAACATGATCTCCGTCTCTGCAGTTCATCTGGTGGGCACAGATAACAACTTGGCGGATGCTCTGAGCAGGCACAGCACAGTCTCACATGAGTGGGAAGTGTGCCAGGAAGTCCTAGAGGAGGTCTTCACTCTCTAGGGTACCCCAGCAGTGGATCTGTTCTCAACAGAGTGCAACAGGAAATGTGAACTGTTCTGCTCTAGGGATTTCCCAGCGAACGGTGCACTGGGGGATGTGTTTCTGGTGGATTGGACCTTCCCTCTCCTTTATGCGTTCCCTCCAATTCCCGTCATTCCATGCATTCTCTGGAGGTTGAAGAGGTTTCGAGTGACCATGACCTTGATCGCCCCGGACTGGGCAAGGAGAACATGGTACTCCGACCTCTTGGATCTGTCCACCTCACTGGTTGCCTTGGCATCCGGATCTCCTAACCCAGTCAGAAGGCTGGATACTCCATCCGACCGTGGAATCCCTCAGCCTACATGCGTGGCTCTTGAGAAGATGAGATTTAATGACTGGGACCTCTCTGAGGTGTTGCTGGCTGCACGCAGACTACCTACAAGATCTTTGTGTGCGTGCAGATGGAAAAGATTTGTGGCTTGGTGCAGGGAACGCGCAGTTGCCCCCGTCTCTTGCCCCAACACTACAGTGATGGAGTTCCTTCTGTCACTGGCTTCTGCAGGCCTTCAGGCCACCACAGTCAAAGGATGTTTGGCGGCCTCTGTGTTCAAGAGATCCCTGGATCCGGTAATGGCACAATTCCTGAAAGATCTTGTAAGTAAGTGTCCGCCAACTCCCTTTGTTGTCCCAGATTGGGATCTTAATCTGGTTCTTACATTTCTGATGGCGGCTCCTTTTGATCCCATGCACTCTTGTCCTTTACAGCTTCTCTTGTAGATAACAGCCTTCTCGGTTGCTATTGCATCCGCTAGGTGGGTGAATGAGCTACAGGCCTTATGCTGTAAGCCACCCTTCCTGCGCTTTTTCCGTGAGAAAGTTTCCCTCTGGGTAAAGCCTGGCTTCCTCCCCAAGGTTGTATCAGAATTTCACTTGTCACAGTCCATCAACCTTCTGGTCTTCTCTCCTCCTCATCCTTCTAAGCAGTAGGAACGGTTCCATCATCTGTACCGTAAGAGGGCATTAAGTTACTATGTCGCCAGGACAGCTGATTTCAGGAGAGCTGACCAGCTTTTTGTGGCTTTTTGCTTAGCCCGTAAGGGCCTGCCCATAACGAAGTAGATTTTATCCCATTGGATAATTCTCTGCATAGATTAATGTTACCTGGCGGCTGTGAAGGAATTGCCAGCAGGCATCCGGGCCCATTCCACAAGGGGGCTCTCCGTATCCACCGCATTGCAGAGGGGGGGGTTCCGGTTTGGGAAATTTGTCGCGCTGTGACGTGGTCATCTTTGCACACCTTTGCAAGTTACTATAGCCTGGATGTGGCTCGTACTTGTGAGGCGCGTTTTGACAGGGCAGTGCTGCAAAATTTCCTGATATAACTTTCTGCCCGCCTCCTTCGTTACTGCTTTGGGAGCTTATCAGATGAGGAATCTGCTGGAGAAAAGCAATCCATCGAAGGAGAAATTACCTTACCGTAATGTTCTTTCTATGGATGCTTTTCCCCCAGATTCTTCATCTCCCCTCCCATCCATCCCCGCTCATAAAGTCGGTGGTTGGGGCGTAACTTTCTATTTCACGTTGACTTGGTGATGGTCCGCTGTCTGTTTTATGTCTTCCTGCCACAGTCTTAAGACAAATTTTTCTAACGTGCTCTTTTTCAATTCTTCCTCCTTCGGAGGTCTATTTAACTTTCTTTTTAAAGGGCTCATTAGCCCATTTGTGTTCTGTTTTCGTATGCAGAATGTGGTGCTCTTGCAAAACGGGGGGAACTTAGGTTGGGGTGTAGTGACGTGGTACTTATACGATGCCTGACATCACGTCCGGAGTCAACGACCAGACGCTGGGCAAGGTGGATGGATGGTCGACGGCGGGGTCGTGATCCACTATGCCCCCTGTCGAAAACTTTGCAAAGCTGGAAGGAATATCTATCAGATGAGGAATCTGCAGGAGAAGAATCCATAGTAAGAACATTACGGTAAGGTAATTTCTCCTTTCCTAGGAGAAGGTATCTTTCAGTTTGAGGCCATCCCATCCTTCCTTCTTAAGGTTGTGCCAGACTTTCATCTCTCTCAGAAGACCAACTTTCCTGAGTTTTTACTCTGCCTCACCCTTCTAATATGGAGAAGCTATTCCATTGGTTGGACATGCTGCGTGATCTCGGCTACAAGGTCTCTTGGATGAGGGGTGTTACGAAAGATGACCAGCTCTTTTGTTGGTTATGTTGGTGCTCCTGTGGAGGGTTTTTCCCTTCCCACTCCCGGGGGAACTTCCAAACAGGTGGCCTGGAAAGGGCTATAGCTTTTGGATCTCGACTAGCGAGGGAGGATCACGTGGGTGGAGGGTCCACTGGGAATGGGGAGGGATTACCCAAAGGCGAGACATGGTGTCCCCCCCCTTTCCAAACACCCCCCTACCCGACATTACCTCAGCCTACATGGCGTATTGTGTGCCCGGCACCCATTTTCCCCTGTATTCTCCATTTGTGCAAAACATCACACACCAACAAAACGGAGAATATACATCCAGAGGCACTCTACCATGTTTAGGAATGTCCCGTTAACAAGATCAGGCAGTCAGGCAATGAACGAAATAGCAAGACACCTGAAGCCTGTTAATACTCCTCAGGTGTATAAAAGGAGTAGCCGTGTGAGACATGACGAACGAGTTGGAACCTGAGACAGAGCAAGCAGGCAGCTGGGAAGGCCTGACCCCAAGTTCTACTATCAGTGTGCCGAGAGGCTAAGCGTCTGTGGCTGGAGTAGGCTAGAGAGAGCGTGGCCAGGGAGCCGTGTCTCCAAGGAGCCAGAAGGGGAGTGCGTGAGGAGCTGATCTCTAAAGGGCTGTCCTTGAAGGTGCTTGTTCCCCTGGGTCAGCAAGGCCACCTAGGAGTGTCGGAGGGGAGAGTGAGGAATCCCTGACCCCAACACAGGGAAACTGCAACAGCTCCGCTGATCACAACCAGTGAGTTCAAAGGCATAAGGGAGCCAAGTTGGTGAAAGACGCGAAGCACGATAGATAAGAAAGAATTAACAAGAGAACGACAAGTGTAGGAGCAAGAGACGCGCTGAAGAGAAAGCTTCAATTGTCCACTGTGTTGCAAGGTGCAAAATACATATTGAGAGTCTCTGTTAAAGTGGAACTTGCTCTCCGAAAGTGCAGGGGAGCTGTGCAAGACAAAGTGGGAGCTAACGGAAATTATGAGAGGGGTGCTGCACAGAGCGAGCGGAAGTCCCGAAATAATAAGAGACAAATAGATTAAATAGTGCTGAGGCACAACCCTGTTGATGAACTGTGATAAGGGATGTGAAAGAGTGCCGGGGGCATGATCCCAGAAAGGCCAAGGTGTCAGAGTGGTCACGCACAGAGCTGGCTAAACTGTGTGCATTCGAAAGTCTCTGATACAAAGAATTGGCTAAGTGTTAAAGTTGTGGAAGTGTTAAAATTGTGGAATAATTGGGAAACTGAACCCTGGTTGAATCGGAGCAAGAGAATCTTGTACCAAACCTACAAAGTAAACTTTGTGAAACTATGGTCCAAAATGGAATTGTGGTCCACGATGGAAAGCATTGGAAATGTGTTATAAAAAGTGTGAATTGTGAAAGTCGGGGAAAGGAAAACCTGCTGAAAAGGGAAACCTATTTTGTGAATTGAAAGGTGAAGGCTTAGTATGATAAATGGAACCTGGAACAGCCTTAAGAAAGGATTGCGACTCTTTTGAACTTTGCAGAACCTTTGTTGATCCCAAGTCGTTCAAGCTTGGGGTAGGGAGCTGTGGCACAGCGCCATTATCATCTGATGAAAATTAAGAAGGCGGCTGCAGAATCCCTGCAGTCCCTTCCTAATATTATTTTGCTACACCCTTTTTTGTGTTATCCAAACCCCTACACAGTATCTTTCTAGTTAGTGAGGGCTGACTTAGGTTCGACACAGACATTTATTTTATTTTGACTGGCTGTCTTTGGACTATTATTCTTTTTCTTTTATGGTCGAGACTACTCCCATATAGAAGTTAGGCATTCATCCCAACCCCTTTTCTTAAATAAATGTTTTTGGACTGATTCCTTGTGTCTGTCTGAAAGAGCAACCGGTTCTATCGCCTGCCTCTCCTATGGGGAGGTCCTCTCTCTCTTGAAGAGCCGGGCACCCGATCTGATGAAGAGGAGGGAGAGGTTGGTAGAGGAAAAGGTAGAGGAGGACTGAAGCCCGTGGAGACTGAGGATAGGATCCACGCATTGCTGAAACAACGTTTCCAGGTGACCTGAATAAAGAGCCAAACTGCCCTCCAAGGGCGAGCTGTGTTCCCCGACCTTGACGTCACTGCTTCTTGGCATCAGAGGTGGGGGCTGAGGAAGGGGAGCGGAAAAACCAGCGCAAAGTGTTCTACTGTTTCCTCATGTTGTCGCTGGGTGATCTGTCAGGCCTCTGTGTGCGGCAGTCCCGAAACCCATTCAAGCCGGAAAAAACGTGGGGTTCGAATTCAGTCATGCCTTGTGATTGCGGGAAGGATTTCTGTCCATGCTTTGTCATGATGGCCATGGACTTGGCGATTTGAGTGGAGGTATTCTTCTTAGTCAACTCATCATCGGTTGACGAATGAAAAAGGTCCACATCCTCTCTTGCACATCTGATAAAAACCTAGTGGTGTACATCCACGTCGTCCTTCTTATTTTGACACCAAGGCACAGCCCTCTTCTGGCTGTGTCGATGTGGGAGACTGAAGACTCAATGAGGTCCTGCGCAATGGCCCGGACATCTGCCAGACCGGCCTTGAAGGAAGCTTGCTTGAAATTCCCCGAGCTCCCGCCACAGCTTCTGGTTAGCCGCAGCCAAGACGGAGTCTGCATTGGCTTGCCACAGATGCAGTCCCGAGATGGAATAACAGTGCTTTCCTAAAGACTCTGGGACCTTGTCCTCCTTGGAGCGACAACTGGAGGTGGCTCCCGTAGAGACAATCCATTCGAAGAACAAGTTACTTACTCCTGGTAGCATTCTTTCGACTAGATGTTCCTCTTACGTATTCCTCGTCACCCGTCCCAACTTACCCCGCTATAGAATTTCCAAGTATTACACTTTACGCTCTTTTAAAGTCCGATACAGTATGTTGCTAAGCGGGTGATTCTGCAAAGGAAAACAAGGGAAAGACAGAACTGAAGCCAACCGGCGCTGCCCATGCTATCTATCCAGTTGATGACATCGACTTTGAGACAGAGGACTTCGAGGGACATCGAGTCGGGCGGATCGACCCACATCGGCCTCTGCTGAAAATCTTTTTCCAAGCAGCTGAAGCTGGAAAGTATGTATATGATACGATATCTTCCAGCTTCATCTGCTTCGGAAAAAGAAATTTCGGCAGGGGGCGCTGTGCACGTCATAGTTGGTATATATAGCACGTGCAGCACCCGTTTGGCGTCAGTTCTGTTTTTACACCTTCCTCAAGCAGTATTACCAGCATCAGTTAATCCTGGAAAGTACTAGACTCTAAAAGACCGTAAAGTGTAATGGCTGGAAATTCTACAGCGGGGTATGTTGTGAGGGGCGATGAGTAATACGTGGAAGGAACATCCAGTCGAAAAGAGCGTTACCGGGGTAAGTAGCTTGTTCGTCGAATGGATTGTGTCCTCCCACGTATTCCTCGTTTTACGATAGATTCCCAAAGCAGTGTTAGGTTTTGGAGACAGGAGTAAGAATTTTCTGTTTTTTAATGTTTGTCATGGATTGAGTATAAGACCACTTTCCCAAATACTCCTTCCTGGCTAGAGGATGTGTCCAGACAGTAATGCTTTGTGAAAGTGTGGATGGTAGACCAAGTGGCTCCGCACAAATGTCCTTTATAGGCACCCCTCTTTGGAGAGTGGAAGATGTTGCCATGCCCCTTGTGGAATGGGCTGTTAAGCCCTCTGGGGGATCTTTCCCGGCCAATCTGTAGCATTCAGAAATGGCCCGAATTATCCATCTGGATAAAAATAAATTAGAAACTGAAAGTCCCATTTTGTGGCTAGTATAGCCAATGAAAAGGTGGTCATGTTGACGTATCTTCGTCATCCAAGAAATGTAAAAGCTCAAGGCCCTTCTTGGATCGAGCCTATGTAGCCTTTCCTCTTCTTTGCTAGGGTGAGGTGGCCGATATAAATTTGGAAGCACAATTTTCTGGACTAAAAGGAAATTCAATACATTATTTGGCCAAAAATGTCATTTAACCCAACCTTATCCTTGTAAAAAATAGTAAATGGAGACTTGGTAGATATGGCCTGCAACTCACTCACCCTGCAGGCTAATGTTTACACAACTAACAGAATGGTTTTAAATTAAAGCAGTCTTAACGGACATGACTGAAGTGGCTCAAAAGGAGCAGACATCAGGAATATTAATACCATATTAATATCCCAAATTGGGACTTGAAAAGGTGTGGAAGGGAACACGTTAGTGAGTCTCTTAAGGAATTGTATGATCAATGGCATTTTAAAATAAGATACCTCCTCTGAGGTGCGCTTGAAGGTGGAAAGTGTGGTCAAATATCCCTTAATTGTCCCAATCTGGAGCCACAGATTTGCTAAATTTAACAAAAAGGACAACACCATAGGTGTATGCACTGAAAAGGGTCCACATCCTTTTCCCTACACCAGCTGCAGAATTTATTACAACGGCAGCGGTACAAGGATTTCTGGCCAAAAGCAAAATCTCCATTACGTCATCCATGAGGTCCCAATCTTTATATCTCAACCTCTCAGACACATGCGTGAAGGTTATGTCATGACCTCTGAATGGAGAACCCAACCCTCCTCTCGCAAGTGAAGGTCCTCTCTTTGTGGAAGACGCATTGGAAGGCAGATAGACATGTCCAGAAGGTCCAGGTACTATGTCCTTCTGGCCCAATTTGGGGAAATTAGGATTATGGATTTCCCGAACTTTCTCAGCCTCCTGATCACGTGAGGAATGACGGGGACTGGAGGAAACACGTACAGGAGTGGAAACTCAGTCCACTACGAACGCATCTCCTAGAGCTCCTCTTGGGGGGGAAATTCCCTATAGCAGAATAGTTTGCACTTACAGGTGACACTGGTTGCAACCATATCCACTTGAGGGGTTCCCCAAAGGGTGAAGATTGCTTGAAGGACTGTGTGAGCTAGTTCCCACTCGTGTGGGACTGTGCTCTGCCTTTGATCGACCTTCCCAACACTCTTCGTCCAAGTACCGAAATGATAAAATGGTATAGTGTTCCCTTCTCAGTAATGTCAAGTGTCACATGAGGGGGAAATTGGGGAAACTGGCCTACAGTAACCCATAACGGTTGGGGGAGGGTTAGGTTGGTCGTCGATCTGGAAAGCGGGATACCATGTCTCGCCTGAGGGCACCCCACTCACATCCCTCAAGGAACATCCACCCAGGAGATCCTTCCTCGCTTCTCCACCATCAGGGTCTGGATCCAAAAGCGATGGCCTTTCCCTAGCCACCTGCGCAGAGGATCCAAGGGGAGTAGGAGTGAAAATACCCTCAGGTTTCTCACACTTCCTTCAAAAAGGTACCCTGCCAGTCTTTTAACTCCTGCCATTCTAACGCAACCCCCTAAGAGCAAATGGGGGCATATACTTTGCTAAAGTGTTTGCAGTAGTCTCATTTCTCTTCTTAACTTTTGTTTTCTGTCCCTAATAATATCTGTTTAGTATTTTCTAGTACCACCTTTTTGTCATTGGTTCACTCAAAGTTACCGACTTTCAATCTTACAAAAATTAAATCAAGATTTGGGCCTCATTCTGAGTATGGCAGTAATTCAGTGGTATTTCTGCTGAACTACCGTCAAAGTCAGTTACTGTTCCTGCCAGTTGTTCCCATGGCGTTACCATAGGATTACAAGTGGTGATAGCGTGGTGTTACTCCTCATTTTAGGAGTCCCTAGGACTCCCTGGGCTTTATGGCAGAATGACTGCGATAATTCTGCCAATCTTTGTCTTTAAAGTGGAGGATTTACTGCTAGCATGATAATGGAGGTAAATACTCCACTTTAAAGCTAAAGTCAGGATTTGGTGAGGCGGTTAAAAACATCTGAAATTCCTTTACTGCCATAACAGAATTACCACCACTTTTATACTGCTCCGCCAAACTTGGAATGAGGCTCTTAGTGTTAAAAACAAATGTTCACTTACCACATTCTGAACCGTCACATTCTAAACAAGAAACTAACAGATGTGGCAAAACTAATATGTCATAATCATTGTATGGGTGATATCATTTGACCATGTGTGATTACTAGGGGTGCCTCCCTTCCATTCTGTATTACTAAATCCCATGCATCCATGAATCCCGCTCAAGTTAGGTCCATAGTATCCATTATTTGTGCCATTTTGCAAGCTGGCATCTCTACATTACTATCATAGCCCCAAGATTTGCCAAATGTATCTACATATGGGCATTCAGAATTGAAATAACCCACCACTGTAATGCTATTGATATTAATTTTCATCAGCAGAAAGTGCCTGGTGAGATCTTGCTTAATAACCTCTGAGTCCCATTTGGCAGGGTTATAGTAGACATTTCTTAACAGAGAATCTTTAGATATAATTTATTCCCATCTTGCATACATCACCATGAGGGCCTCAGTCTTACAGTGCTGATACTGAACATATGTTTTTTTCCACCCCAATCAGTAGGATCCCTCGCTCCTTAGGGTGCCCCCAAGAACTCTTGATGGCTTTTTTGCAAAAGATCTTCTAACCTTCAATGTAAATGAGGGGGCCATGTTGGGGCATCATTAGCCACATTTTCTGTAGTAAAATATCATACTTCCTTTAATAAATTGAAATACTATTATTATAAAATGACTATGGCCTCTAGAATTCCAGGAGAGGATAGAAAGTGACATGATCACAGTCTGCTCCATTATCTTTATCGTGTTGTCAATTGTATGACCTATTCTTTGTTATTTAGTTGGGAGTTAATGCATTTCAGTGCATTCAAACCGGTCGACTGCAATATGGAGCCAACTATATCTGGTTTCCCCATGTTTGTGTATGAGGCAGCAGTGCATTTTGGTTTCTTAAGGATTGCCTTTAAATTAATTACATGGGTCAAACTTTGTATCAAGAGTGTGATTTTTATCTTTTTACTTAACCAATTTTCTGCAGTCCCCCAATGACTGCAGTACAAGGTTTAATGCATTGTTAGAAACTTTGTCCGTAAATATATCGTGTTGGCAGGGAGATAAATCCACAAGTTCACTTATTTGTGTTACATGGGTATCAGCCGTGCTTACCTGGTTTATAGACCCAGCTTTCGTAGACCGTTTAAGAAAATAGCTTTTAAATTTGTCATTAATTGATGCTAAAATGTGTTATATGATCTGCTTATAGTAGAATTCACCTCTCTGGTTCATGTTCAAGCTACCTCCCTCCACAGGTTTTGCTACATAAATTGTCTGGTGTACCTGCACTGGCATAAGTTTAAGATTTCCTCTCTCTGTTATCCAACAACTATTCAACTAGAGTCACACTTTGTGTTGTTTTGAGCAAAATGGGTATTCCTTGCCAGTAGGGAGTAATTTGAACCTCTTGATCACATCTACCACATTCACTGCACTTAAGCGTGCATTTTGTGGTTGCATTGCATCGCACCACGGGACATTCTTTATTCACTGCCAGGGACAACCTCTTACTCTTACCTTAATCTGGTAGGTATGTATATCTGTGTAGAGCGAGTAATGCGCACACGTTTCAGAAACCATAGTTGGGAGCCAACTGCAGTTCAGCGTGCACTTTTCAGGGTGAGGGGTTGTTTTAGTACATCATCACCAGTAGGTGGCCCACAAATCCACAGGGAGAAATTGCTCATGCAGGACAGTCGGTTTTTACAGGTGCTAGAAAAGAATTTGCAAGAGGTTTTGGTGGCCGGGATTTGACCTGTTCCTGAAAAGCTACGAGCCCCAGTTCATGACAGAGGAGATAGCTAGGTATGCAAGGTAGAAAGGTTTCATGTGGAACTTCACTGCAGTCTACCACCCAGAGATTAAGAGGGTGTTGGTATACAGTGAAACAGGACATCTGGAGTGTGAGACCATCTTCCAACTGGGTTACTGGAGTCACCCCCACGTGAGAAAAGGTTATACGAGCGACAAGGATATATCAACGTTTTCTGAACCGAAGAGGGTTTCTAAAATCATCTCAAATGTTGTGCAACTAGATGATGTGTCAATTTGGAAAAATAACCAAGTGGTCAGATAGAATTGATGTGTAGTGGGCAGCAGCCTAACTAATGAGGGTAATGGTGTATATTGGAGAGTCTGTGATTAAGACACTTTGCGTCCTTCTTGTGACCCAACAGTTTTGGCAGCAAGCAAGCTTCTGAAGGTATTGATGGGCAGGTTCCAGAGGGGCTGCTTTGCACTCATGTTAGTAACTGAAATGAGTCGAGAGTTGTTGGCGGTCTCATTAGTGCAAATGGCTCCAATCCTGGTATGGGTTGCTGTTCTCTCTGCACTAGGAGCTCCATGATGAAATTCCAAGACTAGGTGGTGTCCAAGGGATGATCTCAGTAGTCCTTGCAATGGCAACACGTGTATCTAAATGATGTGTGTTTTTCTCTGTATTCTGTTAATCATTGTTTACATTATAGTGTTAGCTATGCTCTTATGCCTAAGTGCCTTTTAGTAGCTCTTGGCAGCTTTTTTGCAAATGCAGAATCTTCCCTGTGTGAGGGTTCCACTAGGGAGGAAGGCACAAATGTTGCAGAGAAATAGGGAACGGGCTTGCCTGGGTGCTGTGCAGGGACGATTTTCTTCATTTAATGACTTTTACCTACTGCCTGCTTGTGGTTTCTACAAGAGGGAGTAGTTGGGTTATCAGGACGGTGGAGTGATTCCGAACAGAGAAGGTGTATTGATAGCAGGTGGCCTGAGGCGAAGTCCAGAAGTGCAAGGAGGAGGTTAAGAAAGTAGAAGGAAAATAGTCGGGAAGAACCTCTGGTATGAAGGGGATAAGTGTAGGGTGGGTGGAGGAAACAAGCACATGGCAAAGCGGTGCAGGTGATTGATAGGAGTAGAGAGGGATTTGAAGGAGAGGAGGCCAGTAGGTTCACACAGGAAGGTGGGGAGATGCCCTACAATCGGCTTTTGGAGGAAGCACCTTGGAGTGGTAAAAGCTCGGCTTTGCTGACCGGCTTCAACTCAGTTTTCAATTATTGGATAAGCTCCAGTGACAACCCCAATCTTCAACAAGCCCAGTGCAGCTCTCATATCCCACTAGCGGCAGAGGGACTCATATAGACACAAGCTATACTAAATAAAGAGACAGTTAAGAATGGAGGACCCCCTTCAGTTTTTGGAACTGCTAAAGAGACATTTGTGTCCCATTGTTTGGGGAGAAGCCATCCTGTTTGTTTTGATTGAAGATCTGTCACCCCAAAAAAACATGGTGGGCCACTCTGGGAAGCAAATGGTTTATTTAGATTCAGTTTTGTGTTCTTGTCACATAAGGGAGGTGGTGGGAGTTCGAGCCCGGGATTACTCAGTTGGCAAAAAGACTTCGAATTTGTCACTGAGAAGAAGTATCTGATTGGGGGAGGCTGGAAAGGGAACTATTTTTCTACCCTTGCAATTTTCCCCTTTTAAATTACTTTGGCGCAACCTTGTAAAAATATCACTAATAAATCCCTGTTCCTAATTTCCTTCTGTCTAGCAACTCAGATGATGAATGTCATCTTTGTGACACTGTACATATGAGTGTTTTGTTAATACTTTTTCTTCTACCGTTTCAAATCTGATGGGGTCAACATTCTGTGCTGTACGTTTACCAAACTTCGTAAATATTTTTTGCCATTTTGAATCCTTGCCATTGGCTATGCAGTCAAAGCATGGACGAAATCTGCATACTGTTCTTTAGTGTTCCAACTTTATCTGACTTGCATGACCTCTGGCTACCTCTGAATTGTAGGAAGATGATGACATCATAATGCCATTCTAGCCACCTGAGGCTTTACCTTCAGTGTTCTGTTTCCCACAGTTGATGAGAAGTTGCTTTGGTGTTGGTGGTTTTTATAGAGCTAAATTCCAGGGTGAGTCTTTCTCTAAGTATTGGCTGACTCCATAGTCTAGAAGCACGTAATACATTTTTCAAATCCACTTGCCAGTTGTGTGAGCCATGCTTTTGTAAATCAGTTATATTATTTAGCATTTGCAAACTATCAGAAAATCTAGCTCAATGTTTAATTAAGATCATTTTAGTTCTTTACCTTCACTTTTTTTTTGTAAAAACCATCCTCCCCAGAGACTGCATTCCTGTTTGCCATTTTGGCAAAATAAAGTGCCCAGCACCCTTGGTGTTAACTTACAATTATCCCCCCTTCCATTGGATCTCACTTCATAAAGAGCCCTAAATCATTTAATGTGTTACCAGGATATCCTGAATTTGCACCCAGGCCCCGTCAGGACATCTCCTGGGTCGCTAGGGCATAAAAGAGGGCAGTGGGGTGGAATTAGCACAAGAAGAGCAGCACCATTTTTATCCACCCTGGGTGATCTAGATAAATGCAACATTTTTTTGAGAAGTGAGTGAGCCGATACGTTTCACTTTGCATATGACCTCTTGGTCCTCCACATTTCTCCCCACATTACCCCACCGTACCAATGGTAGGAAGGTTGCTGTCACAGACCAATTTGACTCAAAGACAGGGTTTATGACGTTTTTGTACAAAACGTAGCTTCAAGTGTAGAAAAAAACAATACTTCTGTTATTTTCTGGGTGCAAACATCTGTGTAGCTGTTTCATTTTCTTTTATGATGTATTAATTTACTGTTGCTCATTTTAAAGAAGAAGCATTAGCAGTGCTCAACCCTTATCCTTTTAGGAAGCTTTTCTTGTGAGCGGTTTTACATAAACGGTCAGTTTTTGCAAGCTTTGCCACGTAGTTACAAATCTTAGAATTTGTTAGTGAGTTATACTTCTAAAAAAGCCTTTAGTAAGAGCAATGCTCCGCCATGAATATATGATCTTCGATTGCCCATTTTGTGCATTTGATCCTGCTATATAAGGAGCTACCTGGCCAGATGATGTACATGCTTGAATGTTTTATTACTCTATAAAGTTTTATCATAGAAAGCTTTATCCAGGGTAGGTGGCATGTGGTTATGTCTCTCATAATTGTTTCCCCGGAAGTGTTGTCAACTCTGCTTCCTTTGTTCCTTTACCCAGCCTCGTTCCTTTCACTCTTCTTCACCCTCCTGGTCTTTTTTCATCTTCCTGTCCCTTTTATTCTGAGAGCACTTAGTAGGAACATTCTACTTTGCCAGCTGGTGAAGCTTGAGCTGAATTGAGGTCTGGGTTTTGAGCTCTGACTCAACATATCTTTCTTGCTTAAACACAAACCCAACTTGCAGTTTTATCATTATCAAACTATCTTGGAAATAGTACAGAACTAATATAGAAATCTTCTGTTTTATTTTCTGGACACAACATTTTCAAAGAAATGTTCTGCTGATGCCATTTAATTAGAATCAACTTTAAGGCTGAGCTATGCAACGTTTTCAGTGTTTTCCTTTAGACCTGTAAACGCATTTCAGGTCAAACATAGATATGTACTGCATCTGTGTCTATGATGCTATAGTTCCACTACACTTTGTTCTCTTCATCAATAGCCCCACTTTTACATCTATCGCCTTATGTTTATTTCTTTAATGTGAGCAATCTTAATTAACCCCATTTCTCCCTCATCACCCACAGGAAATAAGATTACTGGGTGCTGATATGATTTACTGGTGAGACAGACTTGATGACAAAATGGTCTACTTGTAATAGATATGAATTAAACAAGGTTGTGGGAGCCCCTTGAAGTATGCAAGGCATTCACGTGTCGTGGTAGGAACCTTTCTTTATTAATCAATATAGAGGTATGGCCTGTTCCACCTTGGATTGGAAGCTCGGCATGTTCAATGTCGGGAACTATGAAAAATTAATCAATATCCTTACCTCTGGTGCCACATATCACTCCTCCACGCGTTGTCCCACTCGAAAGAACCATCAACATGTATACGATGAACAATTGGCTGAGGCCAAATCTAAGATGAGGTCTGCCCGAAGGTTGATTCCCTTTGCTTTGAAATCCTCAGTGCAAATTAGTAAAGCAAAGATACCTCAGAGCTCCGGATCCGCCCACAGCGCTACAGCGGCTTTTCTTCGGGTCGGAGCTTGCTCTTGAAACCCTGGAGCTGCTCGGGGCACCTTGAACACCTGCGGAAAAGGGAAGACATTACCAGTCACAACAGACAAGTGCGAGTGCAGCAGAAACCCGCTGAAAAAAAAGGAAGGCAGCACTCGCATGCTTCAATAATTGGCCACCAGCATGCCACACTAATAGTATGTCCGGCGTTCTTAAGAGACTTTAAGGCAATTGTGCATATCCGAACACGTGTATGGAGACACGACCCACAGGGGGAAAAATGGCATAATAGGAGATCCCAAGAGGGCCGGGAATACGAGTGAGCCAGATCTGAACTGAGGTGAGACGGCCCCCCTGCCTTGCGGGCTTACATATTGCGGGGCTTACATATTGAGGAGCAATTGGACCGTGGGGGTGACCCAGCACCTCAGCACTGGCACCTCTGAGCCTGGGCACAGGCTGGTGCTGCCAGGAACGGCGGGACACTACAGCGGCCCCACCACCACAGAGAGGCGGGTGGCCCCCGGAGAGAATGCTGACACCGTGTGGCCCGGCCATCCACGTGAAGAGCGGGATATCCCGCGGGAAGGTGGTGCGAGCGCCCAGGCGAAGGGAGATCTCCAGTACGACGACAGGACACGACGATGACAGAGTGAATCCGGGCTGGAGGCGACGAGAGGAGAAGATCCAGCACAACAGTGTGTGAATGCAAGTAGCGACGTGTGGGCTTCAGAGGGACAAACAGAAGGAGAGCAGAGCTGTGCCCCACAGACGGCCCCCCGGTTGGTCTTCTTAAGCCACAGAGGGGGTCGGAGAGGAGAGCTTGGGCTGAAATAGCAGAAATAGTGGTAGAAAGCAAACAGACCAACCCCCCCCCCCGGATCATTCAGGAAAAGAATAATAAAAATAATAAAGAGTGGATTCCAGGCATGCGGAGAGGGCCTATCGGCAAAGCGCCTTGAAGCAGTCTCTAGACCCCACAGTCCAGGAAGGAGTGGGGAGGAACGGGATCCGCCAAAACAACCCAGAGGTGAATAGGAGCAGAGGAGCCCCAGCCCACTGCGTTGGGCGATCAAGCAGAGCTGAAGGCAGGGCGTGCTGCCCAACGGCCCCCAAGGAACATCATAGCCCCAACGCGAGATAGAGGAAGTGCACAGTCTGGGCCCAACAGAAGCACAGTACAAACCACAGTAGAGCTGTGAGGAGAGAAACAGACAGGCTTCCATGAACAGTAAGCGGGGGACAAGGGGGTGCAGCACAGAAGCAGTCTACTGCGGGTCCCCCTGGAGGCGCCCCGAAGCTCTCAGGCAGCATCACAGCGGAAACCATCTGCGGCGCATACACGATAGGAGATATCTGACAACAAATTTAACCCCCACTGGCATTCCTCCCAAACAGTCCACCATAACCGAATAAACTCGCCCCCATCGGGGGATAACTAAACTAGGCCTCCAACCTGCACAATAGACCAACCTATAAAAGCTACTCCCTATACCAGTCGGAGGCTCATATTACTTGGTGGCCTCCAGGCAGCAGAGGCAAAGACTACATAGCCATAGTAGTGACCTCAAGGTGCCAATCCAGGAACCATACATTCATACCTTCTGAGAGGTGCCCCCCACAAGGCTTGGACCGTGGTAATCAAATTGGCAGATCCCTCAAACTCAATAAAACCTCTGTTGCCAAGGTACCCCCCCCTCGGGACAAACACAGATGCCAAGAACCAAGTCCAAAGACGTCCTGTATAGAGCTAAAAACACACAGTTGGAACTCTGTTGGAGACGATATCGGACAAAGGAACCCCAGGGCGAGACAACAAAGGAAGAGCACAACACCCAGCAGTCCACAGAAGCATCCCCGAAGATGGCACTGAATAAAGAAGAACTCAAAGAATGTCTTCAGGAAATGGAGAACCGTATGATGGAGTCCCTCCAAGACCAACTAGGGAAAATAAGGGAGGAACTTCACTCTTCCATACAGGAAGTCAAAAAGGACATTACAGAAATAGGTGAGAGAGTAGACACAGCAGAAGCGGGGCTCTCAGAAATCGCTGAAGACTCAAAACAGACCAGCGTACTCCTAGAACAGATTGCTAGGGCGACGCATAACCTGGAACTTCAAGCAGAGGACCTGGAAAACAGATCCCGAAGATCCAACATACGAGTGAAAGGCTTAGCCGAGTCAATTGGAGACAAATATCTGAAAGAGACATTGCAAACATGCTTCAGCAGCCTCCTACCAGGTGTCCAACCAGAGGACATGCTTATAGACACAGTGCACAGAGTTGACCCCTCAAAAAAAAAAGCCGGGAGCTAGACCTAGGGATGTCCTACTGGCAATGACTTCCTACATGCTGAAGGAGGAAATCCTCTGGGCAGCAAGAAATCTACAACCGGTCACGATCAATGGGGCCCAGGTCCATCTGTTCCAAGATCTGGCCCTAACTACTCTACACAAAAGAAGATTAATGGCGCCGGTCACAAAGGCGCTAAGAACCAAAGGAATCCCGTACAGGTGGCATACCCCTTTGGCCTGCAGTTCGCCTGGGAGGGCAAACAACAGCGCATCACAACCTGTGAGGAAGGAACAACACTCCTACGCCTGGAGGAAGAGGAATTGCTCCCGGACTCAAATCAAATTCACAGCCTCCGAAGCGGAAACCCCAGACAGTGGGAATGGTCATCTACCCCCACCAAGAAGAGTGGCGCGGAAGTAAAAGGGAGAGGCCACCCTCGAAATGACCACGGTCACCCGGAGGGACCAAGCCATAAACAAGGACAAATACGTGAATCATGTTGGAAGACAGCACTACCCTCGGACGGAGCGAAGAGACAAACCATTTTGGAGCCAATGCAGGACAGACACAGGTCCTGGCGGAGCACAAGATGGAGGATAGGTGATACCCACCGCCCCAAAAGGTGCGCAGAGAATGTTTTGAGGAACTTTGATCTGAAGGGTACTAGGGGGGAGGGGGGAGGGATTTGGAAGGGGGGAAAGGAAAGTTACAAAGTTATTCAAGTTTGGGGAATGGCATGGACCCGTATAGGCAAGAAGGAAAGGGCGAATCGATGGGAAAAGGCATGCCGGAAGGCAAAAGATCACAAACGCAAACTAGATGGCTGAACTGAACTTAGTCTCACTCAACGTGCAGGGCCTAAATTTGCCAGTCAACCACTGATCTATCCTGACGAGGCTTATAGATTTGCAAGTTCAATAACCTCCTTGCAGGAAACACACCTCCTCCTTGAGGATGAAGAAAGACTGAAACATAGGGCATTCACCCGCCAATACTTTGCCTCGGGTGGGAGGAAGACCAAAGGGGTTGCCGTATTGATCGCGGCCAAATTGATCTTTAAAAAAACGGGCGATACACAGGGACCCAGAGGGGGAGATAACTAATACTAAAGGGAATGATATAGGAACAACTATACACGCTAATTGCAATCTACGCCCCAAATGAGCGACAGGATTTATTCCTGAGGGATGTACTAAAAACTCTGGGGGGCTGGTGTGAAGGTCAGATAATAGTTGGAGCCGATTTTAACTGTGTCATGGATCCCATATTGGATAAAACTCTTCCACCCACTGCAGCAGGTGCAAGAAACAGGCAGGCGTTAGGCAAACTCTTTAAAGACCTGGGTGTGATAGAGACATGGAGGTTCTTTCATGGTCAACAGAGAGAATTCACCCATTACTCTGCGGTTCATAAGGGGTACTCAAGAATCGGCATGGTGCTGGTGTCAACCACCCTGATCCCGTGCATTAGTAAAGTGGAAATGGAAGTCCAATACGTGTCGGACCATGCCCCAGTCCTGGTAAAAATGGTGATGGCCCGCACCATCCATAAAGATCATAGTGTCATGAGCACTGCTCCCGAGAAGCCAAGTCAAGCCCAGCATCCCCGGAAGCAGGCTCACGACCCTCGTCCCCGGCTCCAGCAAACCCCTATTGGGGCCCTTTGGATCATGTCCTGGCGCCTCTGGCGCCAGGCTCATAAGGAACCTCAGTCCCGGCGCCAGGGGCGCCGGGTTCATAATTCTTGCAAAGGTGCTTGGGTGGACCTACCTGTAGCAGACCTTGCTGCATACTCACCTTTGTAAATGCTGGCAGGATGAAGTCCCCAGCCTTCTGCTGGGAGGAACTATTCCCTGAACTGGGACTACTTTCTTACCTGGGTGGGGCTGATGCCACTCCTTAGCTCTGGAACACAGGAACTCTTTTACCTGGGTGAGGCTGAGGAAGAAGACACCCAATCACTCCAACACTATTTAAACCACACCCGATTGGGAAAACGTGCTTCGCGTTATTCTGCATCTGCAGCAGGACGCTCACCGAGTGAGCTCCAGCATTCCAGTGACATCTCCAGCTTCAGCTCAGCAACCTGTGGAAGAAAGACACGAGAACTATACTTACCATCCAGGAATCCAGACACCGGCAGAACCTGCAAGCAAAAGAAACATAAGGTTAGCAAGTTGCAACACGTTCGCAGCCGCACTCGCTTACCTGATCCATCTGTGCTTTCACGGATTCTTCGCGGCCTTCTCTTCAGCAGCCTAACGGCACCTGTAAAGACAAAGAACATTGTTAAGTAGGAATCGGGTGAAGGCGGCCGCATTTACTTTTCTTACCTGCTTTTGTGCGCGTATTACGATCTCTTCAACCGCAGCAGCCCGGCACCTGAAAACAAGAAAAGACATTATTTAAGTGCCATTAAAGACTGCAAGAAAGCCTAACACTTACGTGTTTCCAAACGCCCGCAAGGTCCCGACACCTGCAAATAAGAAAATAACATTGTTAGAGGTGCTATAATAAGGTCACAGATCATTATATTCACGTACTTCGCACGTGCAATGGCAACGGACGAACAACGCCCGCAACATCTCAAGACCTGAAAACAGAAAACAAGGGACATTATTGAGGTGTCATTGAAATTCCCATACCTACATACAACCGCACGTGTCGCGCTCTCAGTGACCACGCCCTCAGCATCCAGGCACCTGAAAAAGACAATGCAAAGACTTCATTAAAGGTGCCCATCTCTTCAAGACTATAAACTCTTTATACCTACTGGCATCTGGTCGTGAAGTAACGGCGGCATCACCTTTTGGCATCTCAGCACCTGTGCCACTTCTAAGGCCACAAAAGACTTTGAGGACCTCCAGTGACGTAACTGGAACCCACGCACCCCTGCATAAGTCGCAGGATGGAGAGCCCAGCATTTATACGCCTAAGGTGAGAGTTCACCAGGACATTGGACTTTCGGAGAGTTGGCGATTAGTGAGGAGGAAGTCCAGCCAAATGGTCATTAACCCTTTTTTCTTCCGCCTGCAGAAACCTTACCCTGCAAGCCAGACGGTCAATAAGAGGAAGCCCAGTCCAGAGAGTCATCCGAGCTCTACGCTTCTCAATTGAAGAGACTATAACAGTTCAGCCGGGACCAGCGCCTCCGTGGGAATCAGGTGAGCATTACACATAGGCCCTGGAGACTGAACGAGATGATCTTGAAGGACCTGGCCTTTAGAGCACACATGGAGGAGACGATTCAGAATTACTTCCAAGAAAATGATAATGGGGACACAAACTGGGGGGGTAATTTGGAATGCCGGAAAGGCAGTATTACGGGGCAAATTTATCTCATAAGCGACAGCGTATATGAGGGAAAGAGGACTCATTAAAAAGAATCTGGAAACCACTAAATGAAGCAGAAACTCAACACAAGGCTAGGCAATCCCAAAAAACACTCAGAGCGGTCCGGAGAACAAGAGCCCAGTTAGAAGCACATGTAGCAGAACGCACAGCACAACCACTAATCGACACCAAACAGACCTACTGTGTCCAGGGTAGCAAAGCAAACAGGATCCTAGCGGCCAAACTCCGCAAACAAAACTTCCGTAATTAAATAGTTCAATTAAAAGATGAAAAAGGGGAGTTATGCGCAACGGAGAAGGGGAAACTTGAAATAATGGAAAGATTCCATCACGGACTGTTAGAAAGTGAACATCTAAACCACCAGACACAGAGAGTATGTCTCGAGGATTTGCCTCCCGCAGATTACAAAGGAGGATAACGATGCTGTGCAAGCCCCCATATCGGCACAAGAAATTAGCGATGCGATAACAGCATTGCCCCGCAACAAAGCCCCGGGCCCGGATGGACTTGGAAGCGGATACTACAAAACATTCTGCAATCAACTGCTGGGCCCTGTGACAAAATTATTTAATCACATAAGAAACAGTCACACAGTCACACCCGACATGGGAGACTCCACCACTATCCTCATACTCAAACCGGGTAAAGACTCCACAGACTGCACCAGTTATCAGCCGATCTCCCTACTTAATACCGACGCCAAGCTTTATGCTAAAGTCCTCGCAACTAGACTCGCTGAGGTCCTGCCCAAAATAATTCACTCCGACCAAGCTGGGTTCATAAAAGGGAGACACCCAAGACAATATTAGGCGGGCAGTGGATATATTAGATCTGGGAAGCAGGCAGGGCAAAGGTTCTCCATAGCTGCTCTAGATGCCAGGAGAGCATTTGACAGCCTGGACTAGAAGTATCTGGAACTGGTGCTGCAGAAATTTGGATGCGACCCCAGTTTTAGCAGAATGGTTCTGGCAAACTTCCTCCTCCCAAGCACAACATTTATGGTTAATGGGAACCCCACGGCAAAAATCAGAATACACAGAGGGACAAGACAGGGCTGCCCACTCTCGCCCTTAATTTTTGCCATGGCAATGGAACCCATAGCTGAAATAATAAGGCAAGATCCTGTCGTACAAGGGGTTATATGTGGTGGGACCATACATAAAATAGCACTGTACGCAGATGACATAATGCTGTTCCTTGGTGATCCTAAGAACACACATCCAAGAGCACTCTAAACCCTACAAGACTTTGCCAAGATATCAGGATTCACCATAATCTTCACTAAATCTAAGGCCCTGAACATCACTGAGAGGGAAGAGGTGGCCGAAGCTCTGGGGTCAAGATACCCGCTAACATGGGGAAAAGAATCAATAGAATACCTAGGGATCCAACTAACAAAGGGTTATAAAAACCTCTACGGAGCAAACATAACCCCACTGCTGAAACAACTGAGGGAGGACCTATATAGGTGGGACACCCAAGAACTATCCTGGTTTGCACGCATTGCGGCACTCAAAATAACAGTGGTACCACGTTTGCTATACACGGTAAGCTCGCTACCAGTAGAGGTCCCTCCCCAAAATAAGCAAAGCACTACACAGTGACTTGACTTCCTTCATATGGCATAAAGGGAAAGCTAGAATACAACGAAGAATCCTAACAAGGCCACCATGCCTGGGAGGTCTGGGGGTCCCTGACGTGGAAAGATATGTCCTGGCCGCACAAATAGCACCAGTCATAGCATGGAAAAGAGAGGACAAGTCATAGGGATGGGTGGGAATCGAACAAGGGGTGACCACGATCCCACTGAGAGCTCTACACGGGTTGCGGGTAGGCGATAGGGAAGCAGAAGGACGTCTGCTTGAAGCAACCAAGATCTCACTGAAAGGCTGGGACCGAGCACTGAAAAAGCGGAACATCATCCCGGGGTTGGGTCCCTTTACCCCAATGGTACACAACCAAAACTTTACTGCGGGCAAACGGCCCAGCTTCTGGAAGAAATGGGGACAGGAACAAATATTATATTTGACAGATTTCCTTCAGGAGGGAAACCCATTACAGTTCGAAGAGTGCAAACAGAAATTTTGAGTAGGGGAAACAGACAGATACACCTACATCCAGATCCCGCACTGGATAAGGCATAAGGAAATCAAGAAAGCAGCTACAAGGGTACCGGTGGGCCTGGAACTAACGTTACATGAAGGGGACCAGGCAGGAGCTGTCTCCAAAATATACAAGCTGCTGGACAGAGCACAATAGTGACACCTTCTCATATACGGACAACTGGGCAAAGACGTAGGTGACCCCATCACTGAGGAGGAGTGCACTCAAATCTGGAAAAGAGCACATAAATCCTACAGATGCACAGCCATTAGAGAGACCGCACATCTGTTTTAGGTGGTACCTGACCCCCCCATAGGTTGCACAAAATGAACCCCAATTACCCACCTACATGCTGGAGAAATTGCAGAGGCAAAGGAGATCTATACCACATGTGGTGGTCCTGCCCTAAGGCAGCCATGTACTGGAAGGAAGTCCTGGGCCACATAAAGGAAATCACAGGGAAGCAACTGCCAGCAACACCTAAAGTTATACTCCTGGGGACAACGGTCAATGACATATATGCAGCAACTAGTAACAATGCAACACTTATCACCCATCTGTTAATGGCAGCAAAGAGGACCCTGGCACAAGCGTGGAAAAATCCAGAAGGCCCAATAACAACATGTTGGTGGGTGAAAACTTGGAATGTAATGGCCATGGAGAAGGTAGGGGCCCTGAAGGACGGCAAGTACCTGAAATTCCGGGCAACCTGGGACCCCTTCTTCAACTATGTCAGAGACAGAGATGCATACTTTTTTCAGTCCAAACCTGTTGAGAGCGATTCAAAACTGAGCACTGACCAACTAAGTACAGGAGCCTTGATTCTATGCAGAAGTCAACTAACCAGAACACAACAATCCCATCGGAAAGCAGAAGGACTGGTCCATGCCACTGGTGAACCGGGATGGGGTATGGGGACAGGGGAAGGGTTGATGAACGGTTGCAGTTAAAGTTAAGTTAATGCTCAAAGCTACACCTAATAATTGTAATACTAAAGGTTAATATGTGGCCGTAACAAATGATATGTTAAAATTATTTAAATCTTTGGCCAATACAGTATTTGAATATGATGGTGTTTGAATAAATAAAGTTGGTTAAAAAAAAAAAAATTAGTAAAGCAAAACTAGAAGATTTACTTTAAACAGCTTAGAGCGTTCTTGCTTCAGCAAGACGCTGAATTGGTCCTAAGAATTATGGTGAGAAAAGATCTTGGCATGTTTTGGTCGTTGATTAACCGCCAATCTTTGTCCACATGTGCGGGACAGTTGAATGCAGTTGACAAAACCACCTGGGCAATGTTTTTCATGAATCTTTATGATCAGGGTTTTGTATCCTCTAACATACCTAAATATGTGGCCACCCTTGAGGTTTGTCCTAAAGGATCTAGTGATCATAACACGTTAAAGCTCACTTGGAATAGGGGTGAAATATTGATGCCAAAAATGGATAGTGAGAATATCCAAATAAATCAGGCGGGAAATAGGGTCCACATTCGACCGGTTGATATGACAGTGATTATGGAGGGCCTAAAGCAATTGCTGCTGGTAAAGGCGGGTCCTTTTTATACGACTATCTTTTTCACCAGTTCAAGTCGTCCCATCTCCTGAATGCCTGCCCAAAGCCCATAAGGATTCATCATTATAGGAAAGACCGAAGGCACCTGAATAAACACTGCTGATAAAAATGACTTGATTATGAAATGCAAACAACAACAATACAGTAATTGGTTACTTTCCTCCAAGGCCCTGAGCATTCAGCATGATGCAGAGGCAATGCTCAAAATTATGGCAAATAAAAACAGCAGGGACATCTGGGCTGTGCTAAATAATAATGATTACCACCAATCGGCTTCGACCTGCCCCCTAGTGCCCGAATATAGATGGATCAAGCATTTTTCAAGGCTCTTCGCACAGAGGCCTTCAACCAAAGCTGATCATTTTGTGGTCAGCTATCTTGAACGGATTCTGAAGCTGAAGACAGATATTAAATCTACTGACAACACTTCCCCAGATTTAAAATGGGATAACGTTTTTGATAGGGATGCTATTATACACCTTATCAAAGGATTAAATTACTCCAGGGCTGCCGGCCCAGACGGCCTTAATAACAACATCCTAAAAACAAATCCGGAAGTGTGGGCAGATTTCTGCTACATACTATTCAGACAAATTTTAGAACCCAGGGAAGTGCCTACATTTTGGGGGATGGCATTGATCATTCCGGTGTTCAAGAAAGGCCGTAGAGAGACCCCCTCTAAATATCGTCCTATTGCCTTATTGGACTCTATAGGAAAACTGTTGCCTCCCTATTATTACAACGCCTTCTTGCATGGGCCAGAAAGGCCAGGTGGCTTCATTAAAGACAAACTAGATTTGTTAAAGGGGTGGGGACGACTCTTAACCTCTTTCTGCTCAGTATATTAAAGGCCAGGACTTTCCACTCCACTTCAACACTCTGTTGCTTTTATTTAATTTTTTTAATAACATATTTTATTTGATTTTATTTGATTTTCTTTTTAAAGTACAACACTTAGTAGATACATTCTAAACATACAAACATTCACAATGCACAGTTTATACACTAAAACCATTTCCTTGGTACTTCTGCGTATATCGGGCTGTGGTCATTGTAGTTTATACAGTACAGGTTGGCCTCAGGGTCCCATCAAGTCTTACACATTAAAGACTGGTATCTCTAGTTTTCCTCCCATCTTTGCCATATTTTATGCGCCTTGCCGGGGCAGCCTCTAGTGGTGTATACCCTGGTTTCCATTGAAATACACGCATCTACATCTGCCACCCGTTGCTCGTATTGCGGAGTTGAGTTTGACCCCATAGTTGTGCCAGATTCCTTTTGGCGAACCCGGTAGCCGTTGAAAATAGCTGTTTTTCAAACCTGCACAAGTCAATGTCTGCATCTACTCCCAGTATCAGCAGTTTGGGGTCCATGGGTATTACCTGGCCTATGACTCGTGAGAGCCTGTCGCAGCATTTCTTCCAAAAGGATTGAATTCTTGGACATTCCCATAGGATGTGGAAAAAGTTCCCCTCTGTTGGTGACATCTTAAACAGTTAGGATCTGTTATTTTCCACCATTGATACAGCGCTTCTCTTGGGTAGTATATTCTGTGAAGTATTTTGAGTTGAATCAGTCTGATTTTGGCAGATATGGCTGTTTCTCTGGGGTACATTAGGGCCGTGACCCAATCCTCCAGTTGTAATGGTCCCACGTCTTTTTCCCACTTAGCTTTTGGGCTACTGAGTTCCGGTGTTGCAAATGCGGAAATTGCGTTACACATTGTGGAGGTTATTTTGCTATCTATTCGGTCTATGACAATATTTCTTTCGATGGATGTGCATTCCGGCATGTTGGCTAGGTCTGCTTTGTATGCTGTAAGTGCGTGCAGCATCTGCCTATCGTGGAAATGTTCTGTTAAGGGTAGGTCGAATTCGTTTAGGGTCTCAAAGGACACTATCTTGCCATCTTGTGTCACGTCCCCCAATCCTGTTTATCCCCACTGCTTCCCAATTTGCCCATTTCGGAAGCCTATTGAGTTCTGGTAGATGTCTGTTCCTCCACAGGGGTTGTACCGGTGTAATCTTCCCCTCCCAACCTAGGTCTATGTGCATCCCTCCATATCTGTGCTCTGTGAGCTCTTGTGGTGTTAGGGATGGTGCGGGTTATATTCTGGTAAAGACTCTCCAGTGGGGAAGGTCCCTGTCTCAACTGTGTGTGTTGTCGGATGTGTGGTAGGTTGTTGTGTAAGATGTCATTTACAGCTGCCATTTGGGAGGCCCAGTGGTATTTTTGCAGACAGGGAAGTCCGATTCCATCTTCCCAGATGGAGCGCTGCAGGATGCCCAGGGCAATTCGCGGATGTCCGCCTCCCCATAACAATTTCCTGAGTATCTTGTCTATTTTGTGGAACTCTGAATTGGGTGTATATATAGTGGTGCATTCTGGAGAATGTATAGGAACCTCGGGAGGGCCAGCATCGTAAACAGTGCTGCTCTCCCTAGTAGAGTAAGAGGAAGAGCCATCCAATGTCTCACATCATTCGCAAACCTGTCAGTGATTGGATATAGATTTTTGGGTACATATTCTGTGAGATCGGTCGTGATTTGTACGCTGAGGTAGCGAAATTGCTCAAGTTCTACTCGGTACGGGCAGTTCTTTGGGGTCATATTGTTTATCCCTTTTACCGGGAATAGTATTGATTTGTTCCAATTCACCTTGAGCCCACTGAACAGCCCATATCTCTCCAATATTTGTGTAACAATGGGGCAGGACTCTGACGGGTCGCTCAGGTAAATGAGCAAGTCATCAGCATACAGGGAGACTCTATCCTCCCAATCACGAGCTCAGCGGAATCCCCTCCATGATTGCGTGTCTCTCAGCATTATTGCGAGGGGTTCAATCACTAATGTGAAAAGCATCGCAGATAAGGGGCATCCCTGCCTTGTTCCCTTGCCCAGTCTAATGCTTAGTGAGGACCACACATTTACTTGAACCACTGCTGACGGGGCATTATATAGGAGCTTGACCCAACTCATAAATTGGTCTCCAAATCCCATTCTAGTCATTATCATCCACAGGGCTTCCCAATAAACCGAGTCAAAAGCTTTCTCGAAATCAATGGAAAGGAGTGCAAGTGACTCCCGTAGTGCTGGTGCTTTCTCGATGGCGACATGGAGCCTGTGGATTTTCATTCGTGTGGATCTCTGGGGCATAAAGCCACACTGATCTGGATGGATGAGAGTAGCTATTACCTTTTGCAGTCTATTTGCAAGGATCTTCACTCGAACTTTGGCCTCTGTGTTTGAGCGAGATCGGCCGGTAGGAGCTACACATGTTTGGAGGTTTACCATATTTTTTGGATTACCACTATGCTGGCCTTTCTCAGGTCTGGAGGGAGGATTCCTTTTTCTTTTGCGTGTAGAAACATGTTAAGCATGTGTGATGCCACTTCGCTGCTACCTATCCTTTTCCAGGTTTCTACTGGGAACCCATTTCGGCCTGGGGTTTTCCCATTTTGAAGTTGGGATAGGGCTGTTATTAGCTCTTCTTCTATGATTTCCCTTTCTAAATTCATTCTTTGCGTATTGTCCAGGGACGGAAGGGCAACTCATTCTAGTGCAGTGGGGTCTATCAAGGTTGTTGTGCCTCATAGTATCTTGCGAAGCACTCTGCAATGTCTGGGTACCCTGAGAGTATTTATCAGATTCGAATTAGGGCGTGGCCAGCGCTGATGGCGTAAAGACGTGCCCGTGAGGAGCTCCCATCCCGATCCTGGCCTAGATCCTTAACCCGATCGATGTTTTTTGATCTGAACAAGATCCAAACCTATATTCCGGTGGGGGAAGCGATTCCGGCCCTGCCCGGCGCAGGAACGAGGAGAAACGGAGCCGGCGTCCCTGAAAACGCAGCATCCGAACTGGTACCCCCGGGAGAAACAAGATGGCGGACGGCGCCAAGCCCTGAAGGAAGAGCGGATTAAGCCGGCAACGAGGCAGCGGGGAGACGGCCCATCGGGCGCTACCTCCCTCGTCGCGGCTGTGAGTAGAGCGGAAAGACCCCAGGGAGGAAACCAAGCGCAGGACCGGCCACCCTTGGATCTCCCTCCCCCCCGGGAGCCCCCGAGCGCCCAGGAGAGCCTCCGCATTACTCAGGGGAGCGAACAGAGCTATATCCAAGGCCCCGGACCGCTGCAGAGGAGAGTGGACTGCCGTCACTTCGAGGAAGACCCGCCGGTGGACTGCCGGCCGCGGGTGCGGCGATAGCGGACCCCTGCCGCTGTCGTTGCAGCGAGCTGCATGGGGCCCTCCTCCCTCCCTGAATAGGCAACCGAGGGAACAGTCCACGCTCGGACGAGCCGGAAGGCCCGAGGACCCCAACCCAACACCGGGGAGCAGGAGCTCACCTGTGCCGCGGACGGCGGAGCCCGGCTGGGTTACAGGACAGTGGCCCAGCGTGCTGAGAGATCGCAGAGCACTCCATTGCCCAACTGGGAGAACACCCCGCGCAGGAGCGCATACTTAATTGCACCCCCCTGGGCTCTCCGGGGCCATCACTGAGTATCGCTGAACATCACTACATAACGCTGACCTGTGAGGCTCACCTTGTTACACACTGTCCAGGGGCTCATACCTGCCATCACAACACCATCACAACACCAGGAGGGACCAATGTCCACTTCACGAAACAAAAACAGGGGTGCAACAATTATGGACTCGTTCTCAGGGGCTAAACCTAAACAGCCCAGCCAATATGAGATCCCCACACAGACGGAACCCCCCGCAGCAGTTGATGACCCCAGCAATGCCCAAGTGCTGCAGGCCATTGCTACACTCCAAACGTGCATGGAGACCAAGATAGATGAACTTAAGGTGGACATGCAGCTCATCCGCCAAGATGCCCGCAACCTAGCGGAAAGAATAAACACGGTGGAAATAAATCTGCAGGATACCACAGACACTGCCAAGGACTTAAAGCACAAAGTTATTGCACTTGAGAAACAAGTGGCTCACCTCGAGGCGAGGTCTGAGGAAGCAGAGGGAAGGGCCCGCCGCAGTAACATCCGAGTCCTTGGCGTTCCGGAAGGGATGGAAGGTACTGACCCCACGGAATTTATTGAGTCCCTATTAATGCAAGAGGTTGGAGCTGGCAAGCTCACACAGGGATTCTCCGTCGAAAGAGCCCACCGCTCCCTACAGAAACGACCCCCACCGGGATCACACCCACGCCCGATGATAGCCAAGATCTTAAACTTTCGCGATAGAGAGACGATCCTCAAATTCTCGAGGGACGGAGGCGAGATCAGACGCAATGGCTCCAAGATCGTTATATACCCCGACTATACTCCGCAAGTGCAGCGCGCCAGGAACTCATTCATACCTATCAAAGCCCAACTGCGGAAGCTCGATCTTAAATACATGCTCCTGTATCCCTCGCGCCTTAAGATATTATACAAAGGCAAAGCTGTCTTCATGGAGACTCCGGCAGCAGCCACCATATGGATGGAGCACAATAATTTGGCTGAGGGAGAAGAACACGCCCTGGCGCCCAACGGCTGATCACAAACAGATCTCTTTGCTGCAATGGTCAATTAGTTCTTTCAAGGACGGGAGCCACATGGACTACCCACGGACATTGTCACAACCCACCCCACCCCAAGCATGGCTGGCCTAAGGCCAACACCACATCCGCACCTCACGACCCGGATCGGCCAATGGGTAGCGGAAGCCCCCGAGCGTTGTCCTCCCAGAACGGCTGCTGGGGGCAACACACAGTTATCTTTCATGTTCGATCCACCTGTTCGAGTGGAAGTTAAATTTGTTCATAAGTCTCCGTTTAATACAACTACACAACAATCATGGTCAACAGGAAGAGTACAATGCGCATTGCTGACGGCCGACCCAGGGGGCAATTGCTCAGCACACGAAGCTGGCTTGAAGGCTGATGAGACTGCCATGAGTTCAGTGCTCCAACTCCTCTGCCACCATCATGTCTACACGCCTTAAGATCGCCACCTGGAATGTGAGGGGTTTGGGTACCTACTTACGCCGCAACAGAGTTAAATCCTATCTACACAGGAAGAGGATAGGGCTGGCCCTATTACAAGAAACCCATTTAACGAAGGAATCCACCGCAACGCTCCAATCATACTGGGGTGGACAGGGGTTCGGGTCCGCCTATTCTAAATTCGCAAGAGGGGTGTTCACTTGGATCAGCCCTCACCTTCCAGCTTAAAAAAGCTGAACAGGACCCGGAAGGAAGGTACGTGATACTCTGGGGCCACATTGAACAAACAGAGATATGCATTGTCAATTCATACTTCCCCAACAACAATATTCCTGCGCACCTCACTATGTTGTGCACAAAGATTACACTGTATAGAGATACATTCCTTGTCTGGGGAGGCGACTTTAATTGCGTCAGTGACTCTGTGCTTGACAGATCTGCTCCTCCCTTGGGCGGCCCGTCGACCGCTACCACCGCTATGAATGTCATGCTGGACCGCCTAGACCTGGTAGACATCTGGCGGGAGCAACACCCAGGGGATCGAGGCTATTCCTTCTACTCCTCGCCACATAATCTTCACACCAGAATTGACTACCTCTTTACCGGCAGAGAGAGCTTTCCCCAGATTGTTTCTTCCAATTACTTGGGCCGCACCATCTCTGATCACTCTCCCCTGGTAATTGAATGGAACATCACTGGCCCCAGACCTCCCATACCTACATGGAGGATGCCCACTGAGGCACTTAAAGATCCGGAGTTCAGGGAAGATCTCAGGGAATCCCTAGAGAACTACATCCGTGAGAATACAGACAGTGTTGACCACCTAAGCACAGTATGGGATGCTCTCAAAGTGGTTGTAAGGGGGGAGGTCATAGCAAAGGCGGGAGGAATGAGGAAACGCCTAAGAACTGAACTCGAATTACTAGAAACTGAAATAGAACAGCTAGAATCCAACACCCTGGACCCCCAACCGCAGGAAGACAGGCTCGCCAATACTAGGGCCACCTGCAAGGAAGCCTGGGACAGACTGGCCAAATTCGATTACATCACCAGAACCAATAAAACACACGCCCACGCTGATAAACCTGGTAGACTGCTCGCCTGGCTGTGCAGGAAAGAACACCCTAAACATTCAACCACAGCCTTAAGGGATGCAGATGGCATGCTACATCTGACCCAACATGAAATTAATGACACTTTCAGGCAGTTCTATGCCCAACTATACTCCCATAATGACATGGTGCCCACTGAGGAAATTTCAAACACCTTGGATGAAATTGGCCTGCCCCTACTCCCGCTGTCGCATAAGGAGGCTTTGGAGGCCGATATCACCATAGATGACATAACCGATGCCATCAAGTCGCTGGCCACTTGTAAGGCCCCGGGCAGTGATGGGCTACCTGCCGAATTTTACAAAACCTACGAGCCGGAATTGACTCCGCTGCTGCATGAGGTGTTCCTAGAAGCCTATGAGTCGGGTATCCTGCCTGAGAGTATGCGTGAGACTTTGGTGGTTCCCCTCCTCAAGCCAGGTAAACCTGCAGATGACTGTGACTCCTATCGCCCTCTTGCGATGCTCAATTATGATGTTAAAATCCTTACAACCATTCTGGCCAAGCGGCTGTCCAGGGTGATCGGAGATGTGGTGCACCCTGACCAGAGCGGCTTTGTGCCGGGTCGCAACACCACTGCCAATCTTCGTAGGCTACAACATGTATTAACACATTCCACCCATGCAGGGGAATCTTATGCTTTGCTCTCATTGGACGCCATCAAAGCGTTCGATTCTATTTTCTGGGAATGGCTGATTGCGGTGCTTCGGGAGTTTGGCTTCGGAGAACGATTTGTTAGATGGATCACAGTTCTCTACACTAAACCACGAGCACGAGTAAAATCTGGCAGGCTCATCTCCACGGCATGGGACATTCAAAGGGGCACAAGGCAGGGCTGCCCACTTTCCCCTATGCTATATATACTTGGGCTCGAACCCATCGCCATTTTTTTCAGGAAACAATTCTTCGATGCTGGTATAAGGCTAGACGGGGTGGACCACATAATTTCCCTGTATGCAGATGATGTCCTTCTTTATGTGAGGGACCCGCAGCTGAATGTCCCAACCATGCTGGAAGTCCTTGGCAACTTTGCCAAGGTATCAGGCATACACTTCAGCAGACATAAGTCTTGTCTGTTTCCGCTGGGTGCCCTCCAAAATACACACGTTGATGACCTCCCCTCGCTGGGTATAAGTTGGCGCCCCACCACGTTCCGTTATCTGGGCATTAATATCTACCACACGCCCGAACTTATGCTCGTCAACAACACGGCAGCGGCGCTGCCTCCCTTGCGCAAGTCGATTAGGTTTTGGGCTCGCCTCCCCCTATCCATGATGGGTAGGGCTTCCATCATCAAGATGATTGTTCTCCCCAGATTTCTTTATGGTTTCCAAAACATTTTTTATTATATTAGGACTCCCTTCTTTCGCCTTTTGGGGAAGATACTTAAAGACTTCCTGTGGGGAATTAGTAGGCACAAATTTGCATTATCCACGCTGACCCTACCCTATGAGCAGGGAGGAATTCGGCTCCCTGATTTGGAACGATACTACCTGGCTGCCCAATTAAGCTTCGTGGCTAAATGGCTAGCCGACGATGACACCCCCGAAACACTGCTTTTACAACGCTCAACTGCTCCGATCAGGCTAAACAAACTCATCTGGGCCCCTCAACATCTTGTGTATGGGATTCCATACTTAGCTGCCCTGGGTCGTCAGATATGGCAAAGGGTTAAAATTCTTCTCCACTTGAAACATAAACACACTCCGGACATACCGCTCCTTGCCGACCTGTGTCAGAACTCTTTAGACCTTGCTTCCATTAGATACTGGGAAAGGCTGGGAGTGTACACTTGGGGGGATCTATATAACGAGGGCTCCTTCCGTGATTTCTCCTCCTTGCAATCTGTCGATGGCGTCCCGGCTGGCCAATTCCTTTGGTACTTAAGATCCGTAAATTTGCTCGAACCAAATGGGACGCGTGGCCAGAAGAACCTGAAACTGACCCCTTCATAACACACCTATATAGTTTGGGAGATGGATGGAGGCCTGTGTCCCGTATATATAGTCACCTAATCGATAGGCCCAATCCCCGCAGTCGTGATCTCAAGCTCAAATGGGAAGGAGACTTGGGACACGAATTGTCTGAAGCTGAATGGGGTAGAGCACTAGCGTTTCCCAACGTGGTATCTAGAAACTCTAGATTTAAATTGATTCAGCTTAATATGTTATACCGCTCGTATCTGACACCACTTAGAATAGCCAAAATATATGAGCTACCCCAACACAACTGCCCTTGGTGCGGTAGAGATGAAGCAAATCTGTTACACATGTTCTGGGGATGCGTCCAGGTCCGACAACTCTGGGCGAGAGTGGAACTCCTCTGTCGCGAGGCAGGCATGACCAGATATGAGTGGACCCCAAAAGAGTGCCTTCTTGGAACGTATCCCAGACTGGCCAAGTTCAAACACTCAGTTAAGCTCATGGACCTGGTATGCATTCTGGTCAAAAGGACCGTTGCTATGGCCTGGAAGCGACCCGGAGGCCCACGATACCAGGTATGGCGTAACGAACTGGAGCGCTGGATAGGGGCAGAAACCTCAGCTTGGGAGGATGGCGTTGCCACATCCCCCGAAGACACGAGCTTGGCACTTTCTGCCTGGAAAACTCTCACCTGGGCCTTACTTAACCCCCCCAATGACGATAAACCCCCTTGAGATACTTGCCCCCATTGACACACGCTATCTGACACAGAATACTTGCGCAGTTCCTAACCTGAACTCATTTGTTGCCTGACCTTCCCACGTTGCTTACATTAACGACCATACGGAGACTTGTTAATGTTGTTTATGTTTTGCTGTTACTGTTTAATTGTTAATTTCTAATTGGCCTACATTTGTTTAATCCTGACTTATACCACTGTGATCGCACAATGCTATGATGCAACTGTTTATTATATAAATGCCAATAAACAAATTGGAAAATCAAATCAGATTTGAATTAGGGCTTCAATTTATGCAATCGAGGATCAAATGGAAAATACTTGCATTCTATGGGAAATGTTTTGAGGGGGAGAGAAGGATTTTTTTGTTTCCTGGGAGGCCGAATGTAAGTCTTGGTTAGAGGATCTGGGATTTGCTAATGATGCCCTTTTGAGAACACCAAGTAAAGTTAAAAAACGACTTTACCGGGACTGGATTGATACATTGGCGCAAAGGGCAAAGTATAAACCAGCCCTAAATTTGAGTTTGCAAGGTAGAGGGATGAACAAGCTCCCACTTTACCTGTCCAAATTCCCCTGCCCCTGGTATCGTAACCTTTTTCTCCGGTTTAGATTGAATATTCTGCCAACCAGGAAATTGTTGAATCTGAGAAGGATGTTGGGGGTTGACCCGCCGACATGTCGTTTTTGTGACCAACCTTTTGGTCCTGAATCGCTTGAACATTTAGTAATCGACTGTGAATCCCTAAATGATCTACCGATAAAGTATTTTCAGGATGTTATAATGACTTGAGCCTCATTATCGCAAAAGGAGTGGTGGAATACTCTTTTGGTTGGTGACAATAAAAAAAGCCATCATAACGGTTATGAAATTCTTGGAAGAAGTCCTAAAACTGCCAAATAGCAAGCAAATGAAGTAATTGCTCCATATGAGAAGGATATCATTGTAAATTGTATGTTTTAGGGTTTTAGCCTCGATGTTTGTTCTTAATTGATGGAAGATGAATATGGAATCTAAGGTTCGATTTTATTTCTAATGTGATGGAGATGTATTGATTTAATATTGATTTAATATGAAAGGTTTGAAATAAACCAACCATAATAAAACAAATAAAAAAAACAGGAAAAATCAAGTGAGAACCTAGTGTGTGGTAAAGTACATACAATACAGAGGAGGGGAGAGGAGAAAGAATCAGAAAACTGGGAAGAGTGGAAAACCCTTTTAAGAGAAGGAGGGACTATAGAAGGAGGGGATTGGGAAACGGTAAGACTTGGTGGGACTAAAATTGGGTAATTTTCCAGCTCAAAACTCGCAAATGGTGCCTTGTACAGGATATTGGACGGCATTATTTTTCGTGTGTGTTGCTCATTTGTGTGGTGTACACCATAGGCTGAATTGTGGATGGTCTACCTGCTGCCACTGTTTGTGCCTGAGGCAAAAGGGTATGAGAATGGTGTTGGGCATGTCCTTGGTGTGTTCTTAGGGCAGGGGTGCTAGAGATTGTACTATGTCAGTGAGCCAAGCACATGTGTGGGACACAATTTAGTTGTTTGCCCAAGGCGCTATATTGCCTAGAAACTGCTTTGTCAAAGGGGTTGCATAATGGGATTGGCTCTAGATTAAACATGCACAGAGGTTTTGCTTGGACTAGGATACATTCTTACAATAAATAGTGCAACCCTCATTCCATTGAAATGCACCAAGTTATTATGACAGTGAACCTGAACGACCTTGTGGGGCTGGAATATTTATTTACTGTAAAGCCTGCACCTCCGTCTGGCACCAGAGCTCAAGGTGTGTTATTATTCCTCGAGACCATGTGTTGCCGCAATTCGTTCTTGCATGCCTAGCTTAGAAGCAATAGGGTTGTTGCTAAATGGCGTCTGTCAACAGAGTCGAGTAGCCTTCTCATGTTGCGAGTCCGGTGGCGGGGGAAGCGGAGGGAGGCATGTGGCATAAGGCAAGGTGTCAGTTGTTACAGAAAACGCCGAACGCTGCTTGTTAACGTGAGCCTGCTTTCATTGTAGATTCGGGCTCTGACCACTCGTGCTGCGGATTTGTAACGGAGACAAGTTTTTCGCTGGACGAAGAGAGTTTACATTTGAGTATTCCGAAACAAGGCAGCATGTCGGCGGAAACGACACGAGGCGGCGAGGACTCGATGCCGAACGGTATCAAAACGCACAGGTAAGGGCCCTTCTCTGCTCCTCGCTAATTGCATGCTTTAGTTTAGCTAGCCTGCGTGGGATAAAAACGAGTGAGGATAGCTACTTCTTTGGGCAGTGGAAAAATCTTGTCAAGCAACACAAAGACACTTTTCTTGATTGCAAGCTCATAATGGAATGCCTCCAGAAATGTTTCAAGAGTTGGAAACACGTCGCACGTATGGCGAACACATTACTATAAACACGTTATATTAAACAGTTAGTTGAGTCGTGTTGAGGGCCTTCAGTTTGAAAAGGGCAGTTTTTTACTTGATGCATTTTTTATGACGTTTGTACCGGCGGTTTTTTCGTTTCCAGTCACTTGATCCTCTTGTCCGGGTGGTTGGTAGGGGATCAATAAAGCAGTTTGCTGGTGGAGGTCACAGCACAGGCTCACTTCAAGGCGAAATTCAACTGCAGTACAATAGCACAATACAAGCAACCTGGCCACCTAATGTCATATTTTCATGCATTCATGAGGTGGGCTTGGTAGTGCTTTTTGTTGATCCCCGGCCGTGTGCCGTTTTACTAAAGGTATACAATTACTGTTAGCGAGGCATGAGATGTGCAGCTCGACACCCCTTCTCCAGTGTCCTTGCAAGACACGCGGCCCAGTTAATGGGCAGATACAATGACATTCTTTTCTCACAAATAGGATTGTTGCTAAACAAAAACATGTTTGGCTGTGGTACGATATGAAACAGTGATAGTGTGGCCATTGTCAACCAAACTGAAAATATGCATACTTGTCCTATATTGTAGCGCATAGGCATACTTGTTTATAGGAAAACAACTAAACTTGTTTACTTTAGTAAACAGGCCTTCCTGCTGTAAAAGTGAGTTGTGCCACATAAATTAAGGGGTATGTATTTGATATCTGTAATTTGTCACTATTGTATTTTACCTTTATTAATGGCTGGTCCTGCCGCGTTTGATTTTGGTAGAGTGTACATCTCTGAATGTTCTCGGGCTGCAGAGCACTGGATTCCAGACATTTGCATGTTTCGTAGTCTGGGTGGCTTGGCCTCACCAGATTCAGATTCAAGAAACGCTGAACATTCACAAAGATTGGTGGTCTCGCTTATCTATTACATATGTCACCCTTTTTTAACCTGGTCGGCTGTTTTCTCCACAATTGGCCTAGATGGCTCTTCAATCTTAACCTTACCGCCCTTTCAACCAGAGCTTCTTCATAAACGTGTACACATATGCCTGCTTCCCTTTAGCCTGCACGGCGTTGAGCATCCCAGTAATGCACATTGTAAAATGCAGGATGTTGCTTATGCATTTCTAGTTGTTGCACAATGCATGTTGCATGCGTCTTATACAGAGCTGGAAGCCAAAATGCCGGGATGGTGCCCATGCTTAAGTATTAACACATTAGAAGACTCAGGTTGGTCGGTTCTGTAGGGGATATTATGGTCCAATATTTAATTTGGGTTTAGATTCACCCCCTTGTGAGGTGCTTGGGATTGCTTTAAAAACTGCTTCATAGATGAAAAAGGTTTTTTTTTATTAGGTTTCTCTATCCGCAGGGTATAAAAAGAGGATACATATATATGTATTTCTATTGGATACTTGTGTTCATTCTTCTTTAGGAAATGGTATCCGGGTATTCCAAAATTTCCTAAAGATTTAGGTCTCCCATATTATTTCTTCTTCGGTTCTGGTCTTTTTATTATTTTTACAGAGTCCAGTAAGGGATCTTAATGGTTCCCATCTTTTTTAAGGGAGTCAAAAGTAAGGAGATCCGACGAGTTTCAGGAGGAATATCTGCTCGTATGGATTTTTTCCTGGTAAAGAAGCCACAAAAAGCCTACCGGTTTCAATGGCACAGGCAAGGTAGGGGCCACATTCATCAGGGCTAGACGGACACTTAAAGGTTGCTGTGTCGACAATTGGGTAATTGATCGGATAATGCCAGGAGATCCCACCTGTGGATAGATGGGGAAGGGAAAGGAGGGAAGGGACAAGAATACAGAAAGCACCATTATAGTTGTTTATAGATAACACACTGCAATATTGTAAGGGTGCTGTCGTATAGAAAGCTGGGACTAGGTCTTACCTAGTTACAGGGGTCCCCACGAGTATCCGTGTAGTTGGGAAGGTTAAGAAATGTACTTACCAGAAGGGCATGTGGTACTTGTCATGCTCAGAAATCTGAAAAAAAGGGCAGAGTTTTAGATTTTTAACAGAGGGGGCGAACAATATAACATGGTTTTATGGCAAAGGTTAAAAAAGAAAGTGGCGACTCGAGAGGTCAATTCATATGGAAATGACCCCCGGCAAAATTTACTCAAAAGGGCTCCAACATATGTTAACCGCACACGATTTATCTTAGGCGAGTGTTCTAACGGGCATGCTGTGCCCCTAGGTGTCAATACTCCAAAGGATGGAATATTATTCGAAAAGTTGCACAATTAACCCCAGGGTAGGGGATTTTCTTGATCCTCCTGCAGCCCCGGTTCAAAAAGGTAAATCAGTACACTTCCGCCTAATTATGTAGGTGGCAGCTCCGGGCAGCGCTTACCTGCTACGCCTTAGCCATAAATTCAGAACGGGGTCGGCTCGCAAGAGATGCTGGCCCGTGTAGAGTAACTAACAGCTGTACGCGTTTTCGCGTACAGCCGTATATTATGATGTATACTCAGGGCGTCCGTGAGACATCGCCGGGCGTAACCAGAGACGAAAAAGGGACTTCTTCATGGTCCGCGCCATTTTACGTGAGTCCATGTAGATGCTTGGGACAAAAACAAAGCTGTATCGTTCTGCTTATTAGCGCTCGGTGGCCATATTCTATTGTAATAAATAGAACTGTGCCTGGGCGCATTACCACAAAGAAAAGAGTAAAGAGTAAAGTGGATGAATGAACATAGCGGGGGTTACCGTTGTCAAAGATTTATCCACACACAAATGCCACTAGTCCAGAATGTACGGGCACTTACAGGAGGAGCAAAATTGCTGGAGGTCCACCCTGTGATGGTGGATTTGATCTACAATGTGTTATAGGTTATTCTGCTAATTGTTAAGGCATATTTCCGACTGAAAGTGGTGCATAGGGCAACATGCCTGCGGGTTTCGGGTGGTTGGAGAGCATCAGAATTTATTTGGTAGCTGGAAAAACTGGGATAGCTAGCTGAAGTCATGACACATTGTTAACGATGGTATGAACCGTAAAGCATTCAATCGTAAAAGGTAATTAGTACAATACAACACAATTTGTCAACAACCAACAAAGTGACAGAACGGGTGAAGTAACTGGAAGTTCTTATCACAAAGTAGCCACGGTCTGCCAGCTGGTTAGGTCGTTCAGACCTGTCTGATCAGTTTTTAAACGGAAAATCCATAATTGTTCTCTTTTGAAGAGTAAGTCATGAATGTTTCCCCCTCGTTTAGGGACATTGATTTTTTCAATAATTGTCCATTTAAAGTCCATCGCTCCATGTTTGTATTCAAAAAGACCAGTCTGAACGAACTAATCAGCTGGCAGACCCTGGCTACTTTGTGATAAGAACTTCCAGTTACTTCACCCTTTCTGTCACTTTGTTGGTTGTTGACAAATTATGTTGTATTGTACTAATTACCTTGTACGATTGAATGCTTTACGGTTCATACCATCGTTAACAATGTGTCATGACTTCAGCTAGCTATCCCAGTTTTTTCAGCTACCAACTAAGTTCTGATGAGCTCCAACCACCAGAAACCCGCAGGCATGTTGCCCTACGCACCACTTTCAGTCGTAAATATGCCTTAACAATTAGCAGAATAACCCATAACACATTGTAGATCAAATCCACCATCACAGGGTGGACCTCCAGCAATTTTGCTCCTCCTGTAAGTGCCCGAACATTCTGGACTAGTGGCATTTGTGTGTGGATAAATCTTTGACAACGTTGACCCCCGCTATGTTCATTAATCCACTTTACTCTTTACTCTTTTCTTTGTGGTAATGAGCCCAGGCACAGTTCTATTTATTACAATAGAATATGGCCACCGAGCACTAATAAGCGGAACAATTCAGCTTTATTTTTGTCCCAAGCGTCTACATGGACTCACGTAAGATGGCGCGGACCATGAAGAAGTCCCTTTTTCGTCTCTGGTTACGCCCGGCGACGTCTCACGGACGCCCAGAGTATACATCATAATATACGGCCGTACGCGAACACGCGTACAGCTGTTAGTTACTCTACAAGGGCCAGCATCTCTTGCGAGCCGACCCCATTCTGAATCTCTGACTAAGGCGTAGCAGGTAAGCGCTGCCCAGAGCTGCCAGCTACATAATTAGGCGCGAGTGTACCGATTTACCTTTTTGATCCGGGGCTGCAGGAGGATCAAGAGAATCCCCCACCCTGGGGCTAATTGCGCAACTTTTCGAATAATGTTCCATCCTTTAGAGTATTGACGCCTAGGAGCACAGAATGCCCGTTAGAACACTCGCCTAAGATAGATCTTGTGCGGTTAACATATTTTGGAGCCCTTTTGAGTAAATTTTGCCGGGGGTCATTTCCATATGAATTGACCTCTCGAGTCACCACTTTCTTTTTTAACCTTTGCCATAAAACCATGTTATATTGTTCGCCCCCTCTGTTAAAAATCTAAAACTCTGCCCTTTTTTCAGATTTCTGAGCATGACAAGTACCACATGCCCTTCTGGGAAGTACATTACTTAACCTTCCCAACTACACGGATACTTGTGGGCACCCCTGTAACTAGGTAAGACCTAGTCCCAGCTTTCTATACGACAGCACCCTTACAATATTGCAGTGTGTTATCTATAAACAACTATAATGGTGCTTTCTGTATTCTTGTCCCTTCCCTCCTTTCCCTTCCCCATCTATCCACAGGTGGGATCTCCTGGCATTATCCGATCAATTACCCAATTGTCGACACAGCAACCTTTAAGTGTCCGCCTAGCCCTGATGAATGTGGCCCCTACCTTGCCTGTGCCACTGAAACCGGTAGGCTTTTTGTGGCTTCTTTACCAGGAAAAAATCCAGACGAGCAGATATTCCTCCTGAAACTCGTCGGATCTCCTTACTTTTGACTCCCTTAAAAAAGATGGGAACCATTAAGATCCCTTACTGGACTCCGTAAAACTAATAAAAAGACCAGCACCGAAGAAGAAATAATATGGGAGACCTAAATCTTTAGGAAATTTTGAACACCCGGATACCATTTCGTAAAGAAGAATGAACACAAGTATCCAATAGAAATACATATATATGTATCCTCTTTTTATACCCTTCGGATAGAGAAACTTAATAAAAAAAACTTTTTTTCATCTATGAAGCAGTTTTTAAAGCAATCCCAAGTACCTCACAAGGGGGCGAATCTAAACCCAAACTAAATATTGGACCATAATATCCCCTACAGAACCGATCAACCTGAGTCTTCTAATGTGTTAATACATTAGGGTACACTCAGGCATGAGACCCTCCTCTTGGTCCTTCTGTGTCAAGTGGCCCATGCTTAAGTACCATGGGATTACACTTCTGAAATCTTGTGTGTTCTAGTAGACTCCATCTGTTATGACAGGAAGTTGACAGATAATCTGTGGATGGTTGTTGAATTGCTAATTTTGTCCTGGTGTAACTACTCAATTGCAGCATACATACCGAGGCGTCCTTAAGAAACTGACCATTACGAAAGTGGACTGATAAACTTCAATAGAACGCGGCAGACACATTTTCATAAGGTTTGACCACAGTCCTCTTGCCCAGCCCTTCGAACACCTCATGGACTGCTGCTGGTCAGGGAAACCGTGGGCTTTGAGTCACTCTATTATTGTGTCCAAGTCCTTTCACTGTAAGGTCTCCGACTTTTCTCAGTCACACATGTCATCACCTTGCGCCCACCCAAGCATTCTGCGTTTTTTGCAACAGAAAAAAGCTAATCCCAAAGTGTTAAAAATGCAATAGGGGCACTTTTCTTCACTGCTGTCACACTCCATAACAACCTTATATTGCAAATCAGTCTGTTGGATTGTCATTTGCGATTTTGGTCGACACTGAAGACCAATCTTTTAAGGTTACCTGAAGCAGTGTACCATTCTTTCCCTTTGAAAGTGCTGAGATGCCTGATGGACGTGAAAGTGTTGGTATATGTGTACGTGTACTCTACCAGACCATGTCCTAATGTTGCATGAAACTTCTGTATGTGAGCACATACTCTTACGTCCCGTTCCCTTTCCTCCATACTGTATGGGTGACCCTCGCGAGGGACGGGAGACAGAACCTTTTTCACCAGAAAACTCTTCTTCCACCGACACCACTCCCCTTTTCCATGTCGACAGGAATATGCCGAATTCACCAGCGTTCCTGGGTTTGGCTTCGGCCATGTAATACCACACGCTCTTCCCCGGATATTCTTATATCTTTGTCTTTTTCTTTCAATAGGTACTTGGTCCTCCGACGGCACGCTCCTCCATGGCGCATGTCGACTTCAGCAGGCTTCAGCATGTGTCAAGCCTGCGAGGGTCTCTTCCCCATGTCCAACCCCCACGCCCTTTGCCTCCACTGCCTTGGATCGACCACGGCTGGGAAGGTTGTTCCGCGTGCAACGCGCTGACTCCACGTGCACTGAAGAACAGGCTAGCTAGGTGTAGGGTGCTCTTCCAGATCCTCCGGAGGACTTGTAGGACTTTGTCAAACATCGCTCGTGGCCAAAGGTAAGGCCTCCATTTACTTTTGCACCCCGTGAGGACGACTCCTTCCCAAGGAAGCGCCTGACTGGGAGGAACCTTTTCGGGTTCTAGCACCGGCACACATACTTAGGCTAGTCCAGATACTGGCCGCACGGCCGAGGGGGGGTCTCCGGATCCTTCTGGTGTCAGTGCTGAGGGACCGCAAGGTTCGTTTACTGGGATTACTCCTGAGGGGCAATGCCCTAGTACCGGCACACGTACCGAGGCTAGTCCAGCTAACCGCCTCACGGCCGAGGGGTCTCCGAATCCTTCCGGTGTCAGTGCTGAGGGATTGCAAGGTTCTTTTACTGGGACTAATCCAGAGGGGCAACGACCTAGTACCGGCATCATGGCCGATGGGGCGCCTTCACGCAGCACTACCGGCAGCTCTGCCGAGGGCAATATGCCTTCCAGGTCACGGCCTGAGGTGCGGGATAGGCTTTATGTTCCAACACCAAGCATTTTGGACGGGTGTTGGGCAGAATCCTGTGCAGTGCCCTTAGGGACCACTACACACAATTAAGACTACAAGTGGTAATACAAGTTCACCACAAGCCTGTACTACAAGCCTGTACTACACTGTTAAAGTCGCAGCAGTAGCGGAGCAGCCAGACTTATCTCAAGAGTAAATGAGCAGTAGTAGAAATTACACAAAGGACCACAATTACTGACTCGAGCAAACTCTGACTCAAGGTTTCAGGTAAAAAATATAAGTACATTTATTTTTAAACCGTCTGTTATAAAACATTACACTTCTATAAATTCGAAACCACACATAAAATACACTACACAAAACCAATTCCACTTGTTCCAGCAAATTCAAGGTAAGTACATTTAGGATTTGACAGACCAGTGTTGCTATACTAACGTGTACCCACAAATAGAAATGCTCACAAAGTTAAAACACACTTTGTAATTCAGAATTTCAAACAAGGGAAAAGTGAATAAAAATCATAGGCAATACTTTTTCAAGGCAAGGAGGCTCGAGGACTTATTCAAAGATACAGATTAAAGTCAATAGGCCTGCGCCAGTGTTAATGGAGCAGATGCTCAGTTGCTGAGGATCACACGTTGAACAGTTCGAGATGCCAAGAGTACGTAAAGATTGTCAAATGGAAGGAAAAGTTATACGAGGGAGAGAAGAAAGAACAAATCTTTGTGGAGGAAACGGGTTCACCCAGATTCCGGCTGGTGAGACGGAGAGAATGACCAATTGTGCACAGTACCTTATTCCGTTGCAGAAAAGCTGGTGCCACGGCAGTTGTTCCTGGTAGTTCGGCAGACTCACGGTCCCTGCGGCTTCAGTCGTGTGGACAAGAAGGACGACGTCTGGAGTGATCTGCACTACCCAGGGATGAGGCCAGCAGCAGTGAAAAGACAATGATGAATAAAAGGTGCACTCCTTTAAATCAGGAGAGGGCTCTTCTGATGGCTATCCGGACCACTACAGCACAGCAGTGATTTCGACCTAGGAGAGTATTCTCTCACTGAAGGAAAGACGAGCTGGTTGATCCCACCAGGCTCAAGGGAAGAAGACTCCGGACTGGATCTTCTCTTAGTCGTCGAAGGGGTAGATAGCTCAGGACTGCAGCAGGGCTTCACCGGGACTCGGGTTGCAGCTGCCATATTCTTCTCCGCTTCTCTTTGGTTCCTTGTAGTTCCAGAGGTGACTCTGCCTTCTAGCCCAAGAGTCCTGCCTTTTTATGCCAAAATCCCTCATTCACACAGCCTGGCTGTTAATCACTCGGCAGGGGGTTTAGCCAGCCCGGACAATCACTTCAGCCAGTCAACACAAAGTGCGACTTGGGTCTCCAAGGAGACCTTGTGCAGGCGGTGACTACACCCCTTCCTCACATTCAGGCCACCTAGACATCCAGACGCCAGAGGGCATCTGGTCAGAAGCCCGCCAAAGGTCGGCGAACAAAGCAGGCAAACCTGGTTTACCGCGCAAACAAAGACCCAAGAAGGATGTTAACAAAAAGAAATGGTGATTAAACCCAACCGGAGCCGAAATAAAAAGTATTTGGGCTAGCGGGTTTAAAGTTTGAGGCTACTAAAATAACACTACCACGTTATGTAATATAATCGCGGTAGGAAAATTAGGGTAGCTACCATTGCCACCAGCCAAGTCTTAATGTTAAGGGAGCGAAACATTGCTCCAAGAGGTACAGATAAAAAGGGCTAAAAATGAACCCTTTCCAATACTCCATGTACGATGGGGTGTACTGGATCTGTGGTTAAATGGCTATGTAAAGTTAATGGCAACTTTACCCTTTTCCGAGGGACAGTAGTCAGCCCCAGAAATGGAATCGGTGGGCAGTCTAAAAGACAACCCTGTGTCACTGCACTGAAGGTGCTGTGTAACACACAAAAGAGTGGGGTTGCTGAAGTGGTGTACTCCAGAGTCCACAATCACAAAACAGATGAAATACACATGGCAAAACACAGGCAAGAGTGGGGGAAAATCTCACACTCTTACCCAGTAAAAAAAATAAACTCCAGAAATCCAGCAGAGCTGCTGGGGGACTCGCTAGGTAAGGGAAATTAGCCATAGAATGAGAATTCTACCTAACAAGGGGGCTAGTTTAAGCGAGCCAGGCACCCTGACTTCGGCACGTGGCATGCAGCTCGACAAAATGGCTGCCGAGCCAGACAAGATGGCCACGCATCCTTTACCTCTCCAGTAGTCACCTCTCCACTCCACCACAGATGACGAATTGGATATAGAAAGAACAGCTCGCAAATCGCAAGGTCTTTATCTATTCTTACAAAGGCCACGCCCAAGGCCTACACCTAGTCGCAGCAACGCTCTGACAAGGGGCGGGTGTTTGGCGGGTTCCGGGGATTCCAAGGACGGAGGGAGGTCCAGGCAACCTGACCTGTCTCCGAGTCAGCACTGGAGGAAACAACAAAAGGGGTTTGGGGGGGGGTAAGGGGTCTTTCCAATCCACCCTCCTCCGCAACAGCCTCAGAGGGAAAGAAGGCATGACACAGCGCTTCCTGTCCACGTGACTCCGGCAGGGGGGGCAGGCTTGCCTTTCACATGCAAAATTGGGCGCCAGAATTTTTCGGACCCCTGGATCCTCACTGTAGTCTCCACGGAGTACCGTCTCCCGGTACCTTCCTCTCCTCTTCCTCCCCTCCTCTCCCACAGATTGGGACAACTCTCCTGGCGGAGATCCGGTCTCTCGTCGAGAGCCAGGCAGTGGAAGAAGTCCCAGCCTCCCAGCGAGGATTGGGCTTCTATTCCAGGATTTTTCGCCATACAGAAGGAGAACCAGGTTGGCCTGAGAGTTGTGTTGGACCTTTCGACCCTCAATCTCTCCCTCCCTCTGCAAAAATTCAAGATAGTTACGTCAGCTCATACTGTAGATACACTGGACAGGGGAGCTTTGATGTGCTCTCTGGATCTGAAGGACGCTTATCTACACGTCCCGATTTGGCAGCCGCATCGTTCCTTACTGCTCTGCAGGATCAGCGGCTGCCATTTCCAATACAAGGTGCTACCCTTTGGCCTCAACACGGCACCAAGACTATTTACCAGGTTAATGAATGCAGTGGCAGCCCTCCTCAGGGCCCAGGGCCACCATGTCTACCCATACCTGGACGACTGGCTTGTTCGGGCCACCTCCCTGGAAGCCGTTCACCATACCGCCTCCGCACTGATGAACACCACGACCTGGGGTTCACTATCAATCTCAAGAAGTCTCGGCTGCAGCCCAGGCAGAGCTTGACCTTCTTGGGCCTCATCTGGGACATGAGCTCCGTGAGAATCTTTCCCTCGGAGGACAATATTGCGGCCATCAAGAGAGCCACAGCTCACTTCCTCTCCAGGCCAGTGACCTCGGCCTGGTGGTACCAACACCTTTTGGGTCTTATGGCAGCGGTCCTGTTGGTCGTACCACACACGAGGTTCAGGATGAGGAAATTACAGCTGCACTTCGCAGCCTCATGGAATGAGGAGAAGGGCTTCCAAGCGGAACCCGTCCACATTCTTCCTTTTCTCCACTTGGACCTCCAGCGGTGGTCCGTGGACTGCACAGGGCAAGCACTTTCGACAGCCGGCCCCTCAGATCACAGTCACTACAGACTCTTCCCTAGAGGGCTGGGGAGCCCCCTGGACAACCACAGTGTCTATGGAGTATGGACTCGGCAGGATTCCCACATCAATTGGCTAGGTTTGAGGGCCATATGGCTGGCTCTCGAGGCCTTTCTCCCTCTTATCGAGGGCAGGACAGTTCTTATCCAGACAGACAACCCCACCGGCATGTACTAGATCAACAAGCTGGGAGGGGTACCAGATCCCCTCCGCTGGGAAACCTTGCAGTCAGCATGTGGGAATGGGCTCTGGAGAACAACATCTACCTCATGGCGGTCCACCTGGTCCACCTCCCGGGGGAATCCAACCTGGCAGCGGACAGCCTCTGCAAACCTGGGCCGGGCATTTTATGAGCTCTTTGCCCAGGAGGGGGGCAGGGTACTCCACCCTGCTCCTCACAAACTAGCCCTTGCAGCGCAGTTAATGAGCTGGTCATGCTGAAACACTTGAGCTATCTCAGGCTAATCTAACGTTCATCCAGGGCGCTAGAAGCAAGGCTACTAGGTGCCAATATAAGAGTAATTGTCATTGGATCGAATCTAGGGAGATCGAGCCGCTTAAGTGCACCTTGGACGACGTGCTCTCCTTTTCGGCACACCTCGCCCACTCCGGTGTACAGGTGGATATAAAGAAAGCACACCCTGTGCGGTACCTTAATGTTGTGTTGGGCGCTTTGGCGCACAAACATTTTGAGCCAGTGGTGTCTGCGGACATCAGGCTGGTGACCGTAAAGACAGCCCTGCTCTTGGGCCTCACCTCAGCTATCACGGAGTTAGCGAGATCCAGCCTCTGGTGGCTTCAGAACCCTACATTCCCTTTCACAAGGGCAAAGTCGTCCTGCGAACATACCCTGCTTTTTCTACCCAAGGTGACCACCTCCTTCCATCTCAAAGAGGAAATAGTCTTACCCACTTTCTTCGCCGACCCCAAGGACGAGCCGCAGAGGGTTTGGCCCTGTCTGAATGTCAGACACGCGCTGAAATACTACCTGGACAGGACCAAGGACTTCCGCAAGTCAGATGCCTTGTTGTCCCTCTCGGTGGGTCAAGGCCCGGTTAGCAGGCCTCCATAGCAAGGGGGATGGTTGCGGCCAGCGAGGAGGCCTATGAGCGGTAGGTCAAACCTGGGCCAGCTAACTTACATGCCCATGCGGTCCGAGCCAAGGCCAAAGCCATCGCATTCCAGCGGCATGTGCCATGGCAGGTCATCAGCAAGGCGGCTACCTTAGCCTCGCCTTCGGCTTTCTGTAAGCACTACTGTTTGGACGCCGCCTCTAGGTCAGATGCGGCATTCGGACAGGTGGTTCCAAGAAACCTGTTTTCTTAAGGAGGGTCTCCTCTCCACCCTGGGGCTACATTCAGTTTTAATCACCCATACAGTATGGAGGAAAGGCGATGGGACGTAAGAGTAATTAATAGTTACTCACCGTAATGACTAACATACTCTTAGTCCATAGTCCCCTTTACTCCATACGTCCCACCATCCTCCCCCCTAATAATACTGGTGTCATTAGGCAATATTGTCGACGGGTCAGTGGGGACTGAGGAGTGGCGCCGGTGGGCTGAGTCAGGCGAGCGCATTCTCCGAGGGCTGCACCCCTCTAAATTTAAAGTAGAAAAAAGATTTTTCTGGTGAAAAAGTTTCCGTCGCCTGTCCCTCGCGGGGCATGCCCATATAGTACAGAGGAAGGGGGACTACAGACTAAGAGTACATTTGTCACTACGGTGAGTAACTATACATTTTTTCTATAAAATGAATCAAATATTTCAGCTACTGTGTCTTCAGCAAGTTGTTTAGAGATGTTGCGGTCTATACCGTTGTGTACTTGCATAAAGCGAGTGCTTTTTGATACATTTCTTTTTTCTTTTTTTTTTTTACTTATAAGGACTCAGAATGCTAGTGGGCTAAGACATTTTTTTCTGTGCAGTGCCTAAAAACAGTCCTACGCATGCATTTAAAAGAAAAACCCATTGGGTACACTTGTTGATAAACCTCATGAAAAAGGAAAAGATCTGAAAAACATGTTTAACAATAAACCACATTAATTTTGTGAAATAGACATTAATGCAAATTACGTTTCTCTAAAATAATACGTTACTGGAAAGGGTCAGTGTGGTATTAAATGTAACTTACATTTAAGTATACATTAGGGACTTTGTGTGTTGCTGTATAGGGAAGAAGCACTTGTCCAGGCAGATTTATGGAATGCTGCCAAATCCTGTGTAGTTATTGACCGGAATTCCACAAAGCTGATTGGCCGAGGAAAGAAAATAGATTTAAAATATTGCATTGTTTTGTTGATCAATTAGGCTTGTGCAAAATTATCTGTTTATGGTCCGTGCTTTTGAGTCATTTCGAGATGTAACCACACTGTTAGTAGGGCCTGCCACAATCAAATCTGACCACATTCTTTCTCTGTGCGGTATGTTTTTGCAATCTGCATTGCCCCGCACACATGTAGTAATCTACAACTTTGCTTACTGATTTTTAAAATTCATGCACAATTTTGTCCTATAATGTAGAGCATTGGTAAGTACTTCCAGAGGTACACATTTAAAGCAGACGTTCTAGATGTTTGGCGATACAGCTGTTTTCCAATATAAATAATGTGTAAACTGTAACATAGCGAGTCTGAAGTTATACTTGCTTGCCGCAGAATGTTTCGCAGGCAATTTGTAAACCATTAAATCATGTCAGACAAAGCTATTTTTGGTAAATGTTGTCCCTGAATGTTGGTTAAATTGGTGTAGTGAGGAGTGCAGCCTGCTTGAAGGACAGTACAACCTCACGTACAGAAAACTTCTAAGCAGCCTGGAAAGTGCGCAGTATGTAGTCCACTGTGCTAGATAAAAGGTTATGTAAAACATGGAACAGGATACCGTTGGCCTGGTTTTAATCTGACAATGAGCAGGTGAGTCGCGTGCAACCAGGACCACTACTGAAGCAATCACTGTTCAGTTAATGCCTGAACAACACTGCAGTTGTTTGCCTATGAACATAGACAGTGTAGAAGAAAAGAGGAGGGATATAATACAAAATAAAATAGCTGTCTCCTTTTATATCAGCCATGCCAGAATTCCGCTCTCAATGTTGTGACTTGATCATGCCTATGCTCAAACCAGCCTCCAGAGGTGTGATCTTAGGAGATTTTAACTTATGGCTGGCTGATGGCTCTGATCCATTGGCTACAGCTGTTGAATCCTCGCTAAAGGATCTGGACTTTTTTAGTACTATTGTGGACGTGACTAAAGCAAAGACTCTGGACTGGATTACCAGTGTTGAGAAGGAGGGACACTTTTGGATGATTCAGAGGCCTGGCAGTGTGCAGTAGGGGCTCAGTGGGGTTGTATGGGGGAGAGGGTTGTCCATAGGAGCCGTAATGCAGGGAGGGTGGTGCATGTTTTTCATTCTGGTATACATGGGGAACCAAACCCCATCTTAGATGGTAGCAGCCATATTGGAATCGAGGCCCAGCTTTGCACTGAAAACAGGGCTGCATTCCGGAGACACACACACATAGAAATAAAATGTATGCATGCAGGAATAGGTTGTATCCCATCGGTGAGAAAGGCCAGAGCTACAGAGGTTCATTGTCTCATGTTGCGAGCATTTTGTATCTTAGAAGAAATGCGCCCTGCAAGGCCACAAGGGGTTTCAGAGCTCTCTGTAAAAGCAACCCCACGAGAAGGAGGGCACACGCCTCCGACCTACCCCATTTCAACTCTTAAGTAATAGAATTCAAATGCCCCCATCCCAAGACCCGTGGCATTCCAAGGTACCAGCCAATCTCAGACCACCAACCATTGAAACTGTTAGACCCGCAATCGATCAGATAGCAGGGACCAGTTGCCTTCACCATAGGTCACGTGATTAAATTATGTCACCGATGACGCTGTGTACCTTTATAAAATGTTGCACATACTCATTTTGGCTGAACGTTCAGTGGCAGCAGAGCTCTTTAATGGCGCATTTCTATTTTGTACAAATAAAGCTTTGTTCTCCTTGCAAGAGGTGTGCTGGGCTTTTTCCCTAGTGGGTTGTATTTTTTCTGGTGTGAGCGTTGAGGGGCTTCATTACACCAGTCATAATGTTCTGGCATGTAACTTAGAGCTTGCACCTTGTCAGACCAGTCTCATCCACTTTAATGTTCAATGCTCACCCCAACATAAAAAACAAAAATTAGAGAGAACTCTGATTACATTGAGGAATATGCATAGGCTAACTCCGAAATCCTTGACTCCTGTTCTGAGTTCCATTTTGGATGATTTAATCTCTTGCAACACTGCTGCTGACCTGGCTGTGACCTATCAAGCCACGCTTACTGAAGCAGTTAGCCAGGCTATCCCGTTAAAAACCCAGAGTATGCTTAAAAAGAACACAAAGTCTTGGTACTCCCCAGAAATTCATGTTCAATGGATTGCCTGTCTCCCACAGATTCCTCATCAGATGGATATCCTCATCCAGCCCTGCTGCTCGGAAAATTCTTCGATAAGGGCTGTAATGGATCTCGACTCGATCGTCGATCCGTCTTGCTCGATGCTCAATTATCCGCTCCGGAAGTGAGGTTGGACGTCGTATATACTGCATTACTACACCCCTTAACTCGGTTCCTTTTTTCCACGTGTTCGACATGCTGCTCCTGAGGAACATTGCGAGTTACTCATCAAGTCCTTGGCTCTATTCGACGATTTCTCGTCAAATCTTCTTGACTGCACCTCCGATTTCGGGGTTCAAGCGATGCACAGACTTTGACTCCAAGATGTCGTCTGTGTGAGGTGCCTCGGCACGGGTCACATACTGAGGGTGCGCTTTGTGCAGGAAAAAGAACCCAAAGTCCCTTTGGGAGAAGGCAGCTAAGCTCACGGTTGGCCAACCGCAGTCAAAACTACCTGCATGGTCAACCATTCCTGAAGTTGACATGGAGGGGCCTACCCCCGAGGAGAGTATACTGCGCAAGAGGAAGAAGCAATCTCACTCATGGATCCATTCTTCTTCATCGTCCTCTCATAGAAAGAAGAGGCGTTAGCCGCACTGACGCGACTGTGGCTCCTCGTCAGAAAGGGGTAAGTTGCGGGGCTGACAACTCATCAGGAGTGGGAGCACTTCAAGTCGTAGATGCTTGCGATGTTCCAAAAGGCGGCTGTAGGTGCGGGTGTGCCTCTGAAACATCAGGCCCCGTTGGCTTCAGAGGTGCCCGGTGACCCTGACCCCATGCCAGCACCGATACAGACACCATCAGTGTCTGGATAGCCTTTGGGCTTTGCGCCGAAGAAGGTTCTAAGCCTTCCTGTGAGCCTCAGGGCTCTATCCCTCTCGATGCGCCCTCAGTGCCCAAAGTTCAGCTGGCAACGACAGCCATCCCTTCGACAGCGAAGGATAAGCCCTCAACGATCGATCCTTCATCCCTCTTTCCCGGTCCGACGTCTTCGGCTCCATGGCACACAGTTTTGGTGCCAATGACGGGGACAATCGGGGCGAAGTTGACCCTATACATTCAGGGGCTGGTGGAGTAGATTCTTTTGATGACCAGGCAGACCTCCTGCCTTTGGCACAGGGTCTTCATGATGCTAGTCGGCTAGATAAATCCCTGAATGTTGAGTTGCAGCCGGTTCAGCCTTACACTCATGGCCATGCCGAATTCAGAGTATTGGTAGACCGCGTGGTCGACACTCTGGGGCTGAATGCTTCTGCACTACCATCCCACGGCTACAAATTAACGGATACCTTGGACGAAGGTCCCGCTATGGACAAACGCATGCCACTAAATACATCTACGGCTGACCCAGTCGCCTCCTTGTGGCAATGGCCCTGCTCTATTCCCCCGGTCAACTCCACTTTCACTAACAAGTACAGGCCTGCAAGAGGGGATCCGTCCTTTTTGTGTCCTCACCCTTCCCCGGAGGGACTATTCGTTTAGGTGGCCACAGTTTCCACCAGGACAGCTTCATCCACCTGGAATCTGCCTCCTGACAGGGAGGACAAGAGGCTGGATGTGTTGCGAAAAAAGATTTTCACCTCTGGCAGCATGGCTTTCAAGGCTAGTAATGTTTCATGTAGGCTAGCTTAATATTCCTTTGGCCTTTCGAAGGCAGTTGAACAAGCAGCTTAGTACATCCCTGATGGAGAGCTGCGAGATGGCTTCATACACCTGGCGGCCTATGGGAAGGAGGTGGCCAGACAGTCACTGAAAACGGGGCTGGACGTGGCAGACTACATTGGCCGCTCCATGGGGTCAGCTGTGGTATTTAGGAGACAGGCCTAACTACACTCCTTAGAGTTTTCCCCAAATATCCAGAATAAGTTGCTGGATGTGCCCTTTGATGGGGAATAACTCTTCGGACCAAAGGCTGATGACTCCCTTGAGAAGTTCAAGGAGTCGAAGTTTGCCACAAAATCGCTAGGCCTAGCTGCGCAGCCGGCCAAACCTGCCTTCAGCTTTGCCTCTAGGGGCAGGGGCTACAGGCGTTATGTTCCTTATGGCAGGAAGGTGCAGCTCCCACAGTTCAGGCAGGGGCAGAAGCGTTTCTCTTACTCTGGAAGGGGCAGAGGTTCTTCGAGAGGCCAGCAGGCAGCAGCAACTGGGGCGGCTCGATCCTCAACGCTGGTTTGATTTCCTCTCTCTCAACTCTCCGGTTGGTGGACGGCTGTCCAAGCATTGGCCCCAATGGTGGGAGATTACCTCTTGCGCCTGTCCCCTGGAGCTTGTGCGGTGGGGTTGTCTGCCCTTCTTAAAGAAACCTCTGTTTAGACCTCCACCACCTCCATGCCAACCGCAACAGGAGCTCCAGGAAGAGCTGCAAGCCCTGTTGTTGAAGAGGTACCACCCCAACAGAGAGAATTGGGCTGGTATTCCTGGTATTTCGTGGTACCCAATAAGGGAGGAGGTATCCATTCCATCTTGGGCCTCAGGGCCTTGAACACATTTCTGAGGACAGACAGATTCAGGATGGTGACGTTGAGAGAAATTCTCCACGATCTCGAGTTGCAGGACTGGCTGGTGTCCATAGATCTTCAGTATGTTTACTTCCATGTGCCGGTACATCAAAAACCCAGGAAGTTCATGGGGTTTCTCATAGGGGACAAGCACTATAGGTTCAAGGTGCTTCCCTTTGGGTTGACCTCCGCTCCAAGGGTTTTCACCAATCTCATGGAAGTAGTCGCGGCTCACCTCAGAAGATCCAGTGTCCATGTATTCCCTTACTTGGATGACTGGTTGATCCAAGAGAAGTCGGCAGAGCGGGTTTTGTCCTGCCTAGAGGACAACTGTTCACTACTCCACAGGGTGGGCTTCTCCCTGAACTTGCAGAAGTCTCACATGACACATGTCAGAAGGCTCCAATTCAACGGTGCAGTCCTAGACACTCGGGTAGGGAAGGCTTTCCCACACGAGGAGAGAGTAATCAGCACTGCTCAGATGGTGAGTCTGTTCCAGAACCACACCACCTTACCAGAGGCTTCCTTCCTCTGCCTCATGGTGTCCTTTGTTTTTCTAGTGCCAGAGGCCAGGCTGCGGATGAGATCTTTACAATGGCTCCTACATGGTCAGTGATCGCAGTACCTCAGAACCCTCAAGGACCTCCTTGGGGTGTCCAGGTCAGTGTTCAATTACCTGTTTTGGTAGGCAAACAGCAGCAATTCACTGGTGGGGTGGGGTAACCCTTGTGGCCTCCGTGGCTTCAGGCCCAAGTGGTCACGGATGCGTCTCTGAAGGGTTGGGGTGCTCACTGCTAGGACTTGCAGGTCAGTGGCCTTTGGTCAGCATTGGAAGCTAGGTGGCATATCAACAGGCTGGAGTTGCAAGCCATTAGGTTTGCAATGAAAGCATTTGCTCCGTCGCTGAAGGGGGAAGCATGTCCTGATCTTGACGGACAATACAGTGGCCATGCACTATCTGAACAAGCAAGATGGTGTGCGCTCCCTCCCCTTCTGCAGAGAGGCGATGCAGCTGTGGTGGCTTTTAGACAACCAGTTCTCTGTCACTGCAGTTCATCTGACAGGGACTGTGAGAAACCGGAGGGCATTATAACATCTTGGATCCTCTGAGCAGGTGGCCAGGGAAAGGCCATTGCTTTTGGATCCTGAACCTGGGGCTGGAGAAGCGAGGGAGGATCACCGGGGTGGAGGGTCCTTGGGGATTGGGAATGAGTTGTTCTCGGGCTTAGAAGCTGTATTCAGCATTTCCCCTCCAGGAAGAATCTTCCATTCCAGAGGCATTTGTGGGATATTGTTACCCATGTCACGTTGGCCTAGAAAATGATGGAAGATATCACCAGTCCAGACGCACCAGAAAGAGGGTGAAAAGGAGTAAGGGTAAGATGGGTGAGACATGGTGTCCCCTTTCCCTATTGAAGACCAACCAAACCCTCCCCTGACCTTTAGGGGTTATGGTAAGTCAGCTCCCCTTATTCACCCTCTGGTGACACTTGACAGTAGTGAGATGAAGAAGAGGCAGCTGAGAGTAATGAACACTATACCATTTCCCCACTTTGGTACTGGGACGAAGAAGATGCCTGCAAGTTGATGTGAAGGTCAGGCAGGTCCCCTTTATCTTGGTCGGGCAAGTCCAATTGAGAAAGCACACATGCAACCTGTTGGAGGGTTGCAGGTTTATAAAAGAAGGAGGGAAAAGCAACACAGGGAGGAGCAGCATGGAGGCCTAGTTTGATCAGCGGGGAACCTTGTTAAAGGAGAGGCCAGCTGCTGGAGGGAACTGGTGTGACATGGTTCATTGTGTACAGCACGCTGAGACGCTGGGGACTGCAAGGAGAAGTGGTCTTAGCAAGCGTGGTGTGGGAGCTGGGGCTTCGTGGAGCAGACTGACAACAGAGAAGGGAGCCGTGTGGAGATGTTGCCCCTTTTCCTTTCATTCAAAGTGCTTGTTCACTTTTGTCAAGAAGTCGGCACAGCAGTGTCTAAGGGGCAGGAGTTGGACCCCTGGCAATACAGGCTGCAGTTTGTGTGTTCTGCGCTGCTGGGAGAGCTATTACAGAGACCAGTGAGTTTCTACCAGATGAGAAACCTGGTGCGCGAATGATTGAACATTGCCATTGTTACAGTATGCTTTGAATCGGAGTGGTCACGTGTCTCTGAAGAGAGCGTTTTCAAAGGTCTCCGGTTTAAAGCCAATTCCTTTGTTGAATGTTGCAGCGCCAGGAACATTTTGTATCTGAGTGGTTGCATGTCTTAAGAAGAATGTTTTCGAACGTCTCCGAGTACTTTATGTCAAAGCAATACCTATTGAATACCGAACTGAATAAAAATGTAACCATTAATCAAAACTAACGCTTGTTGAATCCCGAAGGGAAGGGAACTTTAGAATTAAGCAAAATTACTGCATGCTGAATGTCGTAGTGAATGGAACTTTAAAATTCAAGCACAACCATTATATATTGATAATGAATCCTGAATTTAATGGAACTTCAAACTTAAGAAAGATTGAATTAACCGAACTTTACAAAGGAGCAAAAGAAAGGCACAGTGAATAACAAATTAATTGAAAGCTTCAAAAGCAGGAATATCTATCAGAGTTATTCCTATTAAATGAAGAACGGAATTAAAGTTTATGGGCCAAGGAAATAGAGAAAATAGCCAAGAGGCCCACCTGATTGTGATAATGAGATGAAAGACTTGGGGGAAGGGAAGTCTCAGACTTGATGAGCTACATTTGCCTCAAGACTCTTTTGTGTTTGGATTGTGTTGCCTGAAACTTGGGGAAGGGAACCCTGAGGATTGTTTAGAACTGTATAACATTTAAAGTAAGAAAGGTAACCTTGAGAAGTTTTATGGAACTGTTTTACACTTGGAGAAGGGAGCTGAAAGGAAGCTGCGAGCTGGAAGAAGCTCGAACATTTTGTTGAACACTGTTTCTTTTGATTTCTGACATCCCTACTCATTGTTTAGCTTTAGTTGTGACTGCAAGGATAGGATTTGGACACAGACAGATTCTTAGTTGAACTCTTGGACTCAGACTTGCTTTAGTTTCATTCAGGTAGGGAAATAGCACCTTAGCATATGGCAAGTTAGGTCTTTTACCATCCTGGTATTTACTTTAATAAAACAGTTTGTTTTGAATTTTGAATCTGTTGTCTTTGTCTTGCTTCATGATGCCTTCAAAGGACAGAGAACTGTTTGGCGGATGCTCTGAGCAGGCAGAGCACAATCGCACACGAGTCGGAAGTGTGCCAGGAAGTCTTGGAAGAGGTCTTCTCTCTCTGGGGTACACCAGCGGTGGATCTGTTTGCCACAGAGTCCAACAGGAAATGTAAGCAGTTTTGCGCAAGGGGAATTCCCAGCGAACGGTGCACTATGCGATGCATTTCTAGTGGATTGGACCTTCCCTCTCCACTGTGCTTTACCTCTGATCCCCATCATTCCTTGGGTTCTCAGGAGGTTTCAAGCAACCATAATCTTGATCGCTCCGGATTGGGCAAGGAGGACATGGTACTCAGACCTTCTGGGTCTGACCATCTGCCCACCTCTTTGGTTGCCTTTTCGCCCGGATCTCCTAACCCAGTCGAAAGGTCGGGTACTTCACTGTAACCCAGAGTGCCTTAATCTACATGCGTGGCTCTTGAGAGGATGAGATATGATGACTGGGACCTCTTTGAGGAGGTGCTCAAGGTATTGCTGGCCGCACGCAGACCATCTACAAGATTGCTGTACTTGTGCATGCAGAGACAATGTGAGGCGTGGTGCAGGTAATGCGACTTTGTCTGTGTTCAAGAGGTCTCCGGATCAAGGTTCCTTTTTTTATGATCTTGCTTATGGCCCAATTCTTGAAAGGCCTTGTTAATATGCTTCCGCTGGTTCCTTTTGTTGTCCCAGATTGGGATTTGAATCTGGTTCTCACTTTCCTGATGGCGGCTCCCTTTGAGCCCTGGCTCTTTTGCTCTTTGTGTCTGCTTACGCGGAAGACAGCTATCTTGGTTGCCATTACTTAGCGTCAGCGAGTTGCAGGCCCTTTGCTGTAAACTCCAATTTTTACGGTTCTTTCGCAAAAAGGTTTCGTTGAAGGCAAGGCCGGGATTCTTTCCAAAGGTGGTGTCAGAAATCCACCTTAGATCTGCCTGTATTTTACCCACCTCTGCACCCTTCTAAGGAAGAGGAGTGCTTCCATCGGTTGGATCCCAAAAGGACCTTGCGTATTTGTGTTGCAAGGACAGCGGAATATAGGAAGATGGATCAGTTATTTGTGGCCTACTCCTTAGCCAGAAAAAGTCTAGCTGTTACCAAGCAAACACTTTCCCGATGGATCAGCTTATATATTACAGAATGTTACCAATCCGCAGGTAAGGAACTGCCTCCTGGCTTCGGAGCCCATTCGACCAGAGGAGTCTCTACATCTTCAGCCTTGGAACGGAGGGTTCTAGTTAGGGACATTTACTGGGTGGCAACTTGGTCCTCACTCCATCGTTTTACAAGGCACTATAGCCTGGACGTCACCCGTGGGGTTGACGTGCACTTTGGTAGGGCTGTGTTACACAATCTTTTGTTGTGAGCTTTCTGCCCGCCTCCATTGTTCCACTGCTTTGGGAATCTATCTGATGAGGAATCTGTGGGAGAAAGGCAATCCATTGAAGGGGAAATTATTCACCGTTATTTCTTTGGATTCTTCTCCCACAGATTCCTCATCACCCTTCCCATCCATCACTCTCCTAAAGCGTTAGCAGTTGGTACATGCCTACTTCGAGAGAGGGCACACTTAGTGATAGTCCTAGAGTGTTCGTTTTCTGTCTAGCAAGCTGCATGTCTTTCTGACTCTCTGGTTTCAACAAAAAAAAGATTTTTTGATTGTGGGGAAGATTTTCTACTAAGTCTACGTATCCCTATGGAATCCTTGTTAGTTTACCTTCTATTGGCTTTTTGGCCGCCTTCTCTCGCTATTTTCCTCTACAGTGATCCAGCTCAGGGGCGAAAGGCAGGATTTGAGGTAAGGGGCGAAGTGTTGCAGATTATTTACAACACCGGTCATCACGTCACGAGCCGCCGATCGAGCACTGAGCAAAAGACAGACCGACAATGGATAGCCAAGTCGGGGTCCACTAAAGCCCCCTGTCGAAGAATTATTAGAGCACCAGAGCTGGATAAAGCTATCTAACTGATGAGGAATGTGAGCGAGAAGAATCTATAGAAAGAACATAATGTTGAGTGATTTCTCCATCTTAAAATAGCTAAACATAAAGCCTTTGACACCTGGCGCATACGGACTCTGGAGAATAAATACTACGATTGCATAGCTAAGATCTATAAATCCACTATCATCCATCCAAAAAAAAACTCTAGTGGTAGAAGGATTGAGAATGATCCCTCTTACACTAAAGAACTTTTTAAAAATATATTTAAGGATTTGGAGAATCCCTGTCCAGCAACGTCAAAAATGATCAAGGACAAAGCATGGTTAATGACCATTTAAGACACCATGGTCAAGAAGATTAAGAAGATCCAGAACAGCATTGGCAGCAAACGTACATGCCAGGATAGAGAAGAGCAAGGAGTTGATACTTCAACGGTTGCTGACTTGTCACCCCTTTTTTGAGTTGAGGCCAGTTACAGATCTTGAGGTAACAGAAATCATAGGCCATCTTAAGCCAACTCCATGTAAAGGTGACTTTTGTCCTGCAATAGTGGTGAAAGCATGCACATCACAACTCATCCCACTTGTCACTAAATTCACCAATAGCTAATTTTCTGAAAACTCTGTTCCTCTGTGTATTAGGCATAGTTTTCTCCCCTGCTAAAGAAATCTTCATTGGATCTCAACATCTCATGCAGTTACAGACCAATAACCAATGTTTTTTTCTTGCTCAGGATTCTTGGTAGGGCTGCCTACATTGAAGTACAAGATTTTCATGTCCACAATAACATCCTGGGCCTAAGGCAATCCAGCTTCCGCACTGCTCACGGCACAGAAATATCTCTGCTTGATCTCAAGGCCAATATTCTACAGACATTGAAGAACGGTGGCACTGCCTTCCTTATGCTCCTTGACTTATTTGCGGCCTTCAACATTGTAGATGACACCTTACTGGTCAGTAGGTTGGTACACTCTGCCACTTTTTCATCTGCAGCCGTCGATTGGGTTAAGTCTTTTCTCTCAGGCCGGTCTGTCAGAGTCTTCTGTGGCAATGCTATTGCAGACAAGTTTGTGGCGACAAGTGGGGGTCCTCAGGGATCCTGACTATCCCCCTCACTTTATAGCATCTTTACAAAGCTCTTATTTGATTCAGTGGTCAAAGTGGGCAGGAGTGGTGCTCCTCTTAAAGAAAAAATAATGACATTTTTTTTTTTACTGATCCTATGGAACAGTGCTGGAATTGTTTAGTACTAAAATAAAAGTGTAGGAAGATGTTAAGACTGAACATTCCCTTAAACAGCAGGTGTTTTTGTTTGGGGGGTTGGATGGTGCGTGGGAGGCAGGGGCAGGCCAGCAGGGAACATAGTTCCAGTACTTCTTTTTGTACACTTGGACCACTTATTCGACTTGCTTGATGCCAATAAGATTTAATATACCAAGGTTGCTGACGACACCCAGTGCCTTTATACCCCTTTTAGGGGACCATGCTCAAGCTACAGAGATCATCAACTCTGCCTTCTGTTTGATCTAGTCACGGATGCAGAACTATGGTCTCACTCTTAATACTCGAAGACAGAGCTGATGACAACAGGTTCTGCAGCTCGGTTTAAGAAGTTAGATCCCAAATACCAGGAGTGCCTTCCTTTTTTTAATTAACTTTATTTATCTTATTCAAACAAGTACATGTAAGATATAACACAACCAAAATCAACATGAAATATAACATATCTTAACACATACATCCATTAGAAACCACCATACCCCAAGAAATCAATTAAAAAAATACTCATAAAATATAAAAACGTATATACAATGGAGTCATAAAACATTTTCTAATAATAATTATTCCTATACAATAAAATGATTCAAAATCACCAACATATAGACACGAAACAAGACATAATAAATAACAATATACACAGTAACTAAACAAATAATCATCTACTCACTAACTACAACAAACAAGACAACACTAATGTTATGTTAATGGATATTTGTACCGCGCACTATCACCACCGAGTGTAATATAATTGTTGATTCACTTAGACTAGTTGATCGCACAAGCAATGAACTATTACCATATAAATCAATAAAAGATTTCCATAAAACCCAATAAGCTTCTTCTCCAGCATGGGGTCTGGCATGGATTCACATGCTCATGAATATTCCCTGTCGTCAGGCTAGAAATCCTCGGTAAAGAAAAAATCAGTTTCAGTTTCGTTTCTGAACTGTCTTTCTACTAGTTACCAATCACTGGTCTCTGGGTCATACTGCCCCCAGCCAATGATTGCCCTCTCCCTAAACCCCACCTCTGGCAGCCATCTTCACATTTTTACTGCACGTTCAAGTGTTGGGAATCCTCGTGCTGTAGCTCTCAAGCTTTTACGGTATCAGGTAATATTATCCCCATATATATGGTCGCCGTAAATAATATCGCTGTGAAAAGGTCACGGCGATATTATATGGGTGACCATATATATGGGGACAGGGGCAAAAACAAATGCAATAATGTCGCCACAATAAACGGCAATTTAACGGCGATATTTTTGCATGGCGAGATTTATGTGGTGACATTACATGGAACTGCTTTTACTGCATATTGCGTGTTTTTTTTTTTTAAGAGTTTACTCTTATTTTTTCGGTCAATTCAAGCCTCAAGCTCTACCGATTCTTCTTCCGATCACAGGGGACCCGTTTCGGAAATGTATACCCCCTTCAAGGGCGGATTTTCATCGAATTACACTTCTTGGAGGATTCCGGAAGACCTTTGAGGCCTACCCCGATTTGGACATGGCCTAGGACAAGGGCGATTCGACGCCTACTGGATCCAAACTGTGTAGGATCTGCCCAGGATGTGAACTGCCCAGGATGTGGACTGCAGTACGTCTTTGAGGATGAGCACACCCGGTGCCTCTACTGCCTACACGCCGACAAGCCGCACGTGGAAGAGGACTGTGCGTTCTGCAAGAACATGTCCGTACGGACCATAAAGGACCGTCGTAAACGACTCGCTGACTGGCTGGAGGCGAAGAGCCCAGCAACAGGTGATAAGAAGAAGTCAGAGCGGTCTTCTAAGACCTTTGGGTGCGCTCCGGCGACAGTGGCCCAACAAAAGGCAAAGCACCGTGAGTCTGCGGGCACCGGGAGCGCCGTTGGTTCGGGCTCCTCGGCTGCCAGGCAGGGCACGATTTTACCGACGCCATCATTCAGGAGCCAACCCTATGGCTCGGTGAAAAGGAAGTCGGAGAACCCGGGTAAGCTTCGGGAGAAGCCCCGGTCGATCCCGACAGAGAAAGCCAAGGGGGGGCGAGGCAGTGACTCTCCCCCTAAGGTGAAGGCCTCAGACGTGCCCAAAGTCGTGAAGGCCCTGATTCACCCGGCGAAGGCCTCGATTGAAGGAGTCGTGGCGGCCCTGGCGAAGCCTGCGCAGGCTACCCTAGTGGAGACAAAGTCCGGGCCTAGAGTTTCCCTGCCACCCCAGAGGGAAACATCTTTCCAGCCTATCGAGAAGACCCCCGTGAAACCCTGGGATGAAAAGAGGGGCGGGGCACGGTAGCCCTAACGGACACAGATACCACCTGCGAGGATGAGCTGGCTGGCATCAAAGCTATCCTGGACAAGAAGCTTGAGGAGGTCAGGACCTACTGGAAGGATCCCGATGAGGCGGACGTAGAGAGCAACGGTGGAGCCGACAAGGAGCCGTGGAGAAAACGGAGGACCCCACCCCCAGCCATCGCTCCCATCGCAACCGATGCCTACGCCACAGGACAATTCAGGAGCAATCTTGATGGCTTTGCAGACCCTGTGTACGGAGATAAGGACAAGGTTGCCCTTACCCCCAGCGGATGATCCAGCGGCGCCTGGACCATCGGGGAGCCCACCGAGCAAGCGAGGCGAGTCCATCCTCCCCTTCCCCCTCCCTTTCAGCCTTCACCCCCATCACCTCCTCCGAGGGACGAGACTGAGACAGGGACAGCGACGACGGGGACTGATGACGGTGGTGACGACAGAATTGATCTCCCGTCGCCTCCTGCCCGGACTCCCCCCACCCCCACCCCCCGTGGCGAAATTGGCTCCTTTCGCAAAAGAAAGAGGGATTTCTTTACCAACGACGGGAAGCTGAGAGGAAAACCGTACTCCCAGTCCTGCTGTTGAACGACATATGGGACGAAGGACTGTCCCTTTGGAAAAACCCTTCCACGGCCCCTGTGAAGAGAGACAGGTACGAGAAGTAGTACCGGGTCCCAGTTTCGGCTCCTATGGGCCTCTGGGCGCAACCAACCCCATATTCCGCAGTCTCTGCGGCAGCGAAGAAGAAAGCGGCAGGGGCGACGGCGTCATCCTCCACTTCCCCGCTGGACAGCGAGAGAAAAAAAGCTAGACGCCATGGGACGTCGAGACATCTCGTCAGCAGCAACGATCATTAAGGCAGCCAACGCCCTCGCGATCATGGCCGGCTATGATAGGGAGCTGTGGTTCAAGATCGCCCCTATCCTGGACTTCCTCCTGGACAACAAGAGGGCCGAGGCCCTGGAAATCCTGCAAGAAGGTGAGGTGGTGTCGGATCACCCCATCACTGTAGCTACGGACATTGCCGATACCAGTGTTCATCAGTTGTGCAACTGCGTTTGTCTGTGCTGGCGCGGTTGGCTCAGGGCCACTGACATTCGTCAGGACGTGCAGACCAGGGTACTGGACATGCCGTTCGGCGGAAACAACCCATTCGGGAAAGAGGTGGACGAGTCGCTGCAGGCCATCAAAGTGGACACCGAGACGGCCCGTGTCCTAGGCTCTCTTCATCAACTGCTGTCCTTTCGGACCTACGGAGGCAAATCTCAAGGTGCCTCCAAAGGATTCAGTGGCAGTTCATCGTCGTACCGCCAAGCTGCCCGTTCCTCGTCGCAGGAAGCTTACAGAGGCTGCAGCAAGGCCGTTGGATACTGTCATCATCGCCAAGGAGCCCAGGGTGGCAAGGCCTCGGCGAAACAGGACTGAACTGGCTGTGACGTCGGGAGCCCCACCTAAGCACCCCGTTGGGGGTCTGGTTGGCGAACTTCATCAGCGTGTGGGAGTCCATCTCCACCGACCATTGGGTGCTGGATGCTTTGGCCCACGGGCACACTCTGGAATTCCAAAGGAAGTGCCCCCGTTTCCCACCTGGGCCAGGAAAGAAAACCATGTTCCACAGCTGCTTCTGGAGGTACAAGCCATGCTGAGAAATGGCGCGATAAAACTCGTCCCAAAGAGGCTCTGGAGTATACTTGCAGTACTTCCTCATTCGAAAGAAGACGGGTGGCTGGCTGCCTATCCTGGACCTTCGGCGCCTCAACAAATACATCAAAGCCCAGAAGTTCCTGATGCTTACCCTTCAGCACGTACTGGGACAGCTGGAGGAAGGAGACTTCCTATCGTCGCTGGACTTGGAGGATGCTTACTTTCACATCCCCATACACACAGGACATCGAAAGTGCCTACGTTTCGTGGTCCAAGGGCGGCACTATCAGTTCAAGGCCCTGCCCTTCGGGTTGAAGTCGGCTCCAAGGGTCTTTACCAAGTGCCTGGCACCGGTGGCGGCGCGGTTGTGCCTGCAGGGGATCCACGTATACCCCTACCTGGACGATTGGCTCATCCGAGCAAAGTCAAGAGAACTCGCCGTCGGCCACACAGCGAAGACCGTCCGCCTGCTCACGGAACTGGGATTCTCGATCAACTTTGCAAAGTCCCACTTGGTACCGTCGCAGGACGCCCTGTTCCTGGGAGCCAGACTCCCCACAGTGACGCGGTTGGCCTCACTGTCGGAGGAAAGGACGAGGGCCATCCTAGGCAAGGTACAACGTCTGTTGACCATGGAAGTGGCCAGGGTGAGGGCCATCAAGTCCCTGCTCAGCATGATGTCATCCTGCATCTAACTCGTGCGTCTGTGCAGGTTGCGGATGCGGCCACTGCAGGAGTTCCTCGACGCCCGTTGGATGCAAGTGGCGGTAAGCTTCGATGACGAGATCCCACTCAAAAAGACTTTCCGTCAAGCGATCCGGTGGTGGGGCACCCGCGCGCATCTCGCCTCGAGCATGGACTTCCAGACCCCAGCGCACCAGGAAACTGTGACGACGGACGCCTCCCTGGAGGGTTGGGGAGCGCACACCGGAGAGAGATCTCCACGCAAGAGGCCTTTGTGTCCCAGTAGAGAGGTCCATGCACATCAATGTCCTGGAACTCTGGGCCGTGTTCTGGGTCCTCAGGTCTTTCCTTCCGTCCCTCAAGGGCTAAGTGGTACGGGTCTTCACTGACAACACCACCACGATATTCCACATCCGGAAGCAGGGGGGCACCAGATCCCCAGCTCTATCCAAGGAAGTGCAAGACCTGTGGCACTGGGCTGTCGCCCAGGGGTTGTTCCTGGTCCCTTCCACCTGGCAGGATAAAGAACACTGTCGCTGACTTGCTCAGCAGGGAGTTGTGATCTTGCCACGAGTGGGAGCTCCGACAAGATCAAGTTGATCTCCTATTCCGAAGGTTGGGGCAATCCCCAGATAGATTTGTTCGCGACGGCGACGAACACCAAGTGCCAGAGGTTCGCCAGCAGGTTTCCCCAGCCGGGGAGCATGGGCGATGCATTCTCCTTCCCCTGGGACGGCCTGTTCTTGTATGCGTTCCCACTGTTGCTGTTGCTTCTGCGACTCATCAGTCAACTGAGACGGTCCCGGTGCAGGATGATCCTCGTCACACCGACGTGGCCAAGGCAGATATGGTTACTGGACCTTCTGGACATGTCGGCATCCCCCCCCCCCCCACTGAAACTGCCGACGGACGCGGATCTTCTCGCCAGGGAAGGAGGTGCCATACTACATCACGACCCAGGATCGCTGAGCCTGCAGGCCTGGCTCCTGCAGCACTAGAGTTCGGAGGCTCGACATCCCGGTGGACTGCAAGGAAGTCCTTGCGAAGGCCGGGGCATCCTCGACTTTAAGTGCTATGGACATAAGTGGAAGAGGTTCTCTGTCTGGTGCAGTGCACAGAAGATCTAACCCCTACGGATCACGGGCCCTCAAGTGGTGCCGTACCTTCTCCAGCATGGGGTCTGGCATGGATTCACATGCTCATGAATATTCCCCGTCGTCAGGCTGGGAATCCCCAGTAAAGAAAAAATCAGTATCAGTTTCGTTTCTGATCTGTCTTTCATAGTAGTAACCAATCACTGATCTCTGCGTCATACTGACCACAGCCAATGACTGCCCTCTACCTAAGCCCCGCCTCTGGCAGCCATCTTCAGATTTTTACCGCACGTTCAAGTGTTGGGATCCTCGTGCTATTGCTCTCGAGCGTTAGCGCTATTTTTCACGTTTTTTCTCCAAAAATTTCTCTTTTTTCGGTCAAAAGAGCCTCAAGCTCCACCGTTTCTTCATCCGATCAACGGGGACCCGTGTCGGATTCGTCTACGCCCCTCAAGGGTGAAGATTTCGACGAGCCACGCTTTTGGAGGACTCCAGAAGTTTCTCAGGCCCATCTCGGACATAGCCCAGGAGAAGGGAAGCTCGACGCCCGGAAAGCTGTTCAGGGTCTTCCCTGGATGCCAGCTTCAGAATGTCTTTAAGGAGGACGAACACTCCCTTTGTCTTTACTGCCTACATGAGGACAAGACGCACGTGGAGATGGACTGTGCGTTTTGCGGCAATATGTCGGAGCGGACCATGAAGGACCGCCATCATCGTCTCGCCAACTGGCTGGAAGGGAAGAGCCCGTCAGGCGAGAAGAAGAAGAAGAAGTCCGAGCGGTCGTCTGAGACCTTTGAGGGCGCCCCGGCAACGGGGGTCCAACAGAAGGCCAAGCACCGTGAGTCCGCTGGCACCGGGAGCGCCGAACGGTCGGGCTCTACGGGCGCCAGGCAGGGCGCATCCTCCCCGGCGCCATCAACCACGAGCCAACGCTCTTGCTCGGGTAAGAGGAAGGCCGAGCACCCGGCGAAGCTCCTGGAGAGACCCGGGTCGAGCCCGAAGGCCCCATCGGAGGGGGAGCCAGGCGGTGACCCTCCCCCCAAGGATAAGGCGGTGAGTGCACCTAAGGTGGTGAAAGCCTTAATCCATCCGGCCAAGGCCTCTATCGAGACAGTCGTGGCGGCCCTGGCTCAGCCTGTGGAGGCTACACCAGTGGTGGCGACCTCGGGGCCCAGAGTCTCCCTGCCACCACGGAGGGAGTCCTCTTTCATGCCCATCGACAGGACCCCCGTGAAACCTCCGACGGAGAAGAAAAAGGGGGGGCAGGAGGTCGTCGTGGATTCGGCCTCAACCTCTGAGGAAGAGCTGATCGAAGTCTTAAACCAAGGCATTGGCGTGGAAGAAGACCAGCCCGTCGGGAGGGACCCCGACGTAGGAGACGACGAGAACGTCGAGGGTGCCGACGGGGCTCTTGACCGCCCGTCGGACTCCCCTCAACCAGTGCCGCAAGACAACTCGGCGGCCATTTTGTTGGCTATACAGTCCTTATGCTCGGAGATAAGGACGAGACTGCCGTTACCACCAACGGAGGAACCGCTCCCGACGGGGGACCCGGAGCCAGGCCCTTCTGGGAGCCCTCCCCCTAAGAGAAGAAGGATTCATCCTCCACCTCCTTTTCAGCCAACCCGCCCTGTTCAGCCCTCCTCCCCGTCCACGACACGTGGGGATGATACGGGGACTGACACGGCCGCGACGGGAACAGACGACAAGGTTTACGATGAGGATCTCCCGTCGTCGCCTCCCACCCGGGCTTCCCCGCCCAACGAGATTGGATCGTTTCACTCCATGATCGCCAGGGCATCCGAGCTTTTGCAGCTCTGCCCGGAAGAGAAGAAGGAAGGTTTCCTTTATCAACGCTGCGAGGCCAAGAGGAAGACGGTCCTCGCTGTACCTCTACTGGACGATATTTGGCATGAGGGCCTCGCCCTCCTCAAGAACCCATCCACGACGCCGGCTAGAAGGGATCGGTACGAGAAGAAGTACCGGGTCCCGGACGCGGCCCCCTTGTGCCTTTGGGCACAGCCGACCCCGGACTCGGTCGTCTCCGCGGCGGCCAGGAAGAAAGCGGGGGGGGCGCGGCCTCTACGTCGATCTCCCCTCCGGACGGCGAGGGAAAGAAATTAGACATGATGGGACGCAGAGTCATCTCGTCGGCAGCGACGACGATTAAGGCGGCCAACGCCTTGGCTATCGTAGCCCGCTACGACAGGGAGTTGTGGTACAAACTGGCCCCCCCTGCTGGACTTTCTACCAGACGACAAGAGGGCGGAAGCCCTAGAGATCTTGCAGTAAGGAGAGGTGGCGTCGGACCACGCCATTACGATTGCGACGGACATCGCTGACACTGGATTTCGCCAGTTGGGCAACGGCGTGTGCCTTAGGCGGCGTGGATGGCTCAAGGCTACTGACTTCCGTCAGGACGTGCAGAGTCTTGGACATGCCGTTCGATGGAAACAACCTGTTTGGGAAAACAGTGGACGATTCCCTTCAAGCCATCAACGCGGACACGGAGACGGCCGGGCTCTTGGGGTTCTCCAGCAACGACGGCCGCCTTTTCGGAGCAGCGGAGGCAAACAGGGTGCCTCCAAAGGTTTCAGCGGCGGATTTTCCACCTACCGTCAAGCGGCCCGTTCGTCGTCCCAGGAAGCTTACAGGGGACGAGGCAAGTCAGGCGGACCCCGCCGTCGTCGCCAAGGAGGACAAGGCGGCAAAGCCTCGTCGAAGCAGGACTGAACCGGCCGTGGGGTCGGGCCCCCACCAAAGCACCCCAGTGGGAGGCCGGCTGGCGAGCTTCGTCAGCGTGTGGGAGTCCATCTCCACCGACCGTTGGGTGCTGGACGCCCTAGCTCAGGGTCACGCGCTCGAGTTTCTAAGGAGGTGCCCGCGCGTAAGACGGGAGGATGGCGTCCCATCCTGGACCTACGACGACTGAACAAATTCATCAAGGCACAGAAGTTCCGGATGGTCACCCTCCAACACGTCCTGGGTCAACTGGAGGAGGGCGATTTCCTGTCGTTGTTGGATTTGGAGGATGCCTACTTCCATATTCCCATCCTAAAGGGACACCGAAAGTTTCTCAGGTTCGTGGTCCAAGGGCGTCACTACCAGTTCAGAGCCCTTCCCTTCGGATTGAGGTCGGCACCCAGGGTGTTCACCAAGTGCCTCGCACCGGTGGCGGCGCAGCTGCGCCGAGAGGGGATCCACGTCTACCCCTACCTGGACGACTGGCTCATCCGAGCGAAGACGAAGGAGCTCGCCGTGGAGCACACGGCAAGGACCGTCCAGCTACTCACAGACCTGGGATTCTCCATAAACTACGCCAAATCCCACCTGGTGCCCGCGCAAGACGCACTGTTTCTGGGAGCGAAGCTCGACACAGTGTCGCTTCTGGCCTCTCCGTCGGAGGAAAGGACGAGGGCCATCTTGGGCAAGGTGCAGCGGATGCTGGTTGCGGACGCGGCCAGGGTGAGGTCCATGAAATCCCTCCTCGGAATGATGTCTTCTTGCATTTATCTCATCCGCCTGTGCAGGCTCCGGATGCGCCCGTTGCAGGAGTTCCTGGACGCGCGCTGGATCCAGACGACGGGCAGCTTCGAGGAGAGGATCACACTCGACGAGAGTTTCCGACGAGCGATCCGGTGGTGGGGCACCCGCGCGCATCTGACGGCGGGCATGGACTTCCAGACCCCCAGCCACCAGGAGACAGTGACCACGGATGCCTCCCTGGAAGGGTGGGGAGCGCACACCGAAAATCTGCACGCGAGAGGCCTTTGGCTTCCGACGGAGAAGTCCCCCCATATCAACGTCCTGGAGCTCCGTGCAGTGTTTTGGGCCCTCGGGTCCTTTCTTCTGTCCCTCAAGGGCAAGGTGGTGAGGATCTTCACCGACAACACCACCACCATGTTCTACATCAGGAAGCAGGGCGGTACCAGATCCCCAGCCCTGTCCAAGGAGGCGCAGGATCTGTGGCATTGGGCCGTTGCCCAAGGGATGTTTCTGGTGCCGTTTCATCTGGCAGGGATAAAAAACACCATCGCCGACTCGCTCAGCAGAGAGCTGCGCTCGTGCCACGAGTGGGAACTACGACAGGATCTAGTGGACCGCCTCTTCCGACGGTGGGGCACACCCCAGATCAACCTGTTCGCGACGGCGACGAACTCCAAATGCCGGAGGTTCGCCAGCAGGTTTCCCCAGCCGAGGAGCATGGGCGATGCTTTCTCGTTCCCCTGGGAGGGCCTTTTTCTATACGCGTTCCCTCCATTGCCGCTGCTGATCAGGCTCATCAGCCAGCTCAAGAGGTCACTGTGCAGGATGATCCTCGTCGCACCTGCGTGGCCGAGGCAGATATGGTTCCCGGACCTTCTGGACTTGTCAGCGTCCCCGTCGATCAACCTGCCAGTGGACGCGGATCTTCTCTCCAGGGAAGGAGGCACCATCCTCCATCACGACCCGAAGTCGCTGAACTTGCAGGCCTGGCTCCTGCAGCGTTAGAGTTTGGAGGATACGACATACCGGCCGACTGCAGAGAGGTTCTTGCAAAGGCCAGGGCGTCCTCAACTCTTAAATGCTACGGACACAAATGGAAGAGGTTCTTTGTCTGGTGCCACGCACAGAAGATTAACCCTCTACGGATTACGGCTCCCCAAGTACTGCCGTACCTACTGACGCTGGCCAAGGCTGGACTGGCGCACGCGTCCATCAAGATTCATCTTGCTGCAATCCCCCGATACACCAGAACCACGGGGCGGACGTCTTTGTGGTCTCATCGTCTGGTGAAGGAGTTCATGAAAGGACTGTATCGCTTGTTCCCGCCAGTGAAGACTCCGGTGTGGGAGCTCAATGTTGTACTGACCAGGCTCATGGGTCCGCCATTCGAGCCCCTGCCTCGGCACTGCTAAAGTTCCTATAGTGGGAGACAGCTTTTCTTGTGGCCATCACCTCCGCACGACGAGTGGGAGAGATCCAGGCCCTCTCCTGTAAGCCTCCATATCTTATATTCAAACAAAAAATCAGGATGAAAGACCCACACTTTTTAGATTCAAGATAATTTAATGTAATCTCTGAATTTTGGTGATGATACATATAATATATCAATTGTTAGCATAATAACAGACAGACTGACAGTTATACTTTTGATATGTAGGTGTACCACTAGGTACCACCCTCAAGAGTGTGGAGGGTGCAAGCCTTCTGATGGTGCAAGAACTCTTGGATAAACAGTTAACAAGGGTTTACAACACAAGAGTGAATGCAGCCCAGGACCTCAGTTGGTCCATGGGTATTGTCGTAGGGAAAAAAACACAACAACAGGTGTGTACAAGTATGCAGGGGGTGGAGTTGTGTCATAGATCTAGAGCCTCCATATCTGACATTCCACGAGACGAGTGTAGTGCTGGGGACGCACCCCTCTTTCATGCCCAAGGTGCCGTCGGACTTCCATCTCAACGAGCCCTTGGTGTTACCAGTTTTCTTCCTGTTGCCTTTGTCGCCGTGTGAGAGGACTTTGCACTTGCTGAATGTGGCTAGAACGCTGAAGTTCTATGTGGACCGCACAAAGAGTTTTCGGAAGACATCACAGCTGTTTGTGAACTTTGGACCTGTGAACCAAGGGAAGGCCCTCTTGAAGGCTTCCATTTCCAGATGGCTCTCCAGCTGCATCATGCACTGTCACCGGTTGGCAAACCGACCGTTGCCCGGACATCCGAGAGCTCATTCAACCAGAGCGATCGCTGCTATTCCGGCGTTCCTGTCTGGTGTGCCCCTGCTGGACATCTGCAGGGCTACTACGTGGAGGTTGATGCACACCTTCACAAGATTCTACTGCGTCGACCAGGATTCCAGGGAGGAGTCAAGAGTCGGACAGGCAGTGCTGCGCAACCTGTTCGCTTGAAGGTGAGCCTGGTGAGGAGGTAAGAGATGCTTAATGTTGAATTGTTGAAATGCTTAATGTTGAGCCTTGCCACCTCCCGTGGTTGTGCATTAGTGTACTGCTATGTATTCTTGTATTCATGAGCATGTGAATCCATGCCAGACCCCATGCTGGAGAAGGAACAAGTTACTTACCTGTAACTGTTGTTCTCCAGCATGGGTCTGGCATGGATTCACATGTGTACCCTCCCGCCTACCCCTCTGCAGATCTTCACTTGGTCCTACTGCCACTTTACGTGCTACCAAATCTGAAGATGGCTGCCAGAGGAGCTGCTTAGGTAGAGGGCAGTCATTGGCTGGGGGCAGTATGACCCAGAGACTGGTTACTAGTAGAAAGACCGTTCAGAAACGAAACTGAAACAGATTTTTTCTTTGCAGAGGATTCCCAGCCTGACTGGGAATTTTCATGAGCATGTGAATCCATGCCAGACCCATTTTGGAGAACAACAGTTACAGGTAAGTAACTTGTTCCTTCTTTACCCTTCCTCTTATACATAGCTAATTCAAAATCAGATGGAATCACCACATCATTAATCCATTCTTCCACCGTTGGCTTCTTCCTCGTCTTCCAAACTTTCAAAATCTGTTTCACTGCTATTACCAAAATTCTATTTATCCAAGAACCATATAAACGAGCCGTTAGACACTGACCAGCATTTGCCAAAATCAAGATCTGTAACGGCCCTTTTGGAAACTTAATGGAAAGGATCATATCTAATCTGTCAAGTACTTCACACCAGAAGGTAATTACCCTGGGGCAACTCCACAACATATGAAGTAAGTTCTCTTTTTCCCTCCCACATCCCCAACATAAATCATCAGTTACTAATCCTAAGTCACACATGCGCTCAGGCGTCCAGTATAGTCGTCCCAAAACTTTCTGATGGATAAGTCGCAATTTAAGATCCATTTTGCTACTATGTCCAGTTCACCATACATTTTTCCAGACTTCTTCAGTAATAACGCAACCCAAATCTGAATCCCATTTTCGTTTCAGGTCATTCCATGATTCTAGAAATGAATCATTCTCTCGCATAAGCTTTAAATACGTGGAAACATTTTGTGGCAATAGACAAATTACAGCCCATCCTGCCGGTTCCTGCTCTACCGGGTTGGATAACATACCTAATACCCTGATCAAAAGACATTCCAGCTCCTCGTATCTACTTATCTCGTTCCCATTTAGTTTGAACAAAGTCTGAAGCTCCTGAAAAGTCTTTAAACGCCCATCCTGCATCAAATCCCCTAATGACAAAATCTCCCTCGAAATCAAACTACGCCAACACAATGGGCCTCATTACACGGACAGCGGCCTCATTACACAAGGTTGGCGGGGCGGTAATTCCCCATTCACCAAGGCCCTTCCCCATTCCCATTGAGCCCCTATAGGGCTCAATGGGAATGGGGAAGGAGCAAATAACGGTGCGCTATTAGCGGTACCGTTATTTGCCCTGAAGTCCCTCAGCGGGTCCCTTCCTTAACGTGTGGTCTGGCCACACGTTTAGGACGGGACCCGCTGAGGGACCTTGTAGTATGGCGCTAAGGGATTACCGGCACCGGTGCCCTTACCGGTGCCAGTAATCCCTTAGCGCCATCCGTGTAATGAGGCCCAATGTCTTGTTATCAATTTGTATTGCAGGATTATTCCAAACAGATGCCTTATAGTTCAAGAAGACATTCCCATAAAAATTAAGGAACCACCATAGCATCATGTCTTTAGCAATTTTAACTGTCAGTAGTGTAGCAGATCGCCTCAGTAGCTTCCCCATTGAAATAATATTTTCCAATCGAAATTGTAACAAGGCCTCCCTCTCAATTGCTAACCAGATTCTCTATTCTTCTGTCTCCGCCAAGGCATACAAGGCCGCCTTCTTCAAAATAAATCCCCTGTAATACTTTTCCAGACTTGGATAACCAAAACCCCAATTTTTTAGTGTCCCGTTGTAAAATAAACTTTGGAATCCTAGGAGCCTTTTTCTCACCCCAGAGAAAATCCAATAAAACCTGATCATTCTCCTTAAGTTGTCTCTTAGTGAATGCAAGAGGTATAGACTGCATAACATATAAAACCTTTAGCAGAAGCAACATCTTAATTAATCCTTGCCCATATCCCTGAATCTAATCTCAACCATTTCCTTACATCTCTCAGTAGAGTTTCCAACAATTTATTCACATTAAATTGAACCATTTTCCTTATATCGCTTGTAAGGAAGATCCCCAAATATTTGTCATGATCTCTGCTTCCAAAAGGTCAGGGTTTTCCCAACTCCCTTGGAAGCAGATCCATAACCCAGGTTCCGAGTGCCAACCAGTCCCAATTGGGACCTTTTGGACCCAGTCCTGGCGCCAGTGGCACCAGGCTCATAAATATGCCCAGTCCCAGCGCTGGAAGCGCCGGGCTCATAATGCTTGGGTGGACTTACCTGCAGCAGACCATGCTGCTTACTTGCCTGCCAGTTGAGCCTCTGATCCTCTTCTGTTTGGAACTACTTTTCCTGTTGGGTGGGGCAGGAGCCACTCCCTAGATTCAGAACACTGGAACTCTTCTGGAAAGCAGGAACTCTTTTCTTACCTAGGCGTGGCTGTGGAAGGAGAAACCTAAGCACTAGAGGAGGCTATTTAAACCACACCCGATGGATGAATCTTGCTTTGCGTTATTCTGCATCCTCTGCAGCAGAACGCTCATCGTGTCTTCTGCATCTGATCCTGGGCCTAAGGAAAAAGGCTTACCATCCTGAATCCAGTCTTCAGCAACACCTATAAAGACAAGAAAGAACAGGTTAGCATTACGGTCTTCAGTGACAGCTCTTCACTTACCTGGTCCATCGGCTGTCACCAACGCCTCGCGCTGCATTCCGGCATCTGAAAGACAAAGGCTTACCTACTCTTCGTGCGCTTCGGAGGTCTTCACACTGCATTCCGGCATCTGAAAGACAAAAGCTTACCAACTCTTCGCACGCTCCGGAGGCCTTCGGCGCTGCATCCCGCATCTGAAAGACAAAACAAGGTGCGTTTAAAGACATTGGGGAACTTTAATACTCACGTGCCATTACTCCTTTCCACATCTAACCCAGTGGGTATTCCGGCACCCTGCAGCCGCTCCGAACTTGTACCTGCAAAATAAAAAGACAGTTAGAGCGCATCGTGAAGCAGGCAACAAGCGCTTACTTACGTGCTTCCAGGCGCTTCTATTCATCACACGGGCTCCATCTTCAACTCACTTCAGCCCGGCATCCGCCATCGCCAGAACCCTGCAAAACAAGAAACATCATTACTAAAGACTTTAAAGACATTAGAATTACTCGAAACTTACCGTTCGTGCAGTAAACGACGGACAGCAGTCCTCTGAAGTCAAGAGGCCCGCTCCCCTTATCCAGTGAAGAAACTGGTTACAGCACCCTGCCCCGAGGCAGATGGAGAGCACGGCGTTAACTTACCTAAGGTGAGAGCGTTAACCTTTGGGGTTCTACAGGAGAAGAGAAAGGGAAGAAGAAAGAGACATTCAATAACCCAGTTCCTTAATCCCATATTTTCTATCTGCAGACATCTTACCCTTCAAGTCAGACATACAGTGCACAGAGGTCCAGCCCAAAGAGCCAGCCGTGTGTTACACATCACCTTTGCAGATACGGCATACGCCCAGTCAAGACCGGCGCCTCTACGGGAATCAGGTGAGCGTTACAATATTTCACATGCATCTCAGACCAATCTGCAAAGTCACCCTCCTTACAGCTGTCAAGAGTGGAAACGCCTCAGTTTTTTCCCAGTTTATTTTATAACCTGAGAACTTGCCCATTCTCTCAAGTACTTCCCTAAGAACGGCGCTACCCCTCTCTGGATCCGAGAGTACTACTTCCATGTCGTCTGCATAAGAGAGCACTTTCAGTTCTTTTGCCCCAGATTTCAGCCCACACATTTTCAGCCCATTTATCATTGCAACTAAGGGTTCAAAGCAATGTTGAATAAACAAGGTGACAAGGGACAACCCTGCTTCGTCCCCCTAATAAGATTAAAAGGATCCGACAATTCACCATTAACCCAAACACGTGCTTTAGCAGAACCCTGAAGCAAACAAACCATTCTTCTAAATTTATCTCCAAACCCCATTTTCTCAAGTGTAAAATTAAAAAAATCACAATTCACTCTGTCAAATGCTTTCTCAGCATCCATAAAAACCAAGGCAGCATTGATGGATTTATTACTGTGAATACTTATCAAACCTACTAGTGTCCTTATATTATCATATCCAAATCTTCCCTTCATAAACCCAACCTGAGATGTATGAGATGTATGTATTATTTTACCAATAGTGTCACTTAGCCTGTTTGCCATTATTTTCCTAAAGTGTTTAACATCCACATTTAACAATGAAATTGGTCTATAATTTTAACATTTTTTACCATCCCTCCCTTCTTTTTGTATCACTGTGATCATAGTCTCAGTCATCGAGTGACAACCTTCTCCTTGTAAAAAAGAGTTAACATACATAAAATTGGAGCCAAGAGAGTATCAAACTTCCTATAAAACTCAATAGGCAATCCATCTAAGCCCAGATATTTTCCCAATTGGAGTTGCCCAGTTGCCGACAAGACCTCCTCAATCTCAATATCCGCTTCCAACAGACTAGCATCTTCAATGTCAATTTTGCAATATCAACACTTTCAAACAAACACTCCAAATCCTGCCTTGAAATAGATTCCTCTTCCGTATATAGAGTCCTATAATAATTCTTAAACCCTGAACAAATCTCAGTGTTTTTCCACGCTAATCGGTCATACTCATCTTCAATACTCTGAACATAGGCTCTCTCATTCAAACCCTTCAGTCTACTTGCTAATAGTCAACTGCTTTTGTCACCATTCTCCCAATATTTCTTTCTTTCTTGTAAAAAATAAACCCCGCTCTGCCATCAAAGTAGTAGCGCTTGCAAATTTTTCCCTCACCATATTCATCGCAGCTCTGTCACTTTTTCTTCCTGTCCAAGCATATGTTTGCTGTTGATTTGACAATTTTGCTTCCAGTAAATTCAAATCCTTTAAAGATTTCCTCCAAAGGCGGGAGTTCCAATCATTCAAATCACCCCTTATTGTAGCTTTAAAACTGTCCCATATAATCCTCTGGCTAGCCGAACCCTCATTATTCTCAGAAAACTGATTCATCCGCAACCTTAGATGCTCTAAAACATATTTTTCTTCCAATATTCCTGTTTTTAATCTCTATTTTTTAAAGGACGTAACCTCCATATCTAATTCTAAACAAAGATCAACCAGCACATGATCAGAGATTTCCCTTTCTCTAATATTGACATCTAGCGTCCTGCCCATTAACGTCTCTGTGATCAGTAAATAATCCAATCTAGAGTAGGAGTCCCGTGTAGGAGAAAAAAAGTAAACTCTTTTTCCAATGGATGTAGTTCTCTCCTTATATCAAGCAATCTAAATTTTTCAAGAAAAAGATTATTCTTTACAAGTGCTCACATTAGTGTACCTGCATGAACTAATTCTATCAAGTTTGTAATTCCGAACACAATTAAAATACTCTCCCAGAATGATACTCACCATTCATACCACTCAAAAGTTCAGAGACATCATCAAAGAAGCTTTTGCCTGACGTACACGGGCCATACACAAATCCTAAGGTGATACATTTTTCCCTATACATCACATCAGCAAAAATCATACAGCCCTCTCCATCCATTGCCACCTTTGTAATTTTATATTGTAACACTTTACTGAATAAAATACTAACTCCCCTGGAATTATGAAAGCAAGCGTCCCCAAACAGCACGATCCTCCCCGCAATGAGAGACAATGAAGGACTCTCCCAAAATGGGAATAAGGCCAAGACAGAGTGCGGGTGAGCGTAAATGGGAGTTTATCAATCAGAATAGGGCATGCAAAGAACTCTGCAAACTCCGAGAGCGCTCTGTCTGACAATAGCAAAGACAGGCGTATATATTTACAAAAAACGTCATAAGAACCTACACACTATAGGGGGCACAAGTTCAAGGGGATTGGGTGGCGACGACTAACTATAGGTGCTGCTGTGATGTGGTTGGCTTTGGCTGGAAGACGTCACTGGTCAGCCTCGTGGGTTGGGCTGGGCCTGGCAGGGTGGCAGAGTTCATCCGGGCGGTGTTGTCGTGCCATCGCGGCCAGTGTCAGAGATGAATGTCTTTTCCTGACTTATTTGCCCTAGGCCATGCACACCGCAGTCATTCAATCATTTCAATATTATCTTCTTTAGTAAATCTTCCAATAGGTTATACTACAGGTTAATGCAACACAGGAGGAATGCACCTTGTGAGGGGTCTGGAGGTAATACGTCAGGACATGGTTACCTGTGTCCTGTTGACCGGGGCCATAGGTCGAGGGGCTAAGCTTCAGGGCCTGGGACGGGCGGTACAGGTCTTTCTGCCTTGTTAGAAGTTGTTATGGATGTTCCGCTGTGTGTTGTCAAAGTGTCGGGTGTCCTGATTGCACAGGGCCATAAGTCTGAGATGGTCCGGTGGGTTGTGAGGTTTACGAGGGGGCGCGTGTGTTCAGGCAGAGGTTTACTGCTGTGCTGTAAATAATGCAGGTGGCGGGTGGCGGCCTTGGGTGCTACAGAGGGGGTTACAAGTCTTTGAAGCGGCTCCAGTCTGGTTGGGGGAGGTAAAGCAGCGCGGCGCGGTCTCTGCTCTCATGCCTTGGCAGCCTTCGCAGGGTGGGAGGTGGAATGGCCTTGCACGTATTTCACAAAGGTATCTCCCTCGTGTGTTGCCGATTTAGGTAAAAACATCACAAACATTTGAACACTCTATTATACTTATTGTAAGCAATACAAAACATGCATTTAAGCTTTGCTGGATGTGTTTCGATTATACCCAGTCTGAGCACCTTATTCATACATTATGTTTCAATAAGTACAGTATTTAGTTATATGCATATATATATTTGCAATAAGTGAGGTAGAATTAGGATTGGTGGAGAACATAGAAAGTACCCCGCCACTATTCGTGACGGTGGTGGCACATATGGGGCCTGGACATGCACACATGACATGCGCCTTCTCGTGCATCCTTCACATGGGCCCTCGGTATGGTTACATTCGTCTTTCTTGTGTCCTCTAGCAGCATTAGTTCAGTTATGGCGCGAGCCCATGGGGTGTAAGTTTCCCAGTGATACACGTAACAAATGGATTCCTGGTGTGTTCCTTTATTATTAGTACCCAACTGAAATGGTGTGGGCTCGCCATTGCTTATATCACGGAAGCATGCTTTCTTATATTTTACAGGCTTTTGTAATATAAGGCATTTTGTGGAAGAAAGCATACTTTGCGAGTGGTCTTAACATTGATATATATAAAGACTGTTTGCCACCTGATGTCTATTTTACTGTTCTTTTCATTGCCCAGGCCTACTGGCCGGGTCATGCTGGGAGCGATGATACACTGCGGGAGGTGAACTGTTACAATGTTAGTGTATTACACTAGCTCATGTCCGTCTTGTTCGTGGGAACGTGCTCGCAGCGGATCTGCCAGGGTGCTGCGGCAACAAGGATGACTGAAACCCTCCAAGGGTGGGGGCTGCACTACAGTGCGCTGAGCTCACACCATCTTTACCAGACAAAATGGTTTCTGGGCCTAGCTAAATTTTAATACATGTGGACAATTAATACGTGCGGGCAATGTCTCCAGTGGGTGAACCCACCACCACCTGGGCCCGGGTGGCATGAGGGGACGCCCAAAAGAGCCATAGCCCTCACCTGGGGAGAAAGCGCAGGCGAGGGGGGGTCTCCTGGACCAGTCCTCCCCTACATTTCCCCCCTTTCGTTACTAAAGTAACGAATTCTTTAAATCTTCTATCCTCCTACATTCTGCCTCGTCCATCACCGCCTCATCCCATGCAGGAGTTCCTTTAATGGGCATCCATGCTCTGCACACCCCCCTTAAGCTCTCACCTCTCCGGGCGTATTCATCTGGGGTACACATTAGATATATGCATCCACCATCTCCTTCCAAATCCACCCAAACTTCCTCATACCATTCTAGTATACGGGGCTCTTTGATGGTGGTGTGCCACAACTTATCTACAATATCCTTATCGTGGTACATAGGCACCAGTTGGTACCTGGGTGAGTTATCTATCCCTGTTTGTACTTGTGCTTCTTGCATCGTTTTTATTGTACCGTGTGAGTTGCCCATTGTCACCATCATCATTGCACCATTTGGTACTGCGTTAGCACAAACTCGAAGACCCACCTGGCACAGGCAAAAAAGTAAAAGGAGGAACACAACAGCTGGTATTAAAAATTTCACAGTCGTTCCAAGCCATGAGGGAACCCAGGAGAAGATGTTGTCGAACCATGTACTCTCTTCTGCTCCACCTTCCATTTTCATTTTTTCTCCTAGGTTGTGGACTGCTTCGATCACATGGGACAGGCAGCCATTCTCTGCGTCTTCAGAAGGTACGAAAGTGCCGCAGGCACTTCCTATTTTTCGGCAAACACCGCCGTCCATCGCCGTCAACAGGTCCAGGACATACCTGTTTTGCATGGTCATTAGTCGTAAAGCTCTTAGTTCCACCTTTATTATATTGAATCCTTCTTCAGTGTCGTTTGCCAGCTGAATCAATTCCCAGCGGGTTATCTGGAGCCATTTTGCGTTTGCCCTTGCTTGGACACTTGAGACGAGCGAGGCAAAAAATGTTTCTGCTGAGCTGAATAATCGATATTTGTCTGGGATCTGAGCCAATAGTTCTGATGATGCCTTTGATATGTAATTTGATGCTCGTCTGTTACGGGTCAGCACCTCTCCCTTGCTTCCGGAAGACAGGACATATATTTGTGACTCTGCAGTTGGTTGAGCCACACTCTGCATGCGTTCCTGTGTCCTTTTGCTCCCATCGATGTGGCTTTCTGGTATCACCATTAGGGCTGAGTGCAGAGTGGCCATTGAGCAGCTGCCACTCCATGACTGGGGGAGGTGTAGGTATGCCTGGTTGCCACATACCCAGTACGTGTCCATCAGGGCCGCTGTCCCTTTTCTTAGATCTGGGATGGTGAGGGTCTTGTTACAGTTCTTGTTTGTTCCCATGGGGGTTCTCCCTTCTCCTTTAAAACACAGTCCATAGTCCATTTCGCTCTGCAGTTTGAACGGTTTTTCGATGGCGGTTACCCATGTTAGTTTTGAAATGTGTTCTCTCCATACTGGCGTACATGTTTCTTCTATCCACTGCAATTTCTCCGGTGCCACACCTCTTAGTGCTTCCGCTTTGCACAGTACTTCTTCATCCTTCCGCTTGTTGTCAGAAAAAAGTGTCCCTTCTATTACGAAAAATGGTTCTTTCAAACATACCACCCCTGCCGTTTTTGGGTAACACGTTTTCTCGTTCTGCAGCATTTGAAAAGTTACTTCGTGTGCCTGGAAGGTGTTCTTAATCCTGCACAACGTGAGATGAAGGAGACACTGGGCATCTACGATTGGCAACTCTTTGGGTAATAATACTTTGGGTGTACCTGATGCCTGGGGGATGAGGGAACAGACATAACAGCTCTCGTTTGTTGTCTGTTTAGCTGTGGCACTCATGTCTGCATACCACTTATTTGTTTGATGGGGGTGTCGTGGGTCTTCCATCTTATCTAGACCTAGCCCATAGTACTCATCATACTTCCTCCTCCCTGCTTCCCTCTTCCGTCTGTTGTTCTTGTTCCTCATGTACTTCCCAACTCCCTGGGCAGTGGACAAACTAGACCCCCCCTTTCTCATTCCCGCCCCCCTTGGCCCATTCATCATATAATATTTCGTGCATTACTAGTAGCTTTTCATCTTCTTTCCTGACGTTATCTGGCAGGTTGTTTTTTAGTATGGGGGCAGGCTGGCTGGTGGGGGTGTTATACAACCATGATATGGCAGACGGATTTCTGTCATTTAGACTGTGGGCATTGTAGTTAGATACCCCTGGTGGAGACACTGTGTTGTTCTGCATTCCACCTTGTGGCTTTTTTCTTTGTAAGGTGACAACACTGGATGGTGTGGTATGATACCCCCATACAAGTTTAATTCCGTCCCATATCAAAAAATCACCTTCCCTGGTATTGACACCTGTAGTTGCATTGGGCCCGGTGGTGCTGTTAATTCGTCCAGTAGTGTTGTTACTCCCTCCCCCCTCGTACATCTTGATAGAGATGAACGCTATAAACCAATACGTAACCAGGCCAAACATTATCATAAAAAACAATGTGATGCACACAGATAATCCACACTCATACGAATATCTGCATCTCTCATGTACTAATTCTCTCATTCTACTAATTCTATCCGTTGCAGGCTGCCCGTTAGATGCCATGGAAGCTCCTGTTTGGGATATAAAAGTGCATTAAGTGCATGTGTGTAAACATTTTGCTAGCACCATCGGTGCCAATATATATTTGACAGGGAATGGAAGCGGGTGGGGATGCGGGGAGGGGTATTCACAGACAAGGGTGTATACAGGCTATAATTTTGTTATTTCATTAATTACATACCATTCAACAAGATAAAAACAAAACGCACATTGTCTTTTTTTTTTTTAAATATCCTTATCAGTTATTCTCCCACTCTAGTCCAGTGCTGACACACACACACAAGTTCATATTTAGACATTTTACTCAGTTTCATCGTTTGCTGTTGTCCGTGCCTCCTCATCTATCTCCTCTTGTACATTGCAGTATGCCTTCCGTACGTCGGTCAAGTGCACCCAGTACCTCAAGCCCTTCACCTTCACTGCCGTGGGCGTGCAAAATATTACCTCGTATGGGCCATGGAATCGTGGTGCATTCCACCGACGCACAAAGCTTCTAACATAAATTGAGTCGCCTGGCATCAGCTGTAGCTGTTGCTCTGGCTCCGTGACAGATCCTGTTACGTTTCCCTCTTCTCTAGTGAAGGGTGGGGAGAGTTGTTTTGATATGGCGCGCGCTGCCCTTGTCAATTTCCTTAAATATTCTGTAAACTCATCTCCTAATATTGCGGCGCTTCTGTGAGCATCTGAGTGTTCGCGCAGTGGAGAGTGTGCTGTATTCATTCGTCTCCCGGTCACGATCTCGTGCGGGGACAAATGGTGGTCTTTGCTTGGCTGATTTCTCAATTCAAATAGCGCCAGGGGTAGACAGTAAATCCAATTTTTCTTTAATGTAAAACATAGTTTTGATAACCTGCCCTTTAACAGTCCGTTCATCTTTTCCACTACGCCATTACTTTGAGGATGATAAATCGAACACAATTTGTTTTATTCCCAATAATGTAGTAACTTCCTTGAAAAGCTCATTCACAAAATGAGTGCCGTTGTCTGAGCGAATCACGTCACAAATTCCCCAGCGCGGGAACACTTCCCTTACTAGGAACTTGGCGGCGCTTTTGGCATCAGGTCGCGCACATGGTCCTGCTTCCACCCACCTTGAAAATGGGCACACAACCACGATCATGTACCGTGCGCCATTGCACCTTTCCCCCATGTCTGCGTAATCTATATGCAGTTCTCTGAATGGGCCAATGGGTTTAGGAATTGTTCCCCTGAGCGTGCGTAATGTCATTCCTGAATTGTATATTTGGCATGTTGTACATTCCATTGCTAATCGAGACACATGCTCCTGGAGACAGGGCACGAACCATTCTTCCTGTATTTCCGCTGCGATGTGCTGTTTGGTATTATGTGCAGGGAAGTGTAGCTGTTGAAATGCAACTTCTAGTAACTGTAGAGGCATTACCACTTTCCCTGAGTTATTTTGCCGCCATAGTAGGTCTGTTCCCGACCGGCTGCACCCCCGTTTTGTCCACGTCAATTTTTCCTCTGCACTAGCTCCTTCCTGCAATTCTAGTATTTGTGATATGGACATCATGTTGTACCCTTCTGGGGGTTCTTCGGTTGTCTTGTTCTTAAGCATGTACTCACCTGTGTCATATTTCTGAAAATAGGAAGCCTCCTTGGCGGCAGCGTCCGCTGCCGCGTTCCCCAAAGACACAACGTCTGTGTTGGATGTATGGGCTTGGCACTTCACTATTGCTACTGCAGTAGGGTTTTGTAGGGCCTCAATTAACTCTTTTAACAATTCTGCATGCTGTACTGGTGTTCCATCTGCCCGTCTGAATCCCCTACGCCCCCATCTTGCTAGACCTCCATGTACTGTCGTCGTCATGTAAGCTGAGTCTGTGTATATTGTCACTGCACAACCCTTTGCTGCATGTAGTGCTTCTATGAGCGCAATCAGTTCTGCTGCCTGTGCAGAGTAATGTGACGGGAGGCGGTACTGTACTAGTGTTTCATACTCCCCGTCTTCTAGCCTCACTACTGCCATGCCAACGTGTTTTTCTCCCGTGTCCACATTAATTGATGCAGACCCATCCACAAAGTACACTTCCCCCTCGCTTAGAGCGTTCTCACACACCACTGTGTCCTCCCCTCCTTCTCCTGTGTAGGTTGCGCAATCGTGGTTCTGCATATCCTCTAATGTGCACGCTTCTGTAATGAATGTGGCGGGATTCACTGTCTTACATCTCACTATATGGATGTTGGCGCTGGACAATATAATCTCGTAGGCTGTTGCCCGCTGTGTGGTCAGTGTGCTTTTTGATCTCTCAAGTATTGCAAATAATGAATGTTCCACAAACAATGTCACAGGGCAACCCATTACTATTGTGGCACTTTTCTCAATCGCGAATGCGGCTGCTGCGAGTGATTGTTCGCACGCGAAATGACCCTGCATCACGGCATCTAAAGTACCACTATAGTAAGCCAATGGCTTGTGTCCTAAGGATGTTTTTTGTGTCAGTACTGCTGTCATGAGTGTTCCCTTGCAGTGTGAGAATACGTAAAATTCTCGTCCATAATCAGGGTTTGCTAGTACTGGAGCGTTTGAAATTAGCTCTTTCAATGATTGAAATGATAGGCTCATTTCTTCTGACCATTTTATTTTTTCATTCTCCTGTTGTGCTTCCTTGAGTGCTTGTAGTAGGGGTCTCGTGTATGCTGCATAGTCTAGTATCCATGCTCGGCAATAGTTGCACATCCCCAAAAATTTCTGCATATCTTTCACTGTTGTGGGTTCTCCTACTGATCTTATTGCCTCTACCCTGTCGGGAATTATTCTTTTTCCATCTTTTGATATGAGCTGTCCCAGGTATAGGACCTCAGTCAGGCAGTACTGTAGCTTTTCCTTGTCTACCTTGTATCCTTTGTTGGCTAGTAAAGTCAGGAGCGTTGTTGAATCTTTTCTACATGTTGCTTCGTCTTGTGCACACACTAATAAATCATCTACGTACTGAATAATCGTACTCTCAACTGATAGGTTTCCCAAGTCTTCATGCAATATGCGGTTGAATATGCTCGGGCTCTCACAGTATCCCTGTGGTAGTCTGCAGTGTTCATATCTCTTACCCCCCAGTGTGAAGGCTGTAAGGTATCTACTCTCTTCAGCCAGGGGTATTGAAAAAAATGCATTTTTCAAGTCCACTACTGTGAAATGTGATGCCGCTTTTGGGATGCTGCATAGTATTGATGCAGGGTTCGGGACTAGAGGGAACTCTTTCTGAATTACGTCATTGAGGGGGCGTAAGTCCTGTATCATCCTCCAAGATCCCCCTTTCGCTTTTTTGATTGGATAAATACATGTGTTACATGGGGAGTTTGAAGGCACTATTATCCCTTGTGCTAGTAGTGCATTTATTGTTTCTTTTATCCCTTCTTCAGCTTCACGGGACAATGGATACTGTTTGACTCGGGGTAAGATTGCTCCTTGCTTTAGTTTTATTATCACAGGTTGTACTCCGTGCAACAGCCCTACATCATGGGGGCCTGTTGTCCATAAATTGTTTGGTACGAGCCTCATGTCGTCATCAAAAAATGATGGTGGTGTTCCTACCACTGCCATCAATTGGACAGGGATCTCCCTGGCTTGGATCAAAATGTCACAGGGCATCGCTATTTCCATTACTATCTCACCATCCCCTTCTGTGTCTGAAAAGAGATCCTCATCTGTTACCTCGCGTAGGGCGAGGTTGGCGTTTGTACACAGCACTGTGCGCCACTCACATCCTTCCCTGTCCACTCCAATCACAGCGATCCTTTTCGTTGATACCTGCACAGCGTGCAAATCCAACGATACCACTGATCCTGGTGCTGCGTTTGGACACACTATGGGGCGGAAGAGGAACTCTGCTGGAATCCTCCAATCCATGCTTCTTAGCTCTGGAATTACGAGGGCCAAAGTCTTTAGCCCTTCAATAAACATTTCCTCATTTTGTGGCAGCGCTCGTATTTCCTGTGTGGTTGTGTAGGCTTGCACTACCAACATCGCACGCAAGGGGCATATCCCGGGTGTAGAACACACTATTCCTCTTTCAGTAAATGATATGGTCATGTTAAGTTTACTCATAAGATCCCTCCCCAACAAATTTATTGGGGACTGTTTGTAATACAGTAAGGGTGCCTTCACAGCCTTGCCCCCCACTGTTACATCCAAAGCTTCTGTGTAAGGAACTTCAATTACAGCCCCAGAGAACCCCTGCGTCTCTAACTTTCTGTTCGATAACGGGAACCGGCCCTCTCTGACACATGATTTCTCCGCTCCCGAATCAACCATGAATATAAACTGCTTGTCTCCTATCTGCGCCCCTACCAATGGTTCCTCTGCTGCACTGTAGGTGGTAGATAGAACTGGACATGCAAGTGTTCTCTGTGGGCTGTCCTATGCGGGGTGTCTCATCGCCCCCCCCTCATTAAATACGTTTCCTGAGACCACTGACATGCCGTTGTAAGGTGCTGGTGCGGGGGCCCCGTTTGCTGTTGTCGCGAAAGGGTTACCTGGCGTATATTGCATACTGTCGTTGTTTTGTGGGTGGTTCTGTGTTCTATACTGGGGTCCCTGTTGCTGGCTGGCATTACCTTGGCCTGGGTTTCTTAGTTGTTGTTGTCCCATTGGGAGGCCATATGGGCTTCCCGGGTGGGGATGGCCATATTGTTCTACCTCTTGGAACCCGTTATTGGGTCTGCTTCTGCACTCTCTAGAATAGTGCCCCCATCGCCCACAGTTCCAGCAACTTCCTTGTGCACCTCTAGGATCCTGCCATCCATTTCCTCCTGTTCCCCCGTACCCCGTTCCGCCTCCTCTTCGGCCCCTGTACCCACCTCGTCCCCCTCGAGGGGTCCACTCTTGCCACTGCGGACCTCCACCTTACTCTTGCTCATTCCACTGCCGCTGTCCTGCTCCCGCCCAATTAGCTGCCATCCTTCCTTGTATTGCTATCCGCCCCTCCTCCTCATCGTCTCCCTCCCTGCTGTGTGGGAGCGCAGCTACTGCTGCTGCGACCTTCACCAATTTTGTCTGTACTAACTTCGCTTCGTCTGCCAATCTTTTCTGAGCCACCTCCTTCTCCCTTTCCTTTATTCGTTTACAATGGTGTACTATTATGCTCTGAATTTCTGGCCATCCCTTTGCTTCAATACCTGCTATCTTGTCGAGCGCTTTCTGCACTTCCTTTGGGAGCCCTCTTTTTATAATGAAGTAAAATAAAGATGTCGATTGATACCAAGGCGTGCCCGTCTCCGCTCTCCACATCTCTTGGACCCGAAAAATGGAATCCATAGCCTCCTCCCCGTCATTCATTGTACATTGCATCACTGACTGTAAGTCCGGTGTATCTGGGAATGTTTTGCGTAAGGCGTCCCACACCCTAGCCCGCACTGTGTTAAAGGAGGCCCCATCATGGCGGTCACAATCTAACGTTACTCCCGGGAAACCGGCTTTAACCCATACTCTTTCAGCCTGATCGCCCACCGCTGATACGAGCAGACTTTTCACATCTCCTATAGCTAGGGGTACCCCAGCAGTATGTTTTTCAAAGGCGTATATCCACTTACTTGCCCCTCTGATAATGGGGGCAATAGCTTTAATAAATTGGCTTTATCCATCTGTGCCCATGGGATATAGTTAGGCTTCCCTCCTCCTCTGTGTATCAACGGGAGCTGTAGCTTTCCTTTCGTTATGGCATCCGAACCCGATTTGGATGCTGATGTTTCCAGTGATGCCATTTTCCCCACTCTGTTCCTTAGTCGTCCCGTCCACTCATCGTCCAGTGTTCTCACTGAACATGTGCCATCCCCCCCTTCGCTTCCCCCTCCCATAGCCATGCTCAACCTGTCACTTTCTTCTAACTCGTCCCTTATGTCGCATAGTAATTCCTCTCTATCTCCCATAGGCCTTTCATCATTGTCAGTATCTCCCTCGCGTGTCTCTATTTCAATTATTCGTGTTGGTTCTTCTTCAATTCTGAACAGTATCTCACCTTTCTTCCACCCCTCTTCAGGTTTTCTATTCTCGCCTGGCGCTCTAGACGTGCGCCCTGATCTAGCCGCATTAAGTGCTGTTTGTCCGCACATGTCTTTTATCCTCGAGAGCTCATCTTTTGCTATTGAGAGTCTTGACTGTAAATCATCTGTGAGTTTCTCTATGTCCACCCTTTGTGTCCTCGCCTGGCCTCGCTCCCTTGTACTTTCATATGGTGGGGGTGCAGTGGGCCGGTGGGGTGTAGTGGTTGTCGAGGGAGGCACATACGTCGGATCACTGTATCCTTCTGCGGGTACAGGCTTTTTTAATATCGGGTACAAACTTATTACCTCTACTGGTGGCGCTACACTTGACAATTCTTTGATATCTTTCTGTATCATCAGTGGATTGTCTGTGGTGGATGGGAGATCAGGATTTAATGCTGGTGCTTTAGGCGGTGGTATCTCTTCAAATAACCTCCAAAGATCTAATATTTCCCTCCTATTTTGCAACTGCTTTCCTTTGTACTTCAAGAAAATGCATGTGACCACCATATCCAGAACGCTTTTATCAAATGACCCTCCCTCTGGCCATATCTGGGGTAACCCCTCTCCCTTCAACTCAGTTACCCATTGGTCGTGATATTTCTTAATCCGCTCCGCGTACCCTGGAAGACTCTTACAAATAAGTGATAAGGGTGTTTCAGCCCCCATCTCTGTGCCCTCCTAGTGCTTGTGTTTCTCTGTGTGTCTGCAACTACAAGGTAAATGGAGTAGCAATATTTTTTTTTAATTTTTTTTTTATGCTACTTCACATTCAATGTTGGGCTCGTTTGGGCTCTCCCCCCTTCCCCTGATTGCACGATACAAACCTAGCTATACACAGCGTCTACTCTGTTCTCTTGGGGGGGGCACATACAAGGGCAACCCATCATTTATTTCGACAATATCAATCCGGAAGTCAAAACATGCACATCACACTTACCATGACCATTTAACTATTATACATTTATAACCGTTATGCACATTCACAACCTCAAATCGTCCCCTGACACATACGAGGTGCACACACCTCTTGGTAACACTCAATGCACCATTCAAGCTGCCCTCCCTTTCCTCCCTAGCCGGCTGTCCCTGTCCGTCTTACTTAGATAGATGGATGCGCATATGCATATATTTATGTGTTTTAACCTGCTCTCCCCCTTCTAGTAGGACCCTTTTTCTCTTACTTTCTTCCCAAGTTCGTGCTGAACTCGTTTTTTATTCTCCCCCTACCCCTAAAGAAAAAGAAAAGAAAGAAGTAATAGCGATCACTAATATATTCTCAGTGCCCCCTTTTGCTGAACACTTTTATCTTGTATCTCACTTCGTCATATATTCCCAGTACTAGTCAATATAGCACTATGCGGCGCCGCCTTCCACCCCCTTTCGGAGCTAGGTTCCCTTCACTTTTATCTCTTATTCACCTCTTAATCCTAATGGCCATATGCAAAGAAAAAGAAAGGAAATTTTAGAATGATCTTTAGTATATCTTCGTACCCCCTTTTCGTTCCCTGTCCTACACTTCTCTCCCCGCTCCCTTTACAATCGCTCACACTCAGTACTCACGTGCCCGTCTTGAACCGATAGTCTCCGAAACTGGGTCCGTCCAGGCAGTGTCGCCGTCAGCTCAACAGTCAGCCCCGGCTCCGGCGAGCGTTACTCAAAGGGGATTTTTCAACCGGGATCCCGTACCCTCTCTCTATTGAGTGCGCACTTCTTAGTGTACCGGTCGCCGTTGGCGGGCAGCCTCCCGGAGCCGGCTCACCGTGCGTATCCCTTTTCGACCGGAGATTCTCGTGTCAAAAGGGGACGGTTATAATGAGTTGGGAAGAAATAAAATCACGCTATCGGGGTCACCACTGAAAGCAAGCGTCCCCAAACAGCACGATCCTCCCCGCAATGAGAGACAATGAAGGACTCTCCCAAAATGGGAATAAGGCCAAGACAGAGTGCGGGTGAGCGTAAATGGGAGTTTATCAATCAGAATAGGGCATGCAAAGAACTCTGCAAACTCGGAGAGCGCTCTGTCTGACAATAGCAAAGACAGGCGTATATATTTACAAAAAACGTCATAAGAACCTACACGGGGGCACAAGTTCAAGGGGATTGGGTGGCGACGACTAACTATAGGTGCTGCTGTGATGTGGTTGGCTTTGGCTGGAAGACGTCACTGGTCAGCCTCGTGGGTTGGGCTGGGCCTGGCAGGGTGGCAGAGTTCATCCGGGCGGTGTTGTCGTGCCATCGCGGCCAGTGTCAGAGATGAATGTCTTTTCCTGACTTATTTGCCCTAGGCCATGCACACCGCAGTCATTCAATCATTTCAATATTATCTTCTTTAGTAAATCTTCCAATAGGTTATACTACAGGTTAATGCAACACAGGAGGAATGCACCTTGTGAGGGGTCTGGAGGTAATACGTCAGGACATGGTTACCAGTGTCCTGTTGACCGGGGCCATAGGTCGAGGGGCTAAACTTCAGGGCCTGGGACGGGCGGTACAGGTCTTTCTGCCTTGTTAGAAGTTGTTATGGATGTTCCGCTGTGTGTTGTCAAAGTGTCGGGTGTCCTGATTGCACAGGGCCATAAGTCTGAGATGGTCCGGTGGGTTGTGAGGTTTACGAGGGGGCGCGTGTGTTCAGGCAGAGGTTTACTGCTGTGCTGTAAATAATGCAGGTGGCGGGTGGCGGCCTTGGGTGCTACAGAGGGGGTTACAAGTCTTTGAAGCGGCTCCAGTCTGGTTGGGGGAGGTAAAGCAGCGCGGCGCGGTCTCTGCTCTCATGCCTTGGCAGCCTTCGCAGGGTGGGAGGGGGAATGGCCTTGCACGTATTTCACAAAGGTATCTCCCTCGTGTGTTGCCGATTTAGGTAAAAACATCACAAACATTTGAACACTCTATTATACTTATTGTAAGCAATACAAAACATGCATTTAAGCTTTGCTGGATGTGTTTCGATTATACCCAGTCTGAGCACCTTATTCATACATTATGTTTCAATAAGTACAGTATTTAGTTATATGCATATATAAATTTGCAATAAGTGAGGTAGAATTAGGATTGGTGGAGAACATAGAAAGTACCCCGCCACTATTCGTGACGGTGGTGGCACATATGGGGCCTGGACATGCACACATGACATGCGCCTTCTCGTGCATCCTTCACATGGGCCCTCGGTATGGTTACATTCGTCTTTCTTGTGTCCTCTAGCAGCATTAGTTCAGTTATGGCGCGAGCCCATGGGGTGTAAGTTTCCCAGTGATACACGTAACAAATGGATTCCTGGTGTGTTCCTTTATTATTAGTACCCAACTGAAATGGTGTGGGCTCGCCATTGCTTATATCACGGAAGCATGCTTTCTTATATTTTATACATTTTACAGGCTTTTGTAATATAAGGCATTTTGTGGAAGAAAGCATACTTTGCGAGTGGTCTTAACATTGATATATATAAAGACTGTTTGCCACCTGATGTCTATTTTACTGTTCTTTTCATTGCCCAGGCCTACTGGCCGGGTCATGCTGGGAGCGATGATACACTGCGGGAGGTGAACTGTTACAATGTTAGTGTATTACACTAGCTCATGTCCGTCTTGTTCGTGGGAACGTGCTCGCAGCGGATCTGCCAGGGTGCTGCGGCAACAAGGATGACTGAAACCCTCCAAGGGTGGGGGCCACACTACAGTGCGCTGAGCTCACACCATCTTTACCAGACAAAATGGTTTCTGGGCCTAGCTAAATTTTAATACATGTGGACAATTAATACGTGCGGGCAATGTCTCCAGTGGGTGAACCCACCACCACCTGGGCCCGGGTGGCATGAGGGGACGCCCAAAAGAGCCATAGCCCTCACCTGGGGAGAAAGCGCAGGCGAGGGGGGTCTCCTGGACCAGTCCTCCCCTACAATTAGTAGAATAACAATTTGAAAGATCCTTATTATATCTAGCATTAGTCAACCCTTGCCTACTGTCATCCACCAGATGCGTTTCCTGTAAAAGGATTGTCTGCTTTAGCCCTCCACAATCTCGCCATTGCTTTCCTTCTTTCCCTTGGACAATTTAAACCCTTAACGTTCCATGTTACTACCGTCAAGTTATTTAATCCCATCGCAGTCATCTCATGTAATCAATAACATTTTGCGCAATCAATTGACAATCATAAAACTTTCCCTACCTTCACCCATGAGCAATCCAACCTATGATACAAGGATACCAATTCCTACTGCTTTTGAAAACATGACAACGCCAACGACACATCTCTGTGAACCATCAACACATGTATGAAACACAAAAACACAAAGGCACAAAACCCACTTCCAAAAGACATGACAAACAAATATTAAACAAATAATAAGAACAAATTATAACCTGAAGAAATCCTTCAGGTGAAAATGAGCCCCAAACTTCATTACACACCTGACATTCCAACCTCCTTTCTCCAAGGTCGTACCCGCCATAAATACTAAAAATACTTCACATACTATAATCACCTAATATTATGTTCAAATGAATTAGGCTAACTATAGATACAACACTAACTATCAGAAGTCAAATGAACTTAATCTCGTTGTCTAATTACCTCCCAATAATACCTATATATGTACAATCTCATACCCATTTATCCACCCTTCAACGCCAACCCATGACATATCTATTGCTACTCTCACCAAAGTAAGGACACTGGGTGATGTCCTTGATCAAGTATTTAATCTGAATCCTTTCTTGACCCATCATAACTGTGCAACCATCGCAAGAGCCATTTTTGGCTCAAAAATAGACTACTGTGCCAGGGTGCTGTATGGCATCGGAAAAGGAGAACTCCCCAAACTTCAGACCGTCAAAAATAGCGCAGTTCCAGCAATAGGAGGACCTAATCAAAAGAGCTCACATAGCAGAAGCTAGGAGGGTGCTTCACTGGCTTCCAGTTGATGCCAGGATCACATTTTGACTGCTCTCCTTAACACAAGTGCTTATATGGTATCATTCCGGTTTACCCATTAAACAAACTGCCCTGGTTGCCAGATCGTAGAGTTCTGTGATCTAACAACTCTCACCTTCTGTATGTGCCTAGAGCTAAGTTGATCATGGTCAATCAGGAAGCTTTTAAGTAGGTTTCTCCCAATGCCCTACCCCTCATCTCAAGGCATGTACCTGTCTTGACCGCTTTAAACGTAGATTAAGGACTGTGCTCTTCTATTGATTTGGTCATCCTTTCTCTCCCTTGATATGGTGCTGATCAGCTGGATATCTTTTTTGTTTCTTATATTTGTCCTGTGAGCGCTCTCTTGCCTCCAGGCCTTCTGTCTCAGCGCTGTACAAATAATACAGTAAATAAATAAATAAATGGTATCATTTGTGATCATAAATGGTCAATATAGTCAATAAGCATATAGGCCCTGGAGGTAACAAATAAGGTTTCATATTACAATGGCCTACATCAACATGGTTCCATGTAATGATGTCTCCTGGCAAAAAGTAGCAGTTTTTTGCAGAGACATTGTTGCATTGAATATACGGGGGACACCCGTGCAAACCCCAAATTGTGTTTTTTAAAAACATTTTTACAAGGAGAACAGAGGATGTCCCCGAAACCCGTCCCCATACATGTTTGTTTGTTTATTATTTATAATGCACGAGCGTCCCCGAGGGTATCGGGGCGCAGCTTTATCAAGAATATGCAAAGCTTAGTTACAATAGTCATAGAATATGCAGAAAGACAGGAAGGTACACCAAAATTATATACATATCAACAATTAGTTGCATAGATAATATATACATATATACAAGTGGGCGCACGTGGTTACAATCTGTGCGGGTCGCTTGAGTATCTTTGACGGCCTACGTTTTCAGCCAAGAAACTACCTTAGATCGGAAGTTCTGGTAGGGTAAATCCGCTCTGAGATTTGGCGGTAATGAGTTCCACAGTTTGGCTGCTTTCACTGGGAAACTATTGCCCCCTATGGTGGCTTGTTTAAAGTTAGGGACTGTAAGGCAGTCTTTGTAAGCGGTTATGGTGGGTGTCTGGGAAGGTTGTCTGTGGAATCTATTTATCAGGTAGGTAGGGGCAGCGTTATTGAGGGATTTGTGAGTAAGCGATTCCGTTTTTAAAAGAATTTTGTCATTGATGGATAGCCAGTTGTTCTGTTTGCTAAATCCTGAGATGTCCTCTCTTCCTGAGATGTCCAGAGCCGCTCTGAGGTCATTATTCTGTCGAGTTTGTAGTTTGCTAGTGTCACCATATATAATGTCGCCAATTGTTTCTCCCGGCGACATTATGTATGGGGACATTATTACTTAATACCATCAAAGGTATCAGTGACTTGATTTTCTTTTTTTAAAGGGTTTCATGCTTAGATCTCCATTGCCTGCAAATGCGTGGAGCAAAGCATGGTGACATGTCATTTATATAAATGGAAGTGAATAAAAATCTTGTTTCGTCCTCAAAGAAAGGTAAACCCTTAACTTCGAAGATCCAGCACTCGCTCGCTCCCTGCAAACCTTCGTGCTTAGGCTTTCCTTTTGTATTGTCTTTTTTTATGCTTTCCAAACCTTATCACTATTTAGTGCAAGACCAAATTAATCTAGTGTATGACTTTTATATGTTAATCATAAATGAAACTTGCATTGGGAATTTCTGTAGGCTAGGTCCCAAAACATGACTAATTCACTGCCGTAGAAAGTAAGAGGTTTTCAGCCAAATGTTATTTCTCCTCTTCTGATTCTATGAATAAATGAAGCCCCAGGTTTACTCTGTCCTCAGTCTATATCCAAAAGGAATTCATCCTCATAGTGCTGCTGTACAACCAAAGGCTGAGAGAATGCAGTGGGGAGGTAGTTTATGGGCTATGTGGTATCTGGATATAAATATGAGGAGAATTTACAGAGGCTGCCTGGCCTTCGTTAAATAATTCAAACTGTACAAGTGTGCACCACTGTGGGTCGCTTATTGGTATACACAATAGTACATTTGTCGCTTTTAATTAATTTGTTTGGGCTGGATAGACTAGATCACAGACTGAAGCTCAACCACTGGGTGTAATACAAACATTGCAAATGAGCTATAACGAAAACTAAAACACTCTAAGTACACAAAATGTAATTTCTACTTTGCTATTGGACATAAACATGCAACATAATGTCATCTGAGATTTGTGGCCTGTTTGTTTTCCAGCATTTTAACCAATGCTGCAGGTCCTGTAGTTTACTATAATCGCTGCTTCTGTTAAAGGTGTTGACGTGCATAATGGCCTTTGAAGCACACAACGCTGAGGTGCTTTAGCGTACCAATTTCCCAGAGGTTTTCATAACATGCGCTGATGTTTGGGGAACACCACTAGGTTCATCTCACAAATTCTAGTCAGACCTATGAGATCAGATAGGGCTGAGCATGATCATGTGATTGCTTTTGACAACTCTCATATCAGAAGATTTTGTTTGAAAAAATTAGAATTGGAAACATGAAGAATAGGGCAAGAATAACAGTGACAGAGGGGGAAACAGTTTTTAGTACACTTGACGGCAATATTTATACATTGTGATAGAACAAAAATAAATATTGCTTCGGAGTCGGTTTGCAACAACAAACTGCTTATTTTGCTTTTTCAGACCTTTGTTTTTCTTTTCTTTTAAAAAGCCATTACTCTCATCCTTTCCACTTAAGAGCATTAACTGAAGACTACATTTGTTTTTGCCCAAATGCAATTATACAGTGCTTTTGCTTGTTAGATTCCTTCATTCTTGTAGAAGTAAATCTGGCTCCAACCCCCCATGGCCTCCTCTCTTTGACCCTCTGCTTTCACCACTGACAGTCTCTCTGCCCCTCATCACTTGCATCCTGGGAAGGTCTCTCAGACAGGGAACTGAAAATACAGCTATTAATTACTCCTACCTGTATGGCTGCTAAAATCAACCTCCTAAATGTCCTTAAAAGTTTCCCCTTCCTCGCCGCTCACTTTTTATTACCACTCTTGTATTCAGCAGGCTGAATTCCTGCTCTAACCTCCATATTGGACTCCCTCTTTACCCATTTGTCATGATTTACAACCTTAGGATCTGCACCATCTTTAACTTCCCATTCTTCGCCCATTGCGACTCCGTGGGTTAGTTGTGCATGAGCAGTCACTCCCTCTCACATAACCCCCACACATATTCTTTTTTAATCTCAAACTTTCCACAACCTCACTGTACCTCATCTATCTTGTGGTACATCTTGCTTTGGTTCCTTCCCTATACTAGAACCATGCTTCTGGAAGTCCCTGCCCACACAACAATAAGTCTATCCCTACCTTATTGAGGTTCAGAGCAGCTATTCACGTTGCACCCGAGTTGGTAGCTGATATTTCTCCTCTTTTTGTGAAGCCCATTCTCCCCTGCACATTAATGTATAGAATGCATGTGATTATCTTGCACTTTATGTAACTAATGTATTATGTTCATTTGGTACTTGTACTTTTCTAATAGACTCCTTCCTCCTCATCTTTGATATGTATCTCCCAGCGCAGCCGCTCTTTGGAAATCTTTTCCACCACCAGTGGGCACGGTGTTGGGGAGAATTCTCTCTTTAAGCTGAATTTCCTAACCTAATGAGTCCCCCAGCAGCTTTGCTGGATTTCTGGAGTTTGTTTTTTTCTCCTGCCAATAGTGAGACTTTTTCTCCCACTCTTGGACATGATTTATGGTGTTCTTTTGACTGTTAATGTGTTTTATGGGCTATGGGGTCCTTTACTCCATAGGGTCTCATGTGTTTTTACTATGTGTGTTACACAGCACCCTCCGTGCAGTGACACAGGGGTGTCATAGTGACACCCCACCATAGACTCCATACCCTGGGACTGACTACTGTCTCCCAGGGCATGTAAAGTCACCATTGGCTTTACTAGTCCCAAATTATTAACAGAAACCGGTACAAACCATCATATTGTGGACGTAATTCGATTGCCCCGGGGTCTGTTAGTCGAGGGGGCACGTCTCCATCCCCCCTGATCGAGTTTTGGCTGGTGGCAGTGGATACTACTTTTTATATTCGACCGCGAATATATCCCTATGGGATTTTCCCATTGTTCGAGGCTACCAACTTTAATTATTTAATTCTCATAGCCTCGAACATACCGCCGGTTTATTTAATAAATATTAATTCGCCGGTTGGTATTTTTTGCCAGGACTCGATTCTAAAATGGCGTTTGTGTTCTCTTCTGTGACTCCAACCCAAGTCGAGCCCTTTGTTCCGCTTTTTGGCAGGATTCTCCACAGAAGCCTCCAAAAGTGGTGCCACTCCGTCTGGGTACCACAGGGGGTGTGGGAGGGGGTTTAGGCACCCTGGACTGAGTTACCTTGGTAACTCAAGTCGCACTCTTGTGTGATTGGCCCAAGTGGTGAGCCGGCCGGCTCACCACTTAGCATGTTTGATTGACAGCTAGGCTGAGTGAATGGGGGTGTGCTGCATAAAACCAGGGCTTTGGGGACTGGAACTTCAGAAGTCGCCACAGGAACTGAGAATCCGACGAGGGAGAAGCTGAGCCGACCTACCACGACGACACCACCGGTGGAGCTCTGCGGAACCGACTCGCCACTTCCCGACGACAGAGAAGATCTCCCGGCTGGAGAGGCTTCTTCCCCTAACTGGTGGGCACAACCAGTTTACCTTCTTCTCTTCGCACCCCAGCCCGGCTTGTGGTCGAATTGCCTGTGCCAAGCACCCCGGCAACCGGATAGCCACTTACCACTGGACCGCGAACTAAAGGACCGCTCCTTTTACCTGAGAACTCCGCGGCTGGTTTCTTCCCTGGCAGTGCAACGGACTCCTGTCTTCCTCCCCGATGAGATCCTCACTTCCCCCGGACGAAGCACCGACTTGCATCCGCTGCCAGGAACAACTGCCCCCGCTGGAGTGTTCGCACCACTTTAAGGTACCGTGTCCGCCAGGCCTCCCTTTCTAAAGATTGCTACAAGGTAATAATAACCCCTTAACCTTCTGGACTGGGCTGGCCGCCTTGACCTTCTAACTGGTCCCTTTCTTTTGGTCCAACTATTTTTTTGAAACTTTGCAAGACTCTTGTGCACTGCAACCGTGTGACCTTGGACACATTTTGTTTGATCCTCTTAAAGTGGATCCGGCCCTTTGAACTCTAACTTCACGGTTTTACTTTGTCTTCCTCTCTTGTTGTGTTCTTGAAAAAGTGTTGGGATCTGTTTCAATTTATTCTCTGCTTTTCTCTCCCTTTAAAAACGAATTATAGAGTGCCATCTGCGTTAAGCGCTCACCGCTGTCTGAAAATAAGTGGGGCTTTACTTAAGACTTGTCTAATATTCTTCTAAAGGAGTGTATATCTTTTAGTGACCGTGTTTTTGAATTGCTTACTATTAGTGCCTGTGTGTTTTTCTAGATGTGGTTTTAAATAAATAATTATCTCTCTTTTACACCAAGCCCTGGTCAGTGTTTACTTGTTCTACTGTGTTCTCTTGACCTATTGTGAATACTCTGTATACTGCCTAACTCTTCTTGAGGGAAGTCTGACTGCTCAGCCACAGCTACCAAGTGAATCTGTGTGGTAGAGACTGCTACCAAGTGGGTTTACTGCCAAACACCTGTAGTCTTAAATCTTTTGCAGTGGTCCCAGAGGGAACTGCACAGGTTTCTGCCTAACACACGGTGCGACTCCGCATCTGCTCTGCTTTGTGCATCTACGCACCCGCTCCGGACATGACGTGACGTTGGGGCCAGTAAATATAGGGGCGCTGCGCCCTGTGGCATCAGTTCTTTTTTTCTGTGCATTCTCCTTGCTTTAGGAACACTGCTAAAACAGTGTTTTATCTAATGTTTTCCCTACGTTCTTCAAATTCGTTGCAATACCTATTCCGATTAGGTCCATCCAGACCTCAACTGCATTCACCTTTACTGCCTTGGTGAAGGCCACGATGCACAGGACTGCGCTTCGTGTGCATCGATGCACCCAAAGGCACTTTGACAGTGTGCAGCAAAAGTTTCACCTTCCTCCACAGGGAGAATGGTGATAAGCAAGGTCTCCTGGCATGGACCGAGGAACGGTGCCCAATCCGGAAGCACAAAAAGAAGAAAAAGACAGCAAGATGTCGAGCCCCCTGGCAGTTCTTCACTGCATCATTCTTCTACTTGTTTAAGAAGAAAAGCCATCCTTCCAAGGTATGCCTGAGAGGAAGAAGCCCCCGCGTTATCGTTTCCCATCCATTCCTCTACCCAGAGGAATGGGAGGTTTTCCGAATAAAGGTGCTTGGCATCTTCGCTAAGGCCCTGGTGCTAGCAGCCGCGGCATCAGCCCCGATGGCCACAACACCAATGGCTTTGACCAAGCCAACGGAACCCACTGCACTTGGATGTGCCGGTAGGGAAATCTGCAAGCACACATAACAAGAACGTGTCTAAGGGGCACACCGTTCCACATCCGGACGTGTATCCCCTGACCTCGGGTCTCTTTCCGACCGACGCTGGCAATGCAGGAGTCTCGCGAATTCCTCCCGATACCCAGTAGAGTCCCATTTAGAGGGCATTTGAGGAAGGGCATCCTGTCTTTTTCGTGCTGGAGCCTCTCCATTTTAGGGAAGTGGGACACTACCCAGACTTGTGTGGGGAAATAGGGGACCTTGCAGCTGACTTGCATGAGGCAAGTGACCTGGACACCTCACCAAAAGGTAGATCTGCTCGCTGCTGCCACCCTGGGCAGGCAAAGGCTGATTTCCAGTGCCGGCTAGCAATTGAGTCCCTATTGCCTTTCAATTCGGCAGTAGAGTGGCCTGTGCTGGAACTATGGGCCAAACCGGCTTCTGTTCTCACGGAGTACCATTAGTTGGCAGAGAAGCACAGGCCAGCATCCTTAGACCGCATGTTCTTTTCCACTCATGCTTTACCCGGAGAGCTTGGTGGTCCGGGCCTTTATGGCAAACCTTAAAACAACCTCTTTCTCACAATTGTTCCCCAACAAGGGGAAAGCAAGAGGCTGAATGTATCGGGTAGAATGATTTCCAGCTCTTCAAGCCTCTTGTGTTCTGGCCATATTCTCCTTTGGTCTGTGGCCGGCCAGGGCAGAGGCGTCAGAGTGCATCCCTGAGAGGAAGATGTTGGAAGGTTTAGAAGCCCTTATCAAATACGGCAAGGAAGCCTCCCATCAAATGTTGTAGTCTGGTCTGGCTACTACAGAATGTGTAGCAGGAACGATGGCCACGAGCACAGCTATTCTTGGCCTAGAACGTCCCGTTTTGCTATTGATGTCCAAGAGAAACCTCGGGATATGACCTTTGATGGCATGAACTTAATCGCCATCAAACCAGATGAGTCATTGCATAATTTCCAAGCCTCTAAGAGAGAGGGCTCTGGACCCTTTTACTTGCTCCACATCCTCTGTTTTGTATCGTCTACCATCCTTGGCCCAGACGGACTTGCAGATTGGTACAGTGAAAGAGTATCTTGCCGCCATTTCGGTCTTCAAGAGGAACCCATAGCAGGGCTTCTTCTTCATGATAACCAAGTTTTACAATTCCTGAGCGGCCTTTGTAACATATTTCCTCCATGCCGGTTTGTTGTCCCGACTTGGGATTTGAATGTAGCATTTGTGTTTCTAATGGGCGCTCTGTTTAATCTACTTCATTCCTTCTCTCTAAGATAACTTACCCTTAATGTGATTTTCCATGTTGCCATCACTTCCGCTAGTCTGGTGAGTGAGCTTTTAGGTTTTGTCTGCTTTTGTCTGTTTTCTTTAAGGAGAAGGTGACTTTGAGAGTTAGACCCTCCTTTCTCAAGGTCTAGGAATTCCATGTCTCTCAAAAGATCCATCTTCATGTCTTTTTTTCCACCACCTCAGCCATCAAAGGCACAGAAACGTTTCCCTCTGCTTGTCTCTGTGTGGGCTGCAAGGGAGAGATGGTATCAAACAGTGAAGACATACACAGGTGATCACAGTTCAAGGGTGTTTATTGAACTTCAGTGGGTTGGTTGGAATGCCTATCTAAACCTAAATCTAAAGATGGGAGCAAGCTACAAACATCAAATAAAAATAACGCAGTCCTAGTCAAGGCTGTCAAAATAAAAGGGCTTATAGTAATAATCCTATTGCCAATCCGTATTTCTAAATACAAAATGGTGTGAAATAGTGTATGCAAAAAGAAAAGTGTTCAAGAAATATGTCAGGATAGTTGAGCAGTGACTTCCCTTTCCCACATTTTCAGCACAGGGTAATGTGGCACTTTCGAGCTTCGCACACACTCTGGCTTCTCTGCCACGAGGATATAGTTTAAAGCAAAGGTATCGGGGCCTTTTGCCAAAGCTTCTTTTCCAATAACGGTCTCCTACTGCAGAGGGCCTGTCACAGCAAATAAGCACCAAAGTTCCTTTCTTATCTGGGTTTTTATATGTACAGGTTCTTGTTTTCAATATTCATCATGGTTCTCTTTCCTTCAGGCTTGGACCCCTTTTTACCACAATGTTCACAACTGGTCGCCCTTGTTTGGGTCTGGACCATGGATCCCCCTCGTTCGGGCTCGGATCCTTTTAGCACAACATTAACACATGGTCTCCCTTGTTCGGGCTTGGACCATGCAATCTCACTTTCAATGTTTTCCTCTTGATATAAAAAATCGAAGACTTTCGAATTTGCGTTGTTTTGCTTAATCGTCGCAGGACCACTTCGATTCACTTCACACAATGTTCATACTTTCCTTTCTGCCACCTCTTGGCTTGATACCATTTCAGAGACTCTCGATTGAGCACCCACGCTGTGCAGGACCACTCTCACTGGTATCATATCTTTCCTTCTCGGAGTTGAAACATTCTTCAGCAATTTAGCTTTACTTGCGTCTTTCATCGCACATGTTTAACAATCTTCGTTCCTGCGCTCGTTATACAATGTTGCTGTTTGTAACCTTTATTTCAACACAGAGCGGTCTTGCTACGGCTTCCCCAACTCAATGGCTGTGTTGATCTCTCTGGCGCTACTTTGTTCTTGGAGCCAAGGAAGATACCACGGCAGCTGCTGCTGCTCCCCGACTTGGTCAGCTACACAGGACGGCCTCTGGTATCTCCAGCACACAGTGCAGGATTCTTTAGCCTGGTTTCCTGGCCTTCCATTGTCTGATCTACAAGGGTTTTGAAAGTAAAGGTTTCCTGTTGGAAAGGTCAAGGGTATTTCCCTCCTTGCAAACCCTTCTTGGTTTGCCATCTTTCGCCCCTCGTTCCGCTGCCCTCTCGAAACTGCTGCTCCTTCGTGTGCTCTGCCTCACTCAGAGTGTGCTCTCGTACTCCGCCTTTTATCCGTGTGGGGAAGTTTAATGCAAGTCAGGTGTGAGTGATTGTCAGTAATTGCCTGACTTCACCTTACCATAGTAGTGGGACATGCCAGGTACACTTCTCAGGTTTGAGTCTATTTTCTCCCATAGCGGTCTGTCCGTGTGGAAGTGTTTGTGAAGGGGGGCGGGAGCGTGTAAAGTTCTCACATATCCCACCTGGTAGGATGGGGTAAAGGTGTTACAGGGGAGGGATACTACGTCTCGCCATCCAGTCTCCCACTCCCCGAAGACCCCTCATCCAGGTAATCCTCCCACACTGGTCCACCCCCAGGAACTGGATCCAAAATCGATGACTGTGTCCTGGTCACCTGGATGACAGATCCCAGGGGCTAGCGAGTGAGACACCACCTGGTTTCTCACAAGGCGCTCAGCTACTACTTTTCTCAGACAAAGACTAGGAAAGATGACAAGCTTTTCGTTAGTTAAGCTGGTTCCCATGCTGGTAGGGCTGTGATGAAAAGGATCCTGTCAAAGTGGATAATTCTCTGCATTTCGGAATCTGGTTGATAAGGATGTGTGTGAGGGTTTCAGGGCACACACCACAAGAGGATTGGCCACCACATTGGCTCTGCAGCATCGAGTGCTTGTCCTGGACGTTTGTCAAATGGCTACTTGGGTTCTTTTGTGCACATTTGCTAAACACTACTGGTTTGATTCTATGTCCGGTTAGGACGTACATTTCTGTAGAGCTGTTCTTCAGAGTTTTCTGGTTTAAGTGGTGTCCTCTCTATCACCCATCCTCCAGGTCCTTGTACTGCGTTGGGAGTCTATCAAAGATGAGGAATCCATGGAAGGAAGGAGTCCATTAGAAGAAGAAATTACTTTCCTCTGTGTTTTTTCTGAAGGATGTTCCTCCCACGGATTCCTCATCGACCTTCATGCCTGCACACCTTGGCAGATAGCTAGTAGATATAAGTTCCACTGTCCCTCAGCTTCAGATTGCTAGAGAAAAGGGGTGGAATTGAGGTCACGGTACACAGTGCCTGTATATATACTGATCCCAATGTCATTTCCAGTGGGGGTTGTGTGTATAGATGTTGGGCAGAGCCGTGCTGCACCCACTGGTGGCAGAAAAGGTTCCGAAGAGCAGCTACTCAGTGAATATTTGTATTTTATTGAATTTATATAGCCCTTTAATCCAAAGTGCTTTACATGAGAACAAAGCTATCATAAATGAGGAATGCGTAGAAGGAGCGTCTTTCAGAAAGAACATTACTGAGAGGTAAGTATTTTGTTGATCAGTCAGGAATTGTAATGGGGAGAGGAACGATGGACAGTATCCGTCAGGTGGTGCACTTTGGTAGTCATAGCTAACAGATCGCTGATCCACTGTTGCTGTTGCCCATAGACTCAGAAAAGGTGTTGGAATGGGTGGACTGAGGATTGTTGAAAGTGACCCAAGTTTAACTTTTGCCCAATTAGGCCCAATGTGATTACTGGCTAGTTGCAGAGGCCTGACTGCTCGAATATGGGTTCCTGGAGAGCTCACAGAGCAGGTCCACCTGACAATGGTGCCCTCTTTACCCTATATAACTTTCACTTTAAAAAAAACTCTGCAGAGCAAATCAGAACCAGACATCACAGGCATTACATTTGGGAATCTAGTGCATAAAGTGAATCTCTTTGCAGAGCATATTGCTCTGTCACTTGCAAACCCGCACACATTTATGGAACACCTTAGAGAAATTGAGCATTTTGTCACAGTCTCAGGATTCAAGATAAATAAAAATTTCGAATATTAATGTTCCACCTGGAGACAGTGATATTTTAAAAACCTACTATGATGTTGATAATTCATTCATTTGAATGTTGTATTGGGTAATCACCATGATTGATACTTTTAACTTTCTATAGTGTGATGTGGTGTTAACTATTTTTTCCTTTTCCTTTTTGTAAAGGGTTTGATAAACCAATCACAAATTTAAAAAAAAAACGATCCCTTTGCCTTTGTGAAAAAAAGGCATCTCGTCTTTGGGTATTAAGATAACAGCCAACCCTGACTACCTGTATGGTGGCAACTATCCTGTCCTCGTGAAAATAACGGAAGATCTATTGAGGCCGACCAAGAACGGTCATTCGTGATTTGGAAGGATGGCAGTGCTGAAAATGAACCTCTTGCCAAGAATCTTGTGTCTTTTTTAGACAGTCCCAATTCCACAGCCCAAAAAAAATTAAGAAATGGCAGGAAATACTGCTTAAAGTTATATGGGCGAGGGCATGCCCCAGGAAAAAATAGACCTATCCTGTTTGCGGCTAAGAATAAGGGAGGACTAGTCTTCCCAAATGTACTATTCTCACATTAGACCAATAGTAGAATGGGTGCAAACTCACATAGAGAAGAAGTGGGTGATCATGGAGCAATCTGTGGCAGGAAGACCCTTATGGATGCAACCTTGCGAACCAAAGCGCCTAGCAGCCCCCTCGCCTATATTGCAACCCAATAACGAAAACCGCAATGGAAGCATGGAATTGGGTTATTAAAGTCCAGGGATGCTTGCCATTCCCATCGCACCTATTGTCCATAAAAAGGAGTTTACCCCGGGGTTGACGGATCCTAATTTTATGAGATGGAATGCACACAAGTGATATCAAATAGGCACCCTTTTTCAAAATGGGGCAATTATGACTTTTGCGGTAACTAAGCAAGACTACAGTCTTACTGAAAAAGACAGATTTGGGTAAATGCAGATTTGCCACTGGATTCTAAACCCCCAAATAAAGACAGCAGCTTCCAGACCACCAACTTCCTGGGAAGGATATTCCAGTTGCCTGCACATGCAAGAGGCCTGATCTCAAAACTATATTCTACATTAGTAAGTGAGGGAATCCCAAATGAGAGCCCATACTGCATGGGTTGGGAAATGGACTTGGCGAAAACTCTAGGACCATAGGAGTGGAAGGGAATCTATAAAAATGTACAACACATATTTTTGCGCAAATCCTTTTGAGACCCAAGCAAAGATCCCAATGCGGTACAAAAACAGCATTGCATGTTTGCTGGAGGTTTCTCGGGCATAAGGGTATTGTGGGGCTAGATGTCCCAATGGCCCAAAATCACTAATGCTGGATGAGGTGCCTCGGTACAAAAAACTGAGAACTAGTGGAAGACAGCACCTTATAGCGCAGTTACTGCTAGCAGCTAAACTAGTTATCCTGGCAAAATGGAGACGGACGTCGTCACCCTCTGTAAATGTTTGGATAAACAAAGTCTGGCATGTTCTAGTGATGGAAAAATTAACTACTCAGGTGAGAGGTGCAGAAGGAGCATTAATACATATATGGCGACCATTCTTGGAATACATGAACAAAGAGTATAGAAGCCTTTCATATCCTATGACATTACGTACTTTAAGCCTCATTGACTTGTCTTGAAGATGTGTTGATATGTACCTTATGTGGAACTGAGAACATTGTGTCGTCGTTGAGGGAAAGCAATGCAGAGGAAGGGGTTAATAGGAGGGACTATAAAGTGGTTAAGATTTATATATAATGAACATTATTTTTCAAGTTTATTAAATGCAAATAGTGTCTATCGAAGAAACAAAATGAAGCACTGTAATGCATATTGTATTTATTTTCCATAAAGTCAACTTTATACCTATGGCCTTTTTTGGATTAAAAGTAGAGATTATACCCAAGGATCTGGGGGTATGTATGTGAAGTGTGGGTCAATACAGGATGAGCTATCCTTTGAATAGTTTGTGGTTGCAGGAAGTACAATGACATAGAATGCCAATATGCTTTGTCTCTATACTTGGAAGTGGGAGATGGGATAAAAATGATGTCAGTCGACTATTTGCTTGTAGCTGACATTGTTGTTGACATTTAATTGTTGATTGAAGCCCTCTTCAATCAACTAGCTAGAGAAATCATGTTGTGCATACTGTTTTTGGAATAGGATTGAAGCCTGTATTGCTTTGTTTATCCAATTGAATGTCCAAAGAGGACCGCTGTCGCGTCCTCTCAGACTGTTGGCACAACTACGTTGGCAGATCCTTGCTAAATTAATCTTCTTGGTTTACACTTTGAATTTGACTATGGTTTCAAACTGATGTGAGGAGACAGGTCTCTTGTGGCCAGCAGGACCGATGACCTACGTTTCTTTTTTCGAAACGTCTTCAAAGGACACTGTGGTGGCCATTGCAACTATGGCATATAAACCTTTATTATTTTGTTTTGTAAATTGACTGTGAAAGGAGGGCCGTTGTCACTTCCTCCGTACGTTTTACAAACCCTTGATTTAGAAATGGGTAGCGCGATGAAATTGGATAAAAATTGTATTTAGACAACAAACCTTGTATCTGTCAATGGGTTAATGGTGCCAAAAAGACAATGGTGTTACAAGGTTTAATTGCTTCATTATGTTCCCATGGAGCAGAGCAATTTGAAATAGTGGGAACAAATAAACATATGTGTACCAGTGTAGCGAATGTTGGATTAAGAGTTTACAACAAATTGATTCTAATGGGTGACAAATAATCACAACAAACACTGATCAATGCATAACAATAAAATTGGCATCAGAGAAAGGCTTTGTTGACATGTATTGAATGCTGAAGCATCTTGTGGATTTCTAATGGACTCCTTCCTCCCACGGATTCCTAAGCTATGATCTCTATCTCCCAGCACCAGCTGCTCTTCAGGAACTTTGAAAGCCGCATCTCGGCTCATCGTCGGCTCTGCCCAACCTCTCTGCGCGCCCCGCACGGGACATGTCCGAGCCAGTATATGTTGAGGCAGTGTGCCTCATGTCCTTAGTTCTTTTTTGTTTTTGCCTCTCGAGTTCGTGATGCCGAAACCGGCGACGTCTTCGGGGTTCAAACACTGCATGGGTTGCGGGCAAAGATGTCTGTATCCGACCTGCATCGCATATGTATTTACTGTCTTGGTGAAGGCCTTGACACATCGTGCTAATCGAGGCGCTTCAGGGACGTGAAGCCAAACTCTTCACCTTCCTCCACAAGAAGAAGGGTGATAAGCGGACACATTCGAGGTCGTCGGACACGGATTGCAGCACCAAGGGACGATCCTCTGTCCAAAACAATTAGAAGAAGCAACGGAAGAGGTTGAGATCGCCCGATGGTTGTTCGCAGCATCACTCTTCTTCATCTTCTAAGAAGAGTAGCAACCAATCCAAGGAGGGCCATGAGAAAGATACCCTGCAGGTACCTTTTCCTTTTCCTGCCCAATCCTCTACTCCAGAGGAATGGCAGGCTTTCCGAGTGAAGATATTGGACATTTTCACAAAGGTTTCAATGGCTCCAGCCCCCGACGCCAGCGGTCACAGCATCAGTGCTGTCTGCTTCGGCCCGCCTCCTTTGCTTTAGTCAAGCCAATGGATCTCACTGCACTTGGTAGGGCCGGAAAGAAGTCTGAAGTGAGACGCAAAAAGATTGTGGCAATGGGGCACCTTCCGTCTCTGGACATCGGTCCCCTGACCTTTGGTCCTGGTGCAGCGGCAGAGGAGTTGCAAAGAAGTTCCCTCCACTCCCGAGAAGGGCATACATGTGCCACTTGGAGGACATTCATGATGAGGCAATGCATCCCGTCCCTTTTGGGCTGGAACCCTTCCACACCAGGTAAGTGGGAGACCTCCGAGAGGAGTTTTATGGTGAACAGGGTGACTTGGTGGACCTGGTCGGCCGACTCGCAGGAGGCAAGTGGTCTGGACATCTCAGCAGAGGTCAACATGGTCCCTGCTGCCCCACCCCAGGCAAGCCATAGGCAGCTTTCCAGCGCCTGATGGCAAAGGTAGTCGACACCTTAGGGCTGTCGGCCTCATTCCCGGCCTAAAATGCATTATGACCTGGCCGACATCTTGGACAAGGATCCTAAAAAGGATACTTTGCTTCCTTTTAATCAGGCAGTGGAAGTGCCTGTGATGGAACTGTGGGCCAAGCCATCATCAGTCCTCACGGTGGACCATGACGTGGCCAAGAAACACAGGCCGGCCTCTTCATGCCCCCTTTTTGTTTCTGCCCACACTTCCCCAGAGTGTTTGGTTGTACAGGCCATCACAGCAAACCATGAGACCACCTATTTTCTGTCTTTGCCCCCTGGCCGGGAGAGCTAAAGATAGAAAGCACGGGGCAAGAAGATTTTCGCCTCTTTGAGTCTAGGGCTCTGGTGCGTCAGCTTTTTGTGCCCTTGCCAAATGCTAAGATGACTGCCAAGTCTCTAAGGATAGCAGTGCAGCAACAACGGCACGCGAGCCCAGAAGGCAGGGGTTTTTCACCTCTTATGCCCAGAGGGGTAGAGATCATGCACCCTTGGATAGTGAAGGAGACCATTGTCCTTACAGGAGTAGGGGTCATAATGCACCTAGAGGAGGCACTTCCACCTCCACGGTGCAGGTCATAGCCCTGACGCGAAGCCTCTCTGAAGTAGACTTCTGCCATTTATCCCTTGTGGGAGGCACAATATCCCGGTTTGGCGAGGAATGGAGAAATTCCACCTCAGACGCCTGGGCCTTACAGGTCGTCCAGCGGGGATAGTAGCTTCTTTTTTGTCTCCTGCCGTCCAGACCAACCCCTTTGTCACCAGCCCTTGCCTCAGGAACCTCTCCTGCTGGAGGATATCCATCAGCTTCTGGGAAAAAGGCCATAGAGATGGTATCCTGCTCGGAACAAGGCTGGGGTTGGTTCTCCATATGCTTTTTGGTGTCGAGGAAGGATTGAGGTCTGAGTCTGAGACTCATTCCTGGATCTGTAGCTTCTGAACTTGTGTTTGCACAAGGACAGTTTCAAGATGGTCAGTCTGGGCCAGATTCTCCAATCGTTGGACGTAGATGACTGCCTTGTCTCGCTGGATCTCCATGATGCCTACTTCCACGTGGCTATTCACAAGAAGCACAGGAAGTAGCTGGCATTCAAAGTGGGGAACTGTCATTTCCAGTCCTCCCTTTCAGTCTCTCTTCTGCATCCAGGGATTTCATGAAGCTGTTAGCAAAAGTGGTGGCTCGCCTCAGGAGGGGAAGGCATTCATGTTTTTCCCTACCTGGTTGACTGGCTCGCCCGAGCCCCCTCGCCAGATCTAGCATTGGCAAATATCTGCCGGATGTGCAGCCTATTGCACAACTTGGGCTTCTCCCTGAACTTCAAGAAATCTCACGTTTTGCCATCCCAGTCCTTCCGATTTATCGGTGCGATTTTGCTCACCTATCTGGGTCTGGGTTTTTCTCCCTACCCCCCAAGGACAGAGTGACAAACATCTTCAGGATGGTCCAGGTTTTCCAACCTCAGACGACAGTTCCATCCTCAGCTTTGCTCAGCTTGCTGGGTCTTTTGACATTGTGCATTTTGGTGGTACCAGGGGCCGACTGCGCATGAGATTGCTGCAGTGGCTGCTGTGCTCAGAGTGGTATCAGTTTCATGGATGCACTGCAGACCACCTTCTGGTCTCTGGTAGTGTCCAGAGATCTACAATGGTGGTCTGTGATGGACACCCTCCTGAAGGGGTTGCTTTTTGGTCAACCTTGGCCACAAGTGACTCTAGTCACGGGTGTGTGCCTGAAGGGCTGGAACGCTCAACTCCAAGACCTTATGGTGAGCAGGCTGTGGTCCCCATCTGAGTGCCAGGAGCACAAAAAACGGCTATTATGCTGGCTGCTTTAGGTCAAGATGGTACTGGTCCTGGCAGACAATACTGTAGCCATCCATTACCTCAACAAGGGGGGGTGGCATAGCAATTTGATTGTGTTTCTAGGTGCTAAAGAACAGCGGGGCTCTAACTGCAGCCCATCTGCCAGCAAAGGAGAATGTGCTAGGCGATGCACTGAACAGATAATTATCAACCTCCCACGACCTGCTCTATGCATTCCTGCCGATCCCTGTCATTTTGCTGCTTCTCAGGAGTCTGCGTCTGTTTGGGTCCGATCATTGCTGTGGTCTAGACCCGGACGTGGTACCTGGAGTTGATGGACATGGCCATCTGTGCTCCCTGGCCCTTTCAGCAGAGAAGGGACCTCCTATCCCACTCAGAGGGGAGGGTCCTGCGCCAAACCTCTGCAGCCAGACCCCTCATACCTGGCTGCTGAAAGGCTGACGTCTAGGGAGTGGGATTTGTTGGAGGGCTTTCTGGACATACTCGTTTCTGTTAGAAGACCTGCCACAAAGTCAATTTATGCCTGAAGTTAGCCTGAGGTTTTTTGCCTTGTGCGGGAAGAGGGTGCTGGACCCTTTTACTTGGTCCATTTCCTTTGTGTTTGAATTTCTTCTGTCTTTAGGCCTGAATGGGCCTACAAATTGGTACAGTGAAGGGGTATCTTGTGACCATTTCAGTCTTCAATAGGACCCTGAGCAGGGCTCCTTTTTCACGATCCCTATGGTCGTACAAGTCCAAAGAGGTCTTTCCAATATGTTTCCCTCATGCTAGTTTGTTGTTCCAGCGTGGGATTTCAATTTAGTGTTGACATTTGTAATGGGTGCTCCATTTGAGCCACTTTGTTCTTGTTCTTTGACTGCTCACCCTGTAAACTGATTTTTCTGGTTGCCAACACTTCCGCTATGCAGGTGAGTGAGCTCTAGGCTCTCTCTGTTAATTCTCTCTACTTGGTTTTCTCCCAGGAGAAGGTGACATTGAAATTTAGACCCTCCTTCTTTCCAAAGGTGACCTCTAATTTCTATTTCGCTCAAAAGATCAGTCTACCCGTCTTCTTTCCTCTGCCTCATTCTTCCAAGGCAGAGGAGCGTTTCCATTGGCTGGGTCCGGTGTGGGCCCTCCAGTTCGACGTCTCCTGGACAAGGGAGAACAGGTCTGATGACTAACGTTTTGTTGGTTACACGCGTGCCCTAGCTTCCAGGGCTGTTACCAAACAGACCCTGTGTTGATGGATCATTCTCTGCATCTTGGAATGTTACAATCTGGCTGGAAATTAGGTTCATTCGGGGCTTGTGGCTCTGGGCTCACTCAACTATTAAGTGTTTAACATTGAGATAATTGGTTCTATTTCAAACATAGCAAATTCAAACCCGTCCCTTGGAGGCACCCACCCCCTATCTCACAGAGCCCTGAGAACATATCGAACACCAATGCATGCACAGGTTTAGCACGCTCCACACAATTCAGAGCAAGAACCCTTAACGCCAATGCTCACCTGTCCCCACATACAGTACCCTCTGTAGGCATGAACAGACTGCACAGACTTACCTCTCCCACCTCCCCTATGCTCCTCGAAACCTGTCATGACCCTCATCCCTGGAAACAGAGATCCAAATTATGGAAAACTGCATCCCCTGCACACTTTCTAAGAGGTAATAAGCCTAAATGATATTTGTCAAAGCAATTTAATACATAGTTAATGACTTTTGTAACCTAAATATTCACAATGCAATAAATAAATATTTTGGCACGACCACCCAGTCCTAAGCCCATCATTTTCAGAAATATCTGCAAACTCGCACTGGATTGCCTGAATTGTACACTATCCACCACTCTCTCGAAGCATACCCCCTCCAATACCAATCCTTACAACATTGCCAGCCTTTATGACACCTCCCTCCGACTCACACTAGATTCTCATGTCCCACACATCGAAAAAATCCCTGAACCAAACAAACACGTACACATTTGGTTTGATGACCTCATTATCTTTCGATGCACGAAAATAGCCCTAGAACATCTATACAAAAAGAACCCCACCAGTACTAATGAAAAAGCTTTAGCCACGGCCACTAAAACCTACAAAGAAGCAGTTGTGAACACAAAACTACTTCCTACAATATACGCATCTCCAATGCCAGCTCTAACACCAAGGAGATTTTGCCATACTACCACCCAAGCTGACAAAGCATGGTGTGCGGTCATTCACAATGAACTGGCATACAAAATGGACTCTCCAGACCAAAATCAAAGCCAAAAGAGACTCTCTCGTCTCCAAGTCATCCACATCTAGTGACTCCATCCATACCAAACCTATCCTCCCGCCTGACACCCCCCCTATTCAAGTTCACTAAAGTCTCTCAAGAACAGGTTCTGTCCACCATCAGCACCTTAAAACCCTCCAACTGTAAAGGTGATACTTGTCCTGCCCACCTAGTAAAACCCACTCTTGCCCCCATCACCGATTTCATCAACGCGTCCTTTGAATGGATTGTGTCCTCCAGCTTATTATCATCTTTGATATTTCATTAAGCTTCATCTGCTTTCGGAAAAACAATTCTCGGCCGAGGGCGCCATGCGTCGATCGAGTCGGTGTCCCTCGAAGGCCTCTGTCGAGAATGACGTCATTGGATGTACAAGTAGCACACGTGGCGCCCGTTGGCCTCAGTTCTGTTTTTCCGCAAACGTGTTTGCTTCGGAGACTCGGCACGCCTCGTTAGTATTTACTTACTATGCAGTTCTTCAAAAATACATTAAGGACTTGTCTTCATCATCGACCCCGACTACACCTCGTTCGGGTTTCAAAAAGTGCAGAGAATGCGATTCGAAAATGTCCATCGCGGACCTGCATCGCTTGTGCCTATGGTGTTTGGGGGAAGCCCACGACACAGATTCCTGCTTGAAGTGTCAGGCTATGATGAGTAAAGCCCTGCGAGAAAGGAAGGGAAAATTGCAAGTAGGCCGTAAAACTAAAACTGATTGTTCCTTGACCGTCGAGTCTGGAGATCGTTCTCCTTGACGCGAAAAGGACAAAAAGAGATCAAGATCCCATAGTGGCTCCCGCCACTCGTCATCCTCGATGAAACAATCGAAGAGACGGCACCATCGTTCGCCATCCTCTTCATCATCGTCAGACGAATCCCCCAGAAAATGTAAGTTTCCCTACAAAACGTGAGAGGCATGTTGTATGAAAATGCTACAAATTTTCGAGAAGGGCATGTCTCCATCCGCGCCTTCTCTGCTAGCCGGACGAGAGCGGTCCTGTTCAGACACTTGCGCACCCTCAAGCCCGGGTGATCGAAGAAAGACCCATCGAGAACCTTCAAGGTCTCTGATGAAAGAAAGTCACACGAGTCGTGATGGGCACTCAAGGTCATCGACGCCATTGAAGACTCCACATACCTCGAAGAAGAAATCTTCAAAGACAACTGTCGAATCCTCAACGCCGTCGGCACCATTTCCATCGACACCATAGATGCCTTTGTCGACCCCAAAATCATCGGCGCCAAAAATGACTGTGGCTTCAACTCAGCTTTCTGAGCATGTTAAAACTGGCAAAAATGCTAAATCAAAGCCTCCATCTGAGAAAGGTTATACTCCTTTGCCTAGAAAAGAGTACTTTAAAATAGGGTGGCCAGAAATTGGGAATCCCTGGATCCTATCCCTGCACCGGATAAATCCCTCACGAGAAAATACCGCCCATCCAGTAGCAACCCGGCTATCTGTCCAAACACCCCACTCCCGAGAGTCTGGTGCTCCAGGCAGCCACAGCTACATCTAATAAATCGGCGTATCCTACCATCCCTCAGGGTAGGGACAACAATCGTGTGCATGGATGGGCGGTATTTTCAGCTGGGAGTATGGCCCTTAAGTCGGCCAACTCCACATGTGCCTTAGCCAAATTTTTGTACACTCTGTGGGAGTGCATATCAATGGCGGCAGAGCACATTCCAGAAGGGGAGGAAAGGGAGGGTTTCCTAGCTATCGTTAGGGATGGCAAAGAAGCCATGCGTGAATCCCTTCAATCTGGATTAGACACTGCAGACAGCGTCAGCAGGTCTATGGCTAGAAGCACACTTTTTGTTGTTGTTTTTTTTAAACCGTTTTTATTAACTTTTACAACATCGTGGGGCGTAGCTAGCCAGCCATGTAAGAGGCTGGGAAACCCTGAAGCTCCCCCTGATCCGACCAAATCCTGAAGATGCCCGCCGGCATGCCGCAAGGAAACTGACCCAGAAAATAAGACCAGCTGCATGAAGAAGGGCAGCACATAGCGAGCTAAACCAGATCCAAAACCGCACATCGAGGACCTAGAGTTTGGAGTTAGAAAAGTTGCGTGACTCCCGAGGACGCCCACCCAAAATGGCCACCCAGGAACAAAGGGCTTAGCCAGACCGTAGCCCCGAGGAGTGGAGCACTGGTATACAGACAGCATGGAGGAAAAGAGGCAGTGACCGCCCGATGTGATGGGCGGACATGTGCAAACAGAGCAGGGTCCATTGAGTCCCAGTGAGCATTGGCTCACAGAAAAATCTGGAAAACACGTGCCCGGGAGGACGCGTATCATCAGTGCAGCCCGTGACGCGGAAGCGATCCCCGCTGATCCAGCGCCACATCCCTCTCTGCAACAATGTGGCATCAGTGCGGAGAGCAAGGGGAACCATCCGCGAGTCGAAGGGGCACACGGACCGCAAGCTAGCTGAAATTGGCATCGTTTGATGCATGCAACCCTCCAAGGAGCACATGGGAACTAAGAGCCTGCCGGGGGCGGACACTGCAGCAGCGAACACGCATGGACGGCAACGGGGGAAGGAGAGAGCTGACTACACGGAGGAGTAGTGCCGAGGACAGAAGCAGCGTTAAGGTGCGTCTGATCCGTGCCACGGGGAGAGGAAGCCCGATGGGCAAAGTGCAGAGACAACACAGGCAACACTCCCCCAGAGGTAGCCATACCCTGTTAAAACAGCACAAGTGTAGCACGCAGGCTGCACCATCAGGGCAGCCTGCCTGAAGAAGGAAAGGCCCCCTGCCCTAACTTGAGGCATAAGACCAAAAAGTACAGCACCTCGCCCACAGCACGGTGAAGCCCACGGAGAAAAGCTGCAGAGTTATGGGCACAATGGAGGACCTGTAACCCAACCGAAGGTGGGGAGACAGAGGTGGACACATTGGGAAAAGGAGGCCCACCTTACAAATTGACACCACCCTACCCTCAGGGTGCAAGCAACATTGGCTAGGGAGCCAGCGCAGAGGCCCCTCAACGCAGGTGCCACCGCATCAAGACACAACGTTAGCTGGAGAAGCCATGGACCCCAGACAGACATGACAATACGATAGTCAACCCCTGGCCCATATATAACAAACACCAGAAAACACAATCTCCAGGACGCAGTAAGAGCCTGAACGCTATTGATGCGCAAAGAACTGCCTTGCTACAATTGGGCAGGCACTCCGCCCTGCGCTAACGTGACCGCCTGCCCCTGGTATTAAGGCCAAGTGGCACTGAGCCAGCGCAGCCGGTACAACGAAGACCCGGACCCGCGGCAAATACTCCAGCAGACACTGAGATGGCATCCAAACTCCCCAAAACGAAAGGGATGCAGCCCACCATAGAAGAATACACCAGAACACCACAACCAATGGATGGAACTGGGAATAAGGAGAGAAACCCACAGGCAGACACAGAACCAGCGAGCAGCGAAAGACACATCCTGGAGGCGATAGCAGACCTAAAGGTCACGTGGGAAACCAAACTAGAAGCAGCCATGACAAATATCAAGACGTCACTCGAATTCAAGATTGATGCAGTACAAGTGGATGTCAACCTACTGCAACAAGACATTAGAGCGATAGAACGCACGAGCGAGCTGGAGAAAGAAGTCCAATCAAACACTACCACCTGCACGGCAAACGCCGCTGAGATTCATACACTGCGCCAACAAATGAGCAACCTGGAAAACAGGGCTGAGGAGGCCACAGGACGAACCCAGAGAAACAATATACGCATTATAGGGCTCTCGGAAGGCGAAGAAGGATCAAACCCCACTGACTACATAGAAACTATGTTGCTGCAAGAAATCGAAGGAGGGGCACTCACCCAGGGATTTGCTGACAAGGAGACCGGCGCCAGGTGCCGCGCCGTGGCCAATCATTGCCAAAATACTAAACTACCGAGGGAAAGAATCCTAGAATACTCCATAAAGGGGGCACTATAAGATGAGCATCCGCAGCAATAACAGCATACACTTCAGGTGCAAAGACGCCGCCTAAACTTTGGAGCAGTCAAGAGAAGACTGCGCGAGGCAAGCCTCAAATACATGCTGAAGTACCCAGCGAAGCTGAAAATCTTTTATAAAAACAAGGTATTGTTCTTTGAGACCCCAGAAGAAGCTATGGACTGGCTGGATGCACAGAATCGCCCGCAGGAGACAAAGGATCAACGAGAGGGCAGAGATGATAAGTGAAGCATCGGTCTCAAATACTGAGGTGCGGTATACATAACGACATTGGGACTTGAATATAGATCCGCATAGCTCAGTGAGAAGTCAGGACATACATACGGCGGGTAGAAAATACAGTAGCTTCAATGTAGGGGACACAGAGATCCCAACTCGCACCCCATTAGATAGACTAGTTAGGTTGCCAGTAGTGCGGCAACCACCTGCTTATTTCCTAGCACCAAGTCAACCAGGGTAGGACTAGATGCGGGATAGTCTGAGATCCAGGGATGGAGCTGGGCTACAGTTGGGGACTGGGAGGGAGGGGTTAGGGGGGTTTGTTGGGGAGTTTGTAGTGAAAATAGTTAGGGAGCGAGCTCAAATCACGCAAAAGCATACATGAGGCGCAGGATAAAAGGGGGTGGAGACGGGACGGGATATGGATGAAGATGGGAGACCTTAGAATAGTAACCTGGAACGTCAGGGGACTCAACAGCTATCTGAAGAGAAATAAGGTCATGATGTACCTGAGAAGGCAAAAGATAGACATAGCCTTATTACAAGAAACCCACCTCACTAAAGAGAAACAGGATGTGATTAAAAAAATGGAGGGGGACCACTGTGGGAGTAAAGTATCAGGCATATGCCAGGGGAGTAATCACCTGGGTAGCGCCACATGTACCCTTTCAGCTGTTGCAGGCCACAGCAGAGCCGGACGGGAGAATGGTGGTGATGCGGGGCTGTTAGAGAATAGAGAGCTGAGCATAATCAATACATACGCCCCCAACCAAGTTACAGTGGCCTATTTCAAGACATTATACTGTAAAATTAGGCCCCACCTGGGAGGTGCAGTCATATGGGGAGTGGACTTTAACTGCACGCTAAATCCCAAAATGGACAGATCAGATACAAAACTAGAAAGACCTACTCCCGCAGCTAAAACCCTGCAGGCCCTGCTGAGAGGTTTCCAGCTGGAAGACATATGGAGGGAGCAACACCCAAACGATAGGCACTACTCACACTGGACTACATGTTCGCCACTCCGGAACTCATCGGGGAGATTGAGAGGTCAGAATATAAAGCAAGGATACTATCGAACCTCTCCTTTGGTTCTGGCATGGCGACATCAAACCCCCAGAGCCAGGATCCCAACGTGGAGGCTCAGAGCCGAAGCATTGAGAGATAATGCATTACGGGAGGACCTAAGGGAGGAGATAACCGAATATTTTGAAAATAACACTGGTAGTGTCGAGTCGGAGGGCACTCTGTGGGAGGCCTTTAATTAAGGTGGTGTTGAGGGGAGCGGCCATATCCAAATCCAATGGACTCCAAGGGGACACAACACAGGAATTACAAGACATCAAAAAGAAAATGGAAGCAATCATGAAAAGAGGGGACACCTCACAGGAGGAAGCTGAGACTGAGTCAATTGCAACAAGAACGTGGCGTGCTCTGCGACAGATTATGCAACTTTAATTATAAAAAATACATTGAAATACAACATGCAAGGGGGGACAAACCGGGGAGGCTGCTAGCATGACTATACAAGAACGATACACCCAGATCAGCGATCAGAGAGATAAGGGGAGAAACTGGGCAAATATGGGACACCCAGGAGAGTGTAAACGAGAGATTTCTGAAATTCTACTAACACTTATACGAGGACGCTGGGGAGATGGCAGGGCAGGAGATTTAAGAAATGTTAGAAGATCTAGGGTTACCTAAATTGGGCACAGAAGATAGGGAGAACCTAAATGCTCCAATTACGATAGAGGAATTGGAGACAGTGGTCAAACATCTGCCCACCAACAAAGCCCCTGGGGCAGACGGGCTCCCTAGTGAATTCTACAAAAGGTACAGGCAAGAGGTGCTCCCCCCGCTACAAGCAATGCTAAATGAGGCCTTCGAGAAAGGGAGGTTGCCGGAATCCCTTAGGGAGGCGATAATCATTCCGCTCCCGAAACCCAGTAAGCCAAGCACTGACTGTGGGTCGTACAGCCCGCTATCCATGCTAAACCAGGACAGTAAAATCCTTACGGCGGTGCTGGCAAACAGACTGGGTAATAAATAAACTCATACACCTCGACCAGACGGGATATGTCCCAGGCAGGAGCATCTCTGATAATAACAGGAGGCTCCACCACATCAAAGAACATGCGGAAGGTGACCGAGGTGAAATAGCAATAGTCTCACTAGACGCGGTGAAGGCCTTCGACTCTGTAAGATGGCCCTGGCTGATGGCGGCCTTGACAAAATATGGGATGGGACCCGGGTACCTGAGGTGGGTGAAACTGGTGTACAGCTCCCCATTGGCCAGAGTAAAAACTGGAGCGATCATCTCAGAAAAATGGCAACTCAGCAGAGGCACTAGACAGGGCTGCCCATGGTCCCCGATGTTGTACATCCTAGCACTAGAACCTCTAGCGATTTATCTAAGGCAACAATATGAAGAGATAGGGGTCTACACCAAGGGGGGACCACACTTCATTGTGCGCAGACGATGTGCTGCTGTATCTGCGGTACCCGAAGGAAAACTTACAATATATTTTGGAGGTGATGGAGTGTTATACGACACTCTTCGGCATAGCGGTTAACAACAAGAAATTGTGCATGGTTCCCTTAGGAAGATACAAAGGAGTCCCAAAAGGAAAACTTAGCAACCTTGCAGATAGCCTGGGAGACCAGAATGTTTAGATACCTGGGGATCCACATATATCACACGATATAAGACTAACACAAATATAACACAGAGAAAGCGGTAGAAAACAATAAAAACAGCATGGGGTTCTGGGCGAAGGTCACCCTAGCCATGGTGGGGAGGGCGGCTCTGCTGAAGATGGTGGTCTTACCCAGGCTACTACACTTTTTTGTAAACGTCCCACACATATTGCCCAGACGCTTTTTTATTAAACTGCAGAGTCTATGCAGGGGCTTTCTCTGGGACAACACCAGAAACAGAATTGCCTTATGGAAACTACAGAACACGTATGACAGAGGAGGAATAAACCTGCCGAACTTTGAGATATACCACTTGGCCGGGCAACTACAATATGTCGCTAGGTGGCTGTCGGAAGATACGACGGCAGAATCTAGACTGCTAAGGGATGAATTTGACCCGTATTTTTTGAAAGAACTGATTTGGCTACCCAAATCAGAGCTAAAAGGGTGATCGAGATTGCTGGAACTAGGTTGGAAAACATGGCACAAGGCATACCGGGCTGTGGGTAACCCATCCCGATGCTTCCCGCAGGCACCTCTGTTGGCTGCTCGGTCCATACTGCTGTTTCCGTTTCAGCCCATTGCTTGAGATCATTCCACCATGCCTCTACCTTTGGTCTGTTACATGCCTTCCAGCCCATGGCAATTCTGTGCTTGGCAAGTATGTAAGCCAGATCTTTAAGTTTACTCACATGCTTTAGTTTGTGTGGTCTAGGGAAACCCCCCACCATACATGCCCACACAGATTCCACATATAGCATTATCCCTTTCTTTGTCAAGCGGTGGGCTACTTCTCCCCAGAATGTACCAATTTCCGGGCATGCCTAGAACATATGTGTCATCCCAGCGTTCACGTCCCCACATTTGGGACATGTTTGTATTTCTGTGCTCTTAAATCGGGCAATCCTCTGAGGGGTCATGTACGCTCTGTGGGTTACGTATAGCTGGATTTGTTGCAGCCTCGCATTCCTGGACACCCTCTGAGCCCTCTCCCACAGCCCATCATTCATGCTTTCTCCCACTTCCTCTTCCCAGTCCCGTCTTAGTTGGGCCACTTCCTTTCCAACCCTGGTCATCAACAGTTCGTAGATTCTGGAAACCTCATGCCCTCCCTCTGCGATATCATAAATTGTTTCTATGGCCGTATCGGGTTGGTCTTCCAGCACTATTTCAGAACATGTTTCTCTCGCCCGCCGCACCAATCTGGTGTATGTAATGTACTGCCCTAGATGTAGACACGTTTCCTCTACTGGTGCGTTAAATTCCAATATCTTCCCATCTGGCCATATATCTCCCATTGTTGCGATACCCACCGGTTCCCAATGCTTGCGTATCGTCTTCCTCAATTGCTCATCCCCTCCGGTCAGTGCCACTAGCGGTACTTGAAAGGAACACGGAGTCGGGTTCTCCATGGCCTGACGAGCCTTTTGCACATTTTCCATCCCAAATCCAGCATTCTCGGACACCCTTTTACCTCTGATTTAGGCCGCCATATGCATTCTTTCAAGAATAATTGAGTACATTCAGACCTCAGCAGTCTGGACTCCGATGTTGAGTCTTCCGTTAGCCACCTAGCCACATATTGTAACTGCCTGGCCCTGTGATGGACCTCAAAATTGGGAAGTTGTATGCCCCCTTTATCATATGTATTCTGTAGTTTCCACAGGGCTATTCTGTTCCAGGTGTTATGCCAGATGAAGCCTCTACATATGCTCTGAGGTTTAGCAAAGAATCACTTGGTTATCATGTATGGTATATTTCCCAAAAAGTATATCAGCCTCCGCAATACAACCATCTTCAACAACGCCGCCCTTCTTATCATGGTCAAAGGGAGCTTAGCCCAGAATCTCATTCTATTGTCAATGTTTGCCACGGCCTTCTCTGTGTTGTGTTTGTGTTCATCCTCCACCTTGTGATAGATATCTGTCCCCAGGTATCTAAAATTTTTGGTCTCCCAGGGTATTTGTAGTATAGGTAAGTGCTCCAGCAGAATCCCCTTATATCTCCCCATGGGGAATATACGTGACTTTTTAGGATTGACTGCGATGCCAGAGAGCAACGCAAATCGCTCCATTACTTCTAGAATGTATTGCAGGTTTTCCTCCAGGTATCTCAAGTATAACAACATATCATCAGCATACAATGATATTCGGTGTGCCCTCCTTTGGTGAAAATCCCCACCTCCTCGTACTGTTGCCTTAGGTATATCGCTAGGTGTTCCAGTGCAAGAATATACAACATCGGGGACCAAGGGCATCCCTGTCTGGTCCCCCTGCTGAGTTGCCACCCCTCTGAAATAACCGCTCCCGCCTTAACTCGGGCTAGTGGTGAGCTATATAATAGTTTCACCCACTTTAGATACCCGGGCCCTATTCCATATTCCTTTAAAGCTGCTATAAGCCACGACCATTTAACAGAATCGAAGGCCTTCACTGCATCCAATGAAACAATTGCGACTTCCTACGCACCTCCTTCTGTTTGCTCTATGACTCGGTGGAGCCTTCTAAGGTTGTCGGATATGCTTCTGTGTGGGACATATCCGGTCTGATCAGGATGTACAAGTTTGCTTATAACATGTCTCAATCTCCCCGCCAACACACCCGTGAGTATCTTGCTGTCCTGGTTCAGCATGGATAGCGGTCTATACGATCCGCGGTCCATGCTCGGCTTATTAGGTTTAAGAATCTGAATGATGATCGCCTCTCTTAGGGATTCTGGCAATATCCTGGTTTCGAAAGCTTCGTTTAACATTGCCAGAAGCGAGGGAAGCACTTCCGTCTTATATGTTTTATAGAACTCGCTAGGGAGTCCGTCCGCTCCCGGGGCCTTGCAAGTGGGTAATCCCTCAATCCCTGCTTCTAGTTCCTCCAATGTGATTGGGGCGTCTAAGTTCTCTCTCTCCTCAGCACTCAATTTGGGTAGGCCAATGTCCTCTAGTGTTTCCAGTATCTCACCCCATTCACCCCAGCTGTATCTCCATACAATTGTTTATAGAACTCGAGGAACCCTCCATTCACACCCTCTTGGGTATCAAGCGTCGGTCCTCCTTCCCCCTGTATTGCTCTGATTGTTGGTCTTGGTGTCTCACTTTTATACAACCATGCTAATACCCTCCCTGGCTTGTCCCCGCCAGCGTGCTTCCTCTCTATGTATTTCTTATAATTTAAATTGCATAGCCTCTCCCAGTGCCCTTCACATTCTTGCCGTAATTGGATTATAGTTTCGGCCTCTTCCAGGGAGTCATCTCCTCTGCACACGATTGCCTCTATTTCCATGCACCCCTTTGGATTTTGCTATCGCTGATCCTCTCACCACCACCTTAAATGCCTCCCATAGGGTGCCAGCCGATTTTACGCTTACAGTGTTGTTTTCGAAGTATTCTACAATTTCCCCTCCTCAGATCCCCTCTGAATACTGTCTCTTTCAATGCTTCGGCTCTCAGCCGCCATGTTGGGATCCTAGCTCTGGGGGCTTGATACTGCCATGTTAAGACCAATGGTGAGTGCTCCTAAAGGACCCTCGCTTTATATTCAGTCCGCACTATCTCTCCTATCATCTCCGGAGAGGCGAACATATAATCTAACCGTGTATACAAATTATGTGGGACAGAGTAATGCGAATAGTGTCTGTCATATGGGTGTTGTAGCCTCCATATGTCTTCCAACTTAGTCACCCAACAGGGTCCTCAAGGTTTTGGCTGCAGGGGTGGGGTTGTCTAATTTCCCGTCTGACCTTTCCACCTTGGGATCCAGCGTACAGTTAAAGTCGCCTCCCCATATAACCGCACCCCCCAGGTACGGGCTTATTTTACTATATAAGGTCTTGAAGTAGGCCACAGTATCTTGGTTTGGAGCATATGTATTAATAATACACACTTTTCTGTTTTCTGTCAGTCCCCGTACCGCTACCATCCTCCCGTTAGACTCTACTGCAGATTGCAATAACTGAAAGGGGACATGTGGTGCTACCCAGGTGATTACCCCTCTGGCGTATGCCGAATTTGTTTCCCCCACGGTGGTTCATTTCCATTTCTTCCTTATCACCTCTTGTTTTTCTTTTGTTAGATGGGTTTCTTGTAGTAGAGCGCGATCGATTTTCTCCCTCCTCAGGTACATCATGATCTTATTTCTCTTCAGGTAGCCGTTGAGCCCCCTCACATTCCAGGTAACTATCTTAAGGTCTCCCATCTTTCATCCATACCCAGTCCTGCCACTGTCCCCTTTTATCTTCTGCATCTTGCACAGCGGCGCGTGGACATAAGCTTGTTCCCCAACTAAAATCACGGCGGCTTTTGACCTAGTGGACCACGCAGTACTCTGCAAACACCTAGCGTCAGCCACCCACTTCTCAAGTGAAGCCATAGCCTGGATCCAATCCTTTCTCGACAACAGAAGCATGCGAGTCTTCTCCACCTTAGACTCTGCAGACCCTATCCAGACAACATGTGGCGTCCCACAGGGCTCTTGTGTCTCGCCAACGATGTATAATATCTTTACTAAACCTCTATTCAACAAATTGGACAGACTGGGTGTCACCTACACAAATTATGCAGACGACACCCAGATCCTCATCCCCCTTTCGGGCAATTTCACTACGGATACAGCTTTAGTAAACAAAATGTACACCCTCATTCAGGCATGGATGGCAACCCATGGCCTCTGCCTGAATGATGAAAAAACAGAGATCCTCATTCTAGGCTCACCCAACAACCTAAAAAAACTTGATTCCAACTACAGCTCCTTCAATATCGATGGCAATATAATCCCTGTCGCCAAAGAGGTGAAAACCCTCGGTTTCTATTTGGACTCCACTTTGTCCCTAAGTAAACAAGTGAACTCCCTGGCCTCATCCACAGCCTATACCGGTAAACTTATTAAAGCATGCAGACCCTTCCTCTCACCAGCTAGCTGCATTATCCTAGCCACTGCACTAATCCTCTCAAAACTGGATTACTGCAATGCACTTTATGCAGGCACAAATAAATATATCATCAATAAACTTCAAACCCTACAAAACAACGCGCTCAGAACGGCCCTGAACCTCCCAGCTAGAGAGCATATCTTGAATGTGCGGAGAAAATACAACTGGCTAAAAATTAGCGATAGGATCACCTTCAAAATTGTCACACTAACATTCAAATGCCTGAACAATGCAGCCCCCCCATACCTTAGGAATAGAATAATAAGAAAAAACACTGCACAACCAACCAGAACAGCCAACTCTTTCTGCCTCCAAACCCCTAGATTCCGACTAAAAAAAACAGGAGGTAATAGCTTCCCTGTGCAAGCAGCCCAGTACTGGAACGCCCCACCAGTTGTACTAAGAAGGGACCAGCCCTACAACAGCTTCAGGCACCATACCCGCACCTGGCTTCGACGCAATGACCTCTGAAACCGGTGACCTTGAGCATTGTGACCCGATGACACACATACCCCTCCACTCTTACATGTAAAATGTACATAATGTATTTACTGTATATAATTTGTTACCTTTCCACCCTTACATGTAAAGAATGTACATAATGTAATTACTGTATACAATTTATGTAACCAACAACCTGTAATATGCAACCTGTAACCAAGTTTTAAGCATTCTTGTTATTCTGTGCGGCCAGCTACCCAAGGGTTTTCAGGCGCCCTATAAATAAATAAACAAACAAACTGCACACCCTCCAACTCCCCTCCGACCCCCGACCCTTCCCATTCCCAACTGTTGCCCAGCTCCATCCCTGGATCTCAGGCTATCCCGCATTTAGTCCTTTCTCGGCAGTGCCGGTACCAGGAACACAGCAGGGGGTTACCAAACTACCGGTAACCCAACTAAACTATCTATAGGGGTATAAGAGTGAGTCCACCGTGTCTCCTGCAATTATGCACCATTACCCTATGCCCGCTTGTATCTTCCTGCTCAACACATAGCTCATTTCTCTGCCTACATTGCCCCATCTTATATTCAAGTCCCAATTTCACATTTTATACAGCACCTCGGCTTCTGGAACCACGGCCTCGCTTATCCGTTCCGCTCTCCTTCTGGCTGTCTGTTCCCAACGGACAGTTCTGGGCATCCAACCACTCCGTTGCATCTTCAGGAGTCTCGAAAAACAGGATTCTTGTGGAACACTTTCAGTTTCGCCGGGTACATCAGCATGTATTTATAGCCCGCCTCTGTCTCCTCTTCACTGTCCCATAATTCAGTCGCCGTCTCTGCATCAAGAGTGTATAGTCTGTGTACGCCGTAATAGATGCGGCTGCCCTATGTATTGTGCCGCCTTTCCAGAAGTGTTCCAGGATTTTCTCCCTGTCTCTGTAATTCAGTATTTTAGCAATTATTGGTCTCGGGGGAGGGGGCTCCTGGCGGTGGTTTCCTTGTCAGGGCTCTGTGTGCTCTCTCTACCGCGAACCCTTGGGTGAGTGCCCCTCCTCCTATTTCTTGCAGCAACATGGTCTCAATGTAGTCTGTAGGGTTAGGTCCTTCCTCGCCTTCCAGAAGCCCCACAATAAGTATGTTATTTCTCCGAGTGCGCCCTTCGGCTTCCTCTTCTCTATTTTCTAGGTTGCTTACTTGTTGTCTCAGTATGTGGATCTCCCAGGCGTGTGATGCGCATGCAGCTGTGTTTGAGTTTACTTCTTTCTCCAATTCGCCGTTGTGTTCTGCTATTGGTCGTACGTCTTGTCTAAGTAGATTTACATCCACCTGCACTGCGCCAACTTTAAGTTCCAGTGTCGCCTTGAGTTCCGCCATGGCTGCCTCTAATTTAGTTTCCCACGTTACTTTCAGGTCCGCAGTCGCCTCCAGGATCTGCTGTTTATTGCATGCTGATGTGTCCATTTGCAGGTTTCTCTCTTTACTTCTAGCCCCTTCCGTTGGCAGGGGTGTCCTTGCAAATTCCTCCACTGTGGGTTGCTTCCCTTTTGTCTTGGGCAACTTGGACTCCATCACGGTGTCGCTGTATGCCTCTGTTTGAGATGGCTGGGCTTCGGCTTCCCGACACTATTGCTTGCGCTGGCGCATCCGGTGCTTGGGTCCGTTTGGGGGCCTCCAGCTGCGCCTGCTCTGTATCTTGCTGGTGCTGCCGAGTCACCTAGCGTCTGATGGCAACAGATCCCCAGTCTTTGTCTTTGCAGCCCAGAACCACCTTAAGCACTTGCTGGGGGCTGCACGAGTGCTGGCTTAATTTGTATAGTGTTGCGCTATCCGGTGCATGTACTCTCCTTAGTACATCGCTGCCCAAATGCTAGCGAGGCCGGCATCCAGCAGATAAATTTAAGTGTAACAGCGCTATCCTCTGGTCGCTGCCCAGCTGCCCTCACAGTTGCCTGGACCTTTATCCAGCCATCTTGCTGTCTCTCGCCCTTACCACCATCACATAACAGGGCTGAGCCTGGCGGTGTAGTTGCCACTAGGTTACAGTGGATGCCTGATGGTATTGTCTTTATATGCGTTGGATTGTCTTGTTACTGGTATTTGCTTTCAGATTGTTAGGCAGAATCCTATGCAGTTCCTACAGAAGATTAAGACTACAGGTATATGCAACAAATCCCCTTTGGTGTCAGTCCATACCACAAAGATTTAGTTGGTAGCTGTGGCTGATCAGGCAGACTTATCTCAAGAGGGAGATGAGCAGTATTCAGGGTTTACACAATAGGACTACAATACTATGGAACAAGGAAACACTGACCGAAGCTTTGTATCGAAAAGAATATATATGTATATATATATTTCTGAGGCTTGTGGAATCTGCTTAGATCACATGCTGCGCATAGGCCGACATCTAGTGGAAGCTGCGGAGTATTACAGTTTGTTTTTCGAAAGTCGAAAATGGGCGTCGACACAGGCGTGCCAGTAATACTATCCCTAGTGTGACGTCCACTGTACCCAAGATCCCTCACGCGTGTAGGATCCTCAGATTGTTTTTTTCCGCCATACTGGTCGGAAGCATCTTGCGGAGTTCCCTGGCCTTTGCCATACTTTTGCTGTTATTATAATTTAATTCTTATTCATTCCCTTCCCCACCCCAACGTCGACCCTCAACCTCGACGACGGCTGGAGAAGTCATCGACCGTCGACTGCTGCACGACGGATCTGGGCCTCGGTAGGCCGCTGGCCTCGGCCCGGGCCTAGTAGGCCGCTGGCCTCGGCCCTTACAAGTAGGGAGAGTGGGGGGTGGTACATACTCTTCACTCTTGATATATAGTTACATTTACATATATTCCTACACTTAGCAGCCCGCTGCCTTTAGGTGCGTATGGAGGGTACCCCTTTTCAATTCTGCCCCAAGTGCAATCGCAAATACCCTTGGGTCGACAGGCACGCCACGTGCAATCTCTGCTTGCCGAGGGATCACCCCGAAGCGAACTGCAGAGCGTGTAGTAGGTTTAAACCTAAAACACTTAAGGACCGTTCGACAAAGCGTTGGGCCCACCACGCCAGGCAGGAGGCCATGGCAGCGGAGGGCGCCTTCAGCGATGGCAGCGACGCCGTACTTTCGGACGGCGAGGGCATTACGGCGTCGAAAGACAGCCGACGAGCGCAGGTCCCCGACCTCGGAAGGTCGTCCGGCAGGGCGGCTATGGGGAAGACCCCCGGCGACGCAAGCGCTACACACCTAACACACACTAAACACACTAAGACCAACCGGACCTCGACGACGTCGACTTCCCGGAAAGAGGCACAAAAAGAACGGTCCGACTCGGTGTCCTCTGGGCGCTCTCGATCGAGATCGCCTCACGACGCAAGGCAATCATCCACTCTTGCCAAGAGTGCCTCGCTACACACATTAACGGAAGTTCGATCGTCGGGAGACGGAGACGACTTCCACCCCCAGGCCGCGCTCCAAGATACCGAGACCGCGGTTAACACCAGTGAGGCCCCACGCCCGAAGCACACAGATACCTTTCCAGACCCTCGACGCCAGGCGTCGAAAGTCTCTGGGGCCCCCAAGGGACAGGGAAAACATTTTTCCACGCACGGGGAAGGGGGGAAACAGCGGAAAGCACAGCCTTCCACCCCTGTAAAGCCATCCTCCCACCCTAGGCAGACAAGCAAACACAAGTCTACCCTTGAAAAGTCCCATAAATCACCTGCTAAAGTAATACCCTGTTCCAGGGAATGGTCCAGTGAAGACATAGACAGGGTTATGTCTAGGATGTCTTCCTTAGCTGATTTTTATGATAAGAACCCAGAACACTTTCTTTCATATAACCCTCAAGGGGCCACTCCCTCAGGCTCCTCCGATCCCATCCCGCTAAGTAAAAAGCCCCGGGTCGAAAGACCGGAACCCTTCGAGGTTCAGCCTTACTCCACTCCATATTCTACTCCACTCCCCAGTTGCCAGGGACAAGTTTTCCCTGGAGAGGACCAGGAGTTTGACATTATGGAAGAACAAACAGGGACAGATTACTATGCGGAGGATGAGGACCTGGAGGAGGGAGAAGATGAGCAGGAAATTTACAGAGTAGATTCCCCAGTACAAAGCGAAGCCCCAGTTACTGACTCTCCAGTTGATAACCAGCTCCTCCTTAACGAGGTTCTCGCTCGAGCAGCGGAACACTTCCACATCGACACCCACGGTGTACAGGAGGAAAAGGACTTCCCGGAGGAGTTTGTAGGAGAGAGAAGACCAGTCGCTCAGACCATCCCTATCCTCAAATCCATCCAACGAAGAATAGATCCTTCCCTGGTGAATCCGAACCTCACCAGAGCTGTCAACCCCAGAATTGAAAAGATTTTCCGGGCAGCCCAGTCTGACCCTCTGTATATAAGGGGACATCTTAAACCAGATTCCCTAGTGGTTACCAACACTAGAAAAAGGGCTGGCACGCCCTTATCTTCATCAGAAGCTCCTCCCGACAAGGAGAGCAAAAAACTTTACGGGTTTGGCAGGAAGGTAGCCTCAACGTCCGCCTACCAAGCAAGGATTGCGAATTCCACCACCCTGTTGGCTAGTTACAATTGCCATCAATGGGAAGAAGTCGCGGCGCTCATTGCCTCTGCTCCAGAACCATTAAAGGGCCAGCTGGCTCGGATCTCGGCAGAAGGGAGAGCCGTGTCTGGTTGCATTTTGAAAGCAACTTTCGACGCCGCTGACAACGCAGGGAGATTGATAGCAGAAGGTACTGTTATCAAAAGACATGCGTGGTTACGGCAGTCGGGATTCAAGACAGAAACCCAGGCTTCCTTAATAGACAAGCCAGTGGAACCCGACCTATTGTTTGGGAAAGCGGTCGAAGACGCACTTAAAAATGCCAAAGATGAATATGAGACTCTCAAATCCCTTGGCCAGCTTACCAACAAACCCCCTAACCAGAGGGGGAACAGTAATTTTCGTCGCCCACGCGGACAAAATTCACAAAGAGGCAACTATGCCCAGGGACAGGGTACACAATGGAATAACAACCAGCAGTCTACCCAGAGTTACGGCAGGGGTAACAAGAGAGGTCGTGGAAGAGGCAGAGGCAGCCCCAACAAGGGAGGTGGCACGCCTCCACCAAAACAGTGACGCTCAGTTCAGGGTCCCTTGCCACGCAACCCCAGTAGGGGGACGCATTTCCACCTTCACCCAGGCTTGGGAAGGGATCACCTCAGACAGATGGGTGCTGTCAACAGTATCCGCAGGATATTGTATAGAACTACTGCAGCGTCCCCGGAACCATCCTCCACGACTAAGAGTGCACTCCCTAGAGCATCAAAGGATCCTTCTCGAGGAGATCGCCATTCTGCTAGAAAAGGACGCGATGGAACTCGTCCCAGGACACCAGGTAAACAAGGGTATCTATTCAACTTACTTCCTTGTGCCAAAGAAAGATTTGACAATGCGCCCAGTATTGGACTTGCGGCCTGCCAACAAGTATGTCAAGCCCCAAAAATTCCGTATGACCACGCTACAAGAGGTAATCCCCCTCCTAAAAAAGGGGGATTACATGGCAACCTTGGATATGAAAGATGCTTATTTTCATATTTCCATGCTCCCAGCGCACAGAAAGTACTTGCGCTTCAAGGTAGACAGTCGCCACTACCAATTCAAGGTACTGCCCTTCGGGATAGCTTCTGCACCAAGGGTATTCACCAAGGTACTGGCGGTGGCGGCTGCACACCTACGCAGGGAAGCAATCCCGGTGTACCCTTATCTGGACGACTGGCTCATAACGGGGGAAACCCCAGGAATTTGCAAGTCAAACATTCAGAGGACTATCGACCTCCTCCACGAATTAGGCTTCTCTATCAACGAGAAAAAGTCAAGTCTGGTGCCAAGCACCTCAAAACAGTTTCTAGGAGCTATCCTAGATACTCAGAAAGGATTGACCTTCCCTTCGGAAGAGAGAATTCGGAATATACTTCTGCAAATTCCGCATTATCAGTCAGGTCAACAGATAACAGTACGCAAAGCTATGCGGTTACTGGGCATGATGGCGTCATGCATTTACCTGGTCCCCCACGCGCGTCTGCGCATGCGTCCCATGCAGGAATGGTTGGCGAAACAATGGTCTCAGGCAAGTGGTCATTGGGACGATCTAGTGGTCGCTTCGCCAACACTCGTACAGAGCCTACACTGGTGGACAAGAGAGAATCTCGCAAAGGGGAAACCCTTTTACGATCCCGAAGTACAAGCCGTGGTGACTACAGATGCATGCCTGACTGGGTGGGGAGCTCACCATCTCCACCACACAGCTCAGGGTCTCTGGTCTCACTCAGTAGCCAAGAACCACATCAATCTGCTAGAGCTTCTGGCAGTATTCCGAGCGCTAAAGGCGTTCGAGCCCCATCTACTGAACTTGTCGGTGCAGATCAGGACGGACAGCACGACAGCCATGTTCTATCTAAACAAGCAAGGGGGGACTCGTTCGCCAAATCTGTCCAAGCTTGCCCAGAAAATCTGGATATGGGCACTCAGACGGAACATCTTCCTGTCATCGCAACATGTTCCAGGGGAGCTCAATTCCCTAGCGGATGCTCTAAGCAGAGACTCCCTCCCAGAAGAACACGAATGGGTCCTTCACAGAGACGTGGTAGAAGATCTCTTCTCTCAGTGGGGTTTCCCCACTATAGACCTATTCGCCACAAGCGAAAACAAACAATGCCCAGGATTTGCATCCAGGTTTCCCCAACCGGACTCCCAAGGGAATGCCCTGTGGATGAACTGGTCAGGGATGTTTGCGTACGCTTTTCCACCAACTCCTCTCATCAGGAAGGTGGTGTACAAGATGAACAAGGAATCGATGACGCTCATCCTAGTTGCTCCCATGTGGGCGAGACAACCATGGTTTCCACACCTACGCAGGATGGCGGTGTGCAAACCCATCAGACTCCCAGCCTGGTACAACCTACTGTCCCAGCAACAGGGTCAAACAGTGCATCAGGAACCCAACTCTATGAACCTAGCAGCATGGCTCCTGAAGTCATAGAGTTTGGACATCTCAAATTACCACAGAGGTGTATGGACATTCTAAAGGAGTCCAGGAAACCAAATACAAGGCACTGTTACTTTGATAAGTGGAAAAGATTCGTTATCTGGTGCCAGAATAAACAAATCAACCCGGTTGATTGCACTCCTTCCAACGTTGTGACATACATGCTCCACCTGCTGGATGCAGGGTTGGTTTTCAACTCACTGAAAGTACACCTGGCAGCCCTCTCGGCTTACACCACATCCCATAACAAGGTCTCGTGGTGGAAAGTGCCAGTGGTTAAAGCCTTCATGGAAGGAGTAAAGAGACTTCACCCTCCTATTTCGAACCCACCGCCAGGATGGGACCTCAACGTGGTGCTAGCTAAGCTCATGGGACCCCCATTCGAACCCATGCATAAAAGTAGTCTCAAACACCTGACTTATAAAACGGCCTTCTTAGTAGCCATTACCTCCATAAGAAGGGTCAGTGAAATTCAGGCTCTGTCAGTGCAAGATCCTTTCTTTACTATCCACAAGGACAAACTGGTTTTACGCACACACCCTAGGTTCTCACCTAAATTCATATCCAAGTTCCATGTAAACCAGTCCATCGAGCTTCCGGCTTTCTTCCAAAACCCGCAAAGCTCGGCTGAGGTGAAACTACACACCCTAGATGTGCGTAGGGCGGTCCTATACTATGTAAATAAAACCAGACCGCTAAGAAAAACAGATCAACTGTTTGTCTCCGTAGCTACAGGCAGAGAGGGGGATCGCGTCTCTAAAGGCGCTATCTCGAAGTGGATTATCAACTGTATACAGCTGTGTTACTCTCTTTCTGAAAAGACTCTGCCTTTTACGCCAAAGGCCCACTCTACTAGAGGCATTGGTGCCACTCTGGCTTTCATTGCAAATGTTCCCCTCGACACCATTTGCAAAGCGGCTACTTGGAGCTCTATTCACACTTTTACTCAGCATTACTGCATTGACACTCATTCCAAGACAGATACACAAGTGGGACAAGCGGTTCTAAGACACCTGTTTGCTCATGACCCTTCTCACATCCCACCTCCTTCTTCTGGTACTGCTCGCTAATCTATGCACAGCATGTGATCTAAGCAGATTCCACAAGCCTCAGAAGGGATACATTACTCACCGTAATCGTATTTCTGATGCTTGTATCTGCTTAGATTCACATGCGACCCACCCTTCCTCCCCTCCGAGAGAAGGCGCATGATTGCTTGTAGTCTTACCTTTCTGTTTATCTGCTTGGATTATCTGTACTCACGCTACTCCTCATGCTTCCTCATGTCAGAAAAAATACAATCTGAGGATCCTACACGCGTGAGGGATCTTGGGTACAGTGGACGTCACACTAGGGATAGTATTACTGGCACGCCTGTGTCGACGCCCATTTTCGACTTTCGAAAAACAAACTGTAATACTCCGCAGCTTCCACTAGATGTCGGCCTATGCGCAGCATGTGAATCTAAGCAGATACAAGCATCAGAAATACGATTACGGTGAGTAATGTATCCCATATATATATATATATATTTATTTTTATTTATTTTACACACTCTTAAGTCCACACACAAATCACTATCATTAAAGCAAGTTATAACAGTCAAGAAAAGTATACACAACTCCCTATTTAAATTGTAGACAAGTTTGAGCAAGTGAAAACTCAGCAAAACGGCACAGTGTAAACCAAGCAGAAATGGCACTCTAACAATTTCTTCAGCGGGAGGGAAAGGACAAGTCATACAGGGTTTGACTCCTAAACACACCAGCAACACTTCCCAGTTGGATTGTGAACAAGTTAAGCAAGGCAGTACTTTAGCATAAGCAATACTTAGGTGACAACCGAGCAAAATGGCACTGCAACAATATAGAAAGGGGAAGGAAAGGTGGTTATAAGGGTTTAGGTGCACCCACACATTTCTTAGTGGAAAGCAATCTAGAGTAGGCAGTTGTAACAGATTTAGCCAGTCAATAGACCTGTCCAGAGTCAGTGGTACAAGGCAAAGTGCCTAGGATCAAACGGTTCTGTTAGCTGCAGTCAAGTTTTTGTTTAACGATTTGAAAAGGCGGTTGCAGAAGTTAAAAAGATAATGTTAGATGAAAGGGGCAGCCAGCCCAGGAGGTAAGTAAAGGATTTAAAACACCTTTAGCAGTACCCAACGAAACAGGAGGCCTGGTGGAACAATGTACCTTGAAAGTGGAAGAGGCTCCTGTGGTGGCGGTAGTTCCTGGCAGTTCCTGCAGTTCGAGAGATCCAGCAGAGGAAGAGAGGCTCTCGTCGTGGAGGAAGGTTCGAGTTACTGCACTGCCCAGGGATGAAGCCAGCTGCGATGATGTCAAAACAAAATAAAAGGTACGCTCCTTTAAATCGTGGTCGTGGTGGACGGGTGCCTGGCTATCCGGTCTCCTAGTGCTGGGCACTGGCGATTCGACCAGGCAGGTCCTGGAAGGCGATTGGCAAACTGGTTGTCCCCACCAGTTCAAGGGAAAAAGACTCTTGCAGGTGAAGATCTTCTCGAGTCGTTGGAGAAAAGTGGTGAGGATCTGCAGCAGGGCTTCACTGGTGGTTTAGTCGTTGCAGATGTCTTCAGCTTCTCTCCTCTTCGGGTTTCTTAGTCCCAGTGGCGACGTCTTGTCCTCCAGTCGTCAGAGCCCTGCTTTTATGCAGAAAAACCACCATTCATACAGCCTAGCTGTCACACACACAGTGGGGTGGCTATCCTGGCGGGATAACCCCCCAGCCTATCAGGGCAGAGTGCGACTTGGGTTGCCTAGGTAACCCTGTCCAGGTTGCCTATTTCCCCCCTCCCACACATCCTTTCTACCCCAGACTCAGAGGCGCCGAAAGGAGGGCTTCTGTGCAGAAGCCTGCCAAAAGGACGAACAAAGGATCCCCGACCTGGGTTAGGATTTCAGAGAAAGACACGAGAAATAAATATTATCAAAGATCTGGCAATAAAAACCTACCGGAGTAAAGTTAATATTAAAATAAACGGCCGGAATGTTGGAGGCTGTCAGTAAAAGTGGTAGCCTCGAACAATGGGAAAATCTCATAGGGAAATATTTGCGGTTGAATATTTACTGTAGTAACCACTGCCACCAGCCAGAAACTTTGGAGAGAGGGACTGGACGGTACCCTCTCGAAAAACACCAGGGAAAAACTATTAACCCCTTCCAGTAATTCCATAGTAAGATGGGTTGTTCATAACTATTGACTAGTAAAGTCAATGGGGACTTTACATGCCCTGGGAGACAGTAGTCAGTCGCAGGGTATGGAGTCTATGTTTGGGGGTCCCTAGGACACCCCTGTGTTAATGTACTGAGGGTGCTGTGTAACACACATTTAAAAAGAAGATACCTATGAGGGTGAGAAAAACCCCATAGACCATAAGCACAAAAATAGCCTCAAACACACATCAGCAATATGTCTAAGAGTGGGAAAAAGAGTCGCGCTCTTAGCAGGAGTAAAAAAAAAACTGAAATCCAGCAAAGCTGCTGGGGGGACTCTATAGGTAAGGGAAATTAGCGTTTTAAGAGACTTCTCCCTAACATAGATATAGCCCTTAAGGTATGCTATGCATGTGGTCACAACAGTTGGGGTCCTCTGTGAGCTTCCGCCAATTGCACCTCTCACCAGATCTCCAGTTTGTGTCTTCTTATTCAACGCTGCGTTCTCATTGTGTTCGCTGCGCTTCAGGATTCCAACGTTCTGTCTCGCGTGTAGGCTTTCCCGGTGGTGTTAGACAGTCACCCTTTGACTTGCATGTATGGTCCGCATACTGTGGACGCCCCTACGCCTCTGTCTTGTTGTATGGGGGTCTGCCGCTTTCTCCGGACACCGCACACCTCATGCTGCAGTGTACAGCCACCCGTGTCACAGTGCCTTTTCCTCACCGCCTGTCGTGCCGGCTTCCTCGTTTACTGCAAATTGCTCGCAGTACAGCACCACTTTGTAGCAACGCAGTGCACTCAAGTCTCCGCAATCAACCTTTCGGTATGCAGCAATACTTTGTTACTGTTGATCCGTCGTCCACCGCGTCCCTGCTAACTTCTGCAGCTCGTCAGCTGTAGCCTCTGGTGCTGCTATTTAGTTCATACCGATGCACTTTTGACAAACAATACCATTTTTACTGGATAGTGGTGCTGTATCTCAGGATTTCGGTGCGGTCGAACGAAGGTTTGCCTCTTTGTTCTGAATTGGGCGACATTTTGTTTTGGTTGTTGTCCGAGTCTCGATAACTTCTCCGGCTCGTAACTTAGTGATTCTTATTCCATTTCTTCCGGCTGTTTGACCGCTGTGTGCCTCTCGTATTCACATGCCCGCATCTTTAAGGCAACCATGCTCTGCAGGCACTGTGTGTGTTTTTTTTCATAGGATCGATGCCGGATCAGCAGGAGCACATCCAGATAACGTCTTATTCCGTGGCCATCATGCCACGCCCCGCTACAAGCACGGTTATGCGCAGATTTGCGTGGTTGTGGTAGTCTGGTTGCGCACCAGATGTGCAGGCCTGTCTTCTAAACATGTCTTTTTATGGGTCTCACCTTTTTTTTTTTTTTAACAAGACTGACGAGAGCCTTGAGAAGTTGCAGACCTCAAAGGCGGCTGCCAAATCTTTAGGAGCTGCTGTTGGGCAACCTCAGCCTTTTCGGTCTTCAGGACAACCATCAAGGGGGCGATCCTATTGTTACTGCTCCTCATTTAGAAAGGTGAGAGGAATGGCCAGTCAAAGAGGCCAAAGACGAAACCCTTGTGGTGGACAAGGAAAAAGTGCAAAGCCAGCTGCAGCTTCCTTGCCATCGGCAGCTGCAGCAACCGCTCCAAAGCCACTTTGAAAGCTTGCATCACAAATCACTGGCTGGGGGTAGCTTGTCTCAGCATCTCGAAGAATGGCAAGACATTACTTCAGATGCTTGGGCTCTGGAGACAATAGCCCAAGGTTACTGCCTTCCATTTATAACGCACCCTCACAACAATCCACCGGGGAAACACTCTTTGAGGATTCCAAATCCGTTCCTTGTGCAGGAAATGTTAACCCTGCTAGAGAAAGGTGCTGTAGAGCGAGGACCTGTAGCGGAGAGCAAGGGTTGGTATTCCCCATATTCTTTGATCCACAAGAAAGACAGGGGACTGAGACCCATATTGGACTTGAGATACTTGAACAAGTTCCTCAGGAAGGACAAATTCAATATGGTCACACTTTCTAAGATCCTCCAGGCCCTCCAGTTACATGATTGGTTGGTGTCATTGGACCTTCAGGATGCTTATTTTCATGTGCCAATCCATCTTAAGCACAGAAAATACCTAAGGTTCGCTGTTAGCGGCTCACACTATCAGTTTCGAGTCCTGCCATTCGGGTTGACCTCCGCCCCGAGGGTCTTCACCAAACCGATGGTGTTGGTGGCAGTGCATCTCAGGAGAGGGGGGATTCATGTCTACCCCTACATGGATGATTGGCTGATCAGGGCGTGTTCTCCCGTACAAGCCCTGGATCATCTCAATCACCTGCCACTCCCTTCACAGACTGGGCTTCTCTCTCAATTTCAAGAAGTCACAGATGACACCTTCCCAGCCGCTCCAGTACATCGGAGCTGTATTAGATACATCCTTGGGAAAGAGCTTGACACCCAATGCAAGGGCTCAAGACATTCTTCAGATGGTTACCAAATTCCAAACTGCCCAGAATCTTCCGGCCTTGCCTCATGGCATCCTGCATTTTTCTGAGGCCAGAAGCCTGCCTGAGAATGAGATCCCTTCAATGGGCTCTAAGAACTCAGTGGTCACGGTTCTCAGGAAAGATGACGGACCTACTTCAGGTTCCAAGCAGGGTTGCACATGATCTTCTGTGGTGGGCCTGAGCAGACAATATTCTGAAGGTAAAAAATGTTTCGCAGCCATGGCCAGAGATTACAGTAGTGACGGACGGCTCCCTCATGGGGTGGGGAGCCCATGCCAATGATCTGTCAGTCAGCGGTCGTTGGTCTCCATCAGAGTCCAAACTACATATCAACCTTCTGGAGCTGAGGCCAATCAGACTAGCGCTGAAGGCCTTCCTGCCATTGGTCAGGGGAAAGAATGTCCTGATAATGACAGACAACACAGTGGCCATGCATTACCTCAATAAAACAGGTGGTGTAGGGTCACTACCACTGTGCAGAAAGGCAATGCAGCCCTGGTACTGGACAATTCAAGAAGGAATCTCCTTATCAGCAGTTCATCTAGCCGGGGAGGAAAACTAAACGGCGGATGCTCTGATCAGGCAGCTTGCAGTGTCCCACAAGTGGGAACTAGCTCAGGAAGTCCTTTAAGAGATAGTCGCCCTTTGGGGAACCCCTCAAGTAGACCTGTTTTCCACCAGAGTCAACCGGAAGTGCGAAAGGTATTGCTCAAGGGAATTTCCTTTGAGAGGAGCTCTAGGAGACGCGTTCATGGTGGATTGGGAGTTCCCACTACTTTACGTGTTTCCACCGATCCCCGTCATTCCTCAAGTCATCAGGAGGTTGAGACGTTTCGAAAGCTGCATGATCCTAATTGCCCTGGGTTGGGCCAGGAGAACGTGGTACCCGGACCTTGTAGATATCTCCATCTGTCCTCCGATTCGTCTTCTGCAGAGAAGTGGATCTTCTCTCACAAAGGGAGGGACAGTTTCTCCATCCAGAGGTCAACACTCAACCTTCTCACTTGGTTTCTGAAAGGAGATACAAGGATTGGTACCTCCCGGATGACGTCATGGAGGTGTTGCTTTCGGCAAGAAGGCCAGCAACAAAATCTCTGTACCGTTGCCGTTGGAACAAGTTTTGCGACAGGTGCAGGGAAAATAATGTTGATCCTTTTCTATGTTAATGATGATAATGATGTGTTATTTATATAGCGCCTTAATCCAAAGCGCTGGACCATGTTCAACCGCAGAGGTGTTCACTTTCCTCTTATCATTGGCACACAAAGGTCTCAATTTTGGGACCATTAAAGGTTACCTAGCACCGCTCTCCATTTTCAAGCGCTCTTCTAAAGGATGCTCCTACTTTAAAATTCCCTTGGTGATTTCAATTTCTAAAAGGCTCACAAACGTGTTCCAACCTTCTTCTTTTCAGGTCCCAGTTTGGGATCTTAATCTGGTTCTAAAGATTTGAATGTGTGCCCCATTTGAACCCTTGCACACATGTCCATTGAGGTTGTTGACCTTTAAAACCATATTGTTGATTGTATTGGCATCTGCACATAGAGTGAGCGAGTTGCAGGCACTTTCCTCTCGGCCACCATATACTGTATTCCACAAAGACATGGTTGTGTTAAGGTTAAAACCTCCCTTCCTACCTAGGTTGTATCCAATTTCCATTTAAATCAGAAAATTGTTCTGCCGGCGTTCTACCCCCCCTCCGCATCCTGGTAAAGACTAAGAAAGGCTCCATAATTTGGACCTTAGAAGAGCTTTAAGCTTTTATATTTCTAGGTTCTGCAAACTGAGTGAATGACTAACTCTTTATTGGCTACACCGGAAGGAAATTTGGTCAAGGTGTTTCAAAACAGACATTATCAAGGTGGATTATTCTTGGCATCTCAGAATGTTACAAATTGGCAGGCAAGGACCCGCCAGAAGGCTTGAGAGCTCATTCTACCAGGGGTATAGCCTCTTTTGCAGCTCTTCAAAGTGGCATACCTATTAAATCTATCTGTGATGCAGCAACTTGGTCATCGCTGCATACATTCACAAAGCATTACTGTTTAGATGCTTCTCACTCTCAGGATGTAACCTTTGGTAAGGCAGTACTGTATTCGGCCTTATAAAATGCAGACAATTTCAAATTCTACTCCCTCCACCAAATGCTGCATACTGCTTTGGGAGTCTATCAAAGATGAGGAATACGTAGGAGGACACAATCCATTCGAAGAACAAGTTACTTACCAACTGGTAATGTTCTTTCGACTGGATGTACTTCCAACTTATTCCGCATCGCCCTCCCAGCCTACCCCTCTGTAGAACTTTCCATGCTGTTACAGCTTCCGCTCTCGCAGGGCAGACTACTGATTGCCTACACTACAGCCAACACGAACAGTAGGGGAAAAACAGAACTGAGGCCAACGGGTGCCGCGCATGCTACTTGTGCACCCAATGACGTCACCCTCGACGGAGGCCTTCGAGGGACACCGACTCAACGCCATCGACGCACTGCGCCCACTGCCAAGAATTTCTTTTCTGGAAGCAGCCGAAGCTGGATGAGATATCAAAGATGATGAATACGTTGGAGGAACATCCAGTCGAAAGAACGTTACCAGTTGGCAAGTAACTTGTTCTTCTCCACCAATTCTGTTCCAGCAAACATCAAAGCTGCCTGGATCACACCCCTCTTCAAAATAATCACACTTGACCCATTACTCCCACTAACTATCGCCCCATTACCAGTGTCCTTTTCCTATTAAAGATAACTGATTGTGAAGCTTACTCGCAAATTCAATCCTTCCTTGAGTCCAACCACCTCCTTGGCTCACGACAGTCGGGCTTCCGCCCTAAACACAGCACGGAAACCGCCCTACTGGACTTAAAAATCCAGACGGACAGCTGGAAAACTAAGCATCCTCGATCTAGTTGACGACGGAAAATTGTGCCAGAACCTCAGTCATAACTTTCACTTTTCACCAGAATCCACCTCTTAGATCCAGTCATTCCTATCTGATCGTACTACCAGAGTCTTCCTAGGCGATGTGGCATCAGACCCCATCACTGCGCCCCTCGGTGTCCTTCATGGTTCCTCCATTTCACCCACATTGTACAACACCTCTACTAAACCCCTCTTTGATCTCTTGGACTCAATGGGCATTTACTACACCAACTTTGCTGATGACACTCAAGTCCTCAACCCTCATTAACGACCAGTACTCCGAGGCCACCACCACAATCAACAAAGTCTTCAGCACCTTTCAAAATTGGATGGCCACGCAAAGCCTTTGCCTTAATGACAATAAATCTGAGCTTCTCATTGTGAGCGCCCCCGCTCGGCTAAAATCTCTGGAAAGGAATTTGTCATCCCAGTCCTAAAACAGGTGAAAACATTGAGTTTACCTAGACCGATTAATGCATTACCATCGTCCATAGCATACACATCCAAACTCATTTCACTGAGTAGGCAATTCTTATCTCATAACAACTGCCTGACACTCGCTTGTGTGCTAATCCTCTCCGAACTGGACTATTGTAATGCTCTCTTCCTGGGCACAATAGCTACTAACCTAACCAAACTTCAACTTCTATAGAACAAAGCCTTGCGCGCCACTCTTGGGCTAAAACGCAGTGACCATATCTCTACCACCAGATGAGATGCTCACTAGCTGCCCATTAAAGCGCAGATTGATTTCAAAACACTTACCCTGGCTCACAAATGCATCTACGAAGAAGCTCTGCCATATCTGAGTGACTATCAATCGGAACATACCGAGACACCCACTAAGATCCAAGGCTAGCCTCTCTTGTCACTCCTTGATACAAAAGAAAAAGGGCTGGAAGTGCCAGCTTTGTGGCTACTGCCCCATCCTCTGGAACTCGCTATACCCCTCCTTTAGAAATTAAAAATCTTATAACAAAATTTAAAAAGCTAGTCAAAACATGGCTCTTTGATAAATACGATTGATCCCAGTTGAAACGGACTGTCGCTGGTCAAATGTTCCCCTTCATATATCTTTACTGTCTGTAAGAAACGCTGTGATACCGCTGGGTTTGGGTGTTACAAAAATAGCATAAATAAATAAGTCTGGGGAAATTCCGTAGTGTTTCTGAAACATATCCCAGTTCGTCTTTTATCACAGCCCTAAGAAATGTGCCCTGATCTCTATTGATTAAAAACGTGTTGCTGGTCTTGCTGAGGCACCTGGTCGAGGTTTTAGGTCTAGTAATTGGTGCTACTGCTCTATTTCATGCAGCGTATGATTCTTGTTTTATTGCAGCATGAGCAATCTTCTAGATCTTCATTTTTGGTGGCGACTTTTCAATGGATTGCTTTTCTCCCACAGATTCCTCATCATGATAGATATCCAGCATCCTGCTATGCTGTTGGGTAACATTTCGATAAGTGGCATAGTGGGCGCCGGAAGTGACGTCAGGCATCGTATATATAGCAACTCGCTACACCCTTTGCTTCTATTCCTTTTTTCACACGCTTGCACGCTGCATCGGAAACACGACTTGCGTTTACTCTATGTTCTTTTTGGTACTTTTGTACGTTTTTCTTCAAAACCTTGGTGCAATGTCGTCTCACAAGGTTTCGGGCTTCAAGAGATGCTGCGATTGCGAGGCCAAAATGTCCATGACCGACCCCCATTACGTCTACCTAGGGTGTTGAGGTGTTAGTCACAACACAGAGACCTGCATGTTGTACGCAAAGATCCAGCCAAAATCTATACATGAGAGGGGTGGGAAATTGGCCTTGGGCCGACCTGTCGCCAAGTCTCTGATGCAGTCGTTTGTCCGGTCCCCAGAGGCCAAGACTGAGGAGCTCACTCCCGACAAGGGGAAGGAACAACATCATAAGAAGACCACGAAACGTCCCATTCCAGGAGCCATTCCCCGTCTTCCTCGCGGAAGAAAAAGCGGCACCACCGCCATCGACGTGAGTCCAGCTTGTCGTCGGAACGAGCTAAGCCCTCAGTGGGGCCGATCACTTGGGAAGAGTGGGATAGTTTTACATTTTAGAAATGTTTAAGATGGAAGCTGCTATAGCTGCGACTCCAGCCCCCGACCAGCGAACTTTGGCTGCGATAGCGGGGCTCGGTGCGCCCGACCCCAAGCCAGCCATTCTGTCGACTTCGTCAGCGTCAAAAACGTCTGCAGGTGTTACACCTGCCAGTCATAAGTCGCCGGCATCTCTCTGCGCCGAAAGAATCTTCACCATCTAAAGCTTTGGTTTTGAAAACCTATTCTCAAGCCCTCAACACCAACAGTCGGCGATGGTTCATTTGTGCTGCTGTCGAGATCGGGTTTCTCCGATTCTATGCATTCCATATTTGCCATCGATGATCCAGAGAACTCGAGTCGACCCCGTTTAGCCAGTGTTGTTGATTTTTTTCGACAATTTGGGCCGATCTGTTGGCCCTAGCTCAAGGTCTACATGACACCAGTGGCCTGTATAGTTCCCCGGACTTGGAATTACAGCAAAGCCAGCCCAATACCCACGCCAGTGCTAGGTTCAGGGATCTGATTCCCATGGTAGTTGACACCCCTGGGTTGAAGGAATCCACTACCCCTTGGTGAGCTTACCGACATTTTGGATGTGAGTCCAATATGCCTTTCAACCCAGCCATTGCGGACCCCTTTGCCTCCTTATGGCAGCACCCTTGTACCATTTCCCACTGTGAAGGCCAATTTTACAGGGAAGTATAGGCCGGCAAGAGGAGACACTTCTTTCCTCGCCACACACCCTTCCTCAGAAGGGTTGGTTATACAGGCTGCCACTATTTCCACCAGGCCTGTGGCATCCACCTCTAATCTGCATGCGGACAGAGAAGGGAAAGATCTGACATATTGGCCAGAAAGGTGTTCACCTCGGGTAGCATGGCGCTCAAAGCCACTAACTTGGCATGTGTTTTCGCCAAATCCTCATTCGCTTTATGGAAGGCAGTTGAACATGGTGCGGAATACCTCCCGGAGGTTGCTATGCAGGACATATTTTTACAGTTGGTGGAGGATGGGAAGGAGGGGTAGCCAAGCAGTCATTGCAAACGGGCCTGGACGTCGCAGACTACATTGGCAGACCAATGGGTTCAGCAGTTGTAATGACACGCCAAGCCTATTTAAAAACTTCTGGCTTCTCTCCAAATGTACAAAACGGGTTACTGGACATGCCGTTTGAAGGTGATGTGCTTTTTGGGCAGAAAGCAGACGGAAAGCAGACAAATCCTTAGAGGAATTCAAGGAGTCGAGATTGGCTGCTAAATCATTGGGCCTAGCGGCAGAGCCAGCCAAACCTGCCTTCAGCTTTGCCTCCTTGGGCAGAGGTTATAGACGGTACGTGCCCTATGGCAGGAAGGCGCAGCTCCGGCAAGCCAGGAAAGGGCAGAGGCACTTCTCGTGCACCGGAAGCGGCAGAGAGGCCTCTAGAGGCCAACATGCAGCGGCAGGGTCACCCGTGCCCTCTAAGCCGCTTTGATTGCCTCTCCCACGATGCACCGGTTGGTGGATGGTTGGCAGGGCATTGGCTCCAGTGGCAGGAAATAACTTCCAACGCCTGGGCCCTGCAGTTGATTCAGTGAGGTTTATTGTCAGCCTTTTCTGAACAGGCCTCCAGACAGACCTCCACCTCCCCCAATCCATCCGGGACAGGAGCTCCAGGAAGAACCGAGAGCCCTGTTGTCGAAGGGTGCTGTGGAACAGGTACCTCCGGATCAGAGAGGGTTGGGTTGGTATTCCCGATATTTCCTAGTGCCCAAGATGGCAGGAGGTCTCAGTCCCATCCTGGACCTCAGGGCTTTGAATAAGTTCTTGAGGAAGGACAAAGTCAGGATGGTGATGTTGAGAGAGATTCTACATGCTCACGAACTACAGGACTGGCGTGTGTCACGTAGAGCTACAGGACCCTTTTTTCCATGTGCTGATACACCAAAAGCATAGGAAGTTTTAAAGGAAGGTTCCTCATAGGAGACGAGTACTATAAGTTCTGAGTGCTTCCCTTTAGGTTGCCCTTGGCGCCAAGGATCTTCACCATGCTCATGGCGGTAGTGGCGGATCACCTCAGGAGAGCGGGGTCCATGCATTTCCGTACCTGGATGACTGGCTGATCCGAGGGAAGCCAGCAGGGGTGTCTTGTCGCATCTGAAGGTCACCTGCCTGCTACTGCACAAGCTGGGCTTCTCCCTCAACTTGAGGTCCCATTTGACACCAGTTCAGTGGCTCCAGTTCATCGGAGCAGTCCTAGACACCCAGGTAGGGAAGGCTTTCCCGAGGAGAGCATCAGCAACGTAGCCCAGATGGCGCATTTGTTTCAGAACCAGGCCACTCTTCCAGCGGCTTCCTTCCTCCGCCTCTTGGGTCTCATGGCCTCCTGTATTTTTCTAGTGGCAGAGCCCTGGCTGAGTATGCATTCCCTCCAATGGCTCCTGAGGGACCAGTGGTCTCAGTACCTGGGAGAACTCACGGATCGCCTTTCGGTGTCCAGTCAGGTAGTCTGCGAACTCAGCTACTGGAATACGCACAGCTATCTATTGGTAGGGGAATTCTTCTGGCCTCCTTGGCCCCAGGCCTGACTGATCAGAGATGCATCCCACTGCGAGGAATTGCAGGTGAGCGGCCTCTGGTTTGCTTCCGAATCCAAGTGCCACATCAACAGGCTGGATTTGCGGGCCATCAGATTAGCCCTGAGGCCCTTTGCCCATCTCTCAGCGGGAAGCATGTCCTTGTCCTGACAGACAACACAGTGGCCATGCACTACCTCAACAAACAGGGTGGTGTGCACTGCCGCCCACTCTGCGCAGAGGCATTCAGCTGTGGTTCTGGTTGCGAGAGAACCAAATCTCTGTCTTGGCGGGTAATCTGGCTGGGGCAGAGAACACCTTGGCGGATGCTCTGAGCAGGCAGAGCATGGTCTCACACGAGTGGTAAGTGTGCCAGGAAGTCATGGAGGTGGTCTTCCCTCTCTGGGGTACCCCAGCAGTGGATCTGTTCACCACATAGTCCAACAGGAAGTGCGAACAGTTTTGCTTGAGGGAATTCCCTAACGAACGGGGCACTGGGGGACGCATTCCGAGTGGATTGGATCTTCCTCTCCACTACGCCTTCCCCCAATTCTAGTAATTCCTTGGGTTTTCAGGAGGTTGAAGAGATTTCGAGCAACCATGATCTTGATTGGGCGAGGAGGACATGGTACTGCGATCTCCTGGATCTAACCATCTGCCCACCTCACAGGTTGTCTCAGCACCCGGATCTCCTAATGCAGTCAGAGGGTTGAGTGCTCCACCCGACCCCACATTCCCTTAACCTACATGCGTGGCTCTTGAGAGGATGAGGTATGGCGACTGGGACCTCTCAGGGGAGGTACTTGAGGCATTGCTGGCTGCACGCAGTCCTTCTACTAGTTCTCTGTACGTGTGCAGGTGGAGAAGATTTGAGGCATGGTGCAGGGAACACAAGACTGACCCTATCTCTTGCCCTACTACCACAGTGATGGAGTTGCTTCTGCCGCTGGCCTCTTCAGGCCTTCTGGTTGCAACAGTCAATGGGTATTTGGTGGCCCTGTCTGTGTTCAAGAGGTCCCCAGACCAGGGTTCCTTTTTCTATTCCGGTCATGGCCCAGTTCCTGAAGGGTCTTATCAACAAGTGTCCTTTGTTGTCCCAGATTGGGAGCTTAATCTAGTTTTGACCTACTTGATGGCCTCTCCTTTGAGCCTATGCATTCATGTTCTTTACAGCTGTTATCCCTTAAAACCGCCTTTTTGGTCGTGATCACATCTGCCAGGAGGGTTAGCGAAATGCAAGCCTTGTACTGCAAACCTCCATTTCTGTAGTTCTTTCACGAGAAAGTCTCTCTTAAAGTCAAACCCAGATGCCTTCCTAAGGTGGTTTTAGAGTTTCATCTGTCCCAGTATATTGATTTACCTGTCTTTTACTCCCCTCCACACCCTTCAAAGGAGGAAGAGCGGTTCTACCACCTTGATCTCAAGAGAACATTAAGCTTCTATGTTGCTTTCACATCTGAGTTCAGGAAATCGGACCAGTTGTTCATGGCCTACTCCTTTTTTAGAAAAGGTCTTACCATCACTAAACAAACCCTACAACGGTGGGTCATTTTGTGCATATCCGAGAGTTACCAATCCGCAGGCAGGGAGCTTCCAGCGGGCATCAGGGCCCATTACACCAAAGGGGTCTCAGCCTCTGTGGCCCTCCCGCGTGGATTTCCTGTTAGGGATATATGCCGGGCGGCCACTTGGTCATCCTTTCATAACTTCACCATGCACTATGCCTTTGGTTGTTGCACGGGGAGCAGATGCTAGGTTTGGTAGGGCGGTTCTACATAATCTGTTGGTTTGAATCTTTCTGCCCTCCTCCGTGATCCTAAATGCTTGGGGAGTCTATCATGATGAGGAATCTGCAGGAGAAAAGCAATACATTGAAGGAGAAATAACCTTCCCGTAATGTTTCTATGGATTGTGTCCAAACGAGAAGGCATATAGTGATGGCTCTGAGATTACTGTTTTCTGTTTAAAAAAAAGAAAATTATTATAATAATTTTCAGACGTTGTGGGGGTTCACCCTGTTGGTATGTACCCTGGTTAATGTTTAACGGCTGGTTAGTCTCCTCCTGTGGTTTTTCCTTCTGCAGCGTTCAATCGCCGGGTGGGGGCGGGGGCGATCGGAGGAACTGAAGCATGGGGCATAGTGACGTTATATATATATGACACCTGACGTCACTTCTGAAGCTGATGATCGAGAGCCAGACAAGATGGAACAACGGCTGATTCGAGGTCCACTATGCCCCCTGTCGCAATGTTTCCAAACAGCAGAGCTGGATGATGGCTATTTAGCTTGCTGAATCTGCGGCAGGAGAATCCATAGAAAGAACATTACGGTAAAATAATTTCTACTTCTGATTTCTGCTTGGAGCGGCTCTAATTCAACGTGTAGGTTTACTATTTCACATCATTACTGATGCGCTTTTCAACCTCTCCCATATGGTTGAATATTTTCTCAATTTGAACAGATTACATTTCTACCTTTCTTGTTAATGTATCTTTCTTTGATTACATCTATGCTGTCTTTTAAAGCCATTAATGTTTGATTTGCACCCGTTGGTCATAGGTTAATGCAGCTGTGTCTTCCGTGTCTTGTGCAAAGGGTGACGAAATGTGCACTTTCCTCCAGTTTTACCAGGAGCATGTTGTGCATAGTTGTACATTTTAGCTTGCTTCTACTGGTTGCCCACTTGTCAGAATCTTGAAGTATCTCCAGTATTAAACCTAAACTTGCGCCTGACAACTGGAAGTGGGAAACCAACCACTTTGACAGGGGATTGATAAACATACAATGCAACCAAAGTTACTTGAAATATGTGGGTTTCAAGTAGATGTTTAGGGGAGATTCGGGATGTAATATTTAGCACACAACTGAAACAGGTTACATACTCAGCGGATCTTTGTACAGACAAATACAGCAACTGCAAGGACTGTAGCTGGCTGAAAGCAAAGAGTCACAGCGGGAAAGAAGGTAGGCAAATCTATGGGGAATAATGGGTAACATAGATTGTTCAGACTAAAGGGTGTACTGGAATATGATGAGGGTTCTCCAGGGAGATTAGGGGTTTCAAGGGAGATTAGGGAAATCCTTTGGGAGCAGATTTCAAACAATCGTGCAGCAGTGTCATTGGTTGAATGTACTGATGAAAAGTGTGTACTCAGTGTTAAGGGTAAAGCTGGAGACCATGTGCTGAGACGGGTAAGACTCCAGCAGACTAGACAAAGGCAACAAAAGTGGTTACCTTGTCTGATCTCAACAGAAACCAATCCAGGGGGCCACACTGTATACGGATCCGGAACAGAGGCCCAACGGTGGACACATTTGTAATCCAGGTGGAAAAGCAGTGTTGCAGAAATAACGAGGAACAGTATAGGCAAAAAAAGAAGCATAGATCAGAAACGGAAGCCATACAAGCAGTAATTTGCAAGTGACACAGGAATATTTGTCCAGCTGAACTCATGGGCCAAGAATTAAACGATGGGCCAAGAATTAAACGTTGTCAGGGACTAGCAGAAACGTAGGCAAGCTGCCCCTCAGAAACCTGGAAACCTAGCATTCTAGAACTATCAAGAAACCCCAAGTATGAGTCACAGACAAGATAATAGATCACTGCAAACTCAGCAAATAACGTGGATTAAGTAAACTCAGGGAAACGACTACATACTGCTATGAGAGTACCATGTTGCTATAAAAATGGCATTCCTAATCACACAACGATAAAGTGAAACCACCCTGCTTGATCACACCACAGCCAAGCATTCAGACCCAGCTTATTAGAAAAATAAAGCTTTTAATAAGAACTAGGGTAGTGTGCATTCAATCTTCTACTATTTGTATACATTTAATGTCTCCAAATGGCCAGCATTGTTAGCAACAGTAAATTACAATGGCCAATTAATTGTGATTCAACTTGTTTTATATTTCAGTATAGCGCAATGGTTTTTCAATCTCCATCCTCTTATTTTTCATTATTCAAAGTTATTTCAACAAAACTTGTTTTTACTTTTAGCGCAAAACGTTGACCGGATATGCGACATTTAACAACGTATGCTTTTGCGTATATTCATCTAATCCAAATTATCATACATGGTGACGTATATACATTCGTACGAGTTCAAAAGTCTTAATACAAACAAACAATTCATACTGTAGGTCCTACATTAAGTACCGCAGCACACATCTTCGAAAACTCATATGCTGAGTAAACCCAAAACCCACAATAGAGCTGATGGCCGAAAACTGCAGCAATGAAACAGGTAAACGAATACAGAAGCAGTTTGTAGGTTTTAACACGGTCTATAAATACGTGCATGCAGCAGTAGTGGGTGGCATAAGGGCACGATCCTAACACGCTCAAGCTCTTTGCTGTCCACACCTTTGTCAAGAGCAACACATGGTACACTACCAATCTTAAATCTATGCGTCGTACCAAAAGAGCAGCAGAAGTAAGCTGGAAAAAAGACCCAACTGTCTCGAACAAAGAGAGCTTCACTACCACCTCTAACATTTACAAAACAACCATCCTCCAAACTAAAAGTGCCACAAACAACGAAAGAATTACGAATGCCAACTCTGGTACCAAAGAGTTGTTCGCTATCTTTCGAAAATTAGAATCTCCTGTGCCACTGCAAGAAACCTGCTTTAAAGACTCAACATGGTGCACAAATATTAAAAAAGCCTTGCTTGACAAAATATCACTTCTACAAACGAAGATTTGAGCTAAAAAAGCTAGCCTTCCACCTGACATTCAATTCCGGGAGCCAACTGATTCCCTCCTGAAACCTCAGATTCAATTCGATTTCACCCCCGTCAACTTTAACTGAAGTAAAAAAAATAATCTCAAGCCTCAAACCGTCCAGATGTCAAGGCGACATTTGCCCAGCCGCAGTCATCAAGACTTGGTGGAGGAGCTCTCTCCCTTTATCACGTCCCTTATCAATGCTTCCTTCTAAACGAGTACTGTCCCGACCAACCTTAAAGATGCCTGGTTCCTTCCGTTACTTAGACCTGTCACGACCCTCGCCCAAAACCCCCTCTGGCAAACCCATTGGCCAGGTGGAGTCAGGACTCGGGCCTCTAGAGCCTGGCATCCTCTTCAAAAGCCTTCATGGGGCCAGTCCTGGCGCCTATGGCGCCAGGCTCATACACCATGAAAAACAATGTGCTTGGGAACTACTTTATTGTATTGCCAGCCAACATGGAGGCATCCACATAGCTTGGTTCCTAAGAACCAAGCTATGCGGTCTAGTGTTTTGGGTGTGGAAGCCTAGGGACTACTTTACCTGGACTATTTTGTTGAGGCTATTTAAACCACACCCGAGCAAGACAACACGCTTCGCGTTACTTTGCAGCTTGCAACATGACGCTCACTGTGTCCAGCTATTCCCTCGAACCTCAGAGAAGCAGAACCTGCAAGGAGACAAAAGGAACATCATTAGCAGTAGCATCTTAACTGCAGTCTTCATCTTTAAACACTTGCAGCTACTGAGAACAGCTTCCTCCAATCTGCACGCCTCCCGGACAGAACGACCTGAAAGAGGAAGATGGAGGCAACATTAAAGAAAGCAGTAGATACATTTACAAATTACGAACTGCTCAAAAGGCTTACCTGGCTGGTCGCCTCTCGGCTGGCACCACTCCTGACATTCCACTCGCGCTGAAGAACACAGCGACCTACAAGGAAGGAAAACACAGGTTAGCAAAGGCAAGACTTCGCAGCGCTGCGCATAGCGCTTACTTACCGCATCATAGCGCTCTTGATGCTCCATCATTTACCAGCAGGGCTCAACCAAGCCAGTTCGCTGCGCAGAAGCTCGCATACCTAAGGGAGAAAAAAGAGACATTTTAAACAAAGAAAGGCATGCAGGGTAGCAACAAAACTAAAGAACAGCAATAAAACCTACCTGAACAATATCAAACGGGCCGGCGACAGTGAAGTAACTGGACCACACTCACCCATGAAAGACAACGTGCCCCTGCAAAGAAGGCAGGACGGAGAGCACGCCTAATTCTACCACAAGGTGAGGAGAGGTCGCCGGAGGGACTGAAATCATACGGGGGTGGAGGGAGCATACTTACACCAGACGGTCAGTCTTCAACACAGTCCTCCTGTATTTTCCCCGCAGACCACATCAGGGCAAAGCTGAGAAGCATACCAGCGAGTAACCCGGCTGGGTGGCGTCCCTGTGGATACCAGGTGAGCGTAACAAGACCCTACCAACCCTAGTAATTATCGACCTATAACAATTGTACCATTCTTACTCAAAATTCTGGTCAGAGCTGCCTACTTGCAAATTCAAAACCATTTAGAATCTAATAACCTCCTGGGCCTTCGCCAGTCAGGCTCTAGACCAGGTCACAGTACTGAATCCGCTCTCATAGATTTAAAAATCCAAATGGAGGAGCTTAATGACAAAAGCAACCTAGCACTCCTTCTCTTACTAGATCCATCAGCGGCCTTCAACCTGGTCAATAATGAGTTACTCTGCAAACATCGGACCTCGGCGGCCCATTTCTCCACTAAATCTTCATATGGATACAGTCCTTCCTCTCCAATAGAACTATGAGGGTATCCTCCACACTGGGGTGCCTCACATCGGCTGACCTCGGAACTAGCACCCCCGACCCATAACCTGCGCCTTGGTGGCTGGACGCAAAGTCAGCCTCTCCAACACCTCCTCCACCCCACGAGCCACCACCATGTCTAAGCAAACGAAAACAACCAAAAACGCGGACATTGCCACCATGCTTACCGCTCCGGACAAGGGGAAAAAACCAGAGCTTGCCAAGCCCACCTCACAGACTTCCCAAGAGGGGGGTGATACCCCAGCCACCAGGGGCGACCTACTGGTTTTTATGGCAGACATTAAAGCCGAATTTCGGTCCTGCATGTCGGAACTTACCACCAAACTGGAGCAAACTGACCACAGTGTAACCTAGGTGGAGCAAAGGCTAGGTGAAGTCGAGGACCGCTCCCAAGACCAGGCAACCACATTGGGAGACATCCAACAGGCAATAAGAGCTCTCCAAGACAAATGTGAAATCTTCGAATTCAAGCAGGAGGACTTGGAAAACAGAGCCCGCCGCAACAATCTTCGGATCTGGGGAGTCCCATCCTCAGTCCCAGACAAGAATTTGCCAGAATATATAGCAGACCTTTTCCAGGCCCTCCTCCCGCAACTAGACAAATCCCAACTACTGCTGGATCGGACCCACACACTGCGCCCGCGCCAGGGAGTGGACTCGGACCTTCCTCCAGATGTCATCACTAGAGTCCACTACTTCTCCACGAAAGTAGCCATCTCCGCCATCAGCCGCTCTCGGGATGAGCTCTCCTTCCAGGGCTTGCCTAGTCAGATCCATCAGGATCTTTCACTTCTAACTCTGCAAAGAAGAAGGTCGTTCCGACCCTTGGCCCTCTTCCTTCAGGAACGACAAGTCCGGTACAGATGACTTTTCCCTACGGCACTGCAATTCTCATTTAAGGGCTCTCTCCGGAGAGTCAGTCACCTGGAAGATGCCGCCAAGATTATGCATCCGGCCTCCCCCAAGGGGGCCGCTTCGCTGAGCCCGGAGGCAACAGGGAGCTCTGAGTCGGCCCCTCCCCCGCAACCTAGGCAGTCCTCATGGTCAAGGGCATCCCGAAACAACAGGAGGAGGTAATCAGACCCTAAATTATGCTAAAAGTCCTGTTACTGTACTACCTGCTTAGGTGCCCAACCCCCCCCTGCTAACCTAAAGCATCAGATCTGACCCTGCACAACCTTACGATCACCCATTGCGGCGGGCTTCGCCCACGGATCATGCCCATTCCAAGGTTCGGCCCACCTTAAAGTCCTTGGAAACACATGTTATTCCTAATGTCTCAATTGGCCCTGTTGGCCAAGGGTTGGGCTACACTTACAAAGTTGCCCACCCCTCCAGTTAAAAAGTTGGCCTCCTGTTGGGGGCCGGAGTTAAAATCGCAAGAGCAGGACAACACGCTTCCAAATTACCCTTATGATGGCAACTAATGGGCGATCTGTCAACTCCCCCGCCCCCAAGGAGCAGGGAGTAACTGAGGCTCTGACCCAGGAGCATCAGACGCTGAAATGCCTCTCATTGAACATTAACGGGCTTAATGCCCCCACCCCCCCCAAAGCGCAAGTCAATCTTACAGAAACTACAGGACGAGGAGGCCGGGGTGGCATTACTCCAAGAAACTCGCCTCCTTCCAACTGAATTTGGTCGCCTTCAATTCCGCACCTACCCACGCCAGTTTTTTGCCTCAGGGGACTCCAAGAAGGGGGGCACAGCGATCTTGTTTCGGAAAGACCTAAATCCCCAAATACTGGACTCTTTAACCTGCCCAGAGGGCCGCTTCGTGGCCGTCAAATGCCTTCTGCTGGGGGACCTTTATACCTTTGTATCAGTATACGCCCCCAACTCGGGGCAAGCAACCTTTTATGACTCGCTGGTTTCCTCCTTCTCGGGCTTTGTAGAAGGCCAAACAATAATAGGAGGAGATTTCAATGGAGTACCAGACCCCACAAGAGACAAATGCCACCCCCCCCCCCCCCGGGTGATTTCACGCAGCCATCAGCCTCCTGTGCCTTTTCTGGAGGTGGTGGACTCGTGGCTGGTGCTCCACCCCACCGAGAAAGACTATTTCTTCTTCTCCCATGTTCATCGAACGTTCTCTAGAATTGACCTCCTCCTATCTTTGCCCCAAACCCTCGCTTTCACCAATGAGGTATCCATCACCCAAGGATCCTATCGGATCCTGCTCCGATAATAATGGAACTTCGCATCCAGGACCCCAAAGCTAATACTCCACGTAGATGGGCGCTCTATGACCTGATCCTCAATGACATGCTAATCAGGGACAAAATTGCAACCACCATTAGGGACTTCTTTGAGGAGAACCCGGTCTCAGACACCTCCCCTGCTAACAACTGGGATGCGATGAAAGCAGTGGTTAGGGGAGCCCTGATAACCCAAGGGGTGGCATTCCACCGGGACCGGAGACAAATCCGGCTAGCCCTGGAAGAACTGCAGTCAGCAGAAGAAGCCCAAAAGAAAAACGGATGGTCCCCCAGATCTCAACGAGCCCTCCGCTCAGCCAGAAAGAAACTGGAGGCCCACTACACGGAGCATACTGCGCAATTACTGGGTAAGACCAGACAATTTTATTATGCTAAAAACAAGGCTAACAAGCTACTGGTAGCCAAAACGAGACGCACCAATACCATCACAGGGCTCCGAGACCCACAAGGGGGATTCACTATTCTGAGACGATGAAACAACAACTAGCAGTGGACCACCTAACCCATGTCATGACGGCACCCCCACGAGATCGATCCAAACAAAGAGAATACCTGCGGAAGGCCGCCCTGCCACGCCTCCCTGATTCCACGAGAGAGCAACTGGAGGCTCCAATAACAGATGAAGAGGTCAACGAGGCTATCAAGGCCCCCAAATCGCGGGCTCCTGGCCCGGATGGGTTCTCCCCGAGATTCTATAAAATATTCAAACCCCAACTGATCCCCCACATGGTGACACTTTTTAACTCATTCAAGGGGTCGGGCTCAGTGACCCTCTCGATGCAAGAGTCCACAACGGTCCTCCTTCCTAAGCCAGGGAAGGACCGGAGAGACCCAGCCTTGTACAGACCTATCACCCTCACGAACATAGACGCCAACCTCTACTCTAAGATCCTGGCCAACCGGCTATCACACATACTTCCAGACATAATCCACTCCGACCAAACGGGCTTCATCCTGCACCGAACCGTGGGGACAATATCCGGACAACCCTGAACTTGATAGACATCACCCACCGAAACTCCCAAGGCCTCGCCCTAATGGCCCTAGTCGCCACCAAAGCTTTCGAGAGGGTAGACTGGTCATTCATGGAGTGCACCCTAGAAGCTTTTGGTTTTGGCCCAACGTTCCGGTCCATGGTTCTGGCCAACTACAAGGCCCCTAAAACTATCCTGAGGATCAATGGCGCCCTCTCAGCTCTGATCCCCATGACCTGTGGGACAAGACAGAGCTGTCCGCTGTCTTCCCTTCTCTTCGCCCTCACAATGGAACCCTTCGCCCAGAGGATCAGGCAGAACAAACTCATCAAGGGCCCACAGGTGGGCCCATCTCAACACAAAATTGCATTGTACGCCGACGACGTACTGCTGATGCTCTCAGAAGCTAGCACCTCAGCGAGGCACGCCCTGGCAGAAATATAGAATTTTGGGGAGGTCATCGGCTTCACTGTCAACTTTGCCATATCAGTGGCCCTGGGCGTCGGCCTCCGGCCAGAGGAACGGGAGGCACTAACCAGATTGTGCCCAATTAGGTGGCGGGAACGGTCCATCCCCTATCTGGGAGTTCACATTTCGGCAAACCTGAAAGACACCTACCAGGCAAACTTCCCCAGATTATTTCGAGAACTAGAGGGGAACCTGAAGCGCTGGACCACACAAGAAATCTCATTAATGGGATGGATCACGGCCACCAAAATGAACCTGCTACCGAGATTCCTCTACGCCTGCTCCTCCCTCGCCGTACCCATACCTAACCCGCCCTTCAGGATCTACAGAGGAAAATGCTAAGGTTTATATGGAATGGCAAGAAGGCCAGGATCAAGACCCTGGTCGGTAATGTCAGGCTCGGGGGCCTGGGGGTCCCCGATCCCCAGGCATATAGAGCAGCGGCACAATTAGCACACATTCACGCCTGGCAAATAAGCACAGCCCGCCCCAGATTTGGAACAAGCTCAACTCTCACTCGCCCTGCGATTCCTCCCACACATCCAGCCCCCCCTCAGGGAGCGCTGGAAGGACATTTTGCGGAAGCCTAAACGCACCTTAAGCTCCTGGGACTGGGCCCTGAAACGGAAGGGAATCCCGAGAGGCCAAAGTCCTCTCTCACCAATCTTTCATAACCCAAACTTCTCGCCGGGGGCTCATCCCCGTAACTTCCAAAATTGGATAGATGGGGGCCTCGAAACCCTGGAACAGCTATACTTTGGGAACAAACCTGCACCTTCGAACAATGCAAAGAGGTATTTCAACTCCAGGAAGGGAGATAGATTCACTTATTGCCAGCTTTGCCACTGGTGTTCCCACCCCCAGACCCTCCAAGCGGCCACCCGCCCCCTGACGCCCCTTGAGTTAACTCTCAGACACTTACCAGCTAGAGGCAGAACCTCGACCCTATACAGACGCTTCCTGGGGGACTTTCTGGTGACAAAAACCCAATTTATGGCCCAATGGGAGGCGGATTTAGGTCACCCGATTGACGATCAACCATGGGTGGACATCTGGACTCGCACCCACACCTCATCTTCCTGTGTCACCAACAAGGAATGCGCATACAAGCTCATGCTGCGTTGGTACTACCCCCCGCTCAGATTACACCATATGAACCCACGAGTGGACCCCTCCTGCTGGAGGGGCTGTGCCCAGCCTGGCTCCTTCTTTCACATGTGGTGGACCTGCTCCAAGATTCAGCTATTTTGGGTAAGGTGCCCTTCGACCATCGAACAGATTACCGGAACCGCCCTCCCACTGGACCCTGAAACCATCCTACTGGGGGTCCCGACCCCGGGGATCTACCCCCGCTCCGGAAATAGAGCAAAACTATTAACACAATGCCTCTTAGCGGGCAAAACTGTGCTGGCCCACTTCTGGAAGTCCCCGGACGGTCCCTGCATGGCTCACTGGTGGGGAAAACTCGGGGACATCCTGATAGCTGAGAAGGTCACTGCAGCGAGAGTGGGGGTCCTGCACCGCTTTCAGAATATCTGGGCCCCAGTACTGGACAATGACCAGCGATTCCCCGCCTTGACATTCAAACTGATCAACACCCGATGGGCTCTGAGAGATCAGGAGGCCACTTAACAGGCGGGGGCAGTGGGCTGAAGATGTGGCCTGCGAGAACTGGAAGAGGGGGTCTGGGGTCCGGGGCTGGGAAAATGAAAAGGGGAGGGGGGAGAGTACGGACCTGATTAAACTATTAATGATATGCAAAGTTGCCATGCAATGTTACTTGTAACCTGTCCTGCCTTGCTTTAAAATAAATTTGTTCTAAAAAAAAAAAAGAAATGCGCCCAGATACCTTTGGGTTAGGTGTGCTTTATAAATGTAAAATAAATAAACACTGTGCACCCCCTTGGGTTAGTATGGCAGATGGACATTAGTTGTGGTTCAGCCTCTCTCTCTTCGACGAGGAATATGCGTCCTCTGCCATGGTGGTGCTACCAGTCTGTCCGACGTCTGCCCTTGTTTCGCAGCGATGCTCTATTTTCTCCAGCAGAATCCGATCGGTCTGTGATCCTTTTACAAGCGCTGCTCATTTATACCACTATAAAAATTAATTATAAATGTAACTTTTATATCACACTTCATTCCGGTGACCGGCTTCTAAGCATGGGACCGGGATTCAAACCTGCGACATTCTGCATTGTCCTCGTTCCAAGAGAAACGTGTTGGCCCTGGAGCTATCTTCCCTGCTCAATATCTGTATCCCTCGGTACAGAGGGAGTTCATCTACGAGGATATAACTTTCCTGGGAAATGTAGTTATTGGTGAAGGTTCTTATTCAATGATTTTTAGGCCATACTTTGGAGCCTTTTCGAGATGCTGACTTTTCAGCTTGCGCAGCAGCCCCCTTTTCCCCACCCACCACACTAATTTCATAAACAAGCAGGGTAAGAATTAGCTTTGTCTAACAACACTGGTCATTTGGACTTCTCCTCGCCTGGTGGGTTCCTTTTGGATGTGGTCTTTTATTGGCTCCTTTCCATCTGTCCCTTCTGCAGTGTTTTCACATTTTTTTGTGTTAATGGTTTTTACATGAAAACCTTAAACAATTGATTGAAAGGCAAAAAAGAAAAGAAAAAACAAATGGCAAAAACATGATACAATAAGTTAAATACGAGAAATTGATCTAAACGATGAGACGATAAACATAAAATGTTATTTACAAAAGTTTGTTCATTTCATTTCTCTTACAGATCCAAGAAGCACTCAATAATTAAGTGAAATGTTGAAACTTATTTAATAATTTCCTCAATGCATCTTATAGATGCCAGGATTAAAGAAATGTTTGCCTGCCAGTATTTCCTTCCAAAATTAATTAGCCCTATAAAGCCTAAAATCAAGTCGAAAGTTCAAATACGTATGCCTGATACAAAAAGTCGAGGGGCAAATCGGTAAAAAATTCTTCAATGTTTCGATGGACCCATCTATTTTGCAAAATCTGCATAGTCTTTTCATTCACTCAAATCTCTCCTCACCCCCCGCTCCTTCTAACCCCAGAACCTCCTCAGTAGCCATCGAATTCATTTGAAACCTTCAGAATTTGTTCCCTCCAATATGGATATAGAAATCTTTTAATATATGGCTCACATACTACCAAGGGTTTCGAAGCAAGGAAATATTAAACAAGGCATATCTTATATTGATATCCCTGGTCCTAATTCAGTCCCATTACCAGAGTGCCTCTTTAATTTTTTTGTGGGCATACAATTCAAGTGCCACTCGATCGGTCCAAGTCTTGGAGCAACATATCACATGAAGTTATCCAATTGGAGAAACATCGAGAGGTGTCTTTCATTAACGTATTTAATTTAGCTAATAGGGAGTTAGGCAGCGGCAACCTAATCTTTCTATAAAAGGATCATGGTTTCCACTCCGGCCATTATATAATGGATAGAAGACCAAGATCTTGTTGAATAATAGAGGTGGGAACACACTTAGGGAGAGAGAAAATACTCTACAGATTAGGCCCTCACGAAATTGCAATCCTGAGCTTAATAGAGGGATAGTAGGTTTAACATAATAAAGCCGGCAACACCTTGGCTATATAATAGTTACTTAGTGGCACCAGGGAGAACTTCCCAAACATAATATTGATCCTCTTTAATTGTGCACAGAAGGCTACACACTTTTTTTCATAAGTTCAATGTAACTGGGACTTTTTCGGTGACTATATATCGTAAAGCCTAGGTATAGATAGTGATCAACTAGGTCCAGTTTTACACCTTTAATTTCCAATGTAAAAATTGGATTTTGCCTACAAGAGCTACAAATAATTATTTTATTCTTCTGGGAATTGATGACCAGTTCATGCACCTCCCATAAATTATTTTAGAGCAACGAGAGAGCGTTGCAGACCAATGGGCGTTTGATCTAGTTATCACCAGGTCATCCGCGTAAGTCAAGTAATGAATTCAAGAGACCCAAGCTTTGGGGGGAAAGGCTTTTGCCTGACCAAGCTAATTACCCAAATCTGAAAGATAAATAATATTGAAGAGGGCCGGCACCAGTACACACCCCTGTAGCTCCCTGTAGCTGTAGCGATTGGATTAATCAGGCTTCCTGTCCCAAATAAACGCACCTTCATTTTAGCATTATCATGGAGAAACGTCAACATTTCCAGAAGACCTTGAGGGATATTTCATTGATGTAGCTTGGACCAGATTGCTTGTCTGTTCACCTTATGGAATGCAGAAGAAAGATCTACGAATGATAGGTAAAGTGGTCTCTTTTCATACCTCGTAGTTCTGATCACCAATGCAAGCAGGAAACCATTTAAATTTTATTTATTTATTTTAGCATTTGTAGAGCGCACTACAGCCCACAGGCAAAGAGGCGCTATAAGGACATTTTAAGAAGGCTTGCTTGAGGGTTACAGTAAGCGGCCCCAAAAGGTTTGTTTAAATACATTCTCTTATGCGCATTTGCATGGTTACAGATGATACAAATTGATCGTTACAGTTGGTTACTAATATTCTTGTCTAGGTATATAGTCTCCTATACATGGTGAATACAGTAATAATGCATACCTAGAATGACAGGCTCTTTAGATGAAGAGCTTGGTTTTTAAGGCCTTGCGGAAGGCCGTGTGTGAGTCGATTGATCTAATCTGAGCTGGGAGGTTGTTCCATAGGGTAGCCGCCATAGTGGGGAAGCTGGTGCCTCCTGCACGCACTCTCCATGTTTGTGGAACAGTGATGCGGTTGGCATAGGCTGCCCTTGAGGGTCTGGCGACTGTTTGTCTAGTTATCCTCTGTGTCAGATAGGGAGGGGCTTGGTCGTGAAGACACTTATGTGTAAGGGCCAAGGTTTTGAAGACCACCCTTTCCTTGATGGGAAGCCAGTGTACCTGCCTTCTGATCCCTGAGATGTGTTCCTTGCGAGAGGTGCCAGTAGCAGCTCTTAAGGCATTATTTTGGGAAATCTGGAGTTTGGCAAGGTTTTTCTGGGAGGTTCCAATGAACAGAGCATTGCAATAATCCAGTCTGGAGCCAATGATGGCTCTGGCAGTTGAGATGCAGTTTTGCCGTGATAGGAAGGGCCTGATGGCATTGATGAGTTTGGAGTGATATGCTGCGGATGAGGTGATGGCATTTACTTGTCTGTCCATAGTGAGGCTGGGCTAGCGGTACACACCCAGTGTTTTGATTGTTTGAGAAACTCTGATGGGAATATTGTCCACGGTGAAGGATTGGTATTTAGTATCAAGTTTGCCCAGAGTGGATGAGGAGCCGACAAGCAGGAGTTCAGTCTTATCGTTGTTTAGATAGAGCCAATTCTCAGCCGTCCATGATTGAATGGTGGCGTAGATGCTGTTGAGTGTGTCCAAGTCCTTGGTGTAGTCACCTGACAGGGGGATGAGAACCTGTGTATCATCTGCATAGTTTGTATATGAGATGCCCAGGAGTCAAGTATCCTGAAGAGAGGTCTTGTGAAGAGGTTGTAGAGTGTGGGGGCTATGCAGGAGCCCTGTAGGACTCTGCATTTGATGGGGCTTGGTGTTGTGTTGGCGGAGTCTGAGAAGACCTTCATTACCCTCTCCTGAAGGAACGAGGAGATCCAGTCACACGCTTTGGTTGAGAAGTGGGCTGAGGTTGTGAGATGGTGGCATAGCATTTTATGCTCGACCAAGTCGAAGGCCGCAGAGAGGTCTAGAAGCAGGAGGAGAGCTGGTTTGCCCGCGTCTCTTAAGGTCATCTATTTGATTTTTTAGGTCAAGAAGTGCCGTCTCGGTATCGTGTCGAGGGCAGAAGCCAGACTGGCGAAGCCCAAGGAGGTGATTGTCTTCAATACATTTTTGAACCTGCAGGTAGGCTGCTTTGTGCAGAATCTTTAACAGAATGGGAACGGTTGTGATGGGGCAGTAGTTCCCTGGGATAGATGGGTCGAGAGATGTTTTTTTAGGAGAGGTTTAACCCAGGCTTCTTTTAGGGATGTTGGTACATGCGACAATTGAAATGATGAGTTGATGAGGGCTGTAATAATGGGAGCCAAGGCAGGAGCACAGTCTCTGATAATGTGGGAGGGGCAGGTATCTCCCTTGCAATTGGATGGCTTAATGGATTTCATGAGTGCAATAACCTCAGATTCAGTCATGTTAGAGAATGCAAATTTCGGTATATGACTGGGAGCGTTTGGCGGTTGGGCTGGAGGAGCCGATGTGTGCTCAAGAAGAGCGGATTGTGCTTTTTGGTGAGCTAGAATTTTAGAAAGTAGGGTATCTAGTTTGTGTAGCATGGCTGCTTGAATTTGGTTGCACCAGGTTTCATCCTTGGTAATGATGGATGGTGGAATGGACGGTGACTCAAGTTCCCTGAATATGGCGAAGATTTCCTTAGAATCAGAGTTCGCGTTGCTGATCCTGGTCTTGTAGGAGTTTGCCTTAGCCTGTGTGGTGGCTATTTTGTAGTCTCTGGATATAGATTTGAAAGCAGTTTTGTTTGACTCGGAAGGGTCCTTTTTCCATGTGGTCAATAGCGCTCTCTTCTTAGTGCGGAGATCAGCAAGTTCTTGTGAGAACCATGCGTTGGAATGCTTATTTTTTTTTGCTTTTTTTGGGGTGAGGGATGCGATGGCATCTACCGCTGTGGTTATTGCTTGGCTGAGAGTGTTAGCTAGGAGGGTAGGATCATTAGGGAAAGGGGGTAGAAGTGCTGGGATGAGAAAATGCGGGAGGAGCGAGTCCTTTGTCAGTTTTTTAGAGCTCCTTGAGAGCCCTGCAGGAAGAAGGATCGAGGGTCTTGCGGGTCCCGGTAAGGCGTCGATGTGAAAGTTGATGCAGAAATGGTCAGACCAGGGGATGGGAGATATGGCGTGGAGGAGAATGGGGCAGTTATGTTGTGTCACCCAATCTAAGGTGCGTCCTTTGATGTGTGTAGGCTTGGTGATAGCTTTGTCAAAACCTAGGTTAGCGAACGCCTTTTGTAGGGATTGGGCGTTGAGGTCCTTGGTGTCGTTGAGCCCTAAGTTCATGTCACCCAGCAGTATTACCTTTGAAGTTTTTTTCAAGTTGTCTGAGATCGAATAGATGAGGGCATCCTGGAAGTCGTTTGAGGGACCTGGGGGGGCGATACACTAGATGGATTGCAATGGTAGTATTGTGGGAGATTTCGAGTTTGATAGGTAGGTAGTCTGAGTTGAGGCCTAGTTCTGCCTGAGTTCTTCTAATGTCAAGAGAGTCTTTGGCTATGATGGCCAAGCCTCTGCCCCTCTGTCCTGTCCTATCCTGTCTGTAGATGGTATAACTGTCAGGGATGGCCAGGGAGAGGGCAGGTCCAGAGGTGTCTTGTAGCCATGTCTCGCAGATAAAGAGCAGGTCAAGCTTGTCCCTAGTGATAAGGTCATGTATATCGAGCGTGTGTGCAGGGATGGAGCGTGCATTGACTAGGGCGCAGTTCAAGCTGGTCAAGGGGAGGCTGGTGGGCTGTGTTAGTCTTGGCAGCAAGGTCTACCCTATTGTCAGCAGCAGGATTCATAGGCAATGCAGTTGGTGCAACAAGGGCAGCAGGGCCCATCATCATATCAGCAGCAACATCCATAGGCAATGCAAATGGGGCAACAAAGGCAGCAGGGCCCATCATAGTCTGAGCGTCAGAAATGGGAAGCACGTGACTTTGAGTACATTTGCGTGAAAAGGCAGTGGTCTGTGGCGGCATGCTGGATATATTAGCTGGCGTATGTAGATGGAGGCGGCGCCAGTGCACAAATCTTATGCTAACATGCGCATTCCGTGTGGCGAGGCTGGGCGGGTAGCAGTGGGAGGAGTGGAACTTATGCATATTGCTACGGTACCCGAGCAGTGCATTACGGCGGGTTACACTGTGAGTACACGCATTGGGTGGGAAGTGGGTATGGGAGGCAGTGGGTGCCTTACCTTCCATCTTGTGGCTGTTTCCAGTGGGCGGCAGCTCTGAGCAGCATAGAGCTGCAGAGAGGGAGCCCAGCCTTTGCAGACTGCCTTAATGGGTATCTAGTCCACGTCTAAACCCTGCCTGATTTTCCTCAACCTTCCCCAGGGAGCTAGACCATTGATTTAAAGAGTCAAGCGCCGACAACACGAAGATCTTGCTACTCATGTCTAGAAGAGCAATGGGCGTAGTTCTATCACCCTTCTTGTAATCAGGATTATAGTGGCAAGTTTCCAGGATTCAGGGATCCCTTTTGACCCTATAATATCCCTAAACAAAACCTCCAGTATATCTACCCATAGCTCAGAATTGGCCTTCATTATGTGTTTGGAAATCCATCTGGACCCGCAGCCCGTGATGGGTTACAGTACGAATAAGCATCTCAATGTCCTCCTCATTGAATGGGAGAGACCACGGATGACTCCCCCGATACCTAACCGCATTGCCAACCATCTCAACTGGAGCATATAACTGAGATATATAATCCAGCAACTTCGAGGATGGGGTTTAGTTGTTTCAACCTTTTCCGATTTCCTCTATTCCATCTCTCACTGCCTCGGTTTTCTGGTTGATTCTTTGTGTTCTCTCCTGCCCTGTGTTTCCCTTGCCTCTTCCATATTCCAGACCTGATTACTTCACGTTTCAGTTTCCAAACTTTGGGCAACTGGGACATTGTTGCTGTCATGAGTGAATGCTGTTTTGTCCTGTTGCTTTGTCTCTATCCTGTGGGCTGGGTTCAAGGTCCTGTGTTACCAACAGGGGCCTTTCAGAACAAGGCCCAAAATCGCCTTGGGTTCAGCAGCTATGTCCAAGCGCTATTGGGTACTGGACACAAATAGGGGCAGAGCTCTGCACCTGGTGTTATGTATTACCATCCCTGTTTGGCTTCTTTCTGCGCTTATTTTAATTCCTGTCTCACAAGCCTCCCTTCTTGTGGTCATTGGAAGTTCCGGTCTAAGGCAGGGCTTGCTCTGGTGTCTCCCCTAGTTCGAGCCTGCCTTCATCCTTTGACTAAAGGGGGGCATCCCTGGCAGCTCTGGTTTGAAATTGACAATCCCGGCTATGCCTGACCGCCAACCTACTCTGCAGGATCCTTAAGGGTTTTTCCTATATTCTTGGTCCCCCTGCATGAGTGTGGTGGTGTTGGATGTGGGGTGGGCCTGAGCTTCAGACTAGGTAAGGTGGAATTGTAATTAAAGTATTACAATCTGGTTGTCATCTCTGGCCTCAGCACCTAACAAAGGTTCCTTACTCTGTATCTTATATTTATATAACAAACATGGGTGCCAACTTCGAACTGAAATAAATTACAATAACAAACTTACAGATGGCAGACACATTCCCATGGAGGGTGCCTGTGCAAAGGCACAAAGATGGGAACAAGTGGTGAGCCACTTTGAAACTGAAAAATATGTATATGTAAGAAAACAGGTTTCTTACAAAGGAAACATTAACCTAGGGAGATCGGGGGGAGCGCTTCAAATTAAAAAGGGGTACTATTTAAATTTGCATTATTAATCATCACTGGAGGCAGCAGTGGGGTGCAATACGAGGGATGGGGGAGAGGGCACGGAAGGTCGCTATTTAGCAAGTAAGTGAAGTTTAAGCCAAGCTTTAAAGAGATATACCTTTCCGCTGCCTTTGATTGTTATGGGCAGTGGGTTCCAGTGGAGCGGGGCGAGAAGGGAGAAACAGCCGAAGCGAGAGAAGCCACAGGGAGGGTCTGGGACAGTGAGGTTGAGTGCAGAGGAGGATGGAGCGAATCGGATGGTGAGGAAACTGAGATGCAATCAGAAGGGTACAGAGGAGCAAGACCATTGATAGCTTTGTAGATTAGGAGAAGGAACTTGAAAAGAGAGCAGTTGTGTATGGAGAGCCAATCGGCATGTTCTTGGTATGTAGAAGTGGGGGGAGGGGAGGAGCTGGGCAGGTTGTAGAGAGTGGGTTTAGCAAAGTTGAGGACTTTGTCTAGAGCAGAGGTCTTCAAATTGGGGGGCGCATGTCCCATCCTCACATGGCCCTTACCAGGCCTAGGGTCACTCGGAGTGGCTGACCCAAAAAATAGACACCATGGAACTGCACGCTCTGTCCTTTTCCAGAGAGCGTGCTTCCAGCGTATTTGAGTCCAGTCGCAGTAACTAAAGTGGACTGGTATTATACGAGGATAGGATGGGGTCCTGGGGTTGTTTTGGAGTGGGTGGGGGGACCTGGGACGGTATGGGGTAGGGTGAGCCCAGGGACTGTGCTGCGAGCAGGGTGGGGGGAGTGGAGGAGCCCAGGGACTTTGCTTGGGAACAGGGTGGGTAGAGTTCAGGGACTTGGCTAGGAGTGGGATGAGGGTGCCCAGAGACTGTGATGGGAGCATGTGGGGAGCCCAAGAACTATACTCTGAGTGGGGTGTGGTCACGGTGCACGATAGTTCATAGCCATTTGGACTTATTGGTCATTTGGCGTTTTTGGGGGGGCCCGGCTTGCCCACGTTTTGCTCAGGGGGCCTGAGGCCAAAAACATTTGAAGACCACTGGTCTAGACGGAGGAAAGAGTGGGTGGGAAGACCAAGGAGTAGGCTTGAGCAGAATGAGCACGAGAGTGGAGATTAGAGTTTTTGTAGAATGGTTATAGAGAAATGTTTTCTGAAATGTGAGGTTGTTAATACAAGCAGCAGAGACATTCATAAATGTTTGCAGTCGTAAGTTGCTATCAAAGAGAACCCCAGGATTGTGAGGCTTGGTTGAAGGAGCATGAAGGTCAGGCAGGCAGGAGATGGGTTTTAGGGATGACATTGGAGGACTGAGGCTGGAAGAAAGATGACTATTGTTTTTTTTTTACTCAACTTTATTTAACTTTCATTTTGACAGAAGCAGAGACAACATTGCATAGTAGATCAAGAAACAGCTCTTGAAATCAAAATAACTACGGACCCATTGCCGAATAGTTTGAAAAAGGACTAAGTAATGGATATGGAGATATGCATCCTATTATATTTCGAGCAAGCAAATAGACTGAATGCACAGAAGCCATTGATGGCCGATAACCTTTGCTCCTCTTTTCCCTCACCTTGTTGACTACCCATTGATGAATTAAAATAATGAGGTGGGGAGACACTAGGGGGCGTGGACTGTCATGGGCACTTGAGTTTGATCTCCAGCTTCCCCTCTGGAAAAGAGATGAGATTGTACAGCCCAGTTCAGCCTGTGACATCTGAGGACTTCTGCAAGACCTCCGGAAGGGTTCAGGTCCCCTCTGCAAATGCGATCAGCTGTGCTTTGAGGGGTGCATGGCGAGCTCCGGAGCCAAGACCGGATTGGTCAGGTTGCTGCCGGGGATCAGAAAGATGGAGGTGGCCCACCCCCAGTGAGATGTCACTGCCACAGTTGTGATAGTGGTTGCCTTATGGGACTCCCAGTCCCTGACAGAAAGAAAGGCACAGAGCCTGGAGTGCCCAGTGTGAGAGGCGTGCTGGCAGAGAGGGGCATGGGAGGCATTTGACACTGCTGGCGATGGAGAGGAGCGGACGGGCATGTCCTGGTCATGAACAGTCCTGGCTTCCAACCAGTTGGGTGTAAACTGAAGAGTTGAGGATAGGACAGCCAGCCAATGCCACGTCTCATTGCTCCTGGGTAGTTGGAGACTAGGATGACGGTAATTCAAAAATACACAGATTATATATATATTGCTATAAACGCTCAGACTGAAGGAGGGGAAAGATGCCAAGCTAACAGAGGATAACCCTGTGGAAGAACACCCTGTCCCTTGTCGGGGGTGCCTTGCCCTAGGTGGCGCGTGGTGTAACGCCTATCTAAGAGTGATAGAGGAGAGAGCTGTCCCTAACCTTCTATACTGGTGGCATGTATCGGGTTAAAGAATAAAAATGTCAAATATTCAGAGCATTTCCAAATGACTGTTCCAGCAAAAGACAGAACTGTCTATTAGTTTCTGTCGCCGCCCAATCTAGGTGGTGGCAACCTGAAAACAGGTCAACTTGTTGTATTCCCAACTTAGATTCAACTTTAATTATGCCCATTGGTCTCAATAGCTGGGATGCAATAAATTCAGATGCAATGCCCATTCGCAAAGAACAAAGCTAAAAAAGCTAAAATGGCTCTTATCTCACTCCATCCATGTGATTGTACGGACAATAGTTTAACAAAACAGTATGCCTCTGATTTGGTGGGAGATATCAGAAAAGGTCATGAGAGACTCATCTGGTACAGCATCATTACACTGGCGGTATCACTGTAAAGTACATGCGTCTTCTGTAGGGAGACAAGAAAGAGAGAGAGGGGGACAGGGTGTTAGAAACCTCTGGCCTGGCTCTCTCCATCTACTGGGTAGTGGTGGTCTTCCTACAACTACAGGAGCGGAGTAATTTGGAAATGCTCTGAATATTTGACATTTTTAGTCTTGACCCCGATACATGCCACCAGTATAGAAGGTTAGGAACAGCTCTCTCCTCTCTCACTCTTAGATAGGCGTTAAACCACGCGCCACCTAGGGCAAGGCACCCCTGACAAGGCTACACAGGGCTAGCCTCTGTTAGCTGGGCGTCCTTCCCCTCCCTCAGTTTGAGCGTTTATAGTAATATTTGTCTAATCTGTGTATTTTTGAATTACCATCATCCTATAAAAGTTGCTTTTTGTTCTACCACATTGTATCCTGTTAACGGTATAATAGGACGACAACAGTTTACCCGTGTCCCCTAGCTTCCATAAGCTTACCCCGTTTGTTTGAATACAGTTGGAGACTAGGCAAGAGGGGGCGCCCAGTAGAGGTGTCCATGCAACTCCAGGAGCTGCAGACTGGCAGACGCACACTGGCATCGAGACACTGGGTGGAGTGCGAGCCCTATAAGAAGGTTAAGGGAGACAGTGCAAAGGAGGCAGGGGACATATGCCCGAAACTGAAATTGTTGGAGGTACTGGATTGAGACTGCATGGGTCAAAAGGGGGTTCATGTGAGGTCCGGTCATTCAGATCGGTGAAAGTGCCTAGACACGGGTGAGGCCAGCTGTGGAGCAGTGCATGGCAGCGTTGGGACTCTTAAGAGCTAGCTGGCCCCCCATCTGAGTGAAAGGTTAAATTGTGCAGATACATTGTAGCACGGAGACCCGGCTGGACTGTGCTAGGCCATCGCTGCCTTTCAGAGGTACAGGGGTAGGTCAGGAATGGCAGTTGGAGAGGTGCTGCTGTTACATGAGGCCCAATCTACTTTGGCCATGAAGGAAGACGTTGAGGGCATTCTCGCAGAAATTGAGGCACTGCATGGCGACATTCAAGCCTCCATAGCAGACGTGAGGGCCCAATTTGACACGGTTGAGACCAAAGTGGGAGGTCGAGAGAACAATCAGTTGAATGCAGACCTGGTGGAAATGAGGCATAGGGGTAGGAAGGCATATGCAATGGGCCCACGTTTGATAAAAAGTGAGATTTCTTTTCTATACAGAGAAGATCCTCCAGCATGGGGACTTTTATGGATTAACATGCTATGAATATTCCTTGTCGTCAGCCTGGGAATCCTCAGTAAAATAAAGCAGTTTAGCTTTTAGCTAAAAACTGCATTGTCGTTTGAACAACCTATTGCTGTCACTTTGGGTCATACTGCCCCAACCAATGATATTCATCCTCCTTAGTTCAACCCCTCGTGGCCATCAAATTTTTATTGCACGTTTTCGTGTTGGGAGTCCTCGAGTTCGCTCCTCGACTTCCTCGAGTATTAGACTAGTTTTTTCATCAAAATGTGCCTCAATCCATCACCGTTGTGGCCTGTCGGCAGCAGGGATACGTTGCCAGTCTCAATCCGACCTACGTCAGATTGCTAAATCGTGTGAGGCCGCAAGCTCTGTTTTGGGCATTGTACATGTGCCATGTCGGAGGCAGAGAAGAAGAGCCTCTTCAAGGACTGTTCCAGATGCGGTCAGAAGAATGTCGTCATTGAAGACCACCACCAAAAGTGTATTTAATGCCTATGCCCAGACCACGATGTGGAGGGATGCCCCACCTGCCAGTCATTGTCCACTAAGACAAGAATGGATCCCCACCAGAGGCTAGTCTCATGGATGGGCAAAGGTAAGTCCTCTGACTCTGCATCTGTGTGCAGTCATTCCTCTACCTGGGATAGCAAGTCCAAGGAGCGTACTCCCTCTGGCAAGAGGTCGGGATCCTTTGAGGATGCTCCCACAGAAAAGGTACCTAAAATATGCTCTGACTTCCTCGTTGAAGAGCGCCGCGGCCGCAGCCTCTCAGTTGTCTGGATCGGCGACGGCCACGCAAGGAACCCTGTCTTTGGAGGGTGTAGATTGCCAACGGGGTCGACGGTGAAGAAGTGGACAAAGCATTGTTCATAGTAATCAGCAATATCATTGTAGACAACCCCAAATGATGCCCTCGTTGACAACCCCAAGACAGTCATAAAGGCCTCCGTCAGTCCTGGCTGGGTCTGTTCTGTCCACACTAACTTCTCCAGGTACACTACCTTCTGAAGCTCCAGCAGAGAGAGGGAGGCACCACCAGATCTCTTTTTTGCCAAAGCCCACAAGGGCCCCTCAGCTGCCTGCCACATCCCCTGTGATGCCTCCCAGGGTCGTGTCTTCATCCCCTGTCTCCGCTCCTTCCATCATGTCATCGGAGAAAGAGGTTATTCAAGACGTCACCGACACCCTATGGCGGGTGGTTTTGGCCTGCTACCAAAGCCGGCTTGGCGACCTGTGCAATCTCTTCAGCAAGCTAGCCCTACGAGCCCTTGGCCTCAATCACCATTCTTGACGCCTCAGACTTGGAGAGAGCTACCTCCAAGAGATATTTCTTTGTACATTTGGTTAACCCAGGGTACAGATGAGTTTGAGAACTATGTCCCTGCAGACAGTGAGCCGCCAGATGTAGAGCTACCATCTATAGACTTCCCCGGGATTAAGTGGGATCAGGCGGCCCTGCTTTTCAACCTGGTCCTGGGGGAAAAGGAGCAGGGATTCCTTTTCCTTTGTTGTGAATCCTCCAGCAGGACTGGGGTCTCAGTCCACCTTCTGGATGATGTCTGAGAGGACGGGTTAGTGATGATGCAAAATCCCTGGTGCCGCTACGTGTGGTCAACACACTTAAACTATCTGACTGCACAATGACCCTCATTGTGCAGTGGGATAGTTTTTCATACTTATGTTATTTGAAGGTAATGAAAGCACCTTAAGTGAATTGATTTTTTTTTTTTTACATTTTTTTTTGGGGGGGTCCCCCCAACCCGTTTTTTGTGGTAAAAAACACTTTTTTTCCCTAAACGAAAAACCCCGAAAAAATGTAATTAAAAAAAAAATGTGATCCTTTTGTTTTCGGTCCTTTGGTGTCGATCCTTTGACCATTCGACCCTTTGTAGTCGACCCTTTGACCGGACACTGAGATCCGAATATGACACACAGGCGGTGAGACTAACAGATAATCTGAGAGAGAGGAACTATCCAGAAAAACCATCAGACAAGCCAGAAAAAGGGCAAGAAATATACCCAGGGACGTGAACCTTATACAACATGTAAAGAAGCCCAGGGGTGAAAACGCAATAACTGCAGTTTTCAGCCATTCACCAGTGGTCAATCGAATAAAGAAGCAAATAAGGAAGGCCTGGCACATACTCAATGTAGGGAAACTACCTTGAAAACACCATTATTTGCAATTAAGAGAAGCAAAAATATTAGAGATGGCCTGGTGCATACCTACAAGGAAAAAACAAAGGACCTGAAGATAGATCAAGGATATGGAATGAACTGAGAACAATGGGACATACCCCATGTGGAAACTGCTCACTGTGCCAATACATGAAACGAACTACCTCCATAGACATAGGTTGGAAAACACTGTGGGAGAAGCAAGCCTTCACATACTGTAGCACTACCAACGTGGTGTACCTCATCAAATGCCCTTGCAATAAAAGATATATTGGGATGACAACAAGAGTAGTCAAGACACGAATATGTGAACACAGGTCAAACATCAGAACCAAACGGATGATCGCTCCTCTAGTTGACCAATTCATTCAAAAACCACTCAGAGAATGACATTGCATGGACAGTTTTGGAAAAGATGGCTGTACCCAAGAGAGGAGGGAATATAGCAGCATTTTTGTTGGAGAGAACAGAAGTGGATATTCAGACTGAAAAGCCACCGAGAAGGCCTGAATGAGGAGGTCTGCTGGCAAACCTTGACAGTGATGTAAATTAGATGTCCACTAACTGATACAAACTAGGGATCTAAATGGCCGGACACACAAACAGCACCACAGACAACAAGCAGGGTGATATAACCCCAGTAGATGGAAACACACACTGTCTGTACCCGGTTGATCAGGCAGTAAGTAACTAAATGTTGCACTAAGCATAACAGAGCCATATGAAGATGTGCACATGAGGTTTTGAACTACCAGACAAGATCCATCTATGTCATCACATTGCATCCCGCTCTTTGGTAAGAACCAAATAATTACATATTAACAACTGGTACCCCGTCACCAGCAAGAGCCCCTGTCATCAAGGGAGTCCCTCTCTGGATAAAGAAAGTCACATGTCACATCAACACACAAGAGATATCATAAGCGACACAGTGACTTGTACTAACCACCACAGGTACAGAGACCGCTTGAGTAACGCACGTAAGAATAATCATAGGCCGACATATACATTAACAACTGGCACCCCATTACCAATATGAGTACTCGCCATTATAGTAGCAACTACACACAACCGATGACTCTGAACAGAGTTAGTCACAGATGAATGAAAAACTACAAGACCCAGCAGCGCTTGGGAAAAACTGGAATACTAACTATCCAGGTAGAGAGATTGCGTACAGTACACGTAACAATATTGAATTAAATCAGGCACTGAAGTAATACTAACTAAAATTAATAGTATTTGAATATCCTCACGTGGCTTTAGAGCTGCGCATCATGTGATTGAGGCGAATATAAATAGTGATACATCCAAAATGGCGCCCGCAACTAATTACCGTTAAAGCAAGCAACGCTGGCAGAGCGCAGACACAGTGGGAAGGTAAGCTGATCCAACAAACTACTCTTACCAGTTCCAATTAATTAATATTGGAATATAAGCACTATTAATATCGATGACAAGAGGTTCATTTTAACAACAGTAAGACGCACAAATAGCATTGTCTCTTTTGGAAATGAGCCCGAGATAAAAAACAAGGCTGAGAGCGGTGATTAACAGCCCGCTGAACATAGACAAAGTATAACCAATGTGAACAAGAGTATTCAGTTAAAATAACAGATTATAATATTGAGTTGGCTCATTGGTCTCCACAGGTACTACACATCTGTGTGCTTAGGAATAGGAGACCAAGAAAGCAACATTGGCCTAGATACAACAGAAGAACCAAACTGGACACGAAAATACATATTGTGATCCGCAGGTAAATGCCCCTTGAATTGTGTAAGATACATAAGGGATGCACACTACATGCAGAGTGGGTGGTAATGCAATTGCCATACAGTAAATCGGATTATTGGTCCACAGATCACCTAGAACCCCAAAGAATACGAACTTAAACAGATGCAAGACTGATGTGAAGACAGTAGGATTGCAAGGTAAAATAATCCACGACCCTTAATGATAGACGCAGACAGTGCCAGCAAGTGTCAACAAGTAACTTTAGTCATTGTTACACAGATCTGCGAGACCATTTACGGATGGGCACAAGCAATGGAGGTGTAACACCACTATTTGAAGACAGGTGAGCACCCCAACAGAAACTCTAGAAGCTTTAAGACACAACTTGATTGTAACTGGGAGACTGATGGTATCCCCCTTCCTTTCATTGCCCCATAGGGCACATGTAAAGAAATCCACAACGCCCGTCAGAAACCCGAAGAGTTCCTCCTGAATCCACCACGTGGATAACAAGACGAAAAAGAAAATATTGTCTCTTGATTTTGAAATTCTTAATATGATGAAGTAATACCATTATATGTCCTGAAGAAAGCGGAAAATAGATTTATAACCGCTGGTCGACTACACACTAGTGGGCTTGGTTAAAATACATCAAATTGTATTCCACTCGAGACAGCAAAAGGAAATAAAAGCTGTTTTTTAAAATTATTCTTGATTAGGCTTAATCAAGAAGTTGTGAACAATAAGACACATGCATTGGAGGCGATAAGAATAAAAGAAAATAATCGACATCCAATAAGTGTGCACATACTTTTAAGATGCAGGAAAGTAGTGAGAGAGGATAGGGTCAGACTCTTGACTATCCCTCACCCTCGATAGGCGTAACAGCGCACCCTAGGGTTATCTTGATCATCCAGAGGGATAGAAAGAGACTCTTTACAGGGACATTTTTCAAATTGTACGGATACAGATAATAGGAATAACTTTATAATCAAATAGTTCTGTCTATATGGTGTTATGTCGTCAAGTCGAGCATGGCCACTGACTCATCCACGGGGCATAGTCAAGCCTCTTCTAGGACCGACCAACGAGGTAGTGATCCTTTGAGGACGCTGTGCACGCAGGGGTCCAAGAGAAAGCCAAGCTTTACGCAGCTGGGTTCGCTGCTGATGCAGGTCCTGAGTCGGGCAAAAGGCGATCGCCATCACCATTGACTTCTACTGTGAACCTACCATCAAAAGGGTTCTCTCCAAAGAGGAAGTCCCCAAACCCGGCAAAACTCTGTGTGTCTGCGAATAAGCCGACGAAGGACAAGACCGGAGAGGACTCGTCAATGCTGGTAAAGACCTTGCAGCATGCCAAGTCAAGAGAGACGACGACGACACAGTCGACAAAAGAAACGACAAGCTCATTGTCTACGAAGTCAACGACGACCGCTCTGATAGCGCTGAAGGAGAGTGGATCCACAAAGGAGGTGGTGTGATAGCGCTGAAGGAGAGTGGATCCACAAAGGAGGTGGTGTCAGATACGGCTTTGAAATCAGCGATGAAGGTGGCGGCCACTCTGGGTTCAGGAAAGGACCCGGTGACTGCACAGACCCAGCAGCTTCCTGAGAAGGAGAGGCAGACGGTGCCTCCCATGGGGTTTCCCCGGTAGGTGGACCAGGGGGCTGTCCCAGACAGACCGGAGAAGATCTACTAGAGTACCAACAAGGGCAATGATCTGCTGGACGATTGCTACACGGATCACGAGGGGTCTCTTGCTCACAAGAGAAGGCACATCAGCCCAAACCCTATACAACTGGCTGTGTTCACCGCTAGACCTAGGGACGTGTCACTGGATATTCTAACGACCCAGCACACACTTGCCACCGAAATCCAGCAGAGGATGCCTGCAGGTTCTACGCCTTCACAGGAGCCTCTGATGCTAAGCTCGCCCCTGCGAAAGAGAAAGGCCAAAGGAGGCGCTGGTCTTTGCCATCATCCGATGACTCATCCGACGACTCCCCCACCACCTCATCACGAAAATACCCCACCCAGAACTCTGGACCCTCACACGGGCCCAGCTACCACAGGCACCTACGAGGAGGACGACTTCATCACGGCCGATGGGGAGACGCACGCGAACGAGTGCCACAGGTCCTCCCCACCACATGAAGTTGGATCCTTTCATTCCGTCATATCAAGGGCCTCGGAACTGTTTCAGTTAACCCCCAAGGAGAGACCAAGAAAGAAGGCTTCCTCTACCAACGGCAGTCGAGAAGAAAGACAGTCATGTCTGTTCCCTTTCTGGACGACATCTGGGAGGAAGTCCTGGCACTAATGAAAAACCCAAGTACGGCCCCACCAAGCGGGACAGGCTGGGAAAGTAGTACAGGGTTCCAGATTGAGCCCCCAGGTGCTTAAGGTCTCAGTCATCGCCCGACTCGGTGGACTCGGCAGCAGCTAGAAAACACTCAGCGAACGAACCCATCTTCGGCAGCCATGCTATGTCCGGACCAGGAGGGGAAGAGAATAATGTATATGGCAGCCTATACCATCAAGCCAGCTAGCGCCCTAGTCGCTAAGACCCGGAACTATGGTTCAAGTTGGGTCCTATTCTGGACTTCCTGCCCGAAGACAAAAATGTAGAGCCACTGGTGGAACTCTTTCAGGAAGGGGAAGTGGCCTCGGATGATGCCATCACAGTGGCAGTGAACATTGCGGACACGGGTTTCCGCTGGATGGGGAACAGGGTGTCCTTGCGTCATCAAGGTTGGTTGGTTGAAGATGGCTAACTTTCACCTGGACGTTCAGACAAAAGTACTGGATATGCCGTTCGACAGGAAGAGCCTCTACAGAAAGGCGGTCGATGAGTTTTTGCAAGTGATAACGACCGACACGCTCCTTGGGAACTTTGCGACGGCCATGTCCTTTCGCTCTTCCAGAATAAAACCAGGAAGATCCTATAAAGGATATATGCTGTACCGACAGCCTCCACGCTGCTCCTCTCAAGAAGCGTGCAGAGGTTGCTCTCAATGCAGCAGAGGACAGCAGCGGCGCCCGCTGCAGAGCAGAGCTCCGACCCCCAAGCAGGTCTGAACCGGCTGTGGCCTCGGGCCCCCACCTGGGCACCCCGGTGGGAGGCCCACCAGCTGGCGAAGTTCTTCGGCATATGGTAAAAGATCATCATGGACAGATGGATGCTGGATACTCTCGAACAGGGGTACACCCTGGAGTTCCAACGCAGGTGTCCTTGTATCCTGCCGATTCAGCGACAAGATCAACAAGCACCACAGCTTCTGCTGGACGTGCGGGACATGTTACAGAAAGGGGCAATGGAACCCATCCCCCAGCATCTCTAGGGCTCCAAAGTATACACCAGATACTTTCTGGTTTGAAAGAAAATAGGGGGTGGAGGCCGATCCTAGATATTTGTCGTCTCAACAAGTACTTGAAGTCGCAAAAGTTCTGGATGGTCATGTTGCAATACATGCTCGGCCAGCTGGAGTAAGGAGATTTTCTGATTTCGATGGATCTGGAGGACACCTACTTCCACATCCCCATTCACAAGAAACACTGCAAGTTCCCACAGTTCATAGTTTAAGGTCAGCATTACCAGTTCAGGGCTCTGCCTTTTGTCCTGAAATCGACCCTGAGGGTGTTTACGAAGTGCCTGGCCCTGATGGCGGCACATCTTCATCTACATGGCATCCACGTATACCCCTACCTGGACGACTGGGTGGTGCGTTCCCGCTTATGCGCTCTGGCGGGCAAACACAAATCGAAGACTGTACATCTGCTGACAGAGTTGGGGTGTTCCATAAACTATCCAAAGTCTTGCTTGACGCCATCTCAGAATGTGCTGTTTCTAGGTGCCAGACTCTACACAGTGACGTGTTGGGCGTCTCCCTCAGAGGAGAGGGTGAGAGCCATACAGGGCACGGTACAGCCTCTGTCATTGGTGCAGATGGCCCCGGTTCGTTCCATCAAGCCACTGCTGAGCATGATGTCCTCCTGCATCAGCCTCGTTCGCCTGTGCAGACTTCACACGAGACATCTCCAGGAGTTCCTGGATGCGAGATGTATGCATGTGTCGGGGAATTTTGCGGATAAGATCTCGCTCAACAAGAAGTTCCGTTGGGTGATTCAGCGGTGGGGCATGCAGCCACATCTCGTCGAGGGGGCTCTGTGTCAGGTTCCTCCTTAGCAGAAGACTGTCACCACGGATGTCTCTCTAGAGCGATGGGGAGCCCACACCAGACAGTTGCACGCCAGAGGGCTCTGGCAACCGGAGGAGAGGGACCTGAATGTCAACGTCCTGGAACTTGAGGCTGT